>NC_086444.1:24385040-25602540 GCF_028390025.1 Pseudophryne corroboree | reverse complement strand
TAATGCAATGTCCATTCTGCCAGGAGGGTATTAGGGACCCGGCAGTGGACAGGTGATGCTGACTTTAAAAGGCACATCTGCCTTATAAGGGTGAGGAATTGTTGGGGATGATCTCTGGGACCTCCTATCCACAGCAACAGCTGGGAAGAAATTTTTTTTCCTCACAGCCTAAGAAAGCACTGTATTATCAGGTACAGTCCTTTCGGCTACAGAAAAGCAAGCGGGTCAAAGGCGCTTCCTTTCTGCACAGAGTCAAGGGAAGAAGGAAAAAAGCTGCACCAGACAGCCAGTTCCCAGGATCAAAAATCTTCCCCTGCTTCCTCTGAGTCCACCGCATGATGCTGGGGCTCCACAGGTGGAGCCAGGTGCGGTGGGGGCGCGTTTCGGGAACTTCAGCGACCAGTGGGCTCGCTCACAGGTGGATCCCTGGGTTCTGCAAGTAGTATCACAGGGATACAAGCTGGAGTTCGAGGCGACTCCCCCTCGCCGTTACCTCAAATCAGCCTTGCCTGCTGCCCTCGGAGAAAGGGGAGGTAGTACTGGCGGCAATTCACAAGCTGTACTTCCAGCTGGTGATAATCAAGGTACCCCTCCTTCAACAAGGCCGGGGTTACTATTCCACAAGGTTTGTGGTACCGAAACCAGACGGTTCGGTGAGACCCATTCTAAAACTGAAATCCTTGAACACTTATATACGAAGGTTCAAATTCAAAATGGAATCGCTCAGGGCGGTTATTGCAAGCCTGGATGAAGGGGATTACATGGTATCACTGGACATCAAGGATGCTTACCTGCATGTCCCCTTTTACCCTCCTCACCAGGAGTACCTCAGAATTGTGGTACAGGACTGTCATTACCAATTCCAGACGTTGCCGTTGGTCTGTCCCCGGCACCGAGGGTATTTACCAAGGTAATGGCCGAAATGATGGTACTCCAAAAAAAAAGGGAGTTATAATTATCCCTACTTGGACGATCTCCATATAAAGGCGAGGTCCAGGGAGCAGTTGTTGGTCGGAGTAGCACTATCTCGGGAAGTGCTACAACAGCACGGCTGGATTCTGAATATTCCAAAGTCGCAGCTGGTTCCTACGACGCGTCTACTGTTCCTGGGTATGGTTCTGGACACAGAACAGGAAAAAGTGTTTCTCCCGGAGGAGAAGGCCAAGGAGTTGTCATCTCTAGTCAGAGACCTCCTAAAACAAATACAGGTGTCGGTGCATCAATGCACGCGAGTCCTGGGAAAGATGGTAGCTTCTTACGCAGAAATTCCATTCGGCAGGTTCCATGCAAGGATCTTCCAGTGGGATCTGTTGGACAAGTGGTCCGGGTCGCATCTTCAGATGCATCGGCTGATAACCCTGTCTCCAAGGGCCAGGGTGTCGCTGTTGTGGTGGCTGCAGAGTGCTCATCTTCTAGAGGGCCGCAGATTCGGCATACAGGACTGGGTCCTGGTGACCACGGATGCCTGCCTTCGAGGCTGGGGGGCAGTCACACAGGGAAGAAGCTTCCAAGGACTATGGTCGAGTCAGGAGACTTCCCTACACATAAATATTCTGGAACTAAGGGCCATTTACAATGCCCTAAGTTAGGCTAGACCCCTGCTTCAACACCAGCCGGTGCTGATCCAGTCAGACAACATCACGGCGGTCGCCCATGTATACCAACAGGGCGGCACAAGAAGCAGGATGGCGATGGCAGAAGCCACAAGGATTTTCCGATGGGCGGAAAATCATGTGTTAGCACTGTCAGCAGTGTTCATTTCCGGAGTGGACAACTGGGAAGCAGACTTTCTCAGCTGGCACGACTTCCACCCGGGAGAGTGGGGATTTCATCCAGAAGTCTTCCAAATGATTGTACACCATTGGGAAAGGCCACAGGTGGACAGGATGGCGTCCCGCCTCAACAAAAAGCTAAAAAGATATTGCGCCAGGTCAAGGGACCCTCAGGCGATAGCTGTGGACGCTCTGGTGACACCGTGGGTGTACCAGTCGGTTTATGTGTTCCCTCCTCTTCCTCTCATACCCAAGGTACTGAGGATAATAAGAAAAAGAGGAGTAAGAACTATACTCATTGTTCTGGATTGGCCAAGAAGAGTTTGGTACCCGGAACTTCAAGAACTGATCTCAGAGGACCCATGGCCTCTGCCGCTCAGACAGGACCTGCTGCAGCAGGGGCCCTGTCTGTTCCAAGACTTACCGCGGCTGCGTTTGACGGCATGGCGGTTGAACGCCGGATCCTGAAGGAAAAGGGCATTCCGGAGGAAGTCATCCCTACGCTGATTTAAGCTAGGAAAGAAGTGACCGCAAACCATTATCACCGCATATGGCGAAAATATGTTGCGTGGTGTGAGGCCAGGAAGGCCCCAACGGAGGAATTTCAGCTGGGCCGTTTTCTGCACTTCCTACAGTCAGGGGTGACTATGGGCCTAAAATTGGGTTCCATTAAGGTCCAGAATTTGCAAAATTCTACAAGTTTGATACCCTGGCTGAGGAGGACCTTGAGTTTGCCCATTCGGTGCTGCAGAGTCATCCGCACTCTCCCGCCCGTTTGGGAGCTTTGGTATAATCCCCATGGTCCTTACGGAGTCCCAGCATCCACTTAGGACGTTAGAGAAAATAAGATTTTACTCACCGGTAAATCTATTTCTCGTAGTCCGTAGTGGATGCTGGGCGCCCATCCCAAGTGCGGATTGTCTGCAATACTTGTATATAGTTATTGTTTAACTAAAGGGTTATTGTTGAGCCATCTGTTGAGAGGCTCAGTTGTTTTCATACTATTAAACTGGGTATAGTATCACGAGTTATATGGTGTGATTGGTGTGGCTGGTATGAGTCTTACCCGGGATTCAAAATCCTTCCTTATTGTGTCAGCTCTTCCGGGCACAGTATCCTAACTGAGGTCTGGAGGAGGGTCATAGTGGGAGGAGCCAGTGCACACCAGGTAGTCCTAAAGCTTTCTTTAGTTGTGCCCAGTCTCCTGCGGAGCCGCTATTCCCCATGGTCCTTACGGAGTCCCAGCATCCACTACGGACTACGAGAAATAGATTTATCAGTGAGTAAAATCTTATTTTACACAGTACGCAGGCAGGTGCCCCCATTTTACACAGTGCGGCAGGCAGGTATCCCCATTTTACACAGTGCGGCAGGCAGGTATCCCCATTTTACACAGTACGCAGGCAGGTATCCCCATTTTACACAGTACGCAGGCAGGTATCCCCATTTTACACAGTGCGGCAGGCAGGTATCCCCATTTTACACAGTGCGGCAGGCAGGTATCCCCATTTTACACAGTGCGGCAGGCAGGTGTCAAGTGGGTGGGAGGAAGGGGGAGAGAGAGAGATAGAGATAATACTTACATCTTCCTGCTCTTCGGGTCCGGCCGCCTCACGTCCCTCGCGCCGGCCGCCTCTTCCTTCCAGGCTTATCTCCTCTCCTCCCTCTTCCCGAGCGCTCCTGCTCGGGGGGGGCGGGGCTTCGCGGAATGACGCGGTTGCACGGCTCGCCCGCCTCTAGAAACGGCACTGGCAGGCGTGTCCAGGTGTTTGGAGGGCGGATGTTTGACGTCAATTCCGGGACCTTTGTCTTGTTTTGCAGGAAACTTTTTTAGCATAGCAGGAGGGTGCACAAGCGATCGCAGCCCTGCTATGCTAAAATACACTCCCCCATAGGCGGCGTCTAGTTGATCGCACGAGCAGCAAAAAGTTGCTACGTGCTATCAACTCGGAATGACCCCCAGAGACCCCGTCAGAATTCCAGCTTCGGTGCACCTGGACGCACTTTTAGTTGCAGCTGCATCTCCTGTAATATACACTGAGCCGACAATCTACATTTAAGCCCCAAGTGGCCCTAAGCAAGATAATGGTTCCCCACTTCCCCTCCTCTGACACATTGAAGGATATGGAAGTCAGCGGTGGGAAAAGCCTCCTGATCCTGCTTTTATGAGGATAATAATAATCTGTTACCTCTAATTTGTTTTTGATCCTTTAATTGTATAGCAGAAGGCGGTGACGTCACTGTGAGCTCCCTGCTGCCCCCTAGTGTCTCGTCAGAAAGATGACTAATGCACTCTGCGGGGCTTGAGCTCTGTTTGTTTAGGCTCGTTACTTCCCAATCTCGGATGGTGCCTGGTCTCTGCCCGCTTCCCAGCTAGAACCCATCCCCTGCAACTTATATCGCCAGTGCCTGAGTATTGTGCTTGCCCTACGTTCTAGATGCCCCTGATTAGGAATGGTGCCCATCAATGGTACGATTGCTGCTTCACATTGATGGCAAGAAACTAGAGATGAGCGGGTTCGGTTCCTCGGAATCCGAACCCGCCCGAACTTCAGCTTTTTTTACACGGATCCGAGCGACTCGGATCTTCCCGCCTTGCTCGGTTAACCCGAGCGCGCCCGAACGTCATCATGACGCTGTCGGATTCTCGCGAGGCTCGGATTCTATCGCGAGACTCGGATTCTATATAAGGAGCCGCGCGTCGCCGCCATTTTTCACACGTGCATTGAGATTGATAGGGAGAGGACGTGGCTGGCGTCCTCTCCATTTAGATTAGAAGAGAGAGAGTGAGATTGAGACAGAGACACTTGATTTACTGGAGCTTAGGAGTACTAGAGAGTGCAGAGTTTACTAGTGACTGACCACTGACCAGTGACCACCAGTGCAGTTTTATTTAATATAATCCGTTCTCTGCCTGAAAAAAACGATACACAGTGACTCAGTCACATACCATATCTGTGCTCAGCCCAGTGTGCTGCATCATCTATGTATAATATCTGACTGTGCTCACACAGCTTAATTGTGGGGGAGACTGGGGAGCAGTTATAGGTTATAGCAAGAGCCAGGAGTACATATTATTAAAATTAAACAGTGCACACTTTTGCTGCAGGAGTGCCACTGCCAGTGTGACTGACGTGACCAGTGACCTGACCACACTGACCACCAGTATAGTATACTATATTGTGATTGCCTGAAAAAGTTAAACACTCGTCGTGTGACTTGTGTGGTGTTTTTTTATTCTATAAAAAACTCATTCTGCTGACAGACAGTGTCCAGCAGGTCCGTCATTATATAATATATACCTGTCCGGCTGCAGTAGTGATATATATATATTTTTTATATCATTATTTATCATCCAGTCGCAGCAGACACAGTACGGTAGTTCACGGCTGTAGCTACCTCTGTGTCGGCACTCGGCAGTCCATCCATAATTGTATACCACCTACCCGTGGTTTTTTTTTTCTTTCTTCTTTATACATACTACATCTCATTATCATCCAGTCTATATTAGCAGCAGACACAGTACAGTACGG
This sequence comes from Pseudophryne corroboree, assembly GCF_028390025.1. Taxonomy (NCBI): domain Eukaryota; kingdom Metazoa; phylum Chordata; class Amphibia; order Anura; family Myobatrachidae; genus Pseudophryne; species Pseudophryne corroboree. The sequence goes on along the minus strand of NC_086444.1, from coordinate 25,597,235 downwards.
TAGTCCATGGCTGTAGCTACCTCTGTGTCGGCACTCGGCAGTCCGTCCATAATTGTATACCACCTACCCGTGGTTTTTTTTTTCTTCTTTATACATACTACATCTCATTATCATCCAGTCTATATTAGCAGCAGACACAGTACAGTACGGTAGTCCACGGCTGTAGCTACCTCTGTGTCGGCACTCGGCAGTCCATCCATAATTGTATACCACCTACCCGTGGTTTTTTTTTTCTTCTTTATACATACTACATCTCATTATCATCCAGTCTATATTAGCAGCAGACACAGTACAGTACGGTAGTCCACGGCTGTAGCTACCTCTGTGTCGGCACTCGGCAGTCCGTCCATAATTGTATACCACCTACCCGTGTTTTTTTTTTCTTCTTTATACATACTACATCTCATTATCATCCAGTCTATATTAGCAGCAGACACAGTACAGTACGGTAGTCCACGGCTGTAGCTACCTCTGTGTCGGCACTCGGCAGTCCATCCATAATTGTATACCACCTACCCGTGGTTTTTTTTCTTTCTTCTTTATACATACTACATCTCATTATCAACCAGTCTATATTAGCAGCAGACACAGTACAGTACGGTAGTCCACGGCTGTAGCTACCTCTGTGTCGGCACTTGGCAGTCCGTCCATAATTGTATACCACCTACCCGTGGTTTTTTTTTCTTTCTTCTTTATACATACTACATCTCATTATCATCCAGTCTATATTAGCAGCAGACACAGTACAGTACGGTAGTCCACGGCTGTAGCTACCTCTGTGTCGGCACTCGGCAGTCCATCCATAATTGTATACCACCTACCCGTGGTTTTTTTTTTCTTCTTTATACATACTACATCTCATTATCATCCAGTCTATATTAGCAGCAGACACAGTACAGTACGGTAGTCCACGGCTGTAGCTACCTCTGCGGCGGCACTCGGCAGTCCATCCATAATTGTATACCACCTACCCATGGTTTTTTTTTCTTTCTTCTTTATACATACTACATCTCATTATCATCCAGTCTATATTAGCAGCAGACACAGTACAGTACGGTAGTCCTCGGCTGTAGCTACCTCTGTGTCGGCACTCGGCAGTCCATCCATAATTGTATACCACCTACCCGTGGTTTTTTTTTCTTTCTTCTTTATACATACTACATCTCATTATCAACCAGTCTATATTAGCAGCAGACACAGTACAGTACGGTAGTCCACGGCTGTAGCTACCTCTGTGTCGGCACTCGGCAGTCCGTCCATAATTGTATAACACCTACCCGTGGTTTTTTTTTCTTTCTTCTTTATACATACTACATCTCATTATCATCCAGTCTATATTAGCAGCAGACACAGTACAGTACGGTAGTCCACGGCTGTAGCTACCTCTGTGTCGGCACTCGGCAGTCCATCCATAATTGTATACCACCTACCCGTGGTTTTTTTTTTCTTCTTTATACATACTACATCTCATTATCATCCAGTCTATATTAGCAGCAGACACAGTACAGTACGGTAGTCCACGGCTGTAGCTACCTCTGTGTCGGCACTCGGCAGTCCATCCATAATTGTATACCACCTACCCGTGGTTTTTTTTTCTTTCTTCTTTATACATACTACATCTCATTATCATCCAGTCTATATTAGCAGCAGACACAGTACAGTACGGTAGTCCACGGCTGTAGCTACCTCTGTGTCGGCACTCGGCAGTCCGTCCATAATTGTATACCACCTACCCGTGGTTTTTTTTCTTTCTTCTTTATACATACTACATCTCATTATCATCCAGTCTATATTAGCAGCAGACACAGTACAGTACGGTAGTCCACGGCTGTAGCTACCTCTGTGTCGGCACTCGGCAGTCCGTCCATAATTGTATACCACCTACCCGTGGTTTTTTTTTCTTTCTTCTTTATACATAAATACTACATCTCATTATCATCCAGTCTATATTAGCAGCAGACACAGTACAGTACGGTAGTCCACGGCTGTAGCTACCTCTGTGTCGGCACTCGGCAGTCCATCCATAATTGTATACCACCTACCCGTGGTTTTTTTTTCTTTCTTCTTTATACATACTACATCTCATTATCATCCAGTCTATATTAGCAGCAGACACAGTACAGTACGGTAGTCCACGGCTGTAGCTACCTCTGTGTCGGCACTCGGCAGTCCGTCCATAATTGTATACCACCTACCCGTGGTTTTTTTTTCTTTCTTCTTTATACATACTACATCTCATTATCATCCAGTCTATATTAGCAGCAGACACAGTACAGTACGGTAGTCCACGGCTGTAGCTACCTCTGTGTCGGCACTCGGCAGTCCATCCATAATTGTATACCACCTACCCGTGTTTTTTTTTTTCTTCTTTATACATACTACATCTCATTATCATCCAGTCTATATTAGCAGCAGACACAGTACAGTACGGTAGTCCACGGCTGTAGCTACCTCTGTGTCGGCACTCGGCAGTCCGTCCATAATTGTATACCACCTACCCATGGTTTTTTTTTTCTTTCTTCTTTATACATACATACTACATCTCTTTATCAACCAGTCTATATTAGCAGCAGACACAGTACAGTACGGTAGTCCACGGCTGTAGCTACCTCTGTGTCGGCACTCGGCAGTCCATCCATAATTGTATACTAGTATCCATCCATCTCCATTGTTTACCTGAGGTGCCTTTTAGTTGTGCCTATTAAAATATGGAGAACAAAAATGTTGAGGTTCCAAAAGTAGGGAAAGATCAAGATCCACTTCCACCTCGTGCTGAAGCTGCTGCCACTAGTCATGGCCGAGACGATGAAATGCCAGCAACGTCGTCTGCCAAGGCCGATGCCCAATGTCATAGTACAGAGCATGTCAAATCCAAAACACCAAATATCAGTAAAAAAAGGACTCCAAAACCTAAAATAAAATTGTCGGAGGAGAAGCGTAAACTTGCCAATATGCCATTTACCACACGGAGTGGCAAGGAACGGCTGAGGCCCTGGCCTATGTTCATGGCTAGTGGTTCAGCTTCACATGAGGATGGAAGCACTCAGCCTCTCGCTAGAAAACTGAAAAGACTCAAGCTGGCAAAAGCACCGCAAAGAACTGTGCGTTCTTCGAAATCCCAAATCCACAAGGAGAGTCCAATTGTGTCGGTTGCGATGCCTGACCTTCCCAACACTGGACGTGAAGAGCATGCGCCTTCCACCATTTGCACGCCCCCTGCAAGTGCTGGAAGGAGCACCCGCAGTCCAGTTCCTGATAGTCAGATTGAAGATGTCAGTGTTGAAGTACACCAGGATGAGGAGGATATGGGTGTTGCTGGCGCTGGGGAGGAAATTGACCAGGAGGATTCTGATGGTGAGGTGGTTTGTTTAAGTCAGGCACCCGGGGAGACACCTGTTGTCCGTGGGAGGAATATGGCCACTGACATGCCTGGTGAAAATACCAAAAAAATCAGCTCTTCGGTGTGGAAGTATTTCAACAGAAATGCGGACAACAGGTGTCAAGCCGTGTGTTGCCTTTGTCAAGCTGTAATAAGTAGGGGTAAGGACGTTAACCACCTCGGAACATCCTCCCTTATACGTCACCTGCAGCGCATTCATAATAAGTCAGTGACAAGTTCAAAAACTTTGGGCGACAGCGGAAGCAGTCCACTGACCAGTAAATCCCTTCCTCTTGTAACCAAGCTCACGCAAACCACCCCACCAACTCCCTCAGTGTCAATTTCCTCCTTCCCCAGGAATGCCAATAGTCCTGCAGGCCATGTCACTGGCAATTCTGACGAGTCCTCTCCTGCCTGGGATTCCTCTGATGCATCCTTGCATGTAACGCCTACTGCTGCTGGCGCTGCTGTTGTTGCTGCTGGGAGTCGATGGTCATCCCAGAGGGGAAGTCGTAAGCCCACTTGTACTACTTCCAGTAAGCAATTGACTGTTCAACAGTCCTTTGCGAGGAAGATGAAATATCACAGCAGTCATCCTGCTGCAAAGCGGATAACTGAGGCCTTGACAACTATGTTGGTGTTAGACGTGCGTCCGGTATCCGCCGTTAGTTCACAGGGAACTACACAATTTATTGAGGCAGTGTGCCCCCGTTACCAAATACCATCTAGGTTCCACTTCTCTAGGCAGGCGATACCGAGAATGTACACGGACGTCAGAAAAAGACTCACCAGTGTCCTAAAAAATGCAGCTGTACCCAATGTCCACTTAACCACGGACATGTGGACAAGTGGAGCAGGGCAGGGTCAGGACTATATGACTGTGACAGCCCACTGGGTAGATGTATGGACTCCCGCCGCAAGAACAGCAGCGGCGGCACCAGTAGCAGCATCTCGCAAACGCCAACTCTTTCCTAGGCAGGCTACGCTTTGTATCACCGCTTTCCAGAATACGCACACAGCTGAAAACCTCTTACGGCAACTGAGGAAGATCATCGCGGAATGGCTTACCCCAATTGGACTCTCCTGTGGATTTGTGGCATCGGACAACGCCAGCAATATTGTGTGTGCATTAAATATGGGCAAATTCCAGCACGTCCCATGTTTTGCACATACCTTGAATTTGGTGGTGCAGAATTTTTTAAAAAACGACAGGGGCGTGCAAGAGATGCTGTCGGTGGCCAGAAGAATTGCGGGACACTTTCGGCGTACAGGCACCACGTACAGAAGACTGGAGCACCACCAAAAACTACTGAACCTGCCCTGCCATCATCTGAAGCAAGAAGTGGTAACGAGGTGGAATTCAACCCTCTATATGCTTCAGAGGTTGGAGGAGCAGCAAAAGGCCATTCAAGCCTATACAATTGAGCACGATATAGGAGGTGGAATGCACCTGTCTCAAGCGCAGTGGAGAATGATTTCAACGTTGTGCAAGGTTCTGATGCCCTTTGAACTTGCCACACGTGAAGTCAGTTCAGACACTGCCAGCCTGAGTCAGGTCATTCCCCTCATCAGGCTTTTGCAGAAGAAGCTGGAGACATTGAAGGAGGAGCTAACACGGAGCGATTCCGCTAGGCATGTGGGACTTGTGGATGGAGCCCTTAATTCGCTTAACAAGGATTCACGGGTGGTCAATCTGTTGAAATCAGAGCACTACATTTTGGCCACCATGCTCGATCCTAGATTTAAAGCCTACCTTGGATCTCTCTTTCCGGCAGACACAAGTCTGCTGGGGTTGAAAGACCTGCTGGTGAGAAAATTGTCAAGTCAAGCGGAACGCGACCTGTCAACATCTCCTCCTTCACATTCTCCCGCAACTGGGGGCGCGAGGAAAAGGCTCAGAATTCCGAGCCCACCCGCTGGCGGTGATGCAGGGCAGTCTGGAGCGACTGCTGATGCTGACATCTGGTCCGGACTGAAGGACCTGACAACGATTACGGACATGTCGTCTACTGTCACTGCATATGATTCTCACAACATTGAAAGAATGGTGGAGGATAATATGAGTGACCGCATCCAAGTAGGCACGTCACACAGTCCGTACTTATACTGGCAGGAAAAAGAGGCAATTTGGAGGCCCTTGCACAAACTGGCTTTATTCTACCTAAGTTGCCCTCCCACAAGTGTGTACTCCGAAAGAGTGTTTAGTGCCGCCGCTCACCTTGTCAGCAATCGGCGTACGAGGTTACATCCAGAAAATGTGGAGAAGATGATGTTCATTAAAATGAATTATAATCAATTCCTCCGCGGAGACATTGACCAGCAGCAATTGCCTCCACAAAGTACACAGGGAGCTGAGATGGTGGATTCCAGTGGGGACAAATTGATAATCTGTGAGGAGGGGGATGTACACGGTGATATATCGGAGGATGATGATGAGGTGGACATCTTGCCTCTGTAGAGCCAGTTTGTGCAAGGAGAGATTAATTGCTTCTTTTTTGGTGGGGGTCCAAACCAACCAGTCATATCAGTCACAGTCGTGTGGCAGACCCTGTCACTGAAATGATGGGTTGGTTAAAGTGTGCATGTCCTGTTTATACAACATAAGGGTGGGTGGGAGGGCCCAAGGACAATTCCATCTTGCCCCTCTTTTTTCTTTAATTTTTCTTTGCGTCATGTGCTGTTTGGGGAGGGTTTTTTGGAAGGGCCATCCTGCGTGACACTGCAGTGCCACTCCTAGATGGGCCCGGTGTTTGTGTCGGCCACTAGGGTCGCTTATCTTACTCACACAGCTACCTCATTGCGCCTCTTTTTTTCTTTGCGTCATGTGCTGTTTGGGGAGGGTTATTTGGAAGGGACATCCTGCGTGACACTGCAGTGCCACTCCTAGATGGGCCCGGTGTTTGTGTCGGCCACTAGGGTCGCTTATCTTACTCACACAGTCAGCTACCTCATTGCGCCTCTTTTTTTCTTTGCGTCATGTGCTGTTTGGGGAGGGTTTTTTGGAAGGGACATCCTGCGTGACACTGCAGTGCCACTCCTAGATGGGCCCGGTGTTTGTGTCGGCCACTAGGGTCGCTTATCTTACTCACACAGCTACCTCATTGCGCCTCTTTTTTTCTTTGCGTCATGTGCTGTTTGGGGAGGGTTTTTTGGAAGGGACATCCTGCGTGACACTGCAGTGCCACTCCTAGATGGGCCCGGTGTTTGTGTCGGCCACTAGGGTCGCTTATCTTACTCACACAGCGACCTCGGTGCAAATTTTAGGACTAAAAATAATATTGTGAGGTGTGAGGTATTCAGAATAGACTGAAAATGAGTGGAAATTATTGTTTTTGAGGTTAATAATACTTTGGGATCAAAATGACCCCCAAATTCTATGATTTAAGCTGTTTTTTAGGGTTTTTTGAAAAAAACACCCGAATCCAAAACACACCCGAATCCGACAAAAAAAATTCGGTGAGGTTTTGCCAAAACGCGGTCGAACCCAAAACACGGCCGCGGAACCGAACCCAAAACCAAAACACAAAACCCGAAAAATTTCCGGCGCTCATCTCGAAACCATTGACAATTGGCACCATCGATGGCCCTCACTGCTTGTGGAACATGGCAGACAGCGGGACAATCAGGGCACGTGGCGCAGTGGGGGTAACGGAGCCGTGCCCCCTACGCTGAAGAAAAAAACATTGATGGGAAAATGATCGTATAAAACCATCGATGCTTACTAACCACTGATGGCTGGTGGCCATCTTTACCCCTGGATACATGACTCTGATTTACTGTATACGCTGTGCTGATGTTCACGCAACTGAGCGTTTATCGGCAGATGGCGCATGCGCCGAGGTACTTTTGCAATGCCACTGGCAGTAAGATTTAATTGCAGAGTGATTGACAGGAAGGGACTGTATGGGGAGGTAATGGGGACTGCTGTATCACTGACGTTATAGGGGCGTGTTTCTTCCTCCAGCTCCCAACATGTACGTAGAGAAACATGGCGTCTGCATCGCTACTGCACCGCGTCCTGTCTGCGTGACAATGTACTTGGGGAGTCAATGGGGGTAATTCAGATTTCATCGCAGCAGCACATTTGCGCACTGCAGGTGTGGCAGATGTACCATGTGCAGAGAGAGTTAGATTTAGGTGGGTTATTTTGTTTCTGTGCCGGGTAAATACTGGCTGCTTTATTTTTACACTGCAAATTAGATTTCAGTTTGAACACACCCCACCCAAATCTAACTCTCTCTGCACATGTTACATCTGCCGCACCTGCAGTGCACATGGGCCCTCATTCCGAGTTGTTCGCTCGCAAGGCGATTTTAGCAGAGTTACACACGCTAAGCCGCCGCCTACTGGGAGTGAATCTTAGCTTCTTAAAATTGCGAACGATGTATTCGCAATATTGCGATTACAAACTACTTAGCAGTTTCAGAGTAGCTTCAGACTTACTCGGCATCTGCGATCAGTTCAGTGCTTGTCGTTCCTGGTTTGACGTCACAAACACACCCAGCGTTCGCCCAGACACTCCCCCGTTTCTCCAGCCACTCCTGCGTTTTTCCGGAAACGGTAGCGTTTTTATCCACACGCCTATAAAACGCCGTGTTTCCGCCCAGTAACACCCATTTCCTGTCAATCACACTACGATCGCCGGAGCGAAGAAAAAGCCGTGAGTAAAAATACTATCTTCATAGCAAAATTACTTGGCGCAGTCGCAGTGCGAACATTGCGCATGCGTACTAAGCAGAAAAACGCTGCGATGCGAAGATTATTTCCGAGCGAACGACTCGGAATGAGGGCCATGGTTTTGTCCAACTGCTAACAAACTTGCTGCTGCGATCAGATCTGAATTACCCCCCATATTCCTTGTTTCGGCATTGATGCTGCGTGTGTGTACGGAGTTGCTGCGCACTTTGCGATGGCTCCGGTTAGTGGCTGTTTTCTGAGTGGCTGCTACCCATACGATGATTATCAGATCCGTAGGCTGAAAGTCACAGATGCGTAGACGTGAGCGTACCAATCAGAATCAGGCGCTGTGTCGTTTGACCTTTGGAGCTCTGTGTCTGATTCAGGCATGTGTGCAAATGCCGACACAGCTGCAATCCTGTACGCAGCAGCTGTGCAATACAATGCAGCTGCCCAGATTTGCGCTGAGACACCCACTGGCAGCGTTTAAGATCTGCTGTCTGCGCATGAAGACACATTAGACGCACAGGGTAACACAACGGCCGCGCAGCATGGCCATCGCAGGTAAGACGCTGGAGCCATTTTTACTGCGGTCACAAGCTGTGACACGCCCTCTTGAAATGCCTGCGTTGAAGCACCCGCCTGCTTGTTACTATCTACAAATGGTCAATCACTTTGCAAATAAATACTCTCTGCAACCGCCATCGCAGCGGAATCGCAGCACCATCGCAGCACATGTGCAGTGCAACTTAAGACGCATACGCAGCAGCAAAAAATTGCTCCAGCGTCGACATTGCATCCATCTGTATATCAGGCCCTTCACCTGCCTCCCCTCCAGCGGTGACTTCTATGTTTCTTTCCTGATCTTGGAAAACGTGGATCTGAGAGCGGATGCTTATGCCGGCCCATCGGACATCTGCCTGACTCTCAGCTCTCAGGTTACTCAAGATGTCCGGCAAAATTACCTTGCCGGGGCCAGTAATACACTCACCCACCATGCCCCCAATGGCTGCAAGACAGTGGCGGCTCCAGAGTAGGGTGGCCAATCCCGGGATTTAGGCCTAAAATTGTCCGGGATTCAGTCCCGTGATTGGAGCTTCTAATCCCGGAGATTTCGAGATTAGGAAACCTCTTTGTTTTTTCAGTGTCGGGCAGCGTTGAGCATTCTCGGGAGGTTCAGACGCTGCCCGGCTCACTTCTCCCAGCTCCCCCTGCGCAGCGTGACGTGAAGGCAGAGGTCACGCTGCGCAGCCAGCTGCCCATCACCCGCCGCACCCGGAGGATGTGACCCACCCTCCCGCCTGTGTGATATGGTGAGTAATGTGTGCGGGGCAGTTGGGGGGAGGCCACACAGGAAACAAGCCAGTCCCGGTTATCCCGGGATTGACCATTTTTCAATCCCAATACCCGGGAATGAAAAAATGGCTCGGGATTGGCCTCCCTATTCCAGAGGTGAGACTGCAATAGGGGAGGGGGGGGGGGGGGGGGGGCAGTGTTTGGGGTGTTTGGGGTGGCAGTTGGTGTGTTTGGGGTGGCAGTTGGTGGCTCCTCTATTTGAGGCGCCACTGCTGCAGGCTATCACTCACCCGATGTCTGCAGCTGCACAGCGTGCAACCGCGCAGGACCAGATCTGTACATGCGCAGTGCGGCTCCTTCACATCTCCAAAACTATCAGAGGATCACGTCCACTTGTGAATCTGCCCCTTTGTTCCTGGATCCTCCCTTAGCTACCGTCGCTAGAGTCCTGACTGCTTACCTGTGTCCTGGGCTTCTGCCTCCATTTCACCCCCCTCCGCTACCAGCGCACGGGATACAATCTCTTAATTTACATCACTGCAGCCTCTGAGCAGTATTTCACATGAATGTGTATTTATTTATTAACATTATTTATCCTTATATAGCGCAGCAAATTTTGTTGTGCTTTACAATTGGAAACCACAGACGCACACAAGGGAAGTAGCGTTTAGCAGCATCAGCATAAACCCGCAGATCGGCGACTGCTAATAGAGTCCGCTGGGTGCTGCTCAGAATCAGCCCAGAGGTGTAGCTGCGTACCATCCTGCATCACCCGTATTAGTATACGCAGGGATCCAACGCATGCGCAGTGTGCAAAACTCATGAACTGCTCGCAAACGTCCAGTTCTGCATCAGCCGCTCTGTGTGTTCAGCTCTCCCTGCTGTGTCGGCATGAAGTACCCACTGCTCTGTACATACTGACTTTCCCAATAGTAGGAACACGGCACTATCTGGTTTGAACTTGGAACAGATTGTCTGTCATGCCAGCTACTGCTCAGACCTGGGGCAAGCAGCAGAACGCCCAGTATCTGCCTCCCATCAGCATTCTCTCCATATCTCTGCGGCTGCCCCTGGTATGACCCTGTGGACACCGGAGCAGCTCAGGTGTACACCTCATTATTATCTCCAGAGTAATCCCTTCTGCTGAGATACATAATACACTGTGAGATGCATCGTACGGGTTTATATAAACCTCTGGGAACCGTGTCAGGACAGTATAAAGGGAAATCTATTTCTCGAATACTTATCCCTCCACAGTCCCGTGTCGGCGTCAGCTGCAGCATTTCAGAAGTCACCGAGAAAATGACGAACACCAGCCATTTTCCCGGTGTTTCAAACATGCGCAGTAGGAAAATCAATGGGAAAATGGACGCTGCAGCATTTTCTTGGAGTCCTGTGCACGCGCACTATTTTCTGGCACAGCGCTTGGATCTCCTGGAGACCCTAGTGTTCAGCGTCCCTGTGTGCTGCCAGCTGGAGAACAGGGGGCCCAGATGGATACTGCACACGGGCCCCCACTTATCTTTATACCCCCCTGCCTGGTGTACAAACGTATGTATACAACTGGAACGCCCACTTGGTGTAATAACGCTTGGTGAGTCTTTAGAAGTCACCATCGATCGCACCATGGAATCTTGTATCAGCCCTGTTTTAGGTGCAGTACTTCAATCAGAGTGTGGCCTCTAATCTGAGTGATTAGGCGTCTGCGTCCACAGTCATTACCATAAGACGGAATGTCTCCGTGTGTCCGTTGAGCCGCCTCCCAGTTGCCGCCCAACGCATTTCCAATTAATTTCTGATAACATCACTCACGGCTGCGCCTCTGTGCATGCACTCTGTGTAACGCAGGCACCGTAAGAGATTTGGGTAGGAGCAGATCATCATTCATTGCTGTGAACACCGGCGCTGCGTGCGGTTCCGAAACAGGCCTAAAATCTCATTTTTAGCAATTTACATATGAATGTGTAACAATATGCTATAAGTGTGGCATACTGGAATGTTAGGAGACAAGAGATATTGGAAAGTTCCAAAAGCCTTTTAATTCTTATCAGTGAGTGGGGAAGTTTATGGCCCCAAAACCAGTTCTGGCAGACAATGCAACATGTAGGAGGTTACGACAGGAAGTGTAGGGGGGTTTTAGGACAAGGAACAAGACACAGGCTAGAATTCAGTGTGAACTGAGGATGGAGGGCACCGGCTAAGTGTCCAGGAGAAACGCAGTCTGGGGACTGTGGAACAAGCATGGTACTCCACAGTCCCTGGCATTATAGAACAGCATGTAGGTGCTTCTCGGAAAAGCAAGAGATATCCAGATTTGCAGTGTGAGAGCAGCATGTTATGATTCCAGCACTCTGGTCTGAGGAGATTTTATAACAAGGACCTGAGCACTGGAACGTAATGCTGGGAAAGGAAGCGGGAATGGAAAATAGCCCCTGGCACCCTAACTCCGTTGTCTCGCCCGTGCTGTCAGAAATCCCTTGCGAGACTATGGTTGCTTGAGCCCATGGCAGCCGCGTTTGAAGGGCGGATTACGTCTGCCCAACTCCGATGCCCCCTCTGGTCTTAATGGGAGACAAAGGGAAATCCGAGACAGGGTGATAACAAGGGGCCCTCTAACTCAGCAACAAGGCCAGGGGCTACAAGGTAACTTAAAACTAGAATATGTGCGGAAATACCGCCAGGGAAAAGGACAACCAAAATACCACTTGTCCACTCTCCTACCCGGCACCGCCGAGTTCCGGAGAGGACTTGTGGAAGCGGAACCCTCCGCAAATGCTCCGAAACAGAATACAAAAAATATAGCGGGCTGAGCCGCAGCACACGGCAGAGCCGCAACTCACGAACACCACACGAGATTCTCTGGCGACCGTGGCGGACAATAGAGGACCAGAGACTTCTTGAGATGAGATGATAACTCCAAGATTCGGGAACTCTGAAGACAGGAATGACCGGACACAGCAGGACAGGAACAGACGTTCAGCAAACCTAAGCAGCATGCAGGAAGCTATTACCGGCGTCTGTGTGAAGCACTGAGAAAGTATTTAACAAGGAGTCCTCCAATCAGATGTTACAGAGCCAGATTATCAACATGCCGTGCAGCTGCCAGGCTGCACGAGCAAAGACATGTGTGTGTGTGATTTATTTGATTGACCCTGCAACGGGGAACGCGGTCCGCCCGTGGCGTCCCCGTTGCTAGGGTCCGGGCGGCTAAGCACGCCTGGCGTCCCTGCGTTGCTAGGGAGCCGGCGGCTACGCACGCACGGCGTCCCAGCGTTGCTAGGGACCCGGCGGCTAGCCCGCTTGGCGTCGCTAGTAGCTAGGCGCCGGGCCGAGAGGACATCGCGGACCCCGGCGCCTAACAGTACCCCCCCTTGAGGAGGGGTCAAGGAACCCCTAAAGCCAGGTTTCTGAGGAAATTCTCAAAAAAATGCCCTCTTGAGCCTAGAAGCATGAAGATCCTTGTCCAGGACCCAAGACCTTTCCTCCGGACCATAGCCTTTCCAGTGAACTAAAAAATAAAGCCGACCCCGGGACAATTTAGAACTTTCTCTACCAAGAATTCCTGTTGTCCCCGTACCTCCACTGGAGATCTACCCTGAGAGATCCTCCGAGGAAATCTACTGGAAGAAACGTATTGTTTCAACAGGGAACAATGAAAAGTATTTCCAATTTTAAGAGATCTTGGTAAACGTAGCCGAAAGGCAACTGGGTTGACCTTCTTACTAATAAGAAACGGTCCAATAAATTTGGGTCCCAGTCTAGCCGAGGATTGTCGAAGCCTGATGTTGCGAGTCGACAACCACACCTTATCTCCCACCTTAAAAGTGCAAGGACGTCGGAGCCTGTCAGAAAATTTCTTCTCTCGGAAGGCCGCTTTCCTGAGAGCAAGGTGCACTTTTTTCCAAATTGCTCTGAGATGGGAGGTCAAGGTTAGCGAGGAGACTGGAGAATGATGAAAAAAAGAATTGGCTCTGGGGTGAAAACCAAAAACTGAAAAGAACGGAGACTCTTTGGTGGAGGAATGACAAGAGTTATTGTAAGCAAATTCAGCCAAAGGGAGAAACTCAGACCAATCATTCTGGAGTTTGGCTGAATACAGACGCAAATATTGTTTTAATGACTGGTTGACTCGTTCGGTTTGCCCGTTAGACTGTGGGTGGTAACCAGATGTTAAAGACAGTGTCATCTTCAATGAGGCACAAAAACATTTCCAGAACTGTGCGATGAATTGTGGACCCCGATCAGAAACAATATCAGTGGGCAACCCATGAAGCCTGAACACATGGCGGAGGAACAAAACTGCCAACCCTTGAGCAGAAGGCAATCGGGGAAGAGCGACAAAATGAGCCATTTTACTAAAACGGTCCACTACCACCCAAATGACTCGGAATCCGGCTGAAAGGGGAAGGTCAACCACAAAATCCATGGAAATATGAGACCACGGCCTGAGAGTAACAGCTAAAGGCATGAGTTGCCCGATAGGCAACGAACGAGGAACCTTATGCTGTGCACAAACCTGACATGAATGAACGAATTCCTTAACGTCTTTAGAAAGACTAGGCCACCACACTGAGCGAGAGACTAACTCCAATGTCTTAGTGATTCCCGGATGCCCTGAGACTTTGCTGTCATGAAATTCAGTTAAAACAGTGGCTCTCAAAAATTCAGGGACATAAAGACGACCAGCAGGAGTAAGTCTAGGAGCTTGGTGTTGAAGCTGGTTTAACTGGGTAAATAAATCCTGAGTGAGGCCTGCCCGGATGACTGAAGATGGAAGTATGGAGGTAACAACAGGATTGCTATTGTGAACCGGAAAAAAGCTACGTGACAGGGCATCAGCTTTTGTATTCTTGGAACCAGGCCTGAAAGTAATTATAAACCTGAAACGAGTAAAAAATAATGCCCAATGTGCCTGCCGAGCATTAAGCCGTTTAGCTGACTCAATATATTGCAGGTTCTTATGGTCAGTCAAAACCGAAATAGTATGTTTAGCTCCCTCCAGCCAATGCCTCCACTCCTCGAAAGCTAATTTCACCGCCAGTAACTCCCGATTACCAACATCATAGTTGGATTCAGTGGAGGAGAATTTCCTGGACATAAAGGCACAAGGATGTAACTCCAGAGACTCCGGATCCTCTTGAGAAAGGACAGCCCCCACTCCAACCTCTGAGGCATCAACCACCACAACAAAAGGCAATTCCGGATTAGGATGTCTGAGGACTGGAGCCGAGACAAAGGCTTGTTTCAAGGCCTGGAAGGACAATTCGGCTTCATGCGACCAGTTGGTAGGATCCGCCCCTTTTTTTGTAAGAGCTACTATGGGAGCAACCAGGTCAGAAAAAGAATGAATGAACCTCCTATAATAATTCGCAAACCCTAAAAAGCGCTGAATTGCTTTTAAATTAGTGGGTTGCGCCCAATTAAATATGGCCTGGAGCTTCTTTGGTTCCATGGAAAATCCCTGAGGAGAAATTATGTACCCTAAAAAAGATACTTCCGTGACGTGAAAATCACACTTCTCCAGCTTGGCATACAAATGATTCTCACGTAACTTTTGAAGAACCAGACGCACCTGGGTAACATGTTGTTCCATAGATTCAGAAAAAATCAAGATGTCGTCTAAATAAACGACAACGAATTTCCCTAGGAAGTCACGGAGAACATCGTTAATAAGGTCTTGAAAAACCGCTGGAGCGTTAGACAGGCCAAACGGCATCACCAGGTATTCGTAGTGACCTGACTGAGTGCTGAAAGCCGTCTTCCACTCATCCCCAGATTTAATTCGGATGAGGTTGTAAGCTCCTCTAAGGTCAATTTTAGAAAAAATCACAGCAGAACGTAACTGATCAAAAAGTACAGAAATCAACGGCAAAGGATAGGTGTTTTTAACGGAGATCTTATTCAGGGCTCTAAAATCAATGCATGGTCTAAGCGAGCCATCTTTTTTCTCCACAAAGAAAAAACCTGCACTTAAAGGAGATTTTGATGGTCTAATAAATCCCTTCTTTAAGCTTTCCTGAATATAATTATTCATGGCCGTAGTTTCTGGCCCGGACAAAGCATATAATCTCCCCTTTGGCAAAGTGGCACCTGGAACTAGCTCAATTGTACAATCATAAGGCCGATGGGGAGGCAGAATATCCGCATTGCCTTTAGAGAAAACATCGGCAAACTCTTGGTATTCCACAGGAATGAGCTCTGGAATGATTGCAGCAACTCTGACTGGATACAAAGGCCCTCATTCCGAGTTGATCGGTCGCAAGGCGAATTTAGCAGAGTTACACACGCTAAGCCGCCGCCTACTGGGAGTGAATCTTAGCTTCTTAAAATTGCGACCGATGTATTCGCAATAATGCGATTACTAACTACTTAGCAGTTTCAGAGTAGCTCCAGACTTACTCTGCCTGTGCGATCATTTCAGTGCTTGTCGTTCCTGGTTGACGTCACAAACACACCCAGCGTTCGCCCACGCACTCCCACCGTTTCTCCGGCCACTCCTGCGTTTTTTCCGGAAACGGTAGCGTTTTCAGCCACACGCCCCTGAAACGCCGTGTTTCCGCCCAGTAACACCCATTTCCTGTCAATCACATTACGATCGCCGGAGCGAAGAAAAAGCCGTGAGTAAAAATACTTTCTTCATAGTAAAGTTACTTGGCGCAGTCGCAGTGCGAACATTGCGCATGCGTACTAAGCGGATTTTCACTGCGATGCGATGAAAAATACCGAGCGAACAACTCGGAATGAGGGCCAAAATACATTACTTAGCACAAAATGTACCCCATTGGGAAATCTCCCCGGACCGCCAATCAATGGTGGGATTATGAAAGGCCAGCCAGGGGTGACCCAGAACAACAGGAACTGCCGGGCAATGTGTAAGGTAAAATTCAATATTTTCGGAATGTAAGGCTCCTACGGTAAGTACTACTGGAGGTGTACGGTGAGTAATTATCCCATTAGAAAGCGGACCCCCATCTAAGCCGTGCATGGTGATACATCTATCTAATGGTAACTGCGGAATGCCTAAGGCCTTAGCCCAAGTTAAATCCATAAAGTTTCCTGCAGCTCCACTGTCGACAAAAGCCGACACCAAAGAACTGAGGCTGCCAAAGGAAACCTTAACGGGGACTAAGAGAGAGTTGTTCGAGGAGATAAGCTGCAGACCTAAGTGAACCCCCTCACAATTCACTTGGTCAAAGCGTTTCCCGACTTGTTCGGGCAATTACGAGCAAAATGTCCCTTACAACCACAGTATAAACAAAGACCGGAATTTTGTCTTCTGGTTTTTTCTTTAGGAGACAGCCGGGAGAGACCCATCTGCATGAGCTCCTCGACGTCCTCTGGAATGGAATATACACATGGACTAGACCTTACAGATGCTCCTATTTCAGCCCTCCGCTCACGGAGACGACGATCAATCTTTATAGCAAGCTGCATAAGTTTATCGAGAGTCTCAGGAGTGGGGTACTGGAGGAGGCTGTCTTTTATAGATTCAGATAAACCGAGGCGAAACTGACTGCGCAGGGCAGGGTCATTCCAGCCACAGTCGTTCGACCAACGGCGAAATTCGGTACAATAAACCTCCGCAGGATTTTTTCCTTGTCTGAGAGCGCGCAGCTGACTCTCAGCGGACGCCTCTCTATCTGGGTCATCATACAAGAGCCCTAAAGACTTAAAAAAGGCGTCTACAGATAACAACGCAGGATCCTCTGCTCTTAAACCAAATGCCCAGGTCTGAGGATCCCCCTGGAGTAAAGAAATAATAATCCCAACCCGCTGAGATTCATTACCAGAGGATGTTGGTCTTAAACGAAAATAAAGTTTACAGGATTCTTTAAAATTAAAAAATTCTTTTCTATCACCGGAAAAACGGTCGGGCAAATGCATCTTTGGTTCAGAGACTACCTTCGGGGAGGTTTGCAAAAGATCTTCCTGCGATCTCACCCGAAGAGAAAGATCCTGAACCATCTGAGTAAGTTCTTGAATCTGGTTTACTAAGAGCTGACCGGGATTTGGCCCTAAACCTGACGGATTCATGAGGCCGATAAACTCTCACAAAAACTGAATGAGAAAAAATTAAACCCCGTTTAATTTTAAGTTTTGGTTTGGGCCGGTAATAATGTTATGATTCCAGCACTCTGGTCTGAGGAGATTTTATAACAAGGACCTGAGCACTGGAACGTAATGCTGGGAAAGGGAGCGGCAATGGAAAATAGCCCCTGGCGCCCTAACTCCGTTGTCTCGCCCGTGCTGTCAGAAATCCCTTGCGAGACTATGGTTGCTTGAGCCCATGGCAGCCGCGTTTGAAGGGCGGATTACGTCTCCCCAACTCCGATGCCCCCTCAGGTCTTAATGGGAGACAAAGGGAAATCCGAGACAGGGTGATAACAAGGGGCCCTCTAACTCAGCAACAAGGCCAGGGGCTACAAGGTAACTTAAAACTAGAATATGTGCGGAAATACCGCCAGGGAAAAGGACAACCAAAATACCACTTGTCCACTCTCCTACCCGGCACCGCCGAGTTCCGGAGAGGACTTGTGGAAGCGGAACCCTCCGCAAATGCTCCGAAACAGAATACAAAAAATAAAGCGGGCTGAGCCGCAGCACACGGCAGAGCCGCAACTCACGAACACCACACGAGATTCTCTGGCGACCGTGGCGGACAATAGAGGACCAGAGACTTCTTGAGATGAGATGATAACTCCAAGATTCGGGAACTCTGAAGACAGGAATGACCGGACACAGCAGGACAGGAACAGACGTTCAGCAAACCTAAGCAGCATGCAGGAAGCTATTACCGGCGTCTGTGTGAAGCACTGAGAAAGTATTTAACAAGGAGTCCTCCAATCAGATGTTACAGAGCCAGATTATCAACATGCCGTGCAGCTGCCAGGCTGCACGAGCAAAGACAAGTGTGTGTGTGATTTATTTGATTGACCCTGCAACGGGGAACGCGGTCCGCCCGTGGCGTCCCCGTTGCTAGGGTCCGGGCGGCTAAGCACGCCTGGCGTCCCTGCGTTGCTAGGGAGCCAGCGGCTACGCACGCACGGCGTCCCAGCGTTGCTAGGGACCCGGCGGCTAGCCCGCTCGGCGTCCCTAGTAGCTAGGCGCTGGGCCGCGAGGACATCGCGGACCCCGGCGCCTAACACAGCAACAGCATGAACAATCATTGGAAGAAACAAAGCGGATCTTCACCTTCAGGGGTACCCAAGAAGCAGGATGGGAGGTGTGAGTCTTCGGGAGAGGACCAGGGTGAATGGTAGGAAACCACGTTTGGCGGAAGGCCCCCAGTAACATGTCCATGAGAGATCCCGTTTAGATAGAGCCCCTAGCGAATGTGGGAGAGCACACTGAAATGAATCTCAGTTTGCGGAAGCCGCACTACTGATTCCCAGAGACTGCGCTGGTATGTACTGTACTGTAATGATGTCACATCACTGTAAATGCTGTTATTGCCCGTGAAGCAAATGAAAGGAGATGTAACCTGATGTAACCCATATGAATATTGTGCTGGAGAGGAGAACAAGGAGTTAAATATTATTGTCGTGATGACCCTGTCTGAACTGTGAATAAACTGATTGCTTATGTGATGATACGGCCTGGCGTGCAATGCTTTATAAAATCACTGATAGGCCTGCCGCTGCCCGGCTATCACATAAGCACAGGCATATCTATAATGGGTGCACATGGGCCCACACCCTGCACCCATATTACTGGACTTACCCCTCTGGAGCCCTCCTCGCACAGAGCCAGCACGCCGACCCTCTCCTCGCACAGAGCCTGCACACCGGCCTTCTCGCACAGAGCCTGCACACCGACCCTCTCCTCGCACAGAGCCTGCACACCGACCCTCTCCTCGCACAGAGCCTGCACACCGGCCCTCTCCTCGCAGAGCCTGCACACCGGCCTTCTCGCACAGAGCCTGCACACCGACCCTCTCCTCCTACATAGCCTGCATACCGGCCCTCTCCTCGCACAGAGCCTGCACACCGGCCTTCTCCTCGCACAGAGCCAGCACACCGGCCTTCTCCTCACACAGAGCCTGCACACCGGCCCTCTCCTCACACAGATCCTCCACACCGGCCCTCTCCTCGCACAGAGCCTGCACACCGGCCCTCTCCTCGCAGAGCCTGCACACCGGCCTTCTCGCACAGAGCCTGCACACCGACCCTCTCCTCGCACAGAGCCTGCACACCGGCCCTCTCCTCCTCCATAGCCTGCACACCGGCCCTCTCCTCGCACAGAGCCTGCACACCGGCCCTCTCCTCACACAGAGCCAGCACACCGGCCCTCTCCTAGCACAGAGCCTGCACACCGGCCTTCTCCTCGCACAGAGCCAGCACACCGGCCCTCTCCTCGCACAGAGCCTGCACACCGGCCCTCTCCTCACACAGAGCCTGCACACCGGCCCTCTCCTCACACAGATCCTGCACACCGGCCCTCTCCTCGCACAGAGCCTGCACACCGGCCCTCTCCTCGCAGAGCCTGCACACCGGCCTTCTCGCACAAAGCCTGCACACCGACCCTCTCCTCGCACAGAGCCTGCACACCGGCCCTCTCCTCCTCCATAGCCTGCACACCGGCCCTCTCCTCGCACAGAGCCTGCACACCGGCCCTCTCCTCACACAGAGCCAGCACACCGGCCCTCTCCTAGCACAGAGCCTGCACACCGGCCTTCTCCTCGCACAGAGCCAGCACACCGGCCCTCTCCTCGCACAGAGCCTGCACACCGGCCCTCTCCTCACACAGAGCCTGCACATCGGCCCTCTCCTCACACAGAGCCTGGACTCTGGCCCTCTCCTCACACAGAGCCTGCACACCGGCCCTCTCCTAGCACAGAGCCTGCACACCGGCCCTCTCCTCCTACATAGCCTGCACACCGGCCCTCTCCTCGCACAGAGCCAGCACACCGGCCCTCTCCTCGCACAGAGCCTGCACACCGGCCCTCTCCTCGCACAGAGCCTGCACACCGGCCCTCTCCTCGCACAGAGCCTGCACACCGGCCCTCTCCTTGCACAGAGCCTGCACTACTGCCCTCTCCTTGCACAGAGCCTATGTGGCATACTGGAATGTTAGGAGACAAGAGATATTGGAAAGTTCCAAAAGCCATTTAATTCTTATCAGTGAGTGGGGGAGTTTTATGGCCCCAAAACCAGTTCTGGCAGACCCTGCCACATCTAGGGGGTTAGGACAGGAAGTGCAGGGGGATTTTAGCAAAAGGAAAAAAGCACAGGACAGTTCAGTGTGAGCTGAGGAATGAGATGGAGGGCACAGGCTGGTGTACAGGAGAAACGCAGTCTGGGGACTGTGGAACAAGCATCTATAACTCCACAGTCCCTGGCATTATGGAACAGCATGTAACTGCTACTAGGAAGAGCAA
Source organism: Pseudophryne corroboree (assembly GCF_028390025.1). NCBI lineage: Eukaryota > Metazoa > Chordata > Amphibia > Anura > Myobatrachidae > Pseudophryne > Pseudophryne corroboree. The sequence continues at coordinate 25,576,506 of NC_086444.1, read as the reverse complement.
GAGATATCCAGATTTGCAGTGTGAGAGAAGTTACAGCATGAGCAATCAGTGGAAGAAACAAAGGGGATCCTCACCTTCAGGGGTACCCAAGAAGCAGGACGGGAGGTGTGAGTCTGCGGGAGAGGACGAGCTGGGTGAGTGGTAGGAAACCACGTTTGGCGGAAGGCCCCCAGTAACGTGTCCATGAGAGATCCCGTTTAGATAGAGCCCCTAGCGAATGGGGGAGAGCACACTGAAATGAATCTCAGTTTGCGGAAGCCGCACTACTGATTCCCAGAGACTGCGCTGGTATGTACTGTACTGTAATGCTGTTATTGCCCGTGAAGCAAATGAAAGGAGATGTAACCTGATGTAACCCAAATGAATATTGTGCTGGAGAGAAGAAAAAGAAGTTAAATGTTACTGTCGTGATAACCCTGTCTGAACTGTGAATAAACTGCTTGCTTATGTGATGAAACGGCCTGGTGGTCAATGCTTTTTAATATGACTGATGGACCTGCCGCGGCCCGGCTATCACATCTTGGCGTCCGCGAACAGGATCGGTACCGAAGATTTATTTGACAATTTGGGGAAAACTTTATTGGGAGGGGCCCATGAAAGCCACCTACCTCTTTTGACCCAGCGAACTGGGGAAGAAAGGGCCGGCACGGGCAGGTTCTAAGTGTTTGGCACAATTGCCAGAAGATGTTAGAACATTCATGATCATCTGTGACCCAGGACTGTAATTCAGAGGAAAAAGGCAGCAGTATATGTGATTTTGTGTTTCATGTGATGTTTTGCATGCCATGTTTTTCTGCTCATGTGATTGTTATATTGTGTGTTTGCATGCCATGTTTTTCTGCTCATATGATTGTTATACTGTGTGTGATGTATACTGCAATTATGCTTGTTTATTGTGTGTTATGTTTTGACCTTGCTGTAGAGCAGTGGTTCTCAAACTCGGTCCTCAGGACCCCACACAGTGCATGTTTTGCAGGTCACCCAGCAGGTGCACAGGTGTATTAATTACTCACTGACACATTTTAAAAGGTCACTTGCGATTCTGTGAGGAGACCTGCAAAACATGCACTGTGTGGGGTCCTGAGGACCGAGTTTGAGAACCTGTGCTGTAGAGTATACAGTAAGAGACTGTTCCTTGCTAGACTATTTGCAAGCTCATAGGTATATTGCGTGGGGACACGCAAGATTTTAGCAGGGGTGTATCTGGCATACTGGAATGTTAGGAGACAAGAGATATTGGAAAGTTCCAAAAGCCATTTAATTCTTATCAGTGAGTGGGGGAGTTTTATGGCCCCAAAACCAGTTCTGGCAGACCCTGCCACATCTAGGGGGTTAGGACAGGAAGTGCAGGGGGATTTTAGCAAAAGGAAAAAAGCACAGGACAGTTCAGTGTGAGCTGAGGACTGAAATGGAGGGCACAGGCTAGTGTACAGGAGAAACGCAGTCTGGGGACTGTGGAACAAGCATCTATAACTCCACAGTCCCTGGCATTATGGAACAGCATGTAGGTGCTACTAGGAAGAGCAAGAGATATCCAGATTTGCAGTGTGAGAGAAGTTACAGCATGAGCAATCAGTGGAAGAAACAAAGAGGATCCTCACCTTCAGGGATACCCAAGAAGCAGGACGGGAGGTGTGAGTCTGCGGGAGAGGACGAGCTGGGTGAGTGGTAGGAAACCACGTTTGGCGGAAGGCCCCCAGTAACGTGTCCATGAGAGATCCCGTTTAGATAGAGCCCCTAGCGAATGGGGGAGAGCACACTGAAATGAATCTCAGTTTGCGGAAGCCGCACTACTGATTCCCAGAGACTGCGCTGGTATGTACTGTACTGTAATGCTGTTATTGCCCGTGAAGCAAATGAAAGGAGATGTAACCTGATGTAACCCAAATGAATATTGTGCTGGAGAGAAGAAAAAGAAGTTAGATGTTACTGTCGTGATAACCCTGTCTGAACTGTGAATAAACTGCTTGCTTATGTGATGAAACGGCCTGGTGGTCAATGCTTTTTAATATGACTGATGGACCTGCCGCGGCCCGGCTATCACATCTTGGCGTCCGCGAACAGGATCGGTACCGAAGATTTATTTGACAATTTGGGGAAAACTTTATTGGGAGGGGCCCATGAAAGCCACCTACCTCTTTTGACCCAGCGAACTGGGGAAGAAAGGGCCGGCACGGGCAGGTTCTAAGTGTTTGGCACAATTGCCAGAAGATGTTAGAACATTCATGATCATCTGTGACCCAGGACTGTAATTCAGAGGAAAAAGGCAGCAGTATATGTGATTTGTGTTTCATGTGATGTTTTGCATGCCATGTTTTTCTGCTCATGTGATTGTTATATTGTGTGTTTGCATGCCATGTTTTTCTGCTCATATGATTGTTATACTGTGTGTGATGTATACTGCAATTATGCTTGTTTATTGTGTGTTATGTTTTGACCTTGCTGTAGAGCAGTGGTTCTCAAACTCGGTCCTCAGGACCCCACACAGTGCATGTTTTGCAGGTCACCCAGCAGGTGCACAGGTGTATTAATTACTCACTGACACATTTTAAAAGGTCACTTGCGATTCTGTGAGGAGACCTGCAAAACATGCACTGTGTGGGGTCCTGAGGACCGAGTTTGAGAACCTGTGCTGTAGAGTATACAGTAAGAGACTGTTCCTTGCTAGACTATTTGCAAGCTCATAGGTATATTGCGTGGGGACACGCAAGATTTTAGCAGGGGTGTATGTGGCATACTGGAATGTTAGGAGACAAGAGATATTGGAAAGTTCCAAAAGCCATTTAATTCTTATCAGTGAGTGGGGGAGTTTTATGGCCCCAAAACCAGTTCTGGCAGACCCTGCCACATCTAGGGGGTTAGGACAGGAAGTGCAGGGGGATTTTAGCAAAAGGAAAAAAGCACAGGACAGTTCAGTGTGAGCTGAGGACTGAGATGGAGGGCACAGGCTAGTGTCCAGGAGAAACGCAGTCTGGGGACTGTGGAACAAGCATGGTACTCCACAGTCCCTGGCATTATAGAACAGCATGTAGATGCTGCTAGGAAGAGCAAGAGATATCCAGATTTGCAGTGTGAGAGAAGTTACAGCATGAGCAATCAGTGGAAGAAACAAAGGGGATCCTCACCTTCAGTGGTACCCCAGAAGCAGGATGGGAGGTGTGAGTCTGCGGGAGAGGACGAGCTGGGTGAGTGGTAGGAAACCACGTTTGGCGGAAGGCCCCCAGTAACGTGTCCATGAGAGATCCCGTTTAGATAGAGCCCCTAGCGAATGGGGGAGAGCACACTGAAATGAATCTCAGTTTGCGGTCGCCGCACTACTGATTCCCAGAGACTGCGCTGGTATGTACTGTACTGTAATGCTGCCACATCACTATAAATGCTGTTATTGCCAGTGAAGCAAATTAAAGGAGATGTAACCTGATGTAACCCATATGAATATTGTGCTGGAGAAAAGAAAAAGAAGTTAAATGTTACTGTCGTGATAACCCTGTCTGCACTGTGAATAAACTGCTTGCTTATGTGATGAGACGGCCTGGCGTGACAATGCTTTTTAAAATCACTGATGTCCCGGCCGCGGCTCGGCTATCACACCTACACACCGGCCCTCTCCTTGCACAGAGCCTGCACACCGGCCCTCTCCTTGCACAGAGCCTGCACTCCTGCCCTCTCCTTGCACAGAGCCTGCACTCCTGTCCTCTCCTCACACAGATCCTGCACGCCGGCCCTCTCCTAGCACAGAGCCCGCACACCGGCCCTCTCCTCGCACAGATCCTGCACGCCGGCCCTCTCCTCGCACAGAGCCTGCACTCCTGCCCTCTCCTCACACAGAGCCTGCACACCGGCCCTCTCCTAGCACAGAGCCCGCACAATAGCCCTCTCCTCGCACAGATCCTGCACGCCGACCCTCTCCTCGCACAGAGCCTGCACTCCTGCCCTCTCCTCACACAGAGCCCGCACACCGGCCTTCTCCTAGCACAGAGCCTGCACACCGGCCCTCTCCTCGCACAGATCCTGCACTCCGGCCCTCTCCTCGCACAGAGCCCGCACACCGGCCCTCTCCTCGCACAGAGCCAGCACACCGGCCCTCTCCTAGCACAGAGCCTGCACACCGGCCCTCTCCTCGCACAGAGCTAGCACACCGGCCCTCTCCTTGCACAGAGCCTGCACTCCTGCCCTCTCCTTGCACAGAGCCTACACTCCTGCCCTCTCCTCACACAGATCCTGCACGCCGGCCCTCTCCTCACACAGAGCCCGCACACCAGCCCTCTCCTCACACAGAGCCTGCACTCCTGCCCTCTCCTCACACAGAGCCTGCACACCGGCCCTCTCCTCACACAGAGCCTGCACAACGGCCCTCTCCTCACACAGAGCCTGCACACCAGCCCTCTCCTAGCACAGAGCCCGCACACCGGCCCTCTCCTCACACAGAGCCAGCACACCGGCCCTCTCCTAGCACAGAGCCTGCACACCGGCCTTCTCCTCGCACAGAGCCAGCACACCGGCCCTCTCCTCGCACAGAGCCTGCACACCGGCCCTCTCCTCACACAGATCCTGCACACCGGCCCTCTCCTCGCACAGAGCCTGCACACCGGCCCTCTCCTCGCAGAGCCTGCACACCGGCCTTCTCGCACAGAGCCTGCACACCGACCCTCTCCTCGCACAGAGCCTGCACACCGGCCCTCTCCTCCTCCATAGCCTGCACACCGGCCCTCTCCTCGCACAGAGCCTGCACACCGGCCCTCTCCTCACACAGAGCCAGCACACCGGCCCTCTCCTAGCACAGAGCCTGCACACCGGCCTTCTCCTCGCACAGAGCCAGCACACCGGCCCTCTCCTCGCACAGAGCCTGCACACCGGCCCTCTCCTCACACAGAGCCTGCACATCGGCCTTCTCCTCACACAGAGCCTGGACTCTGGCCCTCTCCTCACACAGAGCCTGCACACCGGCCCTCTCCTAGCACAGAGCCTGCACACCGGCCCTCTCCTCCTACATAGCCTGCACACCGGCCCTCTCCTCGCACAGAGCCAGCACACCGGCCCTCTCCTCGCACAGAGCCTGCACACCGGCCCTCTCCTCGCACAGAGCCTGCACACCGGCCCTCTCCTCGCACAGAGCCTGCACACCGGCCCTCTCCTTGCACAGAGCCTGCACTACTGCCCTCTCCTTGCACAGAGCCTATGTGGCATACTGGAATGTTAGGAGACAAGAGATATTGGAAAGTTCCAAAAGCCATTTAATTCTTATCAGTGAGTGGGGGAGTTTTATGGCCCCAAAACCAGTTCTGGCAGACCCTGCCACATCTAGGGGGTTAGGACAGGAAGTGCAGGGGGATTTTAGCAAAAGGAAAAAAGCACAGGACAGTTCAGTGTGAGCTGAGGACTGAGATGGAGGGCACAGGCTAGTGTCCAGGAGAAACGCAGTCTGGGGACTGTGGAACAAGCATGGTACTCCACAGTCCCTGGCATTATAGAACAGCATGTAGATGCTGCTAGGAAGAGCAAGAGATATCCAGATTTGCAGTGTGAGAGAAGTTACAGCATGAGCAATCAGTGGAAGAAACAAAGGGGATCCTCACCTTCAGTGGTACCCCAGAAGCAGGATGGGAGGTGTGAGTCTGCGGGAGAGGACGAGCTGGGGGAGTGGTAGGAAACCACGTTTGGCGGAAGGCCCCCAGTAACGTGTCCATGAGAGATCCCGTTTAGATAGAGCCCCTAGCGAATGGGGGAGAGCACACTGAAATGAATCTCAGTTTGCGGTCGCCGCACTACTGATTCCCAGAGACTGCGCTGGTATGTACTGTACTGTAATGCTGCCACATCACTATAAATGCTGTTATTGCCAGTGAAGCAAATTAAAGGAGATGTAACCTGATGTAACCCATATGAATATTGTGCTGGAGAAAAGAAAAAGAAGTTAAATGTTACTGTCGTGATAACCCTGTCTGCACTGTGAATAAACTGCTTGCTTATGTGATGAGACGGCCTGGCGTGACAATGCTTTTTAAAATCACTGATGTCCCGGCCGCGGCTCGGCTATCACACCTACACACCGGCCCTCTCCTTGCACAGAGCCTGCACACCGGCCCTCTCCTTGCACAGAGCCTGCACTCCTGCCCTCTCCTTGCACAGAGCCTGCACTCCTGTCCTCTCCTCACACAGATCCTGCACGCCGGCCCTCTCCTAGCACAGAGCCCGCACACCGGCCCTCTCCTCGCACAGATCCTGCACGCCGGCCCTCTCCTCGCACAGAGCCTGCACTCCTGCCCTCTCCTCACACAGAGCCTGCACACCGGCCCTCTCCTAGCACAGAGCCCGCACAATAGCCCTCTCCTCGCACAGATCCTGCACGCCGACCCTCTCCTCGCACAGAGCCTGCACTCCTGCCCTCTCCTCACACAGAGCCCGCACACCGGCCTTCTCCTAGCACAGAGCCTGCACACCGGCCCTCTCCTCGCACAGATCCTGCACTCCGGCCCTCTCCTCGCACAGAGCCCGCACACCGGCCCTCTCCTCGCACAGAGCCAGCACACCGGCCCTCTCCTAGCACAGAGCCTGCACACCGGCCCTCTCCTCGCACAGAGCTAGCACACCGGCCCTCTCCTTGCACAGAGCCTGCACTCCTGCCCTCTCCTTGCACAGAGCCTACACTCCTGCCCTCTCCTCACACAGATCCTGCACGCCGGCCCTCTCCTCACACAGAGCCCGCACACCAGCCCTCTCCTCACACAGAGCCTGCACTCCTGCCCTCTCCTCACACAGAGCCTGCACACCGGCCCTCTCCTCACACAGAGCCTGCACAACGGCCCTCTCCTCACACAGAGCCTGCACACCAGCCCTCTCCTAGCACAGAGCCCGCACACCGGCCCTCTCCTCACACAGAGCCAGCACACCGGCCCTCTCCTAGCACAGAGCCTGCACACCGGCCTTCTCCTCGCACAGAGCCAGCACACCGGCCCTCTCCTCGCACAGAGCCTGCACACCGGCCCTCTCCTCACACAGATCCTGCACACCGGCCCTCTCCTCGCACAGAGCCTGCACACCGGCCCTCTCCTCGCAGAGCCTGCACACCGGCCTTCTCGCACAGAGCCTGCACACCGACCCTCTCCTCGCACAGAGCCTGCACACCGGCCCTCTCCTCCTCCATAGCCTGCACACCGGCCCTCTCCTCGCACAGAGCCTGCACTCCTGCCCTCTCCTCACACAGAGCCCGCACACCGGCCTTCTCCTAGCACAGAGCCTGCACACCGGCCCTCTCCTCGCACAGATCCTGCACTCCGGCCCTCTCCTCGCACAGAGCCCGCACACCGGCCCTCTCCTCGCACAGAGCCAGCACACCGGCCCTCTCCTAGCACAGAGCCTGCACACCGGCCCTCTCCTCGCACAGAGCTAGCACACCGGCCCTCTCCTTGCACAGAGCCTGCACTCCTGCCCTCTCCTTGCACAGAGCCTACACTCCTGCCCTCTCCTCACACAGATCCTGCACGCCGGCCCTCTCCTCACACAGAGCCCGCACACCAGCCCTCTCCTCACACAGAGCCTGCACTCCTGCCCTCTCCTCACACAGAGCCTGCACACCGGCCCTCTCCTCACACAGAGCCTGCACAACGGCCCTCTCCTCACACAGAGCCTGCACACCAGCCCTCTCCTAGCACAGAGCCCGCACACCGGCCCTCTCCTCACACAGAGCCAGCACACCGGCCCTCTCCTAGCACAGAGCCTGCACACCGGCCTTCTCCTCGCACAGAGCCAGCACACCGGCCCTCTCCTCGCACAGAGCCTGCACACCGGCCCTCTCCTCACACAGATCCTGCACACCGGCCCTCTCCTCGCACAGAGCCTGCACACCGGCCCTCTCCTCGCAGAGCCTGCACACCGGCCTTCTCGCACAGAGCCTGCACACCGACCCTCTCCTCGCACAGAGCCTGCACACCGGCCCTCTCCTCCTCCATAGCCTGCACACCGGCCCTCTCCTCGCACAGAGCCTGCACACCGGCCCTCTCCTCACACAGAGCCAGCACACCGGCCCTCTCCTAGCACAGAGCCTGCACACCAGCCTTCTCCTCGCACAGAGCCAGCACACCGGCCCTCTCCTCGCACAGAGCCTGCACACCGGCCCTCTCCTCACACAGAGCCTGCACATCGGCCTTCTCCTCACACAGAGCCTGGACTCTGGCCCTCTCCTCACACAGAGCCTGCACACCGGCCCTCTCCTAGCACAGAGCCTGCACACCGGCCCTCTCCTCCTACATAGCCTGCACACCGGCCCTCTCCTCGCACAGAGCCAGCACACCGGCCCTCTCCTCGCACAGAGCCTGCACACCGGCCCTCTCCTCGCACAGAGCCTGCACACCGGCCCTCTCCTCGCACAGAGCCTGCACACCGGCCCTCTCCTTGCACAGAGCCTGCACTACTGCCCTCTCCTTGCACAGAGCCTATGTGGCATACTGGAATGTTAGGAGACAAGAGATATTGGAAAGTTCCAAAAGCCATTTAATTCTTATCAGTGAGTGGGGGAGTTTTATGGCCCCAAAACCAGTTCTGGCAGACCCTGCCACATCTAGGGGGTTAGGACAGGAAGTGCAGGGGGATTTTAGCAAAAGGAAAAAAGCACAGGACAGTTCAGTGTGAGCTGAGGAATGAGATGGAGGGCACAGGCTAGTGTACAGGAGAAACGCAGTTTGGGGACTGTGGAACAAGCATCTATAACTCCACAGTCCCTGGCATTATGGAACAGCATGTAACTGCTACTAGGAAGAGCAAGAGACATCCAGATTTGCAGTGTGAGAGAAGTTACAGCATGAGCAATCAGTGGAAGAAACAAAGGGGATCCTCACCTTCAGGGGTACCCAAGAAGCAGGACGGGAGGTGTGAGTCTGCGGGAGAGGACGAGCTGGGTGAGTGGTGGGAAACCACGTTTGGCGGAAGGCCCCCAGTAACGTGTCCATGAGAGATCCCGTTTAGATAGAGCCCCTAGCGAATGGGGGAGGGCACACTGAAATGAATCTCAGTTTGCGGAAGCCGCACTACTGATTCCCAGAGACTGCGCTGGTATGTACTGTACTGTAATGCTGTTATTGCCCGTGAAGCAAATGAAAGGAGATGTAACCTGATGTAACCCAAATGAATATTGTGCTGGAGAGAAGAAAAAGAAGTTAAATGTTACTGTCGTGATAACCCTGTCTGAACTGTGAATAAACTGCTTGCTTATGTGATGAAACGGCCTGGTGGTCAATGCTTTTTAATATGACTGATGGACCTGCTGCGGCCCGGCTATCACATCTTGGCGTCCGCGAACAGGATCGGTACCGAAGATTTATTTGACAATTTGGGGAAAACTTTATTGGGAGGGGCCCATGAAAGCCACCTACCTCTTTTGACCCAGCGAACTGGGGAAGAAAGGGCCGGCACGGGCAGGTTCTAAGTGTTTGGCACAATTGCCAGAAGATGTTAGAACATTCATGATCATCTGTGACCCAGGACTGTAATTCAGAGGAAAAAGGCAGCAGTATATGTGATTTGTGTTTCATGTGATGTTTTGCATGCCATGTTTTTCTGCTCATGTGATTGTTATATTGTGTGTTTGCATGCCATGTTTTTCTGCTCATATGATTGTTATACTGTGTGTGATGTATACTGCAATTATGCTTGTTTATTGTGTGTTATGTTTTGACCTTGCTGTAGAGCAGTGGTTCTCAAACTCGGTCCTCAGGACCCCACACAGTGCATGTTTTGCAGGTCACCCAGCAGGTGCACAGGTGTATTAATTACTCACTGACACATTTTAAAAGGTCACTTGCGATTCTGTGAGGAGACCTGCAAAACATGCACTGTGTGGGGTCCTGAGGACCGAGTTTGAGAACCTGTGCTGTAGAGTATACAGTAAGAGACTGTTCCTTGCTAGACTATTTGCAAGCTCATAGGTATATTGCGTGGGGACACGCAAGATTTTAGCAGGGGTGTATGTGGCATACTGGAATGTTAGGAGACAAGAGATATTGGAAAGTTCCAAAAGCCATTTAATTCTTATCAGTGAGTGGGGGAGTTTTATGGCCCCAAAACCAGTTCTGGCAGACCCTGCCACATCTAGGGGGTTAGGACAGGAAGTGCAGGGGGATTTTAGCAAAAGGAAAAAAGCACAGGACAGTTCAGTGTGAGCTGAGGACTGAGATGGAGGGCACAGGCTAGTGTCCAGGAGAAACGCAGTCTGGGGACTGTGGAACAAGCATGGTACTCCACAGTCCCTGGCATTATAGAACAGCATGTAGATGCTGCTAGGAAGAGCAAGAGATATCCAGATTTGCAGTGTGAGAGAAGTTACAGCATGAGCAATCAGTGGAAGAAACAAAGGGGATCCTCACCTTCAGTGGTACCCCAGAAGCAGGATGGGAGGTGTGAGTCTGCGGGAGAGGACGAGCTGGGGGAGTGGTAGGAAACCACGTTTGGCGGAAGGCCCCCAGTAACGTGTCCATGAGAGATCCCGTTTAGATAGAGCCCCTAGCGAATGGGGGAGAGCACACTGAAATGAATCTCAGTTTGCGGTCGCCGCACTACTGATTCCCAGAGACTGCGCTGGTATGTACTGTACTGTAATGCTGCCACATCACTATAAATGCTGTTATTGCCAGTGAAGCAAATTAAAGGAGATGTAACCTGATGTAACCCATATGAATATTGTGCTGGAGAAAAGAAAAAGAAGTTAAATGTTACTGTCGTGATAACCCTGTCTGCACTGTGAATAAACTGCTTGCTTATGTGATGAGACGGCCTGGCGTGACAATGCTTTTTAAAATCACTGATGTCCCGGCCGCGGCTCGGCTATCACACCTACACACCGGCCCTCTCCTTGCACAGAGCCTGCACACCGGCCCTCTCCTTGCACAGAGCCTGCACTCCTGCCCTCTCCTTGCACAGAGCCTGCACTCCTGTCCTCTCCTCACACAGATCCTGCACGCCGGCCCTCTCCTAGCACAGAGCCCGCACACCGGCCCTCTCCTCGCACAGATCCTGCACGCCGGCCCTCTCCTCGCACAGAGCCTGCACTCCTGCCCTCTCCTCACACAGAGCCTGCACACCGGCCCTCTCCTAGCACAGAGCCCGCACAATAGCCCTCTCCTCGCACAGATCCTGCACGCCGACCCTCTCCTCGCACAGAGCCTGCACTCCTGCCCTCTCCTCACACAGAGCCCGCACACCGGCCTTCTCCTAGCACAGAGCCTGCACACCGGCCCTCTCCTCGCACAGATCCTGCACTCCGGCCCTCTCCTCGCACAGAGCCCGCACACCGGCCCTCTCCTCGCACAGAGCCAGCACACCGGCCCTCTCCTAGCACAGAGCCTGCACACCGGCCCTCTCCTCGCACAGAGCTAGCACACCGGCCCTCTCCTTGCACAGAGCCTGCACTCCTGCCCTCTCCTTGCACAGAGCCTACACTCCTGCCCTCTCCTCACACAGATCCTGCACGCCGGCCCTCTCCTCACACAGAGCCCGCACACCAGCCCTCTCCTCACACAGAGCCTGCACTCCTGCCCTCTCCTCACACAGAGCCTGCACACCGGCCCTCTCCTCACACAGAGCCTGCACAACGGCCCTCTCCTCACACAGAGCCTGCACACCAGCCCTCTCCTAGCACAGAGCCCGCACACCGGCCCTCTCCTCACACAGAGCCAGCACACCGGCCCTCTCCTAGCACAGAGCCTGCACACCGGCCTTCTCCTCGCACAGAGCCAGCACACCGGCCCTCTCCTCGCACAGAGCCTGCACACCGGCCCTCTCCTCACACAGATCCTGCACACCGGCCCTCTCCTCGCACAGAGCCTGCACACCGGCCCTCTCCTCGCAGAGCCTGCACACCGGCCTTCTCGCACAGAGCCTGCACACCGACCCTCTCCTCGCACAGAGCCTGCACACCGGCCCTCTCCTCCTCCATAGCCTGCACACCGGCCCTCTCCTCGCACAGAGCCTGCACTCCTGCCCTCTCCTCACACAGAGCCCGCACACCGGCCTTCTCCTAGCACAGAGCCTGCACACCGGCCCTCTCCTCGCACAGATCCTGCACTCCGGCCCTCTCCTCGCACAGAGCCCGCACACCGGCCCTCTCCTCGCACAGAGCCAGCACACCGGCCCTCTCCTAGCACAGAGCCTGCACACCGGCCCTCTCCTCGCACAGAGCTAGCACACCGGCCCTCTCCTTGCACAGAGCCTGCACTCCTGCCCTCTCCTTGCACAGAGCCTACACTCCTGCCCTCTCCTCACACAGATCCTGCACGCCGGCCCTCTCCTCACACAGAGCCCGCACACCAGCCCTCTCCTCACACAGAGCCTGCACTCCTGCCCTCTCCTCACACAGAGCCTGCACACCGGCCCTCTCCTCACACAGAGCCTGCACAACGGCCCTCTCCTCACACAGAGCCTGCACACCAGCCCTCTCCTAGCACAGAGCCCGCACACCGGCCCTCTCCTCACACAGAGCCAGCACACCGGCCCTCTCCTAGCACAGAGCCTGCACACCGGCCTTCTCCTCGCACAGAGCCAGCACACCGGCCCTCTCCTCGCACAGAGCCTGCACACCGGCCCTCTCCTCACACAGATCCTGCACACCGGCCCTCTCCTCGCACAGAGCCTGCACACCGGCCCTCTCCTCGCAGAGCCTGCACACCGGCCTTCTCGCACAGAGCCTGCACACCGACCCTCTCCTCGCACAGAGCCTGCACACCGGCCCTCTCCTCCTCCATAGCCTGCACACCGGCCCTCTCCTCGCACAGAGCCTGCACACCGGCCCTCTCCTCACACAGAGCCAGCACACCGGCCCTCTCCTAGCACAGAGCCTGCACACCAGCCTTCTCCTCGCACAGAGCCAGCACACCGGCCCTCTCCTCGCACAGAGCCTGCACACCGGCCCTCTCCTCACACAGAGCCTGCACATCGGCCTTCTCCTCACACAGAGCCTGGACTCTGGCCCTCTCCTCACACAGAGCCTGCACACCGGCCCTCTCCTAGCACAGAGCCTGCACACCGGCCCTCTCCTCCTACATAGCCTGCACACCGGCCCTCTCCTCGCACAGAGCCAGCACACCGGCCCTCTCCTCGCACAGAGCCTGCACACCGGCCCTCTCCTCGCACAGAGCCTGCACACCGGCCCTCTCCTCGCACAGAGCCTGCACACCGGCCCTCTCCTTGCACAGAGCCTGCACTACTGCCCTCTCCTTGCACAGAGCCTATGTGGCATACTGGAATGTTAGGAGACAAGAGATATTGGAAAGTTCCAAAAGCCATTTAATTCTTATCAGTGAGTGGGGGAGTTTTATGGCCCCAAAACCAGTTCTGGCAGACCCTGCCACATCTAGGGGGTTAGGACAGGAAGTGCAGGGGGATTTTAGCAAAAGGAAAAAAGCACAGGACAGTTCAGTGTGAGCTGAGGACTGAGATGGAGGGCACAGGCTAGTGTCCAGGAGAAACGCAGTCTGGGGACTGTGGAACAAGCATGGTACTCCACAGTCCCTGGCATTATAGAACAGCATGTAGATGCTGCTAGGAAGAGCAAGAGATATCCAGATTTGCAGTGTGAGAGAAGTTACAGCATGAGCAATCAGTGGAAGAAACAAAGGGGATCCTCACCTTCAGTGGTACCCCAGAAGCAGGATGGGAGGTGTGAGTCTGCGGGAGAGGACGAGCTGGGGGAGTGGTAGGAAACCACGTTTGGCGGAAGGCCCCCAGTAACGTGTCCATGAGAGATCCCGTTTAGATAGAGCCCCTAGCGAATGGGGGAGAGCACACTGAAATGAATCTCAGTTTGCGGTCGCCGCACTACTGATTCCCAGAGACTGCGCTGGTATGTACTGTACTGTAATGCTGCCACATCACTATAAATGCTGTTATTGCCAGTGAAGCAAATTAAAGGAGATGTAACCTGATGTAACCCATATGAATATTGTGCTGGAGAAAAGAAAAAGAAGTTAAATGTTACTGTCGTGATAACCCTGTCTGCACTGTGAATAAACTGCTTGCTTATGTGATGAGACGGCCTGGCGTGACAATGCTTTTTAAAATCACTGATGTCCCGGCCGCGGCTCGGCTATCACACCTACACACCGGCCCTCTCCTTGCACAGAGCCTGCACACCGGCCCTCTCCTTGCACAGAGCCTGCACTCCTGCCCTCTCCTTGCACAGAGCCTGCACTCCTGTCCTCTCCTCACACAGATCCTGCACGCCGGCCCTCTCCTAGCACAGAGCCCGCACACCGGCCCTCTCCTCGCACAGATCCTGCACGCCGGCCCTCTCCTCGCACAGAGCCTGCACTCCTGCCCTCTCCTCACACAGAGCCTGCACACCGGCCCTCTCCTAGCACAGAGCCCGCACAATAGCCCTCTCCTCGCACAGATCCTGCACGCCGACCCTCTCCTCGCACAGAGCCTGCACTCCTGCCCTCTCCTCACACAGAGCCCGCACACCGGCCTTCTCCTAGCACAGAGCCTGCACACCGGCCCTCTCCTCGCACAGATCCTGCACTCCGGCCCTCTCCTCGCACAGAGCCCGCACACCGGCCCTCTCCTCGCACAGAGCCAGCACACCGGCCCTCTCCTAGCACAGAGCCTGCACACCGGCCCTCTCCTCGCACAGAGCTAGCACACCGGCCCTCTCCTTGCACAGAGCCTGCACTCCTGCCCTCTCCTTGCACAGAGCCTACACTCCTGCCCTCTCCTCACACAGATCCTGCACGCCGGCCCTCTCCTCACACAGAGCCCGCACACCAGCCCTCTCCTCACACAGAGCCTGCACTCCTGCCCTCTCCTCACACAGAGCCTGCACACCGGCCCTCTCCTCACACAGAGCCTGCACAACGGCCCTCTCCTCACACAGAGCCTGCACACCAGCCCTCTCCTAGCACAGAGCCCGCACACCGGCCCTCTCCTCACACAGAGCCAGCACACCGGCCCTCTCCTAGCACAGAGCCTGCACACCGGCCTTCTCCTCGCACAGAGCCAGCACACCGGCCCTCTCCTCGCACAGAGCCTGCACACCGGCCCTCTCCTCACACAGATCCTGCACACCGGCCCTCTCCTCGCACAGAGCCTGCACACCGGCCCTCTCCTCGCAGAGCCTGCACACCGGCCTTCTCGCACAGAGCCTGCACACCGACCCTCTCCTCGCACAGAGCCTGCACACCGGCCCTCTCCTCCTCCATAGCCTGCACACCGGCCCTCTCCTCGCACAGAGCCTGCACACCGGCCCTCTCCTCACACAGAGCCAGCACACCGGCCCTCTCCTAGCACAGAGCCTGCACACCGGCCTTCTCCTCGCACAGAGCCAGCACACCGGCCCTCTCCTCGCACAGAGCCTGCACACCGGCCCTCTCCTCACACAGAGCCTGCACATCGGCCTTCTCCTCACACAGAGCCTGGACTCTGGCCCTCTCCTCACACAGAGCCTGCACACCGGCCCTCTCCTAGCACAGAGCCTGCACACCGGCCCTCTCCTCCTACATAGCCTGCACACCGGCCCTCTCCTCGCACAGAGCCAGCACACCGGCCCTCTCCTCGCACAGAGCCTGCACACCGGCCCTCTCCTCGCACAGAGCCTGCACACCGGCCCTCTCCTCGCACAGAGCCTGCACACCGGCCCTCTCCTTGCACAGAGCCTGCACTACTGCCCTCTCCTTGCACAGAGCCTATGTGGCATACTGGAATGTTAGGAGACAAGAGATATTGGAAAGTTCCAAAAGCCATTTAATTCTTATCAGTGAGTGGGGGAGTTTTATGGCCCCAAAACCAGTTCTGGCAGACCCTGCCACATCTAGGGGGTTAGGACAGGAAGTGCAGGGGGATTTTAGCAAAAGGAAAAAAGCACAGGACAGTTCAGTGTGAGCTGAGGACTGAGATGGAGGGCACAGGCTAGTGTCCAGGAGAAACGCAGTCTGGGGACTGTGGAACAAGCATGGTACTCCACAGTCCCTGGCATTATAGAACAGCATGTAGATGCTGCTAGGAAGAGCAAGAGATATCCAGATTTGCAGTGTGAGAGAAGTTACAGCATGAGCAATCAGTGGAAGAAACAAAGGGGATCCTCACCTTCAGTGGTACCCCAGAAGCAGGATGGGAGGTGTGAGTCTGCGGGAGAGGACGAGCTGGGGGAGTGGTAGGAAACCACGTTTGGCGGAAGGCCCCCAGTAACGTGTCCATGAGAGATCCCGTTTAGATAGAGCCCCTAGCGAATGGGGGAGAGCACACTGAAATGAATCTCAGTTTGCGGTCGCCGCACTACTGATTCCCAGAGACTGCGCTGGTATGTACTGTACTGTAATGCTGCCACATCACTATAAATGCTGTTATTGCCAGTGAAGCAAATTAAAGGAGATGTAACCTGATGTAACCCATATGAATATTGTGCTGGAGAAAAGAAAAAGAAGTTAAATGTTACTGTCGTGATAACCCTGTCTGCACTGTGAATAAACTGCTTGCTTATGTGATGAGACGGCCTGGCGTGACAATGCTTTTTAAAATCACTGATGTCCCGGCCGCGGCTCGGCTATCACACCTACACACCGGCCCTCTCCTTGCACAGAGCCTGCACACCGGCCCTCTCCTTGCACAGAGCCTGCACTCCTGCCCTCTCCTTGCACAGAGCCTGCACTCCTGTCCTCTCCTCACACAGATCCTGCACGCCGGCCCTCTCCTAGCACAGAGCCCGCACACCGGCCCTCTCCTCGCACAGATCCTGCACGCCGGCCCTCTCCTCGCACAGAGCCTGCACTCCTGCCCTCTCCTCACACAGAGCCTGCACACCGGCCCTCTCCTAGCACAGAGCCCGCACAATAGCCCTCTCCTCGCACAGATCCTGCACGCCGACCCTCTCCTCGCACAGAGCCTGCACTCCTGCCCTCTCCTCACACAGAGCCCGCACACCGGCCTTCTCCTAGCACAGAGCCTGCACACCGGCCCTCTCCTCGCACAGATCCTGCACTCCGGCCCTCTCCTCGCACAGAGCCCGCACACCGGCCCTCTCCTCGCACAGAGCCAGCACACCGGCCCTCTCCTAGCACAGAGCCTGCACACCGGCCCTCTCCTCGCACAGAGCTAGCACACCGGCCCTCTCCTTGCACAGAGCCTGCACTCCTGCCCTCTCCTTGCACAGAGCCTACACTCCTGCCCTCTCCTCACACAGATCCTGCACGCCGGCCCTCTCCTCACACAGAGCCCGCACACCAGCCCTCTCCTCACACAGAGCCTGCACTCCTGCCCTCTCCTCACACAGAGCCTGCACACCGGCCCTCTCCTCACACAGAGCCTGCACAACGGCCCTCTCCTCACACAGAGCCTGCACACCAGCCCTCTCCTAGCACAGAGCCCGCACACCGGCCCTCTCCTCACACAGAGCCAGCACACCGGCCCTCTCCTAGCACAGAGCCTGCACACCGGCCTTCTCCTCGCACAGAGCCAGCACACCGGCCCTCTCCTCGCACAGAGCCTGCACACCGGCCCTCTCCTCACACAGATCCTGCACACCGGCCCTCTCCTCGCACAGAGCCTGCACACCGGCCCTCTCCTCGCAGAGCCTGCACACCGGCCTTCTCGCACAGAGCCTGCACACCGACCCTCTCCTCGCACAGAGCCTGCACACCGGCCCTCTCCTCCTCCATAGCCTGCACACCGGCCCTCTCCTCGCACAGAGCCTGCACTCCTGCCCTCTCCTCACACAGAGCCCGCACACCGGCCTTCTCCTAGCACAGAGCCTGCACACCGGCCCTCTCCTCGCACAGATCCTGCACTCCGGCCCTCTCCTCGCACAGAGCCCGCACACCGGCCCTCTCCTCGCACAGAGCCAGCACACCGGCCCTCTCCTAGCACAGAGCCTGCACACCGGCCCTCTCCTCGCACAGAGCTAGCACACCGGCCCTCTCCTTGCACAGAGCCTGCACTCCTGCCCTCTCCTTGCACAGAGCCTACACTCCTGCCCTCTCCTCACACAGATCCTGCACGCCGGCCCTCTCCTCACACAGAGCCCGCACACCAGCCCTCTCCTCACACAGAGCCTGCACTCCTGCCCTCTCCTCACACAGAGCCTGCACACCGGCCCTCTCCTCACACAGAGCCTGCACAACGGCCCTCTCCTCACACAGAGCCTGCACACCAGCCCTCTCCTAGCACAGAGCCCGCACACCGGCCCTCTCCTCACACAGAGCCAGCACACCGGCCCTCTCCTAGCACAGAGCCTGCACACCGGCCTTCTCCTCGCACAGAGCCAGCACACCGGCCCTCTCCTCGCACAGAGCCTGCACACCGGCCCTCTCCTCACACAGATCCTGCACACCGGCCCTCTCCTCGCACAGAGCCTGCACACCGGCCCTCTCCTCGCAGAGCCTGCACACCGGCCTTCTCGCACAGAGCCTGCACACCGACCCTCTCCTCGCACAGAGCCTGCACACCGGCCCTCTCCTCCTCCATAGCCTGCACACCGGCCCTCTCCTCGCACAGAGCCTGCACACCGGCCCTCTCCTCACACAGAGCCAGCACACCGGCCCTCTCCTAGCACAGAGCCTGCACACCAGCCTTCTCCTCGCACAGAGCCAGCACACCGGCCCTCTCCTCGCACAGAGCCTGCACACCGGCCCTCTCCTCACACAGAGCCTGCACATCGGCCTTCTCCTCACACAGAGCCTGGACTCTGGCCCTCTCCTCACACAGAGCCTGCACACCGGCCCTCTCCTAGCACAGAGCCTGCACACCGGCCCTCTCCTCCTACATAGCCTGCACACCGGCCCTCTCCTCGCACAGAGCCAGCACACCGGCCCTCTCCTCGCACAGAGCCTGCACACCGGCCCTCTCCTCGCACAGAGCCTGCACACCGGCCCTCTCCTCGCACAGAGCCTGCACACCGGCCCTCTCCTTGCACAGAGCCTGCACTACTGCCCTCTCCTTGCACAGAGCCTATGTGGCATACTGGAATGTTAGGAGACAAGAGATATTGGAAAGTTCCAAAAGCCATTTAATTCTTATCAGTGAGTGGGGGAGTTTTATGGCCCCAAAACCAGTTCTGGCAGACCCTGCCACATCTAGGGGGTTAGGACAGGAAGTGCAGGGGGATTTTAGCAAAAGGAAAAAAGCACAGGACAGTTCAGTGTGAGCTGAGGAATGAGATGGAGGGCACAGGCTAGTGTACAGGAGAAACGCAGTTTGGGGACTGTGGAACAAGCATCTATAACTCCACAGTCCCTGGCATTATGGAACAGCATGTAACTGCTACTAGGAAGAGCAAGAGACATCCAGATTTGCAGTGTGAGAGAAGTTACAGCATGAGCAATCAGTGGAAGAAACAAAGGGGATCCTCACCTTCAGGGGTACCCAAGAAGCAGGACGGGAGGTGTGAGTCTGCGGGAGAGGACGAGCTGGGTGAGTGGTGGGAAACCACGTTTGGCGGAAGGCCCCCAGTAACGTGTCCATGAGAGATCCCGTTTAGATAGAGCCCCTAGCGAATGGGGGAGGGCACACTGAAATGAATCTCAGTTTGCGGAAGCCGCACTACTGATTCCCAGAGACTGCGCTGGTATGTACTGTACTGTAATGCTGTTATTGCCCGTGAAGCAAATGAAAGGAGATGTAACCTGATGTAACCCAAATGAATATTGTGCTGGAGAGAAGAAAAAGAAGTTAAATGTTACTGTCGTGATAACCCTGTCTGAACTGTGAATAAACTGCTTGCTTATGTGATGAAACGGCCTGGTGGTCAATGCTTTTTAATATGACTGATGGACCTGCTGCGGCCCGGCTATCACATCTTGGCGTCCGCGAACAGGATCGGTACCGAAGATTTATTTGACAATTTGGGGAAAACTTTATTGGGAGGGGCCCATGAAAGCCACCTACCTCTTTTGACCCAGCGAACTGGGGAAGAAAGGGCCGGCACGGGCAGGTTCTAAGTGTTTGGCACAATTGCCAGAAGATGTTAGAACATTCATGATCATCTGTGACCCAGGACTGTAATTCAGAGGAAAAAGGCAGCAGTATATGTGATTTGTGTTTCATGTGATGTTTTGCATGCCATGTTTTTCTGCTCATGTGATTGTTATATTGTGTGTTTGCATGCCATGTTTTTCTGCTCATATGATTGTTATACTGTGTGTGATGTATACTGCAATTATGCTTGTTTATTGTGTGTTATGTTTTGACCTTGCTGTAGAGCAGTGGTTCTCAAACTCGGTCCTCAGGACCCCACACAGTGCATGTTTTGCAGGTCACCCAGCAGGTGCACAGGTGTATTAATTACTCACTGACACATTTTAAAAGGTCACTTGCGATTCTGTGAGGAGACCTGCAAAACATGCACTGTGTGGGGTCCTGAGGACCGAGTTTGAGAACCTGTGCTGTAGAGTATACAGTAAGAGACTGTTCCTTGCTAGACTATTTGCAAGCTCATAGGTATATTGCGTGGGGACACGCAAGATTTTAGCAGGGGTGTATGTGGCATACTGGAATGTTAGGAGACAAGAGATATTGGAAAGTTCCAAAAGCCATTTAATTCTTATCAGTGAGTGGGGGAGTTTTATGGCCCCAAAACCAGTTCTGGCAGACCCTGCCACATCTAGGGGGTTAGGACAGGAAGTGCAGGGGGATTTTAGCAAAAGGAAAAAAGCACAGGACAGTTCAGTGTGAGCTGAGGACTGAGATGGAGGGCACAGGCTAGTGTCCAGGAGAAACGCAGTCTGGGGACTGTGGAACAAGCATGGTACTCCACAGTCCCTGGCATTATAGAACAGCATGTAGATGCTGCTAGGAAGAGCAAGAGATATCCAGATTTGCAGTGTGAGAGAAGTTACAGCATGAGCAATCAGTGGAAGAAACAAAGGGGATCCTCACCTTCAGTGGTACCCCAGAAGCAGGATGGGAGGTGTGAGTCTGCGGGAGAGGACGAGCTGGGGGAGTGGTAGGAAACCACGTTTGGCGGAAGGCCCCCAGTAACGTGTCCATGAGAGATCCCGTTTAGATAGAGCCCCTAGCGAATGGGGGAGAGCACACTGAAATGAATCTCAGTTTGCGGTCGCCGCACTACTGATTCCCAGAGACTGCGCTGGTATGTACTGTACTGTAATGCTGCCACATCACTATAAATGCTGTTATTGCCAGTGAAGCAAATTAAAGGAGATGTAACCTGATGTAACCCATATGAATATTGTGCTGGAGAAAAGAAAAAGAAGTTAAATGTTACTGTCGTGATAACCCTGTCTGCACTGTGAATAAACTGCTTGCTTATGTGATGAGACGGCCTGGCGTGACAATGCTTTTTAAAATCACTGATGTCCCGGCCGCGGCTCGGCTATCACACCTACACACCGGCCCTCTCCTTGCACAGAGCCTGCACACCGGCCCTCTCCTTGCACAGAGCCTGCACTCCTGCCCTCTCCTTGCACAGAGCCTGCACTCCTGTCCTCTCCTCACACAGATCCTGCACGCCGGCCCTCTCCTAGCACAGAGCCCGCACACCGGCCCTCTCCTCGCACAGATCCTGCACGCCGGCCCTCTCCTCGCACAGAGCCTGCACTCCTGCCCTCTCCTCACACAGAGCCTGCACACCGGCCCTCTCCTAGCACAG
Organism: Pseudophryne corroboree; assembly: GCF_028390025.1. NCBI lineage: Eukaryota > Metazoa > Chordata > Amphibia > Anura > Myobatrachidae > Pseudophryne > Pseudophryne corroboree. The sequence continues at coordinate 25,554,926 of NC_086444.1, read as the reverse complement.
AGCCCGCACAATAGCCCTCTCCTCGCACAGATCCTGCACGCCGACCCTCTCCTCGCACAGAGCCTGCACTCCTGCCCTCTCCTCACACAGAGCCCGCACACCGGCCTTCTCCTAGCACAGAGCCTGCACACCGGCCCTCTCCTCGCACAGATCCTGCACTCCGGCCCTCTCCTCGCACAGAGCCCGCACACCGGCCCTCTCCTCGCACAGAGCCAGCACACCGGCCCTCTCCTAGCACAGAGCCTGCACACCGGCCCTCTCCTCGCACAGAGCTAGCACACCGGCCCTCTCCTTGCACAGAGCCTGCACTCCTGCCCTCTCCTTGCACAGAGCCTACACTCCTGCCCTCTCCTCACACAGATCCTGCACGCCGGCCCTCTCCTCACACAGAGCCCGCACACCAGCCCTCTCCTCACACAGAGCCTGCACTCCTGCCCTCTCCTCACACAGAGCCTGCACACCGGCCCTCTCCTCACACAGAGCCTGCACAACGGCCCTCTCCTCACACAGAGCCTGCACACCAGCCCTCTCCTAGCACAGAGCCCGCACACCGGCCCTCTCCTCACACAGAGCCAGCACACCGGCCCTCTCCTAGCACAGAGCCTGCACACCGGCCTTCTCCTCGCACAGAGCCAGCACACCGGCCCTCTCCTCGCACAGAGCCTGCACACCGGCCCTCTCCTCACACAGATCCTGCACACCGGCCCTCTCCTCGCACAGAGCCTGCACACCGGCCCTCTCCTCGCAGAGCCTGCACACCGGCCTTCTCGCACAGAGCCTGCACACCGACCCTCTCCTCGCACAGAGCCTGCACACCGGCCCTCTCCTCCTCCATAGCCTGCACACCGGCCCTCTCCTCGCACAGAGCCTGCACTCCTGCCCTCTCCTCACACAGAGCCCGCACACCGGCCTTCTCCTAGCACAGAGCCTGCACACCGGCCCTCTCCTCGCACAGATCCTGCACTCCGGCCCTCTCCTCGCACAGAGCCCGCACACCGGCCCTCTCCTCGCACAGAGCCAGCACACCGGCCCTCTCCTAGCACAGAGCCTGCACACCGGCCCTCTCCTCGCACAGAGCTAGCACACCGGCCCTCTCCTTGCACAGAGCCTGCACTCCTGCCCTCTCCTTGCACAGAGCCTACACTCCTGCCCTCTCCTCACACAGATCCTGCACGCCGGCCCTCTCCTCACACAGAGCCCGCACACCAGCCCTCTCCTCACACAGAGCCTGCACTCCTGCCCTCTCCTCACACAGAGCCTGCACACCGGCCCTCTCCTCACACAGAGCCTGCACAACGGCCCTCTCCTCACACAGAGCCTGCACACCAGCCCTCTCCTAGCACAGAGCCCGCACACCGGCCCTCTCCTCACACAGAGCCAGCACACCGGCCCTCTCCTAGCACAGAGCCTGCACACCGGCCTTCTCCTCGCACAGAGCCAGCACACCGGCCCTCTCCTCGCACAGAGCCTGCACACCGGCCCTCTCCTCACACAGATCCTGCACACCGGCCCTCTCCTCGCACAGAGCCTGCACACCGGCCCTCTCCTCGCAGAGCCTGCACACCGGCCTTCTCGCACAGAGCCTGCACACCGACCCTCTCCTCGCACAGAGCCTGCACACCGGCCCTCTCCTCCTCCATAGCCTGCACACCGGCCCTCTCCTCGCACAGAGCCTGCACACCGGCCCTCTCCTCACACAGAGCCAGCACACCGGCCCTCTCCTAGCACAGAGCCTGCACACCAGCCTTCTCCTCGCACAGAGCCAGCACACCGGCCCTCTCCTCGCACAGAGCCTGCACACCGGCCCTCTCCTCACACAGAGCCTGCACATCGGCCTTCTCCTCACACAGAGCCTGGACTCTGGCCCTCTCCTCACACAGAGCCTGCACACCGGCCCTCTCCTAGCACAGAGCCTGCACACCGGCCCTCTCCTCCTACATAGCCTGCACACCGGCCCTCTCCTCGCACAGAGCCAGCACACCGGCCCTCTCCTCGCACAGAGCCTGCACACCGGCCCTCTCCTCGCACAGAGCCTGCACACCGGCCCTCTCCTCGCACAGAGCCTGCACACCGGCCCTCTCCTTGCACAGAGCCTGCACTACTGCCCTCTCCTTGCACAGAGCCTATGTGGCATACTGGAATGTTAGGAGACAAGAGATATTGGAAAGTTCCAAAAGCCATTTAATTCTTATCAGTGAGTGGGGGAGTTTTATGGCCCCAAAACCAGTTCTGGCAGACCCTGCCACATCTAGGGGGTTAGGACAGGAAGTGCAGGGGGATTTTAGCAAAAGGAAAAAAGCACAGGACAGTTCAGTGTGAGCTGAGGACTGAGATGGAGGGCACAGGCTAGTGTCCAGGAGAAACGCAGTCTGGGGACTGTGGAACAAGCATGGTACTCCACAGTCCCTGGCATTATAGAACAGCATGTAGATGCTGCTAGGAAGAGCAAGAGATATCCAGATTTGCAGTGTGAGAGAAGTTACAGCATGAGCAATCAGTGGAAGAAACAAAGGGGATCCTCACCTTCAGTGGTACCCCAGAAGCAGGATGGGAGGTGTGAGTCTGCGGGAGAGGACGAGCTGGGGGAGTGGTAGGAAACCACGTTTGGCGGAAGGCCCCCAGTAACGTGTCCATGAGAGATCCCGTTTAGATAGAGCCCCTAGCGAATGGGGGAGAGCACACTGAAATGAATCTCAGTTTGCGGTCGCCGCACTACTGATTCCCAGAGACTGCGCTGGTATGTACTGTACTGTAATGCTGCCACATCACTATAAATGCTGTTATTGCCAGTGAAGCAAATTAAAGGAGATGTAACCTGATGTAACCCATATGAATATTGTGCTGGAGAAAAGAAAAAGAAGTTAAATGTTACTGTCGTGATAACCCTGTCTGCACTGTGAATAAACTGCTTGCTTATGTGATGAGACGGCCTGGCGTGACAATGCTTTTTAAAATCACTGATGTCCCGGCCGCGGCTCGGCTATCACACCTACACACCGGCCCTCTCCTTGCACAGAGCCTGCACACCGGCCCTCTCCTTGCACAGAGCCTGCACTCCTGCCCTCTCCTTGCACAGAGCCTGCACTCCTGTCCTCTCCTCACACAGATCCTGCACGCCGGCCCTCTCCTAGCACAGAGCCCGCACACCGGCCCTCTCCTCGCACAGATCCTGCACGCCGGCCCTCTCCTCGCACAGAGCCTGCACTCCTGCCCTCTCCTCACACAGAGCCTGCACACCGGCCCTCTCCTAGCACAGAGCCCGCACAATAGCCCTCTCCTCGCACAGATCCTGCACGCCGACCCTCTCCTCGCACAGAGCCTGCACTCCTGCCCTCTCCTCACACAGAGCCCGCACACCGGCCTTCTCCTAGCACAGAGCCTGCACACCGGCCCTCTCCTCGCACAGATCCTGCACTCCGGCCCTCTCCTCGCACAGAGCCCGCACACCGGCCCTCTCCTCGCACAGAGCCAGCACACCGGCCCTCTCCTAGCACAGAGCCTGCACACCGGCCCTCTCCTCGCACAGAGCTAGCACACCGGCCCTCTCCTTGCACAGAGCCTGCACTCCTGCCCTCTCCTTGCACAGAGCCTACACTCCTGCCCTCTCCTCACACAGATCCTGCACGCCGGCCCTCTCCTCACACAGAGCCCGCACACCAGCCCTCTCCTCACACAGAGCCTGCACTCCTGCCCTCTCCTCACACAGAGCCTGCACACCGGCCCTCTCCTCACACAGAGCCTGCACAACGGCCCTCTCCTCACACAGAGCCTGCACACCAGCCCTCTCCTAGCACAGAGCCCGCACACCGGCCCTCTCCTCACACAGAGCCAGCACACCGGCCCTCTCCTAGCACAGAGCCTGCACACCGGCCTTCTCCTCGCACAGAGCCAGCACACCGGCCCTCTCCTCGCACAGAGCCTGCACACCGGCCCTCTCCTCACACAGATCCTGCACACCGGCCCTCTCCTCGCACAGAGCCTGCACACCGGCCCTCTCCTCGCAGAGCCTGCACACCGGCCTTCTCGCACAGAGCCTGCACACCGACCCTCTCCTCGCACAGAGCCTGCACACCGGCCCTCTCCTCCTCCATAGCCTGCACACCGGCCCTCTCCTCGCACAGAGCCTGCACACCGGCCCTCTCCTCACACAGAGCCAGCACACCGGCCCTCTCCTAGCACAGAGCCTGCACACCGGCCTTCTCCTCGCACAGAGCCAGCACACCGGCCCTCTCCTCGCACAGAGCCTGCACACCGGCCCTCTCCTCACACAGAGCCTGCACATCGGCCCTCTCCTCACACAGAGCCTGGACTCTGGCCCTCTCCTCACACAGAGCCTGCACACCGGCCCTCTCCTAGCACAGAGCCTGCACACCGGCCCTCTCCTCCTACATAGCCTGCACACCGGCCCTCTCCTCGCACAGAGCCAGCACACCGGCCCTCTCCTCGCACAGAGCCTGCACACCGGCCCTCTCCTCGCACAGAGCCTGCACACCGGCCCTCTCCTCGCACAGAGCCTGCACACCGGCCCTCTCCTTGCACAGAGCCTGCACTACTGCCCTCTCCTTGCACAGAGCCTATGTGGCATACTGGAATGTTAGGAGACAAGAGATATTGGAAAGTTCCAAAAGCCATTTAATTCTTATCAGTGAGTGGGGGAGTTTTATGGCCCTAAAACCAGTTCTGGCAGACCCTGCCACATCTAGGGGGTTAGGACAGGAAGTGCAGGGGGATTTTAGCAAAAGGAAAAAAGCACAGGACAGTTCAGTGTGAGCTGAGGAATGAGATGGAGGGCACAGGCTAGTGTACAGGAGAAACGCAGTTTGGGGACTGTGGAACAAGCATCTATAACTCCACAGTCCCTGGCATTATGGAACAGCATGTAACTGCTACTAGGAAGAGCAAGAGATATCCAGATTTGCAGTGTGAGAGAAGTTACAGCATGAGCAATCAGTGGAAGAAACAAAGGGGATCCTCACCTTCAGGGGTACCCAAGAAGCAGGACGGGAGGTGTGAGTCTGCGGGAGAGGACGAGCTGGGTGAGTGGTGGGAAACCACGTTTGGCGGAAGGCCCCCAGTAACGTGTCCATGAGAGATCCCGTTTAGATAGAGCCCCTAGCGAATGGGGGAGAGCACACTGAAATGAATCTCAGTTTGCGGAAGCCGCACTACTGATTCCCAGAGACTGCGCTGGTATGTACTGTACTGTAATGCTGTTATTGCCCGTGAAGCAAATGAAAGGAGATGTAACCTGATGTAACCCAAATGAATATTGTGCTGGAGAGAAGAAAAAGAAGTTAAATGTTACTGTCGTGATAACCCTGTCTGAACTGTGAATAAACTGCTTGCTTATGTGATGAAACGGCCTGGTGGTCAATGCTTTTTAATATGACTGATGGACCTGCCGCGGCCCGGCTATCACATCTTGGCGTCCGCGAACAGGATCGGTACCGAAGATTTATTTGACAATTTGGGGAAAACTTTATTGGGAGGGGCCCATGAAAGCCACCTACCTCTTTTTACCCAGCGAACTGGGGAAGAAAGGGCCGGCACGGGCAGGTTCTAAGTGTTTGGCACAATTGCCAGAAGATGTTAGAACATTCATGATCATCTGTGACCCAGGACTGTAATTCAGAGGAAAAAGGCAGCAGTATATGTGATTTGTGTTTCATGTGATGTTTTGCATGCCATGTTTTTCTGCTCATGTGATTGTTATATTGTGTGTTTGCATGCCATGTTTTTCTGCTCATATGATTGTTATACTGTGTGTGATGTATACTGCAATTATGCTTGTTTATTGTGTGTTATGTTTTGACCTTGCTGTAGAGCAGTGGTTCTCAAACTCGGTCCTCAGGACCCCACACAGTGCATGTTTTGCAGGTCACCCAGCAGGTGCACAGGTGTATTAATTACTCACTGACACATTTTAAAAGGTCACTTGCGATTCTGTGAGGAGACCTGCAAAACATGCACTGTGTGGGGTCCTGAGGACCGAGTTTGAGAACCTGTACTGTAGAGTATACAGTAAGAGACTGTTCCTTGCTAGACTATTTGCAAGCTCATAGGTATATTGCGTGGGGACACGCAAGATTTTAGCAGGGGTGTATGTGGCATACTGGAATGTTAGGAGACAAGAGATATTGGAAAGTTCCAAAAGCCATTTAATTCTTATCAGTGAGTGGGGGAGTTTTATGGCCCCAAAACCAGTTCTGGCAGACCCTGCCACATCTAGGGGGTTAGGACAGGAAGTGCAGGGGGATTTTAGCAAAAGGAAAAAAGCACAGGACAGTTCAGTGTGAGCTGAGGACTGAGATGGAGGGCACAGGCTAGTGTACAGGAGTAACGCAGTCTGGGGACTGTGGAACAAGCATCTATAACTCCACAGTCCCTGGCATTATGGAACAGCATGTAGGTGCTACTAGGAAGAGCAAGAGATATCCAGATTTGCAGTGTGAGAGAAGTTACAGCATGAGCAATCAGTGGAAGAAACAAAGGGGATCCTCACCTTCAGGGGTACCCAAGAAGCAGGACGGGAGGTGTGAGTCTGCGGGAGAGGACGAGCTGGGTGAGTGGTAGGAAACCACGTTTGGCGGAAGGCCCCCAGTAACGTGTCCATGAGAGATCTCGTTTAGATAGAGCCCCTAGCGAATGGGGGAGAGCACACTGAAATGAATCTCAGTTTGCGGAAGCCGCACTACTGATTCCCAGAAACTGCGCTGGTATGTACTGTACTGTAATGCTGTTATTGCCCGTGAAGCAACTGAAAGGAGATGTAACCTGATGTAACCCAAATGAATATTGTGCTGGAGAGAAGAAAAAGAAGTTAGATGTTACTGTCGTGATAACCCTGTCTGAACTGTGAATAAACTGCTTGCTTATGTGATGAAACGGCCTGGTGGTCAATGCTTTTTAATATGACTGATGGACCTGCCGCGGCCCGGCTATCACATCTTGGCGTCCACGAACAGGATCGGTACCGAAGATTTATTTGACAATTTGGGGAAAACTTTATTGGGAGGGGCCCATGAAAGCCACCTACCTCTTTTGACCCAGCGAACTGGGGAAGAAAGGGCCGGCACGGGCAGGTTCTAAGTGTTTGGCACAATTGCCAGAAGATGTTAGAACATTCATGATCATCTGTGACCCAGGACTGTAATTCAGAGGAAAAAGGCAGCAGTATATGTGATTTGTGTTTCATGTGATGTTTTGCATGCCATGTTTTTCTGCTCATGTGATTGTTATATTGTGTGTTTGCATGCCATGTTTTTCTGCTCATATGATTGTTATACTGTGTGTGATGTATACTGCAATTATGCTTGTTTATTGTGTTATGTTTTGACCTTGCTGTAGAGCAGTGGTTCTCAAACTCGGTCCTCAGGACCCCACACAGTGCATGTTTTGCAGGTCACCCAGCAGGTGCACAGGTGTATTAATTACTCACTGACACATTTTAAAAGGTCACTTGCGATTCTGTGAGGAGACCTGCAAAACATGCACTGTGTGGGGTCCTGAGGACCAAGTTTGAGAACCTGTGCTGTAGAGTATACAGTAAGAGACTGTTCCTTGCTAGACTATTTGCAAGCTCATAGGTATATTGCGTGGGGACACGCAAGATTTTAGCAGGGGTGTATGTGGCATACTGGAATGTTAGGAGACAAGAGATATTGGAAAGTTCCAAAAGCCATTTAATTCTTATCAGTGAGTGGGGGAGTTTTATGGCCCCAAAACCAGTTCTGGCAGACCCTGCCACATCTAGGGGGTTAGGACAGGAAGTGCAGGGGGATTTTAGCAAAAGGAAAAAAGCACAGGACAGTTCAGTGTGAGCTGAGGACTGAGATGGAGGGCACAGGCTAGTGTCCAGGAGAAACGCAGTCTGGGGACTGTGGAACAAGCATGGTACTCCACAGTCCCTGGCATTATAGAACAGCATGTAGATGCTGCTAGGAAGAGCAAGAGATATCCAGATTTGCAGTGTGAGAGAAGTTACAGCATGAGCAATCAGTGGAAGAAACAAAGGGGATCCTCACCTTCAGGGGTACCCCAGAAGCAGGATGGGAGGTGTGAGTCTGCGGGAGAGGACGAGCTGGGTGAGTGGTAGGAAACCACGTTTGGCGGAAGGCCCCCAGTAACGTGTCCATGAGAGATCCCGTTTAGATAGAGCCCCTAGCGAATGGGGGAGAGCACACTGAAATGAATCTCAGTTTGCGGTCGCCGCACTACTGATTCCCAGAGACTGCGCTGGTATGTACTGTACTGTAATGCTGCCACATCACTATAAATGCTGTTATTGCCAGTGAAGCAAATTAAAGGAGATGTAACCTGATGTAACCCATATGAATATTGTGCTGGAGAAAAGAAAAAGAAGTTAAATGTTACTGTCGTGATAACCCTGTCTGCACTGTGAATAAACTGCTTGCTTATGTGATGAGACGGACTGGCGTGACAATGCTTTTTAAAATCACTGATGTCCCGGCCGCGGCTCGGCTATCACACCTACACACCGGCCCTCTCCTTGCACAGAGCCTGCACACCGGCCCTCTCCTTGCACAGAGCCTGCACTCCTGCCCTCTCCTTGCACAGAGCCTGCACTCCTGCCCTCTCCTCACACAGATCCTGCACGCCGGCCCTCTCCTAGCACAGAGCCCGCACACCGGCCCTCTCCTCGCACAGATCCTGCACGCCGGCCCTCTCCTCGCACAGAGCCTGCACTCCTGCCCTCTCCTCACACAGAGCCTGCACACCGGCCCTCTCCTAGCACAGAGCCCGCACAATAGCCCTCTCCTCGCACAGATCCTGCACGCCGACCCTCTCCTCGCACAGAGCCTGCACTCCTGCCCTCTCCTCACACAGAGCCCGCACACCGGCCTTCTCCTAGCACAGAGCCTGCACACCGGCCCTCTCCTCGCACAGATCCTGCACTCCGGCCCTCTCCTCGCACAGAGCCCGCACACCGGCCCTCTCCTCGCACAGAGCCAGCACACCGGCCCTCTCCTCGCACAGAGCCAGCACACCGGCCCTCTCCTCGCACAGAGCCAGCACACCGGCCCTCTCCTAGCACAGAGCCTGCACACCGGCCCTCTCCTCGCACAGAGCTAGCACACCGGCCCTCTCCTTGCACAGAGCCTGCACTCCTGCCCTCTCCTTGCACAGAGCCTACACTCCTGCCCTCTCCTCACACAGATCCTGCACGCCGGCCCTCTCCTCACACAGAGCCCGCACACCAGCCCTCTCCTCACACAGAGCCTGCACTCCTGCCCTCTCCTCACACAGAGCCTGCACACCGGCCCTCTCCTCACACAGAGCCTGCACACCAGCCCTCTCCTAGCACAGAGCCCGCACACCGGCCCTCTCCTCACACAGAGCCAGCACACCGGCCCTCTCCTAGCACAGAGCCTGCACACCGGCCTTCTCCTCGCACAGAGCCAGCACACCGGCCCTCTCCTCGCACAGAGCCTGCACACCGGCCCTCTCCTCACACAGATCCTGCACACCGGCCCTCTCCTCGCACAGAGCCTGCACACCGGCCCTCTCCTCGCAGAGCCTGCACACCGGCCTTCTCGCACAGAGCCTGCACACCGACCCTCTCCTCGCACAGAGCCTGCACACCGGCCCTCTCCTCCTCCATAGCCTGCACACCGGCCCTCTCCTCGCACAGAGCCTGCACACCGGCCCTCTCCTCACACAGAGCCAGCACACCGGCCCTCTCCTAGCACAGAGCCTGCACACCGGCCTTCTCCTCGCACAGAGCCAGCACACCGGCCCTCTCCTCGCACAGAGCCTGCACACCGGCCCTCTCCTCACACAGAGCCTGCACATCGGCCCTCTCCTCACACAGAGCCTGGACTCTGGCCCTCTCCTCACACAGAGCCTGCACACCGGCCCTCTCCTAGCACAGAGCCTGCACACCGGCCCTCTCCTCCTACATAGCCTGCACACCGGCCCTCTCCTCGCACAAATCCAGCACACCGGCCCTCTCCTCGCACAGAGCCTGCACACCGGCCCTCTCCTCGCACAGAGCCTGCACACCGGCCCTCTCCTCGCACAGAGCCTGCACACCGGCCCTCTCCTTGCACAGAGCCTGCACTACTGCCCTCTCCTTGCACAGTGCCTATGTGGCATACTGGAATGTTAGGAGACAAGAGATATTGGAAAGTTCCAAAAGCCATTTAATTCTTATCAGTGAGTGGGGGAGTTTTATGGCCCCAAAACCAGTTCTGGCAGACCCTGCCACATCTAGGGGGTTAGGACAGGAAGTGCAGGGGGATTTTAGCAAAAGGAAAAAAGCACAGGACAGTTCAGTGTGAGCTGAGGAATGAGATGGAGGGCACAGGCTAGTGTACAGGAGAAACGCAGTCTGGGGACTGTGGAACAAGCATCTATAACTCCACAGTCCCTGGCATTATGGAACAGCATGTAACTGCTACTAGGAAGAGCAAGAGATATCCAGATTTGCAGTGTGAGAGAAGTTACAGCATGAGCAATCAGTGGAAGAAACAAAGGGGATCCTCACCTTCAGGGGTACCCAAGAAGCAGGACGGGAGGTGTGAGTCTGCGGGAGAGGACGAGCTGGGTGAGTGGTGGGAAACCACGTTTGGCGGAAGGCCCCCAGTAACGTGTCCATGAGAGATCCCGTTTAGATAGAGCCCCTAGCGAATGGGGGAGAGCACACTGAAATGAATCTCAGTTTGCGGAAGCCGCACTACTGATTCCCAGAGACTGCGCTGGTATGTACTGTACTGTAATGCTGTTATTGCCCGTGAAGCAAATGAAAGGAGATGTAACCTGATGTAACCCAAATGAATATTGTGCTGGAGAGAAGAAAAAGAAGTTAAATGTTACTGTCGTGATAACCCTGTCTGAACTGTGAATAAACTGCTTGCTTATGTGATGAAACGGCCTGGTGGTCAATGCTTTTTAATATGACTGATGGACCTGCCGCAGCCCGGCTATCACATCTTGGCGTCCGCGAACAGGATCGGTACCGAAGATTTATTTGACAATTTGGGGAAAACTTTATTGGGAGGGGCCCATGAAAGCCACCTACCTCTTTTTACCCAGCGAACTGGGGAAGAAAGGGCCGGCACGGGCAGGTTCTAAGTGTTTGGCACAATTGCCAGAAGATGTTAGAACATTCATGATCATCTGTGTCCCAGGACTGTAATTCAGAGGAAAAAGGCAGCAGTATATGTGATTTGTGTTTCATGTGATGTTTTGCATGCCATGTTTTTCTGCTCATGTGATTGTTATATTGTGTGTTTGCATGCCATGTTTTTCTGCTCATATGATTGTTATACTGTGTGTGATGTATACTGCAATTATGCTTGTTTATTGTGTGTTATGTTTTGACCTTGCTGTAGAGCAGTGGTTCTCAAACTCAGTCCTCAGGACCCCACACAGTGCATGTTTTGCAGGTCACCCAGCAGGTGCACAGGTGTATTAATTACTCACTGACACATTTTAAAAGGTCACTTGCGATTCTGTGAGGAGACCTGCAAAACATGCACTGTGTGGGGTCCTGAGGACCGAGTTTGAGAACCTGTACTGTAGAGTATACAGTAAGAGACTGTTCCTTGCTAGACTATTTGCAAGCTCATAGGTATATTGCATGGGGACACGCAAGATTTTAGCAGGGGTGTATGTGGCATACTGGAATGTTAGGAGACAAGAGATATTGGAAAGTTCCAAAAGCCATTTAATTCTTATCAGTGAGTGGGGGAGTTTTATGGCCCCAAAACCAGTTCTGGCAGACCCTGCCACATCTAGGGGGTTAGGACAGGAAGTGCAGGGGGATTTTAGCAAAAGGAAAAAAGCACAGGACAGTTCAGTGTGAGCTGAGGACTGAGATGGAGGGCACAGGCTAGTGTACAGGAGAAACGCAGTCTGGGGACTGTGGAACAAGCATCTATAACTCCACAGTCCCTGGCATTATGGAACAGCATGTAGGTGCTACTAGGAAGAGCAAGAGATATCCAGATTTGCAGTGTGAGAGAAGTTACAGCATGAGCAATCAGTGGAAGAAACAAAGGGGATCCTCACCTTCAGGGGTACCCAAGAAGCAGGACGGGAGGTGTGAGTCTGCGGGAGAGGACGAGCTGGGTGAGTGGTAGGAAACCACGTTTGGCGGAAGGCCCCCAGTAACGTGTCCATGAGAGATCCCGTTTAGATAGAGCCCCTAGCGAATGGGGGAGAGCACACTGAAATGAATCTCAGTTTGCGGAAGCCGCACTACTGATTCCCAGAGACTGCGCTGGTATGTACTGTACTGTAATGCTGTTATTGCCCGTGAAGCAAATGAAAGGAGATGTAACCTGATGTAACCCAAATGAATATTGTGCTGGAGAGAAGAAAAAGAAGTTAGATGTTACTGTCGTGATAACCCTGTCTGAACTGTGAATAAACTGCTTGCTTATGTGATGAAACGGCCTGGTGGTCAATGCTTTTTAATATGACTGATGGACCTGCCGCGGCCCGGCTATCACATCTTGGCGTCCGCGAACAGGATCGGTACCGAAGATTTATTTGACAATTTGGGGAAAACTTTATTGGGAGGGGCCCATGAAAGCCACCTACCTCTTTTGACCCAGCGAACTGGGGAAGAAAGGGCCGGCACGGGCAGGTTCTAAGTGTTTGGCACAATTGCCAGAAGATGTTAGAACATTCATGATCATCTGTGACCCAGGACTGTAATTCAGAGGAAAAAGGCAGCAGTATATGTGATTTGTGTTTCATGTGATGTTTTGCATGCCATGTTTTTCTGCTCATGTGATTGTTATATTGTGTGTTTGCATGCCATGTTTTTCTGCTCATATGATTGTTATACTGTGTGTGATGTATACTGCAATTATGCTTGTTTATTGTGTTATGTTTTGACCTTGCTGTAGAGCAGTGGTTCTCAAACTCGGTCCTCAGGACCCCACACAGTGCATGTTTTGCAGGTCACCCAGCAGGTGCACAGGTGTATTAATTACTCACTGACACATTTTAAAAGGTCACTTGCGATTCTGTGAGGAGACCTGCAAAACATGCACTGTGTGGGGTCCTGAGGACCAAGTTTGAGAACCTGTGCTGTAGAGTATACAGTAAGAGACTGTTCCTTGCTAGACTATTTGCAAGCTCATAGGTATATTGCGTGGGGACACGCAAGATTTTAGCAGGGGTGTATGTGGCATACTGGAATGTTAGGAGACAAGAGATATTGGAAAGTTCCAAAAGCCATTTAATTCTTATCAGTGAGTGGGGGAGTTTTATGGCCCCAAAACCAGTTCTGGCAGACCCTGCCACATCTAGGGGGTTAGGACAGGAAGTGCAGGGGGATTTTAGCAAAAGGAAAAAAGCACAGGACAGTTCAGTGTGAGCTGAGGACTGAGATGGAGGGCACAGGCTAGTGTCCAGGAGAAACGCAGTCTGGGGACTGTGGAACAAGCATGGTACTCCACAGTCCCTGGCATTATAGAACAGCATGTAGATGCTGCTAGGAAGAGCAAGAGATATCCAGATTTGCAGTGTGAGAGAAGTTACAGCATGAGCAATCAGTGGAAGAAACAAAGGGGATCCTCACCTTCAGGGGTACCCCAGAAGCAGGATGGGAGGTGTGAGTCTGCGGGAGAGGACGAGCTGGGTGAGTGGTAGGAAACCACGTTTGGCGGAAGGCCCCCAGTAACGTGTCCATGAGAGATCCCGTTTAGATAGAGCCCCTAGCGAATGGGGGAGAGCACACTGAAATGAATCTCAGTTTGCGGTCGCCGCACTACTGATTCCCAGAGACTGCGCTGGTATGTACTGTACTGTAATGCTGCCACATCACTATAAATGCTGTTATTGCCAGTGAAGCAAATTAAAGGAGATGTAACCTGATGTAACCCATATGAATATTGTGCTGGAGAAAAGAAAAAGAAGTTAAATGTTACTGTCGTGATAACCCTGTCTGCACTGTGAATAAACTGCTTGCTTATGTGATGAGACGGCCTGGCGTGACAATGCTTTTTAAAATCACTGATGTCCCGGCCGCGGCTCGGCTATCACACCTACACACCGGCCCTCTCCTTGCACAGAGCCTGCACACCGGCCCTCTCCTTGCACAGAGCCTGCACTCCTGCCCTCTCCTTGCACAGAGCCTGCACTCCTGCCCTCTCCTCACACAGATCCTGCACGCCGGCCCTCTCCTAGCACAGAGCCCGCACACCGGCCCTCTCCTCGCACAGATCCTGCACGCCGGCCCTCTCCTCGCACAGAGCCTGCACTCCTGCCCTCTCCTCACACAGAGCCTGCACACCGGCCCTCTCCTAGCACAGAGCCCGCACACCAGCCCTCTCCTCGCACAGATCCTGCACGCCGACCCTCTCCTCGCACAGAGCCTGCACTCCTGCCCTCTCCTCACACAGATCCCGCACACCGACCTTCTCCTAGCACAGAGCCTGCACACCGGCCCTCTCCTCGCACAGATCCTGCACCCCGGCCCTCTCCTCGCACAGAGCCCGCACACCGGCCCTCTCCTCGCACAGAGCCAGCACACCGGCCCTCTCTTCGCACAGAGCCAGCACACCGGCCCTCTCCTAGCACAGAGCCTGCACACCGGCCCTCTCCTCGCACAGAGCCAGCACACCGGCCCTCTCCTTGCACAGAGCCTGCACTCCTGCCCTCTCCTTGCACAGAGCCTGCACTCCTGCCCTCTCCTCACACAGATCCTGCACGCCGGCCCTCTCCTCACACAGAGCCCGCACACCAGCCCTCTCCTCACACAGAGCCTGCACTCCTGCCCTCTCCTCACACAGAGCCTGCACACCGGCCCTCTCCTCACACAGAGCCTGCACACCAGCCCTCTCCTAGCACAGAGCCCGCACACCAGCCCTCTCCTCGCACAGATCCTGCACACCGGCCCTCTCCTCGCACAGATCCTGCACACCGGCCCTCTCCTCACACAGAGCCTGCACACCGGCCCTCTCCTCACACAGAGCCTGCACACCGGCCCTCTCCTAGCACAGAGCCTGCACACCGGCCCTCTCCTAGCACAGAGCCCGCACACCAGCCCTCTCCTCGCAATGATCCTGCACACCGGCCCTCTCCTCGCACAGATCCTGCACTCCGGCCCTCTCCTCGCACAGAGCCTGCACACCGGCCCTCTCCTAGCACAGAGCCTGCACTCCAGCCCTCTCCTCGCACAGAACCTGCACTCCAGCCCTCTCCTCGCACAGAGCCTGCACTCCTGCCCTCTCCTCACACAGAGCCTGCACACCGGCCCTCTCCTCGCACACCAGCCCTCTCCTCGCACAGATCCCGCACACCGGCCCTCTCCTCGCACAGATCCTGCACTCCGGCCCTCTCCTCGCACAGAGCCTGCACACCGGCCCTCTCCTAGCACAGAGCCTGCACACCGGCCCTCTCCTAGCACAGAGCCTGCACACCGGCCCTCTCCTCGCACAGATCCTGCACGCCGGCCCTCTCCTCGCACAGATCCTGCACTCCGGCCCTCTCCTCACACAGAGCCAGCACACCGGCCCTCTCCTCGCACAGATCCTGCACACCGGCCCTCTCCTCGTACAGAGCCTGCACACCGGCCCTCTCCTCGCACAGAGCCTGCACACCGGCCCTCTCCTAGCACAGAGCCCGCACACCGGCCCTCTCCTAGCACAGAGCTTGCACACCGGCCCTTTCCTCACACAGAGCCAGCACACCGGCCCTCTCCTAGCACAGAGCCCGCACACCGGCCCTCTCCTAGCACAGAGCCCGCACACCGGCCCTCTCCTCGCACAGAGCCCGCACTCCGACCCTCTCCTCGCACAGAGCCTGCACTCTGGCCCTCTCCTTGCACAGAGCCTGCACTCCTGCCCTCTCCTTGCACAGAGCTTGCACACCGGCCCTCTCCTCGCACAGAGCCTGCACATCGGCCCTCTCCTCGCACAGAGCCAGCACACCGGCCCTCTCCTAGCACAGAGCCTGCACACCGGCCCTCTCCTTGCACAAAGCTTGCACACCGGCCCTCTCCTCGCACAGAGCCTGCACACCGGCCCTCTCCTCGCACAGAGCCAGCACACCGGCCCTCTCCTAGCACATAGCCCGCAAACCGGCCCTCTCCTCGCACAGATCCTGCACACCGGCCCTCTCCTAGCACAGAGCCCGCACACCGGCCCTCTCCTAGCACAGAGCCTGCACACCGGCCCTCTCCTCAACCAGAGCCTGCACTCTGGCCCTCTCCTCACACAGAGCCTGCACACTGGCCCTTTCCTCACGCGGAGCCTGCACACCGGCCCTCTCCTCACACAGAGCCTGCACACCGGCCCTCTCCTCACACAGCCTGCACACTGGCCCTCTCCTCACACAGAGCCTGCACACCAGCCCTCTCCAAACACAGAGCCTGCACACCGGCCCTCTCCTCACACAGAGCCTGCACTCTGGCCCTCTCCTTGCCCATAGCCTGCACTCCTGCCCTCTCCTTGCACAGAGCTTGCACACCGGCCCTCTCCTCACACAGAGCCTGCACACCGGCCTTCTCCTCGCACAGATCCTGCACACCGGCCTTCTCCTCGCACAGAGCCAGCACACCGGCCCTCTCCTCGCACAGAGCCAGCACACCGGCCCTCTCCTCGCACAGAGCCTGCACACCGGCCCTTTCCTCGCGCAGAGCCAGCACACTACCCCCCAGTGTATATATATATATATTTTAGTATCTAAGTCTAGTGCTCATTAATAGGAGATGAATAACTTTACTAGAGAGATATTTAATAAACCGATAACGCACAACCTGCACTGGCAGCACACGCATGTTGTGTTATCTCTCATACCTATTGTAATCTGCAGCATATTAAATCAGAGCTTGCATAGCAAATGTCAGTGATCATATTACTCAGGGTGATAACATCAATTAATCAACATTCCGATTCGGTTCCAGTGACGTTCCTGTGGGAACCCAGCTGCAGGAGGCAGCAGAGGGAAACGGATGGGCTACTGGAGGCACTGGGGTCAGAGGCAGGAGGGTGGCGTGGTCAGGTACAGGTCAGGGCTGGGAGGGTCAGTAGTGATGGAATGCACAGTCAGAGGTCAAGGCGGCCATCACAGGTTCACAGACAATACAGGAGCAAAGGTCACACAACTGCAGATCCCAAACACTAGACAGAAGTGTAAATAGGTCAGGGGTCGGGTCAGGGAGCAGAACAAACAATCACAGAATACAGATTATCTGAGGGGGTGCAACTAAGCATTGCCCGATAATGGCTGCGTGCATCAAGCAACTAATCGGAGGGTCACATCCAGGGTTGGACTGGCCCACAGGGGTAAAGGGGAAACCCCGCTGCCTTAGGGCCCACTGCTTTCTCTAGGGATCAGGTTCCAGACTGTGCACTTGTATTATACATGGTAAATATGTTGCATCACACTGCAAAAGACAATTGTGTATTTTAAGCCTCTGTGGAGGCTGGCCACACCCCCTTTTTAGGCTGGCCACTCCCAGAAGTATGGGCCCCCTATCAGTGCAGCCCCCCCGGTGGGCCCTCATGCCCCGGTCCGACACTGGTCGCATCCAATGTTACACAGGAGCATGTCCGCCGCCTAATGTGCATCCAACGGGATTTATTTGAAAACCTGAAATATGTATCTGTTCAAGACGCTCTTGTGTATATGACACTTCATTACGTTATTATATTGTGTACAAATAGGGTAGAGATGAGCGGTTTGGATTTACTTGGTTATGTTTGAATCTCAATAAAATGGCATCTCATTGAATAGCCAGTAAGACAAATCCAAACTTGCACTAATTTGGCGAAAAGAACCAAGTAAATCCGAACCGCTCATCTATAAAATAGGGTAATGTCACATTGGCCTTAATTATTAACATGGGCCTTATTCAGTATAAAGATGCAAAAAAAAGTAGTACGAGTAATGCGGTCGCAATTCCAGCTGCTTGTTGTGATCGGAAGTCCTATGACAATCAGCTGGTGTTCTGTGCCGGACTCCTCTATGCAGCCGCGGTGCAACCAGCCCTCTGCTTGCATGAGCAGAGCATTTGCTCCAGCCCTCATCCTTGGTGCAAGAGATCGACTGAAATTGGACGTATCTCTGGATACGCACAGCTTGTAATAGGACGTAACTGTGTGCACAAGCCCACGGCAAATGTAGTCTTTGTGTGAATGTCCCATTACCAACTCACTGCCACCGTGTAGCTCCCATTCATCTGGAGCAGTTTGCAAAAAATCACTTAGTCCATCTGCATTTGGATTGGGTGCAACTTGGAATCGGACACTAAATGCACAAATACAGTACGCCCAATTTTTATGAGGGAGTTCTGATGTCATCACGTTAGTATTAAATGGAAAAATGTGAGTAATATAAGAAATATTGCACTCCCCTAATATACAACATCATGGATGGTAACAGTCAACTCAGATTTCTGGGATCTCAACGATAAAAATGTGCAGTAAGGGCAGCATTGTCCCATCTGTACTTCCTATGGGGGGTGTGGACTGTATTGTCTCACACGTAAGTTACAGTATATAGAAAACAACCGAAACTTATCTATAATCTGGTAAGAACATGTATTTCACCTAAAAAAGGCACTGATATAATAAACCTAATTTACTATAGTGCACTGCATATATGCAGGCGCACACGTTTGGTAAATGCACCTATTTGTCTAAAACATGGAAGGGGTGAGGTTTGCATGCGAGAGGACAAATCATGAGATTGTGGCTTGCGATTGGTTGGAAGATAATAAAGTAGTGCCACTTAGCACATTGGGGGCGGGATGTACCAAGTAATTGCGATACATCCCGCCCCTTACCGCACACACGTGAATATCCACGCCACCTGGAGGATGACTGGTAGCAAGCTGCTGCAGTGCCCCCCAGCTCAGGTGTGAGTGAGGGGGCGTGGAGCTATGAACAGAGGAGGCGCCCCATCCAGAGGTACATGGGGATGGGAAGGGGGGGAGATCCGATTGGATCCCTCAGGATGGCTGTGGAAAGAAGCCCATAGGCTTCTATAGGGTTACCCTCTGCACCAAAAACCAGGCAGCCAGGCAGTAGTACATATGAAAATGCAGTAAAAACCATAAAACATGGTTTTTACCACATTTTCCCTTTAGTCCATCCAACCAAATTTAACTTACCCTGCAAAGCCGCTAGTAGCAGGTTGCGGCAGGACCTATGTTATGTTACATTACCTTCTAGATACTCAGGACTGGTTGCACATCTCAGACTCTAAAATATTGACTAGATAGTAGGGACCCTTTAAATCAATCCAGAGAATGGGCCAAGTGGTTATAGATATAGAGCAAAATAAGCCTCAATGGAAAGAGATGGGAGTTCAGAGCCCCATATTATATATGGAATGATCACAGTATAAAACAGACAAGTGGTCCCATATCACCCAATCGGATTCTGTCCATCATGTTCTAGAATGAAAATGAGAAATTAAATTATAGCTTTAGGAAATCTACTCCTAAACCTCAAAAGCCATCTTTAGTTCCTTTTTTATTTTAAGGATACGATAAAAGACGATCTAGGAAGAACTAATGTAGTAAAACATGTGACAGACATTCCTTCTGGACGGGCTGTCTCTTCCATTCCATAGACTATCCAAATATAAATATATGTAAAAGAAAACTATCTTTAAAAGAAGAAATCTCAAAATATCTTATGCTTAGGAGTAAACAGGAAACACCGAAACGCATGGTGTAGGGTAATAATTCTTGTTCTGAAAAAGGATGGCACTGTAAGATTTTGCGTTGACTTTTAGAAGTTCAGTATAGACTTCAGCATTGACGCTTACTCCATGTAAAGGGCAAATGTGTTATTAGACAAAGTTTTTCTGATTTGTCACCACCCTTGATCTGACAAAATATTGGCAGATTGTACAAAACAATAAAACATAAGACAGCTTTCAACGCTCCCTTCATGCTTTTCCAATTCATGACCTTGTCTGTCAGTCTGCACAGAGCAGCTGCTTCCTCTCAGAGACTAATGGACGCAGTTCCGCAGCGCTGTCAGAAATATGTGTCATGTATTCGTACACACCAGGAGTGTCATCTAAATAGGCTGAGGGCGATGTTGTGCTCCCAGGGACAAGCGGGATTGAAAGACAATATTAGAAAACATGTGTTTGCAAAGCGAGGTACCAGCTATTTGCAATAGTTACTAGATAATGCAACTGTAAAGATACTTACTGGGACGGTCTGGCTAAATCCCCTGTCCTTAATACAAACCCCCCCCACCACCACCACCACCACTTAATTCTGGATATTCGTTCCTCATATCACAATAAATGCAAGCGCATTAGCAGATATTTTAATTATGTAATTTATTTATTAACATTTATGTACGTAGCGCCATCACATTCTGTAGCGATTTAAAACTGGGATTGCAAGCTTACACTTTTACCACTTAAGTGGTATGCCCGGAAATCTTCTAGGTCCAGCTGCACTGCCGGCGCTGGCCACTATGGAAGATTTCCGGGCTACATCACTTCTTAATTCCCTGGGAACCACCAGTGCTGATTGCACGGCGCCCAGGAATCAGCATAAACCATTACAGTGTTAAGCCAGCCCCCCCCGGACTCCTATTAGCCAGGTGTGGGCTTAACTGTGCAATGGTTTATGCTGATTCCCTGGTGCCGCAAGGCGGCCGGGAATCAGCGCCGATGCTGGCGATCCCCCTCTTCACTCCCCCCCCCCCCTGCACTCCCCCTCAATTTAAAAACATACCCTGGGAGGTGTGTTTAAAAAAAAAACATCACTGAAGGGGTTAAAGCAGTGTTTTCCACTAGCAGTCCAGGTTTTAGTGATATCCATGCTTGAGCACAGATAATAACTGTGGTAATAATAAAGTCACCTGTCTGCAAGTATCAAGTATGGCTATCCTTAAAACCTGGGGGTAAATTTACTAAGATGGGAGTTCTATTTAAGATCTGATGTTGCCCATAGCAACCAATCAGATTCCAGGTATTATCTTCTAGAAGGTGCTAGATAAATGAGAAGTAGAATCTGATTGGTTGCTATGGGTAACATCCCATCTTAAATAGAACTCCCATCTTAGTAAATTTACCCCCCTGGACTGTTAGCGTGACTTGAGGACCAAGATTGGGAACCTCTGCTCTGAAGCGTATCAGGAATGTTATACTTGCAGTAACAAGCACATGTTGCGCTTATATCTATTTTATCTGCAGGTCCTGCTTCAAAGTGACCGTTTTTATGGCAGCTCTCTGTCTCACAACCAGATTCTTCAAATATACAATAGGCTCCATCTTGGGACATACACTAACCCCCGCATCCACTAAATAGCCCGTTACGCAGATGTGTCCTCATACACCAAGCCTCAATACACCATGCGGCGCGAGACGTCCGGCACGAGGGGGCCGCACCGAGCAGTGTAGCACAGCGACGGTTTCTTTGTATTTATTCCCACCACAGATGCAGCGAAACACCACTCCGAGCCTGATGGTTCCGGTATGAATGGTCGACCATGTTATGGTCGACAGTCATTAGGTCGACCACTATTGGTCGACATTGACATGGTCGACATGGACACATGGTCGACACATGAAAATGGTCGACACATGAAAGGTCGACATATGAAAAGGTCGACATGAGTTTTTTAACTTTTTTTGGTGTCGTTTTTTGCGTAAAGTGACTGGGAACCCCAATTAGTGCACCGCGTCCCCTCGCATGGCTCGCTTCGCTCGCCATGCTTCGGGCATGGTGCCTTCGCTCCGCTACCGCTTTGCTCGGCACACTTTACCGTTCCAATCGTAGTCCATGTGGATCGTAAAGTATGGAAAAGTTCCCCAAAAGAAAAAAAAGTTAAAAAAACTCATGTCGACCTTTTCATGTGTCGACCTTTCATGGGTCGACCATTTCACGTGTCGACCATGTGTCCATGTCGACCATGTCAATGTCGACCAATAGTGGTCGACCTAAAGACTGTCGACCATAACATGGTCGACCATGTGAACGGATACCGAGCCTGATACAGTGGGGTAACATGGTATTGGCGCTGTGGAGAGAGGAGGGGGTGCCGTGGAGGCGTAACAGGGGTTCCATCCTCTATCACACCTCACTTGCATTTTGCGGGTCATAGAATCGATCCCCTAGTTGGAGACCTCTAAGTGTGTATGAAGGAAATAAAGACTTTACTACGTGGCTGCGTCCTGTTGATTCTGGCCTCCCACGTTTACAGGAGTGTTATATTGAGGGGGGGGGGGGGCATCCGAACAACTGTTTTAAACTTCCTTCGTAAAACTGAAACTTCTATAGATTTTAAATTGGCACCAACAAGGAAAGTATGTGTAAAGCAAACGTACTCGCCCTGTCGCTCACCCCGTATGGCGTCTGGGGACAGTTACGAGCTGGCAGAAGGTTTGGACATTTTATACCGCAAACACGTGGAATTTGATTGTTAAAAGGAATCTTATCGGCAATCACAGAGACATTTTCTTGTAAGGTTTTAATGAGCAGTTCCTGTTGCGGTAATACTTTCTCTGGAGCATTCGGTTACTCACGCTTCCCTTTTTTAAATTTGGATTCAGTTGCTGTTAACGAAACTGTAACGAAATAAGGAACACGTTACAATATTCCATTTGATACGTATAACACAAATTCTGACGTATTACAGCTGGGTACGCACTGGCATTTCATTTACACTTCGAAACATGTTTGGCCGGCAATTGTGTAACCTGTGTCCGGGGGTCATTGGAGATCTCTCCATAGGAATCACTTATAGCTGCTGAGACACTCAAGAATGGGAGTAACATCGCTAGAGGGTGCAGGGTCATAGGATGCGGCAATTCATAAAAGAGAACGCACAATACAACATACGAAGGACCTAATTCAAGTTGTACACTCTTCCGAAGTTTTCGCAATCGAGGGAGTTTCGTAAACTGCACATATGTTACTGCCGCAACGTGTGCGTACAGCGACTGATTTGCGATTATGCCGCAGTGAGGATTCATTTGCAAGTGACTGACAGGTAGCAACAGTTTGGTGGGAGACAGTGGCAACAAAAACACGGGCGTGACGGGACTGTTTTCAGGGGAGTGTATCAGTCGCTAAGTGCGATCATGTACCCCGGAGTCTTAGGGGGACATTTACTAAGCAGTGATAAGAGTGGAGTATTGAGCTAGTGGAGAAGTTGCCTCACCAACCAATCAGCAGCTCTGTATCATTTTATAGTATGCAAATTATAGATGTTACTTCAGTGCTGATTGGTTGCCATGGGCAACTTCTCCACTGGCTCAATTCTCTGCTCTTATCACTGCTTAGTAAATGTCCCCCTTAGATGCGGAATCATGCCCTATTGATGCCAGCAGGTAACAGGCTGAAAGCCCCTATTTATTAAACCCACAAATGTGGTAAATCCTTCAAAAAGGCCGGGACTGACACATTTTTGAGCGTCAGTAGTATTTACTAAAGCAGTCTTCATCTTTACCATAGCAACTCCAATCCCATATCTTTCTATAGGGACTGAGAAAGTTCCCAGTTTACCAGGCTACATAAAGTGTTTCGGAGCTTGGCCCTGTTAACTGACGCCATCTTTGGATGGCATTATCTCATTGTAGCCTATAGGCTACATCAGCGCATTTAAGCATACCTCCCAACTGTCCCGATTTTCGCGGGACAGTCCCGTTTTTTGGGGACTGTCCCGCTGTCCCACCCGCGGGCCGCAGTGTCCCACGGTGGGGGGGCAGTTGGGAGTCTCTGTCTGTCGCTGCCCTGCTTAGCAGAGCAGCGTTGAATAGACGCTGTGCGCATGTGCACAGCGTCTATTCAGGGGAGTCAGAGGGAGAGGGGGCATGCCAGCGGCTCACAGAGCGCTGGGCATGCCCCCTCAGTGATGAAAACGGGGGCGTGGCTCGTGATCACGGGTCCTCCCACGAAGCCATGCCCCCTTTTATTAGGTCACGTCCCTTTTTCGGGAGCGCGCGCGACTTCGCCGCGCGTGTGTCCCTCTTTGCAAAAACATAAAGTTGGGAGGTATGTTTAAGGCCCAGATTATCAAGCCTTGGAGAGTGATAAATTGCACGGTGATAAAATACCAGCCAATCAGCTCCTAGCTGCCATGTTACAGGCTGTGTTTGATAAATGACAGTTGGGAGCTGATTGGTTGGTGCTCTATCACCGTGCAATTTATCACTCTCCAAGGCTTGATAAATCTGGGGCCTTATTTTCCTTTGGAACCCTCTCTCCTGATTACAGCTCTCGCATGCACGGTTGCCCAGCAGGGTCCGTACTCGGAAATAAGATGCCGTTAGCTGCACTTTATATGGGAAAACGTACTCGTGATACCTCAGATTAAGATGTAGTAATAATGGACAAACGTGACCCAAGACAAAGCAGCAATGATTTTTCCTTACTGTTATGACTTACGTAAGACATTAGCGTACAATAAAATGATAGCAATTGTATGTAATAATAATAAAGGGAGTGTAACGTTGTTATTTTGCCCCAGCGCCCGGTATCAGTAAGTGCCGTCCTCTCAGGTCTGGGAAATGTTTCTATGTGATGTGTACCTTGTGTTCCCATCAGTGTCGGACTGGGACATGAAGGGCCCATCGGGGAAATGCAGTGGTAGGGGCCCATGTTTAGGGGTGTGGCCAGTCTCCAGAGGGGGTGTGGTCAGCAGCCGCATTGGTTTGACTAACCATTAGAGAGTGTATGGGTTGGGCCCCTTGATAAATATATACATTAGAATCTGTCAGTGCATGCATGATAATATACTAGATAATAACAGCAATGCACTGTAGAAAATGCACCATATTCCTGTGCAACATAAGGTAACATATGTATAATTCAAATGCATATTCTGGAACCTGATCTCTAGAGGAGGAGGGTCTCCCCATCAGTGGGGCCCATCGGGGGTTTCCCCTGTACCTCTGTGGGCCAGTCCGAGCCTGGCTCCCATATAAACTAATACACACACTGTACTTATTGTGCAGCATTACTCCAAGCGGCTGGTAGTACATAACCCCATCTGTACATTATCTGTCTGCCCTATGAAGACTGTCAGATCTGCAGGCTGAATGAGGTGCAGTGTTCAGCAGCTACATGTGAGCTATACATGGCTCCCTGCACAGTGGTGACACATGCCCTGATATATTCTGTGTAAAACGCAGGTCTGTCATGTGATCCTGCACAGATGACGGGTCAGCTGACCCGGTGTAACAGCCAGGGTCATTACTACAACCTGAATAATGACAAACACCCTGGTACAGTAAGTGTCTGGTCTGCAGCCTGAGGCTCCCCAGGAATGTGCAGTGGCACAGAGCTACTGAGTGGAAAGTATACAGTATACAGTAGGCTTAGTTCCACTTCATTATGCTATGGAGACCGCCATAGGGAACGATGCCTTGCAACCATCGCTGCCATTAGATTACGGGATTGCGCCGGTTACCTCCATGACATGGTTCTTTTCGATATGTGTTGTGCCGTCTGTGAGTTGCCACAACCAGGAGCAGATTTAGGGGGGAGGTCGCCCCTTGGCATAACAAGTGTCGCTCCCCCACCTGCCTAATTTTGATTTGATGATAGCCAATTTAATAGAATAGAAAAATGACAGTTAGGAGCTGATTGGTTGGTAGTCTGGGGTCTATGTACTAAGCCTTGGAGGGAGATAAAGTGGGTGGAGATAAAGTACCAGCCAATCAGCTCCTGTAATTTTTCAAACACAGCCTGTAACATGGCAGTTAGGAGCTGATTGGCTGATACTTTATCTCCGTCCACTTTATCTCTCTCCAAGGCTTAGTAAATAGACCTCTTAGTACATAGACCCCTTTAGCTCACTCCAGGGCAAATGCCAGAAGAGCCGACGGACTTGTGGGCCGGTCCTGTCAGGCAGAGAGCCGGGAAGGCCACGCACAGCACAGCCTCTGGCTCTCTGCTCTGGCCGCTCCCCTGCCTCCCCTCCCGTATTCATAGAAATGAAGGCGTGCCGCGCGTCCATCCATGCCCCCACTGACTCACGGCACGCACCCGACTTTAGAGCCCCCGGGCCCCCGTACACGGCGCGCATGCCCCTGGCATGTTTGCGCCGCACGAACGTGCCAGAGCCGACCCCAGTCCGTCCCCGGCTCACCCCAAGCTTTGATAAATCTCCCCCACAGTGGGCTCTATTCATGAAGCAGTGAAAAGTGTGGAGAAGTGAGCCAGTGGCGAAATTGCCCATGGCAACCAATCAGCATTGAAGTAACATTTATAATTTGCATACTATCAATTGTACGGAGCAGCTGATCGGTTGCCATGGGCAACTTCTCCACAGGCTCATGTCTCCGCTCTTTTCACTGCTTCATGAATAGACCCAAGTATCTCTTATCATCGGTCAGTTACATGCTAGCGTCAGCCACCCATGTACAGTAGATGTGACCAGCGCACCCACAGTGGGCATGAAATGGCGGCTGTGGATAGTATAGGTGGCAGGCAGATTCGGCTAGCAGAGGGTTGTCTTCCAGATAAAAAGGACAGAGAAGAGATGGGAAGGACAAGGGGGATGTTATCCAGGATTATGGACATTCTGCCAGAAATCCACAGTTAGTATTGTGCATTAATTAGCAGTTAATCCGGCAAGAGGTGAGACTGTTCCTGGTAACCGGGATACAGAACACACATGATGTCACCGGCAGCCATTTTGATTTAAGATTAAGTGGTTTGCAGTGACTGTCGCTGTTCTTGTGGGGAAATTAATGAACTGAGCTTGAATAATATGGGTGAATTTCCACAGAAGCATTAATTACATAGAAGCTCTGTGTTTGCCATTCACTCCAGTCCCTGCCCCTGCCCTGGCCGTTCCCTGCCCCTGACCCTTGCTCAACCTTTGGCCAATATGAGCAGAAACCAGTTAAGGGTGTTTTCACACTGTGTGGGAGAAACATGGAGCGCAAGGGGAACATACAGGTTCTACGCAAACAGTGAGATGATTGGATTAGAGCCCAAAGCCCCAGCGATTCTGTGTAGCAATACCAACCACTGTGCCAGCATGCCCTCTTGCCTTGGAACTGAACACATTGTATCATGTTTATTCCTCCTCCCACATTGTGTAATGGAAGAATCAGATTGAGTTAAGCAATTTTATGCTTAGAAAAGTTCAGCAGCGATAACCTCTTCTAGACGCAGCTTTGCCGGAAAACAGCGGTCATCACTGATTCTCCCAGGGAACACGCTGCAGTCCTTCCGGTCTCGCATTGTACCGCATTCCCCGTAGCTGAGATAAACGCGTCAAGTAGCAGTGTTGCGTTTGTAGCTACGCGCGCAGTGGGAGTGGGCTAGATTTGCGATGGGGTTGTATAATAGCAGTTGAGATTGTGGGTTTGGCTAGCGGTCTTTGCAGATTTGTGATTGCAGTCAGTGGCCCTCATTCCGAGTTGTTCGCTCGCAAGCTGCTTTTAGCAGCATTGCACACGCTAAGCCGCCGCCTACAGGGAGTGAATCTTAGCTTAGCAAAATTGCGAACAAAAGATTCTCAAAATTGCGAATAGAAATTTCTAAGCAGTTTCTGAGTAGCTCGACACTTACTCCTACACTGCGATCAGTTCAGTCAGTTTCGTTCCTGGTTTGACGTCACAAACACACCCAGCGTTCGCCCAGACACTCCTCCGTTTCTTCAGCCACTCCCGCGTTTTTCCCAGAAACGGCAGCGTTTTTTCACACATCCCATAAAACGGCCAGTTTCCGCCCAGAAACACCCACTTCCTGTCAATCACACAACGATCACCAGAACGAAGAAAAAACCTTGTAATGCCGTGAGTAAAATACCAAACTTCTTAGCAAATTTACTTGGCGCAGCCGCAGTGCGAACATTGTATTTACCATGCTGGGGCTTCTCTTGGCAAAAACCTTTCTCCTGTGCAAAGATTTTTCTCCTTGAGGGAGAATCAAATAGTGAAACGCGGGTCACGGTGAAACTTTGCAGGTTCCCCATAGCCGGGAATAGAGTAACACCATGTCAAGAGAGCATTGCCCAGCGACATAAAGTAAAGCTTTCATAGCTTGATGAATTGTGCTAAACCCTCCATCCCCAGGGAGCTACAGGACGGAAGAGAAGTGGTGCAAAAAACTCTGATCTTTTTTTCTGTTAACATGTTGATAACTAGACACTAGAGATACACTGGAAAAGACCCTTTCTCCAATGAAAATGCCGGAGAAGTAGCATTTATCAGCCTCGTAAATAGACCCCTTGAATGCCAAATTGTGCCCAAGAGTCTGCTCTGTATTTCCAATGTTTGAATTTTACTTGCTAATAACTCGCTTTATTACATGTGTTTCTGGTCAACAGGTGGAGGTGGAACAAAGCAATCTTCTCATGAAATGCTTTTCCATGCAGGCTGGGCCATGCCCCTTTATAGCACCAGGGGCCTATCTTGGCAGCTCTATCTGGATCTATCAGCAAAAAAGGCCATGTGGGCACAGAGTTATGGGGCTTCAAGCTGACACTTATTCCTCGTTTTACCACAAGTGTTTTATCTAATGCAGGGGTGGCCAACCAGTCAGAGACAAAGAGCCAAGAAATCTTGTTAGGTACATCAAAGAGCCGACTTCGAGCCGAAGGCACACTTGCAAAAATGGGGTGTGACCATGTGCCTGCTAGGCCACGCCCCTGGTATAAAATACATTGAAAAAGCCAGATCCAACATAAAATACAATGAAAGAGCCACTTCTACATTAAATAATTGAAAAAGCCAGATCCGAATAAAATATATTGAAAAGCCAGATTCACATAATACACTTCAGTTCCCCCATGTGTCACTCCAGCCAGCACCCACCTGTGTCACTCCAGCCAGCAACCGCCTGTGTCACTCCAGCCAGCTCCCCCGTGTGTATTTGGCTCCCTCAGTTCTCAGTCTACGTAGTGCTGCTGCATGTCTGGCTGGAGTGCAGCGGTTTACAGATCTCTTGTGGTCACGTGACTTTGAGTGTTGGGAGCCACATTTGAATGAAGAAAGAGCCGCATGTGGCTCAAGAGCCACGCGTTGGCCACCACTGATCTAATGTATGAGAAGTTGTAGAACACATGCATGATACAGGGAGAACCTATGGAGGGGGCGGGGATTGGGGCCTATGGCAGCGAAGAGGTTTATTCCAGGGGTGGTCTTTAGTATGCCGACTGTCGGGATCCTTGACCCTGCGCACAGTATACCGGTGCCGGAATCCCGACAGCCGGCATACCAACACTTTTTCTCCCTCATGGGGGTCCACGACCCCCCTGGAGGGAGAATAAAATAGTGTGGCGTATGTAGCGCACCACCATGCCCGCAGTGTGGCGAGCGTAGCGAGGCTGCAAGGGGCTCATTTGCGCTCTCCACACTGTCGGTATGCCAGCGGTCGGGCTCCCGGCGCCGGTATGTTGGTCGCCATGAGCCCGGCTGCCGGCATACCATACTACACCCTATTCCAGGGCTGAACATGGGGTACCAGCTTCAGAGCTAGAATCCGCTCTGACATCACAGTTAATCCTTGATTAACAGACACCTGATTTTTCATGTGGTGCCCTGCACCCCCGGAAGAGTGGGCACCCATCTCGCATCCCGCCCACTTCGTAGTGAAGTGGGCAGAATGTGGAGAATGAAATTGGGAATCTGCGGCCCACGATGAAGGGATTGGGCCTATTGACGTGATTCTTTGCAAATCGCATCATTTTGGTCCCAGCCCCTATTGAAATAAGCATATCTCATGCCATCTGTCAGCCAGGGGGTGGGGCCTAGTGATGGGAGTAGTCTAGTCCCGCCCCCATCACTGCCCACTGGAATCTCCCGGAGAAGAAAGAACAGAAGTAGGCAATTATGATCTATAGATGACAAACCACTGGATGTGGCCACGAGCATTTCATGAATTGAGTGGGCCTGTGTGCAGGGCTATTGCTTGGGCTCCTTTTAATCATTTTCCCCTCGTGTGCTGCCTCTGCGGGGTGCAGTGACTGAGGATCCATCCAGTCAGATTCTGAATGCTGTGCTCACATGACCTCCGCGTCCAATGACAGCCCGGAGTGTCCTGTTTAAATCTGCTCTGGGCTCCAGAGCATTGTCAGAACAAGTCACTTCATAGTAGAGGTTCACCCTGGCTCTGCGTCCTGCAAGCGTCAGCTCTCCTGTTAAACCCACTATTACCAGCACTCCTGCTGTTCTCGTTAATGGGCATTTTAATCAATATTTTTCAATATAATTGCATGCTAGCATCGCCATCCTGGTATTACACAGCTATCTGTGACCTGCTGTCTGGCTCCACGTTTCCAGTTTCACCATGTCTGTGATGTCTGCTTCTGAATCCCTGCTACTTCCCGCAGTCCTCCTGATCCACTCCTGGCTGAGCCCCCATGTGAGCTGCTGGACCCTCTCAGAGCATGCTGGACTAATACGTGGACAAACGTGGTTCCGTGGCGTCTTCCACAAAGTCTGGTTTGCATGCAATGCATCTCATATTACACACATCTCAGTTGCCCATATATGCCTAAGATCCATGTATGGCTTATCACACACACACACCGTAGCGCGTGCAAAATAGCTGCCTCGTCTGGTACGCTCCCAATTGATTTCCTCCCTTAGTGCCCAGATCCCTTGTTAGCACTTCATCAGTAGCTGGTGTCTGATCTCCTTTCTCCGGGTAGCTGGTAGTGAGGGTTAATACTCTGTTGGGGCCAGTTCTGTCTCAGGGTGCAGGTTCCAGGCACAGAGCTGTCCTTAGCACTGAGTCCTGAGTTCCAGTTCCAGCGGTATCTTATCCAGTCCTGTGCTCCCTATAGTACAGAGACCTCGAGTTCCCAGTAGAGGGTGCCAGCTGGGTTCAGGTGGAGGGTTTGAGTTTGCCTTGAACTGTTCCAGGTCGCTATGCTGGGGATCACAGCTCTGTACTCCAGTGCAGTCCCTGGCCTAGGGATCAGCCCAGCTCCCAGTGTCAATCCAGTCTCCGCTCACTTCTGCTTCCACTAGACCCTAGGGTCCTGGCCCGGATCAACTTGAAAAACCTGAACCATGACGTGATTGTTGAGAGACATTGAAAAGATTGATTCAATGCATACCCTCCTGGATTGGCCATTACGCTCCCAAAAATCAGGTGGTGCTCCCAGCCCCCGCAAAGGTAGGTAAGTCTCCCAGATGCAGCCTCACCCCCACAGCCACCTCTCATGGGGGGTCATTCCGAGTTGTTCGCTCGTTATTTTTTTCCGCTACGGAGCGATTAGTCGCAAACTGCGCATGCGCAATGTACGCAGCGCGCCTGCACCAAGTAAATTAGCACAAAAGTTAGGTATTTTACTCACGGCCTAACAAAGTTTTTTCATCGTTCTGCTGATCGTAGTGTGATTGACAGGAAGTGGGTGTTTTTGGGCGGAAACTGACCGTTTTCTGGGAGTGTGCGGAAAAACGCAGGCGTTTCGGGGCAAAACGCGGGAGTGGCTGGAGAAACGGGGGAGTGTCTGGGCGAACACTGGGCGTGTGTGTGACGTCAAACCAGGAACGAAACTGACTGAACTGATCGCAGTGTAGGAGTAAGTCTCGAGCTACTCAGAAACTGCTAAGAAATTTCTATTCACAATTCTGCTAATCTTTCGTTCGCAATTCTGCTAAGCTAAGATACACTCCCAGAGGGCGGCGGCCTAGCGTGTGCAATGCTGCTAAAAGCAGCTAGCGAGAAAACAACTCGGAATCAACCCCATAGTGGGGAGGCCAATGATGCGATTCTATGTAGTCCTGCCCCCGCTAGTCAGTGCCGGTAATCAGTGCATTGAGTAGCAAAGGGCGGGGCTACGATGGCGCAATTGTGCATTCATGCCCACTGGATGCCCACCCACAGCAAGGCCACGCCCCCTGTAATACTGACTTGGCTTCCGCATAGCATGGGGCAGCCAGAAAGTCGGTAAGTATGATTTAATGTACCACATGGCCAAGGATGGAATCCGGATTGAAGTGGAATCTATTTCACATGCGCATTTGCAACAGTTGTACGTGGATTTTGCCCCCCAAAAAAGCATCAGTTGTGTGAGCACCGGGCCCGCCTATGAGTGATGCACATTTGCACATACAGAAATGCGTTGTCCATCCCTGTCCTATCTGTCCAGCATTAAATTCTGCAGAGATCCTGCAGCCTGTATTACTGGATCCACGGCTGAACATTAATCACCGTGAGAAATCTGCAGATGTGTGAAACGCGTGAAGTAATAATATAATGAATAACAATACTAAATGTCACAATATACGAGTCCCCAAACTTGCTGAAAATGAAACTAACAACGGGGATGATACCAACATGATGAGACAGGTAAGCAGTGAATGAGTCTACAGCCCCGGGTGCTGACTTTCTGTATCTAGGACCCCGTGTTCCAGGAGAGCTGACAGACAGACCAGGGCTGGGGGATGGGAGGTTACGCCAGACACTCAGAATACCTATTACATATTCCTGCGGTAAGCGTTCTCACAAACGTTCTCTGTTTAACCTCTTGATGACCTGATCGTAAGGTGGCGGCAATCAGGGGCATTTTAACAGAGGAGCGGGCCATGTGCACCTCCGGGTGGGCTCCTTCCTCTGCACGGCACAGTCGTCTCCGTCATTGTGGCGGAGTCTACTGCGCATGCGCAGGTCTCCGGAAACATGGTGTGGTGCCCGTCATGCTTCTGAGATCAATTTGACTTGTGCGCGGCAGTCATTTTGCCTGCGATTTTCACCGCAACTGCAGCGCCCGACTCTGGACCCCGGAAAGGTAAGTATTAAAATATGGGTGCAGAGTGTGCGGTGTGGGCTCCAGGGGCCCGTATGCACCACATACATTGCACCCATTCTAGAAACACCAATGGATGCAATGCCATTGGCTGCGCAGTTAAGCGAAGGGTTACTCAGATGTTGGATGGTGCAGCGTAGAACTGATGGTGCGTCTTTATACAAATTCCAGCTGCTGCGGCATTAGCATATTTTTTAGTTTACCTTATTTAATTGCGTCAGGAAGGTTTCAGCAATTACACGTTAGGTATTCAAAATTAATTGGCGCAACAAAGGGAATCAAATGTACAACGTACTGCGCCGTCAGCATTCACGCAAGTCTTCAACGCTAGTAACATTGCACATACAGTAGAGCGCACTGGGCTTGTGGCCCAAATGTGCTCCCCAACGTGTCTATCCGTCTGTACCCGATACAGTACGTGTCATATTCTCTATCTATGGGCCTGGACCTCAATTCTATTTATTTATTGATAGTATTATTTATCACTAGATTGTCACCCAATAGGCCAGAATAGCCCCCGGAGGGCGCTACAGATGTACTGCTGTTATTACAGGGCTGATCTGTGTTTTCTTAGTCCCAGCAGCGCTCTCTGCTACGGGGCCGGGGGGCCACTGGGGAGATAAAGGAGACGGAAGTAGGACAACCTGTATATACCGCACGGTGTCTGCTAAATGCTGTGCAGAATATGACGGTGCAGTCTGCAACCGTTACATCTCTCTGGAGTATCACTGACCACAACTAGGCTCCATGTATGAGGCTGCAGCATATAGGGCCTCATCCATGTATATATACACTAATGTGATTACAATTTTCTAGGCTACTGATATTTGGATATACAGAGGCTGCTGCAAGAACATACATACGGCATACACTACATACAGGCGGACACTCGGCGTACACCACGCACAGGCGGACACTCGGCGTACACCACGCACAGGCAGGTATTCAGCATATAGAACGCACAGGCGGATACTCTGTGTACACCACGCACAGGCGGACACTTGGGGTACACCACGCACAGGCGGACACTTGGGGTAGACCACATACAGGCGGACACTTGGGGTACACCACATACAGGCGGATACTCTGCATACACTGGGCACAGGTGGATACTCGGCACACAACGGGCACAGGCGGATACTCGGCATACATTGGACACAGGCGGATACTTGGCATACACTGGGCACAGGTGGATAATACATACACCGGGCACAGGCGGATACTCGGCATACACCGGGCACAGGTGGATATTCGGCATACGCTGGGCACAGGCGGATAATACATACACCGGGCACAGGCGGATACTCGGCATATACCGGGCACAGGCGGATACTCGGCATACACCGGGCACGGCCGGATACTTGGCATACACCAGGCACAGGCGGATACTCGGCATACACCGGGCACATGCGAATACTAGGCACACACCAGGCACTGGCGGATACTCGGCATACACAGAGCACAGGCGGGTACTCGGCATACACCGGGCACAGGCGGATATTCGGCATACACCGTGCACAGGCGGAAATTCCATCCAGCAGAGGGCACAATACCCAGCAATAAGGGACGGAATTATTATCTGTCTATGGGGGAACCAGGTGTTTCCTTACATGCCGGTTGCACCTGAAACTAGCATTAGATGTGTTTTCGGTCTGCCAGGGAGTTTCGCCTCTTCTAGTTTCTTGTTTGAACTAATTCTCCCACACAGCCCATCCAGCCACCTGTCTGCCCCTCCCCGCCATCAGAACACTGATATGATAAACATACATGTAGTGACTTAGTGCTGGGAGATATTTACTACTGAATACCTTTCATGACTCCTTGAGTCAGGTGACATCATCTCGGAATGAAAGTTCTCTTTGTTGTTATGGTTCAAATATATATATACAAATATGTGACATGTTCTGCGCCACGTGAGCATCGGCACGGTATGGCGGTCACCGACCCGGAAAAGGTTGCAGCCCAGTCTGGAGCCGCACAACGTGGAAGCAGAGTCAGCCAGTGGGCAGACAGGAGGGGAGATCTACGAAGCCTTTTGAGAGTGACAAAGTAGAGAGATAAAGTACCAGCCAATTAGCTCCTAACTGCCGTGTTACAAGCTGTGTTTGAAAAAGGACAATAGCTGATTGGACGGTACTTTATCTCTCTCCCAGGCTTAGTACATCTGCCTCAGAGTGAGGGAAATGACACGCTGTCTCCTGGATAGACTGGGAGAGGGAAAAAAGACTCTATTAAGCTTTAATTAAAAATTAGTTCAAATATTACCATACCTCCCAACTGTCCCGATTTTTGCGGGACAGTCCCATTTTTTGAGGGCTGTCCAGCTGTCCCACCCGCGGGCAGCAGTGTCCCGCGGTGGGTGGGGGTGGGGGGGGGGTGCAGTTGGGAGTCTCTCTGTCTCTTGCTGCCCTGCTTAGCAGAACAGCAGTGAATAGACGCTGTGCGCATGCACACAGGGTCTATTCATAGGTGACAGAGGGAGAGGGGGCATGCCAGCAGCTCAGAGATCGCTGGGCACGCCCCCTCAGTGATGAAATGGGACGTGGCTTGCAAAGCCATGCCCCCTTCGTCAAGTCACGCCCCTTTTGAACTGCGTTGCGGCTTCGCCGCGCAGGTGTCCCTCTTCCCCTGCAAGCAATGTTGGGAGGTATGTATTACACACACACACATAAAAACATGAGAGAGCTAGGGCACAATAACCTGTTCTCTTTTAAAATTGCAAGTAAGCAAGTGAACACCGTAGGTGTGCGCACGGGGGGTGCCTGGTGCGCACAGGCACCCCCTAATGTCTGGCACCCCGATCTCACATGCCTGATGCAGCGATTGCCGAGCAGGCTGATTACTGTCCCCTCTGCGCTGCACCCTGTCAGGATTGCATTACTGACCGGACGTCTGGGTTAATCAAGGGTGCCACTGCCACCGGCTTTCAAATTCCCAGCTCCACCTCCATGTACAAAAACAGTGTGAAGTGATGTGATTACGTCATGCTGCTCGCACGTCCATCCGTCACACGCCCACCTCTCTCCTTCTATGCTATGCCAACGCCAGCCACTGATGAGGAGCAGCATGCAGCCAGCGTTCCTCTTAGGAAGACAAGTTCAATACTGGCAGACGGCCGGCAGCAGCATTGACAGGTCACTTGTTTTTCCAGCAGCAGCAGTAACTAGTCTGTGACTGTCAGTGTCAGTGAGTGACTGACCTGTAAGTAAGCTGCTGCAGCTTGCATGGGAAAGAGAGGGGGAGCCAGACCAGGCTGAGGAGGAGCAGTGTAATTGCATGAGTGCCATCAGGAGTGCTTGTTGGTGCACACCACAACATCTGACAATGTATCTGCTTTATTAGGATTGGTACAAAGGTGGATATTTTATATGCGTTGACCATCAATAGATGGTGCTAAACACGCCCAAAAGGCGGTGCTAGACACACCCCTCCCACTGTGCACCCCCTAATAAAATGTGCTGCGCACGCCAGTGGTGAACACTTAACGGGGAACTGATTATGGGGTAAATTTACTACGGGGGATTTTTTTTTTAGAAGTGGTGATGTTTCTCATAGCAACCAATAAGATTCTATTATCTTCTAGAAGCAACTAGATAAATGTTACGTAGAATGTGATTGGTTGCTATGAGCAACATCATCAGTTCTGAAAAAACTCCCACCTTAGTAAATTTACCCCTAAGTACTGAGCCCACAATCTATAGTCAGTATTAGGAAGTATTTATGACAATAATAAATATCAGACCTGAAAGAGGCTCATTGGGATCACCAGTTCTGAATCCCCATCCTTGATACATTAATGAGTAAATAAGCGTTTGATGAAACTATCATGATCATAGTGTAACACATCAATATCGATACTGAGATCTCTTTATTGGGATGTGCTAAGAGGTGTCTCTCTATTGGGATGTACTTGGAACTGTAATATTGCTGTGGGGTAATAACTCCGACCTTGGTGTAAGTTTACTTATGAAATA
Source organism: Pseudophryne corroboree (assembly GCF_028390025.1). NCBI lineage: Eukaryota > Metazoa > Chordata > Amphibia > Anura > Myobatrachidae > Pseudophryne > Pseudophryne corroboree. The sequence continues at coordinate 25,518,280 of NC_086444.1, read as the reverse complement.
AGTTGTAAACCTGGCATGTGGGGATATATTAGATACTGTCGATCAAATCAAAGGAAATCCTCCTGGTAGATACCGGTGTAACCACTAACTCAATAGAGTATCCCTGTGATATCACTATATCAAGAGGAAAGAAAAGAGTGGCCCAGGTTGAAGGTTGCTCCACCACTTCTGCTGTCTGTCATCAATATAAGTATCTACTGCACTTGATATATCCAGGTGGTCTCCCATCCAAGTACCGATCGGACCTGTCACTGCTTCGCTTCCAAAATCAGACAAGATTGGGCGTATCTAGTAAAGTATGGCAGTCATTTTTATTTCCCACATATGACAGAGTATGGCTTTCAACAAATGTGTCAAAGGATATGTGACTTCCGCTTTCCAATTTTCAAAATGCACATATTCTCTGTTACGTTTGCATTGCAGAGATTGATTACTGGGGCATTGGATGATAGAGTACAGAAATGTACGAAATAATACAGAGAGTAGGATATAGGGGTGTGGTATGTGTACCGACGCTGGAATCCTGGCATGGGTGGCAAGTGCAGCAAGCCCCTTGCGGGCTCACTGGCGACCGGGTTCTATTCCCCCTCTATGGGTGTCGTGGACACCCACCAGTGGGAAAAGTCCCTGTTGGTCAGCATGCAGACCATCGGGATTGTAAAGGGGCGGGATGTAGGCGGAGGTTATCTGACCGTCGGTCTCCTGACCACTGGTCACATGACTACATCCCATATATAGATAAGTAGTGGGCTATGAGCTGTCACTTCTGCTGTCCACTGTCATATATACGATGAAATATAGTGGACAGTTGATGAGAGAGCTAGGGCACAATAACCCACTGAGAGAAGAGACTAAGAAATGTGGTTTACAATTTATATCGATGAATACAACACCAGGAGGATAAGTACAACATAAATATAATACAGGAAAGGGTTTGAAATTCCCAAGAATTGATATTGAAATTGTAAAGCGCAACGGAATTTGCTGCGCTATATAAGAAACTGTTAATAAATAATAAATAAATAATTAAATGTAGTACATTTTAGCTCTCAACCATATGTGATATGCCTCTAAAACCCACTATGTAAGTGGAACAAGTGGAATACACATATGGGGGTAAAGAAAGTATTAAAGTAACTTATGACAATACAGCAGTTACAATGCATTATACATGTTCCAAATGGGCATATAGTACGATATCAAGAGAATAGACTAGTGGGCCATGCAGTGCACTGCCCAGCATCACTGTACCAGATGTCCGTTTCACTGATCAAGTGGCGCAACAGTGAACAAGCCACTTGATCGGTGAAACGGTCGTCTGGTACAGTGACGCCGGGCAGTGCACAACCTGGCCCACAGGTCTACTCTCTTGGTATAGTATATGCCCATTTGGGACACGCACTATTATGTCACTCCTTCAGTGGTGCAGGTGTGATGTGAATAATATCCATGAATACCCTTAGACCCATTAATAGATACCTTCACATACAGTACAGCAGCTGCTTTCCACTTAAAACTGAGCACGATTACGATAAGCTGTAGGTAGTGATGGCTAATCACTAATAGGCTACTACAGTATTTTCAGTGTATAAGGTGAGAGAGCATAAACCAGATCTTATTATATATTCTCAAGTGCTCCAGCTCAAATATTCTCCCAGGCTTATAATACTGTACACGGTGGAGTCACATTATTATGACCAGCAGCTAATAGCCAGAGTAACCGCTATGTGCAGCACGAACAGCAGCTAGACGGACTGAAATGTCATTTTAGACACACGTTTGGTAGCAACCAGGGTCATTTTGACGGTGAGCAGCTCCACTGTAGCATGACGGTCAGCCCTCACGCACCTTCACCTCTCACATCAATGGCACGTGGTGCTCCGCAGTTTCCATGTCGGTTATTCGCAATGGTGCCATTTGTCCAGTCACAATACACCTTCACAGCAGCACGCGGACAGGTCACAGACTGCGCTGTGTCAGAAATACTGCCGCCCTTGGCCCGAGAGCCGATATTCATCCCTTTTTGCAACTCTGATATTTATATGGTATAGACGGGTCCACCAGGAGCCATTGGCACTTTAAGAGTCCGAGAGTGTGGGCTGGCTCCTCCCTCTATGCCCCTCCCACTAGACCCAGTCTAGAAACTGTGCCCGAGGAGACGACATACTTAGAAAGAAGGATATTACACAGACAGTGGTGAGATTCATACCAGCGCACACAAACAAGGCACGTCAAGTCAACTAGCTTCAACTACTCCGCAACAGCTGAAACATTACTTACCAAGTAACAATGCAGTACGCAACTAAAACGAAGTTGTACTGAACCAATTAACATTTGCAGGAGAACGAAGCGCTGGGCGGGTGCCCAACATCCTCTACGGACTACGAGAAAACAGGATTTTGATACCTACCGGTAAATCCTTTTCTCCTAGTCCATAGAGGATGCTGGGATCCACTTCATGATCATGGGGTATAGACGGCTCCGCAGGAGCCATGGGCACTCTTAAGGATTTTCAATGGGTGTGAACTGGCTCCTTCCTCTATGCCCCTCCTCTAGACCTCAGTTAGAGGAACTGTGCCCAGGGAGACGGACATTTCGAGGAAAGGATTTACTTTAATACTAGTGGTGAGATACATACCAGCTCACACCTCAACCATGCCGCACACATGGCATTCAACATAACACAGCCAACAGGCATGAACCAATTGCAGCAACATGCTGAACTTAAGATAGCACAACTTGTGTAATTCAAAAACTAAACTGCAGGTAAAGTACGCACTGGGACGGGCGCCCAGCATCCTCTACGGACTAGGAGAAAAGGATTTACCGGTAGGTATCAAAATCCTGTTTTCTCATATGTCCTAGAGCAGGCTTTTTCAACCAGTGTGCCGTGGCACACTAGTGTGCCGCGACCAGTTGCAAGGTGTGCCGCGGAGCCAGAGCAGCTTCCTACACCTTCAGAGGGAACTGGTGGCCCGGGCTCTTCTTAGCGGATCAGTCGTGACCTATGCCTTGAAAACGATGTGATATCATAGGTCACAGCCGCTGCGTCTCACCATCCAGCCAGCCCACCCGCCTGCATACACGTTTTCCAGTTCCCGCCTGCATACACAGCTTTCCTTGCCCACCCACATCCACACCTACCTGACTGCCCGCTGCTCAGTATTCGCAGCACTCCACTATGAACAACCCCCGCCACTGAGGGACCGGGAGGAGGACAGCTGATAATAATATTTGTTATTTTATTTCTCCTGTGGGGAACAATAGGATTTCAATAGGATTTATTTGGGGAGAATAAGAATTTATGGATTTATGGGGGGAACAATGTGAATAATTCATGTGAGGAGCAATAGGATTTATGTGGGGAGAAATGTAATTGATTTATGTGGGGAGCAATAGGATTTATGTGGGGAGCAATGTGATTGTTTTTTCTGTGTAGACCAATGTATGTGTGGATTTATTTATTTTTTTACTGTGAGCGCCAATGTGCGTGTTTTGTTTTGTTTTTTTCTGTGGGGAACTGATGGTGTGCCTTGGCAATTTTAAAATATTTTTCAGTGTGCCGCGAGTAAAAAAAGGTTGAAAATCACTGTCCTAGAGGATGCTGGGGTCCACTTCATGACCATGGGGTTTATACCAAAGCTCCAGTACAGGCGGGAGAGTGCGGATGACCCTGCAGCACCGATTGACCGAACTTGAGGTCCTCATCGGCCAAGGTGTCAAACTTGTAGAATTTTGCAAATGTGTTTGACCCACGACCAAGTAGCTGCTCGGCAAAGTTGTAATGCCGAGACCCCCCGGGCAGCCGCCCAGGAGGAGTCCACCTTCCCAGTAGAATGGGCCTTCACCGACATCGGTAACGGCAATCCAGCCGTAGAATGAGCTTGCTGAATCGTACCTCTGATCCAGCGCGCAATAGTCTACTTGGAAGCAGGACACCCAATATTGTTGGGAGCATACAGGACAAACAAAGCATATATTTTCCGTATACGAGCTGTTCTAGCGACATAAATCTTCAAAGCTCTAACCACATCTAGAGACTTTGACTCAGTGAACGTGTCAATAGCCACTGGCACCACAATAGGTTGGTTTATGTGGAAAGATGAAACCACCTTTGGAAGAAAATGTTGACGAGTTCTCAACTCTGCCCTATCTTCATGGAAGATCAGGTAAGGGCTCTTGTGGGACAAAACCCCCATTTCAGACACCCGCCTTGCGGATGCCAACGCCAAAAGCGTCACCATTTTCCAAGTGAGAAACTTCAACTCTATTTCTTGTAGAGGCTCAAACCAACCCGATTGAAGGAACTGCAACACCACATTAAGGTCCCATGGTGCCACTGGAGGCACAAATGGAGGCTGGATGTGCAGAACCCCTTTCACGAAGGTCTGAACCTCTGGAAGAGAGGCCAATTGCTTTTGGAAGAACACTGACAAGGCCGAAATCTGGACCTTGATTGATCCCAATTGAAGGCCCGCCTCCACACCAGCCTGCAGAAAATGGAGAAAACGTCCCAACTGAAACTCTTCCGTAGGAGCCTTCTTGGATTCACACCAAGATACATATTTTCTCCAAATACGGTGGTAATGTTTTGACGTTACTCCTTTCCTGGCCTGAATAAGAGTGGGGATGACTTCCTTGGGAATACCCTTTCGGGCTAGGATCCGGCGCTCAACAGCCATGCCGTCAAACGTAGCCACGGTAAGTCTTGATACACGCATGGCCCCTGCTGTAGCAGGTCCTCTCGAGGAGGAAGAGGCCGAGGGACTTCTATGAGCAACTCCTGAAGATCCGGGTACCAAGCCCTCCTTGGCCAGTCTGGGGCAATGAAGATTGCACGAACTCTTGTTCTTCTTATTATCTTGAGAACTTTTGGGATTAGCGGAATTGAAGGGAAGACATACACCGACCTGAATACCCACTGGGCCACCAGCGCATCCACTGCTATTGCTTGTGGGTCTCTCGACCTGGAACAATATCTCTGAAGCTTCTTGTTGAGGCGAGATGCCATCATGTCTACTTGAGGAACTCCTCAAAGACTTGTCACCTCTGCGAAGACTTCTTGGTGGAAGCCCCCCTCTCCTGGATGGAGATCGTGTCTGCTGAGGAAGTCTGCTTCCCAGTTGTCTACTCCCGGAATGAACATCGCCGACAGAGCCTTTAGATGTCTTTCTGCCCAGCAGAGGATCTTTGTCACCTCTGCCATTGCCGCTCGGCTTTTCGTTCCGCCCTGCCTGTTTATGTACATGACTGCTGTTACATTGTCCGACTGGATCTGCACGGGATAATCTTGAAGAAGATGTACCGCTTGTTGAAGTCCGTTGTAAATGGCTCTCAATTCCAGCACCTTTATGTGAAGGCAGGCTTCCTGACTTGACCATTTTCCTTGGAAGCTTTCACCCTGAGTGACAGCTCCCCAGCCTCGGAGACTTGCATCCGTGGTTACCAGGAGCCAGTCCTGAATCCCGAATCTGCATCCCTCTAGTAGGTGAGAGCTGTGTAACCACCACAGGAGTGAAATCCTGACTTTCGACGACAGGATTACCTTTCGGTGCATGTGTAGGTGGGAACCCAACCACTTGTCCAACAGGTCCCACTGGAAAACTCTGGCATGGAACCTGCCAAACTGTATGGCCTCGTAGGCCGCCTCCATTTTCCCCAACAACCGAATGCACTGATGGATCGACACACTTGTTGGCTTCAATATCTGTTGTATCATTTTCTGGATTTCCAGAGCCTTTTCCACTGGAAGAAAAACTCTCTGGACTTCTGTGTCCAGGATCATCCCGAGAAAAGACAATCTTGTCGTCGGGGCCAACTGTGACTTTGGATAATTTATGATCCAACCGTGTTGTTGTAGTATAGACAGGGAGAGTGTGATGTTCTGTAACAACTACTCCCTGGATCTCGCCTTTATCAGGAGATCGTCTAGATATGGAATTATATAGACTCCTTTTTGACGCAGGAGAACCCTCATCTCCGCCATCACCTTGGTGAATACCCTCGGCGCCGTGGAGAGGCCGAAAGGCAACGTCTGGAATGTTAGGGTCTCCTGCCCTGTGCTGCCACGTCGTCATGGCAACCGGGAGACAAGTGCTAGCGGAGTAACCTGAGCGCAGCTGATACTCCGGTTCGGGTCTTTTGCTGTGCAGTGGTTACAGGCTTTATGCACGGCAGGGGATCCGGTGCTGGTTTTTGTGCTCACAGTCTGTGAGGTCTGAGTGGGGCGTGGACAGCACCTGCTATATAAACCCTCTTCTCAGGTTAAGCAGATGCTGCTGAATCTTTGTTGGTTAGTCAGTTCCTGAAAGTTAGCCAGTACTGTGTAGCTTTGTATTTGTTTGTTGCTTACTGCAAATAGGCCTTGGGATTTGGTACTATACTCTGCCAATCCAGACCTAGCAGTAAGACTGGAGTCAGTCGTTTAACTTGCTGGGGTTCTTTTGCTACTCTGTGAACTTAGCAAGTTTGCGGCTGTATTCTCAGACTTGCCTGCCAAAATCCTTTCTCACTGTGCAAGGTGTTCAGGTGTCAGTTTAGTGGCAGTAAGCTGAACCAGTGCACTGCAAGTGAGGACTAGGATTGTGGAGACTCTCCTTGTGTCTATTATTCCATCTCTGACCAAGGAGTTTACTGCCACACCCGTTGGTAACCCTTTAGGGTTTTGCTGTTGCCCTTAGCAATGGCATTTCGGGTTCTCTACGTATTAAAACACAACATCTCGCTTCTTTCCATCTGAGCATTCCTAATACTAGGGAGACACCCAGTTTCTTAGCCTCTGGGCTTCTCTGTTCACTTTGTGTTGATTTTGTTACCCTATCACCTTCTGTGTACGTAATGTCATATTCCCCAGTCTGTCTGTGAGTTCATTTGTTTTGCATCCCTCTCCGTTCAGACACCAGTACATTCCTGCAGGCACTGGTGTGCACAACATATTCAGCAGCCCAATACTCCTGTTGAAATTTTGTGGGAATATGGAGCATACCCCTCAAAATACTTTGCAACAGGTGGTCGATCTGGTGCAGGTCTTGACTCGACAATTTAATGATTTGTCCATTAAAATGCACACTTCCCAGGCCGCTGGCGGAGCTCCCGCAGTAGCAGCACCTTCAGGGGTTAAGGAGCCGAAAGTAAATCTCCTGGATCGTTTTTCTGGAGATCGCTCGCAGTTCTTTTGTTTCAAGGAGAGCTGCAAGCTATATTTCCAGCTTAGGCCTCAGTCTTCTGGGTCGGAGATTCAGCGGGTGGGCATAGTGATTTCCTTGCTACAAGGAGACCCACAGGTCTGGGCATATGGGTTGCAGCCTGACTGTCCGTCGCTTAAAAGTGTTGATGCTTTTTTTACGGCACTGGGCATGTTGTATGATGACCCTGACAAGACGGCCTCAGCCGAGGCTCAGATTTCGATCCTTAAGCAAGGGCGAAGGCCAGTTGAGGTTTACTGTACGGAGTTTCGGAGGTTGGCCCATGATACCCAGTGGAATGACCCAGCCCTGAGACACCAGTACCAAAGAGGTCTTTCTAACCAGATAAAAGACCAACTGGTACAATATCCCTTGCCTGATAGCTTTGATCAGCTCATGCAGTTATCCATCCGGGTGGATAGACGGCTGAGAGAGCGTAGGCTAGATAAGGGAGACCGAGGTTTCCTTCTTTCCCAAGGGAACCTCAGACTCTGAGGAATTTTCCGAGGAGCCTATGCAGATTGGGGCTACCCGCCTCTCCTCGCGTGAGAAGACGCGGAGGAGACAGCAGGGGTTGTGTTTGTACTGTGGGAATAAATGTCATGTGGTAGTATCATGCCCAGAAAAGCCAGAAAACTTCAGGGCCTGAGGGTGATGGGAAATATCCTGTCAGGCCAGAAGTCAGAATATCCCAAGAAGACTTTTATCATTCCGGTGACCTTGAAGATACTCGGTCAAACTGTCAAGACTGAGGCCTTTGTGGACAGTGGGGCCGACGGGGTTTTTATGGACCGCCAATTCGCCCTGAAACACTCTGTTCCCTTAGTACCCTTGGCATCGGAAATTGAGATCTGTGGGTTAAACGGGGAACCATTATCCCAGGGTAAAATTACCTCTTGCACTAGATTTCTTTGTTTATTGGAGCCACACACTCTGAAAAATTGTCCTTTTATGTGACTGTCTGTACTTTTGCCCCATTGGTGTTGGGGTTACCCTGGTTAAGGGCCCACAATCCTCAATTTGACTGGGTCTCTGGGGAAATTCTTAGTTGGGGTACTGATTGTTTCAGGAGTTGCTTGAGCCTTCCAGTCAGGCTTTCGCAGCTAAGTTTGCCAGGATGTTATGCAGATTTTGCGGACGTGTTCTCCAAAAAAGTTGCAGAGGTACTACCTCCCCATCGCCCCTATGACTGTGCCATTGATTTGTTGCCGAATGCTAAGCTTCCCAAGAGCAGGTTGTACTCCCTGTCACGTCCTGAGACTCAGGCTATGGCAGAGTTCATTCAGGAGAACTTGGCTAAGGGATTTATCAGACCTTCACAGTCTCCAGTTGGGTCGGGGTTCTTCTTCGTGGGTAAAAAGGACGGTTCGTTGCGACCCTGCATCGACTTCAGGGAATTGAACCGTATCACGATTAAAAACTCATACCCACTGCCTCTCATTTCGGTCTTGTTTGACCAGCTTCGTACTGCCACCATTTTTTCTAAGATTGACCTACGCGGTGCGTACAATCTAATCCGAATAAGAGAGGGGGATGAATGGAAGACTGCCTTTAATACCCACTCAGGGCATTATGAATATTTGGTGATGCCTTTTGGGCTCTGTAATGCCCCGGCAGTCTTCCAGGATTTCATGAACGATGTGCTCAGGGAATATTTGGATAGATTCTTAGTTGTATACTTAGATGACATCCTAATCTTCTCCCATTCCCTGGAGGAACATCGGAAGCATGTACGCTTAGTCCTCCAGAAACTCAGAGACCACCGGCTTGGGGCGAAGCTGGAGAAGTGCTAATTTGAAGTTCAGCAAATCGCATTTCTAGGATATATTATCTCCCCAGAAGGTTTCCAAATGGAGGGTTCCAAGGTACAGGCAGTCCTGGATTGGGTGCAGCCCACTAGTTTGAAGGCTCTTCAGCGTTCCCTGGGCTTTGCGAATTTTTATAGACGATTTATCGCTGGATTTTCGTCTATAGTGGCGCCCTTGGTGGCACTCACTAAGAAAGGGGCGGATGTTGCTCACTGGTCTTGTGAGGCCAAAGCGGCTTTTGCCCGTCTCAAAAGGGCATTTGTCTCGGCCAAGGTGCTGCGACACCCAGATCCAGAGCGTCCTTTTGTGGTGGAGGTGGATGCCTCTGAGATGGGTATTGGGGCAGTGCTCTCTCAGATGGGAGTGTCTGATAATCGCCTTCATCCCTGTGCTTACTTTTCCCGTAAATTTTCGCCTGCCGAGATGAATTATGACGTGGGTAACCGGGAATTGTTGGCTATTAAGGATGCACTCGAGGAGTGGAGACACTGGCTTGAGGGGGCTAAGTTTGTGGTCTCAATTCTCACCGACCATAAGAATTTGGCATATTTAGAGTCAGCGAAGCGTCTCAATGCCAGGCAGGCACGATGGGCTTTGTTTTTTGCTCGCTTTAATTTTTTGATAACATATCGCCCTGGGTCAAAAAACATCAAGGCTGATGCGCTCTCGCGGAGTTTTGCTCCAATCCAGGAGACCACCAAGGAGCCATTGCCCATTGTGTCCCCATCATGTATTAAAGTGGGCATTACCCAGGACCTCTTGTCATTAGTCCTTAGAGCACAGGAGCAGGCTTCTCCAGACCTTCCGGTAGGTCTTTAGTTTGTGCCTCCTAGGTAAAGACAGCGAGTGTTCCTGGAATTCCATGCCAAGAAGTCGGCAGGTCACCCGGGTATTGCCAGAACTCGGGAGTTGCTATCTAGGGCGGTGTGGTGGCCCTCGGTGGCTAAGGATGTGGATCAGTGGGTTCGGGCATGTGACATCTGTGCCCGAAATAAGACTCCTAGAGGGGTTCCTGTTGGCCCATTACATCCACTCTCTATTCCATCTAAGCCATGGACCCACATTTCAATGGATTTTGTGGTGGACTTGCCCAAATCCTCGGGGATGACAGCCATCTGGGTTGTCGTTGACAGGTTTTCGAAGATGGCGCACTTCGTTCCACTGGTTGGGCTGCCATCGGCCAGACGCCTGTCTGAATTATTTATGCTGCATGTTGTGCGCCTCCACGGGTTGCCACTTGATGTGGTCTCTGACCGCGGATCCCAGTTTGTGGCCAAATTCTGGAGGGCATTTTGTTCCGATCTCCAGATTTCTGTCAGCTTGTCGTCAGGCTACAATCCGCAGTCTAATGGGCAGACTGAAAGGGTGAACCAGTCCTTGGAGAAGTTCCTCAGGTGTTATGTCTCCAAGTGTCAGACTGACTGGGTTGCTCATCTGTCCATGGCGGAGTTTGCCTATAACAACGCGGCTCACTCTGCTACAGGGATCTCTCCCTTCCTTTGTGTGTATGGGCATCATCCTAAGGCCAATTCTTTTGACCCCCTGGACTCCACGCCTGGTGGTTCCTCTGTGGTTTCGGTCCTTAGGGGTATTTGGAGGAAAGTGAAGAAAGCCCTTGTGTCTGTGTCATTAGTGACCAAAAGGGTTTTTGATAAGCGGAAAAGACCCTGCAGCTTCAAATTAGGAGACTTCGTCTGGTTGTCTACCAAGAATTTGAAGTTGAGACAGCCATCTCATTAGTTAGGCCCCCGGTTCATCGGCCCTTATAAGATCACTAGGGTTATCAATCCGGTGGCATTTCAGTTAGATCTGCCCCGTTCTTTGGGTATCAATAAAACATTTCATTGTTCCCTTTTAAAACGGGCGATTAGTAATCCTTCTTCCAGTGGAAGACCTTCTCCTCTTCTGATACGTGGCCAGAGGGAGTTTGTTGTTGAAAGGATTCTTGACTCCAAGATGGTTCGGGGTCGGCTGTCATTTTTGGTGCACTGGAAGGGGTATGGCCCGGAGGAGCGGTCGTGGGTGCGCAGTTGTGATCTTCATGCCCCCAGACTGATACGCTCTTTCTTCTCGCAGTTCCCCGATAAACCCGGTGGTAGGGGTTCTTTGACCCCTCGTCAGAGGGGGGGTACTGTAAGGGTCTCCTGCCCTGTGCTGCCACGTCATCATGGCAACCGGGAGACAAGTGCTAGCGGAGTAACCTGAGCGCAGCTGATACTCCGGTTCGGGTCTTTTGCTGTGCAGTGGTTACAGGCTTTGTGCACGGCAGGGGATCCGGTGCTGGTTTTTGTGCTCACAGTCTGTGAGGTCTGAGTGGGGCGTGGACAGCACCTGCTATATAAACCCTCTTCTCAGGTTAAGCAGATGCTGCTGAATCTTTGTTGGTTAGTCAGTTCCTGAAAGTTAGCCAGTACTGTGTAGCTTTGTATTTGTTTGTTGCTTACTGCAAATAGGCCTTGGGATTTGGTACTACACTCTGCCAATCCAGACCTAGCAGTAAGACTGGAGTCAGTCGTTTAACTTGCTGGGGTTCTTTTGCTACTCTGTGAACTTAGCAAGTTTGCGGCTGTATTCTCAGACTTGCCTGCCAAAATCCTTTCTCACTGTGCAAGGTGTTCAGGACAGGTGTCAGTTTAGTGGCAGTAAGCTGAACCAGTGCACTGCAAGTGAGGACTAGGATTGTGGAGACTCTCCTTGTGTCTATTATTCCATCTCTGACCAAGGAGTTTACTGCCACACCCGTTGGTAACCCTTTAGGGTTTTGCTGTTGCCCTTAGCAATGGCATTTCGGGTTCTCTACGTATTAAAACACAACATCTCGCTTCTTTCCATCTGAGCATTCCTAATACTAGGGAGACACCCAGTTTCTTAGCCTCTGGGCTTCTCTGTTCACTTTGTGTTGATTTTGTTACCCTATCACCTTCTGTGTACGTAATGTCATATTCCCCAGTCTGTCTGTGAGTTCATTTGTTTTGCATCCCTCTCCGTTCAGACACCAGTACATTCCTGCAGGCACTGGTGTGCATAACATGGAATTGGTAATGGCAATCCTGAACCGCGAATCTCAGATAAGCCTGGTGAGGAGGATAAATGGGAACATGCAGGTAAGCATCCTTTATGTCTACTGACACCATGTAATCCCCCTCCTCCAGGCTGGAAATCACTGCCCTCAGTGATTTCATTTTGAACTTGAATCGTTTCAAGTAGAGATTCAGATTTTTTAGGTTTAGGATCGGTCTGACCAAGCCGTCCGGCTTCGGAACTACAAAAAGGCTTGAATAAAACCCCTCCCCTTGCTGTGACAAAGGTACCAGGACTATGACCTGATCTTGACATAATTTTTGGATTGCCGCTGTTACTGCTTCTCTTTCTGGAAGAGAAGCTGGCAAGGTCGATTTGAAAAATCGGCATGGAGGAACGTCTCGAAACTCCAGCTTGTACCCCTGGGACACTATTTGTAACACCCGGGGATCCAGGCCAGACAGAATCCAGTCTTGGCTGAACAATTTGAGACATGCCATCACCCGAGCGGCCTCCCGCAAGGGAGCCCCAGCGTCATGCTGAAGATTTGGCAGAAGTAGAAGTAGCAGACTTCTGCTCCTGGGAACCTGAAGCCGCTGTGGACTTCTTTCCCTTTCCCCTACCTGCAAAGAAGGGGGAACCTCTCGCTTTTTTGTATTTACTGGGCCGAAAGGACTGCATGTGAGAATGATATGTCTTTTTTGCCGGTGCATGCACAGAGGGCAAAAATGTCGACTAACCTGCGGTAGCCGCCGAGACTAACGCATCCAGTCCATCGCCAAATAAGGCCTCACCTTTATATGGGAGAGCCTCCATATTTCTTTTGGAATCTGCATCCGCGTTCCACTGGCGAATCCACAACGCCCTCCGAGCCGATACTGCCATGGTAGCGGCTTGTGAACTCAAGAGTCCAATATCTTTCATCGCTTCTAGCATGTATGCGGCAGAGTCTTTGATATTCCCTAACTTAAGAATTATCTCATCTTTATCAATCGTGTCAATTTCTGATGACACGCTGTCTGACCATTTTTCAATAGCGCGACTCGCCCATGCGCAAGCAATTGTGGGCCTGAGCAGCGTATCATTGGCAACATAAATTGATTTCAATGTAGTTTCCATTTACCGGTCAGCCGGCTCCTTTAGTGAAGCCGTGTCAGGTGCAGGGAGAATTACCTTCGTTGGCAACCTGGACAGTGCACTGTCTAACACAGGGGGTGACTCCCATTTTTACTGTACTCTACCGGGAAAGGATAAGCCATTTGAATTCTATTGGGAATACTACATTTCTTTTCGGGATTCACCCACATCCCTTCAAAGAGTGTATTAAGCTCGTGGGAAGGAGGGAAAGTGACCTTAGATTTCTTTTCTTTATAGAAATAAGCCTTCTCCCGAGGTACAGGAGTGGCTTCCGTGACTTACAGAACTTCCCGTATAGCTACAATCATATATTGTATATTTTTTTCCAATTTATGATCTATTTCCCTGGAGTCACTATCGTCGACACAGGAATCAGTGTCCGTGTCGGTATCAGTATTCACAATATTCGCAAATGGTCTCTTATGTGACCCAGAGGGGTCGCCTGCGGATGGAAGAACAGAACCCTGAAAATCACACCTTCCACAGATTTTCTCCATCATTCAGCATGAGATTCAGACTTATCTAATCTCCTATTGATATGATGTATACTATCACGTATTTCTTTCACCCATGCAGGCTCTTGGTGTGCCGGCAGCGTCACCACATTACAACTCTGTGTCCCTAAAATGTCTTCCTCCGGGGAACTGCCTCAGACATGTCACACACGTGTACAACACCCACACAGACACACTGGGACTTATAGGGGACAGACTCACAGTAAAATCTGTCAGAGGGACACAGTTTAGGAGCAGCCAGTTCACAACCCCAGCGCCAGTATCTAATGCCTGTGAACACAGAATGCCCACTGACATGCAACGCTTTTTACACAGTAAAACACACTTGTAAAGCACCAAAATCGCTTGTGGGCCCTCCCCCCCCCCCTGTTTTGCACCCTGATACTTGTAGTCAGAAGTGAAGGAGGACCAGTGATGTGTCTGCAGCCTGAGGAGAGAGAGAAAATGGCGCTGAGCAGTGTGCTGGCTGCCTGAGGAAGAAGCTCGCCCCCGCAATGGCGCGTTTTTACCTCAGAGACTTTGCATAATATTTATACTGGCGGGGGTAGGGCTGTGCCTGGGCATCTTATGCCCCCTTTTTGCCAGTTTATATAGGTATCTTTGCTGCCCAGGGCGCCCCCACCCCACCCCCCACGCCCTGCACCCTGCAGTGCCTGTGTGAGTGGGCAGCAATGGCGTGCTGCGCTCCTGCCAGCCGCGCTGTACCTCAGCCGTCACTTTACTTGATAGAAGATCTGCCTTCTTCTACTCACCTGTCTTCTGACTTCTGGCTCTGTGAGGGTGGTGACGGCGTGCTGTGGGAGTGAGCATCTAGACACGGCTAGCGTTCAGTACCCTTCAGGAGCTAATGGTGTCCTGTCAGCCAGAAGCAGAGCCATGAAACTCTTCAGGAAGTTGGTTCCTACTTCTGCCCCCTCAGTCTCACGAAGCAGGGAGACTGTTGCCAGCAGTTCTCCCTGAAAATAAAAACCTAACATAAGTCTTTCAGAGAAACTCAGAGAGCTCCCCTAGAGTGCATCCAGTCTGCCTGGGCACATTTCTAAAACTGAGGTCTGGAGGAGGGGCATAGAGGGAGGAGTCAGTTCACACCCATTGAAAAGTCTTAAGAGTGCCCATGGCTCCTGCGGAACCGTCTATACCCCATGGTCATGAAGTGCATCCTCTAGGACGTATGAAAAAAGGATTTACTGGTAGGTAACCAAAATCCTATTTTCTCTTACGTCCTAGAGGATGCTGGGGTCCACATTAGTACCATGGGGATGTACCAAAGCTCCCATAACAGGAGGGAGAACGCTGAGGCTCCTGCAGAACTGATTGACTGAACTTCAGATCATCAGAGGCCAAAGTATCGACACGTGATGTACTTCATGTGCTACGCGCTGCCAACATCAGATGTAGGAGGAGGTCATAATAATGTGACTCAACCATGTATAAGGATAAGACTAGGCCTTATTATAATGTAATAACCTCTGCCGAAGATAGGTAGACAAGATGGTGTTTCAAATCAGGGTACATTTGCAAGTGAGTCTTATCTATCTATCTATTTATCCAGTTGCGTAAGTTTGTCCTTGTCTTTTATTTTAAATCACACATTTCTTAGCAGTCATACCCAGGATTAGAAACCACGACCTATTACACTGGAAGCAGATACTTTACTGATGGAGCTATTTGCTCCTGTACAGGAAGTATGAGAATTCTAACTATATGAGGTTACTTGTAATTGTCAGAGAAGTAACTTCATATAGTTGGAATTCTCATATGTGCCCTGTCCAAAGTCACTAAATAATCCATGTTCCATACTCCAACTCTGAGCCATCTACTGTAACTACACTGCATTGAGAGAGAGAGATGTATCAAACCTTGGAGAGAAATAAAGTGGAAAGAGATCAAGTGCCAACCAATTGAAAAATGACAGTTAGGAGCTGATTGGCTAGTATTTTATCTCTCTCCACTTTATCTCTCTCCTAGGAACTGTACGATACATCTACCCCCAGTCAGAGCTGCCAAGTCTCCTGTTCTGTACTCATGTTGGTACAGTATCTGGGCTATTTCATGGCGCTACTGTTGGGCATATTATGCCCAGTACTGCCAAGGCTGCATTTTGCCAACCATAAAATAGCCCAGAAGAGATGGGTAGATTCCGGGTGGTCTCCCCTGTTTGATAGAGATGTGCTGCACCACACAGTACATTGAGGGCACCGTTCCTGCTGCTGGCACTGGCACACTAGAAGCAGCTGGATGCCAGAGTGTGCCCATGGGTGTAGTATAATTTAGTCTTCGAGTACAGTAGCTGTTTTCTCATGGCTGCACTGGCACTGAGCCTTACTTTGGGCACCCTAACATGCCAGGGCACGGACTGTAACTGCCAGAGGTGATATATCTCTGTGTTATTATACATGCCAAGCGGTGGCAAAGCCCAGCGCTTCAGATGACGTACACCGCCTTGGCTCCCATATCCTTAGGATGGGCATTTTCCCTTACCATCTGTGCCCAGTAATTAATCATGTAGAAACAAAACAAGAGAAATTATAGGGCAGTGTTCTAGCAAAGGGTAAATCAAATCCGACATACTGTCGCAGTAATAAAAGATCGTCTGGAGGTTAATTACCTGGTACATTGCAGAGCTTGCTACAACTTGAGCGTTTCCATTGCAGCATATACTCTGTGCAGTGCTACCTGCGGAACACAAATGCCAGCAAGATACGGCATTATTCATAGTAGAAATGTGACTGACGCATAGGGCGGGGTGTAATCAAATCCAAGACCGGCGGCCGTGCGGGAAACTGGCCGAACACAGATGTTTTTTTAAAGGTGCAAACGTGTACAAGGCTAAACCATTGCTTGTACGTGATTGCTCCTTAAAAAAAAACATCCAAGTTCAGTTGCCGGCAAATCGCTCGGCCGCCGAAATCGGACTTCATTACATTCCGCCCATAATATTTTTTCAGGAAACTGATACAGGACCGGCAATTGGCCGTCCCTAGCGAGGGTTAATTGCCTGGGAGAATGTAAGTGTGTGTGTGTTGGGGAAGGGGGCGGGGGGGTAGGGGGGGGTACACCACGAAATTCGGGAGTCTCAAGGAGTAGGATATTTTTATAAATATATACCATGCTCAAACAATATTACATCGCAGAGGCTGGGAAATCTTCATGCAACCACCCCAGAAACGGCGGTGACACACTTTTTTTGGGAAACAGAGGCCATCGCCACCCCTGGATGCCAATCACTGACAGTCTTCCTACATTGCAGATAATCGGTGCCTTTTCCGAAGCAAATGCTACAGGATCTGAATCATACTTGCCTACGCTCCCTCATTCTGCAGGAGACTCCCTGAAATAGAGCAATCTCCCTGACTCCCTGAATAGTTCAGCAATCTCCCTGATTACACCTTACCCCCATTATGCAGCTGTTACATTATTGGGGGGGGGGGGGGGAAATAAATCACAGATACATACATTCAAATGGGATCATCAGCGCCATTCCCCTGCATTGGTTATAAGGCACAATGATCCCTATGGCTACATGCATTTTATATAAAGTTTCTCGTGGCCACTTACAGTATATGGAACCTTTTGTAAAGCACAATACACAAACAAATCCTGCAAAATATCAGTGTCTTTTCTTCAACAAGTAGATCTTACTAACTTTGGGGCTCATTTACATTTGGATGTAAGTCATGTTTATGACGCGCCTCTCTGATGTAGCCGTGCACGCCCGCGCTGATAGGTGTTACTGTCACATCTCCCTGACATGCTTTTTCTAAAGTAGGCAAGTATGATCTGAATAACCCCTGAAGAGCACGTAACTATGCCCCTTGTTAAATCCATGCTGTGCTGTAGGAATTCGCCCCTTATACCCCTTTTCCACTAGCTCAAAAAACACGGGTAAATGCACGAGGGCGCGCATTTACCCGTGTTTTTTGCTAGTGGAAAAGGGTCAACCCAGATCAAGTGATCCGGGAATCCTACCCGGGTAGCTTACCGGGTTGAATACGAGTTCAACCCGGTAAGCTGGGCAGTGTAAACGGAAGCCGCGTCGATGCGACACGGCTCCCGTTCACAGTCTATGGAAGGGCGGCGCTGGGAGATCATGTGATCTCTCAGCGCCGCCCCTGCCGCGACGCTAGCAGTGTCACCAACCCGGCAATATGCCGGGTTGGTGAGCGCAGTGGGAAAGGGGCTGAGCACGGGCCGCAGGCGGGTAGCTTCCGTGTCAGGTTCCCGGCTGCGACCCGTGCTTAGTAGGTGGAAAAGGGGTATTAGTGTGCTGCGGTGTGTAGGTGACAGGTCCTCTATATGGGGACATAGATGCACCATCGCTGCTCAGTATGAAAGGTCACATTATGCTGCAGGGAGGTTTCCCGTTCTATGGGTGATGAGCGGTTAGAGAGAGATCCTGCTCTGCGGTCTGCACCTGCTTTTATCAGTCATAGCAGTAACAGGACTCCATGTTTTCCTGGAGAGTCCTGATCAGCTGACACAACCGGTGCTCCGTATACCAGGAACAGACACAGCCTTCAGCCAGTCTCTACACGAGCCTCAGGGTAACCTCGGACCTGGCTGCAGTGTTGCTGGCACTGGTACAGCACATCAAGCAGCAAGTGTTCCACAGGTCAGGGATACAGAATAGGAGCTATATGTTGGTTCAGTCCTAAGTTCCCCTGAATGACCAGTATGACTAGGACTCAGTGAAAACACAGGAAATGAAGTTTATGTCTAACCCATTGGGCTGTAACACACTAGCCGGCTGGCGCCGCCCGGCAAAAACCCGGCCGGCTTTTAACCGCTGCCATGATGCAAAGACACATTGTGTCCTTACACACGGCACGGTCCCGGCCCGGCTGCCGGGTTGCAGCCGGAACTATCCACTGGAAGGTCCAGCTGCCGGGCCGGCACCGGGCCGTCTTTGCAGCCAGTAAGGGCTGTAAAACACTGGCCGGTTTCTCCCGGATGGCAAAAAGCCGGACAAACTTTGTCCGGCTTTTTGCCATCCGGGAGAAACCGGCAGAGTCGCTCACACAGGATGGCTTTGAGCCGTGTGTTGTGTGATGCTGTGCGCATGCGCAGCATCAGACACGGCTTGAGAAAAAACCGTTGTGTGTGAAAGCTCGCCTTCACACACACGGTTTACTGGCTGCAAAGACGGCCCGGCGCCCGCCCGGCAGCCGGACCTTCCAGTGGTGAGATCCGGCTGCAACCCGGCAGCCGGGCCCGTGCCGTGTGTAAGGACACATTGCGCTGCATGTGTCTTTACATCACGGCAGTGGTTTAAAGCCGGCCGGGTGTTTGCCGGGCAGCGCCAGCCGCCTCGTGTGTTTCGGATCTAAACCGTGTGTGTGAAGGGGAGCTTTCACACACAACGGTTTTTTCTCAAGGCGTGTCTAATGATGCGCATGCGCACAGCATCACACACGGCTCAAAGCCGTCCTGTGTGACAGACTCTGCCGGTTTCTCCCGGATGGCAAAAAGCCGGACAAAGTTTGTCCGGCTTTTTGCCATCCGGGAGAAACCGGCCAGTGTGTTACAGCCCATTCACAGCAGCTACCCCTCCTGTCTAAATTCTCAGCAACACAACCGCACACACTAGCGTCATTCATCAAAAGCTGAGGGACCTACTCACTCCAGAGTTTTACCTTCTGGCTCCTGCACAGTGGGCCTGGTTTATGTTTGTAAGTAAAGCAAAAAAAGCAAGCAACTGGGAAATGTCACATGTGCAGAGAGAGTTAGATCTGGGTGTGATGTGTTCAGACTGAAATCTAAATTGCAGTGTAAAAATAAAGCAGCCAGTATTTACCCTGCACAGAAACACTATAACCCACCCAAATCTAACTCTCTCTGCACATGTTACATCTGCCCCACCTGCAGTGCACATGGTGGGTCATTCCGACCTGATCGCACGCTGCAGTTGTTCGCAGCGCAGCGTTTGGGTCAGAACTGCACATACGATGGCGCCGTAGTGCGCCGGCGCATGCCAGACGGCCAAAGGCCGTCATTACCTAGCGATCGCCTCTGCCTGATTAACAGACAGAGGCGGTCGCTGGGCGGGAGGGGGCGGCACAGCGGCATTTGGACGGACCATGTGGGCCTGGCCGGACCATGCGGGGAAGGGGGGGGGGCCGCATCGGCTACGTGATGTCACACGCAGCCGCTGCAACCTGGGGCAGCAACGAGTAACTCCCGGCCATCTGCAAGAGCTGCGCTGGTCGGGAGTTACTCTTCAAGTACAAAAGCATCGCCGCTGTGCAATGCTTTTGTACTTGGGGGCGGGGGGCCGGCACTGACATTCGGGCGGACTAGCCCTGTGCTGGGCGTCCCCCCGCATGTCTGGGAAAATGATCGTAGCTGTGCTAAATTTAGCACAGCTACGATCAACTCAGAATGACCCCCATGGTTTTGTTCATTAGCTAACAAATTTGCTGCTGCGATCAGTTCCAAATCAGGCCCAGAGCCCTTACACTGTTTGGATGCATGTGGAGAGATGGCAGTGTGATTTTTCTCATGTATTCCCAGGCATGGGTGTGCATTGCTTTGCCTAGGACCTATAATGCTGGTAAGAAGTAGAGATGTGCACTTGAAATTTTTCGGGTTTTGTGTTTTGGTTTTGGGTTCGGTTCCGCGGCCGTGTTTTGGGTTCGACCGCGTTTTGGCAAAACCTCACCGAATTTTTTTTGTCGGATTCGGGTGTGTTTTGGATTCGGGTGTTTTTTTCAAAAAAACCCTAAAAAACAGCTTAAATCATAGAATTTGGGGGTCATTTTGATCCCAAAGTATTATTAACCTCAAAAACCATAATTTCCACTCATTTTCAGTCTATTCTGAATACCTCACACCTCACAATATTATTTTTAGTCCTAAAATTTGCACCGAGGTAGCTGTGTGAGTAAGATAAGCGACCCTAGTGGCCGACACAAACACCTGGCCCATCTAGGAGTGGCACTGCAGTGTCACGCAGGATGGCCCTTCCAAAAAACACTCCCCAAACAGCACATGACGCAAAGAAAAAAAGAGGCGCAATGAGGTAGCTGTGTGAGTAAGATAAGCGACCCTAGTGGCCGACACAAACACCGGGCCCATCTAGGAGTGGCACTGCAGTGTCACGCAGGATGGCCCTTCCAAAAAACACTCCCCAAACAGCACATGACGCAAAGAAAAAAAGAGGCGCAATGAGGTAGCTGTGTGAGTAAGATAAGCGACCCTAGTGGCCGACACAAACACCTGGCCCATCTAGGAGTGTCACTGCAGTGTCACGCAGGATGGCCCTTCCAAAAAACACTCCCCAAACAGCACATGACGCAAAGAAAAAAAGAGGCGCAATGAGGTAGCTGTGTGAGTAAGATAAGCGACCCTAGTGGCCGACACAAACACCGGGCCCATCTAGGAGTGGCACTGCAGTGTCACGCAGGATGGCCCTTCCAAAAAACACTCCCCAAACAGCACATGACGCAAAGAAAAAAAGAGGCGCAATGAGGTAGCTGTGTGAGTAAGATAAGCGACCCTAGTGGCCGACACAAACACCTGGCCCATCTAGGAGTGGCACTGCAGTGTCACGCAGGATGGCCCTTCCAAAAAACACTCCCCAAACAGCACATGACGCAAAGAAAAATTAAAGAAAAAAGAGGTGCAAGATGGAATTGTCCTTGGGCCCTCCCACCCACCCTTATGTTGTATAAACAGGACATGCACACTTTAACCAACCCATCATTTCAGTGACAGGGTCTGCCACACGACTGTGACTGAAATGACGGGTTGGTTTGGACCCCCACCGAAAAAGAAGCAATTAATCTCTCCTTGCACAAACTGGCTCTACAGAGGCAAGATGTCCACCTCATCATCATCCTCCGATATATCACCGTGTACATCCCCCTCCTCACAGATTATCAATTCGTCCCCACTGGAATCCACCATCTCAGCTCCCTGTGTACTTTGTGGAGGCAATTGCTGCTGGTCAATGTCTCCACGGAGGAATTGATTCTAATTCATTTTAATGAACATCATCTTCTCCACATTTTCTGGAAGTAACCTCGTACGCCGATTGCTGACAAGGTGAGCGGCGGCACTAAACACTCTTTCGGAGTACACACTTGTGGGAGGGCAACTTAGGTAGAATAAAGCCAGCTTGTGCAAGGGCCTCCAAATTGCCTCTTTTTCCTGCCAGTATAAGTACGGACTGTGTGACGTGCCTACTTGGATGCGGTCACTCATATAATCCTCCACCATTCTTTCAATGGGGAGAGAATCATATGCAGTGACAGTAGACGACATGTCCGTAATCGTTGACAGGTCCTTCAGTCCGGACCAGATGTCAGCATCAGCAGTCGCTCCAGACTGCCCTGCATCACCGCCAGCGGGTGGGCTCGGAATTCTGAGCCTTTTCCTCGCACCCCCAGTTGCGGGAGAATGTGAAGGAGGAGATGTTGACAGGTCGCGTTCCGCTTGACTTGACAATTTTCTCACCAGCAGGTCTTTGAACCCCAGCAGACTTGTGTCTGCCGGAAAGAGAGATCCAAGGTAGGTTTTAAATCTAGGATCGAGCACGGTGGCCAAAATGTAGTGCTCTGATTTCAACAGATTGACCACCCGTGAATCCTTGTTAAGCGAATTAAGGGCTCCATCCACAAGTCCCACATGCCTAGCGGAATCGCTCCGTGTTAGCTCCTCCTTCAATGTCTCCAGCTTCTTCTGCAAAAGCCTGATGAGGGGAATGACCTGACTCAGGCTGGCAGTGTCTGAACTGACTTCACGTGTGGCAAGTTCAAAGGGCAGCAGAACCTTGCACAACGTTGAAATCATTCTCCACTGCGCTTGAGACAGGTGCATTCCACCTCCTATATCGTGCTGAATTGTATAGGCTTGAATGGCCTTTTGCTGCTCCTCCAACCTCTGAAGCATATATAGGGTTGAATTCCACCTCGTTACCAATTCTTGCTTCAGTTGATGGCAGGGCAGGTTCAGGCGTTTTTGGTGTTGCTCCAGTCTTCTGTACGTGGTGCCTGTACGCCGAAAGTGTCCCGCAATTCTTCTGGCCACCGACAGCATCTCTTGCACGCCCCTGTCGTTTTTAAAAAAATTCTGCACCACCAAATTCAAGGTATGTGCAAAACATGGGACGTGCTGGAATTTGCCCAGATTTAATGCACACACAATATTGCTGGCATTGTCCGATGCCACAAATCCACAGGAGAGTCCAATTGGGGTAAGCCATTCCGCGATGATCTTCCTCAGTTGCCGTAAGAGGTTTTCAGCTGTGTGCGTATTCTGGAAACCGGTGATACAAAGCGTAGCCTGCCTAGGAAAGAGTTGGCGTTTGCGAGATGCTGCTACTGGTGCCGCCGCTGCTGTTCTTGCGGCGGGAGTCCATACATCTACCCAGTGGGCTGTCACAGTCATATAGTCCTGACCCTGCCCTGCTCCACTTGTCCACATGTCCGTGGTTAAGTGGACATTGGGTACAGCTGCATTTTTTAGGACACTGGTGACTCTTTTTCTGAGGTCTGTGTACATTTTCGGTATCGCCTGCCTAGAGAAATGGAACCTAGATGGTATTTGGTACCGGGGACACAGTACCTCCAACAAGTCTCTAGTTGGCTCTGCAGTAATGATGGATACCGGAACCACGTTTCTCACCACCCAGGATGCCAAGGCCTCAGTTATCCGCTTTGCAGCAGGATGACTGCTGTGATATTTCATCTTCCTCGCAAAGGACTGTTGGACAGTCAATTGCTTGGTGGAAGTAGTAAAAGTGGTCTTACGATTTCCCCTCTGGGATGACCATCGACTCCCAGCAGCAACAACAGCAGCGCCAGCAGCAGTAGGCGTTACACGCAAGGATGCATCGGAGGAATCCCAGGCAGGAGAGGAATCGTCAGAATTGCCAGTGACATGGCCTGCAGGACTATTGGCATTCCTGGGGAAGGAGGAAATTGACACTGAGGGAGTTGGTGGGGTGGTTTGCGTGAGCTTGGTTACAAGAGGAAGGGATTTACTGGTCAGTGGACTGCTTCCGCTGTCGCCCAAAGTTTTTGAACTTGTCACTGACTTATTATGAATGCGCTGCAGGTGACGTATAAGGGAGGATGTTCCGAGGTGGTTAACGTCCTTACCCCTACTTATTACAGCTTGACAAAGGCAACACGCGGCTTGACAAATGTTGTCCGCATTTCTGTTGAAATACTTCCACACCGAAGAGCTGATTTTTTGGGTATTTTCACCAGGCATGTCAACGGCCATATTCCTCCCACGGACAACAGGTGTCTCCCCGGGTGCCTGACTTAAACAAACCACCTCACCATCAGAATCCTCCTTGTCAATTTCCTCCCCAGCGCCAGCAACATCCATATCCTCCTCATCCTGGTGTACTTCAACACTGACATCTTCAATCTGACTATCAGGAACTGGACTGCGGGTGCTCCTTCCAGCACTTGCAGGGGGCGTGCAAATGGTGGAAGGCGCATGCTCTTCACGTCCAGTGTTGGGAAGGTCAGGCATCGCAACCGACACAATTGGACTCTCCTTGTGGATTTGGGATTTCGAAGAACGCACAGTTCTTTGCGGTGCTTTTGCCAGCTTGAGTCTTTTCATTTTTCTAGCGAGAGGCTGAGTGCTTCCATCCTCATGTGAAGCTGAACCACTAGCCATGAACATAGGCCAGGGCCTCAGCCGTTCCTTGCCACTCCGTGTGGTAAATGGCATATTGGCAAGTTTACGCTTCTCCTCCGACAATTTTATTTTAGATTTTGGAGTCCTTTTTTTACTGATATTTGGTGTTTTGGATTTTACATGCTCTGTACTATGACATTGGGCATCGGCCTTGGCAGACGACGTTGCTGGCATTTCATCGTCTCGGCCATGACTAGTGGCAGCAGCTTCAGCACGAGGTGGAAGTGGATCTTGATCTTTCCCTAATTTTGGAACCTCAACATTTTTGTTCTCCATATTTTAATAGGCACAACTAAAAGGCACCTCAGGTAAACAATGGAGATGGATGGATACTAATATACTTATGGATGGACGAGCGACTGCCGACACAGAGGTAGCTACAGCCGTGGACTACCGTACTGTGTCTGCTGATAATATAGACTGGATGATAATGAGATGAAATCAATATATATTATATCACACTAGTACTGCAGCCGGACAGGTAGATATATTTATTATGTAATGACTGATGACGGACCTGCTGGACACTGTCAGCTCAGCAGCACCGCAGACTGCTACAGTAAGCTACTATAGTAGTATGTATAAAGAAGAAAGAAAAAAAAAAAACCACGGGTAGGTGGTATACAATTATGGATGGACGAGCGACTGCCGACACAGAGGTAGCTACAGCCGTGGACTACCGTACTGTGTCTGCTGATAATATAGACTGGATGATAATGAGATGAAATCAATATATATTATATCACACTAGTACTGCAGCCGGACAGGTAGATATATTTATTATGTAATGACTGATGACGGACCTGCTGGACACAGTCAGCTCAGCAGCACCGCAGACTGCTACAGTAAGCTACTATAGTAGTATGTATAAAGAAGAAAGAAAAAAAAAAAACCACGGGTAGGTGGTATACAATTATGGATGGACGAGCGACTGCCGACACAGAGGTAGCTACAGCCGTGGACTACCGTACTGTGTCTGCTGCTAATATAGACTGGATGATAATGAGATGAAATCAATATATATATATATAATATCACTAGTACTGCAGCCGGACAGGTATATATATTTATTATGTAATGACTGATGACGGACCTGCTGGACACTGTCAGCTCAGCAGCACCGCAGACTGCTACAGTAAGCTACTATAGTAGTATGTATAAAGAAGAAAGAAAAAAAAACCACGGGTAGGTGGTATACAATTATGGATGGACGAGCGACTGCCGACACAGAGGTAGCTACAGCCGTGGACTACCGTACTGTGTCTGCTGCTAATATAGACTGGATGATAATGAGATGAAATCAATATATATATATATATATATAATATCACTAGTACTGCAGCCGGACAGGTATATATATTTATTATGTAATGACTGATGACGGACCTGCTGGACACTGTCAGCTCAGCAGCACCGCAGACTGCTACAGTAAGCTACTATAGTAGTATGTATAAAGAAGAAAGAAAAAAAAAAAACCACGGGTAGGTGGTATACAATTATGGATGGACGAGCGACTGCCGACACAGAGGTAGCTACAGCCGTGGACTACCGTACTGTGTCTGCTGCTAATATAGACTGGATGATAATGAGATGAAATCAATATATATATATATATAATATCACTAGTACTGCAGCCGGACAGGTATATATATTTATTATGTAATGACTGATGACGGACCTGCTGGACACTGTCAGCTCAGCAGCACCGCAGACTGCTACAGTAAGCTACTATAGTAGTATGTATAAAGAAGAAAGAAAAGAAAAAAAACCACGGGTAGGTGGTATACAATTATGGATGGACGAGCGACTGCCGACACAGAGGTAGCTACAGCCGTGGACTACCGTACTGTGTCTGCTGCTAATATAGACTGGATGATAATGAGATGAAATCTATATATATATATAATATCACTAGTACTGCAGCCTGACAGGTATATATATTTATTATGTAATGACTGATGACGGACCTGCTGGACACAGTCAGCTCAGCAGCACCGCAGACTGCTACAGTAAGCTACTATAGTAGTATGTATAAAGAAGAAAGAAAAAAAAAAAACCACGGGTAGGTGGTATACAATATTATATATATATTATATACAATTATATATATATATATATATATATATATATATATTAAACTGGTGGTGACTGGTGGTCAGGTCACTGGTCACACTATCAGCAACTTGCAAGTAGTACTCCTAAGCAGACAATCACAATATATATTATACTGGTGGTCAGTGTGGTCACAATGGCAGTGTGGCACTCTGGCAGCAAAAGTGTGCACTGTACGTTATATGTACTCCTGAGTCCTGCTCTCAGACTCTAACTGCTCCCCACTGTCAGTGTCTCCCCCACAAGTCAGATAATATACAGTCACACTATCTATCACTTCAGCAAGTAACTAGTACTCCTCCTAATGCTCCCCAAAATTACTACTGTGTCTCTCTCTACTGTCTCACTCTCTTCTCTATAAACGGAGAGGACGCCAGCCACGTCCTCTCCCTATGAATCTCAATGCACGTGTGAAAATGGCGGCGACGCGCGGCTCCTTATATAGAATCCGAGTCTCGCGATAGAATCCGAGCCTCGCGAGAATCCGACAGCGGGATGATGACGTTCGGGCGCGCTCGGGTTAACCGAGCAAGGCGGGAAGATCCGAGTCGCTCGGACCCGTGTAAAAAAACATGAAGTTCGGGCGGGTTCGGATTCCGAGGAACCGAACCCGCTCATCCCTAGTAAGAAGGCCCTGGTCTAACAGTGGCTTACCAGGTCCGGCGGCTCAAGCGCTATCTTCCAGGTCCGGCTGTAAGGTGATTACTTTCAGCACATCCAGCAGTGCTTCCAGGGGTGAGTCTATTGCTAAGCCCAACTCTAAATCCTAATCCTAACAAATAAGACACCATCACCATTCCCACTGTACCTGTTGGAGGGCCAATGACGTCATCAGAACGTGCTGGGAGCTCCAGGGGGTGCGGTCATCCAGTAATGCATACATTTGTTTAGCACTCTGGTGATGACCACGCCCCCCTGGAGCTCCCAGCACGTTCTGATGACGTCATTGGGCCTCCGACAGGTACCGTGGGAATGGTGATGGTGTCTTATATGTATTTGCCTGTCTTGATAAAGGGGCCCTTGCCCCCAAAACGTTCACATAAGTAAGCAGTTGCCTCCTGTACATTATTAGCCTTTGAGTGCCAGGCACACAGTGTGGACCCCATAGCAACATATTGAAGGGGCCCCTGTCCCCGTGCTTCTTGAGACACACCTCTCCACAGTAGTTATTAAGTTTATGCCCCATAACAGTGCCCTAGTTCATTTTATGACCTATAGTAGTGCCCAAGTTAGTATTATGCCCCATAGTAGTGCCCTAATTTACATTATGCCCAATTGTAAGTCTGCCAGTACACATTATGCAACACAGTACCCCTAGTTCACTTTACAACATACAGTGCCCCCATTTCATACTGTGCCACATTAAAGTGCCTCAGCTCTTATTATGTAACATTATAGTGCCCTTCACATTAGAATGAGCAGATCAGATTATGCCACGTTCAAGTGTCCTCCGGTTCATATTGTGCCATATTACAGTGCCCCATGATCATACTGTGTCACATTACAGTGCCTCCGCTTCATATTGTACCACATTAAAGTGCCCCAGGTCTTATTATATACCATTATAGTGCCCTTCACATTACAATGAGTAGATCAGATCAGATTATGACACAATGCAGTGGCCTCCAGTTCACACTGTGCCACATGACAATACCCCCTTGCCATTATAACATCCACTACACACTCCTATCACTGAAAATGTAATGTAAGGTCACACATTCAGGCTGAGCAATGGATCAGACCCAATCGTTTAACAGGCAAATCTTGGAAATTGCTACGTAACTTTCTAACCTGGCTCCAGGCCCCCCTCAGCCTCTGGGCCCCGTAGCAATGGCAGCGCTTGCACCTACTATAGTTACGCCCATGAACCTTATCACAAAGCGTGCTCCATAGAGATTATGCTGCAGCTTTGTTTGGAGATTGTGGTGGTTCTTTATCTATCTCATCTATTGCCACATCCTTGTAACATTGGTGGTCATTCCGAGTTGTTCGCTCGCTAGCAGTTTTTAGCAGCCGCGCAAAAGCTATGCCGCCACCCACTGGGAGTGTATTTTAGCTTAGCAAAAGTGCGAAAGGTTGTATCGCAGAGCGGCTACAAAAACTTTTTGTGTAGTTTCAGAGTAGCTCAAAACCTACTCAGCGCTTGCGATCACTTCAGGCTATTCAGTTCCGGATTTGATGTCACGCACCCGCCCAGCCACGCCTGCGTTTTTCCTGGCACGCCTGCGTTTTTCCGCACACTCCCTGAAAACGTTCAGTTGCCACCCAGAAACACCCACTTCATGTCAATCACTCTGCGGCAAGCAGTGCGACTGAAATGCATCGCTAGACCCTGTGCAAAACTACATCGTTTGTTGTGCCCGTACGACGCGCGTGCGCATTGCGCCACATGCGCAGAACTGAAATTTTTTAGCCTGATCGCTGCGCTGCGAACAAATGCAGCTAGCAATCAACTCGGAATGACCACCATTGTTTCTATGGAAAAATAGTTGCAACATTATCTCTATATAGCGAAGAAAATCTTGTTTTCTGAATTTTGCCCGCATTTACATATGTACCAATCTCCGGAATGTGACACATTACAGGGCTTGAGCCAGTGGATAACACCATTTTTATGTGGTGTTACCCAATAGAAGCCTTCCAGCACCCCCGGTGGCCACCGCGTCACAGTGCGCATGCACAGAAGCCTAAACCCAAAAGTCTTTCTATTGCAAAGGACAACTCTTATCTGGAAAGCTGTGCTATGCAATATTGGGCAATCATGGCCCTCGGGTCACCGTCTTCTGCAAGATAATGACGCAGATCACAGCACCCCTACATTGTTCTTGCTGGAGAATGGCGTCAGCTGGCTCCGCACAACTTCTGATCAGATTACCGCAGTACTACCCTGTTGTGTAACGGAACAATGACATGGCACAATGCCACAATATTCACTGTTATGATGTCGGCACTTGCAGAAAGCCAACATGTTCACAATATGGACATGTGAAATGCCGACATTTTGCACGCACTAGTAGCAGCGGGTTGGGCCTAGGCTATGGAAGGGATAGGGTCAGGGGTTAGGATTAGCAATATACTCCCCCCTGGAAACACTGCTGGATCTGCTGCAAGTAATCACCTTACCAGTGCCGTAACTAGGTGTGTGCAGATGGTGCCTTGCACACAGTGCATTTGTGCTGTGGGCGCACCATCTGCATCCACCCCAACTGGCCGACTTTGTATATTATGATAGCTGCTGGCAGTTATATTACAGCCGCTGCAGCGCTGATCAGGCAAAATGTGTATCCGCCGTGTGCTAGTCCCTCCCACCCCTCTCCGCCTGCTGTGAGACTTCTGGGTATTTTGCATCTGCAGAGCTCAGCTGACGCTGAGGACACAAGATGGCAGGGAGGGGCGGATTCATGAGCCACCAGGGAACCCACTGGGCAGGAGCACTCATGCTGCCGAATTGCTCAGCTCGCTGTTGCCAACAGCGTGTACCAGACGTCCCGTCTGTGTGAACGCCTGAGCACCAGGTTCACTGGCCCGTTCTGCATGCCCAGGACCACGCCCCTGATCCTCCCCCACATGTGAGTGTGTGTAGAGGAGTCAGGAGGATGCCAGGCATGATGTGGCAGTGTGCAGGGGGCCACCAAGAAAGCTGCAGCATTGTGCAGTCTCCAGTCCAGAATCTCACCCCAGTGATTGAACAGAGTGAGTAACCCCGCCCCCACTGCCCATTACTACAGCCCCATTACTCTGCCAGACATGACCCCATCCCTAGTCAATATAGTTCACTATGGAAAGTAGAGACTTTGGGGAGATTCAAATGTTTGAGAAGTCGGTTGGGTGTCTGTCTATTAGATAGGAAAAACCAGACTCCCAACTGACTTTTCAAACAATTCAATATCCCCCATTGAATGCTGACATCTCCCTAGCGATGATGAGCAATGTGTCAGCCAGTGTATAACTAGCGTTGTGCCCGGCTCCCTCTCTGCATGACGCATCGCTGCTGATATACAATAGCCGGCGGTGCTGGGCAGCAGTCTCAGTCTCCCCGTGTGCTCCACCCCACTCCTCCTCCACTCGTGTAGCAGCCCAGTGTCCTTGCAGCATACAGGCTGGTACAGGGATGCACCTCCTTCCGGCAGGGTGCTGCACAGAGGATGCCGGGCGGACGTGTTTGAACAGGGCCCTCGCCACCGCCTTCACTGTCATGGCCGCCCGCATTCCCAGGAAGAGGAAGCTTCGCCGCCAGGCGAGTGCACTGCTGTCACCATTACATAGGTACCTGTGTGCGTGTCTCTCCCCTATGTGCTCAGGCTAGGCTCTGGCTACTGAAGCCTAGCTGTTGCTGCATGCTGCCATTCATGTAAATTAAGCCACAGCATCTCTATCCATCTCCCTCCTCTCTCTCTCTCTCTCTCTCTCTCTCTCTTCTTTCCACCACACTCTCTCTATTTCTCTACTTGCCACCTTTCTTTCTCTCTCCCTCCCAACCCTCTCTCCCTCTCTTTCTCTCTCATGACTCTACCTGCTGTAATGTGTAAAAGGAGACTCTACCTGCCGTAATGTATAAAACGTGGCTCTACCTGCTGTAATGTGTAAAAGGAGACTACATGCCGTAATGTATAAAATGTGGCTCTACCTGCTGTAATGTGTAAAAGGAGACTCTACATGCCGTAATGTATAAAACGTGGCTCTACCTGCTGTAATGTGTAAAAGGAGACTCTACATGCCGTAATGTATAAAACGTGGCTCTACCTGCTGTAATGTGTAAGAGGAGACTCTACATGCCGTAATGTATAAAACGTGGCTCTACCTGCTGTAATGTGTAAAAGGAGACTCTACATGCCGTAATGTATAAAACGTGGCTCTACCTGCTGTAATGTGTAAAAGGAGACTCTACATGCCGTAATGTATAAAACGTGGCTCTACCTGCTGTAATGTGTAAAAGGAGACTCTACATGCAGTAATGTATAAAACGTGGCTCTACCTGCTGTAATGTGTAAAAGGGGGCTCTACCAGGCGTAATATGTGACAGGGGCTCTACCTGGCATAATAGGTAAAAGGGGCTCTACCTGGTGTAATGTAGTGTAAGTGGCGCTACTGTGCGGCGTAATTTGAATAATGAAGACTACTGTGCAGTGTCATAGGAAGTGGTATTATTTTGTGGCCACGCCCCTTCCCCATGAAGCCTCGCCCCTATTTTTTTGTCACGCTCCATAGGCGAGCACTGGCCCTATTTTAAAAATTGAGGTGGGGGGGGTTCTGATGCTGTTTCTTGCACACAGCGCTGAAATGTCTAGTTACGGCACTGCACCTTACTGCCGAACCTGGTAAGCAGTAGTGGATCTTGCCATGGGCAAGCAGGACTTTTGCCCGGGGCGCCGCCTTCCGGAGGGCGCAGGGCGCCATCCGGAGGGCGCCGCACCAGGGCAAGATCCGCTGTTGCTGTGCCCCCCGCTGCCCGTTGCCCCCCGCCGCCGCTGTGAAGGGAAACTAGACGCGTACGCGTCTAGTTTTCCTTCGTGGAGAGGTCCTTTACTGTGCGGTGCGCAAAGACGTCATCATTTCAGTCTGTACAGGGGGCATAAATGACCACGCCCCCTGTACGAAGCCACGCCCCCTATTGGCGCCCGGGGCACACAGAGCCCCAGAACCGGCCCTGCTGGTAAGCCACTGTTAGACCAGGGCCTTCTTACCAGCATAATAGGCCTTAGGCAGAGCAATTCACACCCATGCCTGGGAATACATGAGACAAATCACACTGCCATCTCTCCACATGCTTCCAAACAGTGTAAGGGCTCTGATTGGTGGATAGCTCCAGCCATCCACCAGTCAGCATGCTGACAGCCATTCACAGGCAAGCTGGGAGGCAGAAAGAGAATGCTGCACTCTGATTGGCAGATAGCTCCAGCCATTCACCAATCAGCATGCTGATAGCCAACCACACTCTGGCTGCAGGCTAGGAGGCAGGAAGAGAATGCTGCACTCTGATTGGTGGATAACCCCAGCCATTCGAAGAGAATGCTGCACTCTGATTGGCGGATAACCCCAGCCATTCGCCAATCAGGATGCTGATAGCCAACCACTGTCTGGCTGCAGGCTAGGAGGCAGGAAGAGAATGCTGACATGTCAGCATGAGGAATGTCAACCAGATGAATGTCCACAGAATACCTTTCCCCTATAAACAGTATGGTATCGGGATTCAAGACGCTTGGGATGCCGGCAGTCATAATACCGACATCGGCTCAGGATCCTGACGGGTGTGGTTCATTAGGTCGACATGAGTTAGGTCGACATACATTGGTTCGACCACGTTAGGTCGACATGCATTAAGTCGACATGATCACTAGGTCGACATGGAAAAAGGTCGATATGAGTTATTTTACTTTTTTTTGGTGTGGTTTACTTCGTAAAGTGACCGGGAACCCCAGTTAGGCTCGGCACAGGTCTCCGTTCCCAATTGTAGTCCACGTGGATCGTTAAGTATGAAAAAGGTAAAAAAATGAACAAAAAATAATGTGAAAAACTCATGTCGACCTTTTTCCATGTCGACCTAGTACATGTCGACCCTTACCCTCCTTTTCTGCAGCCTGACCCTAACCCTCCCCGGTGGTGCCTAACCCTATGTCCCCCTCCCCGTAGCCTAACCCTCTGCCCTGCCCCCGCAGCCTTACCCCTTACCCTCTGCCCCGCCCCCTGCAGCCTTACCCCCTGCCCCGCCCCCGCAGCCTTACCCCTTACCCTCTGCCCCGCCCCCGCAGCCTTACCCCTTACCGTCCCCCTGCAGCCTAAATGTAACCTCCCACCACGGCTTACCTCTCCACCTGTATGATAAATCCTTGTCGGAATTCCAGTACCAGAATAGTGATCAATGTCTGGATCCCGGCAGCGGCATTACGAGTAGTGTCAAGATTCCAGCAGCGGTATTTCATCTGATCGGATCCCTTATAAACATTTCATATGCACTTTTATAGATAGATAGATAGATAGATAGATAGATAGATAGATAGATAGATAGATAGATAGATAGATAGATATTGTGTATCTATATATTGTTTTGTTTTTTATTACAGGCCACCCGATTTGAGCCCATACTGAGGTGTGTTTATCATGAGCTATTTAGTTTTGCATATTGCCACTGTATTATTACGTGGTGCAGTGACAGGTCTGTCTCAGAAGTGTATTACTGTGCTTTCAATAAATGTCACTTCTCTTATGACTGTGTAAGACCCGTGCGCAAGCTGGTTATATTGAGAAGGTTCATTACTGTCACCAGCGCACGAGAGAGAGGGAGAGGTCTACAATTACTGCACCGGGAGAGAACTGGAGGCGCTGCAGCACCGGGATAGAAGAGGCCTGCACAGAGGGAACGCAGCTGTGATTGAGCAGGTATCACAAATAACGTTGAAATGTTCTGGGTGTTCCTGGGCGGCGACTGGAACACAGTGCCCTATTGGTTTTACCCTGTCTTTTATTTATTAGGAAGTCCATTCATCCGCTTGCTGCGATCAGGTCAGAACTGCGCATGCGTATACACCGCAATGCGCAGGCGCGTCGTACGGGTACAAAGCAGATCGTTGCTGAGCGATGGATTTAACGAAGAATCCATTCGCACAGCCGATCGCAAGGAGACTGACAGGATGAGGGCGTTTGGGGGTGTCAACTGACCGTTTTCTGGGAGTGGTTGGAAAAACGCAGGCGTGTCCAGGCGTTTGCAGGGCGGGTGTCTGACGTCAGTTGCGGGACCGGACAGGCTGAAGTGATCGCAGCGGCTCAGTAAGTTCTGGGCAACTCAGAAACTGAAAAGGAAGTTGGCCCGCAAGAGAGCGGGACAAGAGAAGCCTAAAAGTCTGACCCGGGGCACGCTTTTTATATCTATAGATTTAAAATGTAACTTTTATTATCTTTTAATAAAACTATAACTTACACAAAATCACTAGGTAATTAAAGCAAATTTGATACATACATGAATATCAGGTCATAAGACCATTCATAAAATATAATCAAAAGTGAATACTAATTAGGGTGGCAGGCCTGTATCTGCCAAGAGCGAAAATATTGATCAGTAATAATCCTCTAAGTTTTCATGTGGTGAAAATATTCATAACTCATATCAGTGATATCATATGTAAGTATGCTGGTATGCCACAAAACTTAACGAGCATCAATATTTAGATTATGCCCTCTCCCATGGTCTATAACCAATTACCACAAATAGTAAGGAGAGTGGACTTCCCTGTGCGCGACTTTGAACCACCAGATATGATTTCAACAGAACATCCATACACAATTCATATATATACACCATATCATAAATGCCGGTAAATTGAAAACTCTATACTTCCAACCCCAATTATGCATAGATAAGGCTGTAGGCCTCTGTTTTAGAAAGCACAACTCTACAAAGAATGATGATGCAATTTATCGTTTGTGTAGAGTTTGTATGTGCACCAAAACATCATTCAGAATTCATATGCATGGTATACTGTGAAAAATATAGACCGCTATATATTGATATTAAACAAATTCTGTTCAACATTCCTGTCAGTCTATACACCACATAATGGATAATAGATAGCATTATAAGTCATTCATAATTAATCAGAATGTGGAGTTGGAAGATATTACATATCGTTGATTTCGGTTCAAAATTCATATCAATCAATACACCACCATGTGAAAGCAGAGGAGTGACATTGCACGTTGTTCGTGCTTGGTTTCACCACTGTGTGGAGTTTGTATGTGCTTCAAACCACAAATAATTTCGTCACTGTGTGGAGTTTGTATATGCTTCAAACCACAACTGAAGGTAAATACACAGTGACTTTCTTCATGAAGAATATCCCTCAACAGGAAATAGTACACAGTTTTGAATATCCTATATCAGTATTTTAGATTCAGTATTGAAATTAATTCTCATGAAATTTTTTCCCAATGAGATAGAAAAGAATACCGGAGTATTTGGAAGGTGCAGACCTACTGCTGTCTCAAACATCTGCTTAAAGCATCGAATGTCAGGATGAGAGGGGCCTGCCTCCTTCACCACGGTATTGAATGGAAGAAATAGAGGTACCCACTTCTGCTTTTCCAATTTTGCTGCTCAGAGCTCTCTGTTGCTAAAGCATTGCAGAGTAGCCCGGCTGCTGGAATGAGAGAGTGCATACATGGAAAAGAAATCACACAGTTATCCAAATAAGATAAAGAGAAGAATTAGTACCGAGGTACTTGAAGGGTTGGACCTTCTGCTTTCCCAATATCTGCTATGAGCATCGAATATCGGGATGAGAGGGGCCCATTCCCCTCACTTCGGTATGAAAAAGAACAAGTAGAGGTCTCAATCCTGCTTTTCCAATATTGCTGCTCAGAGCCCTCTGTTGCTGTATGACATTGCAGAGTAGCCCGGCTGCTGGAATGAGAGAGTAGGTACCTATATTTCTCTGACGTCCTAGTGGATGCTGGGTACTCCGTAAGGACCATGGGGAATAGACGGGCTCCGCAGGAGACTGGGCACTCTTTAAAGAAAGATTAGGTACTATATCTGGTGTGCACTGGCTCCTCCCTCTATGCCCCTCCTCCAGACCTCAGTTAGAATCTGTGCCCGGCCTGAGCTGGATGCACTTAGTGGGCTCTCCTG
Source organism: Pseudophryne corroboree (assembly GCF_028390025.1). Classification (NCBI taxonomy): domain Eukaryota; kingdom Metazoa; phylum Chordata; class Amphibia; order Anura; family Myobatrachidae; genus Pseudophryne; species Pseudophryne corroboree. Next base: position 25,482,225 of record NC_086444.1, on the reverse strand, counting down.
AGTTCACTATAAAGAAAGTATTTGTTAGGTTTTTTATTTTCAGTGAGATCTGCTGGCAACAGACTCACTGCTACGAGGGACTTAGGGGAGAGAAGCGAACCTACCTGCTTGCAGCTAGCTTGGGTTTCTAGGCTACTGGACACCATTAGCTCCAGAGGGATCGAACACAGGCCCAGCCTCGGTCGTCCGGTCCCGGAGTCGCGCCGCCGTCCCCCTTGCAGAGCCAGAAGCAAGAAGAACGTCCTGGAAATCGGCGGCTGAAGACTCCGGTCTTCATTAAGGTAGCGCACAGCACTGCAGCTGTGCGCCGTTGCTCCCTATGCACACCACATACTCCGGTCACTGATGGGTGCAGGGCGCTGGGGGGGGGGGGGGGGGGGGGTGCCCTGGGCTGCAATTAGAGTACCTTACATTGGCAAACAGCACATAATATAGTCTAAAAAACTATATATGTGCAAAAATCCCCCGCCATAATATAAATATAAGAGCGGGAGAAGTCCGCCGAGAAAGGGGCGGGGCTATCTCCCTCAGCACACTGGCGCCATTTCCTCTTCACAGCTCCGCTGGAAGACAGCTCCCCAGGCTCTCCCCTGCAGTTTCCAGGCTCAAAGGGTAACAAAGAGAGGGGGCACTAAATTTAGGCGCAAACTGTATATGTAAAGCAGCTATAGGGAAAAATCACTTTGTGTTAGTGAAAATCCCTGATTAAATAGCACTGTGGTGTGTGCTGGCATACTCTCTCTCTGTCTCCCCAAGGGACTTTGTGGGGTCCTGTCCTCAGTCAGAGCATTCCCTGTGTGTGTGCGGTGTGTCGGTACGGCTGTGTCGACATGTGTGATGAGGAGGCTTATGTGGAGGCGGAGCAGGTGCCGATAAGTGTGATGTCACCCCCTGCGGGGCCGACACCAGAGTGGGTGGATATGTGGAAGGTATTAACCGACAGTGTCAACTCCTTACATAAAAGGCTGGATGACGTAACAGCCGTGGGACAGCCGGCTTCTGAGCCCGTGCCTGCCCAGGCGTCTCAAAGACCATCAGGGGCTCACAAACGCCCGCTACCTCAGATGGCAGACACAGATGTCGACACGGAGTCTGACTCCAGTGTCGACGAGGATGAGACATATACACAATCCACAAGGGGCATCCGTTGCATGATTACGGCAATGAAAAATGTGTTACACATTTCTGACATTAACCCAGGTACCACTAAAAAGGGTATTATGTTTGGGGAGAAAAAGCAGCCAGTGTTTTTCCCCCATCAGATGAGTTGAATGAAGTGTGTGAAGAAGCGTGGGGTTCCCCCGATAAGAAACTGGTAATTTCTAAAAAGTTACTGATGGCGTACCCTTTCCCACCAGAGGATAGGTCACGTTGGGAGATATCTCCTAGGGTGGATAAGGCGCTCACACGCTTGTCAAAAAAGGTGGCACTGCCGGCTCAGGATACGGCCGCCTTGAAGGAGCCTGCTGATAGAAAGCAGGAGGCTATCCTGAAGTCTGTATATACACACTCAGGTACTATACTGAGACCTGCAATTGCTTCAGCATGGATGTGTAGTGCTGCTGCAGCGTGGTCTGATACCCTGTCAGATAATATTGATACCCTCGACAGGGATACTATTTTGCTAACCATAGAGCATATTAAAGACGTTGTCTGAAGTTGTCCTAACTAGGAAAGACGCTGCCTGAAGTTCAGACGTTGTTAAGGGAGTGCTGCATATTCAGCCCCCTTTTGTGCCTCCAGTGGCACCTTGGGATCTCAACGTAGTGTTGGATTTCCTAAAATCACATTGTTTTGAGCCACTTCAGAACGTGGAGTTGAAGTATCTCACGTGGAAAGTAGTCATATATATATTTGGCCTTGGCTTCGGCTAGGCGGGTGTCAGAATTGGCGGCTTTGTCATGTGAAAGCCCTTATCTGATCTTCCATAGGGACAGGGCAGAATTGAGGATTCGTCCCCAATTTCTCCCTAAGGTGGTATCAGCGTTTCATTTGAACCACCCTATTGTGCCTGCGGCTACTCGGGACTTGGAGGCCTCCAAGTTGCTGGATGTAGTCCGGGCCCTGAAAATCTATGTTCCAGGACGGCTAGAGTCAGAAATACTGACTCGCTGTTATCCTGCATGCACCCAACAAGCTGGGTGCTCCTGCTTCTAAGCAGACTATTGCTCGCTGGATCTATAGCACGATTCAACTTGCACATTCTGCGGCTGGACTGCCGCATCCTAAATCAGTAAAAGCCCATTCCACGAGGAAGGGGGCTCTTCTTGGGCGGCTGCCCAAGGGGTCTCGGCATTACAACTTTGCCGAGCTGCTACCTGGTCGGGGTCAAACACGTTTGCAAAATTCTACAAGTTTGATACCCTGGCCGAGGAGGACCTTGAGTTTGCTCATGCGGTGCTGCAGAGTCATCCGCACTCTCCCGCCCGTTTGGGAGCTTTGGTATAATCCCCATGGTCCTTACGGAGTAACCAGCATCCACTAGGACGTCAGAGAAAATAAGAATTTACTCACCGGTAATTCTATTTCTCGTAGTCCGTAGTGGATGCTGGGAGCCCGTCCCAGTGCGGAAACTCTGCAAGACTTGTATATAGTTGTTGCTTACATAAGGGTTATGTTACAGTTGACATTGGTCTTGGACCGTTACTGTTGTTTGTTCATACTGTTAACTGGTTATGTATGTTCCAGGTTACATGGTATGATTGGTGTGGGCTGGTATGAATCTTGCCCTTGGATTGCTAAATCCTGCCTTGTATTGTCCATCTCCTCTGGGCACAGTTCTCTAACTGAGGTCTGGAGGAGGGGCATAGAGGGAGGAGCCAGTGCACACCCATAGTAAAAGTTCTTTTTAGGTGCCCTATCTCCTGCGGAGCCCGTCTATACCCCATGGTCCTTACGGAGTCCCCAGCATCCTCTACGGACTAGGAGAAATAGATTTACCGGTAGGTTTAAAATCTTATTTTTTGTACCGCTCGGCTGCACATGCGATCGCACACTTGCAAAGCAAAAATACACTCCCCCATAGGCGGTGACTATCTGATCGCATTGCTGCAAAAAGTAGCTAGCGAGCGATCAGGTCTGAATTAGGCCCAGAGATAGACGTAGCTGCACCAAAAATAATTAGAACTTTTGCCGCCTGTGTGCGGCATTTTTACATTTCCTGGCACTTCTCTTAGGGGGTCATTCCTACCTGATCGTAGATGTGCTACATTTAGCACAGCTCCGATCATTGACACTGACATGCGGGGGGACGCCCAGCACAGGGATAGTCCGTTCCGCATGTTAGGCCGGCCTCCCCCGCACAAGTGTAAAAGCATGGCACAGCGGCGATGCTTTTGCACTTGAAGAGTAGCTCCCGGCCAGCGCAGCTTCTGCGGCTGGCTTGGAGTTACTCCATCGCTGACAGGGTCGCAGTGGCTGCGTGTGACATCACGCAGCCGCTACAGCGGGATACGGTCGTTAGGTCGACCCAACTTAGGTCGACACTCATTAGTTGCATTAGGTCGACAGGCAATATGTCGACATGGTCGTTAGGTCGACATGTGCTATGTCGGCAGGTCAAAAGGTCGACATGAGTTTTTCTATTAAAAAAATTGGATTTTTTTCATGTTTAACGATCCACGTGGACTACAATTGGGAACGGTAACCTGCCCGAAGCATGGCGAGCGAAGCGAGCCATACGAGGAGACGCGGTGCACTAATTGGGGTTCCCCGTCACTTTACGCAGAAAACAACACCAATTTTTTTTTTAAAACTCATGTCGACCTATTTACCTGTCGACCTAGCACATGTCGACCTAACGTCCATGTCGACCTAGTGCCTGTCAGCCTAATGCAACTGTCGACCTTCAGCGGTCGACCTAATGAGTGTCGTGTCGACCTAAGTGGGGTCGACTCAACGACCCGCACCCGCTACTCCCCCCCCTTCCCCCGCGCATGGTCTGGCCACGCCTGGCAGGACCGTGCCCCTAAAAAGGCAGCCAAGCGCCGCCGTGCCGCCCCCTCCCACACAGTGAACGCCTCTGCCTGTCAATCAGGCAGAGGCGTTCGCTAGGCAACGACGGCTACCCTATTTTTAGTGATCACACTGAAATTGCGGTGCAACCAATTTCGGCGTGGTCTCAGCGGGGGCTGGCGGATAGCGTGCTGGGCGGCCTTGCCTTGCAATGGGAGGCTCCCAGCATGCGATCAGAAGGATTGCAAATTCTGCTATTTAGCAATCCTTACCATAGGCAAACGCGGGGGGGGGGGGGGGGGGGGGGGTTCCGGTTGCCCGGAAATCCCCCTCCTCTAGGAAAGTGACTCAGATTATGAAAACAATAGCAATGGTTTATAATGCGATTGCTAGACCTATCACCACATAATGCAGTTTAAGGGACAGAACAGAGCTGCTGCACATGCCCAGTGGTGGCATCTTCTACCAAGTTTGCTGTGTGAATCCTCAATCAGTACACTGGACAAGAGAGTAGCTACCAGGAAGAAAAGACAGGAGCCTTACCATGAGGTGGGAGACTGTGTGCTTAAAAAGTGCAGGACTGGTTCTATTATGTTTGTGTATTTATTTATTATGGTATGTTTAATCTTTTTTCTGACCACTTATTTATATTATTTAAATGTGTGATACAGCTTATACTATAGACCATCTATAGTGTTAAATATTAATACTGTATTCCATACAGTATACATTAATGTCCAGGGACTTTACTAGGTTCTTCTACCGCTCCCCCAGACTCCCACAAATGCTCCAACTGTCCGCAGAGTGGGAGATTGTGTATGGCATTTGGAAACCCCCCTCTAGAAATCCTGCGTTTGCCACTGGTTAGAGAATCGGGTCTAATAATCACTAGGATGAGGCCCGAGGCGTACAGTGATGCCACTAGCCTCTAGCCGCCGCCCCGGTAAGGGTGGGGAACCTTCGGCCATCCAGCTGTTGTTGAACTACACACCCCAGCATGTCCTTACTACAGTTTTGCTGTTTGGCCATGCTAAAACCTGCAGGGCATGCTGGGATGTGTAGTTCAACAACAGCTGGAGGGCCAAAAGTTCCCCATCCCTGAGTGGAATAGGGCCTCAGTCTGTAAAATTCCTGCTCTGAGTGTGGACAACAAATAGGTACAACTTACGCATGTCAGAGAGATGTGGGTCTAGAATTTGTCATTTTATTTCTTTATATATTATCCATTAATATTGATTTATCTAGCGCCAGCGTATCACGCAGCGCTGTGCAGGAATGAAGTCATTTATGTCAGTACCTGCCCTAGAGGGAGATGGGTGCATCACACTCAGGCACAAGGGTCCCCGATACCCACAGCCGGGGAGCCTATGCTATGGTCTTGGACTGTAAGGGGCAACTGGTGCACCCAGGAGACACCCACACAGAGGTGGGAGCGGAGGTAGTGCCCTGGTTAGAATGTGATACATGATGCCAGCACTGTGACGTAGCAATGCAAATTACTGTGCCAACATTTACATAGATCATGCCCATATATTACAGCAATTCTATACTTCTGTAAGTAGTGATGATGATAATATTATTATTATTATTATTATTATTATTACAAATGTCCTATTGGACTATCATGTATATGAACTAGAGATAAGCGGGTTCGGATCCCTGAGATCCGAACCCTACAGAACCTCCCTACCCGAGTCTGGATCCGTGTCAGGCTCGAGTTTTCCCGCCTGACTCAGAAACCAGAACGCGGCAAAAGTCATCATCCCGCTGTCGGATTCTCGTGGGATTTGGATTCCATATAAGGAGCCGCGCGTCACGGACATTTTCACTCCAGTCTCGGAGAGTGTAGTGAGAGGACGTGTCTCCGTCCTCAGTGTCTGTGTGGGGACGGGAAAGTGGGGTGGCGAGTCTAGTGCTGTCTTGTGCTGCTCAGTCCAGTGTCTTATGCTGCATCAGTCCAATCACAGTGCTGGGTCCTCTGCTGCTATATATCCAGTGTTACTGCCGTATAATTCCCGTGTTACTGGCGTATAGTTCCCGTGTTACTGGCGTATAGTTCCCGTGATACTGCCGTATAATTCCTGTGATATTGCCGTATAATTCCTGTGATACTGGCGTATAATTCCTGTGATACTGGCGTATAATTCCTGTGATACTGGCGTATAATTCCTGTGTTATTTCAGTATAATTCCCGTGATACTGGCGTATAATTCCTGTGTTATTTCAGTATAATTCCCGTGATACTGGCGTATAGTTCCTGTGTTATTTCAGTATAATTCCCGTGATACTGGCGTATAATTCCAGTGATATTGCCGTATAATTCCAGTGTTACTGGCGTATAATTCCTGTGTTACTGGCGTATAGTTCCCGTGATACTGGCGTATAATTCCTGTGATATTGCCGTATAATTCCTGTGATATTGCCGTATAATTCCTGTGATACTGGCGTATAATTCCTGTGTTATTTCAGTATAATTCCCGTGATACTGGCGTATAGTTCCTGTGTTATTTCAGTATAATTCCCGTGATACTGGCGTATAATTCCAGTGATATTGCCGTATAATTCCAGTGTTACTGGCGTATAATTCCTGTGTTACTGGCGTATAATTCCTGTGATACTGGCGTATAGTTCCCGTGATACTGCCGTATAATTCCTGTGATACTGGCGTATAGTTCCTGTGTTATTTCAGTATAATTCCCGTGATACTGGCGTATAATTCCTGTGATACTGGCGTATAATTCCTGTGATACTGACGTATAATTCCCGTGATACTGGCGTATAATTCCTGTGACACTGGCGTATAATTCCTGTGATACTGGAGTATAATTCCTGTGATACTGGCGTATAATTCCTGTGATACTGCCGTATAATTCCAGTGATATTGCCGTATAATTCCTGTGTTACTGGCGTATAATTCCTGTGATACTGGCGTATAGTTCCCGTGATACTGCCGTATAATTCCGGTGATACTGGCGTATAATTCCTGTGATACTGCCGTATAATTCCAGTGATATTGCCGTATAATTCCTGTGTTACTGGCGTATAATTCCTGTGATACTGGCGTATAGTTCCCGTGATACTGCCGTATAATTCCTGTGATACTGGCGTATAGTTCCTGTGTTATTTCAGTATAATTCCCGTGATACTGGCGTATAATTCCAGTGATATTGGTGTATAATTCCCATGATAATGGCATATAATTCCAGTGATACTGGCGTATAATTCCTGTGATACTGGCGTATAATTCCTGTGATACTGGCGTATAATTCCTGTGATATTGCTGTATAATTCCAGTGATATTGCTTCCTGTGATACTGGCGTATAATTCCCGTGATACTGTCGTATAATTCCCGTGATACTGGCATATAATTCCTGTGATACTGGCGTATAATTCCAGTGACATTGCTGTATAATTCCAGTGATACTGGTGTATAATTCCAGTGATACTGGTGTATAATTCCTGTGATACTGACGTATAATTCTAGTAATATTGCCGTATAATTCCTGTGATACTGGCATATAATTCTAGTAATATTGCCGTATAATTCCTGTGATACTGGCGTATAATTCTAGTAATATTGCCGTATAATTCCTGTGATACTGGCGTATAATTCCTGTGATACTGGCGTATAATTCCTGTGATACTGGCGTATAATTCCAGTGATACTGGTGTATAATTCCTGTGATATTGGTGTATAATTACTTTGATACTGGAGTATAATTCCAGTGACATTGCTGTATAATTCCTGTGATACTGGCGTATAATTCCAGTGACATTGCTGTATAATTCCTGTGATATTGGCGTATAATTCTACTAATATTGCCGTATAATTCCTGTGATACTGGTGTATAATTCTAGTAATATTGCCGTATAATTCCTGTGATACTGGCGTATAATTCCAGTGATACTGGTGTATAATTCCTGTGATATTGGTATATAATTACTTTGATACTGGAGTATAATTCCTGTGATACTGGCGTATAATTCCTGTGATACTGGCGTATAATTCCCGTGATACTGGCGTATAATTCCTGTGATACTGGCATATAATTCCTGTGATACTGGCGTATAATTCCAGTGACATTGCTGTATAATTCCAGTGATACTGGTGTATAATTCCAGTGATACTGGTGTATAATTCCTGTGATACTGGCGTATAATTCTAATAATATTGCCGTATAATTCCTGTGATACTGGCGTATAATTCTAGTAATATTGCCGTATAATTCCTGTGATACTGGCGTATAATTCTAGTAATATTGCCGTATAATTCCTGTGATACTGGCGTATAATTCCTGTGATACTGGCGTATAATTCCTGTGAGACTGGCGTATAATTCCAGTGATACTGGTGTATAATTCCTGTGATATTGGTGTATAATTACTTTGATACTGGAGTATAATTCCAGTGACATTGCTGTATAATTCCAGTGACATTGCTGTATAATTCCTGTGATACTGGCGTATAATTCCAGTGACATTGCTGTATAATTCCAGTGATACTGGTGTATAATTCCTGTGATATTGGCGTATAATTCTAGTAATATTGCCGTATAATTCCTGTGATACTGGTGTATAATTCTAGTAATATTGCCGTATAATTCCTGTGATACTGGCGTATAATTCCAGTGATACTGGTGTATAATTCCTGTGATATTGGTATATAATTACTTTGATACTGTAATATAATTCCTGTGATACTGGTGTATAATTCCTGTGATATTGGTGTATAATTACTTTGATACTGGAGTATAATTCCTGTGATACTGGCGTATAATTCCTGTGATACTGGCGTATAATTTCTGTGATACTGGCTAATAAATCCAGTGATCCTGCCGTATAATTCCAGTGGTACTGGCATATAATTCCTGTGATACTGGCGTATAATTCCAGTGATATTGGTGTATAATTCCCATGATAATGGCATATAATTCCAGTGATACTGGCGTATAATTCCTGTGATACTGGCGTATAATTCCTGTGATACTGGCGTATAATTCCAGTGATATTGGTGTATAATTCCCATGATACTGGCATATAATTCCAGTGATACTGGCGTATAATTCCTGTGATACTGGCGTATAATTCCTGTGATACTGGTGTATAATTCCAGTGATATTGCTGTAAAATTCCTGTGATACTGGCGTATAATTCCTGTGATACTGGCGTATTATTCCGTTGATACTGGCGTATAATTCCTGTGATACTGGTGTATAATTCCTGTGATATTGCTGTAAAATTCCTGTGATACAGGCGTATAATTCCGGTGATACTGGCGTATAATTCCTGTGATACTGGTGTATAATTCCTGTGATATTGGTGTATAATTACTTTGATACTGGAGTATAATTCCTGTGATACTGGCGTATAATTCCTGTGATACTGGCGTATAATTCCTGTGATCCTGCCGTATATGTCCAGTGAATATATATATATATATATATATAAAAGCAAAGAGTGGACGCGCATAAAGCACAAACAAAGTCTCTGTAATGAATGAAAGTCCAAATGTATTTTGCCGCAGTCCTCGTTCAGGAGTTTACCATACTCCTCAAATCATGTAGAAAAAAGAAAGAGATGGAAGGCGCAAAGGTGAGTATTAAGTCAGTATTGTTTTACTGCCAAATATACACTCACATACATTTCAATAAAAGGTCACCGGTGCAATGAAGAAAATCAGTGCAGCCTCCGGACAGCTAGCACTGATCACCGCCGTTGCTCCCCAGATACCACGGATGCTGTTATTTCCAGCTTCATGGACTCCAAAACGCGAACCACACACTCCGGTACTCCGGTCAGAGGGTCTCACGTCACACGTCCTGCTGGCCACACCCAACGCGTTTCGTCACGGGACTTCTTCAGGGTGTGTGGCTGGCATCATTGTATCCGATCAGGCCACACCCCCTGAAGAAGTCCCGTGACGAAACACGTTGGGTGTGGCCAGCAGGACGTGTGATGTGAGACCCTCTGACCGGAGTACCGGAGTGTGTGGTTCGTGTTTTGGAGTCCATGAAGCTGGAAATTACAGCGTCCGTGGTATCTGGGGAGCAACGGCGGTGATCAGTGCTAGTTGTCCGGAGGCTGCACTGATTTTCTTCATTGCACCGGTGACCTTTTATTGAAATGTATGTGAGTGTATATTTGGCAGTAAAACAATACTGACTTAATACTCACATTTGCGCCCTCCATCTCTTTCTTTTATTTATATATATATATATATATATATGTGTATATATATATATCTCCTGTTGCAAAGCGGATTACTGAGGCCATAACAACTATGCTGGTGCTAGACATGGTATCCACCATTAGTGCAGTGGGACTGCAGTGCCACTCCTAGATGGGCCAAGTGTTTGTGCTGCACACTTGTGTCGCTTAGCTTAGTCACACAGCTACCTCATTGCACCTCTTTTACTTCTTGGCATGTTGTGCTGTTTGGGTACTATTTTTTTTTAAGTGCCATACTGTCTGACACTGCAGTGCCACTCCTAGATGGGCCAATTGTTTGTGTCGCTTAGCTTAGTCATACAGCTACCTCACTGCACCTCTTTTTTTTTCTTTGCATGATGTGCTGTTTGGGGCCTTTTTTTAATATCTGCCCTCCTATCTGACACTGCAGTGCCACTCCTAGATGGGCCAGGTGTTTGTGCCGCACACTTGTGTTGCTTAGCTTAGTCATACAGCAACCTTGGTGCACCTCTTTTTCATCTTTGCATCATGTTCTGTTTGGGGCATGGTTTGTTAATGTGCCATCCTGTCTGACACTGCCATATAAGTCCAGGGGTACTGCTGTATTAGTCCAGGGGTACTGCCGTATAAGTCCACCAATTGCATAATTTTTAAAAATGACAGGGGCGTGCTGGAGATGCTGTCAGTGGACTGAAAAATTGCGGCCCACTTTTGACATTCAGCCACTGCATGCCACTACTAGATGGGCCAGGTGGTTGTGTCGCTTAGCTTAGTCACACAGCTACCTCATTGCAATTCTTTTTTTTCTTTGCATCGTGTGCTGTTTGGGGCCTATTTTTTAAATCTGCCATCCTGTCTGACACTGCAGTGCCACTCCTAGATGGGCCAGGTGTTTGTGCCGCACACTTGTGTTGCTTAGCTTAGTCATACAGCAACCTTGGTGCACCTCTTTTTCATCTTTGCATCATGTTCTGTTTGGGGCATGGTTTGTTAAAGTGCCATCCTGTCTGACACTGCCATATAAGTCCAGGGTACTGCTGTATTAGTCCAGGGGTACTGCCGTATAAGTCCACCAATTGCATAATTTTTGAAAAATGACAGGGGTGTGCTGGAGATGCTGTCAGTGGACTGAAAAATTGCGGCCCACTTTTGACATTCAGCCACTGCATGACACTACTAGATGGGCCAGGTGGTTGTGTCGCTTAGCTTAGTCACACAGCTACCTCATTGCAATTCTTTTTTTTCTTTGCATCGTATGCTGTTTGGGGCCTATTTTTTAAATCTGCCATCCTGTCTGACACTGCAGTGCCACTCCTAGATGGGCCAGGTGTTTGTGCCGCACACTTGTGTTGCTTAGCCTTGTCATACAGCCACCTTGGTGCAGCCTTTTGGCCTAAAAACAATATTGTAGGTGTCAGGTGTTCAGAATAGACTGGAAATGACTGGAAGTGAACGTTATTGAGCAAAATGACCCCCAAATTCTATGATTTTAGCTGTTTTTATGTTTTTTCCCATTAATCATCCAGCTCCAAAACCAAAACACAAAAGGGTGGTTTTGGTAAAATCAATCCAAAACCAAAACACAAGCATGGAATCAGAACCAAAACACAAAACACGAAAAGTGCCCGCTGCACATCTCTACTATGAACCCTTGCAGAGTCACCATGCCCCTTATTTAGGCCTGTGGACTGTAGCGCTGTATTAGCTGAAAACTTGTATCTGTGAATTTAGAAGATAATCTTCGAGACGTGGAACCCCGGAGATAGAATGTCTCAGTGACACGAGGTAACGAGTCAGCCTGTGCAACCTCTAATTAGATAGCTGAGTATTTTTCCTCTGCGTGCTAATGATGTAATATGGTAACGATAACATCCCCTTCTCAGAACAGGAAACCTGGCAGGAAATTACTGCGCCAAAATGATCTTTTTTTTTATTTTATTTTTATTTTAAGCAATTGAAAGGAAACTTGTTAATGCATTAATTGGGCTAAACCCCAGCGTTACACAGATTAAGTAATTCGGTAATTGCTGATTACACAGTTCTAGGTCAATGATGGTCATTTAGATAATTAGCAAAACTGCGCGGCGCAGGGGGCATCTTGTGGCGTATTCCAGCAATTGTCAGTGCACCTGTTATTATGGGAAGCGATTGGGGTTTTATATGAGAGGTTTCAGCTTCTGCATGTCTTGCTGGGAAGAGGCACTGATAACCTCACACAGATATAGGCTTGCCATTATATCCCTTAAATCTGGTAAACCTGTGATTTACGCAGGTCCGGTGGCTGATTAACACCAGGCGAAATGCGGGCTTGAAGGTAGCCCGCCACAGAACCTGTGTACTTCATACATGCCCTTGGTTTAAAGCATACTTGCCTACTTTTGAAAATGCATATCAGGGAGACTGTGGGGGTCATTCCGAGTTGATCGCTTGCTGCCATTTTTCGCTACGCTGCGATCAGGTCAGAACTGAAATGCGCAGGCACGTCGTACGGGTACAAAGCGGATCGTTGCTGGGCGATGGATTTAAGGAAGAATCCATTCGTACAGCCAATCGCAAGGAGATTGACAGGAAGAGGGCGTTTGTGGGTGGCAACTGACCGTTTTCTGGGAGTGTTTGGAAAAACGCAGGCGTGTCCAAGCGTTTGCAGGGCGGGTGTCTGACGTCAATTCCAGCATCAAAAAGACTGAAGTGATCGCAGCGGCTGAGTAAGTCCAGAGCTACTCAGAATCTGCACAAAATGTTTTTTTCAGAGCTCGGCTGCAAAGCCGTTTGCACACTTGCAAAGCGAAAATACACTCCCCTGTGGGCGGCGACTATGCATTTGCACGGCTGCTAAAATTAGCTAGCGAGCGATCAACTCGGAACGACCCCCTGTGACAGTAACACATATCAGCGCCAACGTTTACTGCTACATCTGAGAGGTGCGTCATAAACGTGACTTATATCCAAATGTAAATGAGCCCCAAAGTTAGTAAGATCTACTTAGAAAATATACTGATATTTTTCAGGATTTGTTTGTGTATTGTGCTTTACAAGAGGTTCCATATACTGTAAGTGGCCACGAGAAACATTATTTAAAGTGTATGTAGCCATAGGGATCATTGTGCCTTATAACTAGAGATGAGCGGGTTCGGTTTTACTCGGTTCTCAAAACGGCATCTTATTGGCTCACGGACGTCACGTGTTTTGGATAGCCAATAAGAAACATCTGGATAAAACCGAACTGGCGTTAATTCTGGCGTTACATCCGAACCCGCTCATCTCTACTTATAACTAATGGGGGTTACACACGGAGAGATCCGTGTATAAATTCTAAAGGCCCCTATCCACTAGGGAGTTTTATCTCAGCAATGAGTTGGATCCAATTTTCCTGCAATCTGGTTGGGAGCTTCCCGGGATCCCGGCGATTGCGATTTGCTACTTGAGTGTATTTTTTACATGTGATTTATCTCATGCAATCTAATGTTATTAAACCTATTTCCATGCAATTGAGATAAATATTACGCACAGCACGTGTGATCTGCGATTGCGATGGGAGACACACGGGAGCGCGCATTGCATCGCAATCACACGAAAAGGACATGCAATGTGACACTTTTCATGCTAATCAACTCAGGAATTCATCTCAGTTGTATGAAAACAGGCAATATCGCACTAGTGGATGGGGGTTCACTACGGCTGGCCGGCGGTCCGGCTCCCGGCGACCAGCATACCGGCGCCGGGAGGCCGACCGCCGGCTTACCGACAGTGTGGCGAGCGCAAATGAGCCCCTTGCGGGCTCGCTGCGCTCGCCACGCTACGGGCACGGTGGCGCGCTACGCGCGCCACACTATTTTATTCTCCCTCTATGGGGGTCGTGGACCCCCACGAGGGAAAATAAGTGTCGGCATGCCGGCTGTCGGGCTCCCGGCGCCGGTATACTGAGCGCCGGGAGCCCGAGTGCCAGCATACAGAAGACCACCCGTGGATGGGGCCCTTTAGCAATCTGACTAGATTGCTTAGAAATTAAGAACACATCGCTCCGTGTGTAGGGTGCCGGCGACAGCGAAGCGCGGTCCCGCGCGTCGTTATCGCCGGCTCTAGATTTGGCATGCATGCATGCCAAATCTCGTGAGATTGCTCATTTCGCTCATGAGCAGTCCCCCCGTCGCTCCCCCCCTCCACCTCGCTCAGTACACATCGCGCTGTGTGCTGAGTGGGGGGGGGATGTGCGCTGAGCGGTCTGTGCTAGATCGCTCAACACTTATCTCCCCTGTGTGTACGGGGCTTAACAGCTGCATAATGGGGGTAAGGTGCAATCAGGGAGATTGTTGAACTATTCAGGGAGTTAGGGAGATTGCTGCTATTTCAGGGAGTCTCCTGCAGAATGAGGGAGGGTAGGCAAAGAGATATTATGGCAAACCTACACACAGCACACTGGCATGCAAAACAAAGATTTTTATTGTCTGTGTCAGTATATTTATATGAGATTCAGAGAGGAGGGTGGGGAAGGGCTCCACTCAGAGGTGGTAAAACTACTGTAGATGTGAACAGCACCTTCAATGAGAATCCAGTATATCAAAAAGAATATTCAAATATATGTACATGTAATAATTCAGAATTATACAAACATCCTGATTTGAGGGCTGTGCCTCCACCTATACAGACTGTACAAAGGCCGGGGACACGTGGGAGGTAGTGTGAGTGCGGTGCATGAGGATAAGGAGGGGGGTTGGGGATGGCATACTGTATGTCTCCTGTTTGTGTTGCAGTGGGACAATGTTGGGAGATAAGGCTTTTTTTTTTTTTTGTAAATGTTTTTATTGTGAATTTTTCAATAATGAATACAAACAGACAATCGGTATCAAAAAGCCATGTAGCACATACTTGCCGACTTTCTGGCTGCTCTCTCCGGGAGAGAGCAGCCAGGTCGGCTCAGCAGCGGGGCGGGCAGTGATGGGGAGTGCAGAGGGGGGCGGGCCAGAGGCGTGATGGGGCGTGACAGAGGTGGAACGGGGCGTGGCTGCGGAAATCGCGTCACGTAAGCCACGCCCCCGCTGTGTAATGCCGCTATTACTGGCATTATACAGCAGGGGCCGTGGCTATGATGATGCGATTCAACAAGAATCGCGTCAACGCCTGCCCGGACCGCCCACTTTACTCGCTAAGTGGGCGGCCGGGCAGTGGGGAACCCCTGCAATCGGGAGACTTGCCTGTTCTTCCGGGGGGCCGGGAGGGTCACCCGATTTTCGGGAGCCTCCCGGCCATTCCGGGAGAGTAGGCAAGTCTGATGTAGCATTAGAATTGTACAAATCAGAATGTGATAAGATGGAGGGGATCATAAACCGTCATCTCAAAAATGTATTCTTCAAACAACTCCCCAGAGATATGAAGAATGGCAATACACATAACCAATAAAATAAAGAGATTCAAAAGAACATTCAACCACACAAAATGGAAGGGGGGGGGGGGGGGGGAGATCAGGACTCCCCTACCAGTAGTCAAAAAGAGAATAATTTTTTTTTAAACATATATTGAGGCAATAACAGAACAAATAGACAAAGTGATCAGTCATCAGACACAGTTTTGTAAGATGTCAACGGAAGGCCATCAAACAGTTGTAATATATGAGTGCGCTGCAAAGGAGCTAAGGATTCCACCAGGGGGCCCCATTTCTTATAAAAGTGGGTTACTTTGATACCTAAATCTGGCAAGGTGGATTGCTTCTCAAAGTATAATAGTGTTATCAAAAAGGATTTCAAAACTTCCAACCTTGGGGGGGACGCACAGATCCATTGAGTTCAAATCAGTTTCTTCCCAACTGTAAGAATCACCCATAATAGGGGAATAAAATTTGAGTGAGAGCGAGGTAAGTTCCAGGTCGAAACAAACATGCCCAGAAAGGAATCCGGAGTCAGGGGGATGTTAATACCAAAAGTGTGGCTTATGTACCATTGTACTTTGTGCCAAAACTTCATTATCTTGGGGCAATGCCAGAAATGATGCATAAAGGAGGCATCTGGTGCCTTACACTTGGGGCACCTGCCTGATTCCGCAGGAACCATATGTTTCCGCCTTCCCGGCGATGTATAGGCTTTGTGTAAAAACTTGTAATGAGTTTCCTGCAGTTGGGCAGAGTGTAACACTTTAAATACATTTGGTACAAATTTAAAGATATCTGCCCAAGCTACATTGCGGGAAAAATCAACACTCCACCTCTGTGACCAAAGTAACCACATCTTATTTCACTTATTACCCGTTGGTAGTAGGTCCCAGTAAATCCATTGGGTCTTAAAACCTTGTTTGTTCGTCCTAGTGAGCAAAGCTACCAGGGGATCAGGTCCATCCTCGGACCTCCACACTGGCGGTAAGGACTGGACATAGTGGAGATACATAAAAAAAGTCTGAGCAATGAAGTCCAAACTTCTCCACTAGATCCTGAAAGGAGTACAGAACACCTCCTGGATCAAAAACATCTCTCACCACCGCTATACCTTTCTGTTTCCAATTTTGAGACCTGATGTTTTCCAAAGCCGGTGTAAAACAAGGGTTGCCCAAAAATAGAATAAATCTAGATTGCCCAGGATGTCTATCTAAGGCAAAATGTATGGTCCCCCAAGCTTGGTAAGTATCCCAATATAGTATATTGTTCTTGACACTTAAGGGTAACAGATTTTTGGGGGTATGTATCAGTGCACGCAGATCATATGGTGCCACAAGGGCTTGTTCAATATCATAGTTAGCATAGGTGGAAGACTCTAATAGCCAATCTGAAAGGTATCTAAAAGAAACTGCCCTGGAGAACGCTGCTAAATCCGGTACCACTAGACCCCATTGGGTTTCCTCAGCTTGAGTTTGGATAGGGCTATGCAGGATCGTTTTCCACTCCATAAAAATTTTGTAAATAGTCTGTCATAAGCAAGAAGATCAGCCTTGTTAAGTTGAAGAGGTAATAATTGAAGAGCATAAGAAATCTTAGGGAATATGATGCTTTTTAGTACGGCTACTCTACCTAGTAAGGAGATAGGGAGTGTAGACCAAGAAAATAAAGATTGCGACACCTTAGTCAGGATAGGAGAAGAATTAACTGAATAAAGATTTGAAAGCTCTATAGGGATAAGGATGCCCAAGTATTTAAGTGTGGAAGTGTTAAATGTAAACTATGACAGGACAGGAGAGGAGGCCATGTGTAATGCGGGGGGGTTAAGTGGTAAAAGTTCGGATTTAGACATGTTAATTCTATATCCAGCAAAGGAGCCGAACTTGAATAGCCAGGACATTATGGCTGGTATCGATTTGTGGGGGTCTGTAATAAACAATAACATGTCATCAGCAAAAAGGCTTAATTTCAATTCTTGATGACCAATAGAAATTCCAGAAAACTGCGGGAATTCTCTCAAAGCTACAGCCAAAGGCTCTATAGCTAGGGCGAACAGTAAGGGGGATAGGGGGCAGCCCTGTCGGGTACCTCTATGCAATTGCACTGGTTCAGAGAGATAGCCATTGCAGAGTATACGTGAGCTCGAGGAGGCATACAGGGTTTGCAGCACACTGGAGAGGTCCAGCGGAAACCCAAAGTGTGATAACGTAGTAAACAGATGATACCAACTGACTAAATCAAAAGCTTTCTCAGCATCTATAGACAATATAAAGTGTGGGTTCTGGTCCCCACTGAGCCCCACCCAGTGCGCCGCAGCCAGGACTTTTCGAATATTGTTAGAGGAGTGCCGACCAGTGATACATCCAGTCTGGTCTATATGAATTAAAGAGGGTAAAAGGGGTTTTAATCTGTCTGCTAAAATTTTTGTAAATAATTTGTAATCTACATTAAGTAGTGAGATGGGCCTATAGCTACCCAGGAGATTAAGGTCTTTCCCCGGTTTAGGGAGAAGATGAATCATGGCGTCATTAAAGTATCGTGGGATTTTATGGGAACACAAAATAACGTTGAACACGTCCGTCAGGGTTGTCACTATGCGAGAATGTAGGATTTTATAAAATTCCCCTGAAAAACCATCGGGACCTGGAGTCTTAACTGGCTTCAGTGACCTTATTGCTTTCTCAACTTCTGGAAGAGTAATTGGAGCACAGATGCCATTAGCCAGAGAAGAATCAAGAAACGGTAACTGCAGAGACTACCAAAAAGAAGATTTAGAATCCAAATCAATCTGGGGGGTTGCATATATATCCGTGTAAAAACCGGAAAGCACAACCGCTATATCTCTAGATTCTGTAGCAAAGGAAGCGCATCAGGGCATTGTATAAGCGAGTCTGGGGAAACTACCTTTAATAAATTTGATAACAGTCGTCCTGTTTTATTTCCAAAACGGTGAAACCTATGATTTTTATGGAAGGCATGTCTATCTCCTAAGGTTTTTAAAGTGGCCTCAAAGTGGGTTTTAGCTGCAAGGTAGAGACGTTTGGAGGATAATGTGTGTTTCGTCTTAAAATTAGTATAAGTCTCAGTCAATGTTTGTTGGGCTAATTTAAAAGTGTCAGCAAACTGCTTTTTGCGGCGGGATACAAATTCTATTATACGACCTCGAAGAACCGCTTTTGCGGCCTGCCAAAAAAGTTGAGGGTCTGTTTGAGCCATGTCAGCATTTTCCTTTTGAAAGTCCTCCCAAAACACTATCAATTGTTTCCTAAAGGAAACAGAGGAGGCAAAATCAGTAGGAAATCGCCACCTCCTAAAAGCACCCACATCCAGAGAAGTAGAAAATTCCACCCAAACCAAAGAATGATCAGAGATGGCCATAGGTTCTATACTAGTCTGCACCGAACTGGGGATCAAAGAATCAGACAATAGGAGGAAGTCTATACGTGACAATGTATGATGAGCGGCAGAGAGATATGTAAATTCCTTCTCCGTAGGGTAAAAGAATCTCCACACATCAGTGGTCTTCAATTGTTGCATTATATATGGAATACCAAGCTTGGGGGGGTGATCTCGAGGGTGTGGAAGAATTAGTATCCAGTATTTGAGGATATCATATTGAAATCCCCACCTATAATTAACGGCATAGATGAATATGGGAGAAGTTTTGAAATGAGTAGGCGGATAAATTGTTTAGAGTACTTATTGGGGGCATAAACGGCACAGAAAACATATCTCATATTATAAACATCAATTTCCAGTACTATAAACTGGCCTTCTGAGTCTGGGACAGATGTTATTATCTGGATCGGGAGTCGGGATCTGGCTAGAATCATTACACCTCTAGCTTTTGTGGAATAAGGGGCATCAGCAAGAACACGCCAGCCTAAAGTACCCAATTTTTGGGCTTCGGGGAAGAGTAGATGTGTTTCCTGCAAGAGTACAAAATCTAGCTTCAATTTATTCAGGTACATAACACATTGTTTTCTTTTGATCGGTGAGTGTATACCACCGACGTTCCACGTCGCTACTTTAAGAGTCGCCATAAATCCATCTCATATTGAGAAAGACAGACAGACAATATAGAAAACAGTGTGATAATAATATCAATTCGTGAACAGAAAAGTAAGGAAATACTGGGGGGAACCTGAGGGAGGGGTGGGGGGGGGGGGGGGGGGACAAGCAAGACAACCAGACATACCCAGCCCCACCAAAACAACACATAAACATATTAACAGTAAAACAAAAAAACACAGTTTCAGAGAATTCCTTGCTTGGAAAACTCTGAATTCTCTCTTCAAGGGACTTCACGGCTGGCAAGGATAGCCTTGCACTATGCAGCATGGAGGTACTCACTCCTAGCCACCACCACCTATCATAATCAAAAAAGGGAGTACTGGTTACCCAAACATAAATATATGACCACAGGAAAGGAGAGAACAGTACGGAGACTGCCCCGGTCTGAAGACATGTCCAGAGTCAGGCAAGGTGTACATCACTGCAAGACCACGTCCAAAACATTAGGGAAAAATAAAATGACAAGGGCCCTTCAGAAATGATCAGCTATCACTTGTAGATTGGAAAATGACACATTATCATGAAATTCCTGGGTCAACATAGTCAGCCTCATTCTCGGAACGATTTGCTTCGGAGATGTATGCCTCTGCATCCTCAGGAACTGTGAAATCTTTAAATGAGGCACCTTCAAATGGGTTCACTACGGCTGGCCGGCGGTCGGGCTCCCGGCGACCAGCATCCCGGCGCCGGGAGCCCGACCGCCGGCTTACCGACAGCTTGGCGAGCGCAAATGAGCCCCACGCTACGGGCACGGTGGCGCGCTACGCGCGCCACACTATTTTATTCTCCCTCTATGGGGGTCGTGGACCCCCACGAGGGAAAATAATTGTCGGTATGCCGGCTGTCGGGCTCCCGGCGCCGGTATACTGAGCGCCGGGAGCCCGACCGCCGGCAAACAGAAGACCACCCCCTTCAAATACCCGCAATCTCGCCGGGAATAGCAAGACGAACTTACGCCCTGCTTGGGCCCAGGGCCGGTGCAAGGTTTCTTGGCACCCTAGGCAAAACATCTCCCTACTGCCCCCCAACACTATCAATTACCCACTTTCCCAGTCAGTAAGGTGAAAGTGATTAGGCAGAGTATTATACGTTTCTCAGTCGTCTGACTGCGTTGACTACAACAAGGATGTATCTCTCAAAGACATCCTTAATTATTTGATGGGTACCCCCTTCCCAGATCCTGGCACCCTACCCAGTTGCCTATCTTTTTCTATTTGATTTTGTCTCTCATACACTGCCTCTCACATACATCCACACACTGCCTCTCACATACATACATACATACATACATACATACATACATACATACATACATACATACACTGCCTCTCATCCATACATCCATACACTGCCTCTCTCATACATACATACATACATACATACATACATACATACATACATACATACATACACTGCCTCTCATCCATACATCCATACACTGCCTCTCTCATACATACATACATACATACATACATACATACATACACAGCCTCTCTCATACATACATACATACATACATACATACACAGCCTCTCTCATTCATACATACATACATACATACATACATACACTGCCTCTCACATACATCCATCCATACATACACTGCCTCTCATCCATACATCCATACACTGCCTCTCTCATACATACATACATACATACATACATACATACATACATACACAGCCTCTCTCATACATACATCCATACACTGCCTCTCATCCATACATCCATACACTGCCTCTCTCATACATACATCCATACACTGCCTCTCTCATACATACATCCATACACTGCCTCTCTCATACATACATACATACATACATACATACACAGCCTCTCTCATACATACATACATACACTGCCTCTCACATACATACATACATACATACATACATACATAGCCTCTCTCATACATACTTCCATACACTGCCTCTCATCCATACATCCATACACTGCCTCTCTCATACATACATACATACATACATACATACATACATACATACACTGCCTCTCTCATACATACATACATACATACATACACAGCCTCTCTCATACATACATACACTGCCTCTTACATACATACATACATACATACATACATACATACATAGCCTCTCTCATACATACATCCATACACTGCCTCTCATTCATACATCCATACACTGCCTCTCTCATACATACATCCATACACTGCCTCACTCATACATACATCCATACACTGCCTCACTCATACATACATACATACATACATACATACATACATACATACACAGCCTCTCTCATACATACATACATACATACATACATACATACATACATACACTGCCTCTCACATACATACATACATACATACATACATAGCCTCTCTCATACATACATACATCCATACACTGCCTCTCACATACATACATTCACTGCCTCTCACATCCATACACTGTCTCTCTCATACATACATACATACATATATACATCCATACACTGCCTCTCTCATTCATACATACATAGCCTCTCTCATACATCCATACACTGCCTCTCACATACATACATACATACATACATACATACATAGCCTCTCTCATACATACATCCATACATACACTGCCTCTCACATACATACATACATCCATACATACACTGCCTCTCACATACATACATCCACTGCCTCTCACATACATACATACATACATACATACATACATACATACATACACTGTCTCTCTCATGCATACATCCATACACTGCCTCTCTCATATATACATCCATACACTGCCTCTCTCATACATACATACATACATACATACATACATACACAGCCTCTCTCATAGATCCATACACTGCCTCTCACATACATACATACATACATACATACATAGCCTCTCTCATACATACATCCATACACTGCCTCTCACATACATACATACATACATACATACATACATACATACATACATACATACATACACTGTCTCTCTCATACATACATCCATACACTGCCTCTCTCATACATACATACATACATACATACATACATACACAGGCTCTCTCATGCATCCATACACTGCCTCTCACATACATACATACATACATACATACATACATACATAGCCTCTCTCATACATACAAACATACATACATACATAGCCGCTCTCATACATACATCTATACACTGCCTCTCACATACATACATCCACTGTCTCTCACATACATACATCCATACACTGTCTCTCTCATACATACACAGCCTCTCTCATACATACATACATACATACACACACACACACACACACACACACACACACACACACACACACACACACACACACACACACACACAGGCTCTCTCATACATCCATACACTGCCTCACATACATACATACATACATACATACATACATAGCCTCTCTCATACATACAAACATAGCCTCTCTCATACATACATACATACATACATACATACATAGCCTCTCTCATACATACATCTATACACTGCCTCTCACATCCATACATCCACTGCCTCTCACATCCATACACTGTCTCTCTCATACATACATCCATACACTGCCTCTCTCATACACACACACACACACACACACACACGCTCTCTCATACATCCATACACTGCCTCTCACATACATACATACATACATACATACATAGCCTCTCTCATACATACAAACATACATACATAGCCTCTCTCATACATACATACATAGCCTCTCTCATACATACATCTATACACTGCCTCTCACATACATACATACATACATACATACATACATCCACTGCCTCTCACATACATACATCCATACACTGTCTCTCTCATACATACATACATACATACATACATACATACATAGCCTCTCACACACATACACTGTCTCTCTCATACATCCATACACAGCCTCTCGCATACATACATACATACATACATACATACACTGCCTCTCGCATGCATACATACACTGCCTCTTTCATGCATATATGCATCCATACAATGCCTCTCACATACATACATCCACTGCCTCTCACATACATACATACATACATACATCCACTGCATCTCACATACATACATACATACATACATCCACTGCCTCTCACATACATACATATATACACTGTCTCTCTCATACATGCATACATACACAGCCTCTCATACATCCATACACTGCCTCTCGCATGCATACATACATACACTGCCTCTTTCATGCATATATACATCCATACACTGCCTCTCATACATACATACACTGCCTCTCTCAAACATTCATCCATACACTGCCTCCATACAGACATACATATACATCCATACGCTGCCTCCTTGCGTACATTATACATCCATACACTGCATCTCTCATACAAACATACACTGCCTCCACACATACATATATACATCTATACACTGCCTCTATACATATATATATATATATATATATACATAGACACACACATATATACATAGACACACATACACACACATCTATACACTGCCCCCATACATACATCCATACACTGCCTCCGTACGTACGTACGTACGTACGTACGTACGTACGTACGTACATTCATACATATATACATCCATCCATACACTGCCTCTCATACATACATATATCCATCCATACACTACCTCTCTCATACATACATACATACATATATCCATCCATACACTACCTCTTTCATACATACATACATAAATATATCCATACATACATACATATATCCATCCATACACCACCTTTCTCATACATACATACATACATACATACATACATACACTGCCTTCATACATATATCCATCCATCCATCCATATACAGTCTCCATATATACATACTCATACATACATAAATCCAACCCCCCCTCCCCCAGCCAGGGTGAACTTTGGTCACTTCCCCGGGGTGTGACTCCAGGCAGCGGCATCTTACCGATGGCCAGGGAGCCATGGAGGGAACACTGCTCCATGTTGTTGCCACCATCTCGCGGATCACGATGCTGCCCAGGATAGCACTGCTGCTGCTGGCGGGGAGGCACTGCTCCCGTTTCTGACTTTGGCTACATAGTCCATGATGGACGCTGACACTGGTAAGAGGCGGGCGGCTGCGGATGGCGAGGGGCAGGCGGCTGCGGCTGGAGAGGGGCGGGCGGCTGAGGCTGGCGAGGGGCGGGCGGCTGAGGCTGCGGCTGGCGAGGGGCGGGCGGCTGAGGCTGCGGCTGGCGAGGGGCGGGCGGCTGCAGCCTCTGATCAATTGCCGGCTTTCATCATCCGAAACCCGCAGAGATATATTTAAAAAAAAAAAAAAAAAGGTACTGTGGGTTGCAGGGGACATTGTTGGACGCTCATCCCTCATGTTAATGTGCTGACAAAGCGGCGCCCTCCGGTGGCCGGCGCTCTAGGCAGCTGCCTAAAGCTGCCTAATGGTAGCGCCGGCCCTGCTTGGGCCAATTTAGAACAGGTAGGGGAAAAAGCTTTACGCAGCCTGGTAAGCTCAGGGGAATAGTCTTGGAACACTAAGAGCCGAGATTCTTCCCAAATAAGATCCTTCTTCTTGCGTGATGCAGATCACAGGGCTTCTTTGTGTAAGAAGTTGAGGCATCGAAACAGCACCAGTCTGGGTCTAGCAGAGGCAGAGAAAGACATACGCGCAGAACCCGTCTTGTGGGCCATTTCCATAACTAAATCAGAACAAATGTCAGGTATCCCCAATAAATCAGGCAGGGTATTACGCAGAAAGTAATACAACACGGGTCCTTTGATGGCTTCCGGAAGGCCAATCAGGCGGAGGTTGTTTCGCATCGATCTGTTCTCGAGATCGTCCAACTTCGCCCTCCCCATTGCATCAGAATCCTGTAACTTGATCATTCCCTCCTTCATGTCAGCTATAGCTTGGAAATTTTCCCCAGCAGTGTGTTCAACATGAGAGATACGTTTAGCAAGTTGTTTACACTCTTTATATCAGTAACTCATACTTGCCTACTCTCCCGGAATGGCCGGGAGGCTCCCGAAAATCGGGTGACCCTCCCAGCCCCACGGAAGAGCAGACAAGTCTCCCGGTTTTCAGTTTACCCCCTGCCCGGCCGCCCACTTTGAGAGTAAAGTGGGCGGTCCGGACAGTAGATGACGCGATTCTTGTCGAATCGCGTCATCATAGTCACGCCCCCTGCTGTAAAATGTCGGTTATAGCGGCATTACAGAGCGGGGGCGTGGTTTAAACAATGTACTGTTGTAACCCCGCCCTCGTTTCGCCTATGTCCCTCCTACACCACGCCCCATTCCGCCCCCTCCCCGCCCCCTCCTCTCGTCATTTTATCAGCCCAGCCTCTCCACTGAGCCGTCCTGGCAGCTCTCTCCCGGAGAGAGCTGCCATAAAGTAGGTAAGTATGCAGTAACTGCTTGCTGCAAAGCTGCAGCATGTGTCTGTGCTTTTTCCTGGAGCAGGTGCTGCACGGTCTCTCTCACTGCTTTAACTATATGTTGGTAGGACTGAGGGAGGTCAGGGGGCTGCTCAGCGTTGGGAGGCTGTTTACCTGACCTTTTTGAAGCAGGTCCGTCAGCCTGTGGTCCAGAGGCAGGGTCCCCGGCATCAGGCTGAGTGGCAGCCGCCATTTTGGATGCAGATCCGCGATCAGGATCGGGCCGCGAACGGGCTGATTTCCCCGGCATCCCGGCCAGGAAGCGATCCATACACAGTGGGGGCAACCTGAGGCAGGTATGGAATGCTGTAAGGGGGTGTTTAGACGCCTGGAAACGGCGTGTAGCAGGGTAGATAGGCGGCTGGCACCGGAGCTGGCTCAGGGAGCTGCTACTCCATGCAGCACCAAACAGGAAGTGTCTGGGAGATACGGCTTTAGGAGACCTGACTTTCAAGTCACCTCCACTTTTTCCAGCTCCAAGATGTCTGCTTCTGTTTAAAAAAAAAAAAAAAGGGTCTGTGATTGGGCGGATAAAGGCAGACTACGGACAAGGGGGTCTATTCATGAAGCAGTGAAAAGTATGGAGACGTGAGCCAGTGGAGAAGTTGCCCATGGCAACCAATCAGCATTAAAGTAGCATTTATAATTTGCATACTATACAATTGTACGGAGCAGCTGATTGGTTGCCATGGGCAACTTCTCCACGGGCTCACTTCTCCACTCTTTTCACTGCTTCATGAATAGACCCCTATATATCATACTGGGGAGATGTGTCATACCTTCTAAAGAGGACAAGAGGAGAAGTAGTCTTCAACATCTGACCAGCTTCCGGATATTATTTATCTACTACATGCCATAAAATGACGGCATCTGATTGGGTGCTACAGGCAACACCGCAGATTGTACTCTGTAGAGGTAAGGTATGTTTCATTCCGCGGATAAATACTATCCGATGGTCCGGCAGAGCAGACATCTTATCTTTGCTGATGTTTTTATTCCGTGAATTATTTATAAAATCTGAACAAAAACATAAGATAATCCTGTACATATCTCTCTCCTTCCCTGCATCTGCCCTCACACAAACCCCTGCGGAGGGAATGACCCCTCCAGTCCATTATTTATGACGTGGGCTTTGGGCTGTCACTGAATTACCCAGGATAGAATCTAGGACCATCCAGTGACCGATATGATGTAGGTGACATAGGGGGACAGAGGTTCAATAAAAGATAAGGTTTCCTGAAAAAAAGGAGGCGCAGGCCGGATCTCAGTCCATCTGGAAACTGTCCCAGGCACCATGCAAGCCAAATACAGCTACCATGGGGCTACAGCGATGTCGCCCCTCAGCCCCATGCCTTGGGTGGCTGCACCAGTTGCGCTCCTTCAGTTGTGGCCCTGCCAGCTGCCATAGGTAGTGAGGTAGGGGGATAGTATCCCACATTTGCCTGCCTTATAAAACATTACGCTGTGCTGCCCTCTGCCACTATGCACCATACTGCCCTCTGCCACCGTATACTGCAGAGGGAAGTCACTTTATTGTGCAGAAAGTAAAGCATAAGGAAATGATATCAGCAGATTAGGATATCCCGCACTTGTATCGTTATTGGATTTCAGGAGATGTGGAGATGAGATATAATATTGGGCAGCTCTGTAAGCGTTCCCATGGGGTATGCCGGATTCAGGATAGGACGCAACTCTGGCTACAGGCCCATGATAACCCATGAGGCGGTTCTTGTCCATGCGTCCGCCTCACCCATTTCACATACTGCATGGCGAGAAACAGCTAAGATCCGCCTGGCCCACAATCGCCCCAGAACATGCAGAGGGGCCTATTTACTAAGCTTTGGATGGAGATAAAGTGAACGGGGATAAAGTACCAGCCAATCAGCTCCTAACTACCATGTCACAGGCTGGGTTTTAAAAATGACAGTTAGGAGCTGATTGGCTGGTACTTTATCTCCATCCAAGGCTTAGTAAATAGACCCCATAGTTTGCTCAAATTTGCTAGATGTGGGCTAAGGTATTTAATGATGGTGATTGCACCCTCACTCGGCTGTCTCTGAGGTAGGTGGAATTGCCTGCACGCTTGGAAGACCATGGGTTGTCCTACTAATCCCACACTCCGGCAGACACTCCTGGGCAGTGTGCAGGGGGGAAGGGGGCTTAGTCGTGTACAGCAGGGAACGCCCTGAAAATGCCCCCCCACCCCTGTGTGCCATGTAATATACCTCCATGACATGGAATCTGGTTTCTGCACAGCTCCTGGGCCTCAGCTATTCTTAGCAGCACTTCCGCCCGCGAGGTGGGGTCACGTTGGGTGGATCTGTGAAGGGCAGAATGTGGAGAAAATGAGGTAAATATTATGACTGCATAGTTGTCTGCCTTAGAACCTGCTAATTGGGATTCAGGATTCAATTCCATGAGCTCAGATCACGTCTACAGGCGCAGGGCGGGTGCTGACGTATGAGACATTATTGGTCCCAGTAAATGTGTTTTACAGAGTGAACTCTTGTATTTTTTGCTCCCTGGTGTATAATTATGCCCTTAATTCCACTATCAAAGCCTCTGGGATGTCAGCGGTAATGTGCACTAATTGTCTGGGATGTTTAGGGTTAGGTAATAGTTCTGTGAGTATATTTCCTGTAATGGGAGGAAGATAGAAATCACTTACACTGAGACTGTAGCAGCCACTATGGGTAAGAGCTGAAATAATCGGAAATTCAGACAAATCGCCCGTCCACCAACAGCAAACTACTGTACTGGGAGAGTTTTATCCATCGCACACGTTACCCCTTCTACCCTGTTACAGGTAGGGGTAATGGGGTATCCAGGATTCAGCTGGGTCACTCTGTGCAAAACACGTCTATGGGGGTAATTCAGGCCTGATCGCAGGGCTGCTAACTTTGCAGTCCTGCATTCAGATAGTCGCCCCCCCAAGGGGAGTGTAAATTCGCCCAGTCAAGTGTGCGATCGCATGTGTACGCCGTGCTACAAATACCCCTCAGTCAGCGGACAGCTGCAAATCCTTTTTGCACCTCACTCACCATCGAATGTTTTTTCCACTGTGTGCACCGCTCAGTGCGATGAGAACGGGCTGATCGGGGCCGGAGCTGACGTCACACACCCACCCTGAAAATGCTTGGAAACGGCTGCGCTTTCCCTGACACTCCCAGAAAACGCTCAGTTACCACCCACAGACGGCCTCTTCCTGTCAATCGCCCTGTGAATGGCTGTTCGGCGATGCCCTAAGACTTGATTCTTCTAAGACCGAAATTTAGGCCACGGGCAAAGAGATTCTTCTACAGAATCCAGAGCAGCACAGGACAGTTTATACAGATCGGTGATGTCATATGCATGTAGGATACGCGCTCCTGGAGAGTGTAGCTAACAAATCATATCAGTGTCTGTGCTTAGAAAATAGGCCAGGTAGCTGTTTTATGTTATATCCTATTTATGTATTTACAGTAATAACGAGTGAGTGAGGATCTGCGTGTATTTCCATGCAGGCTTGAGAGACGCTTGTTATGTATTTAATTACATTTTTGTAGAATGATACATACAGCTGTAACCTAGAATATTGGCATTCGTGGATTTTAGAGAACTCAGTGGGTGATAGTAACAATATCTTGAGTGGGGCAAATTGGAGATTCAATCTGCCCCGACTTCACTTGTTCTTGCCGAATGTGCCCCGCAATGTGCTTCTTGCGGGGGCAGCTGGGCTACAATTATGCAAACTGCACCCCCGTGCCCCCTGTACTTGCCATGGTATCCGGACTCCAGGTCGACAACAAAAAGGTCGACACACCTTAGGTCGACGTGGACAAAAGGTCGACAGGAACAAGGTCGACATGGAAACAGGTCGACATGAGTTTTTTTATGTTTTTTTTCTTTTTTCGAACCTTTTCATACTTAATGATCCACGTGGACTACGATTGGAACGGTAATTTGTGCCGAGCCAAGCGGAGCGGAGCGAAGGCACCATGCCCGAAGCATGTCGAGCGAAGCGAGCCATGTGAGGGGACGCGGTGCATTAATTGGGGTTCCCGGTCACTCTACGAAGAAAACGTCACCAAAAAAACATAAAAACCGCATGTCGACCTTTTTCCATGTCGACCTTGTTCCTGTCGACCTTTTGTCCATGTTGAAATTTTGCCCATGTCGACCTAAGGTGTGTCGACCAATTGGTGTCGACCTAAGGTGTGTCAACCTTTTTGTTGTCGACCCTGAGTCCCAGACCCCTTGCCACGTGAGGGCTTATTTACTAATAGTCAGGTTCTAAAAGCTGGTGCTTCCAATCGTGTTTTTGGCTGAAATGTAAAAGGGCAATGATTTTTCTAGCAAATCATGGATAGTAAATCCGGACACTTACGGGTATATTTACTAAGGTCCCGATTTCATTCAAATCTATTCTTTTTTTTTTTTTCTAAGTGGCATCTCAGTAATTTACTGAACATTATAAACTCGGCAGTGTTTGGGGCATTCGTATTTTTTTTCACGGCCGTCTACACAAATACGAATGAGTAGACCAAATACTCCTGTTATTTAATAGAACTCGGTAATTTACTAAGAATTCGTATTCTCAGTCACTGCCGACAATAGCCAGACACTGCCGGGAAAGCATAGAATTCGCAAAAAAATGGAGCTTTCAAATAGACCTGCTTTTTGCTGGCGTGTTTAGATAGTCATGCACGGATCAGTGAGATTCGTGCATGCTTATCTGTATGTATGGGTCTGAATGGGTTAAAAATATAAAATAAAAAATGCGTGAGGTCCCCCCTCCTAAACATAACCAGCCTCGGGCTCTTTGAGCCGGTCCTGGTTGTTTAAATACTGGGGAAAAATTGGACAGGGGTTCCCCAGTATTTAGACAACCAGCACCGGGCTCTTGGGCCGGCCCTGGTTCCAAAAATACGGGGACAAAAGACATAGGAGTCCCCCGTATTTTTAAAACCAGCACCGGGCTCCACTAGCCAGAAAGATAATGCCACAGCCGGGGGACACATTTATATAGGTCCCTGCGGCCGTGGCATTACCCCCAACTAGTCATCCCTGGCCGGGGTTCCCTGGAGGAGTGGGGACCCTTTAAATCAAGGTGTCCCCCCCTCCAGACACCCACAGGCCAGGGGTGAAGCCCGAGGCTGTCCCCAGCACCCCTGGGCGGTGGGTGCCGGGCTGATAGCCACTAGTGTGGTAAAACATAGAATATTGTTTTTTTTGTATTTAAACAACCAGGGCCGGCTCAAAGAGCCCGAGGCTGGTTATACTTAGGAGGGGGACCCCACGCAATTTTTTTTTATTTTTTTTGTTACTCTTTCGATACTATGCACAAGGAAGCCCTGCACGGAACTCACTGATCCGGCCGGGCTTCATTGTGTTATGTCCGGCAGTGTTTTACTCATCACTCCCGTAAAACACTGGCCGACAATACGAATCACATCGACATCACAATGCGAATTTGAGAAACACGGTAGCTGTGTAAATTATTGAACACATATTCAAAAAGTTGCAATTTTGCATGTCCGATGTCATTCGAGTTCAATTTTCACTGAAATCAGAAGAAACCTGTATCTTGATAAATATACCCCTTAGTAAATAAACCTCTTGGGCTCTACTCTGGGATCTTAAGGTTGCACATGGAGGTAAGTTTGACATTATTTCATCCTTGTTATCCTCATACTGAATATGGTGCATCATATATACAGTCATTGAGCAAAACCATGCCCCCCCCCCCCCCCACACACACACACACATACACCCACATGTACCCCCAACATGAGCACAGACCTAGAACTCTGCCCCTGGCCACCTTCATCTAACCAATAGGCACAGCGAGGCTGGTGCAGAGCCCTCCTCGTTGCAGAGCATACCGTCTCTTGCATGTATTGGCACTGCACCTGCTCTGCAAATGAGCACACACAGGTATGGGCCATGCTGAGATGTACGCATCCCCATCACATCTACACTTACCGCTGAAGACGCGGAGCTGGGCTGTACTAGGGCGCTCCCACATGTGCGCCTGGCATAGGGAGGGTAGAAGTCTGCTGGTGACTGCACTTAGGGGGTGAGGGCACAGCTTAGGATGTGTGCAACTGTGCATGCAGGCAAATATATGAATGTGTCTCGTGCACACAGTTTGGGAGCACATACAGTATACTCAGTTTTCACCCACCTTTTTACAACAAAAGGCACTTAAGCCGGCGCTGGCTGTCTTTCCAATAACTAAGAAAACTATGGATGATTGAAAACACTTGAATTTATTAGCTAGACAATAATTAATAAATTAAAACATGAATAAAATATAAAATTCACATATACATATGAAGTTAGAGGGCATAGATGGAGCTGAGAAAAATTCAAATATGCTGCTGATATGTGTCCACTGAGGATCCCGGACTAGAACACTGGACAAAAGTTCCCTGGGGAAGAGAAATGAAATACAGCTGGTGTTACCCGTGAGGACGGAGGCTTCCAGAGGCTTTTGAAAACAGCAAGCATGCTGTATCACTTGTATTCAAGCTGGGTCTCTCCAATCGGTGCTGTAATCGAAATGTCCCACAGAGAACAATTCCAAAGCAGGTGTTCCAAAATTATTGTCATAAGTCCATATCTGGATCCGTTGTGATGTGGAGCACTGGTGATGGTGGTGATGGCAGCTTTTACACTTAACGCGTTTCCCTAGGCACGGTCACCTGGCTTCATCAGAAGTAAGCCAGGTGACCGTGCCTAGGGAAACGCGTTAAGTGTAAAAGCTGCCATCACCACCATCACTAGTGCTCCACATCACAACGGATCCAGATATGGACTTATGACAATAATTTTGGAACACCTGCTTTGGAATTGTTCTCTGTGGGACATTTCGATTACAGCACCGATTGGAGAGACCCAGCTTGAATACAAGTGATACAGCATGCTTGCTGTTTTCAAAAGCCTCTGGAAGCCTCCGTCCTCACGGGTAACACCAGCTGTATTTCATTTCTCTTCCCCAGGGAACTTTTGTCCAGTGTTCTAGTCCGGGATCCTCAGTGGACACATATCAGCAGCATATTTGAATTTTTCTCAGCTCCATCTATGCCCTCTAACTTCATATGTATATGTGAATTTTATATTTTATTCATGTTTTAATTTATTAATTATTGTCTAGCTAATAAATTCAAGTGTTTTCAATCATCCATAGTTTTCTTAATTATTGGAAAGACAGCCAGCGCCGGCTTAAGTGCCTTTTGTTGTAAAAACTCTTTATTGGGACTGACAATCCCTTGCTGGCAGCTGTGACAGCGCATCTGGACTTGCTCTTTTTTCACCCACCTTTGCACCAGGCCCATCGCTGGTCACAGACAAAGCAGCTGCCCTCTTGTCCTCACTCAGAGTTCCCCTGAATCCTGGGCCAGCTGTAGGCAGCTGCCTAGGGTGCCTGGATCTGGGGGAAGGGGGCACCACTGAGTCTGCCTATCACAAAATTAAGGATGCCTGTGAAAGAAACATTCCTGATGTACCTAATGCACGTGGTGTCTGTGGAACTTATAAGTCACTTTCATCTGAAGTGCTGGGAGGTAGGTATTGGTGGTAGGTGGTGGCAGTAGGCTGTAGTTTAGCCTAGAGGGACAGAGTACAGTCAGATACCGATGTAGGGATGACCATCAACCAACAGCGGCTAACAACCACCAATGGTTTGCTCCCCTGGGTTGATTTTTTTGCATCGATGGCGGAGAACCATTAGATAATGAGGGCACAGAGACAGCAGTGGGTTTCTTAGCCCTATATCTGACACATGGGTTAGCCCCGACCCCTTTCGCTGATTGGCCTGCCGCCCGTAGCCAGCACAAGCATTTATGTCCATCGATGGTTAATGCCCCGATCGCCATCTCCATAGCGATGTTGATGTCTGCTCGGTGCGCTCACTGCACTCAGTCATGTGACTGTCAGAGAAGTGTCCTGATTGGAGGAGCACACAGACGCACATTGGTGATGCAGTGCATGACATTGTAATGTCTATGCAGGATGTGCTGCACTGTAGAGTATAGCCGCAGGCAGGGGGCAGTATTGGGTGGTGGTGGCGCGCCCTTCATGAGCAGAGCAGCGTGAAATGCTCCAATCTGGTGGATATATACTGTGTGTATATTGTAAGAAAGACAGCACAAGTCTAACAGGTTTAAAACTGCAGGACTGTGGCTGGTGTTGATGTTAGCCAGGGTAGAGAAGCAGCTGATAGCAGGCAGCACCTGTCAGTTTGTGCTAAAAGGGTTTCAGACACAAGAAACAGTGCTCCTGATGGTGGGCAAGCTGCCCAGGTGACAGGCCTGGCGGTGGCTACTGTTAGAAGTCCTGGACCTTAGGATCCACTGGAGAACTGGTTATATATATATATATATATATATATATATATATATATATATATACACTGTACATGCATAAATAAATAAGATCTGTACTGCCTAGTATTCTGATCAGGGAGGGTGGCAATATGTATATGCATAAATCGGCACAGCAAACCCATCATCACACCCTCACTGATATAGTATAATTGCAAATTACCCATTTCCACGCAATTATGCCCATTCAGTCACAAGATGCAACTTATTTGTGCACAACTTTGGATCGCCAGCATCTGTGTACGTTAGGCTGCGGAGCATGCGCGCACAGTGTATAAACACACAAAGTCCATCCACAAAACTGTCTTGTACTCAACACTGCATCAGTGAAAAGAAGAGGAGGGTGAACAAGAAGAGGTGGAAGAAGAGGAGGAGGAGAAAGAAGAAGAGAAGTAGAAGAAGAGTAAGAGGAAGAAGAATAGGAGGAAGAAGAAGAGGAGGAGGAGGAAGAAGAGGAAAAGGATGAGGATAAAGCAGAAAAGGAGGAAAAAGAGGAAACGGATGAGTCAGAAGAAGAGGATGAGGCTGTAGATGAAGAAGAAGAGGAGGCTGAAGATAAAGAAGAAGAAATAATATTTATTTAGCGTTTTTCTCTAAAAGGGCTCAAATATGTTACGATGCTAATTATGATGTTGGAATAAGGCATAAAACGCATTTTCTCTCTATTTTCTATAACAATGTTTTATTTATCAGCACATAAAATACATCCAATGCACAAGCAGGTGCAATAAGCCATATGTACAAAGCTCACACCCTTTATCCGTAACATGAAACTGCGGCCAGCATTTTTCCTCCCTTATAGAAAAAAAAAATCATCATATAAAACCCCCCAAAGAATTGTCTGATGCCCAGATATTGAAATAATACACTGTAATGCCGGGTTGTCCCAATATTGTACTGAATGTTACTGAGCGCAGCTAGAGCCGCGTTTCATCACTAGATGCCAATCAGGGCAAGTTGTTGGAAAATACTTTGCATGTGGATATATAACGATGGCTGTGTACGTGCCATGTACATTACCCTGCAACACGATGACTGAAGACTTTACCACGCATGCACTAGAAACTATCAGTAGGGATATACTAAATACCTAATTTAAGTGCACGTTAGAGACAGACGTATTCTGGACCATTACCCATGAAAATGTCTCTATATACTGTAGATCTGATTCCTAATGTGCAGAGTAGCAGGAATGCCTTACCGGTAGCTCTGACACTGAATGTACAGAGAGACAGCAATCTGCTGCGGAATGGGGTGAACCCAATCTATCCTTTATAAACCTTAGCCTTTGGCCGAATCCAGGATTGCAACCCTACTGTACTTTCTGGTCCCATCATCCTTAGACAGCCCCAGGAACCTGGTCTTGATGGATAATTGCTCTCTCTTAGGAAACAGTGAACTGTGCTCCTTATAAAGACATAGACCATACTGAATTCTAATTTCTCTGCTACCAACCAGGATTGGAAAGTTACAAAGTGGACTAGGCAAACACAACTGTAAATCGGGATTAATACCGGAGTCCTGGCATTGTTCTTGGCCACCGTCCGTAGCCGCTGTCTGTGGAGAGCATGGCAAGGGAAGACGTGTCTGCTCAGTAAGGGAAGACGGTTCCGCACATCCGACAAGCGAGTAAGAGTATACAACAAACAACTAACATCTAACAGGCGAGGAAGTCATTGGCTATTTTCTTCTTGGCTAGAGGCAGCCTTATGAATATGGTCAGTCCTTTTGCGGCTGCTCGGTTAGATTCTCTCTTTGTGTTTGACGTTGGCCAGCTTGACGTTTTCTTGTTCGGTAGACTGAGGTGCAGGCTCGAGGTGACATCCGATCATTAGCTGGTAGACCATGACTCCGGCCACTGCTCCTAATAAGGGTGCGACGATGGGGACCCACCACCACTGGTTACCAGCCCTGGGGAGAGCACAGAGAGAACCACGTAAATATTTAGGCTCCTATACAGACTTATTGCCAATGACTTATGTCGTTTCATAGAAGGGTGTTACTCCTTCCTGTGCTTCCGTATGGCAGTAACAAAGAACACCATGACATAACGCAAGAAAGCGACAGTAATAATAATAATAGGAGTAATAAACTGAGATAAGTAGATGCTGTATGGCATTGTTGGTGGAGTGCATGTGGCCATCTTTCCATTGAGGATGACCTGAGCAGGAATGGGGACAAAGGCCCTCATTCCGAGTCGTTCGCTCGTTCTTTTTTTTCGCATCGCAGTGAAAATCAGCTTAGAGCGCATGCGCAATGTTCGCACTGCGACTGCGCTAAGTAATTCTGCTATGAAGAAAGGATTTTTACTCACGGCTTTTTGTTCGCACCGGCGAACGTAGTGTGATTGACAGGAAATGGGTGTTACTGGGCGGAAACACAGCGTTTTATGGGCGTGTGGCTGAAAACGCTACCGTTTCCTGAAAAAACGCAGGAGTGGCCGGAGAAACGGGGGAGTGTCTGGGCGAACGCTGGGAGTGTTTGTGACGTCAAACCAGGAACGACAAGCACTGAACTGATCGCACAGGCAGAGTAAGTCTGGAGCTACTCTAAAACTGCTAAGTTTTTTTTGTTCGCAATATTGCGTAAACTTCGTTCGCACTTTTAAGATGCTAAGATACACTCCCAGTAGGCGTAGACTAAGCGTGTGTAACTCTGCTAAATTCGCCTTGCGACCGATCAACTCGGAATGAGGGCCAAAGGACAAGCTCCCATCCTCGCTCCTTCAGCCAGCACACAGACCTCAACTGGGATCCACCATCTTTATGTGGGCATCTGTTTCTTGTTCTTACCCATATCATCCAGAATGGAGGAGCAACAGATTTATATAACTTTTATGGTTGTATCTAAGTTTTATTTTGCAGTAAATCCTCAGAACAATTGCAGGTTTTGTAGGTTTTATGTTATCTATATAGGCCTACTTCTCCATACGTAAGAAGATGGTCCTCAGCTGTAGTCCCATGGCACAGCCGTCCCCAGTGGATTCTATGAGGCTGCAATCTACCAGCACAAGTCAAGCTAATGAAAGTGTAACTGTGCAGGTTCTGGGCTTCTTCTTACAACAAACCATGGAGAGGGATCCTAAAGATCCCTCTCTGTTATTGTCCCCTGCACTAGGAAACCAGAAGTCAATGCATCACTGGGGACAGCCATGTGTGGGGCAGCTGTTCCGGCATGAAGAAGCATACTGGCAGATAATGCCTTAGGTAAGTGTACGAAGACAGTCATTAATGATGGCACTGGTATATGTGATCATTAATACATCTCACAGAGAGGAATGGGGGGTCATTCCGAGTTGTTCGCTCGGTAAAAATCTTCGCATCGCAGCGATTTTCCGCTTAATGCGCATGCGCAATGTCCGCACTGCGACTGCGCCAAGTAAATTTGCTATGCACTTAGGAATTTTACTCACGGCATTTTCTTCGTTCTGGCGATCGTAATGTGATTGACAGGAAATGGGTGTTACTGGGCGGAAACAGGCCGTTTTATGGGCGTGTGGGAAAAAATAAGAATTTACTTACCGATAATTCTATTTCTCGGAGTCCGTAGTGGATGCTGGGGTTCCTGAAAGGACCATGGGGAATAGCGGCTCCGCAGGAGACAGGGCACAAAAGTAAAGCTTTTACAGGTCAGGTGGTGTGTACTGGCTCCTCCCCCTATGACCCTCCTCCAGACTCCAGTTAGGTACTGTGCCCGGACGAGCGTACACAATAAGGGAGGATTTTGAATCCCGGGTAAGACTCATACCAGCCACACCAATCACACCGTACAACTTGTGATCTAAACCCAGTTAACAGTATGATAACAGAGGAGCCTCTGAAAGATGGCTTCCTAAACAATAACCCGAATTAGTTAACAATAACTATGTACAAGTATTGCAGATAATCCGCACTTGGGATGGGCGCCCAGCATCCACTACGGACTCCGAGAAATAGAATTATCGGTAAGTAAATTCTTATTTTCTCTATCGTCCTAGTGGATGCTGGGGTTCCTGAAAGGACCATGGGGATTATACCAAAGCTCCCAAACGGGCGGGAGAGTGCGGATGACTCTGCAGCACCGAATGAGAGAACTCCAGGTCCTCCTTTGCCAGGGTATCAAATTTGTAAAAATTTACAAACGTGTTCTCCCCTGACCACGTAGCTGCTCGGCAGAGTTGTAATGCCGAGACCCCTCGGGCAGCCGCCCAAGATGAGCCCACCTTCCTTGCGGAATGGGCCTTAACAGATTTAGGCTGTGGCAGGCCTGCCACAGAATGTACAAGTTGAATTTTGTTACAAAACCAACGAGCAATCGACTGCTTAGAAGCAGGTGCACCCAACTTGTTGGGTGCATACAGTATAAACAGCGAGTCAGATTTTCTGACTCCAGCCGTCCTTTAAATGTATATTTTTAAGGCTCTGACAACGTCCAACAACTTGGAGTCCTTCAAGTCGTCTGTAGCCGCAGGCACTACAATAGGCTGGTTCAGGTGAAACGCTGATACCACCTTAGGGAGAAAATGCGGACGCGTCCGCAGCTCTGCCCTATGTCGAATGGAAAATTAAATAAGGGCTTTTATAAGACAAAGCCGCCAGTTCAGATACTCTCCCGGCCGAAGCCAGGGCCAGTAACATAGTCACTTTCCATGTGAGATATTTCAAATCCACATTCTTTAGTGGTTCAAACCAATTGGATTTGAGGAAATCTAAAACTACATTTAGATCCCACGGTGCCACCTTAGGCACCACAGGAGGCTGTATATGCAGTACTCCTTTGATAAAAATCTGGACCTCAGGGACTGAGGCCAATTCTTTGTGGAAGAATATTGATAGGGCCGAAATTTGAACCTTAATAGATCCCAATTTGAGACCCATAGACAATCCTGATTGCAGGAAATGTAGGAAACCGACCCAGTTGAAATTCCTCCATCGGAGCACTCCGCTGCTCGCACCACGCAACATATTTTCGCCAAATACGGCGATAATGCTTCGCGGTGACTTCCTTCCTTGCCTTTATCAAGGTAGGAATGAC
The DNA here is from genome assembly GCF_028390025.1 of Pseudophryne corroboree. NCBI lineage: Eukaryota > Metazoa > Chordata > Amphibia > Anura > Myobatrachidae > Pseudophryne > Pseudophryne corroboree. The sequence continues at coordinate 25,442,861 of NC_086444.1, read as the reverse complement.
TTCTTCTGGAATGCCTTTTCCTTTTAGGATCTGGCATTCAACGCCATGCCGTCAAACGCAGCCGCGGTAAGTCTTGAAAAAGACAAGGACCCTGCTGAAGCAGGTCCCTTCTCAGAAGTAGAGGCCACGGATCGTCCGTGACCATCTCTTGAAGTTCCGGGTACCAAGTCCTTCTTGGCCAATCCGGAGCCACTAGTCTTACTCCTCTTTGCCGTATAATCCTCAATACCTTTGGTATGAGAGGCAGAGGAGGAAACACATATACCGACTGGTACACCCAAGGTGTTACCAGCGCGTCCACAGCTATTGCCTGCGGATCTCTTGACCTGGCGCAATACCTGTCCAGTGTTTTGTTGAGGCGAGACGCCATCATGTCCACCATTGGTTTTACCCAACGGTTTAATAGCATGTGGAAAACTTCTGGATGAAGTCCCCACTCTCCCGGGTGAAGGTCGTGTCTGCTGAGGAAGTCTGCTTCCCAGTTGTCCACGCCCGGGATGAATACTGCTGACAGTGCTATCACGTGATTCTCCGCCCAGCGAAGGATCCTGGCAGCTTCTGCCATTGCCCTCCTGCTTCTTGTGCCGCCCTGTCTGTTTACATGGGCGACTGCCGTGATGTTGTCCGACTGGATCAACACCGGTCTTCCTTGAAGCAGAGGTTCCGCCTGGCTTAGAGCATTGTAGATTGCTCTTAGTTCCAGAATGCTTATGTGAAGAGACTTTTTCAGGCTCGACCACACTCCCTGGAAATTTCTTCTCTGTGTGACTGCTCCCCAGCCTCTCAGGCTGGCATCCGTGGTCACCAGGATCCAATCCTGCATGCCGAATCTGCGGCCCTCCAATAGATGAGCCTCCTGCAACCACCACAGAAGGGATACCCTTGTCCTCGGCGACAGGGTTATCCGCAGGTGCATCTGAAGATGCGACCCTGACCATTTGTCCAACAGATCCCTTTGCATGGAATCTGCCGAAAGGGATTGCTTCGTAAGAAGCTACCATTTTTTCCCAGGACTCTTGTGCATTGATGTACAGACACCTTTCCTGGTTTTAGGAGGTTCCTGACCAGGTCAGATAACTCCTTGGCTTTTTCTTCGGGAAGAAAAACCTTTTTCTGAACTGTGTCCAGAATCATCCCCAGGAACAGCAGACGAGTTGTCGGCATTAATTGGGATTTTGGAATATTCAGAATCCATCCGTGCTGCTTTAGCACCTCTTGAGATAGTGCTAAACCCATCTCTAGCTGTTCTCTGGACCTTGCCCTTATTAGGAGATCGTCCAAGTATGGGATAATTAATACGCCTTTTCTTCGAAGAAGAAATATTATCTCGGCCATTACCTTTGTAAAGACCCGAGGTGCCGTGGACAAACCAAACGGCAGCGTCTGAAACTGATAGTGACAGTTTTGTACAACGAACCTGAGGTACCCCTGGTGTGAGGGGTAATTGGAACGTGGAGATACGCATCCTTGATGTCCAAGGATACCATAAAGTCCCCTTCTTCCAGGTTCGCTATCACTGCTCTGAGTGACTCCATCTTGAACTTGAACTTCTTTATGTATAGGTTCAAGGACTTCAGATTTAGAATAGGCCTTACCGAGCCATCCGGCTTCGGTACCACAAATAGAGTGGAATAATACCCCTTCCCTTGTTGTAGAAGAGGTACCTTGACTATCACCTGCTGAGAATACAGCTTGTGAATGGCTTCCAAAACCGTCTCCCTTTCTGAGGGGGACGTTGGTAAAGCAGACTTCAGGAAACGGCGAGGTGGCTCTGTCTCTAATTTCAACCTGTACCCCTGAGATATTATCTGCAGGATCCAGGGATTTACCTGCGAGTGAGCCCACTGCGCGCTGTAATTTTTGAGACGACCGCCTACCGCCCCCGAGTCCGCTTGCGAAGCCCCAGCGTCATGCTGAGGCTTCTGTAGAAGCCGGGGAGGGCTTCTGTTCCTGGGAAGGAGCTGCCTGTTGCTGTCTCTTCCCTCGTCCTCTGCCTCGTGGCAGATATGAATAGCCCTTTGCTCTCTTATTTTTAAAGGAACGAAAGGGCTGCGGTTGAAAGGTCGGTGCCTTTTTCTGTTGGGGAGTGACTTGAGGTAGAAAGGTGGATTTCCCGGCCGTAGCCGTGGCCACCAAATCCGATAGACCGACCTCAAATAACTCCTCTACGCATCGCCTGTCCACTGTCGTGTCCATAAAGCTCTTCTGGCCGAAATGGACATAGCACTTACCCGTGATGCCAGTGTGCAGATATCTCTCTGTGCATCACGCATATAAAGAAATGCATCCTTTATTTGTTCTAACGACAGTAAAATATTGTCCCTGTCCAGGGTATCAATATTTTCGATCAGGGACTCTGACCAAACTACCCCAGCACTGCACATCCAGGCAGTCGCAATAGCTGGTCGTAGTATAACACCTGCATGTGTGTATATACCTTTTTGGATATTTTCCATCCTCCTATCTGATGGATCTTTAAGTGCGTCCGTCTCAGGAGAGGGTAACGCCACTTGTTTTGATAAGCGTGTTAGCGCTTTGTCCACCCTAGGAGGTGTTTCCCAGCGCTCCCTAACCTCTGGCGGGAAAGGGTATAAAGCCAATAACTTCTTTGAAATTAGCAGTTTTTTATCGGGGCACCCCACGCTTCATCACACACGTCATTTAATTCTTCTGATTCGGTAAAAACTACTGGTAGTTTTTTCACACCCCACATAATACCCTGTTTAGTGGTACCTGTAGTATCAGCTAAATGTAACATCTCCTTTATTGCCAAAATCATATAACGTGTGGCCCTACTGGAAAATACGGTTGATTCGTCACCTTCACCACCGGAATCAGTGCCTGTGTCTGGGTCTGTGTCGACCGACTGAGGCAAGGGACGTTTTACAGCCCCTGACGGTGTTTGAGGCGCCTGGACAGACACTAATTGAGTGTCCGGCCGCCTCATGTCGGCAAACGACTGCTTAAGCGAGTTGACGCTATCCCGTAATTCCACAAATAAAGGCATCCATTCTGGTGTCGACCCCCTAGGAGGTGACATCCTCATATTTGGCAATTGCTCCGCCTCCACACCAATAACGTCCTCATACATGTCGACACACACGTACCGACACACAGCAGACACACAGGGAATGCTCTATACGAAGACAGGACCCACTAGCCCTTTGGGGAGACAGAGGGAGAGTCTGCCAGCACACACCAAAAAGCGCTATATATGACAGGGATAGCCTTATGATTAAGTGCTCCCTTATAGCTGCTTTTATATTAATATATTGCCATTTATTCTGCCCCCCCTCTCTGTTATACCCTGTTTCTGTAGTGCAGTGCAGGGGAGAGACCTGGGAGCCTTCCTGACCAGCGGAGCTGTGACAGAAAATGGCGCCGTGTGCTGAGGAGATAGGCCCCGCCCCTTTTTCGGCGGGCTCGTCTCCCGCTATTTAGTACATTTAGGCAGGGGTAAATATCTCCATATAGCCTCTGGGGCTATATGTGAGGTATTTTTAGCCTTTTTAAAGGTTTTCATTTGCCTCCCAGGGCGCCCCCCCCCAGCGCCCTGCACCCTCAGTGACTGCCGTGTGAAGTGTGCTGAGAGGAAAATGGCGCACAGCTGCAGTGCTGTGCGCTACCTTAAGAAGACTGCAGGAGTCTTCAGCCGCCGATTCTGGACCTCTTCTTGCTTCAGCATCTGTGAGGGGGCCGGCGGCGTGGCTCCGGTGACCATCCAGGCTGTACCTGTGATCGTCCCTCTGGAGCTTCATGTCCAGTAGCCAAGAAGCCAATCCATCCTGCACGCAGGTGAGTTCACTTCTTCTCCCCTCTGTCCCTCGTTGCAGTGATCCTGTTGCCAGCAGGAATCACTGTAAAATAAAAAACCTAAGCTAAACTCTCTAAGCAGCTCTTTATGAGAGCCACCTAGAATTGCACCCTTCTCGGCCGGGCACAAAAATCTAACTGGAGTCTGGAGGAGGGTCATAGGGGGAGGAGCCAGTACACACCACCTGACCTGTAAAAGCTTTACTTTTGTGCCCTGTCTCCTGCGGAGCCGCTATTCCCCATGGTCCTTTCAGGAACCCCAGCATCCACTAGGACGATAGAGAAAACGCTACCGTTTCCGGAAAAAACGCAGGAGTGGCCGGAGAAACGGAGGAGTGTCTGGGCGAACGCTGGGTGTGTTTGTGACGTCAAACCAGGAACGACAAGCACTGAAATGATCGCAGATGCCGAGTAAGTCTGGAGCTACTCAGAAACTGCTACGAGGTGTGTAATCGCAATATTGCAAATACTTCGTTCGCAATTTTAAGATGCTAAGATTCACTCCCAGTAGGTGGCGGCTTAGCATGAGCAAATCTGCTAAAATCCGCTTGCGAGCGAACAACTCGGAATGACCCCCGATGTCATTACATCTTCTCTATCCTGGCACAGGATTCCCGGGGGTAGTTTCTGTCTCAATCACAGATGTGTCTTCCTCTGCTAACTTAGTTTTTATTCTGTAAACCAAATGTTCCCAAACTCGTTCCTCTATGCACCCCAACAGTCCAGGTTTTAAGTATATCCATGATAGAGCACAGATTACTTATTTAGTATCTCAGTCTATTTAACTTAACCAACTGCGCTCAAACATGGATGTCCTTAAAACATGGACTGCTATGACCAAGTCTGGGAACCACTGCAATAAAGGAATCTTGGTGTTGTAAGGATTTCTCACCAGTCCATAACCTGCATCGCTCATGTTGCGATTTCCATATGACACTTACCAGAAGACCTCCGAGCCCCATCCAGCCAGTGCGGTGAACAAACGTGGTCCGAAGTCCCTGGCAGGGTTAACGGCATATCCAGAGTTGAAGCCCATAGACAGACCGATGACTAGGACGACAAAGCCGACTGTGAAGGCCTCCAGTCCGCGGGGGATGGGGTTGTTGTAGGGGTCTACGATGGCCAAGACGCAGACGACCAAAGCAGCCGTGCCGATAAACTGGAATAGAGGATAATGAGATGTTACCGTCCGTGTATCACCTATCACCACACTGACACCAAGGATACGCCAGGGTCTGCAGTAAGGAGGCGACAAAATGCAGAAATGTGTTTATTTAAAAATAATCTAACTATATCTGCCCGCCATGACTCCTCTCCTGACCTATGTGACTTGTTGCTCATAAGCTGACACCCTCCACGTGCTTTCTGGCTCACATTACCCTGATCATCCACCGGGCTACCAGGTAAGTTAGGGCAACAGTCTATCATGTCGACATGTCATTCGTGTAGACATAATGAATGATGACGTGGTCACTGACGACATACTAAGCATGTCTACATCCTGCATTTCAATTTTTCGGTCGATATTCTCATGTCAACTTACTGCATGTCGACATGCCAACCTACTGTACATCCACAGCTACTGTATATCTAAAGCATTTACTACTTGTATTTTATGTGTACAGCTTTGCAAGTCATTTATTATTTCTCTGAATGATCTGTAGCTACTACAGAGTACGATACACTGTATTCATATCATTGACACTTTATTTGTACAGATGTATCTGTCGTTGAGATATAGTTGCTCGCTCACTCCTGCCAGAATTGCTTATTTCACCCGGAGATGTGACCGCATTTCCTGCTGATACATTTCTCAGGCTGGCCATTCATTTTGCTTGAATTAGGATGACTGGTGCATTAATTCTGTAGGAGTCACTGTGACATCACTGGGCCCGCCCCTGTCGCATAAGTCAGCCAATCCATAGAGTGCATTTCTGCATGGCAAGTCTGCAAAGCTGCCAGTCCCTCTGCCTGCTGAGCTGGAGAAGCCCCTCCTCCTAACGTTGCACCCTGCTGCAGTGGAGTCATAGCAAAGTGGATATAAAACTCTGCAGTAATATTATTAGTCTCAGCAACACACAATTTTTTCCTATGTATTAATGCCACTTGCTGGAGTCATGTGCTTTGCCAGTTGCTCAAACAATAAGGCACGATATAAGGACGATGAGCTGTAGCCCTGGAATAAGCCTCCAGGGATGGGTCGTTCCATAGTGAAGAGTTTAATAGAAGTTTGTTTTCCTGAACAAAGGGCGCATTGAAGCAGGAAAATCAGCAGCACTTTCAAGGTCAGATATCGAAGACAAGCGACGGGGATATTCAGTTACTCAGATATGTCTCAAAGTCACCGGAGGTCACCAGACTCGCAATAGAAGATGAGACGATCGCTGCGGAGTGGCTTCCTACCTGGCTTTACCTGTGACTATGAGGAACGTGTCCTGCTACAAGCGGCACGTGGTGAGGAATGGACGGGCTGATCTGGGATTTTGTAACATTTTTGCATTTATTTTTAAATTAAATTGTAAAAATTGAGGAAACAATGAAGAGCGCTTCTCTCTACTGAATCCACTCTCACAGACGTGCAAAATAAAACATTCCGAAATGTTGTTTTTGTGGTTTTCATTTTCAAAATACCCTACAGCGTCCAAAATACATTTATAGTGATAAATCCGCCATCTCGTTGATGGAATCGATGTACAGTAAATCCAAACTCCAAGATTGGGGTAAATCTTATTATATATATGTCTTCTAGACTCAAATGAAAAAGGAGACAGTTGGACGTATTACCCTTAATAAAAATGATTAAATTGAACAAAAAGTGCGCACTGTACACTGTGATTGCCAGAGTTGGCCCTAGGCATAGGCAAACTAGGCAAATGCCTAGGGCATTTGGTATGCCCAGGGGCACAAGCAGCTTCTGCTGATTAAAATGATATGCGGCATGCCTATATTCTGTGTGTAACTGCAGCTGTATCTGCATACAAAATGCTACATTACAGTGTATTCCTGGAAAGCACTGTAACGTAGCATTTTGTATGCAGATACAGCCACAGTAGCACACGGAATATAGGCATGCTGCGTATCATTTTAATCATCAGAAGCTGCATGTGCATCCTAGCCACATAGCAATGCAAATAAGATGCATTTTCATCAAAAAGGTGCCCAACATTAGCAGAGCTGCCAGCTGACTCATGCCAGGCATCTCCTGCTGCATGGCGTATTGAGGCAAGACGTATGTGGACACATCTGTATGCAAGCAGAGGCTGAGGTCACAGTGTTAGCGGCGGTGTGAGTGCTGTGTGCGGGCGGGATGGTTGTGCAGTAGTATTCGGCATAATGTAAGGGGCATTATGTGTGTCGTGTATAAATGCATTAATAATGTGCGGCAAATGTGTAAAGGGCATTATGTGTATAAGGGCATTAATAATGTGTGTCATATGTGTAATGGGCATTATGTGTATAAGGACATTAATAATGTGTGTCATATGTGTAAGGGGCATTACTGTGTTTATAAAGGCATTACTAATGTGTGGCATTATGTGTATAAGGTGCTCTACTGTGTGGGGTAATGTATAGAAAGGGCACTACTGTGTGGTATTATGTGAATAAAGAGCAATATGGTGTGGTGTAATGTGAAAAAGGAGCAATTCAGTGTGATGTTACATGAAAAAGGGGAATTACTGTGAGGAGTAACCTATATAAGGTAAAGTGGTTCCACTGTGTGATGTAACGTGAATTAGGGACACAATCACATGATAAAATGTTAATAAAGTTGCACTGGGGGTACTATTGTGTGGCCATGCCCCTTCTCATCAAGAACACACCCCTTTTTGGGCTGTGCTTTGAATGTGCGCACTGTTCCTATTTAAAATATAGGTGGTAGGAACACCAAAATGAGGACTACTATGGTTGAGGGGTGATGGTGCTGGGAAAGGGGCGCAGGGTCAGAGACGGAACTAGCGGTGGTGCTAGGGGGCACCAGCCAAAATCTTGCCTAGGGCATCATATTGGTTAGGACCGGCTCTGGTGATAGCAGCAATATATACAACGCATCACACAATGAAACACACAATAGATTCACTGGCTGTCTATCAGTGTCAACACCACAATGTGTAGATGTCAACATTATTGTGTTGACAGTATCAGAAAGTCAACAGGTGAAATGTGGACATTACAGCTAGACTGCAGGCGGAAGGTAAGTCACCACTTGGCCAACAAGATGTTGTTGACATTCTGTTCCCCACTATAAGATACCAAAGGCGTCCTGATGCCATAACGCTGATAGTATGGGCAGCATAACACGGTGCCTATGAACAATCTCATCTCTATTATATTTGGATTATTCTTAGAGGGTGTTTGGTATTTGGTGGCACTCGGATATATATTTTTTTTTTATTGGTTGCAGTGTATTTTATAGGAACCCCAATGTTGCAGAAGGCAGGGGGAAACCTGGGAGGAAGGAAACTTGAGTGACGCCAACAGGTGCCTCACCCCCCCCAGTGCCAATGGTGAAGGGCTCACTGGGAGGAATGGAAGGCCAAGGTACAGCAGCGGATACTCAGCAGAAACGCTAAATATGGTTGCTGCCCCTGGTAATGCGCTCCAGGTCTGGGGGCTGAGGAGGACACTGACGTACCTGGTCAAAAAATCCGTTCATGAGAGTCAGATGATCCGATGGGAAAGTGGTGAAGATCCCAGCGGTGCCGTTAGGGCCCATCACATAGAGACTGTCATTTGCAAAAAACCAAATGGCATCTGAAATCAGAGATAAGAGAAGACTGTTAGCCAGGGTCCCCCTTCTCTGGTCTACAGGGTGATTCTAGGTTATTGTAGCCCAACCTGAGCTTCCTTAAATAATGCATCCACTGTACAGAGAGGAAGATTACATATATGTTATATATTGGAGTCAAACACAGTGTCAGACATTCCCGATCATTTAAAATAATTTTTTGCAGAAATTTTTTTTTTAAGGACCTGCAGTTGGTGTAAGAGTCTCTTTGTCTTCTGCTGTAGTCTAAGCCCTGGTGAGGATCTTGTGACGATGTAAAAATGCTTTATGGCTGGAAAAGTCAGTGTTTGTGAGAAACCAGGGAGGAACATTTCCTCTTTCAGTCTCCTGACCCCTCACAATAAACAGAGGTCAGTCATGGACTCTAAGAGGAGAATGAGGCTTGTCTGTGAATTCAGAGCGATGTGGCCAAAATGGTTTTCTGTTTTCTCCTTATTTACAAACCTAAGCACAAAATGTATCCAGATTTATCAATGTCACGTAACACAGAGACAACTCTAGATTTTACAGATTTAACTCTGTATACATTCTTATAATGTCACCTGGACCATACCATTTATCATCATAGGTAATTATCCTGCACAATCCAAATTTATTTTTTATGTTTCCCATCTCATGCATAGTTCATGGAACATATAATATAATCTAACTGTATTATGGTCATGACCAGTGGTCAGGTCATGTTGGGGTGTAGTGTCCTGTGTCTGTATAGGGTGTAATAGATGTATTATGGTCATGTCCAGTGGTCAGGTCATGTTAAGGGTGTAGTTTCCTATGTCTGTATAGGGTGTAATAGATGTATTATGGTCATGGCCAGTGGTCAGGTCATGTTGGGGGTGTAGTGTCCTATGTCTGTATAGGGTGTAATAGATGTATTATGCTCATGGCCAGTGGTCAGGTCATGTTGGGGGTGTAGTTTCCTATGCCTGTATAGGGTGTAATAAATGTATTATGGTCATGGCCAGGGGTCAGGTCATGTTGGGGGTGTAGTGTCCTGTGTCTGTATAGGGTGTAATAGATGTATTATGGTCATGGCCAGTGGTCAGGTCATGTTGGGGGTGTAGTGTCCTATGTCTGTATAGGATGTAATAGATGTATTATGGTCATGGCCAGTGGTCGGGTCATGTTGGGGGTGTAGTGTCCTATGTCTGTATAGGATGTAATAGATGTATTATGGTCATGGCCAGTGGTCAGGTCATGTTGGGGGTGTAGTGCCCTATGTCTATATAGGCTGTAATAGATGTATTATGGTCATGGCCAGTGGTCAGGTCATGTTGGGGATGTAGTGTCCTATGTCTGTATAGGGTGTAATAGATGTATTATGGTCATGGCCAGTGGTCAGGTCATGTTGGGGATGTAGCATCCTATGTCTGTATAGGGTGTAATAGATGTATTATGGTCATGTTGGGGGTGCAGTGTCATATGTCTGTATAGGGTGTAATAGATGTATTATGGTCATGGCCAGCGGTCAGGTCATGTTGGGGTTGTAGTGTCCTATGTCTGTATAGGGTGTAATAGATGTATTATGGTCACAGCAGTGGTCAGGTCATGTTGGGGGTGTAGTGCCCTATGTCTGTATAGGGTGTAATAGATGTATTATGGTCATGTCCAGTGGTCAGGTCATGTTAAGGGTGTAGTTTCCTATGTCTGTATAGGGTGCAATAAATGTATTATGGTCATGGCCAGGGGTCAGGTCATGCTGGGGGTGTAGTGTCCTATGTCTGTATAGGGTGTAATAGATGTATTATGGTCATGGCCAGTGGCAGGTCATGTTGGGGGTGTAGTGTCCTATGTCTGTATAGGGTGTAATAGATGTATTATGGTCATGGCCAGTGGTCAGGTCATGTTGGGGGTGTAGTTTCCTACACCTGTATAGGGTGTAATAAATGTATTATGGTCATGGCCAGGGGTCAGGTCATGTTGGGGGTGTAGTGTCCTGTGTCTGTATAGGGTGTAATAGATGTATTATGGTCATGGCCAGTGGTCAGGTCATGTTGGGGTGTAGTGTCCTATGTCTGTATAGGATGTAATAGATGTATTATGGTCATGGCCAGTGGTCAGGTCATGTTGGGGGTGTAGTGTCCTAGGTCTGTATAGGATGTAATAGATGTATTATGGTCATGGCCAGTGGTCAGGTCATGTTGGGGGTGTAGTGCCCTATGTCTATATAGGCTGTAATAGATGTATTATGTTCATGGCCAGTGGTCAGGTCATGTTGGGGGTGTAGTGTCCTATGTCTGTATAGGGTGTAATAGATGTATTATGGTCATGGCCAGTGGTCAGGTCATGTTGGGGATGTAGCATCCTATGTCTGTATAGGGTGTAATAGATGTATTATGGTCATGTTGGGGGTGTAGTGTCCTATGTCTGTACAGGGTGTAATAGATGTATTATGGTCATGGCCAGCGGTCAGGTCATGTTGGGGGTGTAGTGTCCTGTGTCTGTATAGGGTGTAATAGATATATTATGATCATCGCCAGCGATCAGGTCATGTTGGGGTTGTAGTGTCCTATGTCTGTATAGGGTGTAATAGATGTATTATGGTCACAGCAGTGGTCAGGTCATGTTGGGGGTGTAGTGCCCTATGTCTGTATAGGGTGTAATAGATGTATTATGGTCATGTACAGTGGTCAGGTCATGTTGGGGGTGTAGTGTCCTATGTCTGTATAGGGTGTAATAGATGTATTATAGCCAGTGGTCAGGTCATGTTGGGGGTGTAGTGTACTATGTCTGTATAGGGTGTAATAGATGTATTATGGTCATGGCCAGCGGTCAGGTCATGTTCGGGGTATAGTGTCCTATGTCTAATAGGGTGTAATAGATGTATTATGGTCATGGCGAGCTGTCAGGTCATGTTGGGGGTGTAGTGTCCTATGTCTGTATAGGGTGTAATAGATATATTATGGTCATGTACAGTGGTCAGGTAATGTTGGGGGTGTAGTGTCCTATGTCTGTATAGGGTGTAATAGATGTATTATGGTCATGACCAGCGGTCAGGTCATGTTGGGGGTGTAGTGTCCTATGTCTGTATAGGGTGTAATAGATATATTATGGTCATCGCCAGCGGTCAGGTCATGTTGGGGTTGTAGTGTCCTGTGTCTGTATAGGGTGTAATAGATGCATTATGGTCATGGCCAGTGGTCAGGTCATGTTGGGGTGTAGTGTCCTATGTCTGTATAGGGTGTAATAGATGTATTATGGTCATGGCCAGTGGTCAGGTCATGTTGGGGTGTAGTGTCCTATGTCTGTATAGGGTGTAATAGATGTATTATGGTCATGTCCAGTGGTCAGGTCATGTTGGGGGTGCAGTGTCCTATGTCTGTATAGGGTGTAATAGATGTATTATGGTCATGGCGAGCAGTCAGGTCATGTTGGGGATGTAGCATCCTATGTCTGTATAGGGTGTAATAGATGTATTATGGTCATGGCCAGCGGTCAGGTCATGTTGGGGGTGTAGTGTCCTGTGTCTGTATAGGGTGTAATAGATATGTTATGGTCATCGCCAGCGGTCAGGTCATGTTGGGGTTGTAGTGTCCTATGTCTGTATAGGGTGTAATAGATATATTATGGTCATCGCCAGCGGTCAGGTCATGTTGGGGTTGTAGTGTCCTGTGTCTGTATAGGGTGTAATAGATGCATTATGGTCATGGCCAGTGGTCAGGTCATGTTGGGGTGTAGTGTCCTATGTCTGTATAGGGTGTAATAGATGTATTATGGTCATGGCCAGTGGTCAGGTCATGTTGGGGTGTAGTGTCCTATGTCTGTATAGGGTGTAATAGATGTATTATGGTCATGTCCAGTGGTCAGGTCATGTTGGGGTGTAGTGTCCTATGTCTGTATAGGGTGTAATAGATGTATTATGATCATGGTCAGTGGTCAGGTCATGTTGGGGGTGCAGTGTCCTATGTCTGTATAGGGTGTAATAGATGTATTATGGTCATGGCGAGCAGTCAGGTCATGTTGGGGATGTAGCATCCTATGTCTGTATAGGGTGTAATAGATGTATTATGGTCATGGCCAGCGGTCAGGTCATGTTGGGGGTGTAGTGTCCTGTGTCTGTATAGGGTGTAATAGATATGTTATGGTCATCGCCAGCGGTCAGGTCATGTTGGGGTTGTAGTGTCCTATGTCTGTATAGGGTGTAATAGATGTATTATGGTTACAGCAGTGGTCAGGTCATGTTGGGGTGTAGTGTCCTATGTCTGTATAGGGTGTAATAGATGTATTATGGTCATGACCAGCGGTCAGGTCATGTTGGGGGTGTAGTGTCCTATGTCTGTATAGGGTGTAATAGATATATTATGGTCATCGCCAGCGGTCAGGTCATGTTGGGGTTGTAGTGTCCTGTGTCTATATAGGGTGTAATAGATGCATTATGGTCATGGCCAGTGGTCAGGTCATGTTGGGGTGTAGTGTCCTATGTCTGTATAGGGTGTAATAGATGTATTATGGTCATGACCAGCGGTCAGGTCATGTTGGGGGTGTAGTGTCCTATGTCTGTATAGGGTGTAATAGATATATTATGGTCATCGCCAGCGGTCAGGTCATGTTGGGGTTGTAGTGTCCTGTGTCTGTATAGGGTGTAATAGATGCATTATGGTCATGGCCAGTGGTCAGGTCATGTTGGGGTGTAGTGTCCTATGTCTGTATAGGGTGTAATAGATGTATTATGGTCATGGCCAGTGGTCAGGTCATGTTGGGGTGTAGTGTCCTATGTCTGTATAGGGTGTAATAGATGTATTATGGTCATGTCCAGTGGTCAGGTCATGTTGGGGTGTAGTGTCCTATGTCTGTATAGGGTGTAATAGATGTATTATGATCATGGTCAGTGGTCAGGTCATGTTGGGGGTGCAGTGTCCTATGTCTGTATAGGGTGTAATAGATGTATTGTGGTCATGGCGAGCAGTCAGGTCATGTTGGGGATGTAGCATCCTATGTCTGTATAGGGTGTAATAGATGTATTATGGTCATGGCCAGCGGTCAGGTCATGTTGGGGGTGTAGTGTCCTGTGTCTGTATAGGGTGTAATAGATATGTTATGGTCATCGCCAGCGGTCAGGTCATGTTGGGGTTGTAGTGTCCTATGTCTGTATAGGGTGTAATAGATGTATTATGGTTACAGCAGTGGTCAGGTCATGTTGGGGTGTAGTGTCCTATGTCTGTATAGGGTATAATAGATGTATTATGGTCATGACCAGTGGTCAGGTAATGTTGGGGGTGTAATGTCCTATGTCTGTATAGGGTGTAATAGATGTATTATGGTCATGGCCAGGGGTCAGGTCATGTTGGGGGTGTAGTGTCCTAGGTCTGTATAGGGTGTAATAGATGTATTATGGTCATGACCAGTGGTCTGGTAATGTTGGGGGTGTAATGTCCTATGTCTGTATAGGGTGTAATAGATGCATTATGGTCATGGCCAGGGGTCAGGTCATGTTGGGGGTGTAGTGTCCTAGGTCTGTATAGGGTGTAATAGATGTATTATGGTCATGGCCAGTGGTCAGGTCATGTTGGGGGTGTAGTGTCCTGTGTCTGTATAGGGTGTAATAATAAGATTTTACTCACCGGTAAATCTATTTCTCGTAGTCCGTAGTGGATGCTGGGACTCCGTAAGGACCATGGGGAATAGCGGCTCCGCAGGAGACTGGGCACAGCTAAGAAAGCTTTAGGACTACATGGTGTGCACTGGCTCCTCCCACTATGACCCTCCTCCAGACCTCAGTTAGGATACTGTGCCCGGAAGAGCTGACACAATAAGGAAGGATTTTGAATCCCGGGTAAGACTCATACCAGCCACACCAATCACACCGTGTAACTCGTGATATTATACCCAGTTAACAGTATGAACATAACAGAGCCTCTCAACAGATGGCTCAACAATAACCCTTTAGTTAACAATAACTATATACAAGTATTGCAGACAGTCCGCACTTGGGACGGGCGCCCAGCATCCACTACGGACTACGAGAAATAGATTTACCGGTGAGTAAAATCTTGGCCCTCATTCCGAGTTGTTCGCTCGGTATTTTTCATCGCATCGCAATGAAAATCCGCTTAGTACGCATGCGCAATGTTCGCACTGCGACTGCGCCAAGTAACTTTGCTATGTAGAAAGTAATTTTACTCACGGCTTTTTCATCGCTCCGGCGAACGTAATGTGATTGACAGGAAATGGGTGTTACTGGGCGGAAACACGGCGTTTCAGGGGCGTGTGGCTGAAAACGCTACCGTTTCCGGAAAAAACGCAGGAGTGGCCGGAGAAACGGTGGGAGTGCCTGGGCGAACGCTGGGTGTGTTTGTGACGTCAAACAGGAACGACAAGCACTGAACTGATCGCACAGGCAGAGTAAGTCTGAAGCTACTCTGAAACTGCTAAGTAGTTAGTAATCGCAATATTGCGAATACATCGGTCGCAATTTTAAGAAGCTAAGATTCACTCCCAGTAGGCGGCGGCTTAGCGTGTGTAACTCTGCTAAATTCGCCTTGCGACCGATCAACTCGGAATGAGGGCCTTTATTTTCTCTGACGTCCTAAGTGGATGCTGGGACTCCGTAAGGACCATGGGGATTATACTAAAGCTCCCAAATGGGCGGGAGAGTGCGGATGACTCTGCAGCACCGAATGAGAGAACTCAAGGTCCTCCTCAGCCAGGGTATCAAATTTGTAGAATTTAGCAAACGTGTTTGCCCCTGACCAAGTAGCAGCTCGGCAAAGTTGTAAAGCCGAGACCCCTCGGGCAGCCGCCCAAGAAGAGCCCACTTTCCTCGTGGAATGGGCTTTTACAGATTTAGGCTGCGGCAGGCCAGCCGCAGAATGCGCAAGCTGAATTGTGCTACAAATCCAGCGAGCAATAGTCTGCTTCGAAGCAGGAGCACCCAGCTTGTTGGGTGCATACAGGATAAATAGCGAGTCAGTCTTCCTGACTCCAGCCGTCCTGGAAACATAAATTTTCAAGGCCCTGACTACGTCCAGTAACTTGGAGTCCTCCAAGTCCCTAGTAGCCGCAGGCACAACAATAGGTTGGTTCAAGTGAAAAGCTGATACAACCTTAGGGAGAAACTGGGGACGAGTCCTCAATTCTGCCCTATCCATATGGAAAATCAAATAGAGGCTTTTACATGACAAAGCCGCCAATTCTGACACTCGCCTAGCCGAAGACAAGGCCAAAAGCATGACCACTTTCCACGTGAGATATTTTAAATCCACGGTCTTAAGTGGCTCAAACCAATGTGACTTTAGGAAACCCAACACCACGTTGAGGTCCCATGGTGCCACTGGAGGCACAAAAGGAGGCTGAATATGCAGCACTCCCTTAACAAATGTCTGAACTTCAGGCAGTGAAGCCAGTTCTTTTTGGAAGAAAATCGACAGAGCCGAAATCTGGACCTTAATGGAACCCAGTTTTAGGCCCATAGTCACCCCTGACTGTAGGAAGTGCAGAAATTGACCCAGCTGAAATTCCTCCGTTGGGGCCTTCCTGGCCTCACACCACGCAACATATTTTCGCCATATGCGGTGATAATGTTGTACGGTTACATCTTTTCTAGCTTTAATGAGCGTAGGAATGACTTCCTCCGGAATACCCTTTTCTTTTAGGATCCGGTGTTCAACCGCCATGCCGTCAAACGCAGCCGCGGTAAGTCTTGGAACAGACAGGGCCCCTGCAGCAGCAGGTCCTGTCTGAGCGGTAGAGGCCATGGGTCCTCTGAGATCAATTCTTGAAGTTCCGGGTACCAAGCTCTTCTTGGCCAATCCGGAACAATGAGTATCGTTCTTACTCCTCTTTTCCTTATTATCCTCAGTACCTTGGGTATGAGAGGAAGAGGGGGGAACACATAAACCGACCGGTACACCCACGGTGTCACTAGAGCGTCCACAGCTATCGCCTGAGGGTCTCTTGACCTGGCGCAATATTTTTCTAGCTTTTTATTTAGGCGGGACGCCATCATGTCCACCTGTGGCCTTTCCCAACGGTTTACAATCAGTTGGAAGACTTCTGGATGAAGTCCCCACTCTCCCGGGTGGAGGTCGTGCCTGCTGAGGAAGTCTGCTTCCCAGTTGTCCACTCCCGGAATGAACACTGCTGACAGTGCTAACACGTGACTTTCCGCCCATCGGAGAATCCTTGTGGCTTCTGCCATCGCCGTCCTGCTTCTTGTGCCGCCCTGTCGGTTTACATGGGCGACTGCCGTGATGTTGTCTGTCTGGATCAGAACTGGCTGGTTTTGAAGCAGGGGTTTTGCCTGACTTAGGGCATTGTAAATGGCCCTCAGTTCCAGAACATTTATGTGTAGGGAAGTCTCCTGACTTGACCAAAGTCCTTGGAAGTTTCTTCCCTGTGTGACTGCCCCCCAGCCTCGAAGGCTGGCATCCGTGGTCACCAGGACCCAGTCCTGTATGCCGAATCTGCGGCCCTCTTTGAGATGAGCACTCTGCAGCCACCACAGCAGAGACACCCTGGTCCTTGGAGACAAGGTTATCAACCGATGCATTTGAAGATGCGTTCCGGACCATTGGTCCAACAGGTCCCACTGAAAGGTTCTGGCATGGAACCTGCCGAATGGAATTGCTTCGTAGGAAGCTACCATCTTTCCCAGGACTCGCGTGCAGTGATGCACCGACACCTGTTTTGGTTTCAGGAGGCCTCTGACTAGAGATGACAGCTCCTTGGCTTTCTCCTCTGGGAGAAACACTTTTTTCTGGACTGTGTCCAGAATTATCCCTAGGAACAGTAGACGTGTCGCAGGAACCAGCTGTGACTTTGGAATATTTAGAATCCAACCGTGCTGGTGTAGCACCTCCTGAGATAGTGCTACGCCGACCAACAACTGCTCCCTGGACCTCGCCTTTATCAGGAGATCGTCCAAGTATGGGATAATTAAAACTCCCTTTTTTCGAAGGAGTATCATAATTTCGGCCATTACCTTGGTAAATACCCTCGGTGCCGTGGACAGGCCGAACGGCAACGTCTGGAATTGGTAATGACAATCCTGTACCACAAATCTGAGGTACTCCTGGTGAGGATGGTAAATGGAGACATGCAGGTATGCATCCTTGATGTCCAGTGATACCATGTAATCCCCCTCTTCCAGGCTTGCAATAACCGCCCTGAGCGATTCCATCTTGAACTTGAATTTTTTTATATATGTGTTCAAGGATTTCAAATTTAAAATGGGTCTCACCGAACCGTCCGGTTTCGGTACCACAAACATTGTGGAATAGTAACCCCGTCCTTGTTGAAGTAGGGGCACCTTGACTATCACCTGCTGGGAATACAGCTTGTGAATTGCCTCTATCACAGCCTCCCTGCCTGAGGGAGTTGTTGGCAAGGCAGATTTGAGGAAACGGCGGGGGGGAAATGTCTCGAATTCCAGCCTGTACCCCTGAGATACTACTTGAAGGATCCAGGGATCTACTTGTGAGCGAGCCCACTGATTGCTGAAGTTTTTGAGACGGGCCCCCACCGTACCTGGCTCCGCCTGTTGAGCCCCAGCGTCATGCGGCGGACTTAGAAGAAGAAGCGGGGGAGGACTTTTGTTCCTGGGAACTGGCTGTATGCTGCAGCTTTTTTCCCCTACCTCTGCCTCTGGGCAGAAAGGACGCGCCTCTACCCCGCCTGCTCTTTTGGGGATGAAAGGACTGTACCTGATAATACGGTGCTTTCTTTGGTTGTGAGGGGACATGTGGTAAAAATGCTGACTTCCCAGCCGTTGCTGTGGACACTAGGTCTGAAAGACCATCCCCGAACAACTCCTCACCCTTATAAGGCAAAACTTCCATGTGCCTTTTAGAATCTGCATCACCTGTCCACTGCCGAGTCCATAACCCTCTCCTGGCAGAAATGGACAGTGCACTTATTTTAGATGCCAGCCGGCAAATATCCCTCTGTGCATCTCTCATGTATAAGACAGCGTCTTTAATATGCTCTATGTTTAGCAATATAGTGTCCCTGTCTAGGGTGTCAATGTTTTCTGACAGGAAATCTGACCACGCAGCTGCAGCACTGCACATCCATGCTGAAGCAATAGCTGGTCTCAGTATAATACCAGTGTGTGTATATATAGCCTTCAGGAGAGCCTCCTGCTTTCTATCAGCAGGTTCCTTTAGGGCGGCCGTATCCGGAGACGGTAGTGCCACCTTTTTTGATAAGCGTGTAAGCGCTTTATCCACCCTAGGGGGTGTTTCCCAACGTGACCTATCCTCTGGCGGGAAAGGGTACGCCATTAGTAACTTCTTTAGAAATTACCAATTTTTTATCGGGGCAGGCCCACGCTACTTCACACACTTCATTTAATTCTTCAGAAGGGGGAAAAACTACTGGTAGTTTTTTCTCTCCAAACATAATACCCTTTTTTGTGGTACCTGGGGTCACATCAGAAATGTGTAAAACATTTTTCATTGCCTCAATCATGTAACGAGTGGCCCTATTGGACATTACATTAGTCTCTTCGTCGTCGACACTGGTATCAGTATCCGTGTCGACATCTGTGTCTGCCATCTGAGGTAGCGGGCGTTTTAGAGCCCCTGATGGCCTTTGAGACGTCTGGGCAGGCACGAGCTGAGAAGCCGGCTGTCCCGCATTTGGCATGTCGTCAAATTTTTTATGTAAGGAGTCGACACTTTCACGTAATTCCTTCCACAAGTCCATCCACTCAGGTGTCTGCCCCGCAGGGGGTGACAACACATTTATAGGCATCTGCTCCGCATCCACATAAGCCTCCTCATCAAACATGTCGACACAGCCGTACCGACACACCGCACACACACAGGGAATGCTCTGACAGAAGACAGGACCCCACAAAGCCCTTTGGGGAGACAGAGAGAGAGTATGCCAGCACACACCAGAGCGCTATATAATACAGGGATTAACTAAATTATATCCCCTTATAGCTGCTATATATGTATATTGCGCCTAAATTTAGTGCCCCCCCTCTCTTTTTTACCCTTATGTAGTGTAGACTGCCTGGGAGAGCCAGGGAGCTTCCTTCCAGCGGAGCTGTGAGGGAGAAATGGCGCCAGTGTGCTGAGGGAGATAGCTCCGCCCCTTTTTCGCGGACTTCTCCCGCATTTTTCAGGAACTCTGGCAGGGGTAATTTATCACATATATAGCCTCTGGGGCTATATATTGTGATGATTTTGCCAGGCAAGGTGTTTATATTGCTGCTCAGGGCGCCCCCCCCCCAGCGCCCTGCACCCATCAGTGACCGCAGTGTGAGGTGTGCATGAGGAGCAATGGCGCACAGCTGCAGTGCTGTGCGCTACCTTGTTGAAGACAGGAGTCTTCTGCCACCGATTTTCCGGATCACTTCTTGCTTCTGGCTCTGTAAGGCGGCCGGCGGCGCGGCTCCGGGACCGAACATCAAGGCCGGTTCCTGCGGTCGATCCCTCTGGAGCTAATGGTGTCCAGTAGCCTAAGAAGCCCAAGCTACCACCAGTTAGGTAGGTTCGCTTCTTCTCCCCTTAGTCCCTCGCTGCAGTGAGTCTGTTGCCAGCAGATCTCACTGTAAAATAAAAAAACTAAAATATACTTTCTTTCTAGGAGCTCAGGAGAGCCCCTAGTGTGCATCCAGCTCAGCCGGGCACAAGATTCTAACTGAGGTCTGGAGGAGGGTCATAGTGGGAGGAGCCAGTGCACACCAGGTAGTCCTAAAGCTTTCTTAGTTGTGCCCAGTCTCCTGCGGAGCCGCTATTCCCCATGGTCCTTACGGAGTCCCAGCATCCACTTCGGACGTCAGAGAAAGATGTATTTTGGTCATGACCAGTGGTCAGGTAATGTTGGGGGTGTAGTGTCCTATGTCTGTGTAGGGTGTAATAGATGTATTATGGTCATGTCCAGTGGTCAGGTCATGTTGGGGGTGTAGTGTCCTAGGTCTGTATAGCGTGTAATAAATGTATTATGGTTATGTCCAGTGGTCAGGTCATGTTGGGGGTGTAGTGTCCTGTGTCTGTATAGGGTGTAATAGATGTATTATGGTCAGGGCCAGTGGTCAGGTCATGTTGGGGGTGTAATGTCCTATGTCTGTGTAGGGTGTAATAGATGTATTATGGTCATGGCCAGGGGTCAGGTCATGTTGGGGGTGTAGTGTCCTAGGTCTGTATAGCGTGTAATAGATGTATTATGGTTATGGCCAGTGGTCAGGTCATGTTGGGGGTGTAATGTCCTATGTCTGTGTAGGGTGTAATAGATGTCTTATGGTCATGGCCAGGGGTCAGGTCATGTTGGGGGTGTAGTGTCCTAGGTCTGTATAGGATGTAATAGATGTATTATGGTTATGGCCAGTGGTCAGGTCATGTTGGGGGTGTAATGTCCTATGTCTGTGTAGGGTGTAATAGATGTCTTATGGTCATGGCCAGGGGTCAGGTCATGTTGGGGGTGTAGTGTCCTAGGTCTGTATAGGATGTAATAGATGTATTATGGTTATGGCCAGTGGTCAGGTCATGTTGGGGGTGTAATGTCCTATGTCTGTGTAGGGTGTAATAGATGTCTTATGGTCATGGCCAGGGGTCAGGTCATGTTGGGGGTGTAGTGTCCTATGTCTGTGTAGGGTGTAATAGATGTATTATGGTCATGGCCAGGGGTCAGGTCATGTTGGGGGTGTAGTGTCCTGTGTCTGTATAGGGTGTAATAGATGTCTTATGGTCATGGCCAGGGGTCAGGTCATGTTGGGGGTGTAGTGTCCTATGTCTGTGTAGGGTGTAATAGATGTATTATGGTCATGGCCAGGGGTCAGGTCATGTTGGGGGTGTAGTGTCCTATGTCTGTATAGGGTGTAATAGATGTCTTATGGTCATGGCCAGGGGTCAGGTCATGTTGGGGGTGTAGTGTCCTGTGTCTGTATAGGGTGTAATAGATGTATTATGGTCATGGCCAGTGGTCAGGTCATGTTGGGGTGTAGTGTCCTAGGTCTGTATAGCGTGTAATAGATGTATTATGGTCATGTCCAGTGGTCAGGTCATGTTGGGGGTGTAGTGTCCTAGGTCTGTATAGGGTGTAATAGATGTATTATGGTCATGTTGGGGTGTAGTGTTCTATGTCTGTACAGGGTGTAATAGATGTATTATGGTTATGGCCAGTGGTCAGGTCATGTTGGGGTGTAGTGTCCTATGTCTATATAGGGTGTAATAGATGTATTATGGTCAGGGCCAATGATTATACATGATGACAATTGAGAATTGCGAGGAATTAAGTTTCAATTGATTACAAAACACAATGAAATGAAACAAAGATACTTTATGTTGTTGCTATTTGCACATTCTAACCATTCATTTATAATAGTTCTTTGGTTGGGATCCAACCAGCTGGAGTGTGAACACTGCAGGTCTGTTCCTGTAACCTGTTCTGCTGGGTGCAACATCCAATTGGGTCCCTGACAAACTCTAAAAAATTCTAAACAGCATCTTAGCATTGTGCCGAAACAGTGTAACAGCTTCCTGCAGTTTCTCAATGAGCGTGTTATGTTCCAATAAGATATTTCAGTGCAGTCTTGGGTGACATCCAGTGTAAGTGGCAGGTGAAATTACAGGGTTATTCGGAGAAAACCAGAATAAGCCGCTGATGTATAACACTGTACAGGTATCGTAAGAAGGGGTGTCTGGAAATTTGCCTTCTAAGATTTCCAAAAGAAGAATTCACAGACCTGTCACTTTGACACTTACTACCAGTTACTGGATAGTGATGTGACCTGAAATTCTTCTACGGATGAAAGAAGTGTAATCTTGCTGCAAATCCCACAACACCAAAGTTACGGTACATGGGACGGGCAAGTGGCAATGCCACACCGGCTCTGGTGTCACCACATGCCATCCTGTGCCATGTACCTTGTGGTGAGTGGACTTAGAGCTATATTTAGGCAGCTGAAAGTTTCTTTTTTTGTGCATAACCAAATGTTTTATCATATTATAGTGTTCTGTCTATTGCATGGGTTAGCATACGGATTAATACCTGATAATAAACATGGACCCGAGGTGACTCTGTATACAGATGTATGTATACCAAATACAGGCAGATACATAAATATTATATACGGCATAACTAAACTGATGCTAGTGTAGATACTGCTGTATGGAATGTCCTCACAGAGACCTTCATCCCTTACTCTAGATCTGATGCTGTGCTGTATGCAATGTCCTCACAGAGACCTTCATCCCCTACTCTAGATCTGATGCTCTGCTGTATGGAATGTCCTCACAGAGACCTTCATCGCCTACTCTAGATCTGATGCTGTACTGTATGTAATGTCCTCACAGAGACCTTCATCCCCTACTCTAGATCTGATGCTCTGCTGTATGGAATGTAGTATGTCCTCACAGAGACCTTCATCCCTTACTCTAGATCTGATGCTGTGCTGTATGGAATGTCCTCACAGAGACCTTCATCTCCTACTCTAGATCTGATGCTCTGCTGTATGCAATGTCCTCACAGAGACCTTCATCCATTACTCTAGATCTGATGCTGTGCTGTATGGAATGTCCTCACAGAGACCTTCATCACCTACTCTAGATCTGATGCTCTGCTGTATGGAATGTTCTCACAGAGACCTTCATCCCCTACTCTAGATCTGATGCTCTGCTGTATGGACTGTCCTCACAGAGACCTTCATCCCCTACTCTAGATCTGATGCTCTGCTGTATGGAATGTTCTCACAGAGACCTTCATCCCCTACTCTAGATCTGATGCTCTGCTGTATGGACTGTCCTCACAGACACCTTCATCACCTACTCTAGATCTGATGCTGTGCTGTGTAGTATGTCCTCACAGAGACCTTCATCCACTGCTCTAGCTCTGATGCTGTGCTGTATGGAATGTCCTCACAGAGACCTTCATCCACTACTCTAGATCTGATGCTGTGCTGTATGGACTGTCCTCACAGAGACCTTCATCCCCCATTCTAGATCTGATGCTCTGCTGTATGGACTGTCCTCACAGAGACCTTCACCCCCCATTCTAGATCTGATGCTCTGCTGCATGGACTGTCCTCACAGAGACCTTCATCCCCTACTCTAGATCTGATGCTCTGCTGTATGGAATGTCCTCACAGAGGCCTTCATCCCTTACTTTAGATCTCATGCTCTGTCTTCTGTATGGTCTGTCTGCAAAGAGGCCTTCATCCCCTACTCTAGATCTGATGCTATGCTCTATGGACTGTCCTCACAGAGACCTTCAACCCTTTACTCCAGATCTGATGCTATGCTATATGGAATGACCTCACAGACACCTTAACTTCCTATTCTAGATCTGATACTATGCTGTATGGACTGTCCTCACAGACACCTTCACCTTCTACTTTAGATCTGATGCTGTGCTTTATTGAATGTTCTCATGGACACCTTCATCCACTACTCTAGATCTGATGCTCTGCTGTATGGACTGTCCTCACAGAGACCTTCACCAACTACTCTAGATCTGATGCTCTGCTGTATGCAATGTCTTAACAGAGACCTTCATCCCCTACTCTAGCTCTGATGCTGTGCTGCATAGACTGTCCTCACAGAGACCTTCATCCACTGCTCTAGCTCTGATGCTGTGCTGTATGGAATGTCCTCACAGAGACCTTCATCCACTACTCTAGATCTGATGCTGTGCTGTATGGACTGTCCTCATAGAGACCTTCATCCCCTACTCTAGGTCTGATGTTGTGCTGTATGGACTGTCCTCACAGAGGCCTTCATTTTCCTATTCTAGTTCTGATGCTGTGCTGTATGGAATGTCCTCACAGAGACTTTCATTCTCTAATCTAGATCTGATGCTCTGCTATATGGACTGTCCTCACAGAGACCTTCATCCCCCATTCTAGATCTGATGCTCTGCTGTATGGACTGTCCTCACAGAGACCTTCACCAACTACTCTAGATCTGATGCTCTGCTGTATGCAATGTCTTAACAGAGACCTTCATCCCCTACTCTAGCTCTGATGCTGTGCTGCATAGACTGTCCTCACAGAGACCTTCATCCCTTACTCTAGCTCTGATGCTATGCTGTATGGAATGTCCTCACAGAGACCTTCATCCCTTACTCTAGCTCTGATGCTATGCTGTATGGAATGTCCTCACAGAGACCTTCATCCCTTACTCTAGCTCTGATGCTCTGCTGTATGCATTGTCCTAACAGAGACCTTCATCCCCTACTCCAGATCTGATGCTCTGCTGTATGGACTGTCCTCACAGAGTCCTTCATCCCTTACCCTAGATCTGATGCTGTGCTGTATGGAATGTCCTCAGACAGACCTTCATCTCCTACTCTAGATCTGATGCTATGTTGTATATTATGTCCTCACAGAGGCCTTCATCCCTTACTCTAGATCTGCTGTATGCAATGTCCTAACAGAGGTCTTCATCCACTACTCTAGATCTGATGCTATGCTGTATGGAATGTCCTCACAGAGACCTTCATCCCTTACTCTTGCTGATGCTGTGCTGTATGAAATGTCCTCACAGAGACCTTCATACAGTACCTTACTCTAGCTCTGATCTAGCTCTGATGCTGTGCTGTATGGAATGTCCTCAGAGAGGCCTTCATCCCCTACTCTAGCTCTGATGCATGATATGTACATATGGAGACCATTGCTTTGAGACTCTAGAATACTCTGTTGGGTGGAATTTCAATCAATTGGAACAATGCTACTATTTGTTCATCCAGGTCTATGCCATACGTACCAAAATACAGGCCATAAACGATGCCCGCTCCGAGGAATGCCCCCAAAGTCTGTGCCAGTGTGTATACTGGAAACTTTATCCAGGGTTCTCTTGCCATAATGCACAAGGCAAACGTTACAGCCGGATTCAAATGCCCACCTGAGGAAGACATGTACTATATAAGTAACATTATATCACAGGAACATTAAAGACGCAGAGAGAGGTTTGCGGGCAGACCTTATATGTCTGTGGAGAGTTTCCAGACGTTAATGACCTGGCTCCATCTGCTACAGATGAATAGATGTTGCCTCAGATCCCGCCACCGTTCAATTGTTTTTCCCTTTTAACTGTCAGGCCATAAATATATCTACAAATATACCCAAGGCTATCAAAGGAGGGTTATCTGTTCATTGGTGACTGATCTATATTGAGTTTCAGGAGGAGATGTACCAAGCCTTGGGAAGAAATAAAGTGCGGAAGTTTCCCAATCTTCTTCAGTCATTTATCTAGCACAGTCTATGAAATGAGAGTTAGAAGCTGGTTGATTTGGGCAACTTCCCCACTTAATCGCTGTCTCCAAGACTTGATACATTTCCCCAAAATTTTTATATTCTTGGGATAAATTCTTCCAGTTACTGAGTATTACCAACATCATGGTGGGTACTGAGATTAGGTCGGCTCCATCAGAGGGGCTCCCCTGTCCTGATGTACTATCACCGGTGACCATTATATACTCATTAACCAGCACATCACCACTCTTATATGTGGAATTGACATTTAAGCTGTACTTACCTGAAACCTGTCCTGAAATGAGAATGCCAAGCATGACTGCAAATCCAAAGGCCAAGTTAACGGTCAAGAATTGACCATGGGACCCCTTACTGAGAACCACCTGCGCCACTGAGCCACAGCCAAACATCTGCAGAATAGGAACAGAATACAACATGAACACACACTAAAGGCCAGTTCCAATGTTATATGTTCATTTTAGGTTTAATGACATGAAATAAAGTCATTTATGCAACTTTAATAAATAGTGAAACAGCATAATAATGAAAGTTTTTGTTGAGTGTGCAATGAAATGGCATATACACTGGAACCATACTTGCCACCCCTCCCTGAATGTGAGGGAGACTCCCTGAAATAGAAGCAATCTCCCTGACTCCCTGAACTAACAGAAATCTCCCTGATTGCTCCTTACCCCCATTATGCAGCTGTTACATTCTTGGGGGAAAATAGAGAAATCAGAGCTATATACATTCAGATGGGCTCATCAGCGCCATTTCCCTGTATTGGATATAAGGCACAGTGATCCCTATGGCTACATGTATTTTCAAATAAGGTTTCTGGTGGCTACTTATATGGAACCACCTCTGAGTAGAACACAACACATGAACAAGCTTCTGTAAAGTACCAGCGTATAGTCATCAACAATTAGATCTTACTGAGCAACAATTGCAACATATTACAGATACGGGGTTATACAATGACATGCACTAATATTTCGATCAATAAAAACGGGTGATTTTTGACCGATGGTCATCCAATCATAGCCAATTTTTATTGGCCAAAAAGTATCCCATTTTCGGGTGATAACACATGGAATCCGGGATAAATATATGGACCCATATGTTTTTGTGGAAAAATGGGGCTGTTATCCCGGATTATGCTTTGCGTGCCTCAATAATGGCCGATATGTGCTGGCATCGGGGACTAATTGGATAGGCCCTGGCAAATCCATTATCCGTGGTAAATTACCACTGATAATTGGATACCACTGATAGACAGATAGATGATAGATAGATAGATAGATAGAGAGAGAGAGAGAGAGAGATATATAGATAGATATGAGATAGATTGATAGATAGATAGATAGATAGATATGAGATAGATAGATAGATAGATAGATAGATAGATAGATAGATAGATAGATAGATAGATATTAGATAGATAGATAGATAGATAGATAGATAGATAGATAGATAGATAGATAGATAGATATGAGATACTGTATAGGATAGATAGATAGATAGATAGATAGATATGAGATAAATAGATATTAGATAGATCGATATATATGAGATAGATAGATAGATAGATAGATAGATAGATAGATAGATAGATAGATAGATATGAGATAAATAGATATTAGATAGATAGATAGATAGATAGATAGATAGATATGAGATAAATAGATGATAGA
The DNA here is from genome assembly GCF_028390025.1 of Pseudophryne corroboree. Classification (NCBI taxonomy): domain Eukaryota; kingdom Metazoa; phylum Chordata; class Amphibia; order Anura; family Myobatrachidae; genus Pseudophryne; species Pseudophryne corroboree. Next base: position 25,415,431 of record NC_086444.1, on the reverse strand, counting down.
TAGATAGATAGATAGATAGATAGATAGATAGATAGATATGAGATACTGTATAGGATAGATAGATAGATAGATAGATAGATAGATAGATAGATAGATAGATATGAGATACTGTATAGGATAGATAGATAGATAGATAGATAGATAGATAGATAGATAGATATGAGATAAATAGATATTAGATAGATAGATAGATATGAGATACTGTATAGGATAGATAGATAGATAGATAGATAGATAGATAGATAGATAGATAGATAGATAGATAGATAGATAGATAGATAGACAGGTCCAGGATATTGCCATTAGAAAATGTTAAGCTTGGAATAGCTAGTTCCCTACAATCATTGCACACACTGTACTATGTTTAAAATAACAGATAATGGGCGGGATGTATTAACATACATCGCCGCCCCTCGCCGGTTACCGCAGCGATGTTGATCGCATATGTACTAACATATGCGATCAACATCGCGATGCGGTGACGGAGGCCCCCCGCGATACCTGTTAGGTGGTCTGCGGGGGGTCTCCGTCACCTCCCCGGGGTCCCCACACTGGCTAGATGCCGGGAAGCAGCAGCAGGCTGCCCCCGGCACCTCCTCCTCCCCCCTGCAGCCGGAAGGACGTCTGGCTGCGTTGCTAGGGGGAGGAGGACACTACCTTCCGGGTCCAGGGCAGCCTGGAGGAAGGTAAGCCAGGGGGAAGGGGGGTCGGCGTCTGCGGCGGGGGTCGACGGTGTCGGCGGGTTGCGGCGGTCGGCGAAAAGAAGCCCATAGGCTTCTATAGGGTTTCGCCATCCAGAGATGGCGAAACCCTGGACGCCGAAAACGCTGCGGTAGGGTCTTAGTAAATATGAAAAAGCGGTAAAACCCCCGTTTTCGGGGGTTTTACCGCATTTTTGCTTTAGTACATCCCGCCCAATGGAACAAGTTATACCGTGGCCCGGGCAGAAGTGAGCAGGGCCATCTTAATGTATAGACACACTAGGCAGCTGCCCAGGGCCCCGTAATTGCAGGGGCCTTCATGCAGTAAGACTTGTAAAGTCTCTCTCTGTATACATATGGGAGCCTGGTTAGAGAGTAAAATACAGCTCTGCACACATTACTGTCACCAAGCTCCATAGGCGCTGTAGGAACTATTGATCCTCACATTGTAAAAGCCAAACACTGTGAATAATGACGACGAAGCGGAGGCTGGAACAGGGCGGGCGGGATAAGTGGAAAGCCGCACGTAACATAAGGAACTGCGGATAGGTGTGTAGTAAGACTTAAAAGTTTTATGTACTAAGCGTTGGAGAGAGATAAAGTACCAGCCAATCAGCTCCTAGCTGCCATGTTACAGGCTGTGTTTGAAAAATGACAGGAGCTGATTGGTTGGTACTTTATCTCCGTCCACTTTATCTCTCTCCAAGGCTCCACTTAGTATAAATACTGTACTGACGTCTACAGCCCACGCCGGTGTTTGCACACATACTACACACACACACACACACACACACACACACACACACACACACACACACACACACACACACACACACACACACACACACACACACACACACTCTCCTATATCCAGTCTCTCTGGTATCTGCCTGCAGCATACGGCACATCACACACTGATAACGGCAAGGTCTGCAAACCGCCGGCCACTCTAACATGCGGGGGGGGTCTGCATGAATGGAGTGCAACATAATTACACCTCCGCTCAGTTACATAGCCAGCCTGTAAAGTGGCGGGGCAGATGTACTATAAAGTGCCAGCCAATCAGCACCAAACTGTCATTCAAATACAGCCTGTAACATCGCAGTTAGGAGCTGATTGGCTAGTACTTTATCTCTCTCCACTTTATCACTCTCCAAGACTTAGTACATCTCCCACCCACAGCCTGTTGCTCCGTGTCATGCCCCCTCCCCCTATGCCAAGCCACGCCCCCACCCACCGCCTCTTGTGAAGCCAGAAAGTCAGCTACAAAGTTTTATATAAATTACATTCAGAAGAAAGGCTCAATGTACAAATAGAAATCGTAGTCTACTCATTCGTCTACTTCCCAGCCTACGCTACTGCGAGAATACACCCGTATATACCAAACATCCCTGCGTCCGCATGTGGAAGCGTTTCCTGGTATTCCGTCTGCAGCCGCAGCCGTCATCATTAGTAACTGAATTTGCACCAGCCCCCCTTCCCCACGCCTCCCCAAATCTGCGGTCACCACCCATAAACCAGTGTTTTCGGAGGATATGCCGCAAATCTTATTTGCCAAATAGGCCCCTTAATACCAAAAATACTGAAAATATATTTGATGTCGCCGCCTGTATTACAAAGTGCCCATTAGACAGATCTTACACAGTTAGTACATAGCAGAACTGTCAGACCAAGTGAGGCCCTGGATGGAGGACAACACAAGACTACTGTAGATGGAAATGAGCACTGCTTAGCAAACATGGGCCGCAGCCCTAGACTTTAGTATATTAAGAGCCTGTGGTAAGACAGTCGGCTGAGCTTTTACAAACACTTTAATTGCTCTAAGCTCATATTCACTTTTATGCGTGCAGTATACAACGTCTGACAATTATGTTCATCAAATAAATTAATCGGAGCAGGTCGCTGTCCCTGCTCGTGATTGATTTATATTTCGCTAAAGCGATGCCTGATAATAACTCGCGCAGCATCTTGCGAATAGGCCCCATGACAGCCCAAACTGCGTCGGCTGCAGCCGCATTCTCCCTCTCTCCAAATATCTTTAAAAGAAAAATAAATGAAATAGTCACACCAAAAGCTGTCAGTACACGCTGGGACTAGTAGTTCCACAGCAGCTGAAGAGCCACAGGCTGTCTGCCTTCCTTGCAATGTTTTAGTGGCCACTTCTAGCGACGATAATGTTTAACAGACAATAAAACCTGGTGGAGTTGTTTTTTAAAGTAAGAAAAGTTATAGGAAAGGGAACGTTTTCTGTATAGTATGGGGTGGGGTGGGGGGGGGGGGTGGGGGCTCCGCTCCTTAGGACGCTGCTCACTTACGGGCCCTGAGGTACAGCGCTATAATGTAGTAGTGTTTATTTTCCTATATAGAAATTAAATGGTTTATAAAGGAACAATTTTGGGGGATCCGGTCTGAAGATCGACAGTGTCTAGGTCGACAATGTTTAGGTTGACCACTATAGGTCGACAGTCACTAGGTCGACATGGATGGAAGGTTGACAGGGTTTCTAGGTCGACATGTGCTAGGTCGACAGGTCTAAAGGTCGACATGAGTTTTTTAAAAAAAAAACTTTTTTTGAATTTTTTCATACTTAACGATCCAGGTGGACTACGATTGGAACGGTAAAGTGTGCCGAGCGAAGCGGTAGCGGAGCGAAGGCACCATGCCCGAAGCATGGCGAGCGAAGCGAGCCATGCGAGGGGACGCGGTGCACTAATTTGGGATCCCGGCCACTTTACGAAGAAAACGACACCAAAAAAAATAAAATAATCCTCATGTCGACCTTTAGACCTGTCGACCTAGCACATGTCGACCTAGAAACCCTGTCGACCTTCCATCCATGTCGACCTAGTGACTGTCGACCTATAGTGGTCGACCTAAACATTGTCGACCTAGACATTGTCGATTTGATGAACCACACCCCAATTTTTGAGGCACCGGCCAAGTTACGGATCCTGTTTCTGTTTGCACAGTCGGTTCCTGTTGGGCAGGAATCCACAAGCTGGCGATATACTATATAGTGTGGGTGCTTGCATCACCCGTGTCTGTGTGGTGACTTGGTAAATGCCCAGTTATTACTATACCCCTTTCACACTGCCAATGCCGGATCCCACCCAGGAATTGGAGGTGACGTAGAGTGTGGTCCATGTAGCAAAAGAATGTTTTCCTATGACATCATAGTGTCTGCTTCTCCTGCACTTCTCTCCAGGTAGTGTTACCATATAATAGCTAGCAATTATTAGATATATTGTATACAACATATAACAAATGTACCCCTAATTGTGGCAGGGGAAAGTGACTGCACAGACTAACAGCTCTCCAGCTGCACCTTCTGCATTTAATATGGAGGGGAATTTTCCTTTGTACTGTTATGTCTAAGGCAAAAGTGATCATTTTCCTGTGTACTGTTATGTCTAAGGCAAAAGTGATAATTTTCCTTTGTACTGTTATGTCTAAGGCAAAAGTGACAATTTTCCTTTGTACTGGTATGTCTAAGGCAAAACTGATCATTTTTCTTTGTACTGTTATGTCTAAGGCAAAAGTGATCATTTTTCTTTGTACTGTTATGTCTAAGGCAAAAGTAATAATTTTCCTTTGTACTGTTATGTCTAAGGCAAAAGTGATCATTTTTCTTTGTACTGTTATGTCTAAGGCAAAAGTGATAATTTTCCTCTGTACTGTTATGTCTAAGGCAAAAGTGATCATTTTTCTTTGTAATGTTATGTCTAAGGCAAAGTAATAATTTTCCTTTGTACTGTTATGTCTAAGGCAAAAGTGATAATTTTCCTCTGTACTGTTATGTCTAAGGCAAAAGTAATAATTTTCCTGTGTACTGTTATGTCTAAGGCGAAAGTGATAATTTTCCTTTGTACTGTTATGTCTAAGGCAAAATTGTCATTGTTTACATAATGTGGCCTCATAATTGCATTTGTGAGTGTATATTAATGTGCAATTTCCAGGGCTTTATCGCTGCAATTTGTATACTTGGCAAACAGCAGACGCCCCCGCACAGTGCGGGCATTGTCATAGGGAGGCATGGCTTCAGTTTTTTATAGGGAGTCTGTTACACAGTCCACGATAACACAAACTAAAACGCTATCATACATGATAGTGTCACTAAGCAATATCCTTGTGTTCGGCGGAATGTTCTTTGCTATGTGTCCCTATTATAAGGTTCATCAATGACATATCAGCTGAGCAAGTGGTGGCTGTAACTGCACCTTCCCTCCTTGAAGTCGGGGGACTTGTACCCTCCATCCAGCAACCTGAGCTTAAGTGAATGCAGCAGACATCCCAGTTATGGGAGACACAGAGCTATATTTGTCCTCAGGTTAGCAGGAGAAAGGGCAATAACTCCAGGGGTATGTAACTGCTAGTGTCCTTCACTAAGTACGGGTCGGTGTCACTAGTAGAGGAGCCTCAGGGGTCTGAGCGGCAGATTTATAAAGCCTGGTGAAGTGATAAAGTGGACTGTGATAAAGTACCAGCCAATCAGCTCCTAACTGTCATTTTTCAAACCCAGCCTGTAACATGTTAGTTAGGATATGATTGGCTGGTGCTTTCTCTCCTTCCACTTTATCACTTCACCAGGCTTAATAAATCTGAGTATCATGTCAGACACACAGTGAGCGCAAAACTGATATCATAAACGCTGTAACAGAAGTCACATTTTGTAATGGAACATAGGGATCTATTTACTGAGCATTGGACAGAGATAAAGTGGATGCAGATAACGTACCAGCCAATCAGCCCCTAACTGCCATGTTACAGGCTGTGTTTGGAAAATGACAGTTAGGAGCTGATTGGCTGCTACTTTATCTCCGGCCACTCTATCTCTCTCCAAGGCTTAGTAAATAGACCTCTATATAGACTTGTATTAAATCATATTATCACTTGCTCCTAATGCAGACTGGATGCCTGAGCAGCGCCAGTCACACAACGTATAATGGCTAACCCAACATTTACTGTATGTAATGCAAATCCAATGCAGTGAGGCGTTTTTTGTGTGCAAATTATGTATTTCCATACTGTGCTCGCACACTAAAAAAAAAGGCTGACGCTTGCGTCCATATACAGATCCGGTTGCATCTTACACTTACGGCTCCTTAAAGAAGCGGAACGGGGTGGGAAGCGGGCGTTTTTGAGATGTACATTGAAAATATTGAAGGAAAAAGAAACATACTTTTTTAGCTAGAGTGCAAGCTCTGTGGCTAGGCATAGAGATGGCCATCAGTGGGTTAACCATCAATTTTGCCATCGGTGCTTAATATTGATGGCAAGAAACCATAGATGGGAAACCATTGATGGTTTGCACCTATAACTGTGGGAAACAGCAGCAGACGTGCCAATTAGGGTGGGGCTTAGTAGGGCACCAGAGGCGGGGCTAAGCTCTATGCCCTCCTGCGCTGAAGATAAAACACTGTCCGCCTCTCAGCCACCAAAGTTGGAGAACCATCGAATCTCCTCCATCAATTAAAAATTAAAATTGACCATCGGTGGCCATCCCTAGCTAGGCATGCCATGCTTAAAAACATTCTATGAACTAAACAAACTGGTATGCAGAGACAGACTGAGGTATAATAGATTTGTCTCCTGGAAATTCATGTCTAGGTGATACAGGCATAGTGGGGCGTATTCTGCATTGCAGATGTGTCAGAGCCTGGATTCCAGACTGCGCGCCCTTTCGCCAGGGATCCTGTGGAGTTGGCACCCTCCGCCTGTGCAGGAAGGACTTTAGACTTTTATCAGACCCTCCACAGTGTAAACAGAAACTTCCTGGGCATCTTGGAGTCACAGGCCCACAACTGGCTTTGGCAGAAAGTTACCTGAGGCCTGCCAGATCGCACAAAGCATTGACTGTCCTTATCTCCCTCTCAATGGGAAACGTTTCACTCCCGATCTGATTTTATTAGGCCGCCGGGCGCAGCGCAAGAACACCAGTGAATTAATTCAGGCTTCCCCCAGCGAGGAATTACTAATGATCGTCTCATTTCTCTTGTGAGAACGCGGCGTGAGCGTTGCAGCATAAACAGCTAACACCCTGCTTCCACAGTGATGGATTTACTGCATACTGGAAGCAATATGTTTCCAAACGTCCCTCGTGGGATTAATGTGGAAAATGTAACGGCGGATTGCTTGTCCAGGAAATTCTGCTACATAGGATCTATAAGACTGTAACAGGAGTTCCCTGATGAGCAATGATAACCAATTAGGCAGCACGGACGGCGTAGTGGTTAGCATTACTGCCTCACAGCACTGAGGTCATGGGTTCCATTCCTACCATGGCCCTATCTGTGTGGAGTTTGTATATTCTCCCCGTACTTGTGTGGGTTTCCTCCGGGTACTCCGGTTTCCTCCCACAATGCAAAAATACACCGGCAGGTTAATTGGCTCCCAACAAAAATTTACCCTAGTGTGAATGTGTGTGTGTGTACATGTGATAGGGAATATAGAGTGTAAGCTCCACTGGGGCAGGGACTGATGTGAATGGCCAAATATTCCCTGTAAAGCGCTGCGGAATATGTATGCGCTATATAAATAACTGGTAATAATAATTATAATGCAGATTATTTGCATTTTAATTGAAAGAAAGGACAGTGAAATGTGAGTCAGGGCAAACAGAGGATAGTAATTACCGCCATTAAAACCCTACTTTTTGGCAAATTCCATATAACATTTGTGACATTGCCAAGTAGGGGATATATATACCTATATATCCTGCCCTGGTGTAGACTACAAACAACATTGTAATCTATACAACCCATTAAGAACCTAGCAATCTGGTGGACCATTATGCAATAGGTAGCATCTATCCTTGTGTATCAATGCCTATTTCCCTATAGAGTGTAAGCTTGCGAGCAGGGCCCTCCTACCTCTATGTCTGTCTGTTTTTACCCAGTTTCGTTCTTTTACTGTTCTAATTGTAAAGCGCAACGGAATATGCTGCGCTATATAAGAAACTGTTATTTAATAAATAAATAATCTGAAAATGCAGTTTGCAGATTTCATGGAAGCTCGACCCCTAGTGGACATAAATGGTAATGCATCTTAAAAATAAAAAAGCATATTTAGAACAATGGCCCTCATTCCGAGTTGTTCGCTCGCAAGCTGCTTTTAGCAGCATTGCACACGCTAAGCCGCCGCCTACTGGGAGTGAATCTTAGCTTAGCAAAATTGCGAACGAAAGATTCTCAAAATTGCGAATAGAAATTTCTTAGCAGTTTCTGAGTAGCTCGAGACTTACTCTGCCACTGCGATCAGTTCAGTCAGTTTCGTTCCTGGTTTGACGTCACAAACACACCCAGCGTTCGCCCAGACACTCCCCCGTTTCTCCAGCCACTCCCGCGTTTTTACCAGAAACGGCAGCGTTTTTTCACACTCCCATAAAACGTCCAGTTTCCGCCCAGAAACACCCACTTTCTGTCAATCACACAACGATCACCAGAACGAAGAAAAACCTCGTAATGCCGTGAGTAAAATACCAAACTTCTTAGCAAATTTACTTGGCGCAATCGCAGTGCGAACATTGCGCATGCGCAGTTTGCGGAAAATCGCTGCGATGCGATGAAAAAGAACGAGCGAACAACTCGGAATGAGGGCCTATATTTTTAGGTTGTAGGACTCTACACACCTCAGATAAATCTTGTGATAGCTAGATAGATAGATAGATAGATAGATAGAGATAGATAGATAGATAGATAGATAGATAGATAGATAGATAGAGATAGATATTACTACCATTTTTTATTATATATACCCCACCCCATATTCCTTATGCAACACTTTGTGCACACCACTCCCTAATCTCCTATGAGTTATATACTCCACCCTTGCTCTCAGTACATACTGTCACATAGTATATATCTACACAATTATTTGCTAAAACACTGACTGACTCACTGCACCCATCACCAGTAACCAGAAAATGTAATTAGTCGCCCAGTCGCTTCTTAAGTACAGATCATTACAAAACTTCCCCATAAATCTGTCTTTATTATTATGCTCATTAATTCATAGCAAATATGCAAGAGCGACAAACACTGGAAGACAGTGCTCTGATATTAATATAACATGGGCATGATAATCAGCATCATCCAAAGCTGTTAATATTGTATTCCGAAAAATAAAAACACTAAACCTGATGGAAGGAATCAGTAATAAAGTGCAATACATTAGCACTGCTCTTCATTAATTATGCTAATCCACCAGGCTTTACCTAGACATTTTAGCAAAAACTAATCCGTTCCAGAAATTTATTAAATGGACACCTCAAATACTGTATATTGCAAATTAGAGGCTTTTACCATAATTGCATTTTAAAATATGTAGTTTGAATTGTGACTAAAGCAAACCTTGACTTTACTATCCCAGAAACGTGGCATATTAATGTTTAGATTTAATATTGTGCCATGATGCTCCGCCCCTTTCCAGGTGCTTATACCCTTTTTACATCCTGCAGATGTTGCTGTTTCTAGAGAGATCTATGAAGTTACCCTCAAAATACCATTACCCCCTCTCCCTCAAGGACACCATCTCAGTTTATATGTAAGTTGCCCTATAGCCCTCTGCCAATTCTGGCACTAGCCTAACTGTAGAACTGGGCTAGCTCCATCCCCTTCTGTATTGCGATTGGCTGACCCATGTGACAGTCAGCTGAGACAGCCAATGAGAAAATAAAAAATAGAAAAGGGGCGGCAGCGCTGACAACTGCATTAGTCAGATGGTTGTCAAGTGACCGCCTAGCTGAGGGCTGGAGGTGAGACACATCTGCATCTGGGTGGAGAAGTTGTGTGTGTTATTTATTTGTGATATTAGGCAATTGGAGCGCTGGATTGATGGAGAAAGCCAGCCACGCATGGAATTGCAACAAGAGCTGGAAAGCAGAAGTGGTTTCACAGTTTCTCAGTGCAAAGTGCTTCATCAGGTCTTCCCAAACAGTGTCAACACTAAACTACAACAATACCACACGTGCCCAACTGACAGATGTACAAAGCATGCAACCCAGGAACTATTTATTGTATTGTATTCAGCCCCAAACTCACAAATTGTGCCATCCCATCCAAGATCAATTCTGACCCAGCTGGTTACTTTGAGGCTAACTTGCACCCAACATCTGCTTCCATCTCAATGTATTATTCCATAGAACCCTATATTAAATATAACATTGTGCCACAGATGTTTTTTTGCGGCACATTTTCTCCCACTCTGCAAAAGGTGTGAGGGAGCATCAGTAAAGCAGGAGGGAGCTTCAGTAATCTGCGCTCCTGCCAGAGACGGCCTTAGGCATAGGCAAACTAGGCAAATGCCTAGGGCATTTGGTATGCCTAGGGGCACCAGCAGCTTCTGCTCATTAAAATGATATGCGGCATGCCTATATTCTGTGTGTGACTGCGGCTGTATCTGCATACAAAATGCTACGTTGCCGTGTATTCCTGGAAATCACTGTAATGTAGCATTTCGTATACAGATACAGCCGCAGTCACACACAGAATATAGACATGCTGCATATCATTTTAATCAGCAGGAGCTGCTTGTGCATCCTAGCCACATAGTAATGCAAATAATATGATGCATTTTCATAAACAAAAGGCGCCCGACATTAGCAGAGCTGCCAGCTGACTCATGCCAGGCATCTCCTGCAGAACTAGCGGTGGTGCTAGGGGGCACCAGCCAAAATTTTGCCTAGGGCATCATATTGGTTAGGGCCGGCTCTGGGTCCTGCCCTGTGTGCCAGATGAGGAGGAACGCAGTGCAGTGCTGTTTGGTTTGGCACAGGACGGAGTGACTTTCACTGTGCACACCAGTCTGACATAAACCTGTTCCTAATGTGCACTGTCCAAAAAAACCTCTCCGCAGATCCAGCTGTGTTCACAAGTTCTCCTTTACCTGTGCACCACTAGAAATGTGGCACAAGGGTCCCTGTGCACTATTCATGGTCACCAGTAACGGCTGACTGCCCCAGCCCTGACCTGCAGACTGGTAAGTGAGTGCAGTTATCTCAGGGGTGACATCTGAGAGGCCACACTGAGTGCGCACCCAGCCAGCAGCTGATAAGAGCGCCAGACTCTAGCAAAAATATGTTATGGTTCAAACTGAATGGCTTTATATGAAAGACGCCGCCTGATCCCTGCGCTCTGCTATGACACATACACAGTATGTATGTGTCCGGCCAGTAATTCTGCAGCACGTGTGTAACAGCCCCCCTGTGCTTATATATGGTGTGGATTAGGTTAGGCAGGGCTGGGTTATGACCTAACTCACAGCAGAAAGTTGTGCAGAGGAAATAGGTCACCGTATTCCCTTCCTCTGTAAATAACAGGTGGCTGTAACTGTTCTGCTGGTGTTATATACTGTTGGGGTGACCTATCTTATATATAGTTATATAGAAGTGAAAGCGGCGGGGTTCCACAGCTTATAAATGCAACAGCAATGCAGGATTGTAACTAATGTAATTCTGCGCAGCTCCGGACCACCAGCTCTGCCCCATAAGGTGCCACTCAGTGCCCGTGTGGTGCATTAAATGCTATCATTCGTGGGTAAGCGGCTGCACCATGCAGGGCTTCATACATTACAGTCAAATAATACAAGAGTGCATGGGACATACATATTGCTATTTATAAGTGTTTAATTAAAACAAATGTCATTTTTTTAAGAAGCATTAAAATAATTTCTTAAAAGCAATCGGCTCCCTGATTTCCGCAGAGACGCAAGACTTACTGCCCAGACCCTGTATTTGTGGAGCCCAATTGTGCCCATGTCACCTTAACGTGACCGTTCCCTGTGCAAGATTCCCCTTCTGTGTTACAGCCAATAAGAACCTCTGTCAGGCAACCTGCGGCTCGCCAAATGCTGAGAGAACTTCTGCCACTTGTAGTCCCACAACAGCTGACGAGCCTGGGGTTTCTGCGTAAGATGCTCTAGGACCATTTCATTAAGATCGAATGACAGAAATGATGCATTAATGACTGTCCTGTATCCACAGGTGTCACTCAGAAGGCAGCAAACAACCTACACAGGCACCTACCTACAAGGAGCTCTCCGGTCTGGGGCACCAGGGGTTAAGCTTACACACGGCACATGCTCACCAATACACCCGCTTGTGACTTTCTAAGGACTCTATGACGAATAAGACTTACCACCAGGATCAGGGTCCCCAGGCACTCGGACAGCGCCTGCCTCAGCAGCTTGTTTCGGATCCGCAGCATCCCGGAGACGCTCTTGAGAAGTTCCTTCTGTCTCCCCATGGTGAGTGTCGCCTGTGTCAGGATAGAGGTGTGATGTGTGCAATGCTCCCAGCTGCTGAGACTGAGCAGGGCATATGTATGTGTGCAGGGCTATAAGTTTGGAGGCAGACACCTCCCATCCTCTGTCCTGGGACACTCCTCTCCCCACCCAGCCCCACACTCACAACACGTCAAGTGTCTTTCCACTTTCTGGGTGTATGCAGCAATACTAAGATGAAACCACTGGAGTGAAGAACGGGGACGATAGGGATCTATACTATAGAGTTAATGTTAGGATTATCGTTGGCTGGTAATAATTCCGCAATCTCTCTCATCTGGAACATAGAAACGTAGAATGTGACGGCAGATAAGAACCTCTTGGCCCATGCAGTCTGCTCCTTTAACATTGTGACATCTTCTATGACTGCTATATCGTGTATGGAAATAAAAGTTACTCTTGGCCCTTATCAAAGGCTCTATCCTGGCACAGAATATATTTATAGTCATTTATATTTTCTTGCTGAAACCCGTCTGTTTCTAACAGGACCGTAAGTAGGGCGGTGCGGCCGTGGCCGTCACATAGTGAGGAGTTCCCACGAGGACCCTGCATTTGGCCAATGGTGTCCTGGGCCAGCGTGTTCTTTGGAGATTACGGCCATGCACTCTGCAGGGGTGTAGCAGTGGCCCGCTGATGGCCCACCCACCCCAGTGGGCACAGTCTTATGATAGTATGTGCTCAGGGGGGTGAGCGAGGGCTGCACGGGGCGAGCTGTCACCCAGATTTGTAGCCTAATCACTGACCTCCACACGGAAGGATTAAGACCATCTTGGCTCCTCTGCCCCCTAGCGATGGGCAAATCTCTCCGCTTACCTCGAAAGAGGATGACGGTTGTGCAGCGAAACTGAAAAGTGACGTTGCACATATATTGTGTGGTTCAGTATATACACAGATGCCCCCCCACCTTCAGTGTGCCCCCGCCGTCCAGCCAGTGCGCACGGTCATTGCAGTCCTGAAGGTGGGTCTAAAAAGCGGCATCCAGGTGGTAGACAGTCAAAAGGTGGACACCACATGGTCAACGGGGTCCAAAGGGTGACAGTTAAATGGTCAACTTGGATTTAGGTCGACAGGGTCAGAAGGTCGACAGGGTCATAAGGCTGACACAAAAAATGTTGACGCATTTTCATTATTTGTAGGAGTAGGGGTTAGATTTAGGGTTAGGAGTAGGAATAGGCACTTCCGGGAGGTTTAGGGTTAAAAAAAAAAAGTGTTGACATTTTCTGTGTCGATTATTTGCACTTTTTACTTTTGTCCCTGTCAACCTAAGTCCATGTCGACCGTTTAACTGTCAACTTTTTGACCCTATCGACCTATAGCCTGTCTGGGGTTGACCTTTTGACTGTCTATCTATGTACTGCCTATCCTACAATCCACACCCCCTAAAAGGCCCATGTCTTCCACACGTGGTTATCATTATCATAGCCACAAAGCATGGCCTAATACCACACGTCATAATGTAATGTTACCCACACCTGACATATTGTCGATCACCGGAAACGCTGTTATGTTTTCTATATCTCCAGAAAGCAGGAGAACCGTAGGTGTTTTAATAATGGGTGCACCCAGAGCAGGGTCACCAGTGGTGGTGCAAGCAGGTCCCTCCCCCTATTTAGTGTTCAACAGCACCAACGTTCCGCTGATATGTTCAGGTAGGTGGCGCTGCACAGTGAAAGCTCTGGGCAAATGGCATTGGCTCAGTGGCGTCATGACATGGCATTACATGCAGGACTCGGCTCCTGTCACAGAGTATGAGGCAACAGTGCAGACGGACGAGTCTCTGGGGGCAGCCCAGCATCTGGGAATGCTGGGAGCACCCCCAGAGTGATTAAAACTGGGGTCGGCCTGTGAGGCCACTCCTCTTCCTGTGAGGCCATGCCCCCTTTTTGAACGTGCACGCCTACGGAGCGTGTGGGGGGGCGGTCAGTCAGGTGATCACACACGCGCAGGTCACTGCTATGGTTTGTGTACTGCAGCAGTGGGCATGGATGAGACAGCGTCAGTCCCCGCTCTGTACCTGGACTACTACTACCAGGGCCGGCTCCAGGCCTACTAGCACCCTGTGCGAGAAAATGTAAAAGCGCCCCCTCCCATACTCAGCTCCTGGAAAAGTAGGCGTGGGCTCCTGAAAAGTGGGCGGGGCCTCACAACTTCATATTATCACACTACAAATAAATAAATATATTTTCACACACCCTCTACGCACACAATTAGCAGCATTACACATAACAGCTACAGTAGTGTTCCTTACACACAATGTCTCCAGTATAGTGCCAGCTACACACAATGTCTACAGTAGTGCAGTGCCAGATAGACATGACATGCCCCGCAGCAGTGCCAGCTACACATGACATGCCCCCAGCAGTGCCAGCTACACATGACATGCCCCCCAGCAGTGCCAGCTACACATGGCATGCCCCCCAGCAGTGCCAGATAGACATGATATACCCCCCAGCAGTGCCAGATAGACAGGACATGCCCTGCTGCAGTGCCAGCTACACATGATATGCCCCCCAGCAGTGCCAGCTACACATGATAGTGTTCACTGGGATTTTTTTAGGGCAGGGGTGCTGATCACGGGGAGGGCACATTTTGCATTTGGGAGGGCACATATTTAAGTTAGAAGGGCAAAATTATGTACATACTGTAATGCTTGTTGCTCCGTTCAAAATCATGGACCTTGCGCAGCGAAGGCGCGCATCAAAAATTTAGGTGCGTTGCTTCGTGGGGAAGGGGCGCGGCCACATAGTGGCAATTCGCATTACACCACACAGTAGTGCAGCTAATACACATTGCACCAGGTAGAACCTCCTATACACACTGCGACAGGTAGAGCACGTTAGACACTTTGCGCCAGGCATTGCACTGAGACATGGGAACACTACATGATATGCCCCCCAGCCGTGCCAGCTAGACACGACATGCCCCCCAGCCGTGCCAGATGCACATGACATGCCCCCCAGCAGTGCCAAATGCACATAACATGCAGTGCGAGAAACATAATTGCCCCCACAGTGCCAGATACATAAATGCCCCCCACAGTGCCAGATACATAAATGCCCCCCACAGTGCCAGATACATAAATGCCCCCCACAGTGCCAGATACATAAATACCCCCCACAGTGCCAGATATATAAATGCCCCCCACAGTGCCAGATATGCCCCCACAGTCCCAGATAGATAAATGACCCCACAGTGCCAGATACATTAATGCCCCCTCACAGTGCCAGATAAATGCCCCCACAGTGCCAGATGCATTAATGCCCGATCACAGTGCCAGATAAATGCCGCCACAGTGCCAGATACATCAATGCCCCCCCCAGTGCCAGATATGCCCCCAGACCCAGATAGATACATGACCCCACAGTGCCAGAAATGCCCCCACAGTGCCAGATACATTAATGCCCCCTCACAGTGCACAGATAAATGCCCCCACAGTGCCAGATAAATGCCCCCCCACAGTGCCAGATACATTAATGCCCCCCCACAGTGCCAGATAAATGAATGCCCCCCACAGTGCCAGATAAATGCCCCCCACAGTGCCAGATAAATGCCCCCCACAGTGCCACATATGCCCCCAGTACCTGCCGTGCCGAGGGAGGGGGAGTGCTGCTGTGCGCGCCGCTGTCTGACACAGAACTGTGCGCGCTGTGTGGCGCCGGTGTCTGACATCAGACGCCGGCGCCGCATAGCGCACACAGCTCACTAACAAGCGGGAGGACAGCAGGGGAGATCAGGGCCGGCTTCAGGCTCCGACATGGCGGCGCCAGCACGCGGCGCCCTTTAAGGGTGGCGTCCTGCGCGGCCGCTCGAGTCGAACATGCCTCGAGCCGGCCCTGACTACTACTGCCCCATTACAGTCCCTAAGCCGCAATGTCTCGGAATAAATTCCATTATATAAAGTCGCCATATTCCTTTCAGTGATTCAGGAAGGGTCATTTACAAAGCTAAAGATGCAGCACAAATATAGGGGCTCATTTATCAACAAGTGATAAAACTCACAGGGGGGAAATTTACTAAGGTGGGAGTTTTCAAGAACTGGCGATGTTGCCCATAGCAACCAGTCAGATTCTGTCTATTATCTTCTAGAAGCAGCTAAATAAATGTTAAGTAGAATCTGATTGGTTGCTATGGGCGACATCACCAGTTCTAAGAAAAACACTCACCTTCAGAGGTGGATTGGCCATAGGGTTCACAGGGAAGATTCCCGGTGGGCCGACGCACCCGCGGGGCCTGTTTTGGCTGAGGAAATGTGGTCCTTTTTATAGACATAATGAATAAGATGCAAAATAATTTGCATATATGAAAATGACTTTGCCACTGTGGGGTGCACAGTCCGGACAACACAGGTGGGCCATGGCGGCTGCGTGACATCCTGCACAGCCGCTGCGACCCAGAACGTGGTGGGTAGCTACCTGCCAGAGCAGCTAGGCTGCGCAGGCAGGGATCTACTTGGCGGGTGCCAAAGCATTGCCGCAGTGTGATGCTTTCACACCTGTGCGGGGGGGGAGGAGGGGGGTCAGACATATGGGGCAGACTACCCCTGTGCTGGGCGTACCCCACATGTCAGAGTAAATGATCATAGATGTGCTAAATTGAACACATCTACGATCAGCTCTGAATCACCCCCACAGCCTGTAACGGGTGTGGTTCATCAAATCGACAGTGTCTAGGTCGACAATGTTTAGGTCGACCACTATAGGTCGACAGTCACTAGGTCGACATGGATGGAAGGTTGACAGGGTTTCTAGGTCGACATGTGCTAGGTCGACAGGTCTAAAGGTCGACATGAGGATTTATTTTTTTTTGGTGTCGTTTTCTTCGTAGAGTGACCGGGATCCCAAATTAGTGCAGCGCGTCCCCTCGCATGGCTCGCTTCGCTTGCCATGCTTCGGGCATGGTGCCTTCGCTCCGCTACCGCTTCGCTCGGCACACTTTACCGTTCCAATCGTAGTCCACGTGGATCGTTAAGTATGAAAAAATTCAAAAAAAGAAAAAAAATGTGAAAAACTCATGTCGACCTTTAGACCTGTCGACCTAGCACAAGTCGACCTAGAAACCCTGTCGACCTTCCATCCATGTCGACCTAGTGACTGTCGACCTATAGTGGTCGACCTAAACATTGTCGACCTAGACACTGTCGATCTTCAGACCGGATCCCGCCTGTAACATGGCTGTTAAAAACCGCTTGGCTGGTACTTTATCTCTCTCCTTAGTAAATAGACCCCCTAGGGCTCTTTCACTGCTCCCATCACCTCCTTGCTAAACAGAATGTAACGGTGACGTAATGACCTCTGGCCGATGCTGGATGTTTTGGGAAGGGGTTCTCCTTTAAGTGTCCCGGCCACACACGATGCCATGGTGTGGAATCCCTAAATCACCACCGTGCCTTATTTCCATAGAAGCTGGTCAGATCATTACTGGGCACACTGGTGAGGCGGTGTAACGCTGACCCGGGTGGTGCTGGTGACTGGTGTGTGGGCATCTTCTGACCCCATATTGTACTCTGGGTGTGTAACCTGGTGCTCAGGCTGGGTGGGAGGACTGGGCCTCTCCGTGCCTATAATGGACCTCTCCTAACTAAAAGACAAAAGAAAAATATAAAATCAGAATCCGTTTGGAAATCCATAATATAATATAATAATCTCTCTCATTCTTCCGTATTCACCTCATCCGATCTCAGGGATGTCACACACAGTGATGTACAGTATTATAATTATATCCAAACTGCACATAGTAATATGCTGTCACTATTTAAGTGGCTGTTAATAAATAATATTTAGATGAAAGTAACATTTGTACATACACATAATCGTCCACATTAAATCATGCGTCGGTCACAGCTGTTATTAATTGTAAATGATAGTGAAAGGTGTTTATCCCCGTCCGCGACTCTCCACCTACCCGTCCAGCGCACATCAGACACGTCACATTCCGCACGCTGACTCGGGCACAGATAAACTATGCTGCTTGTTATAACATGAAGACTATTCTGTCCCCTCCAGCGTCTGATGGGAACAGGCTGACATTTCCACGTGCGTGACATGTCCCTGCATTTAGGACCCCACAGAGCTTTCATTTAGAGGCAGCGCTGTATATTCCAAATATGGGGCATTGTATACACAGAGCTGGTGCTATGGGCAGTAGTGCAAAGGTATATCCCACACATGGGGCAGTGTGTCACAGAGCTGGTGCTATGGGCAGTAGTACACAGGTATATCCCACATATAGGGCATTGTATGCACAGAGCTGGTGCTATGGGCAGTAGTGCACAGGTATATCCCACATATGGGTCATTGTATACACACAGCTGGTGCTATGGGCAGTAGTGCACAGGCATATCCCACACATGGGTCATTGTATACACAGAGCTGATGCTATGGGCAGTAGTGCACAGGTATATCACACACATGGAGCATTGTATGCACAGAGCTGATGCTATGGGCAGTAGTGCACAGGTATATCACACACATGGGGCATTGTATGCACAGAGCTGATGCTATGGGCAGTAGTGCACAGGTATATCACACACATGGGGCATTGTATACACAGAGCTGGTGCTATGGGCAGTAGTGCACAGGTATATCCCACACATGGGTAATTGTATACACATAGCTGGTGCTATGGGCAGTAGTGCACAGGTATATCCCACACATGGGTAATTGTATACACATAGCTGGTGTTATGGGCAGTAGTGCACAGGTATATCCCACATATGGGTCATTGGATACACAGCTGGTGCTATGGGCAGTAGTGCACAGGTATATCCCACATTTGGAGCATTGCATGCACAGAGCTGGTGCTATGGGCAGTAGTGCACAGGTATATCCCACACATGGGTCATTGTATACACAGAGCTGATGCTATGGGCAGTAGTGCATAAGAATATCCCACACATGGGTCATTGTATACACAGAGCTGGTGCTATGGGCAGTAGTGCAAAGGTATATCCCACACATGGGGCAGTGTGTCACAGAGCTGGTGCTATGGGCAGTAGTACACAGGTATATCCCACATATAGGGCATTGTATGCACAGAGCTGGTGCTATGGGCAGTAGTGCACAGGTATATCCCACATATGGGTCATTGTATACACAGAGCTGATGTTATGGGCAGTAGTGCACAGGTATATCCCACACATGGGTAATTGTATACACAGAGCTGGTGCTATGGGCAGTAGTGCAAAGGTATATCCCACATATGGGGCAGTGTGTCACAGAGCTGGTGCTATGGGCAGTAGTACACAGGTATATCCCACATATAGGGCATGGTATGCACAGAGCTGTTGCTATGGGCAGTAGTGCACAGGTATATCCCACATATGGGTCATTGTATGCACAGAGCTGATGTTATGGGCAGTAGTGCACAGGTATATCCCACACATGGGTCATTGTATACACAGAGCTGATGCTATGGGCAGTAGTGCATAGGTATATCCCACACATGGGTCATTGTATACACAGAGCTGGTGCTATGGGCAGTAGTGCAAAAGTATATCCCACACATGGGGCAGTGTGTCACAGAGCTGGTGCTATGGGCAGTAGTACACAGGTATATCCCACATATAGGGCATTGTATGCACAGAGCTGGTGCTATGGGCAGTAGTGCACAGGTATATCCCACATATGGGTCATTGGATACACAGCTGGTGCTATGGGCAGTAGTGCACAGGTATATCCCACATATGGGTCATTGTATACACACACAGCTGTTGCTATGGGCAGTAGTGCACAGGTATATCCCACACATGGGTCATTGTATACACAGAGCTGATGCTATGGGCAGTAGTGCACAGGTATATCCCACACATGGGGCAGTGTGTCACAGAGCTGGTGCTATGGGCAGTAGTACACAGGTATATCCCACATATAGGGCATTGTATGCACAGAGCTGGTGCTATGGGCAGTAGTGCACAGGTATATCCCATATATGGGTCATTGGATACACAGCTGGTGCTATGGGCAGTAGTGCACAGGTATATCCCACATATGGGTCATTGTATACACACAGCTGGTGCTATGGGCAGTAGTGCACAGGTATATCCCACACATGGGTCATTGTATACACAGAGCTGGTGCTATGGGCAGTAGTGCAAAGGTATATCCCACACATGGGGCATTGTATGCACAGAGCTGGTGTTATGGGCAATAGTGCACAGGTATATCCCACATGGGTGGTAGTCATGTGACCGCCGGTCGGCTGACCGACAGTCACATGACCTCCTCCGTGAGCCCGACGGCTCACTATTCCGATGGTCGGCATGCCGACCAACAGGGACTATTTCCACTCGTGGGTGTCCACGACACCCATAGAGTGGGAATAGAACCCGTGGCGACCGCAGGTCGCCACCGAGCCCGCAGCGTGGCGAGCGCAGCGAGCCCGCAAGGGGCTTGCTGCACTCGCCCCTCCCCGCCGGGATCCCGGCGTCGGTATGCTGCCGGGATCCCGGCGTCGGTAAGGTGACCGGCGGTCAGGAGACCGCCGGTCACCCGTACTACACCCATCCCACATATGGGTCATTGTATACACAGAGCTGATGCTATGGGCAGTAGTGCACAGGTATATCCCACATATGGGTCATTGTATACACAGAGCTGGTGCTATGGGCAGTAGTGCACAGGTATATCCCACACATGGGTCATTGTATATACAGAGCTGGTGCTATGGGCAGTAGTGCCCAGGTATATCCCACACATGGGTCATTGTATACACAGAGCTGGTGCTATGGGCAGTAGTGCACAGGTATATCACACACATGGGTCATTGGATACACATAGCTGGTGCTATGGGCAGTAGTGCACAGGTATATCCCACACATGGGGCATTGGATACACATAGCTGGTGCTATGGGCAGTAGTGCACAGGTATATCCCACATATGGGTCATTGTATACACATAGCTGGTGCTATGGGCAGTTGTGCACAGGTATATTCCACACATGGGTCATTGTATACACAGAGCTGGTGCTATGGGCAGTTGTGCACAGGTATATTCCACACATGGGTCATTGTATGCACAGAGCTGGTGTTATGGGCAGTAGTGCACAGGTATATCCCACACATGGGGCATTGGATACACATAGCTGGTGCTATGGGCAGTTGTGCACAGGTATATCCCACATATGGGTCATTGTATACACAGAGCTGATGCTATGGGCAGTAGTGCACAGGTATATCCCACATATGGGTCATTGTATACACAGAGCTGGTGCTATGGGCAGTAGTGCACAAGTATATCCCACATATGGGTCATTGTATACACAGAGCTGGTGCTATGGGCAGTAGTGCACAGGTATATTCCACATATGGGTCATTGTATACACAGAGCTGGTGCTATGGGCAGTAGTGCACAGGTATATCCCACATATGGGTCATTGTATACACAGAGCTGGTGCTATGGGCAGTAGTGCACAGGTATATCCCACACATGGGTCATTGTATACACAGAGCTGGTGTTATGGGCAGTAGTGCACAGGTATATCCCACATATGGGACATTGTATACACAGAGCTGGTGTTATGGGCAGTAGTGCACAGGTATATCCCACATATGGGACATTGTATACACAGAGCTGGTGCTATGGGCAGTAGTGCACAGGTATATTCCACATATGGGTCATTGTATACACAGAGCTGGTGCTATGGGCAGTAGTGCACAGGTATATCCCACATATGGGTCATTGTATACACAGAGCTGGTGCTATGGGCAGTAGTGCACAGGTATATCCCACACATGGGGCATTGTATGCACAGAGCTGGTGCTATGGGCAGTAGTGCACAAGTATATCCCACACATGGGTCATTGTATACACAGAGCTGATGCTATGGGCAGTAGTGCACAGGTATATCCCACACATGGGTCATTGTATACACAGAGCTGGTGCTATGGGCAGTAGTGCACAAGTATATCCCACACATGGGTCATTGTATACACAGAGCTGGTGCTATGGGCAGTAGTGCACAGGTATATCCCAAACATGGGTCATTGTATACACAGAGCTGGTGCTATGGGCAGTAGTGCACAGGTATATCCCACATATGGGTCATTGTATACACAGAGCTGGTGCTATGGGCAGTAGTGCACAGGTATATCCCACACATGGGTCATTGTATACACAGAGCTGGTGCTATGGGCAGTAGTGCATAGGTATATCCCACATATGGGTCATTGTATGCACAGAGCTGGTGTTATGGGCAGTAGTGCATAGGTATATCCCACATATGGGTCATTGTATACACAGAGCTGATGCTATGGGCAGTTGTGCACAGGTATATCCCACACATGGGTCATTGTATACACAGCTGGTGCTATGGGCAGTAGTGCACAGGTATATCCCACATATGGGGCATTGCATGCACAGAGCTGGTGCTATGGGCAGTAGTGCACAGGTATATCCCACATATGGGTCATTGTATACACAGAGCTGGTGCTATGGGCAGTAGTGCACAGGTATATCACACACATGAGGCAGTGTATCACAGAGCTGGTGTTAGGGACAGTAGTACACATGTATATCCAGAGCCGGCCCTAGGCATAGGCAAACTAGGGGCACAAGCAGCTTCTGCTGATTAAAATGATATGCGGCATGCCTATATTCTGTGTGTAGCATTTCATATGCAGATACAGCCACAGTCTCACACAGAATATAGGCATGCTGCATATCAGTTTAATCAGCAGAAGCAGCTTATGCATCCTAGCCACATAGCAATGCAAATAAGATGCATTTTCTTAAAAAAAGGTGCCCAAAATTAGCAGAGCTGCCAGCTGACTCACGCCAGGCATCACCTGCTCATAGCGTATTGAGGCAAGATGTATGAGGACACATATATATCCAGCAGAGGAAGAGGTCACAGTGTTAGTGGCTGGGTGTGTGTGAGTGGGTTGGTTGTGCAGTAGTGTGCGGCATATGTATAAGGGACATTATGTGTGTCATATGTATAAGGGCATTAATAATGTGCGGCATATGTGTAAGGAACATTATGTGTATAAGGACATTAATAAAGGTTGGCATAATGTGTAAGGTGCATTATGTTTATAAGGACATTAATAATGTGTGTCATATGTGTAAGGGACATTATGTGTATAAGGACATTAATAAAGGTTGGCATAATGTGTAAGGCGCATTATGTTTATAAGGACATTAATAATGTGTGTCATATGTGTAAGGGGCATTACTGTGTGGTATTAGATGTATAATTGCATTACCAATGTGTGGCATTATGTGTATAATAAGGTGCTCTACTGTGTGGGGTAATGTATAGAAAGGGCACTACTGTGTGGTGTAATGTGAATAAAGAGCAATATGGTTTGGTGTAATGTGAATAAGGAGCCATTCAGTATGATGTAATGTGGATAAGGGGCTCTACTGTGAGGAGTAATGTATATAAGGTAAAGTGGTACTACTGTGTGATGTAACGTGAATAAGGGACACTATCACATGATAAAATGTGAATAAAGTTGCAGTACTGTGTGCTGTATTTGGAATTGGGGGTACTATTGTGTGGACATGCCCCTTCCCAGCAAGAACACGCCCCTTTTGAACTGTGAACTGAATGTGCGCACTGTTCCTATTTAAAATAATAAGAATTTACTTACCGATAATTCTATTTCTCATAGTCCGTAGTGGATGCTGGGAACTCCGTAAGGACCATGGGGAATAGCGGCTCCGCAGGAGACTGGGCACAAAAAGTAAAAGCTTTAGACTAGCTGGTGTGCACTGGCTCCTCCCCCTATGACCCTCCTCCAAGCCTCAGTTAAGATACTGTGTCCGGACGAGCGTACATAATAAGGAAGGATCTTGAATCCCGGGTAAGACTCATACCAGCCACACCAATCACACCGTACAACTCGTGATCTGAACCCAGTTAACAGTATGATAACCGTAGGAGCCTCTGAAAAGATGGCTTCCAACAATAAACAACCCGATTTGTTTGTAACAATAACTATATACAAGTATTGCATACAATCCGCACTTGGGATGGGCGCCCAGCATCCACTACGGACTATGAGAAATAGAATTATCGGTAAGTAAATTCTTATTTTCTCTGACGTCCTAGTGGATGCTGGGAACTCCGTAAGGACCATGGGGATTATACCAAAGCTCCCAAACGGGCGGGAGAGTGCGGATGACTCTGCAGCACTGAATGAGAGAACTCCAGGTCCTCCTCAGCCAGGGTATCAAATTTGTAGAATTTAGCAAACGTGTTTGCCCCTGACCAAGTAGCTGCTCGGCAAAGTTGTAAAGCCGAGACCCCTCGGGCAGCCGCCCAAGATGAGCCCACCTTCCTTGTGGAATGGGCTTTTACAGATTTTGGCTGTGGCAGGCCTGCCACAGAATGTGCAAGTTGAATTGTACTACAAATCCAACGAGCAATCGTTTGCTTAGAAGCAGGAGCACCCAGCTTGTTGGGTGCATACAGTATAAACAGCGAGTCAGATTTTCTGACTCCAGCCGTCCTGGAAACATATATTTTCAGGGCCCTGACTACGTCCAGCAACTTGGAGTCCTCCAAGTCCCTAGTAGCCACAGGTACCACAATAGGTTGATTCATGTGAAACGCTGAAACCACCTTAGGGAGAAATTGAGGACGAGTCCTCAATTCCGCCCTATCCGAATGAAATATCAGGTAAGGGCTTTTATAGGATAAAGCCGCCAATTCTGATACGCGCCTGGCTGAAGCCAGGGCCAACAGCATTACCACTTTCCATGTGAGATATTTCAAATCCACTGTGGCAAGTGGTTCAAACCAATGTGATTTTAGGAACCCTAAAACTACATAGAGATCCCAAGGTGCCACTGGAGGCACAAAAGGAGGCTGTATATGCAGTACCCCTTTGACAAACGTCTGAACTTCAGGCACTGAAGCCAGTTCTTTCTGGAAGAAGATCGACAGGGCCGAAATTTGAACCTTAATGGATCCTAATTTTAGGCCCATAGACAATCCTGCTTGCAGGAAATGTAGGAAACGACCCAGTTGAAATTCCTCCGTAGGGGCCTTCTTGGCCTCACACCACGCAACATATTTTCGCCAAATGCGATGATAATGTTTTGCAGTTACATCCTTCCTGGCCTTGATCAGGGTAGGGATGACTTCATCTGGAATGCCTTTTTCCTTCAGGATCCGGCGTTCAACCGCCATGCCGTCAAACGCAGCCGCGGTAAGTCTTGGAACAGACAAGGTCCCTGCTGGAGCAGGTCCTTCCTTAGAGGTAGAGGCCACGGGTCCTCCGTGAGCATCTCTTGCAGCTCCGGGTACCAAGTTCTTCTTGGCCAATCCGGAGCCACGAGTATCGTTCTTACTCCTCTCCTTCTTATGATTCTCAGTACTTTTGGTATGAGAGGAAGAGGAGGGAACACATATACCGACTGGAACACCCACGGAGTTACCAGAGCGTCCACCGCTATTGCCTGAGGGTCCCTTGACCTGGCGCAATATCTGTCCAGTTTCTTGTTGAGACGGGACGCCATCATGTCCACCTTTGGTTTTTCCCAACGGTTTACAATCACTTGGAAGACTTCTGGATGAAGTCCCCACTCCCCCGGGTGGAGGTCGTGTCTGCTGAGGAAGTCTGCTTCCCAGATGTCCACTCCCGGAATGAACACTGCTGACAGTGCTATCACATGATTTTCCGCCCAGCGGAGAATCCTTGCAGCTTCTGCCATTGCCCTCCTGCTTCTTGTGCCGCCCTGTCTGTTTACGTGGGCGACAGCCGTGATGTTGTCCGACTGGATCAATACCGGTTGACCCTGAAGCAGAGGCCTTGCTTGACTTAGGGCATTGTAAATGGCCCTTAGCTCTAGGATATTTATGTGAAGAGACGTTTCCATGCTTGACCACAAGCCCTGGAAATTTCTTCCCTGTGTGTCTTGCATGAAATCTTCCGAATGGAATCGCTTCGTAAGAAGCCACCATTTTTCCCAGGACTCTCGTGCACTGATGCACTGACACTTGTCCTGGTTTTAGGAGGTTCCTGACTAGCTCGGATAACTCCCTGGCCTTCTCCTCCGGGAGAAACACCTTTTTCTGGACTGTGTCCAGAATCATCCCTAGGAACAGTAGACGTGTTGTTGGAATCAGCTGTGATTTTGGGATATTTAGAATCCACCCGTGCTGACGTAGCACTACCTGAGATAGTGCTACTACGACCTCTAACTGTTCCCTGGACCTTGCCCTTATCAGGAGATCGTCCAAGTAAGGGATAATTAATACGCCTTTTCTTCGAAGAAGAATCATAATTTCGGCCATTACCTTGGTAAAGACCCGTGGTGCCGTGGACAATCCAAACGGCAGCGTCTGAAACTGATAATTTCAGTTTTGTATCACAAACCTGAGGTACCCTTGGTGAGAAGGGTAGATTGGGACATGGAGATAAGCATCCTTGATGTCTAGAGATACCATATAGTCCCCTTCTTCCAGGTTCGCTATCACTGCTCTGAGTGACTCCATCTTGAATTTGAACCTTTTTATGTAAGTGTTCAAAGATTTTAGATTTAAAATTGGTCTCACCGAGCCGTCCGGCTTCGGTACCACAAACAGCGTGGAATAATACCCCTTTCCCTGTTGTAGGAGGGGTACCTTGATTATCACCTGCTGGGAATACAGCTTGTGAATAGCTTCCAATACTGCCTCCCTGTCGGAGGGAGACGTTGGTAGAGCAGACTTCAGGAACCGGCGAGGGGGAGACGTCTCGAATTCCAATTTGTACCCCTGTGATACTACCTGCAGGATCCAGGGGTCCACTTGCGAGTGAGCCCACTGCGCGCTGAAATTCTTGAGACGGCCCCCCACCGTGCCCGAGTCTGCTTGCAGAGCCCCAGCGTCATGCTGAGGACTTGGCAGAAGCGGGGGAGGGCTTCTGCTCCTGGGAAGAGGCTGCATGGTGCAGTCTTTCTTTTTCCCCTTCCTCTGCCCCGGGGCAGGAACGAGCGGCCTTTTTCCCTCTTGCCCTTATAGGGACGAAAGGACTGGGTTTGAAAAGACGGTGTCTTTTTCTGCTGAGAGGTGACCTGGGGTAAAAAGGTGGATTTTCCAGCCGTTGCTGTGGCCACCAGGTCCGATAGACCGACCCCAAATAACTCCTCCCCTTTATACGGCAATACTTCCATATGTCGTTTGGAATCCGCATCACCTGACCACTGTCGCGTCCATAACGTTCTTCTGGCAGAAATGGACATCGCACTTACTCTAGATGCCAGGGTGCAAATATCCCTCTGTGCATCTCGCATATATAGTAATGCATCCTTTAAATGCTCTATAGTTAATAATATACTGTCCCTATCCAGGGTATCAATATTTTCAGTCAGGGAATCCGACCAAGCCACTCCAGCGCTGCACATCCAGGCTGAGGCGATCGCTGGTCGCAGTATAACACCGGTATGTGTGTATATACCTTTTAAGATATTTTCCAGCCTTCTATCAGCTGGTTCCTTGAGAGCGGCCGTATCAGGAGACGGTAACGCCACTTGTTTTGATAAGCGTGTGAGCGCCTTATCTACCCTAGGGGGTGTTTCCCAACGTGCCCTAACCTCTGGCGGGAAAGGGTATAGTGCCAATAATTTATTAGAAATCAGCAGTTTTTTATCGGGGGAAACCCACGCTTTATCACACACCTCATTTAATTCATCTGACTCAGGAAAAACCACTGGTAGTTTTTTCACACCCCACATAATACCCTTTTTTGTGGTACTTGTAGTGTCAGAAATGTTCAATGCCTCCTTCATTGCCGTGATCATGTAACGTGTGGCCCTTCTGGACATTACGTTTGTCTCGTCACCGTCGACACTGGATTCAGTATCCGTGTCAGGGTCTGTGTCGACCATCTGAGGTAACGGGCGTTTTAGCGCCCCTGACGGTGTCTGAGACGCCTGAACAGGCACTAATTGATTTGTCGGCTGTCTCATGTCGTCAACAGTTTTTTGCAAAGTGCTGACATTGTCACGTAATTCTTTAATTACTACCATCCAGTCAGGTGTCGACTCCCTAGGGGGTGACATCACTAACACAGGCAATTGCTCTGCTTCCACATCATTTTCCTCCTCATACATGTCGACACAATCGTACCGACACCCAGCACACACACAGGGAATGCTCTGATAGAGGACAGGACCCCACTAGCCCTTTGGGGAGACAGAGGGAGAGTTTGCCAGCACACACCAGAGCGCTATATATATACAGGGATAACCTTATATAAGTGTTACTCCCTGTTATAGCTGCTGTATTTATATATTAGCTGCCAATAGTGCCCCCCTCTCTGTTTTACCCTGTTTCTGTAGTGCAGGACTGCAGGGGAGAGTCAGGGAGCCGTCCTTCCAGCGGAGCTGTGAAAGAAAATGGCGCTTGTGTGCTGAGGAGAAAGGCTCCGCCCCCTTCACGGCGGCCTTTTCTCCCGCTTTTTTCAGGAAACTGGCAGGGGATAAATGCATCCATATAGCCCAGGAGCTATATGTGATGCATTTTTTTTAGCCATATAAGGTTTTTATATCGTTTTTATTGCGTCTCAGGGCGCTCCCCCCCAGCGCCCTGCACCCTCAGTGACCGGAGTGTGAAGTGTGCTGAGAGCAATGGCGCACAGCTGCAGTGCTGTGCGCTACCTTATTTGAAGACAGGAACGTCTTCTGCCGCCGCTTTCTCCGGACCTCTTCGCTCTTCTGGCTCTGTAAGGGGGCCGGCGGCGCGGCTCCGGGACCCATCCAGGCTGAACCTGTGATCGTCCCTCTGGAGCTAATGTCCAGTAGCCAAGAAGCCCAATCCACTCTGCAGTCAGGTGAGTTCGCTTCTTCTCCCCTTAGTCCCACGATGCAGTGAGCCTGTTGCCAGCAGGACTCACTGAAAATAAAAAACCTATTTAAACTTTTACTTCTAAGCAGCTCAGGAGAGCCACCTAGCTTGCACCCTTCTCGTTCGGGCACAAAAATCTAACTGAGGCTTGGAGGAGGGTCATAGGGGGAGGAGCCAGTGCACACCAGCTAGTCTAAAGCTTTTACTTTTTGTGCCCAGTCTCCTGCGGAGCCGCTATTCCCCATGGTCCTTACGGAGTTCCCAGCATCCACTAGGACGTCAGAGAAATAAGGGGAACACCAAAATGAGGACTGATATGACTGAGGGGTGATGGTGATGTGAAAGGGGCGCAGGGTCAGAGGTGGAACTAGCGGTGGTGCTAGGGGGCACCAGCCAAAATCTTGCCTAGGGCATCATATTGGTTAGAGCCGGCTCTGGGTATATCACACACATGGAGCAGTGTGTCACAGAGCTGGTGTTAGGGACAGTAGTATACAGGTATATTCCATACATGGGGCCCTCATTCCGTGTTGATCGCTCGCTAGCTGTTTTTAGCAGCCGTGCAAATGCATAGTCACCGTCCACGGGGGAGTGTATTTTCGCTTTGCAAGTGTGCGAACGCCTGTGCAGCCGAGCTCTGCAAAAACATTTTGTGCAGTTTCTGAGTAGCTCAGAACTTACTCAGCCGCTGCGATCACTTCAGTCTTTTTGGTGCCGGAATTGACGTCAAACACCCGCCCTCCAAACGCCCGGACACGCCTGCATTTTCCCTACCAGTTGACACCCACAAACGCCTTCTTCCTGTCAATCTCCTTGCGATCGGCTGTGCGTATGGATTCTTCGTTAAATGCATCGCTCAGCAACGATCCGCATTGTACTGTACGACGCACGTGCGCATTGTGCTGCATACGCATGCGCAGTAGAGACCTGATCGCAGCGCAGCGAAAATCGGCAGTGTGCGATCAACTCGGAATGACCCCCATGGAGCAGTGTATCACGGAGCTGATGTTAGGGACAGGAGTACACGAGTGATTTTGGGGTCTACTTACTAAACTTGGATGGAGATAAAGTGGACGGTGATAAAGTACCAGCCAATCAGCTCGTACCTGACATGTCGCAGGCTGGGTTTGAAAAATGACAGAAGCTGATTGGCTGGTACTTTATATCCGTCCAAGGTTTAGTAAATAGACCTGTGTGTCAGTGATGACGCAGCCACTGACTTCAGCATTCCTAACAAAATCGACATGCCCCCATTCCTTAAACGCTTCCCCTCCAGGCCCCCAAACGGCTGCAGACTGTCAGTCATTCGTGGCCTGTAGCCGCACTGCGTCCGATGGCGCAGGACCAGATCCATACACGCGCAGTGCGGTTCCTGCACATGTGTAGATCTAAACACTGCTCAATTGCAACCAAATTGAATTAGCGTCTATCACTGAATCTGCCCCTCTGCCTTGTATCTGACAGCGGAGTCTATCACAACGGGGGGAATACAATGAGGTTTTATCTCCTATATAATAGCCCAGATCTGTGACTTTGTGCCTGTGTGTATAACACATCTCTCATTGGGTTAGCAGCAGGTCTATCACACCCAGCCCACAGCTGATTGGGCGAGAAATGCCCTCCCACACAGGTTACATCCAATGGGAGGCTCTGCCCTTTTCCTGCTGTGTTTTCACAGAGCAGGATTAACAATGGGGCTGATGGAGCTGCAGCTCCAGGCCCACAGCCCAAAATAGGCCCAGTGCATCTACAGCAACACACCCTCCAACACTTTACACATAAACATTGATACAAAATCGCAAAGGGGGCGTGGCCACGGGTACAGCCACGTGGCCACGCCCCTTTCCCTATACTTTCAATGGAAGTTTGGAAAGTAAAAAATTGGTACTGGCCATAAAAAAAAGGTCCTATACCTGCCAAAAAGGTGCAGCTGGAGGGTGAGCCACTGCATCTGCAGCAAGTCTCTGCGCTGTAGATAGGGGGGGGGGGGGGGGGGGAAACATCCTTTGACTGCAGCGTCCTATGTCCTACTGCCAGTCCGCCTGCCCCCTCCAGCATCAACAATCCCCACTCCCTAGCCGCGGCGCAGGTGGAACAAAAGCTGCTGCGGCCACCGGCATAGATGTGTGTGAAACATACTTGCCTACCCTCCCGGAATGGCCGGGAGGCTCCCGAAAAACGGGTGACCCTCCCGGCCCCCCGGAAGAGCGGGCAAGTCTCCCGATTTACGGGGGTCACCCCCTGCCCGCCGCCCACTTAACGAGTAAAGTGGGCGGTCTGGGCAGGCGATGACGCGATTCTTGTTGAATCGCGTCATCGTAACCACGCCCCCTGCTGTATAATGCCGGTAATCGCGGCATTACACAGCGGGGGCGTGGCTTAAATGACGCGCTCCAGAAGCCACGCCCCGCTCCGCCTCCGGCCCGCCCCCCTGACTGCCAGCCCCCCCTGCTG
The DNA here is from genome assembly GCF_028390025.1 of Pseudophryne corroboree. Lineage (NCBI taxonomy): Eukaryota > Metazoa > Chordata > Amphibia > Anura > Myobatrachidae > Pseudophryne > Pseudophryne corroboree. Next base: position 25,384,225 of record NC_086444.1, on the reverse strand, counting down.
AGCCGACGGGCTGCTCTCTCCCGGAGAGAGCAGCCCAGAAGTCGGTAAGTATGGTATGAAAGCGGCGCAGCGGAAGGCTTTCATAGCACTCCCTGCACCACATACTCTCTGAGCCCCGAAGCCTCCTCTGCGCACGATGTCACAGAAGTGCCTCCCCACCACAGCCGCGCCCAGATCCCCAGAGGCCCTGACTCCGCAACACAGCACCTGGGCTGCCGGCCTGGAAGCCCCGAGATGGCTAATGTAACGGATAGAGAGGGTGATATCGTGGAGGGTAATGTCTGGAGTGGACGCTGAATCAATGTAAAAGGTGACAGTGCTGCTGTGCAGTGCAGTAGGTGTGCAGTCTGGGCCGGTGCTAGGGTGTTCGGCGCCCCCCTGCAAACTATAAATTTGCACCCTTGCATACTTTACAAAGGGACAGCGCACATAATACCCCCTGTAGTAGAGACACTTACACATGTAACGCCCCCTGTACCAGAGACGCTTACACATGTAATGCCCCCCCGTACCAGTGACCATACACAAGTAACACCCCCTGTAGCAGGGACGCTTACACATGTAACGCCCCCTGTACCAGTGACGCTTACACATGTAATGCCCCCTGTACCAGTGACGCTTACACATGTAACACCCCCCTGTACCAGTAACCATACACAAGTAACACCCCCTGTAGCAGGGACGCTTACACATGTAACACCCCCTGTACCAGTGACGCTTACACACGTAACGCCCCCTGTACCAGTGACGCTTACACATGTAACACCCCCTGTACCAGTGACGCTTACACACGTAACGCACCCGTACCAGTGACGCTTACACACGTAACGCCCCCTGTAGCAGTGACGCTTACACATGTAACACCCCCTGTACCAGTGACGCTTACACATGTAACACCCCCTGTACCAGTGACGCTTACACACGTAACGCACCCGTACCAGTGACGCTTACACACGTAACGCCCCCTGTAGCAGTGAAGCTTACACATGTAACGCCCTCTGTACCAGTGCCGCTTAGACACGTAATGCCCCCTGTACCAGTGCCGCTTACACACGTAACGCCCCCTGTACCAGCGCTGCTTACACACGTAATGCCCCCTGTAACAGTGCCGCTTACACACGTAATTCCCCCTGTACCAGTGACGCTTACACATGTAACACCCCCCTGTACCAGTAACCATACACAAGTAACACCCCCTGTAGCAGGGACGCTTACACATGTAACACCCCCTGTACCAGTGACGCTTACACACGTAACGCCCCCTGTACCAGTGACGCTTACACATGTAACACCCCCTGTACCAGTGACGCTTACACACGTAACGCACCCGTACCAGTGACGCTTACACACGTAACGCCCCCTGTAGCAGTGAAGCTTACACATGTAACGCCCTCTGTACCAGTGCCGCTTAGACACGTAATGCCCCTGCTTCTGTGACGCTTACACACGTAACGCCCCCTGTACCAGCGCTGCTTACACACGTAATGCCCCCTGTAACAGTGCCGCTTACACACGTAATTCCCCCTGTACCAGTTCCGCTTACACACGTAATGCCCACTGTACAAGTGCCGCTTACACACGTAATGCTCCCTGTAACAGTGCCGCTTAAACACGTAAAGCCCCCTGTAGCAGTGCCGCTTACACACGTAACGCCTCCCTGTACCAGTGCCGCTTACACACGTAACGCCTCCCTGTACCAGTGCCGCTTACACACGTAACGCCCCCTGTACGTGCCGCTTACACACGTAACGCCCCCTGTACCAGTGCCGCTTACACACGCAACGCCCCCTGTAGCAATGCTGCTTACACACGTAATTCCCCCTGTACCAGTGCCGCTTACACACGTAATGCCCCCTGTACCAGTGACGCTTACACACGTAACGCCCCCTGTAACAGTGCCGCTTACACACGTAATGCCCCCTGTAACAGTGCCGCTTACACACGTAATGCCCCCTGTACCAGTGCCGCTTACACACGTAATGCCCCCTGTACCAGTGACGCTTACACACGTAACGCCCCCTGTAACAGTGCCGCTTACACACGTAATGCCCCCTGTAACAGTGCCGCTTACACACGTAATGCCCCCTGTACCAGTGCCGCTTACACACGTAACGCCCCCTGTACCAGTGACGCTTACACACGTAACGCCCCCTGTAACAGTGCCGCTTACACACGTAATGCCCCCTGTAACAGTGCCGCTTACACACGTAACGCCCCTTGTACCAGTGCCGCTTACACACGTAACGCCCCGTGTACCAGTGACGCTTACACACGTAATGCCCCCTGTACCAGTGCCACTTACACACGTAATGCCCCCTGTACCAGTGATGCTTACACACGTAACGCCCCCTGTACCACTGACGTTTACACACGTAACGCCTCCTGTACCAGTGCCGCTTACACACGTAACGCCCCCTGTACCAGCGCTGCTTACACACATAATGCCCCCTGTACCAGTGACGCTTACACACGTAATGCTCCCTGTAGCAGTGCCGCTTACACACGTAACGCCCCCTGTACAAGTGCCGCTTACACACGTAATGCCCCCTGTACGTGCCGCTTACACACGTAATGCCCCCTGTACGTGCCGCTTACACACGTAACGCCCCCTGTACCAGTGCCGCTTACACACGTAACGCCCCCTGTACCAGTGCCGCTTACACACGTAACGCCCCCTGTACGTGCCGCTTACACATGTAACGCCCCCTGTACCAGTGCCGCTTACACACGTAATGCCCCCTGTACCAGTGCCGCTTACACACGTAACGCCCACTGAACAAGTGCCGCTTACACATGTAATGCTCCCTGTAGCAGTGCCGCTTAGACACGTAACGCCCCCTGTACCAGTGCCGCTTACACACGTAACGCCCCCTGTACGTGCCGCTTACACACGTAACGCCTCCCTGTACCAGTGCCGCTTACACACGTAACGCCCCCTGTACGTGCCGCTTACACACGTAACGCCCCCTGTACCAGTGCCGCTTACACACGCAACGCCCTCTGTAGCAATGCTGCTTACACACGTAATTCCCCCTAAACCAGTGCCGCTTACACACGTAACACCCCCCCTGTACCAGTGACGCTTACACACGTAACGCCCCCTGTACCAGTGACACTTACACACGTAACGCCCTCTGTACCAGTGACGCTTACACACGTAACGCCCCCTGTAACAGTGCCGCTTACACACGTAATGCCCCCTGTAACAGTGCCGCTTACACACGTAATGCCCCCTGTACCAGTGCCGCTTACACACGTAATGCCCCCTGTACCAGTGACGCTTACACACGTAACGCCCCCTGTAACAGTGCCGCTTACACACGTAATGCTCCCTGTAACAGTGCCGCTTACACACGTAATGCCCCCTGTAACAGTGCCGCTTTCACACGTAACGCCCCCTGTACCAGTGCCGCTTACACACGTAACGCCCCGTGTACCAGTGACGCTTACACACGTAATGCCCCCTGTACCAGTGCCGCTTACACACGTAATGCCCCCTGTACCAGTGCCACTTACACACGTAACGCCCCCTGTACCAGTGCCGCTTACACACGTAACGCCCCCTGTACCAGTGCCGCTTACACACGTAATGACCCCTGTACCAGTGCCGCTTACACAGTGCCGCTTACACACATAACGCCCCCTGTACCAGTGCCGCTTACACACGTAACGCCCCCTGTACCAGTGCCGCTTACACACGTAACGCCCCCTGTACCAGTGCCGCTTACACACGTAACGCCCCCTGTACCAGTGCCGCTTACACACGTAACGCCCCCTGTACCAGTGCCGCTTACACACGTAATGCCCCCTGTACCAGTGACGCTTACACACGTAACGCCCCCTGTAACAGTGCCGCTTACACACGTAATGCCCCCTGTAACAGTGCCGCTTACACACGTAATGCCCCCTGTAACGGTGCCGCTTTCACACGTAACGCCCCCTGTACCTGTGCCGCTTACACACGTAACGCCCCGTGTACCAGTGACGCTTACACACGTAATGCCCCCTGTACCAGTGCCACTTACACACGTAATGCCCCCTGTACCAGTGCCACTTACACACGTAACGCCCCCTGTACCACTGACGTTTACACACGTAACGCCTCCTGTACCAGTGATGCTTACACACGTAACGCCCCCTGTACCAGTGCCGCTTACACACGTAACGCCGCCTGTACCAGTGCCGCTTACACACGTAACGCCCCCTGTACCAGTGCCGCTTACACACGTAATGCCCCCTGTACCAGTGCCGCTTACACACGTAACGCCCACTGAACAAGTGCCGCTTACACATGTAATGCCCCCTGTAACAGTGCCGCTTACACACGTAATGCCCCCTGTACCAGTGCCGCTTACACACGTAACGCCCTCTGTAGCAATGCTGCTTACACACGTAATTCCCCCTAAACCAGTGCCGCTTACACACGTAACACCCCCCCTGTACCAGTGCCGCTTACACACGTAACGCCCCCTGTACCAGCGCTGCTTACACACGTAATGCCCCCTGTACGTGCCGCTTACACACGTAACGCCCCCTGTACCAGCGCCGCTTACACACGTAATGCCCCCTGTACGTGCCGCTTACACACGTAACGCCCCCTGTACCAGTGCCGCTTACACACGTAACGCCCCCTGTACCAGTGCCGCTTACACACGTAACGCCCCCTGTACGTGCCGCTTACACATGTAACGCCCCCTGTACCAGTGCCGCTTACACACGTAATGCCCCCTGTACCAGTGCCGCTTACACACGTAACGCCCACTGAACAAGTGCCGCTTACACATGTAATGCTCCCTGTAGCAGTGCCGCTTAGACACGTAACGCCCCCTGTACGTGCCGCTTACACACGTAACGCCTCCCTGTACCAGTGCCGCTTACACACGTAACGCCCCCTGTACGTGCCGCTTACACACGTAACGCCCCCTGTACCAGTGCCGCTTACACACGCAACGCCCTCTGTAGCAATGCTGCTTACACACGTAATTCCCCCTGTACCAGTGACACTTACACACATAACGCCCTCTGTACCAGTGACGCTTACACACGTAACGCCCCCTGTAACAGTGCCGCTTACACACGTAATGCCCCCTGTAACAGTGCCGCTTACACACGTAATGCCCCCTGTACCAGTGCCGCTTACACACGTAATGCCCCCTGTACCAGTGACGCTTACACACGTAACGCCCCCTGTAACAGTGCCGCTTACACACGTAATGCCCCCTGTAACAGTGCCGCTTACACACGTAATGCCCCCTGTAACAGTGCCGCTTTCACACGTAACGCCCCCTGAACCAGTGCCGCTTACACACGTAACGCCCCGTGTACCAGTGACGCTTACACACGTAATGCCCCCTGTACCAGTGCCACTTACACACGTAATGCCCCCTGTACCAGTGCCACTTACACACGTAACGCCCCCTGTACCAGTGCCGCTTACACACGTAACGCCCCCTGTACCAGTGCCGCTTACACACGTAACGCCCCCTGTACCAGTGCCGCTTACACACGTAATGCCCCTGTACCAGTGACGCTTACACACGTAACGCCCCCTGTAACAGTGCCGCTTACACACGTAATGCCCCCTGTAACAGTGCCGCTTACACACGTAATGCCCCCTGTAACAGTGCCGCTTTCACACGTAACGCCCCCTGTACCAGTGCCGCTTACACACGTAACGCTCCGTGTACCAGTGACGCTTACACACGTAATGCCCCCTGTACCAGTGCCACTTACACACGTAACGCCCCCTGTACCAGTGCCGCTTACACACGTAACGCCCCCTGTACCAGTGCCGCTTACACACGTAATGCCCCCTGTACCAGTGCCACTTACACACGTAATGCCCCCTGTACCAGTGCCACTTACACACGTAACGCCCCCTGTACCAGTGCCGCTTACACACGTAACGCCCCCTGTACCAGTGCCGCTTACACACGTAACGCCCCCTGTACCAGTGCCGCTTACACACGTAATGCCCCCTGTACCAGTGACGCTTACACACGTAACGCCCCCTGTAACAGTGCCGCTTACACACGTAATGCCCCCTGTAACAGTGCCGCTTACACACGTAATGCCCCCTGTAACAGTGCCGCTTTCACACGTAACGCCCCCTGTACCAGTGCCGCTTACACACGTAACGCCCCGTGTACCAGTGACGCTTACACACGTAATGCCCCCTGTACCAGTGCCACTTACACACGTAATGCCCCCTGTACCAGTGCCGCTTACACACGTAACGCCCCCTGTACCAGTGCCACTTACACACGTAACGCCCCCTGTACCACTGACGTTTACACACGTAACGCCTCCTGTACCAGTGATGCTTACACACGTAACGCCCCCTGTACCAGTGCCGCTTACACACGTAACGCCGCCTGTACCAGTGCCGCTTACACACGTAACGCCCCCTGTACCAGTGCCGCTTACACACGTAATGCCCCCTGTACCAGTGCCGCTTACACACGTAACGCCCACTGAACAAGTGCCGCTTACACATGTAATGCCCCCTGTAACAGTGCCGCTTACACACGTAATGCCCCCTGTACCAGTGCCGCTTACACACGTAACGCCCTCTGTAGCAATGCTGCTTACACACGTAATTGCCCCTAAACCAGTGCCGCTTACACACGTAACACCCCCCCTGTACCAGTGCCGCTTACACACGTAACGCCCCCTGTACCAGCGCTGCTTACACACGTAATGCCCCCTGTACGTGCCGCTTACACACGTAACGCCCCCTGTACCAGCGCCGCTTACACACGTAATGCCCCCTGTACGTGCCGCTTACACACGTAACGCCCCCTGTACCAGTGCCGCTTACACACGTAACGCCCCCTGTACCAGTGCCGCTTACACACGTAACGCCCCCTGTACCAGTGCCGCTTACACACGTAACGCCCCCTGTACCAGTGCCGCTTACACACGTAATGCCCCCTGTACCAGTGCCACTTACACACGTAATGCCCCCTGTACCAGTGCCACTTACACACGTAACGCCCCCTGTACCAGTGCCGCTTACACACGTAACGCCCCCTGTACCAGTGCCGCTTACACACGTAACGCCCCCTGTACCAGTGCCGCTTACACACGTAATGCCCCCTGTACCAGTGACGCTTACACACGTAACGCCCCCTGTAACAGTGCCGCTTACACACGTAATGCCCCCTGTAACAGTGCCGCTTACACACGTAATGCCCCCTGTAACAGTGCCGCTTTCACACGTAACGCCCCCTGTACCAGTGCCGCTTACACACGTAACGCCCCGTGTACCAGTGACGCTTACACACGTAATGCCCCCTGTACCAGTGCCACTTACACACGTAATGCCCCCTGTACCAGTGCCGCTTACACACGTAACGCCCCCTGTACCAGTGCCACTTACACACGTAACGCCCCCTGTACCACTGACGTTTACACACGTAACGCCTCCTGTACCAGTGATGCTTACACACGTAACGCCCCCTGTACCAGTGCCGCTTACACACGTAACGCCGCCTGTACCAGTGCCGCTTACACACGTAACGCCCCCTGTACCAGTGCCGCTTACACACGTAATGCCCCCTGTACCAGTGCCGCTTACACACGTAACGCCCACTGAACAAGTGCCGCTTACACATGTAATGCCCCCTGTAACAGTGCCGCTTACACACGTAATGCCCCCTGTACCAGTGCCGCTTACACACGTAACGCCCTCTGTAGCAATGCTGCTTACACACGTAATTGCCCCTAAACCAGTGCCGCTTACACACGTAACACCCCCCCTGTACCAGTGCCGCTTACACACGTAACGCCCCCTGTACCAGCGCTGCTTACACACGTAATGCCCCCTGTACGTGCCGCTTACACACGTAACGCCCCCTGTACCAGCGCCGCTTACACACGTAATGCCCCCTGTACGTGCCGCTTACACACGTAACGCCCCCTGTACCAGTGCCGCTTACACACGTAACGCCCCCTGTACCAGTGCCGCTTACACACGTAACGCCCCCTGTACGTGCCGCTTACACATGTAACGCCCCCTATAGCAGTGCCGCTTACACACGTAACGCCCCCTGTACCAGTGCCGCTTACACACGTAATGCCCCCTGTACCAGTGCCGCTTACACACGTAACGCCCACTGAACAAGTGCCGCTTACACATGTAATGCTCCCTGTAGCAGTGCCGCTTAGACACGTAACGCCCCCTGTACGTGCCGCTTACACACGTAACGCCTCCCTGTACCAGTGCCGCTTAGACACGTAACGCCCCCTATACGTGCCGCTTACACATGTAACGCCCCCTGTACCAGTGCCGCTTACACACGCAACGCCCTCTGTAGCAATGCTGCTTACACACGTAATTCCCCCTAAACAAGTGCCGCTTACACACGTAACACCCCCCCTGTACCAGTGACGCTTACACACGTAACGCCCCCTGTACCAGTGACACTTACACACGTAACGCCCTCTGTACCAGTGACGCTTACACACGTAACGCCCCCTGTAACAGTGCCGCTTACACACGTAATGCCCCCTGTAACAGTGCCGCTTACACACGTAATGCCCCCTGTACCAGTGCCGCTTACACACGTAATGCCCCCTGTACCAGTGACGCTTACACACGTAACGCCCCCTGTAACAGTGACGCTTACACACGTAATGCCCCCTGTAACAGTGCCGCTTACACACGTAATGCCCCCTGTAACAGTGCCGCTTTTACACGTAACGCCCCCTGTACCAGTGCCGTTTACACACGTAACGCCCCGTGTACCAGTGACGCTTACACACGTAATGCCCCCTGTACCAGTGCCACTTACACACGTAACGCCCCCTGTACCAGTGCCACTTACACACGTAACGCCCCCTGTACCAGTGCCGCTTACACACGTAACGCCCCCTGTACCAGTGCCGCTTACACACGTAACGCCCCCTGTACCAGTGCCGCTTACACACGTAATGCCCCCTGTACCAGTGACGCTTACACACGTAACGCCCCCTGTAACAGTGCCGCTTACACACGTAATGCCCCCTGTAACAGTGCCGCTTACACACGTAATGCCCCCTGTAACAGTGCCGCTTTCACACGTAACGCCCCCTGTACCAGTGCCGCTTACACACGTAACGCCCCGTGTACCAGTGACGCTTACACACGTAATGCCCCCTGTACCAGTGCCACATACACACGTAATGCCCCCTGTACCAGTGCCGCTTACACACGTAACGCCCCCTGTACCAGTGCCACTTACACACGTAACGCCCCCTGTACCACTGACGTTTACACACGTAACGCCTCCTGTACCAGTGATGCTTACACACGTAACGCCCCCTGTACCAGTGCCGCTTACACACGTAATGCCCCCTGTACCAGTGCCGCTTACACACGTAACGCCCCCTGTACCAGCGCTGCTTACACACGTAATGCCCCCTGTACCAGTGCCGCTTACACATGTAACGCCTACTGTACAAGTGCCGCTTACACATGTAATGCCCCCTGTACCAGTGCCGCTTACACACGTAATGCCCCCTGTACCAGTGACGCTTACACACGTAACGCCCCCTGTAACAGTGACGCTTACACACGTAATGCCCCCTGTAACAGTGCCGCTTACACACGTAATGCCCCCTGTAACAGTGCCGCTTTTACACGTAACGCCCCCTGTACCAGTGCCGCTTACACACGTAACGCCCCGTGTACCAGTGACGCTTACACACGTAATGCCCCCTGTACCAGTGCCGCTTACACACGTAATGCCCCCTGTACCAGTGCCACTTACACACGTAACGCCCCCTGTACCAGTGCCGCTTACACACGTAACGCCCCCTGTACCAGTGCCGCTTACACACGTAACGCCCCCTGTACCAGTGCCGCTTACACACGTAATGCCCCCTGTACCAGTGACGCTTACACACGTAACGCCCCCTGTAACAGTGCCGCTTACACACGTAATGCCCCCTGTAACAGTGCCGCTTACACACGTAATGCCCCCTGTAACAGTGCCGCTTTCACACGTAACGCCCCCTGTACCAGTGCCGCTTACACACGTAACGCCCCGTGTACCAGTGACGCTTACACACGTAATGCCCCCTGTACCAGTGCCACATACACACGTAATGCCCCCTGTACCAGTGCCGCTTACACACGTAACGCCCCCTGTACCAGTGCCACTTACACACGTAACGCCCCCTGTACCACTGACGTTTACACACGTAACGCCTCCTGTACCAGTGATGCTTACACACGTAACGCCCCCTGTACCAGTGCCGCTTACACACGTAACGCCCCCTGTACCAGTGCCGCTTACACACGTAACGCCCCCTGTACCAGCGCTGCTTACACACGTAATGCCCCCTGTACCAGTGCCGCTTACACATGTAACGCCTACTGTACAAGTGCCGCTTACACATGTAATGCTCCCTGTAGCAGTGCCGCTTACACACGTAACGCCCCCTGTACAAGTGCCGCTTACACACGTAATGCCCCCTGTACGTGCCGCTTACACACGTAACGCCGCCTGTACCAGTGCCGCTTACACACGTAACACCCCCTGTACCAGTGCCGCTTACACACGTAACGCCCCCTGTACGTGCCGCTTACACATGTAACACCCCCTGTAGCAGTGCCGCTTACACACGTAACGCCCCCTGTACCAGTGCCGCTTACACACGTAATGCCCCCTGTACCAGTGCCGCTTACACACGTAACGCCCACTGAACAAGTGCCGCTTACACATGTAATGCCCCCTGTACCAGTGCCGCTTACACACGTAACGCCCCCTGTACCAGTGCCGCTTACACACGTAACGCCCCCTGTACGTGCCGCTTACACACGTAACGCCTCCCTGTACCAGTGCCGCTTACACACGTAACGCCCTCTGTAGCAATGCTGCTTACACACGTAATTCCCCCTAAACCAGTGCCGCTTACACACGTAACACCCCCCCTGTACCAGTGACGCTTATACACGTAACGCCCCCTGTACCAGTGACGCTTACACACGTAACGCCCTCTGTACCAGTGACGCTTACACACGCAACGCCCTCTGTAGCAATGCTGCTTACACACGTAATTCCCCCTAAACCAGTGCCGCTTACACACGTAACACCCCCCCTGTACCAGTGACGCTTACACACGTAACGCCCACTGTACCAGTGCCGCTTACACACGCAACGCCCTCTGTAGCAATGCCGCTTACACACGTAATTCCCCCTAAACCAGTGCCGCTTACACACGTAACACCCCCCCTGTACCAGTGACGCTTACACACGTAACGCCCCCTGTACCAGTGATGCTTACACACGTAACGCCCACTGTACCAGTGACGCTTACACACGTAACGCCCTCTGTACCAGTGACGCTTACACACATAACGCCCCCTGTACCAGTGACGCTTACACACGTAACGCCCTCTGTACCAGTGACGCTTACACACGTAACGCCCCCCTGTACCAGTGATGCTTACACACGTAACGCCCCCTGTACCAGTGACGCTTACACACGTAACGCCCCCTGTACCAGTGACGCTTACACACGTAACGCCCCCTGTACCAGTGATGCTTACACACGTAACGCCCCCTGTACCAGTGACGCTTACACACATTATGCCGCAGTCACACATACACACAACAGACACATATATATATATATATATATATATACACACACACACATACTGTACATACATTACACACATACACACAGTGCCAGATTACGGTCATGATGGGCCTGGAGCTGAAATTTATAAATGGCCTATTGTGTGCCACTGCAGGGGGTGTGACCAGCATGGTGGGGGTGTGACTACTGATATGGGGGTGTGATCTGTGCCATGGGGTGTGGAGAGCACCATGGAGGTCATAGCTACCCACCTTCATTCACCCACCTGGGTCTCCCTCCCCTCTTTGATTATATGATGCATGCACCACCTATTATATTATTAACAAATGAATTAAAAAAAAACCCCCACAAACTATGGGTTATTAATAAGAAAAATGTAATTGAGGTTCTATATACAGTATATAGACAAATGCAGGCTGGCACTCCTCAATATTTGACCAACAAGCTCCGGTGCCAGTCCAATGAAACAAATAGCAAACGAAATGGTGGCGTTACTCAGATTCTCTTAATCAGACAGAAGTAACTGCAGACACGGGATATCCTATTAGCAGCTGTATTTTACCGCTGCTAATAGGATCGCCTGGGACTATCTTATTAGCTCCGATGCCGGCATCTTTATCCCCTGATTCTGGCACTTATTGGACAAAATCCCCGATAAGCAGCCGCCGACGCAGCGGTAAACACATGGGATCGGGAATTTATCCCCGATCCCATGGCTAATCATTCGACTGCGGGTATAATTTCGGCCATTAAAAATGGCCTCTAATTAGATACCATGATCTTATTAATCGCGATATACGGCCGTTTTCAACGAGCGAAATCGCATCAGGGCTAATTGGATACCCCCCACAGTCTTTTCTAATGCCAACGTTTCAGGCACCTAGAGGTCTATTTATCACCATCCGCATCTGATGATGCAGATGCCAGGTGATAAACTAGACCAAACTCGCACTGCAATAATTGAGTACATCGCATGGATGCAGGGCCGGATTAACAATGGGGCGGATGGAGCTGCAGCTCCAGGCCCCCCATTGAAAATAGGCCCACAGGTACCCCTTCAGCGCAGCCAGTGTTGTCAGGAAAAAAAAAATTCCTGACACCACCAGCGCATCTCACTCACCTCCCGGTCACTGGAAAGAACATAACCGGCAAACAGAAGCTCCTACTGCGCCAAAGGGCATGCAGAAGCATCGCCCCTGGACCCCACCGAAGAACAACAACGTCACTGTGAGATGCTCCATCGAGTACTGCCAGATATTCAGAGGAGCTCCACATCCTGGACCCATCCATAGCTCCGCCTCCCGGACCTGTCAGAAGCCCCGCCTCCCAGACCAGTCGGAAGCCCCGCCTCCCGGACCTGTACAAAGCTCAGCCCGCATGCTGTGAGTACTTTTGCACTGCTTCTTTGTAAGCAGCTTTATCAGCAGCTTTATCAGCAGCAGGGGCTTAAAGCTGGTGGGCAGTGGGGACGGGGTGAATAATTTTGCAGCAGTTACCACAGGGGTCGCAGATTTTCCCATGAACCCCCTGACCCCATTTCTGCTCCTCCCCCTGTCTTCTACTGCTTTTCTCCCCACCAGATGCTATTATACAGAGAGACACTGTGACTGGACCGGGTGGTGGAGATTATGTACCACCAGGTTAAGTTTTCCCCTAAATGGCCAGTGACGTCAGATATGGCTGCAGCAACCTACAGTATGCCCCTTCCCCTCCTGTGTCTCTGCCCCCTCTAAACCTGTTTCTTTGCCCCCTCTCCACCTGTATCTTTGCCTCCATTGCTCCTGTGTCTCTGCCCCCACCACACCTGCGTCTCTGCCCCCTCTCCTCCTGCGTCTCTGCCCCCTCCTCACCTGTATCTATACCCCCTCCCCACCTGACTCTCTGCCTCCTCTCCACCCGTTTCTCTGCCTCCTCTCCACCGTATCTCTGCCCCTTCCCCTCCTGCATCTCTTTCCCCGCCCCACCGGTGTCTTTGCCCCCTCTCCACCTGCATCTCTGCCCCCTCTCCACCAGCTTCTCTTCTCCCTCCCCACCTGTGTCTCTGCCCCTTCCCCTTCCTGCATCTCTGCCCCCTCCCCACTCGCGTCTCTGCCCCCTCCCCACCCGCATCTCTTCCCCCGCCCCAACGGTGTCTCTGCCCCCTCTCCACCTGCATCTCTGCCCCCTCTCCACCAGCTTCTCTTCTCCCTCCCCACCTGTGTCTCTGCCCCTTCCCCTTCCTGCATCTCTGCCCCCTCCCCAGTCGCGTCTCTGCCCCCTCCCCACTCGCGTCTCTGCCCCCTCCCCACCCGCATCTCTTCCCCCGCCCCAACGGTGTCTCTGCCCCCTCTCCACCTGCATCTCTGCCCCCTCTCCACCAGCTTCTCTTCTCCCTCCCCACCTGTGTCTCTGCCCCTTCCCCTTCCTGCATCTCTGCCCCCTCCCCACTCGCGTCTCTGCCCCCTCCCCACTCGCGTCTCTGCCCCCTCCCCACCCGCATCTCTTCCCCCGCCCCAACGGTGTCTCTGCCCCCTCTCCACCTGCATCTCTGTCCCCTCGCCACCAGCTTCTCCCTCCCCTCCTGCATCTCTGCCTCCTCCCCACCCGCATCTCTTCTCCCTCCCCACCCGTATCTCTGCCCCTTCCCCTCCTGCATCTCTTTCCCCGCCCCACCGGTGTCTTTACCCCCTCTCCACCTGCATCTCTGCCCCCTCTCCACCAGCTTCTCTTCTCCCTCCCCACCTGTGTATCTGCCCCTTCCCCTTCCTGCATCTCTGCCCCCTCCCCACTCGCGTCTCTGCCCCCTCCCCACCTGCATCTCTTCTCCCTCCCCACCCGTATTTCTGCCCCTTCCCCTCCTGCATCTCTTTCCCCGCCCCACCGGTGTCTTTGCCCCCTCACCACCTGCATCTCTGCCCCCTCTCCACCAGCTTCTCTTCTCCCTCCCCACCTGTGTCTCTGCCCCTTCCCCTTCCTGCATCTCTGCCCCCTCCCCACTCGCGTCTCTGCCCCCTCCCCACCCGCATCTCTTCCCCCGCCCCACCGGTGTCTCTGCCCCCTCTACACCTGCTTCTCTTCTCCCTCCCCATCCGTGTCTCTGCCCCCTCCCCACCCGTGCCTCTGCCCCCTCCTCACCCACGTCTCTGCCCCCTCCTCACCCACGTCTCTGCCCCCTCCTCACCTACGTCTCTGCCCCTTGCCCTCCTGTGTCTCTGCCCCCTTCCCACCTGCGTCTCTGCCCCCTCCTCACCTGTGTCTCTGCCCCCTCCCCACCCGTGTCTCTGTTTCCTCCTGCGTCTCTGCCCCCTTCCTATCTGCGTCTCTGCCCCCTCCTCACCTGCATCCCTGCCCCCTCCTCACCTGCATCTGTGCCCCCTCCCCACCTGTGTCTCTGCCCCTTCCCCTCCTGCATGCCTGCCCCCTCCTCACCTGCATATTTGCCCCATCTGCACCTGCATCTCTGCCCCCTTCACAACGTGTGCTTCTCACAGCCCCTCCACCTGTATCTCTGCCCTCTCTCCACCTGTCTGCCCCTTCACCACCTGTGCTTCCGCCCCTCGCCAACCTGTGTCTCTGCCTTCTCTCTACTTGTACTTCCACCTTCCTTTTCACTTGTGTCTCTGCCACCTTCACTACCTGTGTGTCCACCCCTCTTATCATCTGTGTCTTGTTCCCCACTTGTGTCATTGCCTGTTTCGCACCTGTGCCTCTGCCTCTCTCTCCATGTGTATCTCTGCCTCCCTCCCCACTTGTGTCCCTTCTCCCTTCACCACCTGTGCTTCCGCCCCTCTCATCACTTGTATCTCAGGGTATTTTTACAAAAAATACCCTGAGAATTGTGGTAACAGGATTCGCAGGGACAGAGCTTTCTCGCAAGCTCTGTCCCTGTTGGTGGTAATTGATACATCCCTGCAGTGTATTAAATTTTCACAATGTGATTTTGGTCACATGTATCACATCTGCATCTCAGATGTGGATTGTGCAAAATATGACGCATAGTGTGGGGATGTAGTGTAGTAGTGATATAGTGAAGTGAAGTAGTGTGAGGAGGAAATACAGTGATATAGCATGCCACCACACCCCCATGCCCACACAGGGAGAAATTATCTGTGGCGCTAATCACACCCACTGCTCAGCAACAATAGGCCCTTCAGAAATTTCAGCTCCAGGCCAACGTGGACCTTAATCTGGCACTGCATGGATGTATCAATTATTGCATGCAGGGACAGACGCTCTCTCCCTGCTATGCCTCTCCGCAGCATCATCGGGGTATATCTTGTAAAAAATACCCCGGTGTCCCGCTGCGCATGCACCAACGCCCATCGCTACCGCCGGATTCCCCCCCACCCTCGTCGCTACTACCCCCGCACCGAAAAAGCACCCACCCCTGGATTTTATACTTACCAGTCGCAGGAGCCGATGTCTGTTGCTCCTTGAGGCTGCCGGGCGCTGGGTTCTTCTTCTGTACTGTGACCCGTGGTGCTGTAAAGTGAGCTGACATTTTGCAGTGTCACTTTTACTGCACCGGGGCACAGTGCAACATATGGAGGTCACAATTTCTACATTCCCTGGGGAATGTAGAATTTTTTACATTTAAAGGATGATTAATATACCGCTAGGTAACACTGTGTCTGTTTTAACTTCAACCTGATTGAGAGACTCTGAGTGACACCATTTTGTATGAGATATATATACTGTATATATATATATATATATATATATATATACATACACACACACACACACACACACACACAAAATATCTGCTCGTGACATGGAAAAGTTTAGAATCCTTATTGCCTGCTAGATCATGACTCGGGAAATAATATTAGATGCTTCATGAATCATTTTGTTGGATTTGAAAAAAATAAATTAGTGTAATGCCAGATGATAAAGCACACCATACCATATCAAATAAAATATCTGGCACACAGAATGCACATAAGCCAGAACATTGGGGTCTATTTACTAAGCCTTGGATGGGGATAAAGTGGACTGAGATAAAGTACCAGCCAACCAGCTCCTAACTGCCATTTTTCAAACACATCCTGTAACATGGCAGTTAGATGCTGATTGGCTGGTACTTTATCTCTGACCACTTTATCTCCATCCAAGGCTTTAGTAAATAGACCCCATAGTCCTATATGGCAGGATAAAGCCATTTCAACGCAGCCCAAACACACTGAAGATATGTATATGACCAGATCCTATGATCTGAATACATCTAGGAGAAGATACGAATTCACAAGACCCAGAAGGACCATGATTGGGACAGACATGGTTAATATCACACACCCCAGCATCTAGCAGTCATACCCTTACTTATTCTGCACATCCCCCGAATAGAGCTTGGTACATTGCCTCCCTGTAATATTACAAGATTCATAAGAAGCATTTATCCAATACTGCCACCTACTATTTGTGATATAAGCCAAACATGTATGGATGATTCAGCCAACATTGCATCTAAAAATTTAATATATGAGGCTTGCTCGAACATGGCACCCAACGTCTGGGACTATCAATCATTCACCAGAGCAACGCCTACTGCCACCTGATTGCACACCATTTCCTAAAAATACATTCCTATTGGCAGGGTCGTTTCTTGGGGCAGGCGAGCAGGGCAACCGCACTGGGCGCCCGCCGCGGCACTAACTGTGGCTCCCTGCTTCCCCCTCCTATTTCTCCCCGAGTAACCCGCTCGGGGCGGAGTTTCACGGAATGACGCGGCTGCGTCATTACGTCACGACCCAACCCTGTCACTACGCGAAACCCCCCCCCCCCCCCCCCCCCCCCGAGCGGAGTACAGAGGGGGATCCAAGTTAGGAAGAGGGAAAGTTTGGAAACCACTGACTTAGGGTTTGATTCTGACATGCGAACGATTCTGGATGTGGATGGACCTTTAGACTTTTAGCAAACGTCGCGTGCGTTGTGGCCTGCACAGGCACCTATAGCAGTTACGTGCATCTTGGCTGCATCTCACGTGGGATGGAATAAGGATTACCGAGGGCAATGGGGTCTTTCATGTAGTAGTGTCCCACGGCTGTGCTGGTCCAACAGGCGAATGTTCACATGGGATTTCCGGTTACTGAATTCAGTATCAACCTTTGCTAAACAGCAAAAGTTTTATTTCATGTAATGGTTTTCAGAATTATGGGGGTAATTCAGACCTGATCACTAGGGTGTGTTTTTTGCATCCCTGCGATCAGGAAGTCGCCACCTACAGGGGGAGGGGGAATTCGCTGTGCAGGGGTGCGACTGCATGTGCAGGAGAGCTGCACTGCCCAGGACTTACTCTTCCAGTGCGTTGATCGGAGCCGGAGCTGACGTCAGGAAATCCTCCCACAAGACACAGAGTCCCTCCTGCGTTTTCCCGGACACTCCTACAAAACGGTCAGTTGCCACCCACAAACACCCTCTTCCTGTCAATCTCCTTGCATTCGCCGGTGCATTCGGAATTTTCGCTCCATCCCGTCACTGACCGGCGATCCTCGTTGCTGCAGTCTGCCGCTCCTGCGCATTGCGGTGCATACGCACGCTCAATTTAGAGCTGATTGCAGGCTGTGAGAAATCGCAGCCTAGCGATCGGGTCTGAATTACCCCCTAAATCTGAACTTGTAAGAAAATAAGAATTTACTTACCGATAATTCTATTTCTCATAGTCCGTAGTGGATGCTGGGGACTCCGTAAGGACCATGGGGAATAGCGGCTCCGCAGGAGACTGGGCACATCTAAAGAAAGCTTTAGGACTATCTGGTGTGCACTGGCTCCTCCCCCTATGACCCTCCTCCAAGCCTCAGTTAGGATACTGTGCCCGGACGAGCGTACACAATAAGGAAGGATTTTGAATCCCGGGTAAGACTCATACCAGCCACACCAATCACACCGTACAACTTGTGATCTAAACCCAGTTAACAGCATGATAACAGAGGAGCCTCTGAAAGATGGCTCAGAACAATAATAACCCGATTTTTGTAACAATAACTATGTACAAGTATTGCAGACAATCCGCACTTGGGATGGGCGCCCAGCATCCACTACGGACTATGAGAAATAGAATTATCGGTAAGTAAATTCTTATTTTCTCTAACGTCCTAAGTGGATGCTGGGGACTCCGTAAGGACCATGGGGATTATACCAAAGCTCCCAAACGGGCGGGAGAGTGCGGATGACTCTGCAGCACCAAATGAGAGAACTCCAGGTCCTCCTCAGCCAGGATATCAATTTTGTAGAATTTTACAAACGTATTTGCTCCTGACCAAGTAGCTGCTCGGCAAAGTTGTAAAGCCGAGACCCCTCGGGCAGCCGCCCAAGATGAGCCCACCTTCCTTGTGGAGTGGGCATTTACAGATTTTTGGCTGTGGCAGGCCTGCCACAGAATGTGCAAGCTGAATTGTACTACAAATCCAACGAGCAATAGTCTGCTTAGAAGCAGGAGCACCCAGCTTGTTGGGTGCATACAGGATAAACAGCGAGTCAGATTTCCTGACTCCAGCCGTCCTGGAAACATATATTTTCAGGGCCCTGACAACGTCTAGCAACTTGGAGGCCTCCAAGTCCCTAGTAGCCGCAGGCACCACAAATAGGTTGGTTCAGGTGAAACGCTGAAACCACCTTGGGGAGAAACTGAGGACGAGTCCTCAATTCCGCCCTTTCCGAATGGAAAATCAGATAAGGGCTTTTTCAGGATAAAGCCGCCAATTCTGACACGCGCCTGGCCCAGGCCAGGGCCAACAGCATGACCACTTTTCATGTGAGATATTTTAACTCCACAGATTTAAGTGGTTCAAACCAATGTGGCTTTTGGAACCCAAAACTACATTGAGATCCCAAAGTGCCACTGGAGGCACAAAAGGAGGCTGTATATGCAGTACCCCTTTTACAAACGTCTGAACTTCAGGGACTGAAGCTAGTTCTTTTTGGAAGAAAATTGACAGGGCTGAAATTTGAACCTTAATGGACCCCAATTTCAGGCCCATAGACACTCCTGTTTGCAGGAAATGTAGGAATCGACCCAGTTGAATTTCCTCCGTCGGGCCTTACTGGCCTCGCACCACGCAACATATTTTCGCCAATTGCGGTGATAATGTTTTTGCGGTTACATCCTTCCTGGCTTTGATCAGGATAGGGATGACTTCATCCGGAATGCCTTTTTTCCTTCAGGATCCGGCGTTCAACCGCCATGCCGTCAAACGCAGCCGCGGTAAGTCTTGGAACAGACAGGGTCCTTGCTGGAGCAGGTCCCTTCTTAGAGGTAGAGGCCACGGATCCTCCGTGAGCATCTCTTGAAGTTCCGGTTACCAAGTCCTTCTTGGCCAATCCGGAACCACGAATATAGTGCTTACTCCTCTCCATCTTATCAATCTCAGTACCTTGGGTATGAGAGGCAGAGGAGGGAACACATACCCTGACTGGTACACCCACGGTGTTACCAGAGCGTCTACAGCTTATTGCCTGAGGGTCCCTGGACCTGGCGCAATACCTGTTGAGTTTTTAATCATGTGGAAGACTTCTGGGTGAAGTCCCCACTCTCCCGGGTGGAGGTCGTGCTGAGGAAGTCTGCTTCCCAGTTGTCCACTCCCGGAATGAATACTGCTGACAGTGCTATCACATGATTTTCCGCCCAGCGAAGAATCCTTGCAGCTTCTGCCATTGCCCTCCTGCTTCTTGTGCCACCCTGTCTGTTTACGTGGGTGACTGCCGTGATGTTGTCCGACTGGATCAACACCGGCTGACCTTGAAGCAGAGGTCTTGCTAAGCTTAGAGCATTGTAAATGTCCCTTAGCTTCAGGATATTTATGTGAAGTGATGTCTCCAGGCTTGACCATAAGCCCTGGATATTCCTTCCCTGTGTGACTGCTCCCCAGCCTCGCAGGCTGGCATCCGTGGTCACCAGGACCCAGTCCTGAATGCCTAATCTGCGGCCCTCTAGAAGATGAGCACTCTGCAACCACCACAGGAGGGACACCCTTGTCCTTGGTGACAGGGTTATCCGCTGATGCATCTGAAGATGCGACCCGGACCATTTGTCCAGCAGGTCCCACTGAAAAGTTCTTGCGTGGAATCTGCCGAATGGGATTGCTTCGTAGGAAGCCACCATTTTACCCAGAACCCTTGTGCATTGACGCACTGAGACTTGGCTCGGTTTTAGGAGGTTCCTGACTAGCTCGGATAACTCCCTGGCTTTCTCCTCCGGGAGAAACACCTTTTTCTGGACTGTGTCCAGGATCATCCCTAGGAACAGAAGACACGTCGTCGGAACCAGGTGCGATTTTGGAATATTGAGAATCCAATCGTGCTGCCGCAACACTACCTGAGATAGTGCTACACCGACCTCCAACTGTTCCCTGGATCTTACCCTTATCAGGGAATTGTCAAAGTAAGGGATAACTAAAATTCCCTTCCTTCGAAGGAATATCATCATTTCGGCCATTACCTTGGTAAAGACCCGTGGTGCCGTGGACCATCCATACGGCAGCGTCTGAACTGATAGTGACAGTTCTGTACCATAAACCTGAGGTACCCTTGGTAAGAAGGGTAAATTTTGACATGAAGGTAAGCATCCTTGATGTCCCGAGACATCATGTAGTCCCCTTCTTCCAGGTTCGCAATCACTGCTCTGAGTGACTCAATCTTGAATTTGAACCTCTGTATGTAAGTGTTCAAAGATTTTAAATTAAGAATCGGTCTCACCGAGCCGTCCGGCTTCGGTACCACAACAGTGTGGAATAATACCCCGTTCCCTGTTGCAGGAGGGGTATCTTGATTATCACCTGCTGGGAATACAGCTTGTGAATGGCTTCCAAAACTGTCTCCCTGTCAGAAGGAGACATCGGTAAAGCCGACTTTAGGAAACGGCGAGGGGGAGACGTCTCGAATTCTAATTTGTACCCCTGAGATATCACCTGAAGGATCCAGGGGTCTACTTGCGAGTGAGCCCACTGCGCGCTGAAATTCATTGAGACGGGCCCCCCACCGTGCCTGATTCTGCTTGTAAAGCCCCAGCGTATACTGAGGGCTTGGCAGAGGCGGGAGAGGGTTTCTGTTCCTTGGAACTGGCTGATTTCTGCAGCCTTTTTCCTCTCCCTCTGTCACGGGGCAGAAGTGAGGAACCTTTTGCCCGCTTGTCCATGAAAAGACTGCGCCTGATAATACGGCGTCTTCTCATGTTGAGAGGCGACCTGGGGTACAAACGTGGAATTCCCAGCTGTTGCCGTGGCCACCAGGTCTGAAAGACCGACCCCAAATAACTCCTCCCCTTAATAAAGCAATACTTCCAAATGCCGTTTGGAATACGCATCACCTGACCACTGACGTGTCCATAACCCTCTACTGGTAGAAATGGACAACGCACTTAGACTTGATGCCAGTCGGCAAATATTCCGCTGTGCATCACGCATATATAGAAATGCATCTTTTAAATGCTCTATAGGCAAAAATATACTGTCCCTATCTAGGGTATCAATATTTTCAGTCAGGGAATCCGACCACGCCAACCCAGCACTGCACATCCAGGCTGAGGCGATTGCTGGTCGCAGTATAACATCAGTATGTGTGTAAATACCTTTTAGGATACCCTCCTGCTTTCTATCAGCTGGATCCTTAAGGGCGGCCATCTCAGGCGAAGGTAGAGCCCTTACAAGCGTGTGAGCGCTTTATCCACCCTAGGGGGTGTTTCCCAACGCACCCTAACCTCTGGCGGGAAAGGATATAATGCCAATAACATTTTAGAAATTATCAGTTGTTATCGGGGGAAACCCACGCATCATCACACACCTCATTTAATTTCTCAGATTCAGGAAAACTACAGGTAGTTTTTCCTCACCGAACATAATACCCCTTTTTGGTGGTACTCGTATTATCAGAAATGTGTAAAACATTTTTCATTGCCTCAATCATGTAACGTGTGGCCCTACTGGAAGTCACATTTGTCTCTTCACCGTCGACACTGGAGTCAGTATCCGTGTCGGCGTCTATATCTGCCATCTGAGGTAACGGGCGCTTTAGAGCCCCTGACGGCCTATGAGACGTCTGGACAGGCACAAGCTTAGTAGCCGGCTGTCTCATGTCAACCACTGTCTTTTATACAGAGCTGACACTGTCACGTAATTCCTTCCAACAGTTCATCCACTCAGGTGTCGACCCCCTAGGGGGTGACATCACTATTACAGGCAATCTGCTCCGTCTCCACATCATTTTTCTCCTCATACATGTCGACACAAAAGTACCGACATACAGCACACACACAGGGAATGCTCTGATAGAGGACAGGACCCCACTAGCCCTTTGGGGAGACAGAGGGAGAGTTTGCCAGCACACACCAGAGCGCTATATATATACAGGGATAACCTTATATAAGTGTTTTTCCCCTTATAGCTGCTGTATAGTTAATACTGCGCCTAATTAGTGCCCCCCTCTCTTTTTTAACCCTTTCTGTAGTGTAGTGACTGCAGGGGAGAGCCAGGGAGCTTCCCTCCAACGGAGCTGTGAGGGAAAATGGCGCCAGTGTGCTGAGGAGATAGGCTCCGCCCCCTTATCGGCGGCCTTATCTCCCGTTTTTCTATGTATTCTGGCAGGGGTTAAATGCATCCATATAGCCCAGGAGCTATATGTGATGCATTTTTTTTGCCATCCAAGGTGTTTTTATTGCGTCTCAGGGCGCCCCCCCCAGCGCCCTGCACCCTCAGTGACCGAAGTGTGCTGAGAGCAATGGCGCACAGCTGCAGTGCTGTGCGCTACCTTGTTGAAGACAGGACGTCTTCTGCCGCCGATTTTCCGGACCTCTTCTGCCTTCTGGCTCTGTAAGGGGGGCGGCGGCGCGGCTCTGGGACCCATCCAAGCTGGGCCTGTGATCGTCCCTCTGGAGCTAATGTCCAGTAGCCTAAGAAGCCCAATCCACTCTGCACGCAGGTGAGTTCGCTTCTTCTCCCCTTAGTCCCTCGATGCAGTGAGCCTGTTGCCAGCAGGTCTCACTGAAAATAAAAAACCTAAACTAAAACTTTCACTAAGAAGCTCAGGAGAGCCCCTAGTGTGCACCCTTCTCGTTCGGGCACAGAGATCTAACTGAGGCTTGGAGGAGGGTCATAGGGGGAGGAGCCAGTGCACACCAGATAGTCCTAAAGCTTTCTTTAGATGTGCCCAGTCTCCTGCGGAGCCGCTATTCCCCATGGTCCTTACGGAGTCCCCAGCATCCACTTAGGACGTTAGAGAAAAACTGAAATTTGGATCTCTGGAAGTGGAGAAACATTAGGGCGGTGGATGGGAGACTTTCTAGTTTCTAAAAATGTACCTATAACTCCTGCACACGCCATGGAGGAGTATAGATCTGTGAGTGACTTGTAATACGTACAGGGGGTTTAATACTTCTGCAAGGCACTGGAAATATACATTGAACGTAGAGGACTGCACACGTAGATTTCTGTCCCTCAGCAGTGTGCGTGTAGGCGGGACGGCTGGGGCCATGTGATAAGGATTGCTCTGCGCACATATTGGGTCTCCCTGTACGTGGGGATTCCCTGTGACCTCGACGTCTACTCAGAAAGTTGTTCCATCGCTCTGTACATCCAGCTGGGGTCGGCAGATAATCTCCCTCCTCATTACTGGTGCACGGCAGACGTTGTTTTGGTTCAATTTTAAAGAAAAACATTTGCTGTTCCTACGACGTGATACGCCGACTATAGCTAGAGAGGAACAATCTGCTGACAATACGTTCCAAGATACGTTCAGCAACACAATTACACATTTCAGCTTTTCTGGAAATTTTCACATAACCTGGGAATCATAGGAGGTGATTCAGATCTGATTGCTGGGCTGCAAACTTTGCGCTCCTGCGTTCAGATAGTCGCCACCAAAGGGGGAGTGTAAATTCACAGCGCAAGTGTGCGATCACATGTGTACACCGTGTGCAGTGTGTGCGCGGCCCAGGACTTACTCCTACAGTGCAAGGAGAACGGGCTGACCGGGGCCGGAGCTGACGTCAGACACCCTCCCTGAAAACGCTTGTGAACTTCTGCGTTTTTCCGGACACTCCCAGTAAATGGTCAGTTACCACCCACAAACGGCTTTCTCCTGTCAAACACCTTGCGAACGCCCGTGCAAATGAAAGTTTTGCACCATCCTGTCACTGACCGGTGATGTCCGTTGTTGTTCTCCAACGCGCATGCACATTGCGGTGCATACACATGCGCAGTTATGACCTGATCGACCGCTGTGCAAAAACGCACATCAGCCATCAGGTCTGAATCATGGCCCATGTTACTGAGATTCACACTCTCTGCAATGACATATCATGTGAGCTGTTATTATACACAGACAGAGGTTATGAGCAAAGGTTGGCTGGCATGTAATAAATAAATATTCATCAATAAAATACAGAAATATGTGTTATCACAGTGAGACGGAATGATCTTAATACATATATAAAACTAGGTGATTCATCGCGCCCTACGGGCGCTCTTTACACCGTCGCAAGGGGCTACGCCCCTTAACGCTTGCACGCCCTTGGGGCATGCAATATTTTTATTATATGGAGTATTACCTCCAATCATAATTTAGTGAGTGGTTAAATATTGCACGGACAAAGGGCATGCGATGGTTAAAGGGACGTAACCCCTTGCAACGGTGTGAACAGTGCACGCAGGGCACGATGAGTCACCTAGTAAGTGCTGTGGATGTGGGAGTGGCGGGTGCTGGAGAGATGCGGATGGGTCCAAGGGTGCCGTGGGTGGGGGAGGGGTGGTTGCGGGGGTGCCACGGGTGGGGGAGGGACAGTTGCGGGAGTGTCACGGGTGGGGCGAGTGAAGGGGTGCCGCGGGTGCCGTTGGTGGGGGAGGGGGTCCGGAGCCACCGAGGGTGGGAGAGGGTTGCAGGGGCTGCCGCGGGTGGGTGGGTGGGGTCCGGAGCTACTGCGGGTGGGGGAGGGGTAGTTCCGGGAGTGTCACGGGTGGAGCGAGTGCGGGGGTGCCGCGGATGCGGGGGTGCCGTGGGTCGGGGAGGGGCAGTTGTGGGAGTGTCACGGGTGGGGCGAGTGCGGGAGTGTCGCGGGTGCCGTGGGTGGGGGAGGGGGTCCGGAGCCACCGTGGGTGGGAGAGGGTTGCAGGGGCTACTGCGGGTGGGGGGTCCGGAGCTACCGCGGGTGGGGGAGGGGCGGGGGTGCAGCGGATGGGGAGGGGGCTTGGAGGTGCTGCAAGTGGGGGAGGGGCGGGTAGTGCTTCTCCTGCTTCTCCTCCTGGAAGCAGCTAAGCTGCTAACCTCTGTTGGTGCTTCCTGCAGCTGGCGGTGAAGGGTCCTGTGCCCGGGCCAGGCACTGCAGCTTCCCCCGACGGTGAGTCCCTCTGCAGCCGAGTGGAGTCCAGGTAACACACAGCAGCCAAAGGGCAGAGCCTCCCATTGGATGTAACCTGTGTGGGAGGGCGTCTCTCGCCCAATCAGCTGTGGGCTGGGTGTGATAGACCTGCCGCTAACCCAATGAGAGCTCCTAGCCACGCCCAGCATTAGGAAATGAGTCACAGATCTGGGCTAATATATAGGAGATTCCAAGGACGGTTGGTCCGCACACCCTGATTCTGAATACATGCGCCACTGCTGTGACAGGAAATACAACACACAATCCGGGTGCACACTTCTGTCATCAACTCCTGACGGCAGCTGCGTCATTTACCCCAGTCGCGCCTGCGTCTTCTTGCAGATGTCTAATACACTGTAAAATACCACTTACAGAGGGTAATGATGAATATTGCAATATTCGGATTTTTCTTCTTAAATGCTGTTGATTGAAGTTTCCTCTTTCTTGATGCAGAGGGTTTTAAGGTACCAAATAAAGCTTTTTATTTGAGAATATACAGTTTAAAACAATTTAGAAAATAAATACCAATTGATTGTGCAACAACATAGGTTTATGGTTGTTTTGGATAAATAGAAAGTTACTATAATGAAAACAGTACACTTGCTCTACTAGACATAAAAGACAAAAATGACCGTATTCCACTGTTACAATCTAATTTTTTCTATAAGAGTAAAAGTTATATTCAACAGATTTCTTAACTTCTATTGTTCAAGTCGACACTACTGTAATTTACCATATACTACTGTGAATATCATTAAATAACTCTAAAAGTTCCCACTGCGCAGTTAGTCATTTATAAATGGCCATGTCGTTGGTGCACATGAAGTCTCTTAGAATGAATATATTACAGATGTAATCCCGACAATGAGTTCCCTTTCTATTCTGACTAGTTTGGTCCTAACGAGCCACTCTTTATACTCCCTTTGAGGTGTGCAATATAGTCAGAATCGATCTCTTCACCAACTAATTCTGTTTGAATAAATCCAAATGTACTGTAGACTTTGTTAATTGAAATATACTCTCCGTGACTATATATATCTGGGTCTCTCGGAATTAATCAGCCGTTTTGTTAATCTGTATTGTGCTAGTGCTTCGCATAAATGTCAGATAAAACTGATGGTAATTTATTCTTTTAATTTTTTAGCCTGAATGAGTTGAAGAAATTTTCTACTGCTAAGTCACCGGGTGCAGATGAGAGCACTGTCTATTGCCGTGTCTGTGGTGTAGCTGAGGTAAGTCAATCCTTGAATAAATAAACTGCACTATTCTGTGGATTGTTAATTCATTAACTTCTGAATAATAATAGATTATATCCTCCTTCCTTTATAGGTTGGTTATTACTGTCTTAAAGAACATATCTTATTAATTCAAGATATGCAGGGGTATATAATTTTGCATTTGCATCCCCTTCAGTGTAAGTCTCAGTTATATTAATTTTGCTAGGGGAGTATGACTGAGATCCCCTTCAGAGAGAAGCCCTTTTTCTCTTTTACTTTTTACTATGAACTTCCCTTAGCCTTATATGGGTCTGGGGGAGTTGCTCACCCCTCCTGTCACTCACTGACTCCGTCCTCGTTACTCTGGACGGGTTGGTTGGAGGGATCTGTACCGCCTCTCGGAAGGCGTCGTTTAAGGAAAATCTCTCTTCACTTAGCTCAGTGTCCTCCGTCTCCGCCGCCACGGGCCGCTCTCTCCGTCTGCAGAGCCTGCAAGCCCCGGCTTCTCGATGCCGGACGAAATTCCCCGAGACTCCGTCAGGTAAGTAAGCTCTCCTCGTCAGGCGGTTAGCCGGGCTCTGTCAACTTCTCTTCCCCCGGGTGACACTCAGCCGCGCAGACTCTGCTCCTGGCTCTCCCCGCTCTCTCAGACTCTGCACGCGGATCTCCCTCACCTCCTTATATCTCTTCTCACTCAGTTCCCCGGATCAGTCCCGCCAGTTCTACTGCACTTCACGCGCTGGCTCTCGAGAGCCCCTGGGGACCAAAGCTCCCCTATAGGAGTTAATAAGCTCATCTCCTCCTGTGCCATTAATTGCTGGACCGGTCCCATTTATTCCCCACGGAGGGGTATTAAAACTACTGCCCAAGTCCTGGTATTTTCCATGAGAACCACAACCCTCAAATACTGTGATTACAACCAAATTATTATTAACTTCTTACCATGGTCTATAGTAAAAACAGGGTATTACACGTTTCCCCTCTGGAACTATGCGTGTCCCCACGCATCTATTAAATTTAAATTTTGACAAAACAAAAAAAAAAACATTTCATTTACATACATATACATGCACAGTAGTCATTAGTAGGTTTCCAAACTATCTTAGTCACGATACCTTAGAGGTAGTATACCTTTCGTACTACGTGTTGACTTTCTACTATTTGGGATACATACCCCATCCTTAACTTGGCTATCCCCAACATAAGAGAAGTCATTACATTCAAGAGATTGCTCCACTATAGTGTCTGGGATCATCCTTTTTGTTGAGCTCTGTGGACCGGTGCCTCCCATGAACAACAGAAGCTCTATAGGATCGTGTATTGGAAATTCCCCTGTGATTGGCGATTCGGCGGTTAGGGCTAAGTCTTCTTTGGCCCTCCGGACTTCCATTGTGCAGGATTTTAGTTGATCTCTTGACACCACCCTAACTGGTCCTTCTTGACCACGACGGATTCGATAGGTGTAAATATCTCCTGCTGGAACACTGACCACGACGTAAGGGGTATTCTCCCATAAGGCATCGAGTTTACTAGATCCATGATTTTTTTTTAACCAGACTTTGTCGCCTGCATGTAAAGGAACGGGCCGAGCATTGGCGTTATAAGCTTTCCCTTGTCTGTGGTGAGCGATCTCCATCCTTTGTTCTACAATCCGTCTAGCTGTTTCAATTCGACGTTGATGTTCCTGTACCCAATCAACTCGGAGATCAACGGGGTCGATCACAGCGGGATTCAATTCCAAGTCCCTGGGTAGCTTGCCCTGCCTGCCGAACATTAAGTAGTATGGTGTGAACCCAGTGGAACAGTGTTCGGTATTATTATATAAATAGGTAAGTTCAGGAAGAAGAGCAGGCCATTGTGCACGATTCTCCACAGACAGACTACGAAGCATTCCAATAATAGTTCGATTTGCTCGTTCACATAACCCATTTCCCTGTGGGTGGTAGGCAGTGGTTCGTACTTTGAGACAGCCATATAGGGAACAAAGTTCATGGAACAACTGTGACTCAAAGGCTGGGCCTTGGTCGGTCAGAATGCGTTCAGGGTACCCATAGGGTCTTACAAAATGTTTCAAGAAGAGTTCAGCCGTGGTTCGTGCAGTTAAGTCTTTGGTAGGGATGACGACAAGGAATTTGCTGTAATGATCCGTCATAGTTAATGCATATTGATATCCCATGTTGCTGGCTTCCAATTTCACGTGATCTAGGGCGACGATCTCCAGAGGGCGTCTGCTCTTAATGGAATGCAGTAGATCTTTTTGACTATTGTTGGGATGCCTTTTGATGTTACAAGGTACACAGTCACGACACCACTTTTCAATATCCTCTCTCATTCCCACCCAGAAATATCTTTTACGTAACACGGTCTCAGTTTTCTGGGTACCGAAGTGCCCAGACTTATTGTGATAGGCCTCAAGCAAAAGGGTAGCCTGATGTCTTGGGACTACTATTTGCGCAATAGGTTGGTGTGTACTGGGATCAAGGCTGCCACGTGTCATAAGTCCGTGTTTTACCCGGATGCGCCTTCTGTGTCTCAGTAATTTAATTAATTCAGGATCAGCTTCTGCTCGCTGTGCTTTGTTCAAAGAGCGCTTTTGTCGGATAAGATCCATTAATTTGTTTAAAACAGGGCTCCTTAGCTGGATGTTTACCCAATTCACCTCAGGTAAGGTAGTATGAGAATTCTCAGGCCGGGCGGAAACAGTGACTGGATTAGATGCTGCGACCCTTTCCTTGGCCACAGGATGAAACACCGGAGTCTCGACATCTTCAGCATCGTCTGTCTCCACCTCAGGAAGATCAGCAACTGGTAAGCGAGATAAGGCATCAGCGTTACCATTTGCCTTTTTACTCCGGTATTCGACTGTATATTGGAAGTTGGCTAAGCGAGATACCCAGCGTTGCTCGAGTGCTCCCAATCGAGCATTTGACAAATGAGCCAAGGGATTATTGTCAGTCATAATAACAACCGGAGAAGCAGCCAGGTCATTTTTGAATTTCTCTGTGATGGCCCATATAAGAGCAAGTAACTCTAATTTAAAGGTACTATAGTTCTCGCTGTTTCGCTCAGTTTTACGAAGGCCTCTACTGGCATATGCTATCACTCTTTCTCGGCCATCTTGCATCTGTGACAATACAGCTCCCAATCCCCTATGACTGGCGTCGGTATGAACGATAAAAGGCTTCTCATAATCGGGGTAAGCGAGTAGGGGAGCAGTCACTAGAGAGGTTTTGAGTATTTCAAAGGCATGCTGCTGGTCTTTGCCCCATAGAACTGATGATGAGCTTCTTCTTTCTTGACCAGATGTGCCGCGCAGAAGTTCGTGTAAGGGAGCAGCTAATTTTGCAAAACCCTGCACGAATCTTCTGTAATACCCCACAAAACCCAGGAAACTCCGGACATCCTTTACAGTTTTTGGGGTGGGCCATTCCTGTACCACTTGTATCTTCTCTGGATCTGGCTGGACACCCTGAGCGCTGACAATATGCCCTAAGTAATGGACCTCTGGTTGGAGAAGATGACATTTGGCCGGCTTGAGCTTTAATCCTGATTTAATGAGCTGCTGGAATACCTCTCCAAGATGTGTGAGATGCTCTTCATAATTCTTGGAGAAAATTATAACGTCATCTAAATACAGCAGGACCATCTCAAAGTTATGATGCCCTAGACAATGCTCCATTACACGTTGAAAGGTAGCCGGTGCATTGCAAAGTCCAAAAGGCATTCGGTTAAATTCGAATAAACCCATCGGCGTGGTGAAGGCAGTTTTTTCTTGATCCTCCGGGGCCATTGGAATTTGCCAATATCCGCTAGTCAGGTCAAGAGTTCAAAAGTAAGCCGCAGTCTTTAAGGCCGTTAATGACTCTTCTATCCTTGGTAGCGGATAAGCATCCTTATGGGTCACAGCGTTCAATTTGCGATAATCCACGCAAAATCGCAGACTTCCGTCCTTCTTTTTAACTATAACCAGTGGAGCCGCCCATGGGCTGTAACTCTCTCGGATGATTCCTGCAGCCTTCATGTCGGCAATCATTTTCCGTACAGGTTGGTACATAGCTGGTGGTAGGGATCGGTGTCTCTCTTTTATGGGAGGATTATGTCCTGTGTGAATAGAATGGTACACACCTTCAGCTTTCCCAAAGTCAGAAGGATTCTGACTAAAAGCCAATGAATTCTGTCGTATCAGTCGTAATACTCCTTCCCGCTGCTCTGCGGGGGTATTCAAATCTCCAATCTGGATTTCATTCCACCAGGGGTCCTCATTCCCAGGGGCCGACACACCTGGGGTCATTGTCCCTTGATATACAGAGGGTATATCCTCCCCGATTACGTCCTGAAAATTTACTTGAAACACCCTGGCTACTATGCAGTGTCGAAAAAGACGGACCGGGTAGTTTTGGGGATTTAAGAGGCGAACAGGTACTCTACCCTGTTCTACTTTGACCAAGGTCCTGGCCACTGCAAATGGCAGCTGTCCATCCAGGTCACTAGATTCTACGAGGGCATCATAACCTCGTCCGCCAGGACCGATGCGTACCTTGCACCAAACTACGTTCTCTGAGTTGGGCCTCAATATTACCGGTCGTCGATCAGCAATCCTTGCTTTTCCAACCTCCCCTTGATTGTTAACAATTTTTTTCTGACCCTCTATGAGCCGAATAGTCTGTTGAAGCATCCTCCGCTCTCCCGGGTTGGCGGTCTTCATTTCCGTGCGCAGGGCTTCGATTAATTCGTCGGGACAGTTTCGAAGAACATTCATCCCGAGTATAACTGGAGGCAGAAATTCATTAGAGACCGTCGTCACTAGACATCCCTGTCTAGTCAAGTTTGCCTGTCCCACTCTCATGTCAGCCTCCCAGTAACCACGATAGGTGATTGGTTGTCCGTTACTGGCCAACAGATGTAACCAAGTAGTCGGTGGGGCGATTATTGTCCGTTCTTTCCAATGTTGGAGAAACTCATTAAGCCGGATGGTTGTAACTTGAGATCCTGTATCCAGGAGAGCAGCCATCTCCACGCCATTGATCTGGATTTTCAGGCGAGGACATTCTCCAACATACCTGGGCCACCACTCCTGTGATGTCGGACCTATTGAAATATCTCCTCCCGAGGGTCGGTCCCCTGCCTCGGGGTCTCTTCGTTTAAAGCTACATTGGGACAATTTCTTTCTATATGACCGCTTTGTCCACAACCCCTGCATATAGGTTGTCCCTGAGCGTCAAATTGATCAGTAGGACGTCTGCCTGTCCCTACTGGTACATCCCACCGAGAGCGGTTCCTTGCGCCTCGATCTTGCCGCCATTCCCGACGTCGGCCGACGTTTTGACCTTGACTCAACTCTTCAAGTCTCTGATCCATCCTTGCCAGGTGCAAAGTAAGCTCCGTAAGTTTAGAGTTTAAGGTCCCCATTGAATCCTGACTGGATGAAGTTTGTGCTTGTTGGGTAACTGTCTTAGGCAATGCAACTTCCATCTTTATGTGCGATTTTGTCTCCTCCTCTGGTTCCACTGGCACCTCGTATTCAGAATCTTCACAGGAATTGAGTCCCAGAATTTGAAGAATTTCTTCTTTAAACTGTGAAAAAGAGCACTTCGGCTGTTGCCGCCTCCACATCCTTAGTTGAGCCTGGATGGCTTCCCCTTGTGCTCCTTCAATGAAAAGATTAATTAAAGTCTCATCAGCCTGTTGTATTTCACTGGGTTCTAAGGCTTGGACTGCCCTCATTGCCTCCTGCAACCCCAAAGCAAAATCCCTTAGTGATTCGCCAGCCCGTTGTTTTCTAGCGTACAATCGGCTTTTTAAGTTAGAAATAGTTTTCAAAGTGAAGATACGCCCCAATTTTTCCAGTATCCCTTCCGCGGTCTCCTTCTCTTCCTCTGACCATGCTTCTGCTTCTCGTAATGCAGAACCTTTTAATTGTCCCAATACGATCTCCACTTTCTGTACTTCTCTCAGCGGGTACAATCTGAACATGGACCGCATCTTATTCCTAAACTCTTTAAGCTGGCTGGTGCCCGGGGTACGCATATCTCCAGAATAAGTAGGAAGCCAGGACGCGCCGAAATAATATGGCATCGTAATGGGTGTGGCTAACCCTTGATTGCGCCCGGCTGGAGATGAACCAGGTGACGCGGGTAATCTCCTTCGGGTAGATGTTGATGCAGGAGTCGGAGTTCTCTGTGACTCTGACATTCTATCCTGTTCGTAGACGCCAAAAATTTCTTTTTAATACACTGTAAAATACCACTTACAGAGGGTAATGATGAATATTTCAATATTCGGATTTTTCTTCTTAAATGCTGTTGATTGAAGTTTCCTCTTTCTTGATGCAGAGGGTTTTAAGGTACCAAATAAAGCTTTTTATTTGAGAATATACAGTTTAAAACAATTTAGAAAATAAATACCAATTGATTGTGCAACAACATAGGTTTATGGTTGTTTTGGATAAATAGAAAGTTACTATAATGAAAACAGTACACTTGCTCTACTAGACATAAAAGACAAAAATGACCGTATTCCACTGTTACAATCTAATTTTTTCTATAAGAGTAAAAGTTATATTCAACAGATTTCTTAACTTCTATTGTTCAAGTCGACACTACTGTAATTTACCATATACTACTTTGAATATCATTAAATAACTCTAAAAGTTCCCACTGCGCAGTTAGTCATTTATAAATGGCCATGTCGTTGGTGCACATGAAGTCTCTTAGAATGAATATATTACAGATGTAATCCCGACAATGAGTTCCCTTTCTATTCTGACTAGTTTGGTCCTAACGAGCCACTCTTTATACTCCCTTTGAGGTGTGCAATATAGTCAGAATCGATCTCTTCACCAACTAATTCTGTTTGAATAAATCCAAATGTACTGTAGACTTTGTTAATTGAAATATACTCTCCGTGACTATATCTATCTGGGTCTCTCGGAATTAATCAGCCGTTTTGTTAATCTGTATTGTGCTAGTGCTTCGCATAAATGTCAGATAAAACTGATGGTAATTTATTCTTTTAATTTTTTAGCCTGAATGAGTTGAAGAAATTTTCTACTGCTAAGTCACCGGGTGCAGCTGAGAGCACTGTCTATTGCCGTGTCTGTGGTGTAGCTGAGGTAAGTCAATCCTTGAATAAATAAACTGCACTATTCTGTGGATTGTTAATTCATTAACTTCTGAATAATAATAGATTATATCCTCCTTCCTTTATAGGTTGGTTATTACTGTCTTAAAGAACATATCTTATTAATTCAAGATATGCAGGGGTATATAATTTTGCATTTGCATCCCCTTCAGTGTAAGTCTCAGTTATATTAATTTTGCTAGGGGAGTATGACTGAGATCCCCTTCAGAGAGAAGCCCTTTTTCTCTTTTACTTTTTACTATGAACTTCCCTTAGCCTTATATGGGTCTGGGGGAGTTGCTCACCCCTCCTGTCACTCACTGACTCCGTCCTCGTTACTCTGGACGGGATGGTTGGAGGGATCTGTACCGCCTCTCGGAAGGCGTCGTTTAAGGAAAATCTCT
Source organism: Pseudophryne corroboree (assembly GCF_028390025.1). Classification (NCBI taxonomy): domain Eukaryota; kingdom Metazoa; phylum Chordata; class Amphibia; order Anura; family Myobatrachidae; genus Pseudophryne; species Pseudophryne corroboree. The sequence continues at coordinate 25,349,573 of NC_086444.1, read as the reverse complement.
CTTCACTTAGCTCAGTGTCCTCCGTCTCCGCCGCCACGGGCCGCTCTCTCCGTCTGCAGAGCCCGCAAGCCCCGGCTTCTCGATGCCGGACGAAATTCCCGAGACTCCGTCAGGTAAGTAAGCTCTCCTCGTCAGGCGGTTAGCCGGGCTCTGTCAACTTCTCTTCCCCCGGGTGACACTCAGCCGCGCAGACTCTGCTCCTGGCTCTCCCCGCTCTCTCAGACTCTGCACGCGGATCTCCCTCACCTTCTTATATCTCTTCTCACTCAGTTCCCCGGATCAGTCCCGCCAGTTCTACTGCACTTCACGCGCTGGCTCTCGAGAGCCCCTGGGGACCAAAGCTCCCCTATAGGAGTTAATAAGCTCATCTCCTCCTGTGCCATTAATTGCTGGACCGGTCCCATTTATTCCCCACGGAGGGGTATTAAAACTACTGCCCAAGTCCTGGTGTTTTCCATGAGAACCACAACCCTCAAATACTGTGATTACAACCAAATTATTATTAACTTCTTACCATGGTCTATAGTAAAAACAGGGTATTACAGATGCCGCTACAAAGCCCCTCCCTGGTGGTGTAGATGTAGATATAGATTATATAAAATGACTTTTAGAATAAACGCGTGGTTCTCCGGATGCAGATTTCCTGGCCTCCCAAGTGTAATCTTTGGCATACTCAGATGGCCAATCCTGGAAACATAGCGACTCTGATGCCGCGTCTTTGTATGCAGCGTTCGGATTTACAAAGTAGTCAGATGTCTTTTCTCCTCAGATGCCTTATGCAGCGTTAGCATATTAGTTGTACAGTATTGCACAGCAGCCTCTCTGTGGCTGTGCAATACCGTACAACTATGAATCACTGATCCAAGGTTACAAATCATCCAAGTGGGGGGCACAATGTTTTTAATTAGAGGGGGCGCCGCAAAAGGCACCCACATAGCCGGCGCCAGCCCTGAGCAGACATACTGAAGAAAGAAAAAAATCTCTGCATAAATGTGACATTGTAACAATCAAGTCTCTCTGACGTGTGACTTATGAACACAAAGGCAGAATGTTATTAAATGGAGTATAATATGACACACTGTTTATTAAATAAAAGTGGTGATAGCAAATTGAAAGGCAGTAAATATGAATGCAATGCAATTTATTCAAATGAAACAGAAACAGTCATAGCACACTTCTGTAATCCTGCTGCCAGTGGAATGGTAGAAAGTATGGACCATTTTCTTTTCTGTGCAAATACCTTTTCACACCTGCTGCTTTAGGTCATTTTGTCTGCGTAATTGTTCTTTTGTTCAAAAACACCTCTAGCAACTTTCTTCTAAAATACAGCAGATATGATTTCCGCACATATGCATGAGAAACATGCTTATATGGAGAACTTGGCAAGATTCTGTACAATGGGCCTCATTCCGACCTGATCGCACGCTAGCTATTTTTTGCAGCGCAGCGATCAGATAGTCGCCGCCCATAGGGGAGTGTATTTTCTCTTTGCAAGTGTGCGAACGCTTGTGCAGCCGAGCGGTACAATAAAGTTTTGTGCAGTTTCTGAGTTGCCCAGAACTTACTCAGCCGCTGCGATCACTTCAGCCTGTCCGGTCCCGGAATTGACGTCAGACACCCGCCCTGCAAACGCCTGCATTTCTTCAAACACTCCCAGAAAACGGTCAGTTGCCACCCACAAACGCCCTCTTCCTGTCAATCTCCTTGCGATTTGCTGTGCGAATGGATTCTTCGTTAAATCCATCGCTCAGCAACGATCCGCTTTGTACTAATACGACGCGCCTGCGCATTGCGGTGCATACACATGCACAGTTTAGACCTGATCGCAAGGCAGCGAAAAAACCTAGCGTGCGATCAGGTCTGAATGAGGCCCATTATCTCCATAGCTTACTTATGGAGCTGGCATTTATTGAATACACATGACATGTGACTGGTTCCACTGGTTACAAATACCGACACCGGGATCCCGACCGGCACAATCCCGACATATTCTCCCTCTGTGGATGTCCACGACACCCATAGAGGGAGAATAAATGAGTGTGCCCGCAGCGTGGCGAGCGAAGCGAGCCCGCAAGGGGCTGCGTTGCGCTCGGCTCGCCCCCGTCGGGATTGTGCCGGTCGGGATCCCGGTGTCGGTATTCCGACCGCCGGGATTCCGTCCGGCGGTTTCGCGTACTGATCCCGTATGGATTACGGTTATTATTTATTTCTCTAACGTCCTAAGTGGATGCTGGGGACTCCGTAAGGACCATGGGGAATAGCGGCTCCGCAGGAGACTGGGCACAAAAGTAAAAGCTTTAGGACTACCTGGTGTGCACTGGCTCCTCTCCCTATGACCCTCCTCCAAGCCTCAGTTAGATTTTTGTGCCCGAGCGAGAAGGGTGCACACTAGGTGGCTCTCCTGAGCTGCTTAGTGAAAAGTTTAGTTTTAGGTTTTTTATTTTCAGTGAGACCTGCTGGCAACAGGCTCACTGCATCGAGGGACTAAGGGGAGAAGAAGCGAACTCACCTGAGTGCAGAGTGGATTGGGCTTCTTAGGCTACTGGACGTTAGCTCCAGAGGGACGATCACAGGTTCAGCCTGGATGGGTCCCAGAGCCGCGCCGCCGGCCCCCTTACAGAGACAGAAGAGGTCCGGAAAATCGGCGGCAGAAGACGTCCTGTCTTCAACAAGGTAGCGCACAGCACTGCAGCTGTGCGCCATTGCTCTCAGCACACTTCACACTCCGGTCACTGAGGGTGCAGGGCGCTGGGGGGGGGCGCCCTGAGACGCAATAAAACACCTTGGATGGCAAAAAATGCATCACATATAGCTCCTGGGCTATATGGATGAATTTAACCCCTGCCAAAATACATAGAAAAACGGGAGATAAGGCCGCCGATAAGGGGGCGGAGCCTATCTCCTCAGCACACTGGCGCCATTTTCCCTCACAGCTCCGTTGGAGGGAAGCTCCCTGGCTCTCCCCTGCAGTCACTACACTACAGAAAGGGTTAAAAAAGAGAGGGGGGGCACTAATTACGCGCAGTATTAAAGATACAGCAGCTATAAAGGGAAAAACACTTATATAAGGTTATCCCTGTATATATATAGCGCTCTGGTGTGTGCTGGCAAACTCTCCCTCTGTCTCCCCAAAGGGCTAGTGGGGTCCTGTCCTCTATCAGAGCATTCCCTGTGTGTGTGCTGTATGTCGGTACGTTTGTGTCGACATGTATGAGGAGAAAAATGATGTGGAGACGGAGCAGATTGCCTGTAATAGTGATGTCACCCCCTAGGGGGTCGACACCTGAGTGGATGAACTGTTGGAAGGAATTACGTAACAGTGTCAGCTCTGTATAAAAGACAGTGGTTGACATGAGACAGCCGGCTACTCAGCTTGTGCCTGTCCAGACGTCTCATAGGCCGTCAGGGGCTCTAAAGCGCCCGTTACCTCAGATGGCAGTTATAGACGCCGACACGGATACTGACTCCAGTGTCGACGGTGAAGAGACAAATGTGACTTCCAGTAGGGCCACACGTTACATGATTGAGGCAATGAAAAATGTTTTACACATTTCTGATAATACGAGTACCACCAAAAAGGGGTATTATTATGTCCGGTGAGGAAAAACTACCTGTAGTTTTCCTGAATCTGAGAAATTAAATGAGGTGTGTGATGATGCGTGGTTTTCCCCCGATAACAACTGATAATTTCTAAAATGTTATTGGCATTATATCCTTTCCCGCCAGAGGTTAGGGTGCTTTGGGAAACACCCCCTAGGGTGGATAAAGCGCTCACACGCTTGTAAGAACAAGGGCTCTACCCTCTCCTGAGATGGCCGCCCTTAAGGATCCTGCTGATAGAAAACAGGAGGGCATCCTAAAAGGTATTTACACACATACTGGTGTTATACTGCGACCAGCAATCGCCTCAGCCTGGATGTGCAGTGCTGGGTTGGCGTGGTCGGATTCCCTGACTGAAAATATTGATACCCTAGATAGGGACAGTATATTATTGCCTATAGAGCATTTAAAAGATGCATTTCTATATATGCGTGATGCACAGCGGAATATTTGCCGACTGGCATCAAGTCTAAGTGCGTTGTCCATTTCTAACAAGGGTTATGGACACGACAGTGGTCAGGTGATGCGGATTCCAAACGGCATTTGGAAGTATTGCCTTATTAAGGGGAGGAGTTATTTGGGGTCGGTCTTTCAGACCTGGTGGCCACGGCAACAGCTGGGAAATCCACGTTTGTACCCCAGGTCGCCTCTCAACATGAGAAGACGCCGTATTATCAGGCGCAGTCTTTTCGTGGGCAAGCGGGCAAAAGGTTCCTCATTTCTGCCCCGTGACAGAGGGAGAGGAAAAAGGCTGCAGAAATCAGCCAGTTCCCAGGAACAGAAACCCTCTCCCGCCTCTGCCAAGCCCTCAGTATGACGCTGGGGCTTTACAAGCAGAATCAGGCACGGTGGGGGCCCGTCTCAATGAATTTCAGCGCGCAGTGGGCTCACTCGCAAGTAGACCCCTGGATCCTTCAGGTGATATCTCAGGGGTACAAATTGGAATTCGAGACGTCTCCCCCTCGCCGTTTCCTAAAGTCGGCTTTACCGATGTCTCCTTCTGACAGGGAGACAGTTTTGGAAGCCATTCACAAGCTGTATTCCCAGCAGGTGATAATCATAGGTACCCCTCCTGCAACAGGGAACGGGGTATTATTCCACACTGTTGTGGTACCGAAGCCGGACGGCTCGGTGAGACCGATTCTACATCTAAAATCTTTGAACACTTACATACAGAGGTTCAAATTCAAGATTGAGTCACTCAGAGCAGTGATTGCGAACCTGGAAGAAGAGGACTACATGATGTCTCGGGACATCAAGGATGCTTACCTTCATGTCCAAATTTACCCTTCTCACCAAGGGTACCTCAGGTTTATGGTACAGAACTGTCACTATCAGTTTCAGACGCTGCCGTATGGATGGTCCACGGCACCCCGGGTCTTTACCAAGGTAATGGCCGAAATGATGATACTCCTTCGAAGGAAGGGAATTTTAGTTATCCCTTACTTGGACGATTCCCTGATAAGGGTAAGATCCAGGGAACAGTTGGAGGTCGGTGTAGCACTATCTCAGGTAGTGTTGCGGCAGCACGATTGAATTCTCAATATTCCAAAATCGCAGCTGATTCCGACGACTCGTCTTCTGTTCTTAGGGATGATCCTGGACACAGTTCAGAAAAAGGTGTTTCTCCCGGAGGAGAAAGTCAGGGAGTTATCCGAGCTAGTCGGGAACCTCCTATAACCGAGCCAAGTCTCAGTACATCAATGAGATGGTTCTGGGAAAAATGGTGGCTTCCTATGAAGCAATCCCATGCGGCAGATTCCACGCAAGAACTTTCCAGTGGGACCTGCTGGACAAATGGTCCGGGTCGCATCTTCAGATGCATCAGCGGATAACCCTGTCACCAAGCACAAGGGTGTCTCTCCTGTGGTGGTTGCAGAGTACTCATCTTCTAGAGGGCCGCACATTCAGGACTGGGTCCTGGTGACCATGGATGCCAGCCTGCGAGGCTGGGGAGCAGTCACACAGGGAAGGAATTTCCAGAGCTTATGGTCAAGCCTGGAGACATCACTTCACATAAATATCCTGAAGCTAAGGGCCATGTACAATGCTCTAAGCTCAGCAAGACCTCTGCTTCAAGGTCACCCGGAGTTGATCCATTCGGACAACATCACGGCAGTCACCCACGTAAACAGACAGGGTGACACAAGAAGCAGAAGGGCAATGGCAGAAGCTGCAAGGATTCTTCGCTGGGCGGAAAATCATGTGATAGCACTGTCAGCAGTATTCATTCCGGGAGTGGACGACCTCCACCCGGGAGAGTGGGGACTTCACCCAGAAGTCTTCCACATGTTTATAAAACTCGACAAGTATTGCGCCAGGTCAAGGGACCCTCAGGCAATAGCTGTAGACGCTCTGGTAACACAGTGGGTGTACCAGTCAGTGTATGTGTTCCCTCCTCTGCCTCTCATAACCAAGGTACTGAGAATTATAAGATGGAAGGAGTAAGCACTATATTCGTGGCTCCGGATTGGCCAAGAAGGACTTGGTAACCGGAACTTCAAAAAAGAGATGCTCACGGAGGATCCGTGGCCTCTACCTCTAAGAAGGGACCTGCTCCAGCAAGGACCCTGTCTGTTCCAAGACTTACCGCGGCTGCGTTTAACGGCAGGGCGGTTGAATGCCGGATCCTGAAGGAAAAAGGCATTCCGGATGAAGTCATCCCTATCCTGATCAAAGCCAGGAAAGATATAACCGCAAAACATTATCACCGCATTTGGCGAAAATATGTTGCGTGGTGCGAGGCCAGTAAGGCCCCGACGGAGGAATTTTCAACTAGGTCGATTCCTACATTTCCTGCAAACAGGAGTGTCTATGGGCCTGAAATGGAGGTCCATTAAGGTTCAAATTTCGGCCCTGTCAATTTTCTTCCAAAAAGAACTAGCTTCAGTCCCTGAAGTTCAGACGTTTGTGAAAGGGGTACTGTATATACAGCCTCCTTTTGTGCCTCCAGTGGCACCTTGGGATCTAAATGTAGTTTTTGGGTTCCAAAAGTCACATTGGTTTGAACCACTTAAATATGTGGAGTTAAAATATCTCACATGGAAAGTGGTCATGCTGTTGGCCCTGGCCTGGGCCAGGTGCGTGTCAGAATTGGCGGCTTTATCCTGTAAAAGCCCTCATCTGATTTTCCATTCGGACAGGGCGGAATTGAGGACTTGTCCTCAGTTTCTCCCTAAGGTGGTTTTCAGCGTTTCACCTGAATCAACCTATTGTGGTGCCTGCGGCTACTAGGGACTTGGAGGACGCCAAGTTGCTGGACGTTGTCAGAGCCCTGGAAATATAGGTTTCCAGGACGGCTGGAGTCAGAAAATCTGACTCGTTGTTTATTCTGTATGCACCCAACAAGCTGGGTGCTCCTGCTTCTAAGCAGACTATTGCTCGTTGGATTTGTAGTACAATTCAGCTTGCACATTCTGTGGCAGGCCTGCCACAGCCAAAATCTGTAAAAGCCCATTCCACAAGGAAGGTGGGCTCATCTTGAGCGGCTGCCCGAGGGGTCTCGGCTTTACAACTTTGCCGAGCAGCTACTTGGTCAGGAGCAAATACGTTTGTAAAATTCTACAAATTTGATACCCTGGCTGAGGAGGACCTGGAGTTCTCTCATTTGGTGCTGCAGAGTCATCCGCACTCTCCCGCCCGTTTGGGAGCTTTGGTATAATCCCCATGGTCCTTACGGAGTCCCCAGCATCCACTTAGGACGTTAGAGAAAATAAGAATTAATTACCGATAATTCTATTTCTCGTAGTCCGTAGTGGATGCTGGGCGCCCATCCCAAGTGCGGATTGTCTGCATTACTTGTACATAGTTATTGTTACCAAAAAAAAAAAAAAAAAAATCGGGTTATTATTGTTGTGAGCCATCTTTTCAGAGGCTCCTCTGTTATCATGCTGTTAACTGGGTTCAGATCACAGGTTGTACGGTATGATTGGTGTGGCTGGTATGAGTCTTACCCGGGATTCAAAATCCTTCCTTATTATGTACGCTCGTCCGGGCACAGTATCCTAACTGAGGCTTGGAGGAGGGTCATAGGTGGAGGAGCCAGTGCACACCAGGTAGTCCTAAAGCTTTTACTTTTGTGCCCAGTCTCCTGCGAAGCCGCTATTCCCCATGGTCCTTACGGAGTCCCCAGCATCCACTACGGACTACGAGAAATAGAATTATCGGTAAGTAAATTCTTATTTTTCCCTATTGCAGTGACCACAGCTACTGTCTTTTCTACGCAAAGAACCTATGGAATGTGCAATAAACCATAGCTTACTGACCATCTGTGATACTGAAACATCTCTGTAGAGCAGGGATGGGGAACTTTCGGCCGTCCTGCTGTTGTTGAACTACACATACCAGCATGCCTTGCTACAGTTTTGCTGTTTGGCCATGCTAAAACTGTTGCAGGGCATGCTGGGATGTGTAGTTCAACAACAGCTGGAGGGCCAAAGGTTCCCCATCACTGCTGTAGAGACACACCAGGTAACAAAAATCATGTCTCCAATACATACACATGTCGGATGTTCTCTAAATCAGTTTATATCTTTGTGATGGATTATGGCCAAATTATTATGCTTGGTTCCTCATGATCTTAATTAGACCACAATCATGGCATTTAGGGGGTCATTCTGACCCGTTCGCTCGCTGCTTTTTATCGCAGCCGAGCGATCGGGTCCCTACTGCGCCGGCGCCGTAGTGCGCCGGCGCATGGCAGACGGCCGAAGGTCGTAGCAGGGCTGCGATCGCCTCTGCCTGATTGACAGGCAGAGGCAGTCGCTGGGTGGGAGGGGGCGAAACGGCGGCATTTGGCCGCTGTTTCGTGGGCGCGGTCCGGCCAATGCAGGCGTGGCCGGACAGAGCGGGGGACGGGCCGCAGCGGCTGCGTGACGTCACACGCAGCCACTGCGGGCCGGGAAGTGATGAGTAGCTCCCAGCCAGCACGCTAAAGCTGCGCTGGGCGGGAGCTACTCTTGAAGTGCAAAGGCATCGCCGCTGTGCGATGCCTTTGCACTTCTGCGGGGGAAGCCGGCACTGACATGCGGGGCGGACTAGCCCTGTGCTGGGCGTCCCCCCGCATGTCAGTGTGAATGATCGTAGCGGTGCTAAATTTAGCACAGCTACGTTCAACTCGGAATGACCCCCTTAGTTTTTAGGTAATTGGATGCCCAAGTAGTAATGGCATTAATAGTGCATTTAGGGAGTCATTCCGACCCTTTGGCACGCAGTGCTTCTTCGCTGCGGTGCGAACGGGTTGGAAGTGCGCATGTCGCCAGGCAACGGAGCGCCAAGCGGAAAAAAAAGGACGCAGCGCTGGACGGAAGATTGACAGCAGAGAGGCGTTCCGGGGCGGATACTCACCGTTGGAGGCCGTTTTCGGGGAGTGATAAGAAGAACGCAGGCGTGTCCAGGCGAACAGAGGGTGAATGTCTGACGTCAGGACCGGGACCTTCATCGCTGGATCCATCGCACAGGGTAAGTAGCTGCAGGGCTGATCTTGTTTTGCAGGAAACTTTTTAAGCATAGCAGGGCTGCACAAGCGATCGCAGCCTTGCTATGCTAAAATACACTCCCTCATAGGCGGGGATTAGTTGATCGCAGCAGCAGCAAAATGTTGCTGTCTGCGATCAACTCGGAATGACCACCTTAGTTACAACATTTCTGGCCAGGGAGAACATGCATCCTTTGTGTAAAAACATGGCCCCGTGGCTTTCCAAACTGACCGCAGACCTGCAATGATTCCATAATTCTCAACCAGTGACCCCCTATTAGCGGGTTAGAGCTATATAGCAGGATATAAATAGTGAATACAGAAGATTTCAGAAATATTTTTGGAATGCGGATATAATATTTTCATTAAAAATACTGGAATTTTAAGTGATATTGATCACAGTGTGACGATGATGGGTCTATTATTTTTTGGTGGCTGGGGCTGCAGTTTCATCTGCCCCATTGTTAATATGGGCCTGCAGATTTTTAAGGAACCTGAACAGGTGTTATATTGGTTATTCTGATTTATTTTAGCATCACGGCGATCCATTTATTTAATATACGTCTTGCAAAAGCGGCAATAGGAGAGGAGCTGGGGAAATGTAGATAAAGTTACCCCAGTCTTCCAGTGTATGTCTGGTGGCTGCTCCCTTGTGCAGCTGCGGAGATGGTGGTGCTGCCATGCTCCCCAATCAGCAGTGATTGGCTGCACGGCAGGCACTGGGGGAGGGAACCAGGAAGTAGAGGGGCTGCGAGCAGGGCTGTCTTAACAGCAGTGTAGACCCCTGGGCAAAGCAATGCACTGGGGCCCCTATCCATCCTCCAGCAGTAGGGGTGGGGGGTACTATCAGCGGCAGCTTTGATGTCCCACGGGCGGTAGGGGGGTGTTCTATCTTCCGCTCAGCATGTAGGACCTGGAGCAGTAATTTCTGCTAATTACTCCTTTACTGCACAGATGGTGGGAGATGGGGAGGGAAGGAGGACACTAAACTGTAGAAGGGGCAATGGGCTGAATGAAGGGGCCCCAGTACATGACTTACAGGGTGGTAGGGGGCATTTAATACACAGGGGAGGGGTGGATAGTGGAGTGGGCTTAATATTCATCATGGGAGGACAGCTAGCTTGACTGCAGATATCTCCAGTTCCTGGATATAGATTTCTTAGCTTTTAATGGGATTAGAAACTAGAGTCCCACCTTTCAGGAGGTATTGGGGACTTGGGGATCAGAGTTCAGGAGCCAGAACAATCCACCAATGAAACACTCACCCAACGTGGGGGAAGGTACCTGGATACCCGGAACTAAAACCCGGGTGTAACGTCGGCCCGCTGTCCGCGAGAGGAGTGTTGCTGTTCCAGCCGCCGGGAGGATCCGCCTGGCGCCATGATTTCCGGTCGCGGCTCCAGCGCTTGTTAGTGAGAAGCCCTGCTCGTCATCCGCACTGCCTCAGTCCCAGGGTGTAGGAAGATAGGCTGGGCTGCTACCACTGGGTGCTGACACCTGCTATCTATGCAGCGCTTGGGGCTGGGGACCCTGTGCTGTGGCTCTCCTACCTGAAGTGTGCCCTGGAGCTTGCTCCCCCTAGACCTCCCCCCTGCATCCTGGCCGCCATCTTGCATTCAGAGGGAGCTGCACCTCTGTGACACGAGGTCTTTTACTGCCTCAGCCTGGTAAGGCTCTCTTTGCTGCAGCATTGTATGCTTCTCTCTTGATATTACTAATACTGATACACAGCATAGCTCACACTCCTGTACTGGACTGCTTCATCTCTGCTGGAGTGGCATACTTCCTGCCTATGCTATATTATACTGTGACTAGCTGTGCCTAGCCTCTGCAATCATTTTTCTGTGTTCTGGAGTGGTTGCACATTGTTACTTATTGCTCAGTGCCATATTTCCTAGTGTAATATCCCATTGCATTTGAATTGAATATGCCGAAACACCACAACTCGGCCACGGCCAAGCTGGAGAAATACGCACGTACTCCAGGAAGCAAGTCTGCGACTCCTGACAGAGAGAGTGACACTCCCCCTCCCTCCCCTGGTGCCTCTTCTCCTTCTGCTGGTTCCACAGTGGATGCCTTGCAGAGGGTGCTGAAGGCTCTGGCAGCTAGTGTATCCCGTCTCTCTGATAAAATTGGTCGAGTACAAGCTGATCTGACCATACTACATCATGATCTACAAAGGATCAGGGAGCGGGTCGGAGAGGTCGAGACCCGTACTTCAACCTTGGAGGACGCAGTTCTCGTTTCACCTTGCTTGAAGGTCAAGTATCTGATATAAAAAGTAAAATGCTGGATATGGAGTGACGCCTAAGGAGGAATAATATCCGCTTCGTGGGGCTCCCTGAAAAGGAAGAAGGCTCTAATCCGGAAAAATTCCTTGAAACCTGGTTGACTAAAACTTTTGGAGTGGATTCCTTCACCCCCTTTTTTTACAATAGAAAGATCCCAGAGAATCCCCCTACGTCCTCTTCCCCCGGGTGCTCCTCCACGTACCCTGATAGCGAAATTCCTCCATTACCGCGACCGTGATCTTGTACTGAAGTTGGTTCGCAATAAAGGTCCGCTGCTGTGGAATGGCTCTAAAATTTCCGTGTTTCCAGATTTTGCACTGGAAGTGCAATAAGACCGTGCACTTAATTTACAATATGCACTGTTATTTCCTTCCAGGTTGCGGGTCGTGGCGGATGGAGAGACCAAATTTTTTGCCACACCTCGTGAGGCTGCGCTTTGGTTGGACCGCTGTGCCCCGGCTCGGAGGGCTCTAGCGGCTGATCAATAGAAATTGATGATTGGGTCTCTCACTTTTTGATTTATTTTTTTCTCCTCTGACTTATATTGCAAACTTCATATGTAGAATGTTGCTTATGTTTTGATGTTCAGGTTATATATTAGGATGACTATTACTATATATTTCCCCCTTTTGACCTTTGACTTATTATTGAGGGGCCTTGGGTGGTGTCCTCTCACTATTGTTATTAGATGGTGAGTGGCCTGTCCCTTGCCTTTTAGTCATTATATCTATTGCCTCTGTGTGTTAATTTTCTTTGTTAGTTTTGGGGTTTGTATTTTATGGGATTAGGTATGCTACAGTTCTGTCCGGTGTCAAAGTCGAAAAATATCATGATGTATATGCCTTGCACTAACCCCATGCACATGCGCGCTGCGCGAGCACACGCTCTGCCGTGCGTACGCATATCTGCACTTTGCGTAAAGGAGCTTCTATGGTCATGCGCCTTGGCGCGTGGTATGCGCATTTACGGTAGAGTTTGTGAGCGTATAGCGTGCGATTCGATCGTAGCATATTTAACCCATATAGTGCATTTTGTAGTTAATATTCCCCTAGACAATGTTAGAGAGTATGTTTAGTTTAAACTGTTCCTGGACAGAGAGATTCCTCTTTGCATGATAGGAAGAGTCAGATAAAGGTTGAAAGGTGGTGTCTAGTATCCAGCTGTAGGGTATTTTAAGGGTAACATTCCGATGTTAGTTAGGAAAGGATCGCTCGCTCCTGCGTATAGTTATGTACAGAAATAGATTATGAACATTAACTGTATTTGCTGTAAATTACACATGCGGCGGGAATCCTGAGGATACCTCCCACCAGAGCAGTTGGGGAAAGACACAGCCCACCTGTTAAAATCCACCTATGACCTTTGCTATAATGTGGAGACACATTCCTGTGTCCATTGAACAATGAGATTATAGGGACCATTGTATTGTGAATGTATGTTGTGTATATAAAGACCACCATTGCCTGGCCAGACTGACTCTCTCTGAAGGCTTTCTCCCTGAATGCTGAGAACTGGATCCAGGTCGCGCCTGCGAATCATCCCCACGTATGTACATTTCTCTGTAGCCATTTTGTTCGCCATTGTTCATGTTATTCTCTGTTATTGTGTTAGATTTTGATGTTAGTTTGTAGTGTATAACTTGTATTGTGTGTTTTTCCCTTTTTCTCTAAACCATCCACGGCGGTGTCAGAGCTGCTGTGGTTTTTAAATCCAAACCAGGTCTTGTGTTTTCACTTTTCTGCAAAGGGCTTTTCTTAGCGTCTCAATCGCTCAAACAGCATACACGTTGTTAAGGTTTTTAAGCGTTACATCATTGTAGTATTTGACTACTAAGGTTTAGAGTATAAGCATATTCTTACTGTGTTTTATTATTAAGGTTTACTGCGCATCATTCTGTGAGCGTCTGCGCCGCTCGTGTCTCACTCTCACGGCGCAGCGTCCGCTACGCCAATAGCGTAGCAGTACGGTACTTGGTACGCCTATAGCGTGCTTGGTACAAAGCGTGAATCCGTGAGCATACGCATCGCTCGTGCGTCGCGCCCACGGCCTAGCGTCTGTTACGCTAAGTGCGCACCCCTACGGTACTCAGTACGCAAATAGCGTACTCAGTCTGTAATAATGTATAGCTTTATGTTTAATGGTAATAATTGACCTTATCACCGGTATACGGGGTGGGGGGATGGGGTGGACGGTGTTTTTTTGTTTGTTGTCTTCCTATACCTTTTTACCTAGTTGGGTATGGTATTTTTTTGTTTTGCTACCTTGGGATCTATATATATGTTGGTTTTAGGATATTCAGATTGGACCTGATATATAATGGTTGTAAGACTTATGGCCTCTAGTCAGCTGAAACTTCTGTCATGGAGCGTCAGGGGGTTAAATGATAAAGTTAAGAGCTCTTTAGTGGTCAGACACTTTAAACAAAGTGGTGCAAATATTATTTGCCTTATGGAGACTCATTTGGTGGGAGCTAAAATCCTCGCTCTTAAAAAGCCCTGGGTGCGTTGGGCATACCACTTCGCCCATACGACTCTACTGTCTGTGTTGGCGACTTTAATAATGTCTTAGACCCTGTTTTGAATAGAGTTAGTTTAACCTCTATTGTTGCTGGTGCGCGCCCGGGCATCTTTGCATTACTGCTGGAAAGTCTGGGCCTGATGGTTATATGGAGAGTGTGTCATCTAGGTATACGTCAATACTCTTGCTTCTCTGCTACATATTCTTCCTTCTCTAGAATAGACCTCGCCTTAACTACCAAATGTTTATTGCCACGAGTTACTAATATTCATTATACTACTAGAGGTATATCTGACCACTCACCGATTGTTCTAAGGTTGGATATGGGCACTAGTAGGGGTCAATTGTTTTGGAAGTTTAACATCAATAGTTTTTATTAGAGAAAAGCAATTTTATGGGGTACAGAAAGAAGAAAAAGGGATGGGGGTATACAGCATAACACCGTGACATGATATAGGGGGGGGGGGGCACATGGGAGGGGGGTGGGAGCATCCAGTAGCACAATGGTGGAGGTACCTTGCAACAAGTGTGGAAGACGCAAGTAGGAGAGAAGAGGAAAGGGGAGTACATGTAGAGGCATAGGGAGAGAAAGAACATGTAGAGGCATAAGGAGAGAGAGGACTGAAACATAAACATGTCCCTACACCCGATTAGGGTGAGTGAGGAGCCCACATTAAATAAAACCAAGGGGGCTTCTCCGGGAGGAGACCAGGAATGCAATCACTCACTATCAGGGAATTCGGTTAGACTAAAATGGGCTGAGACACTGTTAGAAGGGTTGCGGAAATACTGGGAACCTGGACCAGTAGTAACAAACACCTGCCATGGGGACCAGCGGGCCTGGGGGGAGGAAGCAGTGCCGGAGATAGGGACGAATTCAGTTTCCATGAGGTAATGGTGGTGCGTTTTGTGAATAACGTTTAGCAGAACTGGGGCAGTAGATTGCTTCCATAGTTGAGCTAGGTTAGCGCGGGCGGCTATCAAAATATGACCCAGAACATATCTGCTAGTAGGGGTGGTAAGTGGGGGGACTAAGTGAAGTAACGCTACAGTCGGGTCAGGAGTAAGTTGTGTGTGGAGAACCGTATTAATCAAATCGAACACTTCGGACCAGTATTGTGTTATTATTGGGCAGGACCAGAATATGTGAAAAATATGTCCTATTGATCCACAGAGTCTCCAGCATTTGTTGCTGCAAGTAGGCCAAAACGTGTGTAATCGGTCGGGGGTCAGATACAATCTATGGACAAGTTTAACATGCATTTCAGTGTGGTTCAGGCATTGGGACATGGAGTGGGAGGTTAGGAAAACAGTACGCCATTCCTGAGGTGAGAGCGATCTACCAAGATCCAACTCCCATTTCGTTTGAGCAGTAGATTTGGAGGGGGTGATAGGGGTAATAAGCAGCTTGTACCAGAATGAGATATCGCCTCTGGATTTGTTTAAAGAAAGCCGGGAAAAGAGGGCTTGCGAGGTGGAATCCAGGGTTAATAAGGTGGGAGGGATCGATTTCCACCAGTGTGAGACCTGATAATAATGGAAAAGTTCAAAGGCAGTGTGACCGGACGCCTTTCGTTCGCGTTCCCAGTGCACAGAATGGAAGGTTAGGTCACACGGGGCCTGACCACATAGGGGATTCCCGCTTACCATCAGTAACCGCCTGTTACTGACTCCACCCACTGCGCTGTGGGCGGGTTTATGCTGCCACCACCAAACTCCTAACCTGCAGTGGCGTTTGGAACCACGGTTCTGCTCTGTATGTGCCGACACACTGCCTACCACACCTGTGTGGTGCTGACGAATCCCCACTAGCCACTTGCTAGGCCTCTACCGGTAGCTGGCGGAAGGCGGAACTTGGCGACGTTAGGTGCTTCCCTGGACAGCCGGAGGACGGGGCTATGTTTGGCATAACCCTGTAGGTCACAAGATGAAGCAATCTTCTTGAGGCAGATGATGTTTATTTGCTCAATAATAGTCTTAAAAAAGACTCTTCCCTATTGCTAGGGGCAACAGCATACAGCAAGATGTTCCAGCAGAATAAAGATGGTACAATACACTTGGAGGCTCACAGGCATCCTCTTTTTATCTCAGTTCTACACACAGTACCACAGGGGGGTAAGCCCTCCCTGTCTTCTCCAACCAATCAAGTTATCGCACAAAATATAAATAAATACAAGTTACATTTCAAAAGTTAAGAATTGGATAAAGCACATTCCTGCTCCTCTTCATATATAACCAAACCAGTGGCTTTCCCAAACACAATCTGATTACCATGTTCCTGTCTCTTTCACAAATGTAAATGTAACTTGCATTTCAATTGCATTCACCCTCTCACACATAGACAACATTCTTATACTGTAAATTAAACATAATCTGCATCACACATAATGCAGCCTAAGAAATCTTACATCAAACTGTTGGTAAACGAAACACACTAGTTTGCATTCATAAAACACAATCTGATTTAGCAGAAACTTCTGTCTCCATACAAAACCAGTTCACACAATATTCAGAGAAGACAGCAAACAAACCCTTTCACCTGCATGTGTCTATAAAGTTACACAGAGACACATCTCAATCTCAAAGAAATGGCTTGTCCATAGACCCCTTTCCAGGTTCCAGGGTCATCAGCATCTCAATTCCTAGATGAGAAGCTTCCAAGGCCATTTGTCCTCAAACGTAAATGCATTTTAAAACCAACACAGCTTACACATTCCTTCTAAGTGCTGGCATTGGCATGCATTGTAAATGTGCAATCCTACAACTGTGCCTATTGCATTACATATAACATGGTGAAAGCACTGTATTAAATATATTTTGAAATACCCAGTGCCTAGCACCCACAATACATTTAAAGATGGCGACTAGCGCCAGTGCACAGTTTAAAAGTGGCGCCACGCGCCCATTGTCCTCCTAATGGCGCCGGGCACTAGGGGTTAACCCCATCAGTGCTGCAGCCGCCATTACACGTGTGGCTGGTCAGTCTCTCCGGCCACACTCCTCCCCCCGCAATTCAAGCAGGAAAACCAGGGAGCCATGTCCCAACGATTTGACTCCTGGTCCCGCAGTCTGTTGGGTTGAAGGTGACGCTTCCTGGGGGGTGTAGGCTCCGGCCTAGACAGTTCATCCATAGTGCAGTGGGCCTCTCTTCGTGGGTGCACAATGTTCAAATAGTCCACCTGAAGTCCAAGTTCAAGGCTCCACCACAAAAGTCTGTCCAGTTTCCCCAAGGTAGGTTGCAGCCACCGAACAGGTGGGTGGTAAGTCACCACGGCGGGGGGCCAGTTACACACAAGTGCCACCCAAGGTGTCCCAATTGTGGCATACCCTACCTCCCACCATAGCAGTTTTCTGCTCAAACAGGCCACAGGGTGCTTCTGCTCATGGCTCGGTACTGCTCCCAGTCCGTGCAGTGGCGCAGTAGTTCGTAAAACACAGTCCTGGTCAAGAATGTGTGCCATCAGCACTGGAGCGGGTACCAGAGACTCCTTCAATGACTGGAATGCCAACTCGTGCAAAGTCCACTTTTTTGGGGATGCCCTTCCTAGTCATCTCTGTAAGGGGGTTCACTACAGGACTAAAGTCAATGACAACGTGTCCGTAGGGCCTTACAGGTGTTAAGGTCAGTACCAGTCTGGGTGATGTGGGTCGGAGACAGCCTCTGGTTGCCTCCACCCCCTCTGGTTTGGGCCTACCCCTGTCTCCTCCCACATGGTGCCCCAGGCACTGCACCTCCGTCATTTCTATCTGGCAACTGTCTGCCCTAACGGTCAGACCTGCCCTCCAATCCTCCTCTGTCGACCTAAGACTCGGGAAACCTACCCTGTCACCTAGGCCTACTCTTTCCTCCTCGTCCACTACCTGTGCCACAGTGATGGCGGCCAGACCACCAGCCTCTGGATCCTGTGTGGCATCCACTACAGGGAGGCTACGTGTCTTCCCCTATCTACTGCGCATAGGCAGGGGACCTGCTATGCCCACAGCAACTTGCTGTAAAGGTTCTCCTATGGGCAGAGGCCCAGAGACAACACAACCACTGGAGTGCCCCAGCTGCCAATGCATGGCACCAGCCTTACAGTTGGTCTGGGCGTCATCCGATATTCCAGACCAGGGTAAGCACTGTGTCAGGCACTTCAGGGTACGGTCTATCTCAGGGTTAC
Source organism: Pseudophryne corroboree (assembly GCF_028390025.1). NCBI lineage: Eukaryota > Metazoa > Chordata > Amphibia > Anura > Myobatrachidae > Pseudophryne > Pseudophryne corroboree. The sequence continues at coordinate 25,331,529 of NC_086444.1, read as the reverse complement.
TGTCCAAAGGGGTTTCGCTGGTAACCGACACCGGTTGCGCAGGAAAGTTCCCTGGGGGGACCAGTTGGACACATTCCCTATCTGGTCTATCCCCTCCCACTTTCCTGGCTACCCTGTACCTTAACCCTTCCCGCCAGGTCAAACTTCCTGCCCTAACCCTGTCAAGGCCGCTGCCAGAATGGCGCCTCATGCCTTTCGGGGATAGGTCAGAGAGTTGAGCCACCCTAAACTCCTGCCTGTGGCCCTCAATCTCTCCTAAATTGGGATACTCTACAGGGGGATCTAGGTTGGGACTACTAGGGTCAGTCTGGTAGGGGTCAGTCACAGAAAAGTCAGTGTGGTTTCTCATACTCACTGCCGGAGTTGGCAAACCACTTGGGTCAGGAGCATCATTGGATCAAACGAGCTGGAACCAACATCCTCTGCGTTGCTAGGGGACGTAGGCATACCAGAGGCAAAAGGCATGCGGGGTCGATGTGCCGATCTAGCCGCTGTAATCTCTTCCTCTGGGCTGGTTGATGCTGTGGTTGGCTGTGCTGGCAGTTGTCTAGCAGCTGTAGTCTTTTCCTCTGGGCTGGGCTGTGCTGGAGTAGCTGATGTCAATGGTGGTTGTGGAACTTGACTCCGGGGAATGGCGCCAGCAAACGTGGTGACGATCCCACCACCCAGATCATTTCCTAGGACCACATCAGTTGGGAGACCATCCATGACGGCAACTTCTCGCAACTCTGGTCCAGCTCCCCAGTCCAGGTAGACTCTTGCCATGGGAACCTCTTTCTCCGTTCCATCTGCCAGGGTGACCTTGGCAGTACGACCCTGCAATACTGCAGCAGGATCTATAAGGTGGGGGCTCACCACAGTGATTGAGGCCCCAGAGTCTCTTAGGCCTTCCCCCTGCAGGGGTCCCACGTGGACCGGCTGCAGGTGCCTCCACATATTGTGTAGGGGCTGTTTGGCCATGCAGGTGACTCTCTCCGCAGAGTGCAGTGCACCTGTCTCTCACCACACTCCATCGGACTGATGGGAGGGGGAACAGTCTCTGTAGGCTCATCTCCTCTCGTCAAACAAGCGAGCCGGGCTCCAGCACTCGGATTTGGGGCACGAGTCTGGGGTGCTGGGGATGCAGGACAGTTCATCCTCAGATGTCCGATTTTCCCACAGCCGTAGCACTTCTTCTCCAGTCGTGGCACCGATGATCTCTGATCAGTTGCAGGGACGCTGCGGTGCGGTTGCTGGCCAAGAGCACCCGGGTTGGAAGATGCTTGTCTTTGGGGGTGATGAGCTGAAGAGGGGTGTCCCCCTGCTGGTACAGTCTTTTGGAGCTGGCTGCTGGCTGGGCGCTACTGCCCGTGTGGCCGAATTGCCACATACTTGTCGGCTAACTGGGCAGCCATCTTTAAGCTGGGTGGCTCCCGGTCTAGCACCCACTCCTTCACTTCTGGGGTGCACCTGCGATAGAACTGCTCCCTGTAGGTCAGGTCGATCAGTGCGTCCCATGTAGTGGCTTCAGAATCCTTCACCCACTTCACCACGTACTGCAGCAACTGGGTGGCGAACTGCCCATGGGTGCTGCTAGGATTTTTGGGAAAGTCTCTGAACTTCTTCCTGTAAGACTCTGGAGTGATGAAGAATCGCTGGAGAAAGGCCTTCGCGACTTCGTCATAATCCCCACAGTACTCCGTTGCCACTCCTCGATAGGCCTCCAAGGCCTCTCCATGCAGAGTGGGCACAAGGTGTCTCACCCACTCTGACTTGGGTAAATCATGTAGTTTACAAGTCCTTTCAAAAACTTGTAAATGTCCATCAATGTCCCCATCACTGTCTGCAAACTTGGCAAACTGAATGTGTCCCAATCGGCGTACAGCAGCTGACAACGGCTCCCGGGGTACCACGGCCTGTGGTGCCCGCTCATCACGCCACATCTGGATGATGATCAAGCGCACTTGCTCCGTTGCCCTTTCCCCCAATTCCGCTAGCCGATCCGCTAGGCTATCCGTGCTGCACCCTCTGGGATGTTGGGATCCTGGCCCTGCTAGGGATTGCTGGGAAACGTTGCTGCTGTGAGAGGGGACGGGGCTTGTGAGTCTCACTGGTTCCTTACGAAGGTCCACTGTTAGGCCGTCCTCTCCGATGCTGACGCCCTCAGCGCTTTCCACCTCCGACCGGTGGGACTCCTCCAAGCTCATGAGCACCGCCCTCATGACGCTCTTGGACGCGTTGGAAGGGATATCCACACCCTTCTCCTGGCACACGATCTCCAGATCGCCCTTAGACGTTCCGGTGAAGTCTGTCATCTTGTGCGTTCTCCTGCGCTGCAGTTACTTCTCTCCTGAGTAACTTGGCTTCTTCAATCGGGTCACCGAAAAGCCGCCTGGGATTATCCCACCGCTATGCCACCAATTTCTGTGACCGGACGCCTTTCGTTCGTGTTCCCAGTGCACAGAATGGAAGGTTAGGTCACACGGGGCCTGACCACATAGGGGATTCCTGCTTACCATCAGTAACCGCCTGTTACTGACTCCAACCACTGCGCTGTGGGCGGGTTTATGCTGCCACCACCAAACTCCTAACCTGCCGTGGCGTTTGGAACCACGGTTCTGCTCTGTATGTGCCGACACACTGCCTACCACACCTGTGTGGTGTTGACGAATCCCCACTAGCCACTTGCTAGGCCTCTACCGGTAGCTGGCGGAAGGCGAAACTTGGAGACGTTAGGTACTTCCCTGGACAGCCGGAGGACGGGGCTATGTTTGGCATAACCCTGTAGGTCACAAGATGAAGCAATCTTCTTGAGGCAGATGATGTTTATTTGCTCAATAATAGTCTTAAAAAAGACTCTTCCCTATTGCTAGGGGCAACAGCATACAGCAAGATGTTCCAGCAGAATAAAGATGGTACAATACACTTGGAGGCTCACAGGCATCCTCTTTTTATCTCAGTTCTACACACAGTACCACAGGGGGGTAAGCCCTCCCTGTCTTCTCCAACCAATCAGGTTATCGCAGAAAATATAAATAAATACAAGTTACATTTCAAAAGTTAAGAATTAGATAAAGCACATTCCTGCTCCTCTTCATATATAACCAAACCAGTGTGCTTTCCCAAACACAATCTGATTACCATGTTCCTGTCTCTTTCACAAATGTAAATGTAACTTGCATTTCAATTGCATTCACCCTCTCACACATAGACAACGTTCTTATACTGTAAATTAAACATAATCTGCATCACACATAATGCAGCCTAAGAAATCTTACATCAAACTGTTGGTAAACGAAACCCACTAGTTTGCATTCATAAAACACAATTGATTTAGCAGCAACTTGTGTCTCCATACAAACCCAGTTCACACAATTCAGAGAAGAGAGCAAACAAATCCTTTCACCTGCATGTGTCTATAAAGTTACACAGAGACACATCTCAATCTCAAAGATATGGCTTGTCCATAGACCCCTTTCCAGGTTCCAGGGTCATCAGCATCTCAATTCCTAGGTGAGAAGCTTCCAAGGCCATTTGTCCTCAAACGTAAATGCATTTGAAAACCAACACAGCTTACACATTCCTTCTAAGTGCTGGCATTTGCTGCATTGTGAATGTGCAATCCTACAACTGTGCCTAGAGCATTAAATATAACATGGTGAAAGCACTGTATTAAATATATTTTAAAATACCCAGTGCCTAGCACCCACAATACATTTAAAGATGGCGACTAGCGCCAGTGCACAGTTTAAAAGTGGCGCCACGCGCCCATTGTCCTCCTAATGGCGCCGGGCACTAGGGGTTAACCCCTTCAGTGCTGCAGCCGCCATTACACGTGTGGCTGGTCAGTCTCTCCGGCCACAGGCAGGAAGGGAGAATTTCTGTTGGAAAGCAAGGAAGGGTAACATGATAAGTCCATCCAGTATATCCCCTAGACACAGTATGCCCAGCTGTCTCCATTTGGAAAGATTTAAATGGGGGATTATCGCTGAGAGGGTAGTAATGGAGACCTGGGCGATGCGGCAAGCAGGTGACGGCAGGACGGCATGTAGATTATCCCAAGTATTAAGCGAGGCTTGAGTGGATGGAAGAAGATATGGGAGGGCAGGTCGGAGCATCTTGAGGATGCGGAAAAGATCCGCAAGGGGGACCGAATGAGCTCGGTTTTGTTCCATTTCCACCCAAGGTACTAGAGAATCAGTGGTAAAATAATGTTTAAGGGAGGCCAATAGGGAAGCTTCCTGGTATAAAGAAATGCTGGGTAAATAGAGACCCCCTAAGGCTCTTGGTAGGATCATTTTAGAGAGAGCCAGTAATGGGGGTTTAAAAGACCAGACATACTTGGTTATTATAGAGGAACAAGTCTGAAGGGCTTTTTTAGGGAAGGTGTATGGGATCGTGCGAAACAGGTACATCAGTTTGGGCAGGAGGGACATTTTGAATGCAGCCATACGTCCTAGCCAAGAGACTTCGTAAGCCGCCCAAGATTTTGTTAGGGCCTCTAAGGTAACTAATAAGGGAGAGAGATTAATTATAAAGACATCGGGAGTGTGAGTGGGGATATGGACGCCTAAGTATTTTATCGAATTAACCTGCCAGTTATAAGGAAAGGAAGATTGGAGGGTTGGAAGAGCGTGGGAGAGGTTAATGGGCAGGTTGTCGGTCTTTGTGATGTTAAGTTTGTAATAGGAAGCTAAACTGAAGGCATGTAAGATGGAGGTCAGGAGAGGGAGAGTGGTGAGAGGGTCAGAAATAAAGAGAAGGACATCGTCCGCAAAGAGACTTAATTTATGGTGGGAGGAGCCGAATTTTAGGGCTGGAAAGTGGGGATTGTCGCGGATTGAAATAGCCAAGGGTTCAATTGACAAAACAAACATCAGAGGGGAGAGAGGGCAGCCCTGCCTGGTGCCATTTGTGATTGGGAAAGAGTCTGATAGAAAGCCATTGCTGAACACCCGGGCCGAGGGAGAGCTATATAATGCTAAAATAGAGGATAGGATGCGATCCTTAACTCCAAAACGGAGAAGGACCTCGCGCATATAGGACCAATTCAGTTTATCAAAGGCCTTCTTGGCATCCAAGGATAGCAGGAGAAGGCCCTGATCAGTAGAGATCGAATCAATCAAATTGAAAACTCTGCGCGTATTGTCTGACGCCTGTCGGCCCGGGACAAAACCAGTCTGATCCGGGTGTATCAGCAATGGCAGAAACCCATTCACTCGTGACGCAATCAGTTTAGCGTATAATTTAACATCAGTATTTAGGAGGGCAATGGGGCGGTAATTGTGTACATAAGCAGGGTCTTTGCCGGGTTTGGGAATAGTGACTATTCGTGCTTCTAGAAGTTCCACCGGTAAATTCCCTTGATCCGAGAAATTGTTAAAGACGGCAGTCAGGTGGGGAGAAAGAACATCAAGAAACGAGGCATAGAAATCCGAGACGAACCCGTCAGGGCCTGGGGCTTTGTTGCGGGGAGAGGACTTAACGGCAGCGGCAACTTCAGCAGGGGTCCATGGGGCATTGAGAGCGGACAATTGCTCTGGAGTCAGTGTGGGAAAAGAAAGATTATCCAGAAAAGAAGAGATGGAGAGAGGGGTGGGTTGAGGGGTAGATGGGTCAGACATTAGATTGTAAAGTTTAGCGTAGTAATGTGAAAACTGATTCTTGATATCTTTAGGATTGAGGACCTTCTGTTTGGAGGGGGGAGTATACAAATTTGATCTTGTTCCTAGCTTGCTGAGCCCGGAGCTTACGCGCTAATATTCTACCAGATTTGTTACCCAGGAGATAAAACTTGTGTCTTAATCTGTTTAAAGCCGCTTGGGTACGGGCGAGAAGCAATTTTTGGAGTTGGCTACGAACACTAGAGAGTTCCTTCTTGAGGGTTCTAGAGGGAGTGGCCATGTTGCGCGATTCAAGATCTAGTAATTCGGCCTCCAGTTTCGACTGAAGCTGGAGAGCTTGTTTCTTGAGGATGGCACCAGCTTGTATAGCTGCACCACGGGTAACAGCCTTAAAGGCGCACCAGTGGTTGATGACAGAGGTGTCCTGGGGGGAGTTGGTGGCGAGATAAGAGTTAATAGAGTCTAGGATCCGAGTTTTGGAGAGAGGATTGCTTAATAGGTAGGGATAGAGACGCCATTGCCTAGGGGGGTTCTGGGAAGCGGAGAGGTTCCATTTCCAGAGAACAGGGGCGTGGTCAGACCAGGTAATCGGTAGAATAGCAATGTACCTTGTTCTCTGGAGAGACCATTTATCGCATAAGATTGAATCTATCCTGGAATAGGATTTGTGTACTGAGGAGTGGAAGGTATATTCCCGCCCTGAGGGGTTATTAATCCTCCAGATATCAAATAGATCGAACTCCGTGAGGAGATTGCGGAAGGCTAGAGAGGGGCCGGATTGAGCCAAGGGTATGGGTCGTGAGAGAAGGTCAGATTTATCCAGTTTTGGGTCTAAAACTAAGTTGTAGTCCCCCAGGACAACTAAGGAGCCTTTAAGCGATTTGCGAATTAGGAGAAATAATTTGAGCAGGGCTAGTCTGCGTTTGTTGGGCGAGTTTAAGCCCTTAACATTGAGAGAGAGGAGGTTAACCATTGAAAGTGTGAGGTAAGGATAAGAGACAAATATCTATACAAGGCATCATAAGTACTGTAGAAATGGAGTACAGAGTACCACAGGAAGCGGAGAAAAACCATGAATCTGGAGCTCGGGGGGGAGAGAGACAGTAGGGGGTACATGGAGGACAGAGTAAACTGGGAGAAGGGGGGTAGACAAAAAAAAAAGGGTCCGGTACATTGGACCTGCATGACTACTGCAGGGGGAGAAAACAACTTGCAGTAGTGTAGAAAAAGGTCGGGGACGGGCCGGCAGAGCAGGCACCGCCACTCAGATACAACAAGTTAAAGAGAAAATAAGAACAAGTAAAACTGGCCCTATGGCATAATAGGTGAAAGCATAGGGGACATCACAAGGAAACAACTGGAAAAAAAAAATTCAGCAGGACATAGTGCCCCTGGTTGCTGGAGTAAACCTGAACTGTGACAAAAAAGAAAAAAAAAACAGTATAGGATAAGAGGCATATCGTAACAAATGAAAGAGTAACCTGTAACATATAGACCAAGAGAAACATCACAACGTATAACGGGTACAGTAAATGTTAATGACTTCCCTTCACGGCAGAGGGGAAGAGGTCTACAGTTTCACAGAGTCAGAAAGGAATGTTGAGAGACCCAATTCTGTGAACAGATGGCTCAGGTGTTCGACCATTCCTGCCTGATTGAGGACGGACGGGATGGAGCAGATGACCTCTGAACAGTAATGTCCCAATCCAGGAGCAACTTGACACCCACATCGAGGGAGGAGATGATATAAGTGGAGTCCTCATAGGAAACTATCAGTTTGACCGGAAATCCCCAGCGGTAGCGGATATCATTGGACCTGAGCGCCAGAGTAATAGGTGAAAGGGCACGTCGTTTCGCAATGGTGGCAGCGGAAAAGTCTTGGAATATTTGGAGGCCTCCTAGGGTGTCTGTATTTTTAGATTCTCTGGCAGCTCTCATGATGCGTTCCTTGACTGTAAAGAAATGCACACGGAGGAGGGTATCTTTAAGGAGGTCAGAGGAAACTGTGCGTGGCGGAGGGAGGCGGTGGATACGATCAATCAGGAGCTCCGCGACAGCCGTAGCAGGGAGAAGCTTCCTGAAGAGGGCGATGGCATAGGGTACGAGTTCGGAATTAGTGACAGAATCGGGGATGCCCCTGATCTTAATGTTGTTCCGTTGAGATCTGTCCTCCATGTCAGCTAACTTAGACCGGAATTGGTCCATCTCCTGTTGTTGACGATCATGGGAGGTGATCAGCTCGTTATGAGAGGCGACCAGTTCTTCCACCTTACGTTCCAGGTCGGTCCTGTCCCCGATTGCCACCAGCTCGGTCTTGACCTCACGAACAGCAGAGGTCAGGTCTTTAGAGAGTTCCGATTTAAAGGCAGAGAGAATCTGGCAAAGAGACTTCACAGTCAGGGGTGCATCAGAATCGCAATCAACTCCGGAGACCGTGAGCATGGATGGCAGACTAGTCGACAGCACAGGGTCTGGCATAGTAGGTGGGGGAGGGACGCTTTGTAGAGGGGAGATTTAGAGGGGCTTAGGGGGAGGGAAGGAGATTTTGGAAGGCGCTGGGTCTTTGTTCTTTTTGGGAGGCATCGTTCGTCAGTAAAGGTGAAGGCGGTGGAGAATGAACGGATGCCTTAACTCCGCCGGGTCCGGTCAAATGTGAAACGTGAAACAGGAGTACTCAGCAACAGTAGGTCAGAAACATGTCGGTAAGGCAAACATGAGTGGCGGTGGAAGCAGAGCAGGAACTCTCACATTATGGAGGATTCGTAATCATAGGACGGCAGGGTCGTAGCGGAGCCACCTTGAGAGTGTGGACAGAAAGATAAAAGAATGGAGCAATACAAGCAGACAAATCAGGAAACAGGCGTGGGGAGGCTATTTTACGTTGTAAAGACTCCCAGATCCCTGGGAGCTCATAGAAAGCACAGCCTGACTGATAAGCCTTCAGGTCACGGCCAGAGATTGCTCTGCTTATGTATTATGTATTTATTCTTTCTGTTTTGTTTTTTTGTTTAATTTTCCCCCTTTTATTTTTCTCCTATTCCTCCTTTTGTCTGGGTAATATAGCTGGAGAGGTGGGGAGGTCCCAGAGAGTGACCAGGAAATTTGTCGGGTACAAGGCGCCCCTGGAGACAAAGGTGATGAGGGATCCACGAGGTTCTTTGCCAGCACCCAAGATGGCGCCACCAGGCCTCTGAGAAAGCCCTCTGTTGCCCAGGCTCCCGGAGGTTGCTAAGAGACCAGCCGGGAGCGGACACGGCTGTGCGTGGGTCACGCGGTCCGGGGCCCTCCATCCAAGCACCGCTCAGAGGAAGAGGCCGCCGCAGCGGGAGAGGAGAGCGCACCTGTCACTGGCCCTCAACGGCGTGGCGCGATGTCCGGCGTTCGCTGCCCTGAGGCAACGGGGGTAGCAGCAGGTAGGACTCACCAGAGGGTAGGGGGTATCCGGCGGCGGCCCTTGCACACAGGCGATGAGCGGTGGGGGGGCCGTCCTCCGCGCCGAGGTCCAGTCACCTCCCTCCGGGCTGCCAGGAAATCAAGGTCCAGGCTTCAGGGGGGACAGCAGGCCACAACCCGCACGGGTGTTGGAGACACCCGCCGACTCCGCAGACCGTGCTGCCCAACGTAGGGGTTCCCCAGATGAGAAAGGGGAGTCCCCAAAACGATCAGGGAGCTGCCAGGTACTATTTAAAAGGTGTCCAAGGCAGGAGCTCTAGGGAGACACGTCTGCCTAGTACTGTAGCCAAGCCACGCCCGCCTGTTTTGGAAGTTTAATTCGTTTTGGCTGACATAGTTAGGCACAGGGGCGGAGCTGGAACAATTGTGGAGTGATTTTCTGGAGATGAATGAGGGCTCTGCGTCTGTTCCTGTACTTTGGGACACTTTTAAGGCCCATCTACGTGGTACTCTAATTAAGGCAGTAGCATCTTTAAAATCTCACTACAAACGTCGGGAGCTGGAGTTGGAGTCTGCGTGCAGGGTGTTGGAGGTGCAGTATCTTAATGACCATCTTGGCTCTACCAAGGAGCAATGGTTGCGTGCCTAGGCTGATTGGTGTAGCTGTCTAACAGACAAGGCTAAATATAGTTTACTATACATTCAACACACATGCAACGCGTGATAGACCTGGCAGTTTTATGGCAAAATTGGCGGGTGTTGACAGGGCGTCTAACACCGTTATTGCCATCCGTACCACTGACAATGTGCTTCGTTCACGTACACCTGATATTGTGGGGGAGTTTGTCACGTATTATGAATCTTTATATGGCTCCAGACTAGTTTATGATAATTCAGAAATGATGTATTATTTAGATGGGGGATTTCTATGCCTACATTATCTGCAGACGCTGTTGAATTTGAATTTTTAGATTCCCCCTTGACGTTGCTTGAAATAGAAACTGCAATCAATTCATTCCCTGGAGGGAAAACGCCAGGACTGGATGGGATCCCCCTAGAACTCTACAAAAAAACACCTAAATTTTTATGGCCCCAAACTTCTTAAACTATATAATGATTTATTTGATTTGGGAACTTTGCCCGACTCTATGTCTGAAGCCCTGATAATTGTCCTGTTAAAACCAGATAAAGACCCAGAAAAGCTGGACTCCTACCGTCCAATCTCGCTGTTAACTGCAGACAGTAAAATCTTGGCTAAAATACTGGCAATTAGGCTGAGCTCCATGATCACGCACTTAATCCACGAGGACCAACCTGGGTTTATGCCGGGTCGGTCCACTTTACTCAATCTGAGGCGACTTTATACTCATTTGCAGTCCAACCGCGAGGACCCTTCCTCTTCAATTATTGTGTCACTGGATGCTGCTAAAGCGTTTGACTCCGTGGAGTGGGGGTTCTTGTGGGGGGTACTGGGAAAATTTGGTATGGGCCCTAACTTTATCAGGTGGGTCAAACTACTTTACTCAGCACCTACTGCTCGGTTTCTGTGAATGGTGACGTCTCCTTGGCCTTCCCCCTGAAAAACGGTACAAGACAGGGTTGCCCTCTGTCCCCGATCCTCTTTGCTATCGCCGTAGAGACGCTGGCCTGTATTATTAGATCGTCCCAGCAGGTGGCGGGGTTCCGGTTGGGCGGCGGTACGGACAAAATCACTCTTTACGCAGATGATATTCTGTTATTTATTTCTGATGATTACCCGAATACTATGGTTCATGTTCTAGATATAATTAATACTTTTGGGGGATATTCTGGATTATCTATTAATTGGGATAAATCCTGTATTCTTCCTGTGAAAGGTCCATGTCCTGCTGACCCGATTGGAACTTTGCCACTTCGCTGGGTGGAGTAATTTAAATACTTGGGCATATTTGTGACGAACCAATCTTCCCAATTTTCTACACTAAACTTGCAACCACAAATGGATTATATACGGTCTTGTACTAGAGTATGGGGGAAGCTTCCGTTCACTGTTACGGGTATGATTAATCTCATCAAAATGGTCATATTACATAAATTACTCTATATTCTCCAACACTCCCCTATCTACTTACCTCAGTATATATTTGATAAAATAGATGGTCTTTTGTTCTCATTGGTTTGGTCTCACCGCAGTGCTAGGATCAAATTAGATACTTTGACAAGGTCCCGAGACTCAGGCGGTCTAGCTCTTCCTAACTTTAGGTTATACTATATGGCGGCTCAGTTATCTCATTTGATACCCTGGATAAAGATGTTAACGGAGAAACGTTGATATCCCAGCTACTGACCCATGAGCGGACTGGGCTTAATCCCCTACAACTGCTATTGAACGATAACTGTACTGTTCTTAATATGCCGCTTATCAAACAGGCTATTCTATGGAGACAGGTTCATCGTAGATTGCAGGGCGAGGGTTGGGATCCTAGTACACCTCTGGCTCATACCCGTGCCTTCCACAAGTTGGTCCCTTTGCGAATCGGGACGGTGTCGGGTCCCTGGGGTATACACTCCATTGGCCAGATATATTTGCCGGGCACTTTAAAAACCTTTGAACAACTGCGCACTGACTTTATTTTGCCTATGTCATATTTTTATCGTTACCTTCAGCTTCGGCACGCATGTTCATCTCAAATTGGTGCGGTCCCACCCATACTACAAGCATCTCCTGTGCATTCGCATTTGGCTTCCACAGGACAATCTAGAGCCATTTCTGTACTTTACTCTACCTTGCTCACCGCCCATCACTCTGCCACACTCCCTGACCTTCGTTCCAAATGGGAAACTGACCTAGGTCCTATCTCCACAGATATTTGGGAGGGTGCTATGGGAGCCTCTCGCACTGCTACAGCCTCTGCACAGTTTCAACAAATACATCTATTTATCTTCCATCGGGTCTATCTCACCCCTACTAGGCTGTTTAGGATGGGGGGGAGAACTGACTCTAAGTGTCCCAAGTGTAGCTCGCTAGATGGCACCTTTTGGCACTTGTTGTGGTCCTGCCCTGTAGTGAATATATTTTGGCAAGCCGTGAATAGAATTATAATATCCACGGGCATCCCCTCAGATATTCTTACGTCTACTGTTGTATTCTAGCAGTAATAGATGAAGAAATCTTGGATGTGAATTCTAGACGTTATGTTCTTAACCTCTGTGCTCTTGCTAAAGTTTTGATAGCAAGATCCTGGATGGCGCCTCTGGCCCCTAACGTCAATGTCTGGATACCTTTGTGTCCCATGAAAAGTTTGTGTACATTTCTAGGAAAACTCCTGATAAGCTTTACAAAATTTGGGATATATGGCTTTCTTCTCCATATAGTCATCCACAGTCGAACTCGGTCTAGTATCAAGGATGGATATATTGTATGCTAATAAGCTGCCAGTGTCCACCAAAAGGGGAGAGTCCCAGCTTTTGGAGTATACCCTTAGAAAAACTCTTAAGTCAGACAGAATCCGAGATATCTGGCTGGGAAGAGCAATTGACAGGCTCGGAAGTTGGATATCTCAGGTTCCCTAGGGCCGATTTTCAAAAATCTGGTACCCCTGGAAAGAGGGGACCCTCAGCTATCAGCCTAGGGCCCTTAGACATCTGGGGCCCTTGGGCAAGTGCCCATTGAGCCCATACGAAAAGACAGCCCTGGCTGCGAGATCCCTCTGACAGCGGCAGCTGCTTGAAGATTACCTTCCAGCATCCACACAGTGGGCGCCTCTGTCTGGTCGCATCAAATGCAACTATGTGAACCATCAATGGACCGATATATCAGTCACTGATGGTTTTTAAAAAAAATCACTATTTGAAAAAAATGTTGGATAAGTTTAAAATAGATGTTTTTTCCTAATCATAATCAATCATAAAAAATGACCATTTCTGCAAGTTTTTGCAAACAGATGTTCAACAACATGCTGTGCAAGTTTCCATACTGCGGATGATAGCGCATACAAAGATGTTCCAATTAGTATTAGAGCTAAAGATGCACCAATTAGTATTAGAGATCTGCCATTCAGATTTTTTCATATCCGCAGTGTGAGCTGAGCTAGAATTTTTTATATATATAAATATATATTGTTCTATTGTTTGTACTGTTCTGTGCACTGTACCCCAGTGTGTTTGTTCATGTTCATAATGGGAGGAGAGACAGTAAGCGAGGAGCATAGAGCGGTGGGTTAGGATGAGAGCTTACACTCTATAGAGGAGGGGAGACAGACAGGGGTGACACAGAGGAGAGACAGTGAGTGAGGAGCATAGAGCGGTGGGTTAGGATAACAGCTTACACTCTATAGGGGAGGGGCAGACAGACGGATGACACAGAGGAGAGACAGTAAGCGAGGAGCATAGAGCGGTGGGTTAGGATGAGAGCTTGCACTCTATAGGGGAGGGGCAGACAGACAGGGGTGACACAGAGGAGAGACAGTGAGTGAGGAGCATAGAGCGGTGGGTTAGGATGAGAGCTGGCACTCTATAGGATGGGACAGGCAGGCAGGGGTGACACAGAGGGGAGAGACAGTGAGTGAGGGAGAGACAGTGAGTGAGGAGCATAGAGCGCTGGGTTAGGATGAGAGATTACACTCGATAGGGGAGGGGCAGACAGACAGGGGTGACACAAACGTGAGCGAGGAGTTTGGATCTGTGTGACATTTGTAGTACGTACAGGGGATTGAATACTTTTGCAGGGCACTGGAAATATACATTGTATGTAGAGGACTGCACATGTGTGGAATTCTCTCCCTCAGCAGTGTGCATGACGGTGGGACGGCTGGGGCCATGTGATAAGGATTGCCCTGAGCACATATTGGGTCTTCCTGTACGTGGGGATTCCCTGTGAGCTCAACATCTGCTGACGGAAAATAAGAAGCCGTGTCATCGCTCTGTACATACAGCTGGGGTCGGCAGATAATCTCCCTCCTCCTCCTCCTCCTCCTCCTCCTCCTCCTCCTCACTGGCTCACGGCAGACGTTGTTTTGGTTCAATTTTAAAGAAAAACTGTCACTGCCTGGAGGAGAGAGTGTCCCATGTCTGAGTGTGCGATCATTGCAGAACATTACGTTCAGCCAAGCAATAGTCACCAAACCTGGGATCATACTACTGACATTCACACTCTCTGCTATTACATATGTATCATTACATAGGAAGAGAGATACTGCAGATTAATGCAAGGGCATATTTAGTATTAGGTGACCCCTAGGGACAACAGTAATGACCAGCCCCCACCACCGCCCAATTTTATTACTTGCATTATTTGGGAACAAACCTTTTATTTGGCAATTGTCAGTTTAATATAATAATAATATTAAGAATAATAATAATAATAATAATAATAATAATAATAATAATAATAATAAAAACAACAACATTATGTATACATATTTACTAAGGCAGGCATCTTAACCACTTGTCTGGTGTGGTCTAATCTGATGCAACAAGTCAGAGAGCCCACTGTGCGGCTGCAGCGCTCCTGGAAGACATTTATCTTGCAATTGCCGCTATCATCCCGCCGCCCCTCCCCCCCTCCCCCCGTGCCTGCAGTGCTGCTGATCACAGCTGATTGGTCAGCCCTGCAGCACCCCACACCCCATGGCTGCAGCCGCTAGAGAAATGTTAGAAAGCAGCCCCTCCCCTTCCGTGTGTCCACGTGAAGCTGCAGAGAGGAGCAGTTACCGGGAAAATATAGAGTTGCGATGACTCGATCATCGATTGTCCAGTATATTCACCATCAATGTTTATACCGACATTTAAAAATAATGTTATTTTTTTATTATTTAAACAAAAATCATTTTGAATATGTTTTAAATTAATATTCTTAACCTAATTCAATCATATAAAAAAAAAAAACCTGACAATTTTGGAGCAGTATTCGTAAAGAACATTAGCCAGTTACAGTAAGCGGTTAAAGAGGCAGTCTGAGCAAACCACACTGGAATGGAGAAGGATCCTTGGGTTCCGTCAGGTCTGTAAGATTTTGTGTTCTTGGCTGTGACTTCAGTGGGCCAGTGGTGGAAGCAGAGAAGTGGAACCTAGGAGGCTTCAGGTAACTCTTGTGCATAAGCAGGTGAATAAGGAACCAAATGGGTAGATAGCCCACCAGTAACCGATAGTCAGGTTATCTGACTGGAACCGATAATACTACCACAAGCTGCAGGAGTTCAGAGTCTGGAGCTAGAGACGTAGCTCAGTGAAGCAACGTTATTCAAGGCACCTGCGTCTGTGCAATCCTTATATCCCCCCTGAAGAGTGGTGATAGGAGGAACTGGTCAGATGACCGCTGCTAGGCCATGGATTGGTAAAGCAGAGAATAGCTGCGGATTGGTGTGCAGAGTCAGGTGACAGCAGCAGAGCCTGTGGTTGGGGAATCCATGGTCAGTTAATTACAAGTGTTTTGGAGGGAACTCTGGTGTGGAGGAAGTAGGCCCAAATGGTGGAGGAGTGGAGAGTGAGCAGAGCACTGTGGAGAGCTGGAACTGGAATTAGCTTGTCATGCTGGGATCGCTGTGGAGGAACAGCATGGAAGCATACATGACCTCCACAGCAAAGTGCACCAGCGCGCAGGTAAGCAGCGCCGCGTCTGGTGGCAATTCCTGACAGGTTCAATGCCCCGGGCAGTTGTTGTCCAGGGCCACTCCGCCACCACACACCTAGCTACATCCCCATGTTGGGGGAGGGGACATTGTGGAATAATGTGAACTGGGGGCACTGCAGCGTGTTTAACACATATGTGATGCTGGGAGTAATTATACTTAATCATTTTTAATAACACCACAAGCATATCTTATTGACAGTTTTATTGGTGGAGGCCTTCTACAAGGTGGTTGCCCTGGTGCCAACACAAGCCGTAATCCGGCTCTGCTTTAGGGGGTCATTCCGAGTTGTTCGCTCGTTGCTGATTTTCATTACGGAGCGATTAAGGCAAAAATGCGCATGGTTCGCAGTGCGCATGCGGTTAGTATTCTAGCACAAAACTTAGTCGATTTACTCACGTCTGAACGAAGAATTTTCATCGTTGAAGTGATCGGAGTGTGATTGACAGGAAGTGGGTGTTTCTGGGCGGAAACTGGACGTTTTCTGGGAGTGTGCGTAAAAACGCAGGCGTGTCAAGGAAAAACGCGGGAGTGTCTGGAGAAACGGGGGAGTGGCTGGGCGAACGCAGGGCGTGTTTGTGACGTCAAACCAGGAACGAAACTGACTGAACTGATCGCTATTTGTGAGTAAGTCTCGAGCTACTCAGAAACTGCTAAGAAATTTCTTTTCGCAATTCTGCTAATCTTTCGTTTGCAATTCTGCTAAGCTAAAATACACTCCCAGAGGGCGACGGCCTAGCGTGTGCAATGCTGCTAAAAGCAGCTAGCGAGCGAACAACTCGGAATTACCCCCTTACTTCCCTCTCCACAAACTTCTTAGGAAAACAAGCCCATAGGCTTCTACAATATAGGCAGCTCTGTCTATAGATGGCGTCGCCAATCAGGCTCAAGCTCTAGAAAGTTACTCTATCGGGATAAACCTCTGAGATCGGCTGTGATACATCCCTCCCTGAGGCACCAAATGGTCCTAGGGAAGATACTTGCTTGGGTCCCCTGTATACTGTATGTGTAAAGTGGCCTTAAACTTATTAGAAGGAACTACTATAACCACCGCTTACCTTTGCTCCATCCACCGGCCTCCCTTTCTGGACAGCTTCTGTGACTATTATGGGGCCCATACATCTGGCAAGCATTGGACCTATTCCCCATGTTGGAGACCATTTAATTCTGTTGACCTAAGTCATTGTCAATTATTTAACTGCCAACCTTTTGACCCTGTCAAACATCTGGTGTCCACCTATTAACTATCTATTTACTGTCTATCTTCCATCCGGAGACCTTCTGAGTCAGATGCTTGGGGAAGGGAAGCCTATTTCTGGTGGAACTAGCTAGTGCCTATACAAGTCATGATGGTTGCAGCAGCCGGCATAAAATCCACTTCAATAAATCAGGCTTCCATGGCTGCCTACAACATGACCGCTACTTTGCGTGTGACTCAAATAAGACCCATAATGAACACTTCTATAGAATCCCATTATATTCTACCTGTGCTGCAGTTAACATTAATACTAATATGTATGCAAATGCTTATCCATAAGGGTGTACAGTATGTACGGGTCTAATGTTTTTTTGATTGTCAGCATCAAAGTGCATTTAAGAAAAAATATAATACCAATGCACACTATAGTACCAAGCACTGCTAATCAGAATAAATAGGAATTTAATACCTACCAGTACTTCCTTTTCTCGTAGTCCGTAGTGGATACTGGTGTGACATTAGTACAATGGGGTATAGATCGGGTCCATTGGAGCCTGGCACTTTAAGAAATCAGTCAGTGTGTGCTGGCTCCTCCCCTCTATGCCCCTCCTGCAGACTCAGTCTAGGAAAACTGTGCCCGAGGAGACGGACCTGCTTTGAGAGAAGGATACAAACACAAATAGCGGTGAGGTAATGAACCGACACACAACAATAACGATGATAGCAGAGCTAACCATAACAGAGGAGAGCAACGCTAATTATAATAAATGAGAGTAACGCTAACCAAATATGGAACAGGGACATCAACAGCAGTCCCAACCAAGAACACTTACAACCAGGTAAGCAGGAACTCGAAGCACTGAGGCGGGGCGCCCAGTATCCACTACGGACTACGAGAAAAGGAATTACTGGTAGGTATTAAATTCCTATTTTCTCTAACGTCCTAGTGGATACTGCGGTGACATTAGTACCATGGGGAAGTCCCAAAGATCCCAGAATGGGTGGGAGAGTGCTGAGACCCCTGTAAAACCGCCAGACCAAACTAAAGGTCATCACTGGCCAAGGTGTCGAACCCAAAGAACTTAACGAACATGTTCGAACCAGACCAGGTAGCTGCACGGCAAAACTGTAAGGCTGAGACACCCCGTGCAGCCGCCCAGGAAGAACCCACCAACCATGTGGAGTGGGCCTGGATAGAACTCCACACCGGCAATGCTGCTGAGTAATGGACTGCTTTGAAGCAGGGCGACCAATCTTAGTAGCATCATAAAGGACAAAAAGGGAGTCAGACGTCCTGTGACGAGCTGTCCTCTTGACGTAAATCCTCAAAGCCCTCACAACATCCAAGGACTTTGAAGCAACCGATGAGTCAGACAGTACCGGAACTACTATCAGTTGATTAATGTGAAAAGCCGATACCACCTTTGGCAGAAATTGTGGGCGAGTCCTGAATTCCGTCCTATCCACGTGAAATATCAAATATGGGCTCTTACAGGATAAGCCCCACAATTCTGATACACGTCTTGCAGAGGCTAAAGCCAGCAACGTGACTGTCTTCAACGTTAGATATTTCAAGTCTACCCTGTGTAAGGGTTCAAACCAGTCCGACTGGAGAAAGGTCAAGACTACATTGAGATCCCACGGAGCTGTGGGAGGGACAAAGGGCGGATGAATGTGAAGAACACCCTTTAGGAAAGTCTGTACTTCTGGGAGTACCGCTAGTCATTTCTGGAAGAATATAGAGAGAGACGAAATCTGAACTTTGATGGAGCTTAACCATAGGCCTTTATCCACACCTACTTGCAGGAAAAGCAGAAAATGGCCAAGTCGAAATTTCACAAGAGTATATTTCCTACCCTCCACCACGAGACATATTTCTGCCAGATACGGTGACCACCTTACGGGCCTGGACCATAGTGGAAATAACCTTGGATGGGAGACCTTTTCTAGTTAAGATCTCCCTCTCAACTTCCAAGCCATCAAACGTAGCCGCAGTAAGTCCGGATAGACGAACGGCCTTTGTTGAAGAAGGTCCTTGAGTAGCGGAAAAGGCCAGGGTTCCTCCAGAGACATGGTTAGGAGGTCCGCGTACCAGGCCAGTCGAGGCCAATCCGGGCAATTAGAATTGCCTGAACTCTTTCCCTTTTGAGTCTTTTTACAACTCTTGGAATGAGAGGGATTGGAGGGAACAGGTATACAAACTGGTAGTACCACTGTGCTGTCAGAGCATCCACTGCTGCAGCCTGCGGTTCCCTCATTCTGGAACAGTAACAAGGGAGCTTCTTGTTTAGATGAGAAGCCATCAGGTCTATCTGCGGACAGCCCTACTGGTGAACCAGTTGTTGGAACACCTGAGGGTGAAAGCCCCATTCCCCCGGATGGAGGTCGTGCCTGCTGAGGAAGTCTGCTTCCCAGTTGTAAACTTCTGGAATTAATATGGCTGAGATGGCGCTTGCATTGACTTCCGCCCAGAGGAGTATCCTTGACACCTATCGCATTGCGGCCCTGATTCTTGTTCCTTCCTGTTAGTTATAATGTACGCCACCACCGTGGCATTGTCAGACTGCACCTGGATGGCTTGATTCTGAAGGAGATAGGTGGCCTGCAGAAGAGCATTGTAAATTGCCCTGAGTTCCAGGACATTTATGGGAAGGGCAGATTCCTGACTCGACCACTTCCCCTGAAACTTGGCCCCCTGGGTCACAGCACCCCAACCCTTCAGACTGGCATCCATTGTCAGTAGGGTCTAAGACTGGGTGCTGAAAGACCAACCTTCCACCAGGTGAGAGAGCAGTATCCACCACAACAGGGAGATCCGTGCTTTTGGCAAGAGAGTTATGCTCTGGTGCATGTGCAGGTGAGAACCTGACCACTTGTCCAGCAGATCCAGCTGGAACGGACGCGCATGAAACCTGCCGTACTGTATTGCCTCGTAGGAGTCTACCATCTTGCCCAGCAATCGAATGCAAAGATGAATCGAGATTTTGCGGATCATAGCCTTGATAGTTAAGGCCTTGTCCATCAGGCGGAATACCTTCTGAGATTACATGTCCAGGATCATACCCTGGATCTGAATTCTTTGAGACAGTTCCAGGTGAGACCTCTGGAAATTTAGTATCCATCCGTGGTCCGTAAGCAGGCGAGTTGTCAAGTCGATACTGTGTAGCAGTTGTTCCCTGGACACCGCCTTTATCAGGATATCGTCCAAGTATGGGACTATGTTGACTCCCATCTTGCGCAACTGCAGCATCATTTCCACCATGACTTTTGTGAATACCCTTAGGGCTGTGGAGAGACCAAAGGGTAAGGCCTGAAACTGGAAGTGTTGATCCAGTACAGCGAACCGGAGGTAAGCCTAATGGGGCGGCCATATTGGGATATGTAGGTATGCATCCTTGATATCCAGAGATACCAGGAACTCCCCCTCCTCCAGACCGGAGATCACCGCCCTTAGGGATTCCATCTTGAATTTGAACACGCAAAGATACAGGTTCAAGGATTTGAGGTTCAAGATCGTCCGAGCCGAGCCGTCCGGCTTCAGAACCACAAAGAGACTTGAGTAAAATCCCTTTGTGTGCAACGGAGGAGGTACTGGAACAATAACTCCTGTGGAAAGTAGATTTTGAATTGCCTTTTGCAAGGTAACTCTTGCTATGGGTAAAGTTGGTAAGGCCTACTTGAAGAATCTGAGGGGAGGTAGTTCCTGAAATTCCAGCCGGTATCCTTGGGATATGAGCTCCCTCACCCAAGGATCCCGGCAGGACTTTGCCCACACATGGGCGAAGTACTGAAGGCGAGCACCTACCTGGAAGTCGCCTTGCTGCTGGGGCCAACCGTCACGCGGAGGGCTTTTTGGATGAGGATCCGGAGGCCTGGTCCAAACCTCCAGCAGCTGCTGGTTTACGGGACTTACCGCGAGTTCCTTTAGCAGCATTGGACGCACCTCTGGCTCTGCCTCTGAATTTTACCACATGAAAGGACTGCAGAGAGGGCCCAGGGTAGGGACATCTAGCAGGAGGTGCAGCAGACGGCAGATAGGTAGACTTACCTGCCGTCGCCTGAGATATCCACTTGTTTAGTTCTTCTCCAAACAAGCCATCCACTGTAAAAGGAAGGTTCTCAACACCCCTTTTGGAATCAGCATCTGCTGACCATTGTTGCAGCCACTGGGCTCTGCGATCCGAGACCGCCATAGCCATAGAATGGCCATTAATGAGACATAATTCCTTAACTGCCTCAATCATAAAGTTTTCAGCATCTTGGATATGCTGCAGTAGTGCAACAATCTCATCCTGAGATAGTGAGTCAAACCCATTTATTATATTATCAGACCATTTAACAATGGCCCTAGATATCCAGCCGCAAGCAAAAGTGGGGCATTGAGCTACGCCCACTGTAGTATAGATTGATTTGAGTGTAATCTTAATCTTGCGATCAGTTGAGTCTTTGAGGGAGATAGCCCCAGGTACAGGCAATACGATTTTACGTGACAGCCTGGACACTGAAGTATCCACGGATGGTGGGTTTTCCCAAACTTTCCTATCCTCAGCAGGAAAGGGAAAGGAATTTAGAAATTGTTTAGGAGTTATGAATTTCTTGTCAGGATTTACCCACACCTCTTTGGAAAGGGAGTTTAATTCCTTGGAGATAGGAAGGTGACAGAGGATTTTGGTTTTACATGAAAAAACAATTCCTCTTCTGGTTCTGTCTCCTTATCCTGTATGTTGAGGACATCTTTAATAGCATAAATCAGAGCCTCAACCCCCGGGGACAGAGCATTGTCATCTTCCACCTCCAGTTCTCCCTCATCTAACTCTGGTATTTCAGTATCAGAGTCAGACTGGAGCACCTGTGGGAGTTTATGAGAGACCACCAGAGGGGGGCTGAGTAGCCTGTCTGTGGTCAGCAGTCTTAACCAAGAAATCATCTACAGACTGTTTCAGGGTCTGCCTTTTTTGCTTTGCAGCAGCTAACTCTGAATTTATATTAGTAATCAGTGTTGTGACTGATTCTAACCATTCAGGTTCCTGCAAAGCCACTACCTTGTGAAGACAGCGAACACTGGGTACATAGTAGAGAACCCTGTGAAGAGGGTGTAAACTTGGTGTTGCAAGAGGGGCACACAGAGTTTTTCCCAGACATGCTTACAGCAGAAAACAGAGTTATAACACGGGGTCATTCCGACCCGATCGCTCGCTGTAGTTTCTCGCAGCACCGATCGGGTCGGAACTGCGCATGCACCGCTGCCGCAGTGTGCCGGCACATGCCAGCCGTCGTTGCCTAGCGATCGCCTCTGAGGCAGAGGCGGTCGCTTGGCGGGAGGGGGCTGGACGGCGTTGCGGTCCGGCCAACGCAGGCGTGGCCGAACCGTTGGGGGGCGGGACGCAGCGGCTGCGTGACGTCACATGCAGCCGCTGCCGGCCGGGGAGCGACGAGTAGCTCCCGGCCAGCACGCTAAAGCTGCGCTGGTCGGGAGCTACTCTTGAAGTGCAAAGGCATCGCCGCTGTGTGATGCCTTTGCATTTCTGCGGGGGGAAGGAGGGACTGGCACTGACATGCGGGACGGACTAGCCCTGTGCTGGGCGTCCCCCCGCATGTCAGTGTGCCGGATCGTAGCTGTGCTAAATTTAGCACATCTACGATCAACTCGGAATGACCCCCACAGTGCAGTGACAACACATTAGTGAAATAGCACAGTAAGCCCAGACAGCCCTGAATGGAGTGACACAGAGAGGATTTGGACCAGCACACAATACCTCAGTCCAGAGCAGCGCCCCGCTGGGTATATTTATGTTTGCTATTAGAACAGCGGTGTAACCGCTGTATATATGCTCCCCCCTTTCTATCAGACCCCCTGGTACCAGTATAATTAGTGGTTCAGTGGCCTCTGAGGAAGAGAAGTCTCAGCGTGCAGCCTGTAGTCAGCAGCAGCAAGAAATAGCACCTTTCAGCTTCTGGTCCCGATCTCCCGGAAGCCCCGCCCCCTCAATGGCGCGCGGTCCCTATAAAGAGTATACTGGCATTTTAATGTCTTTTTGTGTAAAAAGAGAGATTAGGATCCCCTGTTACTCTGCGCCAGTGTGGGTCCCCAGTGGGCACCGCAGTTCGAGGCCTGGTGACCGCCACGCCCTAATGCCGCCATTGTCACTGAGTAACGCTGCCTGCTAAATAGACAGACAGTGCTGCAAGTATGGTGGTACGGGACGGCACTGTGTACCGGTAAGAAATTGCCAGCCGGTACGCAGTACCGCCGGTCCGACCACCATGCTTGCAGCTACTGCTGTGTGAGGGGAGGAGAGGAGAGCGCAGCGTGCACCTCTCAACCGCCCAGTGTTCAGTCCGGTCTCCAGCGGTGGCGTGAATCTCAAATGAGGCGCCGGTTCATTAGCTAATCAGAGCTTGCGGACCGGCAGACATGATTGGCTAACGAACCAGTGCCTCACTTGAGATACACGCGCTGCCAGAGACCGGAGTCGGACTGAGCACTGAGGGTCAGGAGAGGCGTGCACTGCGCTCTCCTCCCCTCACACAGCAACAACAGCAGCAGCAGCAGCAGCGGTGAGCAGCACGGGGGGGGGGGGGATATACACTGTGGTGGCATATGTGTATCTAGCACTGTGGGGCATATGTGTATCTGGCACTGTGGGGGCATATGTGTATCTAGCACTGTGGGGCATATGTGTATCTGGCACTGTGGGGGCATTTGTCTATCTGGCACTGTGGGTCATTTGTCTATCTGGCACTGTGGGGCATTTGTATATCTGGCAGTGTAAGGACATATGTGTATCTGGCACTGTGGGGGCATTTGTGTATCTGGCACTGTGCGGGCATATGTGTATCTGGCACTGTGGGGGCATTTGTCTATCTGGCACTGTGGGGCATTTGTATATCTGGCAGTGTAAGGACATATGTGTATCTGGCACTGTGGGGGCATTTGTGTATCTGGCACTGTGGGGGCATTTGTGTATCTGGCACTGTGGGGGCATTTGTATATCTGGCAGTGTAGGGACATATGTGTATCTGGCACTGTGGGGTCATTTGTGTATCTGTGGGGGCATATCTGAAACTGTAGGAGCATATCTGGCACTGCTGGATGCATATGTGTATCTGGCATGGTGGGGGCGTATCTGGCACTGTTGGGGCATATGTGTTTCTTGCACTGTGAGGGCATAAGTGTATCTGGCACTGTGGGAACATATCTGGCACTGTGTGGGCATATGTGTATCTGGCACTATTGGGATCATATGTGTATCTGGCCCCCCATATGTGTATCACGCCCCTATTTTCATTGGCCACGCCCTGTATGACATATGGCCACACCCATATTTTGGCTCACGCGCACACAGTACCCCTAAGATTTTGGAGACAGTTAATATGCAAAACTAAAGTATCACTATCCCCAAGAAGCGAATAGATGGCAGCACAGCGCAGATCTTGGCGTATCGGACACCAGGTACATGGCTTGTGGCCCCCGCTCAGTTCAGGTTGATTTCATGTAGTCTAAAGTTAATAAAAATTCTTAGCATTCGTGTTTGAACAAGACACCTTTGTGCTCCGATGTTACTTATATCCTGAGTGCGGACTGTTCAGTGTCATTCTCCCTGGTATATACGTGCCAGCATTCCCATTTGGTACAGGATGGATATCACCCTCCTTGGGGATAGAGGTTTGTTCCTCTGGTTTGGTGGGTGGTTTAGCAGTGTGGTACGTTTGGTGCCATGGTGGTAGTGCTGCCGCCAGTTTGGTGTCTGGCATTGGCGATAAAGAGCAGCATTTGATTGTTGTTGACAAAACGGGTCTATTTACTAAACCTTGGAGAGAGCTAAAGTGCCAGCCAATCAGCTCCCAACTGTCATTTTTCAAACACCGCCTGTAACATGGCAGTTAGGAGCTGATTGGCTGGTACTTTATCTCTCTCCACTTTACCTCTCTCCAAGGCTTAGTGAATAGAACCCCAAGTTTTATTGGGTGTGCTGTCCTCTTAAAGTTTGAAACTGTCCTGACGGGAGTTGCGATACCAACTGACACCAGCTGCTCGGATGAGTCCAAGGTGCAAAGCTGAAGGAGAGGGGGTTTGGGGTGTGGGTATGAGTTGGCATTGTTTCTCTACCCATTCTTTATTCCGACGCCAGATATATGTATAACTGATGGGTGTGGATAATTGGGTTGACAGTAACTAGGTCGACAGTCATTAGGTAGACAACTATTGGTCGACAGTGACTAGGTCGACATCTGAAACAGTCCGACACGGTCACTGTGTCGACTTGAGCAAGGTCGACATGGAACATGGTCGACATGAGGGGGGTTTCTTCATTTTTGGGGGTGTTGCTTTCTTCGTAAAGTTGACCTTTTCATGTGTTGACATTGTCCACGTCAGCCTTGTGACCATGCTGTCTTATTGCATGTCGACCAATAGTGGTCGACAAAATGAGTGTCAATCTAAGTGCAGTCGACCTAAAGACCGGATACCCATAACTGATCACCATACAAACTAAATTTATTGTCAAAAAATCTGACCATCGTCGTCCTATGGTTCTGTGTGATGTGTGGGGCTTATGAGTTGCTCCACCACTAGGCAGTCATCTGACCATCGTCGTCCTATGGTTCTGTGTGATGTGTGGGGCTTATGAGTTGCTCCACCACTAGGCAGTCATCTGACCATCGTTGTCCTATGGTTCTGTGTTATGTGTGGGGCTTATGAGTTGCTCCACCACTAGGCAGTCATCTGACCATCGTTGTCCTATGGTTCTGTGTGATGTGTGGGGATTATGAGTTGTCCGCCACTAGGCAGTCATCTGACCATCGTTGTCCTATGGTTCTGTGTGATGTGTGGGGATTATGAGTTGTCCGCCACTAGGCAGTCATCTGACCATCGTTGTCCTATGGTTGTGTGTGATGTGTGGGGCTTATGAGTTGTCCGCCACTAGGCAGTCATCTGACCATCATTGTCCTATGGTTCTGTGTGATGTGTGGGAATTATGAGTTGCTCCACCACTAGGCAGTCATCTGACCATCGTTGTCCTATGGTTCTGTGTGATGTGTGGGGCTTATGAGTTGCTCCACCACTAGGCAGTCATCTGACCATCGTTGTCCTGTGGTTCTTCTGTGTGATGTGTGGGGCTTATGAGTTGCTCCACCACTAGGCAGTCAGTACGCTGGAAAAAACACAGGACCGCGTCTTTAATAAACAATCGGTTCCTATTATTAGACTCTCACCTAGAGCGGCCAGGGCTCTGTTTATAATGACTCCCGGCGCAGGAAATGATTGGAGCGAGAGGAAATAAATAGCAAAGGAGTAGCAGCAATAAGAAGCTCGGCCCAAAGCGTGAGGATGTGGTGTAACTAGGAGACACTTATACAATGAGACCGTACGTCTGGTTCTACTGCTGCTGATTGTTCCAGAGGAGAAGATACTGTAATCAGCTATAGATGTATAGGAGGCGTATAATTCCTCTCTGGGAGACCAGTGACCCCTCTAAACCCCCCCCCCGTACTGGCCTGAGAACAGGAAGGAACAGCTTGGAAGCGTTGTGTATATAAGTCAGTGCTGAGTATAGTACAGGACGGAGCTCTCCGGGATCAGTCAGTGCTCCTTTGTGGTTTTATCTAATACACGCTTTAAGTAAATATTTACATTACTGGCACCACAACTTGTAGATATATCAAAGGAGAGAGATAAAGTACCAGCCAAATTGCTCCTGCCGTGTCACAGGCTGTGTTTGAAAAATGACAGTTAGGATGGGTTGGTACTTTATCTCCATCCACTTTATCTCTCTCCAAGCCTTCATACATCTCCCCCTCTATTCTGCCTCTTATCATGGTCCTTCTCCTACTGGTAGCGCGGTCTGTTTGCTGTGTGACATGTTCACAGACGTTACAAGTTGGGGAATCAGCGCATTGCGAGCCAATAAGGATGATGCACTACAGGGCACCCCTCCAGCGCATCCCTCTTCAGCCCCTTTCCGTCCCTTAAAAATCCCCTATAATGCTCAACACACCAGTGGCAGGTTCTTCCAGCAGCCGTTCAGGAGAGCAGGCCAGTCATATCAGGATTGTTCCACATAGATTGGGACAGGCGGGAGATACAGTGAGATCTAGAAAACTGTCTCCATTTATAGATATTGATATAAGACAGAAAAACCTCATTAATGCACTTTCATTGCGTAGGAATGGACTGATTGGTGCTGCACCTGCGTGACGCTACTGAAGTCTCGTTTACTACTGTACGCTAAGGCGACATTCCATAGGGATAGTGTGAGGTTTCGCATAGTTTCATCCGAGAAGCCTCTCTGCCCCCATAGGGCCTAATTCAGACCTGATCGTAGATGTGATAAATTAACACATCTACGATCAGATACACAGACATGTGGGGGGCCCAGCACAGGGCTAGTACGCCCCGCATGTCAGGCCTGACCCCCCTGCACAAGTACAAAGCATCGCACAGCGGTGATGCTTTTGTACTTTAGGAGTAGCTCCCTGCCAGCGCAGCTCCTGCGCACAGGCAGGGAGCTACCCGTCGCTGTGCCGGTCGCAGCGGCTGCATGTGACGTCACACAGCCGCCTCGGCCCGTCCCCTGCACAGTCCGGCCACGCCTGCGGTGCCCTGACCGAGCCCCCTAAACGGCAGCCAAACGCTGCCGGTCCGC
Source organism: Pseudophryne corroboree (assembly GCF_028390025.1). NCBI lineage: Eukaryota > Metazoa > Chordata > Amphibia > Anura > Myobatrachidae > Pseudophryne > Pseudophryne corroboree. The sequence continues at coordinate 25,304,081 of NC_086444.1, read as the reverse complement.
CCCCTCCCGCCCAGCGACCGTCTCTGCCTGTCAATCAGGCAGAGGCGATCGCAGGGCTGAGACAGCGCCGGTATGCGCAGTTCAGACCTGATCGGCTGCTGTGCAAAAACGCACAGCACCGATCAGGTCTGAGTTAGGCCCATTGTTTCTCCGTACAACTGCCCAGTTGCCACCCAGTAATGCCCAGTTTTCCGCAAAGCGTGATCCAGCAAAGATCCGTCCCATCAGATATACACAGACTTCTGCGCATGCCCTGTACGCTAAAACTGGATATTTGTATCTGTGAAAAGAGATTTGTCCAACTCAGAATTCCCAATTCCTGATTTCCATAGCAAGCTCCTGCCCAGCCCGACGTGGACACTTGCGTGGAACAGTAGAAAGTCACTCGGACTACTATCTAGTGAGGCGAACCCGCCCGAACTTCACCTTTTTTTGCACGGGTCCGAGCAACTCGGATCCTCCCGCCTTGCTCGGTGAACCCGAGCGCGCCAGAACGCCATCATCCCGCGGTCGGATTCTCGCGAGATTCGTATTCTATATAAGGAGCCGCCCGTCGCCGCCATTTTTCACTCGTGCATTGGAGATGATCGTGAGAGGACGTAGCTGGCGTCCTCTCAGTTTCTATGTTCAGTGTGCTGCAAATTGTGCTGCAAATATCTGTGCTCAGTGTGCTGCAAATATCTGTGCTCAGTGTGCTGCAATATCTACGTTCTCTGCCTGAAAAACGCTCCATATCTGTGCTCAGTGTGCTGCAAATATCTGTGCTCAATGTGCCTATTGCTTTATTGTGGGGATTGGGGACCAGCAGTATTATATAGTAGGAGGACAGTGCAGAGTTTTGCTGACCAGTGACCACCAGTATTATACGTTCTCTGCCTGAAAAGCGCTCCATATCTGTGCTGCATTGTAGTATATAGTAGGAGGACACAGACAGTGCAGAATTTTGCTGACCACCAGTATAACTATATATATAGCAGTACGGTACAGTAGTCCACTGCTCCACCTCTGTGTCGTCAAGTATACTATCCCATCCATACCTGTGGTGCATTTCAGTTTTGCACAGTTTGCTGACCACCAGTATATAATATATAGCAGTACGGTACAGAAGGCCACTGCTCTACCTACCTCTGTGTCGTCAAGTATACTATCCATCCATACCTGTGGTGCATTTCAGTTTTGCACAGTTTGCTGACCACCAGTATAAAATATATAGCAGTACGGTACAGAAGGCCACTGCTCTACCTACCTCTGTGTTGTCAAGTATACTATCCATCCATACCTGTGGTGCGTTTCAGTTTTGCACAGTTTGCTGACCACCAGTATATAATATATAGCAGTACGGTACAGTAGGCCACTGCTCTACCTACCTCTGTGTCGTCAAGTATGCTATCCATCCATACCTGTGGTGCGTTTCAGTTTTGCACAGTTTGCTGACCACCAGTATATAATATATAGCAGTACGGTACAGTAGGCCACTGCTCTACCTACCTCTGTGTCGTCAAGTATACTATCCATCCATACCTGTGGTGCATTTCAGTTTTGCACAGTTTGCTGACCACCAGTATATAATATATATCAGTACTGTACAGTAGGCCACTGCTCTACCTACCTCTGTGTCGTCAAGTATACTATCCATCCATACCTGTGGTGCATTTCAGTTTGGTACAGTTTGCTGACCACCAGTATATAATATATAGCAGTACGGTACAGAAGGCCACTGCTCTACCTACCTCTGTGTCGTCAAGTATACTATCCATCCATACCTGTGGTGCATTTCAGTTTTGCACAGTTGCGCCTCTTTTTTTCTTTGCATCATAGTTTGGGGACTATTTTTTTGAAGTGCAATCCTGTCTGACACTGCAGTGCCACTCCTAGATGGGCCAGGTGTTTGTGTCGGCCACTTGGGTCGCTTAGCTTAGCCACACAGCTACCTCATTGCGCCTCTTTTTTTCTTTGCATCATGTGCTGTTTGGGGACTATTTTTTTGAAGTGCCATCCTGTCTGACACTGCAGTGCCACTCCTAGATGGGCCAGGTGTTTGTGTCGGCCACTTGGGTTGCTTAGCTTAGTCATCCAGCGACCTCGGTGCAAATTTTAGGACTAAAAATAATATTGTGAGGTGTTCAGAATAGACTGAAAATGAGTGGAAATTATGGTTATTGACGTTAATAATACTATGGGATCAAAATGACCCACAAATTCTATGATTTAAGCTGTTTTTGAGGGTTTTTTGTAAAAAAACACCCGAATCCAAAACACCCCCGAATCCGACAAAAAAATTTCAGGGAGGTTTTGCCAAAACGCGTCCGAATCCAAAACACGGCCGCGGAACCGAATCCAAAACCAAAACACAAAACCAGAAAAATTTCCGGTGCACATCACTATTAATAATCAGGATTGAATGAATGAACTAGTGTAACTGACTTATCTATGAGCTTAAATAACATTTGCTGATGAAGTAATGCCGTAGTAACGCCACATAAGTCTCTGTATTGCCGCGGAGAAACAATCTTACAGGAGCTTTAGAGGTAAACGCTCCAAATCCTCTGTTTCCAGTTATGAGTTATTGTTACAGAAACGTTCCTCTGTCTGTTGGGATCCCGTCTGAAGATCGACAGTGTCTAGGTCGACAATGTTTAGGTCGACCACTATAGGTCGACAGTCACTAGGTCGACATGGATGGAAGGTCGACAGGGGTTCTAGGTCGACATGTGATAGGTCGACAGGTCTAAAGGTCGACATGAGTTTTTCACATTTTTTTTCTTTTTTTGAATTTTTTCATACTTAACGATCCACGTGGACTACGATTGGAACGGTAAAGTGTGCCGAGCGAAGCGGTAGCGGAGCGAAGGCACCATGCCCGAAGCATGGCGAGCGAAGCGAGCCATGCGAGGGGACGCGGTGCACTAATGTGGGATCCCGGTCACTCTACGAAGAAAACGACACAAAAAAAAAAAATCCTCATGTTGACCTTTAGACCTGTCGACCTAGCACATGTCGACCTAGAAACCCTGTCGACCTTCCATCCATGTCGACCTAGTGACTGTCGACCTATAGTGGTCGACCTAAACATTGTCGACCTAGACACTGTCGATTTGATGAACCACACCCCTGTCTGTTACTGGAAGCCGGTTACTGTCTGTGTGAGGACGTGATTCATTGTTACAGGATTATTGTCTGATCATATCCCCTGCTATGACTCTCTGTGACTTACCCTGTGAGGGAGGCACACACTGTGCCCTCGGGTCCCTCCCTCGCCCAGAATAATGCCAGGCATGGAGAGAATGTAAGCTCTTGTGCATCAGGTGTAACCTTCACTCCCAATTTGTTATGTGTGTGTGTGTGTGTGTGTGTGTGTGTGTGTGTGTTCATAAATGCTTTCAAAGTTGAAGCAATGTGTTCTATCCCTCTATCCCCTATCTGATGTATACAACCTGCCAGTGACATAATACTGTGTTATCATTGTGTATATATAAGTCAGTGGTGGCAGTGTGCCGGTATACAGCGGTATGACTGTCACTTTCACTGCACTTACCCTGAAGTTGCCTGGTTCCCGCTGCCTCCCTCCTGCTGTCGGCACTCCGGATCACCCTGGTGGTGGTGTTGTCTCCTACAGCTGCTCTTCATCTGGTGCGGCTGATTGGTGGCTGCCCTCAGCATCTCCTATCGGTGCCTATGTGTGTGTGTGTTATCTCCTATCGGTGCCTATGTGTGTGTGTGTTATCTCCTATCGGTGACTGTGTGTGTGTGTTATCTCCTATCGGTGACTGTGTGTGTGTGTTATCTCCTATCGGTGCCTATGTGTGTGTGTGTGTTATCTCCTATCGGTGACTATGTGTGTGTGTGTTATCTCCTATCGGTGACTATGTGTGTGTGTGTTATCTCCTATCGGTGCCTATGTGTGTGTGTGTTATCTCCTATCGGTGACTATGTGTGTGTGTGTTATCTCCTATCGGTGACTGTGTGTGTGTGTTATCTCCTATCAGTGACTATGTGTGTGTGTGTGTTATCTCCTATCGGTGACTATGTGTGTGTGTGTTATCTCCTATCAGTGACTATGTGTGTGTGTGTGTGTTATCTCCTATCGGTGCCTATGTGTGTGTGTTATCTCCTATCGGTGACTATGTGTGTGTGTGTTATCTCCTATCGGTGACTGTGTGTGTGTGTTATCTCCTATCGGTGACTATGTGTGTGTGTGTTATCTCCTATCGGTGACTATGTGTGTGTGTGTTATCTCCTATCGGTGCCTATGTGTGTGTGTGTTATCTCCTATCGGTGACTATGTGTGTGTGTGTTATCTCCTATCGGTGCCTATGTGTGTGTGTGTTATCTCCTATCAGTGACTATGTGTGTGTGTGTTATCTCCTATCGGTGCCTATGTGTGTGTGTGTTATCTCCTATCGGTGCCTATGTGTGTGTGTGTTATCTCCTATCGGTGCCTCTGTGTGTGTGTTATCTCCTATCGGTGACTATGTGTGTGTGTGTGTTATCTCCTATCGGTGACTGTGTGTGTGTGTTATCTCCTATCGGTGACTATGTGTGTGTGTGTTATCTCCTATCGGTGACTGTGTGTGTGTGTTATCTCCTATCGGTGCCTATGTGTGTGTGTGTTATCTCCTATCGGTGACTATGTGTGTGTGTGTTATCTCCTATCGGTGCCTATGTGTGTGTGTGTGTTATCTCCTATCAGTGACTATGTGTGTGTGTGTTATCTCCTATCGGTGCCTATGTGTGTGTGTGTTATCTCCTATCGGTGACTATGTGTGTGTGTGTTATCTCCTATCGGTGCCTATGTGTGTGTGTGTTATCTCCTATCGGTGACTATGTGTGTGTGTGTTATCTCCTATCGGTGCCTATGTGTGTGTGTGTTATCTCCTATCGGTGCCTATGTGTGTGTGTGTTATCTCCTATCGGTGCCTATGTGTGTGTGTGTGTTATCTCCTATCGGTGCCTATGTGTGTGTGTGTGTTATCTCCTATCGGTGCCTATGTGTGTGTGTGTGTTATCTCCTATCGGTGCCTATGTGTGTGTGTGTGTTATCTCCTATCGGTGACTATGTGTGTGTGTTATCTCCTATCGGTGCCTATGTGTGTGTGTGTTATCTCCTATCGGTGCCTATGTGTGTGTGTTATCTCCTATCAGTGACTATGTGTGTGTGTTATCTCCTATCGGTGACTATGTGTGTGTGTTATCTCCTATCGGTGACTATGTGTGTGTGTTATCTCCTATCGGTGACTATGTGTGTGTGTGTTATCTCCTATCGGTGCCTATGTGTGTGTGTTTTCTCCTATCGGTGCCTATGTGTGTGTGTGTTATCTCCTATCGGTGACTATGTGTGTGTGTGTTATCTCCTATCGGTGACTGTGTGTGTGTGTTATCTCCTATCGGTGCCTATGTGTGTGTGTGTTATCTCCTATCGGTGACTATGTGTGTGTGTGTTATCTCCTATCGGTGACTGTGTGTGTGTGTGTGTTATCTCCTATCGGTGACTATGTGTGTGTGTGTTATCTCCTATCGGTGACTATGTGTGTGTGTGTTATCTCCTATCGGTGCCTATGTGTGTGTGTGTTATCTCCTATCGGTGACTATGTGTGTGTGTGTTATCTCCTATCGGTGCCTATGTGTGTGTGTGTTATCTCCTATCAGTGACTATGTGTGTGTGTGTTATCTCCTATCGGTGACTATGTGTGTGTGTGTTATCTCCTATCGGTGACTATGTGTGTGTGTGTTATCTCCTATCGGTGACTATGTGTGTGTGTGTTATCTCCTATCGGTGCCTATGTGTGTGTGTGTTATCTCCTATCGGTGACTATGTGTGTGTGTGTTATCTCCTATCGGTGCCTATGTGTGTGTGTGTTATCTCCTATCAGTGACTATGTGTGTGTGTGTTATCTCCTATCGGTGCCTATGTGTGTGTGTGTTATCTCCTATCGGTGCCTATGTGTGTGTGTGTTATCTCCTATCGGTGACTATGTGTGTGTGTGTTATCTCCGATCGGTGCCTATGTGTGTGTGTGTTATCTCCTATCGGTGACTATGTGTGTGTGTGTTATCTCCGATCGGTGCCTATGTGTGTGTGTGTTATCTCCTATCGGTGACTATGTGTGTGTGTGTTATCTCCTATCGGTGACTGTGTGTGTGTGTTATCTCCTATCAGTGACTATGTGTGTGTGTGTGTCATCTCCTATCGGTGACTATGTGTGTGTGTGTTATCTCCTATCAGTGACTATGTGTGTGTGTGTGTTATCTCCTATCGGTGCCTATGTGTGTGTGTTATCTCCTATCGGTGACTATGTGTGTGTGTGTTATCTCCTATCGGTGACTGTGTGTGTGTGTTATCTCCTATCGGTGACTATGTGTGTGTGTGTTATCTCCTATCGGTGACTATGTGTGTGTGTGTTATCTCCTATCGGTGCCTATGTGTGTGTGTGTTATCTCCTATCGGTGACTATGTGTGTGTGTGTTATCTCCTATCGGTGCCTATGTGTGTGTGTGTTATCTCCTATCAGTGACTATGTGTGTGTGTTATCTCCTATCGGTGACTATGTGTGTATGTTTTCTCTTAGTGGTGACTATGTGTGTGTGTTTTCTCTTATTGGTGACTATGTGTGTGTGTTATCTCCTATTGGTGACTATGTGTGTGTGTTATCTCCTATTGGTGACTATGTGTGTGTGTTATCTCCTATCGGTGACTATGTGTGTGTGTTTTCTCTTATTGGTGACTATGTGTGTGTGTGTTATCTCCTATTGGTGATTATGTGTGTGTGTTATCTCCTATTGGTGACTATGTGTGTGTGTGTTATCTCCTATTGGTGACTATGTGTGTATTATCTCCTATTGGTGACTATGTGTGTGTGTGTGTGTGTGTGTGTGTGTGTGTGTGTGTGTGTGTGTGTGTGTGTGTGTGTTATCTCCTATTGGTGACTATGTGTGTGTGTGTTATCTCCTCTTGGTGACTATGTGTGTATTATCTCCTATTGGTGACTGTGTGTGTGTGTGTGTGTGTGTGTGTGTGTGTGTGTGTGTGTGTGTGTGTGTGTGTGTGTGTGTGTGTGTGTTATCTCCTATTGGTGACTATGGGTGTCATTCCAAGTTGTTCGCTCGTTGGCGATTTTCACAACGGAGCGATTAATGCGAAAATGCGCATGGTGTTTGCAGTGCGCATGCGCTAAGTAATTTAGCACAAACCTTAGTAGATTTACTCACGTCCGAATGAAGAATTTTCATCGTTGAAGTGATCGGAGTGTGATTGACAGGAAGTGGGTGTTTCTGGGCGGAAACTGACCGTTTTCTGGGAGTGTGCGGAAAAACGCAGGCGTGCCAGTATAAAACGCGGGAGTGTCTGGAGAAACGGGGGAGTGGCTGTCCGAACGCAGGGCGTGTTTGTGACGTCAAACCAGGAACGAAACGGGCTGAGCTGATCGCAGTGTAGGAGTAAGTCTCGAACTACTCAGAAACTGCTAAGAATTTTCTATTCGCAATTCTGCTAATCTTTCGTTCGCAATTCTGCTATGCTAAGATACACTCCCAGAGGGCGGCGGCTTAGCGTGTGCAATGCTGCTAAAAGCAGCTAGCGAGCGAACAACTCGGAATGAGGGCCTAAGTGTGTGTTATCTCCTATTGGTGACTATGTGTGTGTGTACCGATTTTTGACTCTCCAAACTTCCACTGAAAGGAAAGGAAAGGGGGCGTGGCCACGCCCCTTTTTATAATTTGTACCGATTTTTATGTGTAAAATGTTGGAGGGTATGTATCTCCTATCGGTGCCTATGTGTGTTTTCTTTCTGATTGTGCGTGTGTGTGTGTGTGTGTGTGTGTGTGTGTGTGTGTGTGTGTGTGTGTGTGTGTGTGTGTTTTATCTCCTATCGGTGCCTATGGTTGTGAATTTTTGCCTCATACACCGATGAAAAGGGGGGGAGGGTGTATTAAGGACATGCCCCCTTTTGAGTGGTCACACCCCCTTTCAGGTTCGCCTTTGACGCACGTACTAGTAAATCCTGGAGTGAACACTAAATCCCTTAAAATTTTCATACCCCCACTTCAAAATTCCCACTTGGAACCCTGCATTTAGTCAGACATACTGAGGGCGGGATGTACTGTATCATACATCGCATACTGCATGTATAGCAGAGCTTAATAACGCCTTATGCATGTAGATTTCTGAATATTTATGAAAAGGACGGCTCCTCTGATAAAGCCTTCTGGGTTTATGACCCTATCAGATCTCTCTTAGGGATTTATACATAAATAAGCCCATAGGCTTCTTTAGGTGATGACATCTATTGCTTTGCCTGATTTGAGCAAAATCTATTTATGTCTCTCAGAAGTTAAAGGGATGGCTAATGACAAGAAGATCCCAGGTTTCTGCATTCCTCAGCTGACATTCTCTGCTCCCCACCTCTGGAACTCTCTCCCTCTCACTATCAGACTCTCCACCTTTCTACAAAACTTCAAACGGGCTCACAAACTTGATTAAGAAGGCCCACTTCTTCATCAAAGCCATCCAGCTCTCATACTAACCCACTCCCCCACGCTCACTGTCTACCCCATCTGTGTCACCCCTTTCTTTCTGCTTCTCCTCTTTAGAATGTTAGCTCTTCGAGCAGGGCCCTCTCCCCTCAAGTGTTTTTCCTTCCCTTACTTATACTTGGGGACAAATATGTTTGTTTTATTTCCCTGTATGTGTTTTATTTTTCCGTGGGATACCGATGGTGTGCCTTGGCAAGTTTTTAATCTTTTTGGTGTGCCGCGAACTGAAAAACTTTGAAAATCACTGATCTACTCCATACTCTCTGCAATGGCACCTACCCCTCGGTTTCTGCTGCCCTGATGCTTATTGCAGTGTCATGTCGGCTGATGCAGCTATGTTTATATACCATGAGGTAAATTTACTAACGTGGGAGGTTTTTTTTTAGAACTGGTGATGTTGCTCATAGCAACCGATCAGATTCTACTTAAAATTTATCTAACTGCTTCTAGAAGATAATAGATAGAATCTGATTGGTTGCTATGGGTAACATCACCAGTTCTGGAAAACTCCCACCTTAGTAAATTTACCCCCATGTACCTGAAGTTAAAAATGGAAATTGCTCAATCAAATTAGTACTACCCCTTAGTTGCTGAAAGGGAGGGGTTGTTCCAAGCTAGAAAGATACGCAAAACAGTTTTTCCCCAGTACACCAAGGGCCATTAGCTATAAGATTTGAAAAACTACATGGTGGTAGATAATTCAGAGATCTTAGTTGCATATATTTGCAAAAATATGGTAAGCCTCCAGGTCAAACGTCAAGGCTTCTCTGATCATGGAGGTCCCTACACTGCATGATAACAGTACCCTCTCTGGACCATATAATTGTCTACTGTAAGGCTACATGATAATCACACATCTATCTACAGTACTAATATATCTAAATTGAGAGCCAGTTTACCAGGAGTCACCCTTTCAAATGGCACTACAGGAACCAGCATGCTCTCCAAATGCAGGTCCCATCTATGCCTCTCTAAACTTAATTTTAAATGGAAGCTGCTCGATCTAATTAGTAATAACCCTCAGGTGCTCGGCTCCCAAGTTAACTTGGCAGACAGAAGTATTGGTGATATACAGCGGATGATAACAACCTCTACGGGAGAATATTTGGCACCTGGATGATGACTCAGCCGGCGTTAGATAACACAGGCACGCATGCAAAGTCACATGACAGCGGCTCTATAGCCAATGCCCTCATCCCTGACTATAGGAAACCCCATTTACTTTTAGTAAAAAGTATTTGCATCATACTACAGTCAATGATTTCACGGCATAAAGTTTCATCTCTGCAGAAAGTTGGCTTCACCAATTCCTCCCACCTCAATGGTTCTAGTTCAGTTGTATTCAGAGCCTGAATATTGGTTTGGGTGTGGTATGGTATGTCAACACCAGAGTGATGACATGGTCTGACTATTGACATTCGGAATGTCGGCCTGGACAGTATCACATAGGAGAATTGCGCAATTTGTCTTTGTGGAATATGGTACAATACCCCGCTTATATTTGCCGCCAAGTCTAGGCAGAAGCTGTGTTCCCATAGCTCCCTCAGGATGCTCTAGGTGGAAGCTTTCTAGGCTGCACTGTGCTATCCCATACGCCTCGCGTGCCAAATACAGGTACCATGGGGCAGAGATGGCACCGCAACACCCCCCCCCCCCCCCCCCCCCAGTTATGACCCTGCCTTCAGACTTCAACGCATTGCAGGGATCAGGCGCACAGAGACCTGGGCAGTGGGTACTCTTTACCCGGGCCTGGGCCTGTTAGAGGGGGCCCGGCCCTCCCCCCTTTCCCATTGCAGACAGCAATAGTTTGGTCTCTCTCTCTCTCCCTAGTCCAGCACATGTGTGGAAAAGAGAGGAAGCGGCTGGAGGATGGACTGCATTACCGTGTCACCCCCCAAAAAAACAAACCAATCAATATATCGATATAAGTATATAAGTCGTGGGCTGCTCTCCAGAGGACGCCTTTGATTTATTAAGTCCATTTATCATTAAGTTAAATAACTAATTAGTCCTCATGTTTGGCAGTCCCCACCTTGAGTGTTACACAACACTGTGCTACTAACCCACTTTGGCTCCGGGGAAAGTGATTAAATAGAAGTTACAGTAGGATGACAACACCTGCATGAGGTAAACAGGTCCCGTCCCTGTGGGCTCGGGCTCTGAGAACGGATAGCTGCCAGTGTAATAGATGGCACGCCCTGATGTAAGTGCACAAACAGGGATTAATTGTATAGTTCATTTAGTTTTCTCTGTGGTCTCGCCAACACTGGTGTAATATGGGCACCGCTGACTGATTCTGTCTTCTGCCGCTCTTACAGTAAGCTGGTCTCACGTGCTGCAGTACCGGTAATACTGATATTCACCAATGGGAAGCAGAGCCTGGGCTCCTAGCGGCCACGTCAGGGGGACAGTGTGGTCGCTGCACAAAGGCGGGAAGAAGCAGCACAAAGTTATGACAGAAACATCGATATATATCTGTAATGGGTGCAGGGTATACGGTGTGCGGGCCCCCAGATCCAGGGAGGGCCCACTCCACACTGCCTACTCCCATATAATTATACTCACATATCCGGAGTCCTGCTTCGGCGTTAAATCAGCATCAGAATCACCGGGAGAATTGCGCAGCAGCAGCCATTTTCTTGAAGATTTGGACATGCGCAACAGAGAACGCCGTGTTCCCGGAGGCCTGTGAATGTGCAGCAGACTCTAGAATAATGCCAGAATCTACTGTAGATCCATGTATAGGCTCATTAAGGGGATGCGATTACAATCCTGATGGTCGGGATCCCGGGTCATGACATACCAGCACCGGAATCCTGACACATGATGTAATGCTGAAAAGTGCCTTGACGCCGACGCCGGAATACTGTCCGTCAGGATCCTGATTGTTGAAACAGCAGGGCAGGTAAGTACTATGCCGGGGATGGGAGGGGTTACGTTTAGGAAACTCCAGGGGGACTTAGGTTTAGGATGCGTGGGAGGGAGGGGGGTGTGTGTGTGTGTGTTAGGTTTAAGATGCTTTAGGCACCACCAGGGGGGGTTTAAGGTTAGGCTGCGGGGGAGAAACGGTTAGATTTAGGGTGTGGGGAGGGGGGGGGTTAGATTTAGGCTCCACCCAGGGGGGATAGGGATAGGCTGTGTGGGGAGGGGGGGTTAAGGGTTAGGCTCCTAAAAGGGAGGGGTAGGGTAGGGGGAGGGTTGGACTACTTACCACCCCTTGTCAGGATTTCATACCCAGCCCCTCATTAAGGACCTCCTGCTCTCTTATAGCGCCCCTTGATGGAAACCCACAGCATACACTTCCCCTGCCACGGTACCACACGACGTGTTCAGCACTAGGGCTCCTCCCAACAGAAGGGCCCAGCGGTTGCTGAGGTAATACAATAGTTTTTAGCTAGATTTCAGCATTATTTTTCTGCAGCTCTACCGGGCCCAGCTAGCCCATAATCTGCTTGGGAATGCTGAGGTTTATAGCACTGCATGCCTAATATTCAGGTCCTGCTGGGACCAGTAGTGCCAGCACAGGTAGGAAATAAAACTACTGCAGGATGAATGAACCACATTTATAAAATGATCGATGACCGGCGTCATATGAAGGTCCTGCGGATCTCTTACTGCCCAGGCCTCCCCGCTTTGCCAGTGGCAAGTGTTTTTAGTTGACGTCTTTCACCATAACAACTATATACAGTATTGTATCACTGCGGCACCTGGTGCACAGTGCACACATCAATGCAGATGTAACTGTTTGGTGTCCCTTATGCATGATAATATCTTGGTGGGTGTGTGGGCTCTGTTTACCCATCCTGCAATCACGGAAGCAGGACTGTGCGCCCTGCGAGATTATACAGTGAGGCGTCATATCTGCTGCCAAAAGGCTGCTGAGCTTACTAAATATTTCTTCAGCTGCGTATACACAGTTCCCATCATCATACACAGCTGTAGTAGCGTCCTACTGTGTGATACACATCTCCACAAACATGTGTATCCCTGTCCCCAGAACTCTCCAAACTACATCACTGCTTTCCATCTACAGTGCTTGAGGATGATATATCGCAGCAATTATTATTATTACATTTTATTTATAAGGCGTCACAAGTGTTACGCAGCGCCGTACAAAGGGCATACAATAGAACAGTACAGGGAGACGGAACTTAACATTACAGTAAATAAATAACAAAAATAGAGTACAGGTAACAAAGAGCACCACAATTCTCATACATAATACAGCTTAGATGTAAGTAGCGAGGGAGTGATCATCGTACTACTTGGGGCTGGCGGCCATAGATAGAGATGAGCCTTTACCAGCAGGAGAAAGAACGGGTAAAGATGGTCGCTGAGTAGGGGAGAGCTGCGAGTGAAATGTGTCGAGAAGATGGCTTTGACAACAAGAGGAAGGAGGGCCCTGCTCTGAAGAGCTAACAATCTAGTGGGAAGGGGCGACAGACAAATGACATGAGGTGTAAGCAAGCGGGAGGAAGCCTGATGGCAGTATGTAAGCAAAGCAGAGATGGTCCAGGCATGAGGCAGGGGTATGGAGGAGCAGACTCAGGACTAGGTTATGCATCGGAGGGGTACGCTTTGATGAATAGGTGGGTTTTCAGTACCTATTTGAAGCATTACAAGGTCGGGGAGAGTCTAATGGGGAACGCGTTCCACTGAAGGGGTGCAGCACGGGCAAAATCCTGAACTCGAGCATGGGAAGCAATGACCAGGGCAGAGGAAAGGCGACGGTCATTGGTCGACCGTAGGGGGCGGGAGAGAGTATGAAGGGAAAGGAGGTTGGAGATGTAGGGAGCAGTGGAATTAGAGATGGCCTTGTATGTGAGGGTGAGGAGTTTGAAGAGGATTCTGTAGGGGAATGGGAGCCAGTGCAGATTTTGTCGAAGGGGAGTGGCAGATGTGGAGCGGCGGGAGAGGAAGATAAGCCTAGCTGCGGAGTTGAGGACAGATTGGAGGGGAGCAAGATGGGAGCAAGCGAGGCCAGTGAGGAGGACATTGCAGTAGTCAAGTCGTGAGATGACCAGTGAGTGGATGATACGTTTAGTTGCACTCTGGGAGAGAAATGGCCTGATACAAGCAATGTTGCGTAGCTGGAACCGACAGGATTGCGCCAGAGCTTGGATATGGGGTGCAAAGGAGAGGGAGGAGTCCAGAGTGACGCCCAAGCAGCGGAGTTGGGGAACAGAGGAGATGATAATGTTCGTAATGAGAGTGTGTTTCCGCACTGGAAGAAATATTCTGAAAAATGTCTGTAACCAACGTTATCAATTTTTACTCACTATATTGTCAAATTACAGATTGCTGGTGGTGCACCAAGGGTTTCAGTAGTGTCCTACTGGTAAGTCCATTAACAAACAAGAAAGAAGAGACCCTTGTCTGGCGCACTCATTAGATAGAAAAAAAATGTATGTATTGATTTTATATACATACATACATAAAAAAAATTCTATCTAATGAGTGCGCCAGACAAGGGTCTCTTCTTTCTTGTTTGGAGATGATAATGTTGTCAACAGTGATAGAGATATTGGTAGGGGGTGTTACTCTGGCTGGGAGAAAGATAATGATTCAGTTTTGTCCATGTTGAGCTTCAGAGAACGCTCAGACATCCAGGAGGAATTGGCGGAGAGGCAGCTGGAAACCTGAGAGAGGACAGAGGGGGACAGATCAGGAGAGGAGAGGTAGAGTTGTGTGTCATCAGCATCGAGGTGGTATTGAAGGCCAAAGGAGTTAAGGAGCGTACCCACGGAAAAGGGTGTACAGGGAGAACAGAAGGGGGCCGAGGACAGAACCCTGAGGGACACCAACAGGAAAGACGGAAGGGTGTGAGGTGGTGCCGGAGGCAGACACTGAGAAAAAAGGGTTAGTGAGGTAAGAGGTAAACCAGTCAAGGACAGTGCAAGAGAGGCCAATGTTTTGGAGTGTGCCAAGGAGAAGAGGATGATCCACGGTGTCGAAGGCAGCAGAGAGGTCCAGAAGGATAAGCAGAGAGATGTGGCCCCTGTATTTGGCCGAAAGCAGGTCATTGGTGACTTTCACCAGGGCAGTCTCAGTGGAGTGGGCGAAAGCCAGATTGTAGTGGATCGAGGATGGAGTTGTCAGAGAGGCAGCAGGTGAGATGGCTGTAAACCAGCGCTTCAAGTAGTTTGGAGGCGAATGGGAGAAGAGAGATGGGGCGGTAGCTAGTGGGTGATGAAGGGTCGAGGTTGTTTTTTTTAGTAAGGGTGAGACCGGAGCATGTTTGAATGGTGAGGGAAAGATATCGGTAAAGAGTGATAGGTTGAAGAGGCAAGCAAGGTGGGCAAGAGGGAGCGAAGGAGACAGGAGGGGAGGGGGTCCAAGGGGCGGGTAGAGGGGGGAGAGGATAAGATGAGGGAGTGGACTTCCTTGTCTGTGGTGGGGCGGAAGGAGGACAGGGTGGGATAGATGGAGGGGAAGGATGATGGGGGTGGGGGGGGGCAGCAGAGGGGTGATGGGAGGAGATATCGTGTCGGATTCCCTCAATTTTGGATATGAAGAAGGAAGCAAAGTCAGTGGCAGTGAGGGGGGAATGGGAGGGGAGGAGGAGGGGGGTGAAGGAGAGCGGATTTTATCGTATCACAATTTAAAAAAGAAAATATCGCTGATACTCAGCTGTTTTGGTGACACTGGCTCAGATTGGTCAGTCTTCGTAGATGTGCGCATATGTGAGCCGGCTTTCAGGACCATTAGAAATAATGTTACAAAAAAGTTTCAATTACATTTATAAAAAAAAAATATGTATATTCCTGTGTTTCAGCGATCTGCAGAGCAGCGGTCACACTTGGATTCCGCTGTGAACCACACAGGCGCCGCTGTACACGCTTGGGGCCTGGAGGCAGATGTCTCTCCATTGCCTCTGGGAGTTACGCCCTTGGGAAAGCTGCCTGAATGTAGGACCAGTGAGGTTAGACTTTGACATCAAATAAAAACGTGGCCCTTCTACACACGCTAGGGTTAGTTTTTTGCTGAGAGCGAATTAACCTACCAGTATATTCTTGGATTGTGGGAGGAAACTAGAGTACCCAGAGGAAACCTACACAAGTACTGGGAGAATATACAAACTCCACACAAATAGGACCATGGTGGGAAACGAACCCATACCCTTAGTGCTGTGAGGCAGTAATGCTAACCATTACACCATCCGTGCTGCCTCGTCTATTATCACCAGCAATGACATCATTAATAATGTATAAAGACCAAAGCTAAAATAATCCGGCCCATACATTTACAGTAAGTACCGATTCCCTAATTCCCTGGTGCCTATCTGATCCGCCAATCAGTGATCCAATTGATTGGCCAACTTCTATGATCAGCTGTTTGCTTGGAGTGGAATCGGCAAATCAAGGATTTCCAGCATGTTGGATTTGCTGATCTACTGACCCAGGCATCGGGAGAACGGCGAACTAGCCCAATACGTGTCTGATGTATGGGCCCCAAAAGCCCCCTAGAGGGTAAAACACTTATTTTATTTTTCACAAGGGCTTTCTCTCCTGTGATAAATACCCCCATAGAAATGCATTATTTATAATTTTGCTGCCAGGTTATGAAATTATAATATAAAGCCATTTGCGCAATAAAAAAATAAATAAAAATATTTACTTGTGAAGTTAATATTCCATATTATCATTACAATGTTACTAAAAGGCATTTGGAAAATGCCCAATAAAGATAATAATCTGTATCCAGTTTTACATAATTACTCAGCTGAATCAATAAGTTATTGCTTTATATAACCGGTAACGCATCCAGCCCGTGTTTCGCTAGCACTGAGTCAGGAGGTTGCGCCAGGTTACCTGAGACATATGGGTCACTGACTGCCTGGGATTTACAACCGTGAATTTCACAAATCGTGCATTCATTAAAAGTGCAATTAAAAATAATAGAACACCTGGGAACTCCCTGTAAGGGACATAGAACTTAAATCATTTCAAAAACAATATTTGGCTTATATCATGTAATTGTATAGAGTTTAGAGAAAGCGCTAAAAATAATTGGGTGGTCAAAGTACTAAAATTAAATGTAAAAGAGCGGTACCTGTAGGAAAAAGGGGTGTTAGTAGAACGATGTTTACACTCTTTTGACGGGAGCCGGGAACACGCCATCTGCGCACACAGCCCGCTGGACGCAGCGGGACTCAGCGCCGCCTGCCACGCCATCCGC
The DNA here is from genome assembly GCF_028390025.1 of Pseudophryne corroboree. Classification (NCBI taxonomy): domain Eukaryota; kingdom Metazoa; phylum Chordata; class Amphibia; order Anura; family Myobatrachidae; genus Pseudophryne; species Pseudophryne corroboree. The sequence continues at coordinate 25,287,375 of NC_086444.1, read as the reverse complement.
CGCACTCAAAGATCAGAGCCGCAGCGCTCACCAACACCAGCGGCTCCGGAACAACTAAGTGTAGGGACAGGTAGGTATTAACCATCTGGCAAACCGGGACTAATGACAACAGTGTGCGGGCTACTCCTTACCATTTCACTCAAAAGAGTGTAAACATCGTTCTACTAACACCCCTTTTTCCTACAGGTAACGCTCTTTTACATTTAATTTTAGTACTTTGACCACCCAATTATTTTTAGCGCTTTCTCTAAACTCTATACAATCTATCTTCTAAGAAAGGAGCTTTTTTACCCCAGCGCAGCAATTCAACATATCTCTCTTTATATCATGTAATGATTGTTTTCATTTAACCATAACTAGTTTCCCTATTCTTTTTTCATTGGCCCTCATTCCGAGTTGTTCGCTTGGTATTTTTCATCGCATCGCAATGAAAATCCGCTTAGTACGCATGCGCAATATTCGCACTGCGACTGCGCCAAGTAATTTAACAATGAAGATAGTATTTTTACTCACGGCTTTTTCGTCGCTCCGGCGATCGTAATGTGATTGACAGGAAATGGGTGTTACTGGGCGGAAACACGGCGTTTTATGGGCGTGTGGTTGAAAACGCTACCGTTTCCGGAAAAAACGCAGGAGTGGCTGGAGAAACGGAGGAGTGTCTGGGCGAACGCTGGGTGTGTTTGTGACGTCAAACCAGGAACGACAAGCACTGAACTGATCGCACAGGCAGAGTAAGGTTGAAGTTACTCAGAAACTGCTCAGTAGTTTGTAATCGCAATATTGCGAATACATCGGTCGCAATTTTAAGAAGCTAAGATACACTCCCAGTAGGCGTAGGCTTAGCGTGTGTAACTCTGCTAAATTCGCCTTGCAACCGATCAACTCGGAATGAGGGCCATTATACCTAACTAGATTGTAAGCTCTTTGGTACAGTTTCAGATGTCTGTTTCCCTCTGTATGTTTTTTAAAGCATATTTCCCCTGTATTGTGATTGGGTCTCCTACTGGGCCTAATTCAGATCTGTTCGCTCGCTGGCTATTTTTTGCAGCGCTGCGAACAGATAGACGCCGCCCACCGGGGAGTGTATTTTAGCTTTGCAAGTGTGCGAACGCGTGTGCAGCCGCCCCGTACAAAAACAGCTTGTGTAGTTTCTGAGTAGCTCTGACCTTACTCAGCCGCTGCGATCACTTCAGCCTATTTGAGCCCGGAATTGATGTCAGACACCCGCCCTGCAAACGCTTTGACACGCCTGCGTTTTTCCAAACACTCCCAGAAAACGTTCAGTTGCCACCCACAAACGCCCTCTTCCTGTCAATCTCCTTGCGAACGGCTGTGCGAATGGTTTCTTCGCTAGAACCAGTGCACAGCAACGATCCGCTTTGTAACCATACGGCGCGCCTGCGCATTGGGGTGCATACGCATGCGCAGTCGTTACCTGATCTCTGTGCAGCGAAAAACGCTAGCGAGCGAACAGATCTGAATTAGGCCCATTGTGCGGACTGTGGGGCTCCATAGATATCTATCTTTGGAAATATCCAAATGTCTATGTTTTTCAGTGCAGCTAGGTGACTGCAGAAAAAATTTGCAATTTATTCTTAGTGGGGAAAATAGGCACAAGAACAGGAGGGGGGTGGGACACGGGTGTGTGCTATGTAAATAACAGGCAGACGTTTTGCCACATAAATCCGAAACGGAGCAACCAATTACAGCTCCAATATTTTTCTGCACATCTACGGACGAGTGTGGTATAAGTGGCTGGCGGCCGGGATCATGGAGGCCAGCATACCGGCGCCGGGATCCTGACCGCCGGCATACCGACAGCTGAGCGGGCGCTAATGAGCCCCTTGCGGGCTTGGTGGTGCGCTATGCGCGCCATGCTATTTATTCTCCCTCCAGGGCAGGGCCGGCCCAAGCTTATTTTTTTTAGTAAGCAAAAATCTATTTTGGCGCCCCTTGATGGGATAAAAGGGGTGTGGTCTTACAAGAAAGGGGTGTGGCTACACAATTGTACTCCCCGTGGTACAGGGTGATAGTGGGTGACAGGGAGATAATAGGTTACTGGTGAGGCAGGGGTTACAGGGAGATAGTGGGTGACTCATGTCCCCAGTGCCAGATACACATGTCCCCACAGTGCCAGATATACCCCCAGTGCAGATACACATGCCCCCACAGTGCCAGATATGCCCCCAGTACAGATACACATTTCCCCACAGCGCCAGATATACCCCCAGTACAGATACACATGCCCCCACAGTGCCAGATATACCCCCAGTGCAGATACACATGCCCCCACAGTGCCAGATATACCCCCAGTACAGATACACATTTCCCCACAGCGCCAGATATACCCCCAGTACAGATACACATGCCCCCACAGTGCCAGATATGCCCCCAGTACAGATACACATTTCCCCACAGCGCCAGATATACCCCCAGTACAGATACACATGCCCCCACAGTGCCAGATATACCCCCAGTGCAGATACACATTTCCCCACAGTGCCAGATATGCCCCCAGTGCAGATACACATTTCCCCACAGCGCCAGATATGCCCCCAGTGCAGATACACATTTCCCCCCAGTGCCAGATATACCCCCAGTGCAGATACACATGCCCCCACAGTGCCAGATATACCCCCAGTGCAGATACACATTTCCCCACAGCGCCAGATATGCCCCCAGTGCAGATACACATTTCCCCACAGTGCCAGATATGCCCCCAGTGCAGATACACATTTCCCCACAGCGCCAGATATGCCCCCAGTGCAGATACACATGCCCCCACAGTGCCAGATATACCCCCAGTGCAGATACACATGCCCCCACAGTGCCAGATATACCCCCAGTGCAGATACACATTTCCCCACAGTGCCAGATATACCCCCAGTACAGATACACATGCCCCCACAGTGCCAGATATGCCCCCAGTGCTGATACACATTTCCCCCCAGTGCCAGATATACCCCCAGTGCAGATACACATGTCCCCGCAGTGCCAGATATACCCCCAGTACAGATACACATGTCCCCACAGCGCCAGATATGCCCCAGTACAGATACACATTTCCCCACAGCGCCAGATATACCCCCAGTGCTGATACACATTTCCCCACAGCGCCAGATATGCCCCCAGTGCTGATACACATTTCCCCCCAGTGCCAGATATGCCCCCAGTGCAGATACACATTTCCCCCCAGTGCCAGATATGCCCCCAGTACAGATACACATTTCCCCACAGTGCCAGATATACCCCCAGTGCAGATACACATGTCCCCGCAGTGCCAGATATACCCCCAGTACAGATACACATGTCCCCACAGCGCCAGATATGCCCCAGTACAGATACACATTTCCCCACAGCGCCAGATATGCCCCCAGTGCAGATACACATTTCCCCCCACAGTGCCAGATATGCCCCCAGTGCTCATACACATGCCCCCACAGTGCCAGATATGCCCCCAGTGCTGATACACATGCCCTCACAGTGCCTCCCACAGCGCCAGATATGCCCCCAGTGCTGATACACATGTCCCCACAGTGCCTCCCACAGTGCCAGATATGCCCCCAGTGCTGATACACATGCCCCCACAGTGCCTCCCACAGCGCCAGATATGCCCCCAGTGCTGATACACATGCCCCCACAGTGCCTCCCACAGCGCCAGATATGCCCCCAGTGCCGATACACATGTCCCCACAGTGCCTCCCACAGCGCCAGATATGCCCCCAGTGCTGATACACATGTCCCCACAGTGCCTCCCACAGTGCCAGATATGCCCCCAGTGCTGATACACATGTGCCACTCCCCCCCCCCCAAAAAAAAAAAGTGCTGCTGCACCCACAGTGCCAGATATGCCCCCAGTGCTCATACACATGCCCCCACAGTGCCAGATATGCCCCCAGTGCTGATACACATGCCCTCACAGTGCCTCCCACAGCGCCAGATATGCCCCCAGTGCTGATACACATGTCCCCACAGTGCCTCCCACAGTGCCAGATATGCCCCCAGTGCTGATACACATGCCCCCACAGTGCCTCCCACAGCGCCAGATATGCCCCCAGTGCTGATACACATGCCCCCACAGTGCCTCCCACAGCGCCAGATATGCCCCCAGTGCCGATACACATGTCCCCACAGTGCCTCCCACAGCGCCAGATATGCCCCCAGTGCTGATACACATGTCCCCACAGTGCCTCCCACAGTGCCAGATATGCCCCCAGTGCTGATACACATGTGCCACTCCCCCCCCCCCCAAAAAAAAAAGTGCTGCTCACCTGCTCCTGTGAGGCGAGGAGAGCGCAGCGTGCGCCTCTCCTTCCCCTCAGTCTCCGCCGGCGGTGTCTATCTTCAATTCGCCGCAGGCCCGTGAGCCAATCAAAGCTCGCGGTCCGGCAGCCAGTCAGGAGCCTCAGCTGCCAGTCCGCGAGCTCTGATTGGCTCACGGGCCGGCACCGAATTTAAGATAGTCACTGCCGCCGAAGACGTCTGTGCGCGCTGGGCAGCGGTGGCCGGGAACGGATCGAGCCGCTTGCTGGCCACCGCTGCTGTAGAGCGCCCTCTACTGCCTGGCGCTCAACGCGGCTGCGTAGCCCGCGTATGTGTCGGGCCGGCCCTGCTGCAGGGGGGTTGTGGACCCCCAAGAGGGAGAATATGTGTCGGCATGCCGGCAGTCGGGATCCTGCCACCGGTATGCTGGTCGCCGGGATCCCGGCCGGCGGCATACTGAAGACCACCCCTACGGACCAAGGGCCTAATTCAGGGGGTGAGTCAGATCTGATCGCTGGGCTGCTAGTTTTACTTTCCTGCGTTCATGTAGTCGCCGCCTCCAGGGGAGTGTATATTCGCCGTGCAAGTGTGCGATCCTATGTGTACGCAGAGCTGCTAAAATCCACTGTGTACCGTCTGTGCGCAGCCCAGGACTTACTCCTCCAGTGTGATGAGAACAGGCTGATCGGGGCCGGAGCGGACGTCACACACCCTCCCTGGAAACGCTTGGGCACGCCTGCGTTTTTCCGGACACTCCCTGTAAACGTTCAGTTGCCACCCACAAACGGCCTCTTACTGTCAATCACCTTGCCAACGCCCGTGCGAATGGATACTTTGCACCATCCCGTCGCTGACCGGCGATGCCCATTGTAGCCGTCCGACGTGCATTGCGGCTCAGACGCATGCGCAGTTTGGATCTGATCGCCCGCTGTGTGAAAATGCACAGCAGCGATCAGATCTGAATGACCCCCTTAGTAAGGATTGCATTGGCAAAGCTGCTCCATAGCAATCCATAGCAATGCAAATGCAGGAGGAGGTGCAACCGTAAGATGCGCAATCCACAGTGTGTTCCTCCAGGCCAGAAATGCTGTCACCAATCCCGGGCCAAAACCATAATATACATGCAGCCCAGCTACGCGTTCCAAACACGGGAAGTGCCGCATCCGACCAGTCATACATCTATGGAGTATATATTATATGCAGTTCTCATTATGGCCCTCATTCCGAGTTGTTCGCTCGTTAGCTGCTTTTAGCAGCATTGCACACGCTAAGCCGCCGCCCTCTGGGAGTGTATCTTAGCTTAGCAGAATAGCGAACGAAAGATTCACAAAATAGCGAATAGAAATTTCTTAGCAGTTTCTGAGTAGCTCGAGACCTACTCACAAATAGCGATCAGTTCAGGCCGTTTTCGTTCCTGATTTGACGTCACACACACGCCCAGCGTCCGCCCAGCCACTCCCCCGTTTCTCCAGCCACTCCTGCGTTTTTGCCTGACACGCCTGCGTTTTTCCGCACACTCCCAGAAAACGGACAGTTTCCGCCCAGAAACACCCACTTCCTGTCAATCACACTCCGATCACTTCAACGATGAAAAATCTTCGTTCTGCCGTGAGTAAATCTACGAAGTTCTTAGTAAAATTACTAAGCGCATGCGCACTGCGTACCATGCGCATGCGCATTTTTGCCTTCATCGCTCCTTAGCGAAAATCGGCAACGAGCGAACAACTCGGAATGACCACCCATATGTAAAGTGCAACATCTGTAAAAAGTATATAAATATAAAATGCAATAAATGTAAAATATCTGATAAAAATAATGCGTTATAAAGTTTCTTAAATATACTAAAAATATTAGAAATCTCAGACAAATATACACTAAATATACACTAAATAATAAATATACACTAAATATATACACTAAATATACACTAAATAATAAATATACACTAAATATATACACTAAATAATAAATATACACTAAATATATACACTAAATATACACTAAATAATAAATATACACTAAATATATACACTAAATATACACTAAATAATAAATATACACTAAATATATACACTAAATATACACTAAATAATAAATATACACTAAATATATACACTAAATATACACTAAATAATAAATATACATTAAATATATACACTAAATATACACTAAATAATAAATATACACTAAATATATATACACTAAATATACACTAAATAATAAATATACACTAAATATATACACTAAATATACACTAAATAATAAATATACACTAAATATATACACTAAATAATAAATATACACTAAATATATACACTAAATATACACTAAATAATAAATATACACTAAATATATACACTAAATATACACTAAATAATAAATATACACTAAATATATACACTAAATAATAAATATACACTAAATATATACACTAAATATACACTAAATAATAAATATACACTAAATATATACACTAAGTGTCCTGAGGAAGGGGGTCCGTCCCCCGAAACGTTGACCAATAAATGCACTTCTTGCTTTGATTACTTGGGAGTGAAAGACTCTGAGTGCCGCCGTCCCTCTCCATTCTGCACTAAATATACACTAAATAATAAATAAACACTAAATAAACCCTTTCAATTTAAAATCAGCATTAAGACCTTCTGGTACCAAAGTATTCACTTTGAATTCTAGTTAGATCTTACATTTTGTACGCCAATGAACCTAACCATGGGGGTCATTCAGACCTGATCGTAACTGTGCTACATGTAGCACAGCTACGATCACTTACTCTGACATGCGGAGGACGCCCAGCACAGGGCTATCCCACCGCGCATGTGAGGCCACCCCCCCCCCCTGCAGAAATACAAAAGCATTGCACAGCGGTGATGCTTTTGTACTTGAAGAGTAACTCCCGGCTAGCCGCAGGAGTTACTCGTCGCTGCCCGGGTCGCAGTGGCTGCGTGTGACGTCACGCAGCTGCTGCGGCCCGCCCCCCGCACGGTCCGGCTATGCCTGCGTTGGCCAGACTGCGCCCACAAAACGGCGGCCAAACGCCGCCGTGCCGCCCCCACCCACCCAATGACTGCCTCTGCCTGTCAATCAGGCAGAGGCGATTGCTAGGCAACGACAGACATCGGCTGTCTTGCATGCGCTGGCGCACTGTGGCGCCGGCGCATGCGCACTTCTGACCTGATCGCTGTGCTGCTATGTCTGTTGGGGAGCACTTTTGAACTATCCTGAAATGTAGGACAATGGCTCGATTGAGAACTGATCGCTGATGTGCATTTTCGCACACCGGGTGATTATTGATAGACTGCGCACGCGCGTCACCAAACAATAGGCATCACCGAACAGCGACAGGCTGGTTCGAAAATTCGCAGGCTGATTGACAGGAAGAGGACGTTTGTGGGTGGTAAGTGGCCATTTTCTGGGAGTGTCAGGGAAAACACAGCCGTTTCCAAGCGTTTTCAGGGCGGTCTGTGACGTCAGCTCCGGCCCCGATCAGCCCGTTCTCATTGCACTGTAGGAGTAAGTCCCGGGCTGCGGACACACTGCACATAGTGGTAAAAACATTCTATGGTGAGTGTGGAGCCAATGGATTTGCAGCTGTCCGCTGACTGAGGGACATTTGTAGCTCGGCGTACACATGGGATCGCACACTTGCACGGCGAATTTACACTCCCCCTGGAGGCGGCGACTATCTGATCGCAGGAAAGCAAAATTAGCAGCCCAGCGATCAGGTCTGATTTACCACCAATGTGTGGGTGACCAAACCCTTTAATATTGTAAATGTGGAGGCGTGGCCACGGCGGTGAGGGAGTAAGCAGCGGATCCCGGGAGCTCCCCGATTTTATATCTCCTGCACCCATCCTGTGTCCCTCCGGAGCGTCTACCCCCCGGTGCTGGTCCCCCCTCACCTCCGAGCAGCGGCGGGCACCTTTGTCCGGGGTCTCTGGGTGCTGTCTGACCGCGGCGGACGACTTCCGGCATTGAGGCCTGTGACTCCTCCGGACCCCCCGGCCTCGAGTTTGGCGAGTTTGGCGCTCCCAGCCGCGCGGCTCCAGGACCCTCTTGACGGACGGACGAACGGGCGGGCGGCGCTGGCTGACACTGGGCACACTGCAGGGGACACTGAAAGCCCTCCTGCCCTCCTGTACCTGGCTGATGAGGACCTGAGACTCCTGGCTGCACAATAAGGCACAGGTACTCCAGTGAAGGGGTGAAGAGATTAAAAGCCCGGTGGCCATTTTGGGTGCAGTTCAATAGACAGTCTTAATACACAGACATCCCTGCCTACCCTGCAAGGACTGCATGCACACTGCAACTCAATGCACTCTTATGTTACACTAATAATCCAGAGTGTGACACACACCAATACTCTGCTTCTACCTGGAATTTGCTGCAGGACATTCTCCCCTCAATAACATCAATATCATATACTATTTTTTATTTTTACACAAAGCCTGTGCTCTTATCCATTGATATTTGGAACCAAAGATCCTTCCCGGCTTCAAAAGCATACAGCCTGCTGTCTTCTAACTATACTTTATACTACAACTCTGCTCGGAGGAGTGGGTGACCGACATCTGTCAATATGGTTGGGGGAGGCCGGAGTGCGGCCGCGGCCAAACTAGAAAGATTTACTAGGCAACCCAACCCCAGGGGGTCATCGGCTCCACCTCAGGGTGCCTCTCCAATACACTCAAGCTCCCCTCCAGCGTCTATCACCAACTCCCCAATTACAGCGGAGGCGCCGTCTATCCAGCAGGTGTTGGAAGCTATAGCAGGCAGTGAGCAGCGTCTCTCCGATAAGATGGAAAAGGTGCAGTGCGACCTCTCCTTACTACGACAAGATGTTCAACGTATACGTGAGAGAGTGGGTGAGGCGGAGACGCGTGTTTCCAACTTGGAGGATGTGTGTGGCCCCCTTAAGCAATCCGTGTCCGCAGTGACCCAGCAGGTCTCATCTCTCCAAACCAAGCTCCTAGACATGGAGGGTCGACTGCGCAGAAACAATGTCCGATTTGTAGGTCTGCCTGAGAGAGAGGAGGGCTCGCAGCCGGAGGACTTCCTCGAATCCTGGCTCAAAGAGATATATGGGGCTGAGTCCTTTACGGCACAATTCACGGTGGAGCGAGCGCACAGGATACCATCTCGGCCACTACCTCCTGGTGCCCCTCCTCGCACCTTCATCGCCAAATTCCTGCACTATAAGGATCGTGACTCGGTCCTCCGCCTTGGCCGTACAAAGGGCCCATTGGTCCGCAACGGAGTCAGAGTGTCGGCCTTCCCGGACTTTGCCGCGGACGTTCAGAAGGACAGGGCCCAGTTTATGCCTATCAAGCGACGCCTGCGGGACCTCAACCTCTCATACTCCATGCTGTTTCCCTCTCGGCTCCGAGTGGTGGCGGATGGGGAGTCCAAGTTTTTTAATTCTCCTAGAGAGGCGGCCCAGTGGCTGGACGGATATGCGCCGGGTGCTCGTCAGCTAGCTCCGGACTGATTCCCTGCGCTGAAGATGCCGGGATCTTGACCACCGGAGGAGACGACCACAATTCGGGGAGCCCCCCACCTTTTGCATTGGTGGCTCAAGACTTTTCCAAGTTCAGGTGCTACTGGTTTAGAGGGTTTAGGTTAAGTTGAGAATCTGGGCCTTCTTAGCATTTGGTAGTTGGATTTGGCGTTTTGGGATATAAGTATGCCGGAGTTCGGGGTGGTGTACGGGGAGGGGAGGGATGGTTGGGAAGCTGCTAGTTGCGGCTCTTCTTATTGTTTTTGGTTTCTTTTCTTTAGTTTATTATTTTTCATATCTATGTTTTTTCTGAAACTGGGATGTTTGATATACCAGATATTGTGGCTTATAACGCAGAGCTCCTATGAGATATATGTCGCTATGGCTAATGGTGCTGATATTTGGATATATATTGTGCGATGTCTATCCGTGTGGTACATAGTGTATACCTGGGGTCATGAGTAACTTGAGATTCCTGGCATGGAATGTCCGGGGACTAAATAACAAAATCAAACGTTCTTTGGTTCTAAATATGATTAAGAAATATGACCCGGACATTGCATGCCTTAGCGAGACCCACTTGCAGGGAAATAGGTTGTTATCTCTAAGACGGGCCTGGGTGGGATGGGCTTACCATGCCTCTCATTCCTCCTTCTCCAGGGGTGTGTCTGTTCTGATTAAAAAAACGGTGCAATTTGAGTTAATATCGGTCAAAACTGACACGTATGGCAGATTTGTGTTTCTGGAATGCAAACTAAGTTCCCAGCCATATTACATTTTAGCAGTGTATGTCCCCCCTCCTTTTTCATACGCTGTACTGCAGCAAGCTGCATCTTTTATAGCTTCCTCCCCTATCACTCCGGTGATATGTTTGGGCGACTTTAATAATATATTAGATGTCTCTGTGGACCGATGGCGGTCTCCGAATGATGTGATGGTGGGTAGTGGTTATACCAAATTTGCTGATTTTTTGAATAATCTACAATGGGTTGATGTGTGGAGGCTTCGCCACCCTGCAGTCCGTCAGTTCTCCTGTTTCTCCGGCACACATGGCTCCTTTTCTAGAATAGACCTGGTACTGGTGTCCCCCGCCCTTATCCCTGCGATCACTGACGTCCGTTATGAGGCCCGAGGGATCTCTGACCATTCCCCCTTGTTGATGACTCTAGCTGTGAAGGGTCAGAGGGGATACTCTTATTGGAAGCTGCACCCATCTTGGCTGACTCAGCTGGGTGACTGTGGTGACCTGGAGACTCAGTGGGAGGGTTACTTTAGTGACAACACAGGATCTGCCCCGGGGACTATGGTATGGGATTCATTCAAGGCTTTTCTGAGGGGCTCTTATATAGGACGCATAGCAGCTCACAAAGTGTCCTCTAGAGAAAGGGAGAAGGCCCTGGAGAGTGACGCCAGAGATTTAGAGTCTCAATATTTGCTAGATGGTACCCCCACGACGAAAACACGTTGGCTGGTGGCCCAGTCGGCGTGGCTTGCCCACCTGTCCGATAAAAACTCACGGTCCCTCCTCTTTAGGGCCACTAATATTTATATGCAGGCTGATAGGACGGGTGGCCTCCTGGCCCGGCTGATACATCAGGATCGCCCTGGGACTGTAATTACACAAATGTCCGATGGGGATGGGTCCTTTGTTGACACCACACCGGACATTGCGCAGCTATTCCGATCCTACTACACCAAAGTTTACAGTTCACAATTGACGTTCTCCACTATGGATCTCTCCTACTATTTGGCGGGTATCTCGCTCCCCGTGCTCCCCCCCGAGGCCCATGAGGCACTGGAAGCACCCTTGACGCTCGCGGAGGTGACTGCGGCTATTGGTATGTCTCCCAGTGGCAAGGCCCCGGGGTGTGACGGAATTCCCTCAGAAGTATACAAAACTCACGTTGATTTTTTCGGGCCCAGGCTCCATGCCTTATTCCTAGATATATTTACCAATAACGAACTTCCCCCCTCTATGTCAGAGGCAATTATAATAGTGATCCCAAAGCCCGGTAAAGACCCTAGGTCTCCGGATTCCTATAGACCGATATCCCTAATCCCCACCGACGCCAAGATCCTGGCAAAGATATTGGCAGTACGACTTAATACAGTGATCACCTCCCTCGTTCATCCAGATCAGACTGGCTTCATGCCTGGGAAGTCCACATCTATCAACCTACGTAGACTGTATACCATTTTACAACTCCCACGTGACTTCCCTTCTGACTCGGCTGTGGTCTCGCTGGACGCGGCCAAGGCCTTTGACAGTATTGAATGGGCTTATTTATGGGAGGTGATGTCTTGTATGGGCTTTGGGCCCAACTATATCAGATGGACTAAATTACTGTACCAGCATCCGAGTGCCAGGATCTTGGTGAATGGTTATGTATCCCCCTCCTTTCAATTGTCCCGGGGTACCAGACAGGGCTGTCCCCTATCCCCCGCACTGTTTGCCTTGGCCATCGAGCCCTTGGCCTGTTTGATACGATCACACCCAGATATTGTGGGAATTTGCACGGGCTCACGTGAGGATAGGATAGCACTTTATGCCGACGACATGTTATTATTTTTGCAAGACTACGCCAGGTCAATGCCCGTTCTGCTGCGTGTGATTGAGGACTTTGGTGCTCACTCGGGTCTTTTGATCAACTGGTCTAAATCATATATTATGCCAGTCATAGGCCCCCCTCCTACTGTTCCAAAAATTTCCCTACCATTATGTTGGACAACACAATTTAAATACCTTGGAATCCAAATAACTAATGACCCTTCTGATTTCATCCCTCTGAATCTGGGCCCGACCATGCAGCAGATCGTGTGCAAATCCAAAACCTGGTGTAGGCTTCCATTGACGGTGTCTGGCAGGGTTAATCTCACTAAAATGATCATACTGCCCAAACTCCTATACATTATACTTCAATCCCCCGTATATATCTATCCAACATTCTTTAGGAAACTAAATAGTGTTCTATCCTCACTTGTTTGGGCTAACAAACGACCTAGGATACAATTAAATACTCTCACTAGGCTGCGCTCTGATGGCGGCCTAGCCTTGCCTAATTTCCAGATGTATTACTACGCTGCTCAGATGACTCATATTAGTGTATGGGTGCGGGATTCTGGCGATGATACCTTGCAGTGTGAGTTTATCCGCTGCTATTTTCCTCACCTCTCTCCTATACAGCTGCTGCTGAGTGGGAGCGGGGCCCGGTTTCTTCCCCCTATTATTTTTCAGGCCTTAAAAATATGGCGGGCCCTGAGAGACCTCTTAGGGTACGTCGACCTGGACCCAGACACCCCCCTTTGGTACTCTGACTGGCTTCCTGAGTTGCATGCGCTTGAGGGACGGGAGGTGTGGGCCCCTAGATCGGTGGTCTCTATTTCCCAACTCTACCTAAATGACTCACTCAAATCCTTTCAGCAACTGAAAGATGAGTTTGGCTTACCTAACTCATATTTTTTCAGATACCTTCAACTTCGACATGCCCTCCAGTCCCAGTTTGCGGATTCCCCCCCGCGAATCCTCCCATTTCCCATCAAGACCTTTGTAACTACATTGGGTCGAACTAAGATGGTTTCCCTTGCGTATGGATATCTTCTCACCAAAATCCATGCGGACCCTCTGACACGTCTCCGTGGAAAATGGGAGGAGGATGTAGGTCTCATGGGTGAGGAGGACTGGGCTCTTGCTCTGGAATACCCCGCTACAGTCACCAAGTCCCTCAGATACCAACAAATCCAATTCTTCATTCTACATAGAACATATATGACTCCAGCTAGACTGGCCTCTTTTGGGACTGGCAGATCTGGTCTCTGCCCTAAGTGCGAGGCGGATATGGGAACATTTTGGCATATGGTATGGGATTGCCCAAGACTACGGGTGTTCTGGTCGGGGGTTAGATCGGTGCTGGAGAGTACGGGAGTGACTGGCGGACTGCTTACCCCACAATTCTGTATTTTGGGGATAGGAGGCTCTACTTCTGAGACTGGCCCGGTCGATCTATATGCTCGCAATGTATGTGCCTTGGCTAAGGTTTGCATTGCGAGACTCTGGATGGCCCCTAGCGGCCCTTTAATCTCTGCGCTCAAGACCTTGGTTAACGACACAATACTCAAGGAAAGATATATTTATATGAAACAGAACGCATCGGCCAAGTTTGAAAGAATTTGGTCTCGTTGGCTGGAGTCTCCCCATTCCCACCTGGTCCCTCAATCATAGTGGATACTGAAGAGCTATTGTGCCAATGATCTAATTTATAATGATGTATGTTTAGAAGGCTGACAGCTCAGCTCTGCGGGCCTGCCTTAATACATATGCGACTGATAAGGTCCTAGTTCAGATGACTACTTCTTACTATGTTCTTCCTATGTTTCTTATTTATTTCTTTTTATTTTCTTTTTATGTACCCTTTTGTGGGTTAGGTTAAGGGTAAAAAATTAAAAAACGGACATGTAGATTTATATACTGACTGCAGATGTTGCAGGCTCAGACGGGCTGACAAAATCTATGTAAACGAAGATGTGATTAATGTGATGATGTGAAATGCCGTTGATATGCAATGTCTGTAACTCAATCTACATATTATTGAATAAAAATTACTTTATTAAAAAAAAAATATTGTAAATGTGCTCTGCCAAGCGTATTTTCAAGGCGCGGGTGGTACGATCAATATAACATAACCCACAAGTACACTCAACCAAATATAATACTACACAGGTTGTGTTGCAGGTAATAAAATCCACACTTTTGTGCTTTGCACGCTTGTCTGTAAAATCTTTACATTCTGCGCTTGTAGAAGGGACGGTTTTACAGGATATGCAGTCACCACGCTGGCGGAATCCTTTGGTACATACTGGATTCCTTACTGATTTGCCTTTCAGGTAGATGTCTGCCGACCCTGTGATTTGGTTTTGGATCTGTATTAACTTTTGCCAAAACCGCCCTCACGTGTTTTGGTTTGGGATTTTTTTTTCTTCTAATAATATTTTTTTCCTTCTAATATAAAAAACCATTACGTGTCTGATCTCCACTTCTTATGACGCGAGTACGGTACGTTTGGTGCGGAAAAAAAATACAAAAATACAGCGATAGGATTTATCCCTCGCCTATTTTACCTGCACTGGGTGAAAGGAATCAGACACAGAGAGAGATAAAGAAAGTACTACACATACTGTAGTGATGTGCACCGGACATTTTTCGGGTTTTGTGTTTTGGTTTTGGATTCGGTTCCGCGGCCGTGTTTTGGATTCGGACGCGTTTTGGCAAAACCTCCCTGAAATTTTTTTGTCGGATTCGGGTGTGTTTTGGATTCGGGTGTTTTTTTACAAAAAACCCTCAAAAACAGCTTAAATCATAGAATTTGGGGGTCATTTTGATCCCATAGTATTATTAACCTCAATAACCATAATTTCCACTCATTTCCAGTCTATTCTGAACACCTCACACCTCACAATATTATTTTTAGTCCTAAAATTTGCACAGAGGTCGCTGGATGACTAAGCTAAGCGATCCAAGTGGCCGACACAAACACCTGGCCCATCTAGGAGTGGCACTGCAGTGTCAGACAGGATGGCAGATTAAAAAAATTGTACCCAAACAGCACATGATGCAAAGAAAAAAAGAGGCGCAATGAGGTAGCTGTGTGACTAAGCTAAGCGACCCAAGTGGCCGACACAAACACCCGGCCCATCTAGGAGTGACACTGCAGTGTCAGACAGGATGGCAGATTAAAAAAATTGTCCCCAAACAGCACATGATGCAAAGAAAAAAAGAGGCACAATGAGGTAGCTGTATGACTAAGCTAAGCGACCCAAGTGTCCGACACAAACACCAGGCCCATCTAGGAGTGGCACTGCAGTGTCAGACAGGATGGCAGATTAAAAAAATTGTACCCAAACAGCACATGATGCAAAGAAAAAAAGAGGCACAATGAGGTAGCTGCAGAGCCGGCCATAGGCATAGGCAAACTAGGCAAATGCCTAGGTCATTTGATATGCCATGGGGCATCAGCAGCTTCTGCTGATTAAAATGATATGCGGCATGCCTATATTCTGTGCGTAGCATTTCATATGCAGATACAGCCACAGTCTCACACAGTGTATATATAGGCATGCTGCATATCATTTTAATCAGCAGAAGCTGCTGCTTGTGGATCCTAGCCACATAGCAATGCAAATAAGATGCATTTTCATTAAAAAAAATGTGCCCGACGTTAGCATTGAGGCAAGATTTATGAGGACACATCTGTATCCAAGCAGAGGTCACAGTGTTAGTGGCAGTGTGAGTGCTGTGTGCATGTGAGTGGGTTGGTTGTGCAGTAGTGTTCGGAATATGTGTAAGGAGCATTATGTGTGTCATGTAAAAATGCATTAATAATGTGCAACATATGTGTAAGGGGCACTATGTGTAACAGGGTACTGCTGTATGTGTCATTATGTGTATAGGGGCACTAATAATGTGCAGCAAATGTGTAGGGGGCACTATGTGTGTCATTATGTGTATAAGGGCATTAATAATGTGCGGCATATGTGTAAGGGACATTATGTGTAAAAGGGCATTAATAAAGGTTGTCATAATGTGTAAGGCACATTATGTTTATAAGGACATTAATAATGTGTGTGATGTGTTTGGCATTACTGTGTGGCATTATGTGTTTAAGGTGCTCTACTATGTGGCGTTGCATATAGAAAGGGCACTACTGTGTCATCTAATGTGAATATAGAGCAACAGGGTGTGGTGTAATGTGAATAAGGGGCAATTCAGTGTGATGTAATGTGAAGAAGGGGCTCTACTGTGAGGAGTAACGTTTATAAGGTAAAGTGATACTACTGTGGGATGTAATATGAATTATGGAAACTATCGCATGATCAAATGTGAATAAAGTTGCAGTACTGTGTGGCGTAATTGGAATTGGGGTTACTATTGTGTGGCCATGCCCCTTGCGAGGAAAAACACACCCTTTTTGGGCTGTGCGCCAAATATGTAAACTGTTCCTATTTAAAATATAGGGGTACAAACACCAAAATAAGGACTGCTATGGATGAGGGGTGATGGTGCTGGTAAAGAAGTGCAAGGTCAGAGGCGGAACCAGTGGTGGTGCTAGGGGGCACCAGCCAAAATCTTGCCTAGGGCATCATATTGGTTAGGGCCGGCTCTGGGTAGCTGTGTGACTAAGCTAAGCGACCCAAGTGGCCGACACAAACACCTGGCCCATCTAGGAGTGGCACTGAAGTGTCAGACAGGATGGCAGATTAAAAAAATTGTCCCCAAACAGCACATGATGCAAAGAAAAAAAGAGGCACAATGAGGTAGCTGTGTGACTAAGCTAAGCGACCCAAGTGGCCCACACAAACACCTGGCCCATCTAGGAGTGGCACTGCAGTGTCAGACAGGATGGCAGATTAAAAAAATTGTACCCAAACAGCACATGATGCAAAGAAAAAAAGAGGCGCAATGAGGTAGCTGTGTGACTAAGCTAAGCGACCCAAGTGGCCGACACAAACACCTGGCCCATCTAGGAGTGGCACTGCAGTGTCACGCAGGATGGCAGATTAAAAAAATTGTCCCCAAACAGCACATGATGCAAAGAAAAAAAGAGGCGCAATGAGGTAGCTGTGTGACTAAGCTAAGCGACCCAGGTGGCTGACACAAACACCTGGCCCATCTAGGAGTGGCACTGCAGTGTCAGACAGGATGGCAGATTAAAAAAATTGTCCCCAAACAGCACATGATGCAAAGAAAAAAAGAGGCGCAATGAGGTAGCTGTGTGACTAAGCTAGGCGACCCAAGTAGCCGACACAAACACCTGGCCCATCTAGGAGTGGCACTGCAGTGTCAGACAGGATGGCAGATTAAAAAAATTGTCCCCAAACAGCACATGATGCAAAGAAAAAAAGAGGCGCAATGAGGTAGCTGTGTGACTAAGCTAAGCGACCCAAGTGGCCGACACAAACACCCGGCCCATCTAGGAGTGACACTGCAGTGTCAGACAGGATGGCAGATTAAAAAAATTGTCCCCAAACAGCACATGATGCAAAGAAAAAAAGAGGCGCAATGAGGTAGCTGTGTGACTAAGCTAAGTGACCCAAGTGGCCGACACAAACACCTGGCCCATCTAGGAGTGGCACTGCAGTGTCAGACAGGATGGCACTTCAAAAAAATAGTCCCCAAACAGCACATGATGCAAAGAAAAATGAAAGAAAAAAAGAGGTGCAAGATGGAATTGTCCTTGGGCCCTCCCACCCACCCTTATGTTGTACAAACAGGACATGGCATTGGCAGACGACGTTGATGGCATTTCATCGTCTCGGCCATGACTAGTGGCAGCAGCTTCAGCACGAGGTGGAAGTGGATCTTGATCTTTCCCTATTTTACCCTCCACATTTTTGTTCTCCATTTTTTAATGTGTGGAATTATATGCCAGTAATAGATCAACGTATAATACTGGTGGCCACTGGTCAGCAAAACTCTGCACTGTACTCCTCCTATCTAATATACTGGTGGTCCCCAGTCCCCACAATAAAGCAGTGTGAGCACAGATATATGCAGCAAACTGAGCACAGATATGGAGCGTTTTTCAGGCAGAGGAGAGAACGTATAATACTGGTGATCACTGGTCAGCAAAACTCTGCACTGTACTCCTCCTATATAATATACTGGTGGTACCCAGTCCCCACAATAAAGCAGTGTGAGCACAGATATATGCAGCAAACTGAGCACAGATATGGAGCGTTTTTCAGGCATAGGAGAGAACGTATAATACTGGTGGCCACTGGTCAGCAAAACTCTGCACTGTACTCCTCCTATATAATACTGCTGGTCCCCAGTCCCCACAATAAAGCAGTGTGAGCAAAGATATATGCAGCACACTGAGCACAGATATGGAGCATTTTTCAGGCAGAGAACGTATAATACTGGTGGTCACTGGTCAGCAAAACTCTACACTGTACTCCTCCTATATAATACTGCTGGTCCCCAGTCCCCACAATAAAGCAGTGTGAGCACAGATAAATGCAGCACACTGAGCACAGATATAGAGCATTTTTCAGGCAGAGAACGTATAATACTGGTGGTCACTGGTCAGCAAAACTCTACACTGTACTCCTCCTATATAATACTGCTGGTCCCCAGTCCCCACAATAAAGCAGTGTGAGCACAGATATATGCAGCAAACTGAGCACAGATATGGAGCGTTTTTGCAGGCAGAGGAGAGAACGTATAATACTGGTGGCCACTGGTCAGCAAAACTCTGCACTGTACTCCTCCTATATAATATACTGGTGGTACCCAGTCCCCACAATAAAGCAGTGTGAGCACAGATATATGCAGCAAACTGAGCACAGATATGGAGCGTTTTTCAGGCAGAGGAGAGAACGTATAATACTTGTGGTCACTGGTCAGCGAAACTCTGCACTGTACTCCTCCTATATAATACTGCTGGTCCCCAGTCCCCACAATAAAGCAGTGTGAGCACAGATATATGCAGCACACTGAGCACAGATATGGAGCGTTTTTCAGGCAGAGGAGAGAACGTATAATACTGGTGGTCACTGGTCAGCAAAACTCTGCACTGTACTCCTCCTATATAATACTGCTGGTCCCCAGTCCCCACAATAAAGCAGTGGGAGCACAGATATATGCAGCACACTGATTTCAGATATGGAGCGTTTTTCAGGCAGAGGAGAGAACGTATAATACTAGTGGTCACTGGTCAGCAAAACTCTGCACTGTACTCCTCCTATATAATATACTGGTGGTCCCCAGTCCCCACAATAAAGCAGTGTGAGCACAGATATAATACAGCACACTGAGCACAGATATGGAGCGTTTTTCAGGCAGAGGAGAGAACTTATAATACTGGTGGTCACTGGTCAGCAAAACTCTGCACTGTACTCCTCCTATATAATATACTGGTGGTCCCCAGTCCCCACAATAAAGCAGTGTGAGCACAGATATATGCAGCACACTGAGCACAGATATGGAGTGTTTTTCAGGCAGAGGAGAGAACTTATAATACTGGTGGTCACTGGTCAGCAAAACTCTGCACTGTACTCCTCCTATATAATACTGCTGGTCCCCAGTCCCCACAATAAAGCAGTGTGAGCACAGATATATGCAGCACACTGAGCACAGATATGGAGCGTTTTTCAGGCAGAGAACGTATAATACTGGTGGTCACTGGTCAGCAAAACTCTGCACTGTACTCCTCCTATAATACTGCTGGTCCCCAGAATAAAGATATTTGCAGCCCCCTGAAACAAAGTGAGAGGACGCCAGCCACGTCCTCTCACTATCATTTCCAATGCACGAGTGAAAAATGGCGGCGACGCGCGGCTCCTTATATAGAATCCGAATCTCGCGAGAATCCGACAGCGTGATGATGACGATCGGGCGCGCTCGGGTTAACCGAGCAAGGCGGGAGGATCCGAGTATGCCTCGGATCCGTGTAAAATGGGTGAAGTTCGGGGGGGTTCGGATTCCGAGGATCCGAACCCGCTTATCACTAACACATAGTTTATTTCTCTCTTTTGAGTGTGGTCGACCCTGTGATCCACTCCCCTACAAGCGATGGTTGTATTGTTTTATTCATTACATTTGCAATTTTATTTATTTACGGTTTAGCGCCTTTGTCTGTAAGGATGCGCAATCTCTTGAAGTGAAATAGGATGCGCAATCTCTTGAAGTGAAATACACAGTTGCATTGGTGCACACAGGGGGGGCATCTGAGTACCCAGAAAGCCAACTGACTGCCTGAAATTTGGGGGCAGTATCGCTGACCAATGACTCGCAGCATGAAGTAGTTTTCTATAGAGATGAGCGGGTTCGGTTCCTCGGAATCCGAACCCGCCCGAACTTCATGATTTTTTACACGGATCCGAGCGACTCGGATCTTCCCGCCTTGCTCGGTTAACCCGAGCGCGCCCGAACGTCATCATGACGCTGTCGGATTCTCGCGAGGCTCGGATTCTATCGCGAGACTCGGATTCTATATAAGGAGCCGCGCGTCGCCGCCATTTTACACGTGCATTGAGATTGATAGTGAGAGGACGTGGCTGGCGTCCTCTCCGTTTAGAGAAGAAATAGATAGGAGAGTGAGAGTGAGACAGTGACACTTCATTTACTGGAGCTTAGGAGGAGTACTCAGACAGAGAGTGCAGAATTTTGCTGATAGTATTAGTTAGTTATACTAGTGACAGAGTGAGACAGTGACACTTCATTTACTGGAGCTTAGGAGGAGTACTCAGACAGAGAGTGCAGAATTTTGCTGATAGTATTAGTTAGTTATACTAGTGACTGACCAGTGACCACCAGTGCAGTTTTATATTATTTAATATAATCCGTTCTCTGCCTGAAAAAACGATACACAGTGACTCAGTCACATACCATATCTGTGCTCAGCCCAGTGTGCTGCATCATCTATGTATAATATCTGACTGTGCTCACACAGCTTAATTGTGGGGGAGACTGGGGAGCAGTTAGGTTATAGCAGGAGCCAGGAGTACATATTAAAATTAAACAGTGCACACTTTTTTTCTGCAGGAGTGCCACTGCCAGTGTGACTGACCAGTGACCTGAACACCAGTATAGTATACTATATTGTATTGTGATTGACTGTCTGCCTGTAAAAGTTAAACACACGTCGTGTGACTTGTGTGGTGTTTTTTTATTCTATAAAATAAAAAACTCATTCTGCTGACAGACAGTGTCCAGCAGGTCCGTCATTATATAATATATACCTGTCCGGCTGCAGTAGTGATATATATATATATTTTATATCATTATTTATCATCCAGTCGCAGCAGACACAGTACGGTAGTTCACGGCTGTAGCTACCTCTGTGTCGGCACTCGGCAGTCCATCCATAATTGTATACCACCTACCCGTGGTTTTTTTTTTCTTTCTTCTTTATACATACTACATCTCATTATCATCCAGTCTATATTAGCAGCAGACACAGTACAGTACGGTAGTCCACGGCTGTAGCTACCTCTGTGTCGGCACTCGGCAGTCCGTCCATAATTGTATACCACCTACCCGTGGTTTTTTTTTTCTTTCTTCTTTATACATACTACATCTCATTATCATCCAGTCTATATTAGCAGCAGACACAGTACAGTACGGTAGTCCACGGCTGTAGCTACCTCTGTGTCGGCACTCGGCAGTCCGTCCATAATTGTATACCACCTACCCGTGGTTTTTTTTTCTTTCTTCTTTATACATACTACATCTCATTATCAACCAGTCTATATTAGCAGCAGACACAGTACGGTAGTCCACGGCTGTAGCTACCTCTGTGTCGGCACTCGGCAGTCCGTCCATAATTGTATACCACCTACCCGTGTTTTTTTTTCTTTCTTCTTTATACATACTACATCTCATTATCATCCAGTCTATATTAGCAGCAGACACAGTACAGTACGGTAGTCCACGGCTGTAGCTACCTCTGTGTCGGCACTCGGCAGTCCATCCATAATTGTATACCACCTACCCGTGGTTTTTTTTTCCTTTCTTCTTTATACATACTACATCTCATTATCATCCAGTCTATATTAGCAGCAGACACAGTACAGTACGGTAGTCCACGGCTGTAGCTACCTCTGTGTCGGCACTCGGCAGTCCGTCCATAATTGTATACCACCTACCCGTGTTTTTTTTTTTCTTTCTTCTTTATACATACTACATCTCATTATCATCCAGTCTATATTAGCAGCAGACACAGTACAGTACGGTAGTCCACGGCTGTAGCTACCTCTGTGTCGGCACTCGGCAGTCCATCCATAATTGTATACCACCTACCCGTGTTTTTTTTTCTTTCTTCTTTATACATACTACATCTCATTATCATCCAGTCTATATTAGCAGCAGACACAGTACAGTACGGTAGTCCATGGCTGTAGCTACCTCTGTGCTGGCACTCGGCAGTCCGTCCATAATTGTATACCACCTACCCGTGGTTTTTTTTTTCTTTCTTCTTTATACATACTACATCTCATTATCAACCAGTCTATATTAGCAGCAGACACAGTACGGTAGTCCACGGCTGTAGCTACCTCTGTGTCGGCACTCGGCAGTCCGTCCATAATTGTATACCACCTACCCGTGGTTTTTTTTTTCTTTCTTCTTTATACATACTACATCTCATTATCATCCAGTCTATATTAGCAGCAGACACAGTACAGTACGGTAGTCCACGGCTGTAGCTACCTCTGTGTCGGCACTCGGCAGTCCATCCATAATTGTATACCACCTACCCGTGGTTTTTTTTTTCTTTCTTCTTTATACATACTACATCTCATTATCATCCAGTCTATATTATCAGCAGACACAGTACAGTACGGTAGTCCACGGCTGTAGCTACCTCTGTGTCGGCACTCGGCAGTCCGTCCATAATTGTATACCACCTACCCGTGTTTTTTTTTTTCTTTCTTCTTTATACATACTACATCTCATTATCATCCAGTCTATATTAGCAGCAGACACAGTACAGTACGGTAGTCCACGGCTTTAGCTACCTCTGTGTCGGCACTCGGCAGTCCGTCCATAATTGTATACCACCTACCCGTGGTTTTTTTTTCTTTCTTCTTTATACATACTACATCTCATTATCAACCAGTCTATATTAGCAGCAGACACAGTACGGTAGTCCACGGCTGTAGCTACCTCTGTGTCGGCACTCGGCAGTCCGTCCATAATTGTATACCACCTACCCGTGGTTTTTTTTTCCTTTCTTCTTTATACATACTACATCTCATTATCATCCAGTCTATATTAGCAGCAGACACAGTACAGTACGGTAGTCCACGGCTGTAGCTACCTCTGTGTCGGCACTCGGCAGTCCGTCCATAATTGTATACCACCTACCCGTGGTTTTTTTTTCCTTTCTTCTTTATACATACTACATCTCATTATCATCCAGTCTATATTAGCAGCAGACACAGTACAGTACGGTAGTCCACGGCTGTAGCTACCTCTGTGTCGGCACTCGGCAGTCCGTCCATAATTGTATACTAGTATCCATCCATCTCCATTGTTTACCTGAGGTGCCTTTTAGTTGTGCCTATTAAAATATGGAGAACAAAAATGTTGAGGTTCCAAAATTAGGGAAAGATTAAGATCCACTTCCACCTCGTGCTGAAGCTGCTGCCACTAGTCATGGCCGAGACGATGAAATGCCAGCAACGTCGTCTGCCAAGGCCGATGCCCAATGGCATAGTACAGAGCATGTCAAATCCAAAACACCAAATATCAGTAAAAAAAGGACTCCAAAACCTAAAATAAAATTGTCGGAGGAGAAGCGTAAACTTGCCAATATGCCATTTACCACACGGAGTGGCAAGGAACGGCTGAGGCCCTGGCCTATGTTCATGGCTAGTGGTTCAGCTTCACATGAGGATGGAGGCACTCAGCCTCTCGCTAGAAAAATGAAAAGACTCAAGCTGGCAAAAGCAGTAGCACCGCAAAGAACTGTGCGTTCTTCGAAATCCCAAATCCACAAGGAGAGTCCAATTGTGTCGGTTGCGATGCCTGACCTTCCCAACACTGGACGTGAAGAGCATGCGCCTTCCACCATTTGCACGCCCCCTGCAAGTGCTGGATGGAGCACCCGCAGTCCAGTTCTTGATAGTCAGATTGAAGATGTCAGTGTTGAAGTACACCAGGATGAGGAGGATATGGGTGTTGCTGGCGCTGGGGAGGAAATTGAGCAGGAGGATTCTGATGGTGAGGTGGTTTGTTTAAGTCAGGCACCCGGGGAGACACCTGTTGTCCGTGGGAGGAATATGGCCGTTGACATGCCTGGTGAAAATACCAAAAAAATCAGCTCTTCGGTGTGGAAGTATTTCACCAGAAATGCGGACAACATTTGTCAAGCCGTGTGTTCCCTTTGTCAAGCTGTAATAAGTAGGGGTAAGGACGTTAACCACCTCGGAACATCCTCCCTTATACGTCACCTGCAGCGCATTCATAATAAGTCAGTGACAAGTTCAAAAACTTTTGCCGACAGCGGAAGCAGTCCACTGACCAGTAAATCCCTTCCTCTTGTAACCAAGCTCACGCAAACCACCCCACCAACTCCCTCAGTGTCAATTTCCTCCTTCCCCAGGAATGCCAATAGTCCTGCAGGCCATGTCACTGGCAATTCTGACGAGTCCTCTCCTGCCTGGGATTCCTCCGATGCATCCTTGCGTGTAACGCCTACTGCTGCTGGCGCTGCTGTTGTTGCTGCTGGGAGTCGATGGTCATCCCAGAGGGGAAGTCGTAAGCCCACTTGTACTACTTCCAGTAAGCAATTGACTGTCCAACAGTCCTTTGCGAGGAAGATGAAATATCACAGCAGTCATCCTGCTGCAAAGCGGATAACTGAGGCCTTGACAACTATGTTGGTGTTAGACGTGCGTCCGGTATCCGCCGTTAGTTCACAGGGAACTAGACAATTTATTGAGGCAGTGTGCCCCCGTTACCAAATACCATCTAGGTTCCACTTCTCTAGGCAGGCGATACCGAGAATGTACACGGACGTCAGAAAAAGACTCACCAGTGTCCTAAAAAATGCAGTTGTACCCAATGTCCACTTAACCACGGACATGTGGACAAGTGGAGCAGGGTAGGGTCAGGACTATATGACTGTGACAGCCCACTGGGTAGATGTATGGACTCCCGCCGCAAGAACAGCAGCGGCGGCACCAGTAGCAGCATCTCGCAAACGCCAACTCTTTCCTAGGCAGGCTACGCTTTGTATCACCGGTTTCCAGAATACGCACACAGCTGAAAACCTCTTACGGCAACTGAGGAAGATCATCGCGGAATGGCTTACCCCAATTGGACTCTCCTGTGGATTTGTGGCATCGGACAACGCCAGCAATATTGTGTGTGCATTAAATATGGGCAAATTCCAGCACGTCCCATGTTTTGCACATACCTTGAATTTGGTGGTGCAGAATTTTTTAAAAAACGACAGGGGCGTGCAAGAGATGCTGTCGGTGGCCAGAAGAATTGCGGGACACTTTCGGCGTACAGGCACCACGTACAGAAGACTGGAGCACCACCAAAAACTACTGAACCTGCCCTGCCATCATCTGAAGCAAGAAGTGGTAACGAGGTGGAATTCAACCCTCTATATGCTTCAGAGGTTGGAGGAGCAGCAAAAGGCCATTCAAGCCTATACAATTGAGCACGATATAGGAGGTGGAATGCACCTGTCTCAAGCGCAGTGGAGAATGATTTCAACGTTGTGCAAGGTTCTGATGCCCTTTGAACTTGCCACACGTGAAGTCAGTTCAGACACTGCCAGCCTGAGTCAGGTCATTCCCCTCATCAGGCTTTTGCAGAAGAAGCTGGAGACATTGAAGGAGGAGCTAACACGGAGCGATTCCGCTAGGCATGTGGGACTTGTGGATGGAGCCCTTAATTCGCTTAACAAGGATTCACGGGTGGTCAATCTGTTGAAATCAGAGCACTACATTTTGGCCACCGTGCTCGATCCTAGATTTAAAGCCTACCTTGGATCTCTCTTTCCGGCAGACACAAGTCTGCTGGGGTTGAAAGACCTGCTGGTGAGAAAATTGTCAAGTCAAGCGGAACGCGACATGTCAACAACATCTCCTCCTTCACATTCTCCCGCAACTGGGGGTGCGAGGAAAAGGCTCAGAATTCCGAGCCCACCCGCTGGCGGTGATGCAGGGCAGTCTGGAGCGACTGCTGATGCTGACATCTGGTCCGGACTGAAGGACCTGACGATTACGGACATGTCGTCTACTGTCACTGCATATGATTCTCTCACCATTGAAAGAATGGTGGAGGATTATATGAGTGACCGCATCCAAGTAGGCACGTCACACAGTCCGTACTTATACTGGCAGGAAAAAGAGGCAATTTGGAGGCCCTTGCACAAACTGGCTTTATTCTACCTAAGTTGCCCTCCCACAAGTGTGTACTCCGAAAGAGTGTTTAGTGCCGCCGCTCACCTTGTCAGCAATCGGCGTACGAGGTTACATCCAGAAAATGTGGAGAAGATGATGTTCATTAAAATGAATTATAATCAATTCCTCCGCGGAGACATTGACCAGCAGCAATTGCCTCCACAAAGTACACAGGGAGCTGAGATGGTGGATTCCAGTGGGGACGAATTGATAATCTGTGAGGAGGGGGATGTACACGGTGATATATCGGAGGATGATGATGAGGTGGACATCTTGCCTCTGTAGAGCCAGTTTGTGCAAGGAGAGATTAATTGCTTCTTTTTTGGTGGGGGTCCAAACCAACCCGTCATATCAGTCACAGTCGTGTGGCAGACCCTGTCACTGAAATGATGGGTTGGTTAAAGTGTGCATGTCCTGTTTATACAACATAAGGGTGGGTGGGAGGGCCCAAGGACAATTCCATCTTGCACCTCTTTTTTCTTTTATTTTTCTTTGCGTCATGTGCTGTTTGGGGAGGGTTTTTTGGAAGGGCCATCCTGCGTGACACTGCAGTGCCACTCCTAGATGGGCCCGGTGTTTGTGTCGGCCACTAGGGTCGCTTATCTTACTCACACAGTCAGCTACCTCATTGCGCCTCTTTTTTTCTTTGCGTCATGTGCTGTTTGGGGAGGGTTTTTTGGAAGGGCCATCCTGCGTGACACTGCAGTGCCACTCCTAGATGGGCCCGGTGTTTGTGTCGGCCACTAGGGTCGCTTATCTTACTCACACAGTCAGCTACCTCATTGCGCCTCTTTTTTTCTTTGCGTCATGTGCTGTTTGGGGAGGGTTTTTTGGAAGGGCCATCCTGCGTGACACTGCAGTGCCACTCCTAGATGGGCCCGGTGTTTGTGTCGGCCACTAGGGTCGCTTATCTTACTCACACAGTCAGCTACCTCATTGCGCCTCTTTTTTTCTTTGCGTCATGTGCTGTTTGGGGAGGGTTTTTTGGAAGGGACATCCTGCGTGACACTGCAGTGCCACTCCTAGATGGGCCCGGTGTTTGTGTCGGCCACTAGGGTCGCTTATCTTACTCACACAGTCAGCTACCTCATTGCGCCTCTTTTTTTCTTTGCGTCATGTGCTGTTTGGGGAGGGTTTTTTGGAAGGGCCATCCTGCGTGACACTGCAGTGCCACTCCTAGATGGGCCCGGTGTTTGTGTCGGCCACTAGGGTCGCTTATCTTACTCACACAGTCAGCTACCTCATTGCGCCTCTTTTTTTCTTTGCGTCATGTGCTGTTTGGGGAGGGTTTTTTGGAAGGGCCATCCTGCGTGACACTGCAGTGCCACTCCTAGATGGGCCCGGTGTTTGTGTCGGCCACTAGGGTCGCTTATCTTACTCACACAGTCAGCTACCTCATTGCGCCTCTTTTTTTCTTTGCGTCATGTGCTGTTTGGGGAGGGTTTTTTGGAAGGGCCATCCTGCGTGACACTGCAGTGCCACTCCTAGATGGGCCCGGTGTTTGTGTCGGCCACTAGGGTCGCTTATCTTACTCACACAGTCAGCTACCTCATTGCGCCTCTTTTTTTCTTTGCGTCATGTGCTGTTTGGGGAGGGTTTTTTGGAAGGGACATCCTGCGTGACACTGCAGTGCCACTCCTAGATGGGCCCGGTGTTTGTGTCGGCCACTAGGGTCGCTTATCTTACTCACACAGTCAGCTACCTCATTGCGCCTCTTTTTTTCTTTGCGTCATGTGCTGTTTGGGGAGGGTTTTTTGGAAGGGCCATCCTGCGTGACACTGCAGTGCCACTCCTAGATGGGCCCGGTGTTTGTGTCGGCCACTAGGGTCGCTTATCTTACTCACACAGTCAGCTACCTCATTGCGCCTCTTTTTTTCTTTGCGTCATGTGCTGTTTGGGGAGGGTTTTTTGGAAGGGACATCCTGCGTGACACTGCAGTGCCACTCCTAGATGGGCCCGGTGTTTGTGTCGGCCACTAGGGTCGCTTATCTTACTCACACAGTCAGCTACCTCATTGCGCCTCTTTTTTTCTTTGCGTCATGTGCTGTTTGGGAGGGTTTTTTGGAAGTGCCATCCTGCGTGACACTGCAGTGCCACTCCTAAATGGGCCCGGTGTTTGTGTCGGCCACTAGGGTCGCTTATCTTACTCACACAGTCAGCTACCTCATTGCGCCTCTTTTTTTCTTTGCGTCATGTGCTGTTTGGGGAGGGTTTTTTGGAAGGGCCATCCTGCGTGACACTGCAGTGCCACTCCTAGATGGGCCCGGTGTTTGTGTCGGCCACTAGGGTCGCTTATCTTACTCACACAGTCAGCTACCTCATTGCGCCTCTTTTTTTCTTTGCGTCATGTGCTGTTTGGGGAGGGTTTTTTGGAAGGGCCATCCTGCGTGACACTGCAGTGCCACTCCTAGATGGGCCCGGTGTTTGTGTCGGCCACTAGGGTCGCTTATCTTACTCACACAGTCAGCTACCTCATTGCGCCTCTTTTTTTCTTTGCGTCATGTGCTGTTTGGGGAGGGTTTTTTGGAAGGGCCATCCTGCGTGACACTGCAGTGCCACTCCTAGATGGGCCCGGTGTTTGTGTCGGCCACTAGGGTCGCTTATCTTACTCACACAGTCAGCTACCTCATTGCGCCTCTTTTTTTCTTTGCGTCATGTGCTGTTTGGGGAGGGTTTTTTGGAAGGGACATCCTGCGTGACACTGCAGTGCCACTCCTAGATGGGCCCGGTGTTTGTGTCGGCCACTAGGGTCGCTTATCTTACTCACACAGTCAGCTACCTCATTGCGCCTCTTTTTTTCTTTGCGTCATGTGCTGTTTGGGGAGGGTTTTTTGGAAGGGCCATCCTGCGTGACACTGCAGTGCCACTCCTAGATGGGCCCGGTGTTTGTGTCGGCCACTAGGGTCGCTTATCTTACTCACACAGTCAGCTACCTCATTGCGCCTCTTTTTTTCTTTGCGTCATGTGCTGTTTGGGGAGGGTTTTTTGGAAGGGACATCCTGCGTGACACTGCAGTGCCACTCCTAGATGGGCCCGGTGTTTGTGTCGGCCACTAGGGTCGCTTATCTTACTCACACAGTCAGCTACCTCATTGCGCCTCTTTTTTTCTTTGCGTCATGTGCTGTTTGGGGAGGGTTTTTTGGAAGGGCCATCCTGCGTGACACTGCAGTGCCACTCCTAGATGGGCCCGGTGTTTGTGTCGGCCACTAGGGTCGCTTATCTTACTCACACAGTCAGCTACCTCATTGCGCCTCTTTTTTTCTTTGCGTCATGTGCTGTTTGGGGAGGGTTTTTTGGAAGGGACATCCTGCGTGACACTGCAGTGCCACTCCTAGATGGGCCCGGTGTTTGTGTCGGCCACTAGGGTCGCTTATCTTACTCACACAGCGACCTCGGTGCAAATTTTAGGACTAAAAATAATATTGTGAGGTGTGAGGTATTCAGAATAGACTGAAAATGAGTGGAAATTATGGTTTTTGAGGTTAATAATACTTTGGGATCAAAATGACCCCCAAATTCTATGATTTAAGCTGTTTTTTAGGGTTTTTTGAAAAAAACACCCGAATCCAAAACACACCCGAATCCGACAAAAAAAATTCGGTGAGGTTTTGCCAAAACGCGGTCGAACCCAAAACACGGCCGCGGAACCGAACCCAAAACCAAAACACAAAACTTAAAAAATTTCCGGCGCTCATCTCTAGTTTTCTATCACCGCCTCTTGGCGACTTGTGTTGAGATCTCCTATCAGCATTTGTCATTTTGGGACAGTTTGAGAAACAACATTTACTCGGTAGCTTATTCCGCAGGTAGGATCACCATTATAAACACGTCCAGCTGTGCCCGCTGCGTCCTACGGCGCTGTTCCCTGGGCCTGTGCTGTTCGGGGACGTGTGTCTGTCGCTTAGGAAGAGTATCAGCGTTGTGAGTTGTGTATCCCGGCATCAGCACATTCCTGGAGGGGATTTGTTCCCTATGTGTTTATCCTGGCTCTGGGGCATCTTTCAGCCCTCTCTGTAGCTCTGCTTGTTCATCTATTCACCTTTAACCTGGCTGAGTCCAGGGACAGCGGCTTCCTGCAGCGCCTCGCTGGCGTCCCACCGGTTTAAATATCTGCTGCAGCGAGGGTTTCATTCTCTCTTTGCAGTGAGATTTATTCACACGGAACAGGACGTTGGTGTCAGCAGTGTGGGCGTGGGATGCCAGTGTCACTAGTGACGGGCACATGGACCGCCAGGTTATATGAAACGCCACAGCGCTCGCCTCAAAAAACTAGCAGGGCGCTTTCAGGATCGCGGAGGAGGGCTGCATTCGCATGAGAAGGGTGTTGCAGCAATAACTGTTAGGCAGAGGGGTTAAACCTAACTCCGTAATAAAGAGCTGGCAATTATCTTTCCTCCTTCTGGTGCAAATTGGACAATTAACCCTTTTGCTGCTGAGGGCTTCCTCACTCCCCTGTGCTGAGGCCACTTTTCTGGCGTTCATTACATTCCAACATCGGTATGCCGGCTCGAAAGGTCGACAGTCATTAGATCCACCACCAATGGCCGACTCAGACAAAAGGTCGGCATAGTTGATAAGTCGACGTGTAAAAGGACGACAGTGTTTATGTTCGACAGGTACAAAGAGTTGACAGGTTTAAATTGTCGACACAGCTTTTTTTTTTTTAAGCATTTTAATCAACTTTTTCATACTTTACCATCCACGTGGACTACGATTGGAAATAGAAACCTGCCCGAAACATGGCGAGTGAAGCAGTACACTAATTGCGCTTCCACGTGCTTTGACGGCGAAAACGACACTAAAAAACATAAAACTGCTGCGTCGACCTTTTCATGTGCCAACCTTTTGACCCTTTGAACCTTTCCTACTGTTGACTTATGTCAGGTCGAACTTTTCATGTGTTGACCGTTTGACCCTGTCGACATAATGCACGTCAACCGTTAGTGGTCGACCTAATGACTGCAGACCTTTTCCATGTAGATCTGCTGATCCATACACCAACATCGATATCACCGATTTCTTTTCTGCAGCACCCACACAAATTATCCAATGCTTTATTTTTCATCATTATCATTAATCTCTCTGCTCACTGTAATACGTCAGATAACATGTCATCAAAATGTCCAAAAAATGGTTTCCCCCGCCCCCTTGACAGTGAACTACAAGGCAAATGTAATTTACATTTAGAATCCCCCCCCTCCCCCCCAATGTGTGGAAAACTTGAACTCATTGGGATTCAGACCTGATCGTAGATGTGAGCTACTCGTCGCTGCAAGGGACGCAGCGGCTGCGTGTGACATCACGCAGCTGCCGCGGCCCGCCCCCTTCAACGGTCCAGGCACACCCGCGTTGCCCGGACCACGCCCCCAAACGGCGGCCAAACGCCGCCGGCCTGACCCCTCCCGACCAGCGACCGCCTCTGTCAATCAGGCAGAGGCGATCGCAGGGCTAAGACAGCTGTCGGCTGTCTGGCATGCGCCGGTGCACTGCGGCGCTGGCGTATGCGCAGTTCAGTTCCGATCGCTGCTGTGCGTTAACGCACAGCACCGATCAGGTCTGAATTAGCTCCATTGTGTGCTGATCGCCAGACAATTACTACTGCACTATGCGGCACATCGTTCAAAGACGGGACTCACCTTTTTCAAACAAGGGTGCCCACAAATGTTGGGGTTTGTGTGTGGGGACAACTGTGGAACATGTAATATGTCCATATCGCAAGGTGATCTTGTCTGGTAATCATTAGATAATAGCTACTAGGGGGCTGTATCATTTGAAGGAGGGGACCCCTCTCCCTTCTAAATACGGATGCCCCTAATTTTATGGAAGCAAAGTTGGGGAAGATTTTTTGCCACCCCTGGACTCCCTTATTTTCCTGCAGTGTAGGGGTTAATGTAGGGTGATCACTCTTGCAGTGTCTTCAGAAAAAGCCTTTCTATCAGTTGCAGCATCAAAACGTGTATGAACACTATGGCAAGTACAGTTCTCTGCCAGAGTATGGACTCCTATGTGCTTTGCATACGGGCCCGAGGTCCGGGCTCCCATGCTGCACAGCCTGCACACATGTTTAATACTAACCTCTCCAGCAGCACAGATCACCAGAAAAATGGGGCGCCAGCCATTTTCCCATGTGCAGTAGAGAAGTCACTGGGTACTAGGTGCAGGCGCCATGTTTCCGGAGACCTGTGTATGTGCAGTAGATTCTGGCGCAATACACCACAGAGTTGGGGGGGGGGGGGGGCAGCATGGAGTCTCTTAAACTGCTCCTGTTTGAGCAGCTGTGTGTCTTTTGCATGTAGCCACTTTCAGTGACACATTAGTGACAATCCCACGTCGCCTTGGCCACCCCCTCTAGAATGGGTGGTATAATTCACAGCCCCTCTGATTCTGTTCTGCGTTTCTGAGCGCTGACAATCGGGACACATGAGCTGTGCGACTCAGATGCTTGCACAGATTTAAAAGATCGGCCAACCTGGTGCGGCATCGACACTGTGCGCGTGACCCAGAATGAGACCCTTACAGCCCCTGCTACCTTTATCATACAATGGCCTCACTCCCTGCCCTTGCTCCTAACACTGTCAGCACACATGTCATGATGTAAACAGGGCCTGTGAGGCATCCGGAGGTGTGAGGTGGTAGAGAAGAGGGTGTGGCCGCATCGGCACTGCAGGCTGGGCCCTGTGAGGAGTGTGCATGTGTCACGGCAGCAGGGGCCCCCCACACTGACCTAATTAAGGGGTACATTTACTAAGCAGTGATAAGAGCGGAGAAGTGAGCCAGTGGAGAAGTTGCCCATGGAAACCAATTAGCACTGAAGTAACATCTATAATTTGCATACTATTAAATGATACAGAGCTGCTGAGTGGTTCATGGGGAAATTTCTCCACTGGCTCACTTCTCCGTTTTTTCACTGCTTAGTAAATGTACCCCTTAACCTGTACCTGCTCCAGCCCCTGCCAGCACCCCTGGGCGAGCACCAGATGCACATATTGCCCTTGCAGAGCTGGACGCAACTTACAATACATCCAGCTCTGCAGGCTGCGCAAAATCTGCTTTTTGGTGAGGTGCAAATTTTATCAGCATTTTTGGTGCAAAAGGTACATGCAGTATGGTGCCCGGTGGTGGGAGTGCTCAGCACGCCCTCTTTCTGTAAGACCTCGCCACTCTCCCGTGTATTGCGGTAACGCATGACTATGAAAGTACAGGACTATCTCAGCTCTGTAGATACATATAATGAATAAACTAGTGATGAATATCTGTGTAATCAGGGCTGGGCCTGACCGTCGTGCTGCCCGGGTCAGCTACAAGTCTCACTGCATGTACTGCATAAAGGAGGCTCTGGTATTTGCAAAGCATTTCACAATTGTTTATTCAATACCTTATATAAGTTTTATACAGCAGATGGAATACGTCTTACACAACAGCTTGTTGCTCAACAACGTCTTCGTCCCCTTTGGCATAATTATTTATATAACTAACTGTACATGACGCATCTAATACTGGCTGATTACTGCGGTGATCTGGTACTGAGGCAGAGCGAGCGGGGGATTCTATGCAGAGGATTTTACCTCACCAACACCTCAAATACAATAACAAATGACACTTAGGGCCTCATGCAGATGTCGGACGTAGTGGAGCAACTTTTGCTGCTGCATACCGCAGTCAGCTCCCACAGAAGAGTTTAATTGCAAGAGGTTCTGCAGCAACTAGACTCCCCCCCCCCACCCCCATTACATACAAAGGATAGTTCACCCCAAAAGCAGGAAGATTACTTCCCTGGGGTCTGACAATGACACCCGTGCTCCCGCAGGGTCAGTGTATAAGGGACAGCCATCGACCATAAAGTGTGTATTTGTTAGTTGCCGACAAATCCTGGTGAGTTGCACAAGATGCGGAGTGTACAGAGCAATGTGACGTCTGCCCAGGGTTCATTTCATGTTACTGGGACAGCTACATACCTGTCATACCTCTGTGTTATGTCAGCTCCGTAGTCTGTCAGTGCTCAGAGGCCACGGCTGCTAGAGGTTTACCTGAGGGGAATCCTCACTGACTTCTACACCGCCACAGAGCAAAACCAACACAGCTGCACCAACGTGAGGAACTGCACAGCGGATAGAGGCGGTGATTCCGAGTTGATCGGGAACACAGACATGCGGGGGGACGACCAGCACAGGGCTAGTCCGCCCCGCATGTCAGGCCCTGCCCCATTGCTGAAGTGCAAAAGCATCGCACAGCGGCGATGCTTTTGCATTTCAGGAGTAGCTCCCGGCCAGCGCGGCTCCTGACCCCCATAGTTGTTATCTTTAACGGGTAACTATGGGGTCTATTCATGATGCAGTGAAAAGAGTGGAGAAGTGAGCCAGTGGAGAAGTTGCCCATGGTAACCAATCAGCATTGAAGTAACATCTGTAATTTGCATACTATACAACTGTACGGAGCAGCTGATTGGTTGCCATGGGCAACTTCTCCACAGGCTCACTTCTCCAGACTTTTCACTGCTTCATGAATAGGGAAGATGGGTGATGTATTGTTATAAACATGTATTATTATTTTGCAGCACCAAATGAATAGTCTTGTTTTCCGTTAGGTGCCGCAGGGGTGGGGCTGATGAGAGCGGAGTGTCCACCTGGTCTGTGGAGCAACTGTACTCTGCGTGAATCTGCATTGTACCTGTAATGGCGAGTACACAAGTACGGGCGATGCAGGGTCACATCTATCATTTCGACTGAAGAGATGGAATTGGGCTTGTAATGGGGTAGCCTCCCGTAGGCAGATTTCTGGAAGGGCGAAAGTCAAAATATGTCTCCTTGGGGGCCACCTGGTGCCAGGTTGGTGCAAGCAGTAAATAAGGGTACATACTGGTGCACACCGTACCTGGTCCTCCCGGCACTTGTGCAACTCCGCACAGCTTCCGTGACCCCAAATATTTCAGTTAGAGATGAGCGGGTTCGGTTTCTCTGAATCCGAACCCGCACGAACTTCATGTTTTTTTTCACGGGTCCGAGCGACTCGGATCTTCCCGCCTTGCTCGGTTAACCCGAGCGCGCCCGAACGTCATCATGACGCTGTCGGATTCTCGCGAGGCTCGGATTCTATCGCGAGACTCGGATTCTATATAAGGAGCCGCGCGTCGCCGCCATTTTCACACGTGCATTGAGATTGATAGGGAGAGGACGTGGCTGGCGTCCTCTCCATTTAGATTAGAAGAGAGAGAGAGAGAGAGAGATTGACCTGATTTACTGGAGATTAGGAGTACTGTAGAACTGTGTAGAGAGTGCAGAGTTTACTAGTGACTGACCACAGTGACCACCAGACAGTGCAGTTTTATTTAATATATCCGTTCTCTGCCTGAAAAAAACGATACACAGTGACTCAGTCACATACCATATCTGTGTGCACTGCTCAGCCCAGTGTGCTGCATCATCTATGTATATATCTGACTGTGCTCAGCTCACACATCTTATAATTGTGGGGGAGACTGGGGAGCACTGCAGTGCCAGTTATAGGTTATAGCAGGAGCCAGGAGTACATATTATTATTAAAATTAAACAGTGCACACTTTTGCTGCAGGAGTGCCACTGCCAGTGTGACTGACCAGTGACCTGACCACACTGACCACCAGTATAGTTAGTAGTATAGTATACTATATTGTGATTGCCTGAAAAAGTTAAACACTCGTATCTGACTGTGCTCAGCTCACACATCTTATAATTGTGGGGGAGACTGGGGAGCACTGCAGTGCCAGTTATAGGTTATAGCAGGAGCCAGGAGTACATATTATTATTAAAATTAAACAGTGCACACTTTTGCTGCAGGAGTGCCACTGCCAGTGTGACTGACCAGTGACCTGACCACACTGACCACCAGTATAGTTAGTAGTATAGTATACTATATTGTGATTGCCTGAAAAAGTTAAACACTCGTCGTGTGACTTCACTTGTGTGGTGTTTTTTTTTTTATTCTATAAAAAACTCATTCTGCTGACAGACAGTGTCCAGCAGGTCCGTCATTATATAATATATACCTGTCCGGCTGCAGTAGTGATATATATATATATTTTTTATATCATTATTTATCATCCAGTCGCAGCAGACACAGTACGGTAGTTCACGGCTGTAGCTACCTCTGTGTCGGCACTCGGCAGTCCGTCCATAATTGTATACCACCTACCCGTGGTTTTTTTTTTCTTTCTTCTTTATACATACATACTACTACTACTACATCTCTTTATCAACCAGTCTATATTAGCAGCAGACACAGTACAGTACGGTAGTCCACGGCTGTAGCTACCTCTGTGTCGGCACTGGGCAGTCCGTCCATAATTGTATACCACCTACCCGTGGTTTTTTTTTCTTTCTTCTTTATACATACATACTACTACTACTACATCTCTTTATCAACCAGTCTATATTAGCAGCAGACACAGTACAGTACGGTAGTCCACGGCTGTAGCTACCTCTGTGTCGGCACTGGGCAGTCCGTCCATAATTGTATACCACCTACCCGTGGTTTTTTTTTCTTTCTTCTTTATACATACATACTACTACTACTACATCTCTTTATCAACCAGTCTATATTAGCAGCAGACACAGTACAGTACGGTAGTCCACGGCTGTAGCTACCTCTGTGTCGGCACTGGGCAGTCCGTCCATAATTGTATACCACCTACCCGTGGTTTTTTTTTCTTTCTTCTTTATACATACATACTACTACTACTACATCTCTTTATCAACCAGTCTATATTAGCAGCAGACACAGTACAGTACGGTAGTCCACGGCTGTAGCTACCTCTGTGTCGGCACTCAGCAGTCCATCCATAATTGTATACTAGTATCCATCTCCATTGTTTACCTGAGGTGCCTTTTAGTTGTGCCTATTAAAATATGGAGAACAAAAATGTTGAGGTTCCAAAATTAGGGAAAGATCAAGATCCACTTCCACCTCGTGCTGAAGCTGCTGCCACTAGTCATGGCCGAGACGATGAAATGCCAGCAACGTCGTCTGCCAAGGCCGATGCCCAATGTCATAGTACAGAGCATGTCAAATCCAAAACACCAAATATCAGTAAAAAAAAGGACTCCAAAACCTAAAATAAAATTGTCGGAGGAGAAGCGTAAACTTGCCAATATGCCATTTACCACACGGAGTGGCAAGGAACGGCTGAGGCCCTGGCCTATGTTCATGGCTAGTGGTTCAGCTTCACATGAGGATGGAGGCACTCAGCCTCTCGCTAGAAAAATGAAAAGACTCAAGCTGGCAAAAGCAGTAGCACCGCAAAGAACTGTGCGTTCTTCGAAATCCCAAATCCACAAGGAGAGTCCAATTGTGTCGGTTGCGATGCCTGACCTTCCCAACACTGGACGTGAAGAGCATGCGCCTTCCACCATTTGCACGCCCCCTGCAAGTGCTGGAAGGAGCACCCGCAGTCCAGTTCCTGATAGTCAGATTGAAGATGTCAGTGTTGAAGTACACCAGGATGAGGAGGATATGGGTGTTGCTGGCACTGGGGAGGAAATTGACCAGGAGGATTCTGATGGTGAGGTGGTTTGTTTAAGTCAGGCACCCGGGGAGACACCTGTTGTCCGTGGGAGGAATAGGGCCGTTGACATGCCTGGTGAAAATACCAAAAAAATCAGCTCTTCGGTGTGGAAGTATTTCACCAGAAATGCGGACAACAGGTGTCAAGCCGTGTGTTCCCTTTGTCAAGCTGTAATAAGTAGGGGTAAGGACGTTAACCACCTCGGAACATCCTCCCTTATACGTCACCTGCAGCGCATTCATAATAAGTCAGTGACAAGTTCAAAAACTTGGGCCGACAGCGGAAGCAGTCCACTGACCAGTAAATCCCTTCCTCTTGTAACCAAGCTCACGCAAACCACCCCACCAACTCCCTCAGTGTCAATTTCCTCCTTCCCCAGGAATGCCAATAGTCCTGCAGGCCATGTCACTGGCAATTCTGACGAGTCCTCTCCTGCCTGGGATTCCTCCGATGCATCCTTGCGTGTAACGCCTACTGCTGCTGGCGCTGCTGTTGTTGCTGCTGGGAGTCGATGGTCATCCCAGAGGGGAAGTCGTAAGCCCACTTGTACTACTTCCAGTAAGCAATTGACTGTCCAACAGTCCTTTGCGAGGAAGATGAAATATCACAGCAGTCATCCTGTTGCAAAGCGGATAACTGAGTCCTTGACAACTATGTTGGTGTTAGACGTGCGTCCGGTATCCGCCGTTAGTTCACAGGGAACTAGACAATTTATTGAGGCAGTGTGCCCCCGTTACCAAATACCATCTAGGTTCCACTTCTGTAGGCAGGCGATACCGAGAATGTACACGGACGTCAGAAAAAGACTCACCAGTGTCCTAAAAAATGCAGTTGTACCCAATGTCCACTTAACCACGGACATGTGGACAAGTGGAGCAGGGCAGGGTCAGGACTATATGACTGTGACAGCCCACTGGGTAGATGTATGGACTCCCGCCGCAAGAACAGCAGCGGCGGCACCAGTAGCAGCATCTCGCAAACGCCAACTCTTTCCTAGGCAGGCTACGCTTTGTATCACCGCTTTCCAGAATACGCACACAGCTGAAAACCTCTTACGGCAACTGAGGAAGATCATCGCAGAATGGCTTACCCCAATTGGACTCTCCTGTGGATTTGTGGCATCGGACAACGCCAGCAATATTGTGTGCGCATTAAATATGGGCAAATTCCAGCACGTCCCATGTTTTGCACATACCTTGAATTTGGTGGTGCAGAATTTTTTAAAAAACGACAGGGGCGTGCAAGAGATGCTGTCGGTGGCCAGAAGAATTGCGGGACACTTTCGGCGTACAGGCACCACGTACAGAAGACTGGAGCACCACCAAAAACTACTGAACCTGCCCTGCCATCATCTGAAGCAAGAAGTGGTAACGAGGTGGAATTCAACCCTCTATATGCTTCAGAGGTTGGAGGAGCAGCAAAAGGCCATTCAAGCCTATACAATTGAGCACGATATAGGAGGTGGAATGCACCTGTCTCAAGTGCAGTGGAGAATGATTTCAACGTTGTGCAAGGTTCTGATGCCCTTTGAACTTGCCACACGTGAAGTCAGTTCAGACACTGCCAGCCTGAGTCAGGTCATTCCCCTCATCAGGCTTTTGCAGAAGAAGCTGGAGACATTGAAGGAGGAGCTAACACGGAGCGATTCCGCTAGGCATGTGGGACTTGTGGATGGAGCCCTTAATTTGCT
Organism: Pseudophryne corroboree; assembly: GCF_028390025.1. Classification (NCBI taxonomy): domain Eukaryota; kingdom Metazoa; phylum Chordata; class Amphibia; order Anura; family Myobatrachidae; genus Pseudophryne; species Pseudophryne corroboree. Next base: position 25,247,457 of record NC_086444.1, on the reverse strand, counting down.
TAACAAGGATTCACGGGTGGTCAATCTGTTGAAATCAGAGCACTACATTTTGGCCACCGTGCTCGATCCTAGATTTAAAACCTACCTTGGATCTCTCTTTCCGGCAGACACAAGTCTGCTGGGGTTGAAAGACCTGCTGGTGAGAAAATTGTCAAGTCAAGCGGAACGCGACCTGTCAACATCTCCTCCTTCACATTCTCCCGCAACTGGGGGTGCGAGGAAAAGGCTCAGAATTCCGAGCCCACCCGCTGGCGGTGATGCAGGGCAGTCTGGAGCGACTGCTGATGCTGACATCTGGTCCGGACTGAAGGACCTGACAACGATTACGGACATGTCGTCTACTGTCACTGCATATGATTCTCTCAACATTGAAAGAATGGTGGAGGATTATATGAGTGACCGCATCCAAGTAGGCACGTCACACAGTCCGTACTTATTCTGGCAGGAAAAAGAGGCAATTTGGAGGCCCTTGCACAAACTGGCTTTATTCTACCTAAGTTGCCCTCCCACAAGTGTGTACTCCGAAAGAGTGTTTAGTGCCGCCGCTCACCTTGTCAGCAATCGGCGTACGAGGTTACATCCAGAAAATGTGGAGAAGATGATGTTCATTATAATGAATTATAATCAATTCCTCCGCGGAGACATTGACCAGCAGCAATTGCCTCCACAAAGTACACAGGGAGCTGAGATGGTGGATTCCAGTGGGGACGAATTGATAATCTGTGAGGAGGGGGATGTACACGGTGATATATCGGAGGATGATGATGAGGTGGACATCTTGCCTCTGTAGAGCCAGTTTGTGCAAGGAGAGATTAATTGCTTCTTTTTTGGGGGGGGTCCAAACCAACCCGTCATATCAGTCACAGTCGTGTGGCAGACCCTGTCACTGAAATGATGGGTTGGTTAAAGTGTGCATGTCCTGTTTTGTTTATACAACATAAGGGTGGGTGGGAGGGCCCAAGGACAATTCCATCTTGCACCTCTTTTTTCTTTTCTTTTTCTTTGCGTCATGTGCTGTTTGGGGAGGGTTTTTTGGAAGGGACATCCTGCGTGACACTGCAGTGCCACTCCTAAATGGGCCCGGTGTTTGTGTCGGCCACTAGGGTCGCTTATCTTACTCACACAGTCAGCTACCTCATTGCGCCTCTTTTTTTCTTTGCGTCATGTGCTGTTTGGGGAGGGTTTTTTGGAAGGGACATCCTGCGTGACACTGCAGTGCCACTCCTAAATGGGCCCGGTGTTTGTGTCGGCCACTACGGTCGCTAATCTTACTCACACAGCTACCTCATTGCGCCTCTTTTTTTCTTTGCGTCATGTGCTGATTGGGGAGGGTTTTTTGGAAGGGACATCCTGCGTGACACTGCAGTGCCACTCCTAAATGGGCCCGGTGTTTGTGTCGGCCACTAGGGTCGCTTATCTTACTCACACAGTCAGCTACCTCATTGCGCCTCTTTTTTTCTTTGCGTCATGTGCTGTTTGGGGAGTGTTTTTTGGAAGGGCCATCCTGTGTGACACTGCAGTGCCACTCCTAGATGGGCCCGGTGTTTGTGTCGGCCACTAGGGTCGCTAATCTTACTCACACAGCTACCTCATTGCGCCTCTTTTTTTCTTTGCGTCATGTGCTGTTTGGGGAGGGTTTTTTGGAAGGGACATCCTGCGTGACACTGCAGTGCCACTCCTAAATGGGCCCGGTGTTTGTGTCGGCCACTAGGGTCGCTAATCTTACTCACACAGCTACCTCATTGCGCCTCTTTTTTTCTTTGCGTCATGTGCTGTTTGGGGAGGGTTTTTTGGAAGGGACATCCTGCGTGACACTGCAGTGCCACTCCTAAATGGGCCCGGTGTTTGTGTCGGCCACTAGGGTCGCTAATCTTACTCACACAGCTACCTCATTGCGCCTCTTTTTTTCTTTGCGTCATGTGCTGTTTGGGGAGGGTTTTTTGGAAGGGCCATCCTGCGTGACACTGCAGTGCCACTCCTAGATGGGCCCGGTGTTTGTGTCGGCCACTAGGGTCGCTAATCTTACTCACACAGCTACCTCATTGCGCCTCTTTTTTTCTTTGCGTCATGTGCTGTTTGGGGAGGGTTTTTTGGAAGGGACATCCTGCGTGACACTGCAGTGCCACTCCTAGATGGGCCAGGTGTTTGTGTCGGCCACTAGGGTCGCTTAGCTTAGTCATCCAGCGACCTCGGTGCAAATTTTAGGACTAAAAATAATATTGTGAGGTGTGAGGTATTCAGAATAGACTGAAAATGAGTGGAAATTATGGTTTTTGAGGTTAATAATAATATGGGATCAAAATGACCCCCAAATTCTATGATTTAAGCTGTTTTTTAGGGTTTTTTGAAAAAAACACCCAAATCCAAAACACACCCGAATCCGACAAAAAAAATTCGGTGAGGTTTTGCCAAAACGCGGTCGAACCCAAAACACGGCCGCGGAACCGAACCCAAAACCAAAACACAAAACCCGAAAAATTTCAGGCGCTCATCTCTAATTTCAGTGGTGGGTTCTATCCTTCCCCCCATCCCCCATCGTTCCGTGAATTCTCATTTTGAGCAACGTACACCCGATTTGCTTCCAAGCCTGCATCAAGGCGCATAGCTCCCAACATGACCCTCTCCAGGAGGGACAAAATGTCGAATTGCCGCCACCCAGGCTTGGACTGGCCCACAGGGGTGCAGGGGAAACCCCCGGTGGGCCCCACCTCTTGGGCCCCACCTCATCCTCTAGGGATCAGGTTCTAGACTGCAAAAATTATACTTTATAGATATGTTACCTTATACTGCACAGGAATATTGGGGGTCATTCCGACCCGATCGCACGCTGTACTTCTTCGCAGCGGTGTGGTCGGGTCGGAACTGCACATGTACGGCGTGCGCATTGCGCACGTGTGGGCAATGACGCCGGGAACAAGGAAAGCGGTCACAGAGGCGACCGCAAGAAGTTTGACAGGAGGAAGGCGTGTTGGGGCGTCAACTGACCATTTTCCGGGAGTTGTCCAGCGAACGCAGGTGTGTCCAGGCGCTTTGAGGGTGGATGTCTGACGTCAAATCCGTGACCTGCATCGCTGCATCCGTCGCACAGGGTAAGTAGGTGCAGGGCTGGTCTTGTTTTGCAGGAAACTTTTTTAGCATAGCAGGTTTGCACAAGCGATAGCAGCCCTGCTATGCTAAAATACACTCCCCCATAGGCGGCATCAGGTTAATGGCACGAGCAGCAAAAAGTTGCTACGTGCGATCAACTCGGAATGACCCCCCCTGGTGCATTCTCTACAGTGCATTGCTGTTATTAACCTGGTACATTATTATGAATGCACTAGCAGTATTTACTATATACATTTATCAAGGGGCCTAGACTATACACTCTCCAATGATTAGCCAAGCCTCTGGGGTGATTGGCCACACCCCTAAGTATGGGCCCCTACCACTGCGTCCCCCCCCCCCCCCCCGGTGGGCCCTTCATGCCCCAGTCCGACACTGCCGTCACCTGTGATGAAACATCTACCTTATTAATTAATGATTTCAACACAGCTGACAATAATCATAAATTCAGAGGGACATCCAGGAGCGGAACATTTTGTCCCTCCTGGAATGGGTCACGTTGGGAGGTACAGTCCTCGTTTCATTCAACTTTTAACCCTGTAATGTCCATATTTGCAGTTTATCTTGGCATTAAAGCTGCACAAATGCAATGTCCATAGTAAAGGAGCTCGGTGTATTACAGTAATTGCGTGTTTGCTCAGCGGATCAGAGGCGCTTAATACGCATTCAGAGAGGATCTTTCGGTTTTATTTGTTTTATATAACAAACGTTATTTTGCTTATTACAGAGAGCGTCCGGAGTCAGCATTCTGGGAAGACGTGTACTGAGAACTTTGCTTTAAGCGCGGCTTATGCAGTTATTATCCCTTCCCTATGAATGCGCTGTGGAAGGTAAAGGTATCTGAACAATGACAGGATTACAAGGAGCTTTCACACTTCATCACAGCACAATGATAGCTCCTGTTGTGTCTGCTTACTCATCCGTTACCCATGTGATGCCTTTCCTCAGCATTGGCCGATATTCCCTCAAATGGTCGTTTTTCAACTGCGCTTGCGTCTAAGTAGCTAAAAAGTGGCGCATCGCACGTGTCCCGCAGTGTGCGCGCAGAAGTGTACTGGAAATGTGCTGGGAGTTCCTGGGCGGTGACTGCGAGGTGGCTATTCAGACGCACAGAGATTCCCGGCCTTATGGGCGTGTCCCATAGCTCGTTGCTTAGTCGCTCGCATCGGAGGCCTTACTGGAGATTCTGCACCTATGATGGACAAGTGCAAGTTTCGATGGCGCAACCAATGCTTGTGCCACAGCGTCCAAAAACATACAAAGCGGGGGTCCCAGTCATTGTACATTCATACACAGTGGCGTAACTATAAATTAGGCACCCCCCTCCACCTGGTACCTGCTTGTTGTCAGTGTTCTGCTCATTGTCAGGGGATTCCCCCCATCCGGCCGCCGGCGCAGGTCTGCGGTCCTGTATCCCTGCCCCCATTAAAAATGTCCCTCCCAAAATGGCAGCTGCATCCTCTGGCATCCTTAATAACTGTCTCCTCTGAGGTGGTAGCCATTTTGAGAGGGACATTGTCAATGGGGGTAGATGTAACAGGATGGCAGACAAGTATCTCCAAGCCATCATGGGGTCTGCGGGGGCTATTTCTACGCCACTGGCGTTCCGCGCACTTGTACATGATGCTATTGGCATAAAGTCGCAAGGACAGCTGCTGGAAAAGAGTCTAAGGGGAGGATTTATCAAGAAAGAGATAAAATTGTGAGAGACAATGGGCAATATTTACTAATATTCGTGTTTTGGACGTTTTGAAGGGTGTTTGAACTCGAATGGTATCGGGTGCATTTTACTGCAACTTTTTGAATCCTGATACGATCATTCACTAAGCTGCCGAGTTTTGCACAATCGTTTTTTCCGATGTCGATGTGATTCGTAATATCAGGCAGTGTTTTACGGGAGTGATGAGTAAAACACTGCCTGAAAAAACACAAGGAATCCCGGCCGGATCTGTGAGATCCGTGCAGGGCTTCATTGTGTACCTTAAAAAGTTGATTAAAGTCTTTAAAAATCTGTAAAAAAATTGCGTGGGGTCCCCCCTCCTAAGCATAACCAGCCTCGGGCTCTTTGAGCCGGTCCTGGTTGAAAAAATATGGGGGGAAAAATGACAGGGGTTCCCCCATATTTAATCAACCAGCACCGGGCTCTGCGCCTGGTCCTGGTTCCAAAAATACGGGGGACAAAAAGCGTAGGGGTCCCCCGTATTTCTGAAACCAGCACCGGGCTCCACTAGCTGGGGAGATAATGCCACAGCCGGGGGACACTTTGATATTGGTCCCTGGGGCCGTGCCATTAAAACCCCAACTAGTCACCCCTGGCCGGGGTACCCTGGAGGAGTGGGGACCCCTTCAATCAAGGGGTCCCCCCCCTCCAGCCACCCAAGGGCCAGAGGTGAAGCCCGAGGCTGTCCCCCCCCCATCCAAGGGCGGCGGATGGGGGGCTGATAGCTAAGTGTGTAATTGTGAATATTGTTTTTAGTAGCAATACTACAAGTCCCAGCAAGCCTCCCCCGCAAGCTGGTACTTGGAGAACCACAAGTACCAGCATGCGGTGGAAAACCGGGCCCGCTGGTACCTGTAGTACTACTACTAAAAAAATACCCCAATAAAAACAGGACACACACACCGTGACAGTACAACTTTATTACATACATGCACACCAACATACACACATACTTACCTATGTTCCCAAGAGGCTCGGTCCTCTTCTCCATGTAGAATCCTAGGGGTACCTGTGAAAAAAATTATACTCACATAATCCAGTGAAGAATCCGGCCTTTGAATAATCCACGTACTTGCCACAAAAAAAAACCGCAAACCCGACCACACACTGAAAGGGGTCCCATGTTTACACATGGGACCCCTTTCCCCGACTGCCAGGACCCCCCCTGACTCCTGTCAAAGAGGGTCCCTTCAGCCAATCAGGGAGCGGCACATTGTGGCACCCTCCTGATTGGCTGTGTGCTCCGGTAGTGTCTGTCAGGCAGCACACGGCAGTGATACAATGTAGCACCTATGCGCTCCATTGTAGCCAATGACCGCAAAGTGTCAACCGCTGACCGCAAAGTTCCCACCATTGGCTACAATGGAGCGCATAGGCACTACATTGTATCACTGCCGTGTGCTGCCTGTCAGACACTACAGGAGCACACAGCCAATCAGGAGGGTGCCACCCATGACGTGGCGCTCCCTGATTGGCTGAAGGGACCCTCTTTGACAGGAGTCAGGGGGGGTCCTGGCAGTCGGGGAAAGGGGTCCCATGTGTAAACATGGGACCCCTTTCAGTGCATGGTCGGGTTTGCGTTTTGTTTTTTTGGCAAGTACGTGGATTATTCAAAGGCCGGATTCTTCACTGGATTATGTGAGTATAATTTTTTTCACAGGTACCCCTAGGATTCTACATGGAGAAGAGGACCGAGCCTCGTGGGAACATAGGTAAGTATGTGTGTATGTTGGTGTGCATGTATGTAATAAAGTTGTACTGTCACGGTGTGTGTGTCCTGTTTTTATTGGGGTATTTTTTTAGTAGTAGTACTACAGGTACCAGCGGGCCAGGTTTTCCACCACATGCTGGTACTTGTGGTTCTCCAAGTACCAGCTTGCGGGGGAGGCTTGCTGGGACTTGTAGTACTGCTACTAAAAACAATATTCACAATTACACACTTGGCTATCAGCCCCCCATCCGCCGCCCTTGGATGGGGGGGACAGCCTCGGGCTTCACCCCTGGCCCTTGGGTGGCTGGAGGGGGGGGTCCCCACTCCTCCAGGGTACCCCGGCCAGGGGTGACTAGTTGGGGTTTTAATGGCACGGCCGCAGGGACCAATATCAAAGTGTCCCCCGGCTGTGGCATTATCTCCCCAGCTAGTGGAGCCCGGTGCTGGTTTCAGAAATACGGGGGACCCCTACGCTTTTTGTCCCCCGTATTTTTGGAACCAGGACCAGGCGCAGAGCCCGGTGCTGGTTGATTAAATATGGGGGAACCCCTGTCATTTTTCCCCCCATATTTTTTCAACCAGGACCGGCTCAAAGAGCCCGAGGCTGGTTATGCTTAGGAGGGGGGACCCAACGCAATTTTTTTTCCCGTTTTTACACTAAACAGACCCTTTCACATAGATAACCATGCACAGATCTCACTGATCCGTGCATAGTTATCCAAACTCGACTGGAAAAAGCAGGTCTATTTTATTGCTGCTTTTTTTAACGAATCGAAAAAAAACAGACCCGCACTTGAGCACTCAGAAACTAACACCCAAATACGAATGAATAGTGAATGCCCATATTCTATGAAATAACAGCCGCATTTGACCGATGGTCTATTCATTCGTATTTGTGAACGTTGTCATTCAAACCATTACAAATAGTCCAAACACTGCCGAGATTGGTGCTTAGTGAATTCCCGGATTGGGACTTAGAAAAACCCCCACAAATCGGCCAAACTCGGATTTTTAGTAAATACTGGCCAATGTACCTATTAATCAGCTTCTGCCTTATATTTTACAGGCTGCAGGGGCAAACGCAGGATTTTCATGGTGGGGGGGTTTCCGCACATAGCATACACACACTGCATATACGTGCAAACACACACAAATGCACAGCATATGCACGCAAGCACACAAAGCATACACACACACTAACAGCATACACACACATATACAAAGAAACACACACAAAGCATACACACACAGTATATATACACACACACAAACAGCATACACACACAGAAACACACATACAAGCATATACACACACACACAAACAGCATACACACATATTATACACAGAAACACACACAGCATATATACACATACACACACAATGCATATACACACACATCATACAGAGAAACACACACACACACACACACACAAACTGCATACACACAAAAACACACACACATAGCATATACACACAAACACACACACAAACACTCATATAACACACACACACAGCATATACACAGACATCATATACACAAACAGCATACTGTACACACATATCATACACACATACAGTAGCGGATCTTGCTGCGGGCAAGCAGGACTTTTGCCCGGGGCACCGCCTTCCGGAGGGCGCCGCACCAGGGCAAGATCCGCTGCTGCTGTGTGCCCCCCGCTGCCCGCTGCCCCCCAGCTGCCGCTGGCTGCTCCCCCCCCCCGCTGCCGCTGGGAAGGGAAACTAGACGCGTACGCGTCTAGTTTCCCTTTGTGGAGAGGACCTTTGCTGTGCGGTGCGCGATGACGTCATCGCACACCGCACATCATTTAAGTCTGTACAGGGGGCGTAAATGACCACACCCCCTGTACGAAGCCACGCCCTCTAATGCCGCCCGGGGCGCCAGAAGCCCCGGAACCGGCCCTGCACACATAGCATACATCCCTCCCCCCCAAACACAAATACTACTACACCAAGACACCATAATAACTATGCCTCCAGCACCTGGCTGCTCAGCTGCAGAGGACAGTCACTGGAGTGTCTTCCGTCCATTCAGCTCTGTCCTGAAGTCACATGGGGGTCTGCCTGGGAGAAGCTGCACTCTGCCTCTGCAGCTAGCTCCCGCCCCCACATTCACATGACTCATCCATTGGCCAGCCTGTGTCTCCGTGGCGAGCAGGAGGCAGCCGTTTACCATTGGGTAAACATCGGACAGCTGATCTGATAGATTGGCGGGCAGGGGGGGTTTCTAGGTACTCGGAAACCCCCCCTGCGTGCGTGTGTGGGCTGCATTTGAAAAATGACAGTTATGAGCTGATTGGTTGGTACTTTATCTCTTACACAATTTTATCTACCTCCAAGGTTTGATAAATAACGCGCTCGCAGAAGCTTACGAGTGTGAATCAGCCCCTACGACCTGTTGCCTCATGGTCACCTGTCCCCCTGTGTAAGCAGCCCAGATATATAGGTGAGGACATGTAGGTGCAGCCATCTCCAGTGTTAGTGAATCTCTTCCCTTGTGCTGTTTGGCCGGCTGGTGACTCACGCTATCTCCGTTATCCCAGCGCCATGGTGCAGCTGGGTGGTCTTCAGTTTGTCGGCTGTCGGGATCCCGGCGTACAGTATACCGGCGCCGGTATACCAACACTTTTTCTCCCTCTTGGGGGTCCACGACCCCCCTGGAGGGAGAATAGATAGCGTGGCAACCTGTCTCACCGGCAGCACAGGTACAGTATATGGCCTTGCAGTAATTGGGTACAGAGCTCAATAGTCATGTGGCCACCAATGTATATATATATAGCACATGTACTAAAACGGGATGCGGTCAGGATGGGTGGTGTTTGGGATGCCAACACGGAAGCCCAACACTTGGCAAAATGCTGACACCGCCTTTCCGACCATTGGCAACCCCCGGGGAGGGTTAGGGTTAGGCAGCGGGGTGGGGGATAAGTTTAGTCACCACTGGGGAGGGTTACGGTTAGGCTGCAAGAACGGAGGGTAAGGGGGGTAGGTAAGTATACTTACCTAGCCCCTCTCAAGATTGTTTCCATCAGGATGCTGTGGTCGGTCTGACTGTCGGCATCTTGATCGCCGGGATATCTTATCACACCCTACTGAGACACCGCACTCCCCCCATGCAAACCCTGCATTTCCGCCTATATGGGGCTGATGAGCTACATGCTAGTCGCAATGCGGACAGATTTCAGGACATTGCACATACGCCGAAGAAAGAAATCTGCTCATGAGCATTTGCAGGATCAGGTGTCCGCACATGGGGGGGGCGTCATCCCGAGTTGATCGCCCATAGCAACTTTTGGCTGCTCGTGCAATCAACTAGATGCCGCCTACGGGGGAATGTATTTTAGCATAGCAGGGCTGCGATCGCTTGTGCAGCCCTGCTATGCTAAAAAAGTTTTGTGCAGAACAAGACCAGCCCTGCACCTACTTACCCAGTGCGACGGATCCAGCGATGAAGATCCCGGCTGTAACGTCAGACATCTGCCCTAAAAACGCCTGGATCCGCCTGCGTTTGCCTTCCCTCGCCCGGGAAACGGTGAGTAGACGCCCCGATCCTCCTTCCCGCTGTCAATCTTCTGGTGATCGGGCCTGCGATCGCTTTCTTAGGTCCTACCGTAGCTGGGCAACGCCGCGTGTGCAATGCGGGCGCCGCCCAGCCACAGTTCCGATCCATTTGCACTGCAGCGATGGACCACTGCGTGCAAACGGGTCAGAATGACCCCCATGGACTGAGATTGCTACAGCAATGAGCAGTGACTGTGCCATCACATGAGGGTCCTGTGTCTTAGGCGCGTGACCAAACTTCGATGGCAGCGTGTGGACGCAGGTTGGATGCCTGCTTCCAGAATGGGCCTGGTGTAAGCCCGGATACCTATGGTTACTGCTGTAGATGGAAGTACAGGGCGCTGGGCTGACTTCCACATGCAGCCACACTGATTTCTAGTGTATAAAGGCGGATACTACTTACATGGAACAAAGACTAGTGCGCAAGAGATCAAAGTCATTTTTCATGAACTGATACGGAACTTTGTGAACTTCATAAGAATATTTCCCAATGTTTCTCAGTGTCATACATCTTCTGCAGAAATGAAACTGGTGTTGTGGTCGTAAGGGGCACAGATGATTCATACCGAGATATACACATCGTAACTCATGTATAATGCCTCTGACTTGCATATTTTACGGGTTTATATTTATTTATTAATATTTACGTACAGTATACTATACAGCGCGCACATATTCCGTAGCGCTGTACAGAGAATATTCACATCACTCCGCGCCCCAACGGAGGTTACACTCTGTGTTCCCTATCAGTAATATTATTTCCTTCTTTCTTGAGAACTAGGGCCCAGGACTCTTGAACAGAAGTGCTGGTGATACCATGGTTTCCTGAGAGGTGTTGTATCAATCAGATCATTTTCCGGATCCGGACTATGGGTTGACATGGGTTTTCATATGTTGACCTTTTGTCAGTGTTAGCCTTTTGTCTGTCGACCATATGGTGTTGACCTAATGACTGCAGACCTAGGGGGTCATTCCGAGTTGTTCGCTCGTTGCTGATTTTCGCAACGCAGCGAATAGGTGGAAAATGCGCATGCGCATGGTACGCAGAGCGCATGCGCTTAGTAATTTTACTAAGCTCTTAGTAGATTTACTCACGAGCTAACAACGTTTTTTCCACGCTGAAGTGTTCGTAGTGTGATTGACAGGAAGTGGGTGTTTCTGGGCGGCAACTCAGCGTTTTCACGGCGTTTGCGGAAAAACGCAGGCGTGCCAAGGAAAAACGTGGGAGTGGCTGGAGAAACAGGGGAGTGGCTGGCCGAACGCAGGGCGTGTTTGTGACGTCAAACCAGGAACGAAACTGACTGAACTGATCGCTATCTGTGAGTAGGTCCGGAGCTACTTAGAAACTGCTAAGTGGGAGTGGCTGGAGAAACGGGGGAGTGGCTGGCCGAATGCAGGGCGTGTTTGTGACGTCAAACCAGGAATGAAACTGACTGAACTGATCGCTATCTGTGAGTAGGTCCGGAGCTACTCAGAAACTGCTAAGTGGGAGTGGCTGGAGAAACGGGGGAGTGGCTGGCCGAACGCAGGGCGTGTTTGTGACGTCAAACCAGGAATGAAACTGACTGAACTGATCGCTATCTGTGAGTAGGTCCGGAGCTACTTAGAAACTGCTAAGAATTATGTAGTAGCAAATCTGATAATCTTTCGTTCGCTATTCTGCTAAGCTAAGATACACTCCCAGAGGGTGGCGGCCTAGCGTGTGCAATGCTGCTAAAAGCAGCTAGCGAGCGAACAACTCGGAATGAGGGCCCTAATGCATGTAGATATTGTATACCCCACCCATCACGCTCGCACATCTGCGAGTAATAAAACACTGTGTTCCATATTGAGCACAAGGAAAGATAGGGCTATAGGTAAGTACTACTAGCCCATATGGTCCGTAATGACGTACCAAGATTATATAATGTAAATCACTGTGAGAAGCATGGGTTTCTCGAGTTGTTCCTCTCTCACTTAGACATATTTCCACCGTATTACCCTTGTTGAAGGGGATGCCAGGTACTTGAACATTAAGCTGGGCATGAGCAGTAGGTGTGCCACATAAACACACTGCCCCTTGGCACAACCTATTATCAGGGAGACCTCAATGACATAGCATTGGGAGCAGCACATTACTGCCCCCCCACCCCCACACAACAGCAGCAATGTATTCACCTATTGGCCAGGATGGCACTCACCAGTAGCGCCAGCCAAGGGTAGCACCTCCCGGCAGTGCCACCCACGGCCAGCGTGTAGAATCACATGGTGGTTCAGTCCAGGGCCATAACTAGCACCGCTGCATGCATATTAGTAGCGGTTCACCCAGCTTCTTCTTTGTGGGTATAGTACTCCACCCTAGTGTCTGCAGGAAGAGACATCATGATGCAATGACATCTCTCCAGAGTCCAGACTCCAACCCACAATGCCCTGCTTAGGAGCCGTTCTATTGGTCAGATAGGCACCACTACGGTGTGGCATAATGTGTAAGCGGCACTACTGTGTGGCATAATGTGAAAGGGGCACTACTATTTTGAGCATAATGTGTAAGGGGCACTACATTGTGGCATATTGTGTATATAAGAGATACTAGTGTGTAGCGTAATGTGAATAAAGTGTTCTAGCGGGTGGTGAAATGTCTATAATGGGTACGACAGTGTGCTAAATGTGAATAAGAGAAACTACTGTTTGGCGTAATGTGAGTAAGCAGACTACTGTGTGGTGTATGGTGAATAAGACTACTTGGGCAGCACGGATGGTGTAATGGTTAGCATTACTGCCTCACAGCACTGAGGTCATGGGTTCGATTCCCACCATGGCCCTAACTGTGTGGAGTTTGTATATTCTCCCCGTGCTTGCGTGGGTTTCCTCCGGGTACTCCGGTTTCCTCCCACAATCCAAAAATATACTGGTAGGTTAATTGGATCCCAACAAAAATTGACCCTAGTGTGAATGTGTCTGTGTGTACATGTGGTAGGGAATATAGATTGTAAGCTCCACTGGGGCAGGGACTGATGTGAATGGGCTAATATTCTCTGTACAGCGCTGCGGAATATGTGGGCGCTATATAAATAACTGGTAATAAATAAATAAATAATAATAAATACTGTGTATGTGTATAAGGGTCACTACTATGTGGTGTAATGTGTATAAGGGTCACTACTGTGTTGTATAATGTGAATAGGAGACACTACGTGTGGTATAATGTGAGTAAGAGACACTATTGTGTGGTGTAATGTGAGTAAGAGACACTACTATGTGGTGTAATGTGTATAAGGGTCACTACTGTGTGGTATAATGTGAATAGAAGACACTACTGTGTGGTGTAATGTGAATAAGATACACTACTGTGCGGTGTAATGTGTATAAAGGTAACTACTACACAGTGTAATGTGAGTAAGGGGAACTACTGTGTGATGTAATTTGTATAAGGGTCACTACTGTGCAGTGTAATGTGAGTAAGGGGCACTACTGTGTGGTGTAATGTGCATAAGGGGACTACTGTGTGGTGTAATGTGAGTAAGGGGCACTACTGTGTGGTGTAATGTGTATAAGGGGACTACTGTGTGGTGTAATGTGAATAAGGGGCACTACTGTGTGGTGTAATGTGAATAAGGGGACACTACTGTGTGGTGTAATTTGAATTGGTGGGTACACTTGTGTGGCCACACGTCTCCCCACGAGACCTCTCCCCTTTTCAGTCCCTATTTAAAATATGGAAGGAGTTTGTTCCTTACTTTGCCAGAGGCACTCGGACCCCTAGATCCCCCCCTGCCCTACGGCTCCCACCTACAGAGAGGGGGGGGATCCGGACTGAAAGTCGACAGTAACTAGGTCGACAGTGTCTAGGTCAACCACTATTGGTCGACGGTAACTAGGTCGACAGGGTGTCTAGGTCGACAGGGTCTTTAGGTCGACATGTTCTAGGTCGACAGGTCAAAAGGTCGACATGAGTTTTTCACAATTTTTTTCTTTTTTTGAACCTTTTCATACTTAACGATCCACGTGGACTACAATTGGAACGGTAATCTGTGCCGAGCGAAGCGGTAGCGGAGCGAAGGCACCATGCCCGAAGCATGGCGAGTGAAGCGAGCCATGCGAGGGGACGCGGTGCACTAATTGGGGTTCCCGGTCACTCTACGAAGAAAACGACACCAAAATAACATTAAAAACTCATGTCGACCTTTTGACCTGTCGACCTAGAACATGTCGACCTAAAGACCCTGTCGACCTAGACACCCTGTCGACCTAGTTACTTGTCAAAGTCGAAAAATATCATGATGCATACCCCTTGTACTAACCCTTCATGCACATGCACGCTGCTCGTGCACCTGTTCCCCCGTGCGTACACATACCCGCAAGTTGCGTAGGGGACGCTCCAGCGTCTCGTGCGCATAAGATGTGTATTTACGGCGGAGTTTGTGAGCGTGTAGCGTGCGACTCGATCGTAGCATATTTAACCCAAATAGTGCATTTTGTAGTTAATATTCCCCTAGACCATGTCAGCGAGTATGATTAGTTTAAACTGTTCCTGGACAGAGAGATTCCTCTTTGCATGATAGGAAGGGTCAGATAAAGGTTGAAAGGTGGTGTCTAGTATCCAGCTGTAGGGTATTTTAAGACTAACATTCCGATGTTAGTTAGGAAAGGATCGCTCGCTCCTGCGTATAGTTATGTACAGAAGTAGATTATGAACATTAACTGTATTTGCTGTAAATTACACATGCGGCGGGAATCCTGAGGATACCACCCACAAGAGCAGTTGGGGAAAGACACAGCCCACCTGTTCAAATCCACCTATGACCTTTGCTGTAATGTAGAGACACATCCCTGTGTCCAATGAACAATGAGATTACAGGTACCATTGTATTGTGAATGTATGTTGTGTATATAAAGACCACTGTTGCCTGGCCAGCATGATGTCTCTGAAGGCTTTCTACCTGAATAGCTGAGGACTGGATTCCAGGTCGCGCTTGCGAAAGATTCCCCACGTATGTATATTCTCTGTAGCCATTGTTCGTCTTATTCTCTGTTATTCTGTTAGATTTCTGTGTTAGCTTGTAGTGTATAACTTGTACTGTTTTTCCCCTTTTTCTCTGAATAATCCACGGCAGTGATAGAGCTGCTGTGGTTTTAACCAAACCCGGTGTTGTGTTTTCACTTTCCTGCAAAGGGCTCTCTTAGCGTCTCAATCGCTCAAACAGCATACACATTCCTAAGGTTTTTAAGCGTTACATCATTACAGTATTTGACTACTAAGGTTTAGAGTATAAGCATATTCTTACTGTGTTTTATTAACAAGGTTTAAACGTTATCAACTATGTGTGCGCCCGCTGTGTGTATTCCGTACACTCAGCGCAGCGTGTGTATGCCAAGTGCGTACCACGTGCGGGACTCTGTACACAAATAGCGTACAAAGTGCGTAGCACGTGGTCTAGCGGCCATAGCGGCTCCACGGTAATAGTGTATAGCTTTATGTTTAAAGATAATAATTGACATTATCAATTGGGAGCTCGTCCGGTTCTCCTCATATCCGCAGCCTAGCAGGACAAGGCAGACTTTTATCTATCAGCAAAGGGCGGGAAGGTAGTATCCCCTGTTAGCTGTTTTGTGGTCGGGGATACACTAGTGCTGATTAGATAAGCGTCTGCTCCGCTGGGTTTGAAGGGATGCTGGTGGGATCCGAAAGGTAAGAACGTAAAGCTATTGTTTGGTTTTAAATCTGTTAAATTTCTGTTTGGTGCCAACTGCGCACGCAACACACGCACACACCGGTATTTTATTTGTGTATTTTTGCATATCTACCCTCTTGTTTGCCATTAGCATTGATCACGTGCTGAGAAAATTTGTTGCTATTTTAGTTAGAAATATAAAGTAATATTTAAGGGAGTAATTGTAAAACACACACGCAGCCTGACCCAGTTATAAAGGTTTATACAGGAGATACTGTGTGGTGTTAGTAAGCGATTATAGTTGAATATCGTTTACATTTATAGAAACGTGTTATTTGTGTTACTGCGGGCGTATCCGGCCTTTGTACACGTGTCTCGGACAGTGCGCGGGACTGCGTACGCAACGCAAAGGCCTACACACGTGACGTGTTTACGCAACGTGCGTACAGATACGCCCACTAAATACAAATCACACGATAGCATTGTTCTAGTTTAGGCGATACGGTAGCCACGCGATAATAGCACAAATTTGTTCAGTTTCCAATATTTTAGTTTAAAAGATCCTTCTCTTATTGCATCACCTCTGGGATTAGCCTGTTTTACCTGAATGAAAGTAATTTTCTGTACAGAAAAATCGAAGTGTATATTAGTGAGCAAGAGTGAGTGTGCAAACAATAAAGGTTTTGTGAACCCATAATTCGGGATCCCGTTGGAGACCACATCAGGTGAGTGGACACCTGGTGGTGTGGGAGTGGCTTTCTCTCGTTAACATTGTATAAGGTATAAAGGAGCAATTAGTATTACAGCAGACCAAAAGGTCGGCGAAGTCAGAAATCCGCTGACTAGGTCAAGCGAAGCTCTGAAAACCGTGGCCTGAGAAAGGTCAGAGGTAGAGAGCGCAGCCCCGGGGGTTTGCGTAGTACCCATATAGGCCCGTTTTGAGAATACGCTCCGGCTGAGGTTTCACAGCCTAAACAACCGATTCCGTTGGTCGTTCGGCGGATAAGTAATAGTTACTTATACGCAGTGCGACTGTACCGCACGTTACTGTGTGTATTAGTTAGTTCACCTTGATACCCACTCAATTTGCGGGGTCATAGACGCTAATTGTATACGTAACGTGATTTGTGTAACAGTTTTTTTTATTTTAAGGGAGTTTCGCTGGTCACTCAGGAAATCTCCAACAACTGATATTTACTGGGAGGGGTAGCATACTCCCACACGCTCTCAGTAAATAACGGTTACACAGGGGCCCGAGGTTGGGTACGACCAGCATTGGGCACAGTGTTCGGTGTATTGGCCAACAGGGGCGTGAGTGGGTGAGAGCGCTCGGAGAACTTTCACCGTCGCCTTATCACTGAGTAATTTGGTTTTTGTAAGGATTAGCTGAGAAGGCAATACCTGCAAAGAATGGGGCCAGTTGCTCAAGTAAGGGACGATCAACAAGGGTTCACGTTGATATTTGTCGGCCCAAAGGGTCGGCGAGGTACATAATGTGTGAGAAATATGGATCACACGCAGAGGTCTTATGCAATGAGTGGGAACGTATGACTGTGGATGATAGGGAACCGTTCCCTAGGGTAGGCAGTTTTAATCCTGAGGTGTTGCAAAATCTAAGGAGAAGGATATGTCTGATAAAATCCAAGACACAAAGGATTAGACATTATGATTATTTACAGTTATGGCAACAGGAGGGTGAGATACAACGGGGACTAGCTCAAGCAGCTGGTTCCAACCCTAGCAGGAAACTGATAGCAACAGCACCACCACCACCATACATAACAGGAGAGAAAATGGCTACAGAGAATGGCAAACTGGTATACGATAAAAGTGCACTTAATAAATGTATTAATGGTGATAAGAGTAAAGTAGATAAATGTATTGATGCTAATGCTAACCCGTGCAAGTTGTATCCCATCTTAAACTTCCCTCAGGACTGCGACCAGGAAGATGAGCCCACCACGATATCGGCACTCTCTCTAGCAGCCACCATACAAGATACTACCGTGGGCACGGCCCAACCAGTAAGAGCAGTAGCGAAGGCCCCTAGTGGAGGGACAGGTGAGGTCGTGTCCACAGGTAAGTACGGCACTGTACATTATGCTGAAACCATTGCACCCCACATTGTAGAATCAACCCAGAGTGATGTAATTGAACTTAATCCTGTCAGGGTGATCGCAGTCCCCAATGGAAATACTGACGCACAGGGAGTTACTCCCGTCAGGAACATTGCAATGCATTGTCCCTGGTCCCGGGCAGAATTAAGGACAATTATGTCTGAATTTCCCGATCCCAGGAAAGATCTAGCCGCATGTCAAAGGTTTATTAAAGAACTAGGTAACGCCGCCGAACCCAATAACAAAGATTGGCGGACAGTGCTGCGGGCATGTTTGCCCTCTACCATTGACCCTGTGAAATTCATTACTGATTGTAAATTAGATGAAGAGGTACCTCTCACTGATGAATACACTCAGGAGAATGTTAAACAGATCAATCTGCAGTTAGGAGTATATTTCCCAACTGTTGTCAAGTGGAACAAAATTTTCTCCATTAGACAAAAAGAAGGTGAAACTGCTTCTGACTATTTCCATCGAGCACTAGAGGAAATGGCTAGATACACTGGGGTCCTGGACATTGAGGAACGTGTGCATCATAGGGAGGTAGTGGTGTCCGTATTAATGGACGGTTTAAAGGAAGTGTTGAGAACAAGGGTACAGACCACTCAACCTAACTGGAGAGGTATCTCGGTGGCTGCATTAAGAGAGTCCACTGTCGGGCATGATCGGAACATCGTTAGACACAGGGAGTCACAGGGGGATAAGCTGATGGCAGTAAGTATACAGGCCCTTACAACAAGGCCACCTCAGCCTAAGCCCCAGACCCCTGATGGTAAGTCGTATGTGGTAAAATGTTATAACTGTCAGAGGGAAGGACATTACGCACGGAACTGCAACTCTAGAGACCCACATAAGGTATATCGACCCCCTAGACCAGAACATGACACATGGTATGGAGCACGCAAATGGGATCAGGGACCGCAGAGGAGGAGTTATGAGCCACATGCAGGGGAAACAAAGAGGTACCCACCAAAGAGAGACTGGCAGGTCTCTGAAAATTCTCAGTTACCCCCCTCACATATTGTAGCTGCCAAAGCGCTGCGGGAGGGTCACAACTTACAATAGGGGTCAGGCCACACCTGTAGTCTGCAGCCAGTGAAATTAATTGCGAGCCTTGGAAGTGAACCTGAGGTCACAATTGATGTAGCTGGTAAATCACTACCTTTCCTTGTAGATACGGGGTCGGCCAAGTCAGTGTTAAATTCAACGGTGGGTATGAAAACCACGGGTAAAACAATTCCAGCAATGGGAGTAACAGGAGTAGTACAACACTACCCTTTAAGTAGACCAGCAGAGATTACGATAGGGCCTTTGCAGACCAAGCACTCCTTTTTGCTAGCTGCATCGGCTCTGACTAATCTACTTGGGAGAGATTTACTGTGTAAGATGGGGTGTGTCATATATTGTACTCCTGAAGGTGTTTTCTTAGATATACCCGAGAATCACGCTCAGGAAGTGCAGGATATGCTAGACTCCCCACAAAGGTTAATGTCACACTCTGCTGTTACAGACAGGTGTCCATCGAAGGTAGAGGAAATGATCTCCCAGATACCGGAGTCACTTTGGACCAAAGATGGACAAGACACTGGATTGATGGCAAATGTAGCTCCTGTAGTAGTTCAAGTAAAAGATGGTAGGATAGCTCCAAAAATCCCACAGTATCCTCTGAAGCCAGAGGTGGAGTTAGGAGTGTACCCAGTCATAGAGCGCTTGCTGCAACAGGGCATCCTAGTCAGGACGTCCAGCACTGCCAATAGTCCCATCTTCCCTGTGAAAAAGAGTGGGGGAGGGGTTACAGGCTAGTGCAGGATCTAAGGGGGATCAACAAAATAGTTGAGAGCCAATTCCCCGTAGTGCCAAATCCAGTTGTCATCCTTATGCAAATCCCTCCCACTGTGAAATTTTTCACTGTTATTGACCTCTGCTCCGCCTTCTTCTCAGTACCTCTGCACCCTGACAGCCAATACTTGTTTGCATTCACATACAGAGGAGTACAGTACACCTGGACTCGCTTACCACAAGGTTTCATTGACAGCCCAAGTATTTTCTCACAGGCGTTGCATGATTGTTTACAATCCTTTCAACCTGAGAGCGGATCAGTATTAATACAGTATGTAGATGACTTACTGCTGTGTTCTGATTCACTCGAATCGTCCTTGAGAGACACGAAACAGCTTCTGTTTCATCTTTCTGATACGGGACACAAGGTTTCAAAGGATAAGTTGCAGTTATGCCAGACCAAAGTAAAATATTTGGGACATTGCTTGACACAAGGACTGAGACACCTCACCGCTGATAGAATACAGGCGATTCGCGACATGACTCTGCCACAAACCCAGCAACAGATTCGCACTTTCCTAGGAATGTGTGGGTATTGCCGCAACTGGATCCCAGGGTTTTCCATGCTAGCCTTACCTTTGCAAGAGATGGTCTCATCAAACAAACCAGATCGGATTTCGCACACAGACGAGTCCGAACTGGCATTTGAGAGACTCAAACAGTGCCTATCGCAGGCACCAGCATTAGGTATGCCAGATTATGGGAAACCCTTTGAATTGTACGGTACAGAGAGTGCTGGGTGTGCGGCAGGTGTTTTAACCCAGAAACATGGTGATGCCAGCAGGCCGGTAGCCTACTACAGCGCTCAGCTAGAAACCGTAGCACGATCCCTCCCCACATACTTGCGAAGTGTTGCAGCGATAGCATTGCTAGTGAGTAAAAGCAAAGATGTAGTGTTAGGTCACAACCTGACCATCCATACACCTCATGCAGTGTCAGCCTTACTGAATTCTGCCCAAACCAGACACGTCTCATCAGCACGGTTTACAAGGTGGGAATTAGCACTAATGGCCCCTGTAAACATCACCATAAGGAGAGGCAGCGCACTAAATCCTGCAACGTATCTCCCAGGTGTGCCTGGACAGGCACAAAGGGTGGGGGATGAGAGTGATGGTGAAGGAGTATTTAGTACAGATACTGACACACATGATTGTATGGAATATTTGACCCAAAATTTCACTGCAAGGCCCGACATCAGTGACAACCCACTGGAAGGTGTAGATTTTACTTTTTACACTGACGGTAGTTGCCACAGACAGACGGACTCGGGAGACTTGTGTACTGGATACGCAGTCGTAGATGACAAAGGTACCATAGAAGCGGAACCCCTGGGTCCACCACACTCAGCACAAGTTGCTGAGCTGGTCGCCCTAACCAGAGCGTGTGAATTGGCTAAGGGAAAGTCAGCCAATATCTACACGGATTCTAGGTATGCCTTTGGAGTAGTGCATGATTTCGGGGCCCTATGGCGCCTCAGAAATTTCATGACGGCAGCTGGCACACCCGTGGCGCATGCGACCCACATCAAAAGACTTCTAGCAGCGATACAGGAACCTGACAGAGTGGCTGTTATCAAGTGTAAAGCCCACACGTACAGCCAAGACCCAGTGTCACTTGGTAACAGCCGGGCAGACAAAGCTGCTAAATCAGCAGCCAGCACCCCCATACAAACAGACATCACACAACTGATGGTATTCAATACCGTCAAACACACAGAAATTGAGTGAAATGCAAAATTTGTGTTCCCCACAGGAAAAGGCAGTCTGGAGGTCAAAAGGATATGGCCAGGAGTCCTCAGGACTCTGGACAGATGGACAGCGAAAGCCAGTTTAGCTGAGGCGGCACATGGTCTGACTCATCTGGGCAAAGAAGGTATGTGCAAGTTGGTAAGAGCCTACTGGTGCGCGCCAGGATTCTCTTCTCATGCGGGTAAGAGAGCAATGACATGCCTCACCTGCTTGAGGAAGAATATTGGAAAGGCAATACCAACAGAACCATCCCATATCCCGCCAACGGACGGCCCTTTTCAGGTGATACAAATTGATTTCATACAATTGCCACCTTGTAGAAACTTAAAGTATGTATTGGTTTGTATTGATGTGTTTTCAAATTGGGTAGAAGCGTTCCCCGCTGCCACAAATACTGCTACGTTTACTGCAAAGAAAATTGTGCAGGAATTTGTGTGCAGGTATGGTATCCCTAGGATATTTGAAAGTGATAGGGGTACCCATTTTACAGGTGAAGTCTTTCAGGTAATGTGCAAATTAATGGGAATTAATAGTAAGCTGCATACTCCGTACCGCCCACAGGCGAGTGCGAAAGTGGAAAGAGTAAACAGCACTATTAAGAACAAGTTGAGCAAAGTGATGGCTGAAACTGGATTGTTGTGGCCAGAAGCTTTGCCACTTGTATTGTACAGCATCAGAACCACTCCCAGGTCCCCTCTTAACCTGTCACCCTTAGAGATTCTTTTTGGTCAACAACCCCATGTAATGATTGACCCCCAGGATGATTTGAAATGCAACAATGAAGTAACTGTAAAGTATTTGGTTAAGATGAGCAAGCAGTTGAGGAATCAAAATAGCAATCTAAAGCTAGTGATTCCTGATCTGCCAGACAGTAATTGTCATGACATTGAACCTGGGGATTATGTAATGATTCGAAATTTTCTACGCTCAGGTTGCCTGATTGACCGGTGGGAAGGACCGTACCAAGTCTTACTGACCAGCACTATAAAACAAATAACAAGTGGCGCTAGACAACCAGAGTATAATAAAACATTTATTTTCTAAAATGCATGTAGAAATTACAACAACCTCCCGGGGGTAGTAAATCTTAAAACATCACAATGTCTGAATAAGCACTAAATAGGTCTAATAAGTAGCATATAATTAGTATATCATTAACACCTGGAAGTTGAACAGCCTTTTATGGATTAGATATGTGCACACTGATAATGCTAATTGATGAAACGAAAGTCACTAGCACCTGTATTATAATAACCAGTTGCAAAAAACATAAGTTCATAAAAATGGGTAGCTGTTGCAGAAAAGAAACAAATATATGTTAATAGCTGTATGCACACAGTTACCACTGGGCAGGAGCTCCTTCAATCTCTGCTCCCTGGTGTTGTCCCACTGTCCGGATGGAGACACTCGCCAGAACCTCAGTGGGCAATCTGAAAGCCGCGGGGTGTATAGAAGCGCTGTCCTAGCCCAGTCCACACCGGCTCCGGTACCTCCGTACTTTGCAAACGGGGGCTAGTAGCTGGTAAATCCGGAGTTAAGTAAGGATAGCGTTCCTGGTGTGTGTGACCCACAATGAGCCTCTCCTCTATTGGGCGGGCGTCCGACAGGGGCTCCGTTCGCCGGTCTGCGCCGGACTTGGGGAGGCGGCACTCGTAGCTTCCACCGTTCAGCTTAGAGTATGCGGTCTGGCTGCAAAGGTGAAAAGATGCAGTGCAGGTGTCTCCAACCGCAGTAGTGGACAGTTGATCTAAGTGAGCAAGGTAGATCGCTGTTTAGGTGTAAAGCTTCCCGTAGCTTTGGGGTATAAATCCTTGTAGTAGGAAGCCTGTATCCTTAACGCGTTTCAACGCCAGCAGGGCGTCTTTTTCGAAAGGCAGGTATCTGATACCTGCCTTTCGAAAAAGACGCCCTGCTGGCGTTGAAACGCGTTAAGGATACAGGCTTCCTACTACAAGGATTTATACCCCAAAGCTACGGGAAGCTTTACACCTAAACAGCGATCTACCTTGCTCACTTAGATCAACTGTCCACTACTGCGGTTGGAGACACCTGCACTGCATCTTTTCACCTTTGCAGCCAGACCGCATACTCTAAGCTGAACGGTGGAAGCTACGAGTGCCGCCTCCCCAAGTCCGGCGCAGACCGGCGAACGGAGCCCCTGTCGGACGCCCGCCCAATAGAGGAGAGGCTCATTGTGGGTCACACACACCAGGAACGCTATCCTTACTTAACTCCGGATTTACCAGCTACTAGCCCCCGTTTGCAAAGTACGGAGGTACCGGAGCCGGTGTGGACTGGGCTAGGACAGCGCTTCTATACACCCCGCGGCTTTCAGATTGCCCACTGAGGTTCTGGCGAGTGTCTCCATCCGGACAGTGGGACAACACCAGGGAGCAGAGATTGAAGGAGCTCCTGCCCAGTGGTAACTGTGTGCATACAGCTATTAACATATACAGTATTTGTTTCTTTTCTGCAACAGCTACCCATTTTTATGAACTTATGTTTTTTGCAACTGGTTATTATAATACAGGTGCTAGTGACTTTCGTTTCATCAATTAGCATTATCAGTGTGCACATATCTAATCCATAAAAGGCTGTTCAACTTCCAGGTGTTAATGATATACTAATTATATGCTACTTATTAGACCTATTTAGTGCTTATTCAGACATTGTGATGTTTTAAGATTTACTACCCCCGGGAGGTTGTTGTAATTTCTACATGCATTTTAGAAAATAAATGTTTTATTATACTCAGGTTGTCTAGCGCCACTTGTTATTTGTTTTATAGTTTTGGTTTTAAGGGATTGGCAATTCCCTTCTTCAAGAGGCTGCTGACAACCCAGTGCAGTGCTGTTCACCTGAGCGCATAGTTTTTTCTATTTTTTACTGACCAGCACGACAGCATTGAAGGTTGCCGAAAGAGAGACTTGGGTCCACTCGTCCCACTGTAAGAAGGTCGCTGACCCAGAGAAAGCCCGTGACAAAGAGCAGAGTATAGAGGAAACCATATCACTGGAGTGCCTGTTCCGGGAAGGTTGAAAGGCAGGACTGTTGTCACGGCACCTGAGCACAGAGAACTACAAGATCAGAGGCGGTTGTCGCGCCAGTTTTCTTTCCCTTCTAATTATTTTCTTTACCTCCCATTACCACTCTTTCTTTCTCCTCCTGCAAGATGGACTTACCCCAAGAGACTGCGTTCCGGGTTTTCCTGTTGACCCTGTTGTTGACCAGAACAGTCTATTTCGGTGAGAGTACCAGAGAGGTCGAGAAGGGATCTGGAATGGGTTTTGATGACAAGGACGGATTCGTAGAATTTCAAGAGCAACACAATCACCGAGCAAAGGCGAGTATCAGAAAACGATCTGGTAGTCATGACACTAGGAGACATTGTGAAGGATTGTTAGCTGAAGAGTATCAGAAAACGATCTGGTAGTCATGACACTAGGAGACATTGTGAAGGATTGTTAGCTGAAGAGAATTGTATCTGTAGGAATTGTGAAAACATAGTTGAGGACGGGTGCATCCAGAGATGTCAGTCCAGCCTTAATATCAACATGGACCGTCATCCATTGAGTGACTATCACTCATTAGTGGGTAAGGTTTTAAACCAAATGGAATGCTGGGTGTGCTCACAAGTACCTCAAGGTCATAGCAAGTCAGGACTAGTGCCATACTCTTTAACAATAGGTGAGGTACTTGAATTAAGGGGTGGGAGACCGGTGGACAAGAAATTTAATATTTCTAGGCCTCCTAGTTTGAAACTCCACCAATATCATGTGGATAGGTCCTTAGTATGTTTTAACATTTCCAATCCCCGAAAGCCGGGAAATTGGGAAGTGACATGGAACAACCAAACCATGGCATTTTCACACAGAGCCGATAGAATGCCGTAGACTCAGAACTTATACGCCAAATAGCCAATGGTGGGAGATATTTTCAGTATAGGTACACTCTAGGAAGTAGGACCATGCGGGTTGGAGAAGTATCTCCAGGATACTGTGCGCATATCATACAGCCTGATACGTGTACTGAACAGATGAGAGAGTTAGGGATAGGATTTTTCACCTGGAAGGTTTGCAATATGGTGATGTCATATTCTGTCCCATATGTCCTCCCCGATGATGCATATTTCATATGTGGGAGGAAGGCGTGTAAGTGGCTTGCCCCAAACTCAGAGGGATTGTGTTACATTGGAAGAGTGGTGCCAGAAGTAATGACCATTACCCATGATAAGATGAAAGACGTTCACCGCAATGCTCAAGCTCCTTACACTCACACTCACTACGAACACATTGTTAAGAGACACCTTAAGGACAGAGCACGCAGCCTCTGATTTGATCCACGAATCCACCGGGATTCAATTCCTACTCGCGTTAGATATCACCCGTACCGCCAGAGGAATTATACATTTTAGGTATATTACTGCGCTAGCGAACCTGATAGACAATATCACCGAGATGTATGATGACACCTTCAGGTATACTGGGAGGGAATTGCAAGCTTACAAAATGAAACTGATCCAGCACAGGATGGTTCTCAATTACATCACAGCGGTGACAGGCGGGTATTGTGTCACCCTAGCAACTCAGTATGGTGTGAAGTGCTGTACATATATCACAAACAGCACTGATGACCCAACCAAGGTCATAGATCAAAAGATGGACGATATCTTGCAATTGAAGTGGGACTTCCGAAGGAGACACAACCTTACCCTTACTGCTGTGAGTAATGAACTGACCGGCTGGGTTGCATGGTTGAACCCACGCAATTGGTTCTCAGGTTTGGGAGAATGGGCTCAAAATGTTATCGTGAATGTAGGGAAATTTCTCTTGTGTATCCTGGGAGTTGTCATAATGATTGGTTTGATATTTAGATGTGTTCGGATTTTAATGCATTGCAAGCGCAGTACCAAATTGATGAGTTTGAGGAGCGGGGGCATTGTTACAACAACTGGTTTAATTTATGACCCATCAATCGAGAAAATGTTGTGATAAGACGTGATTCCACGGTCCGTTTCTTTCACCCGTTTCTCCTTTGTCTTTCTCCAAGGTAAAAAGACATCCACTAGGAAGAAGATTTTGATGCACATTTCTACAGACCTTTGATGAACATTTCTACAGACCTTTGATGAACATTTCTACAGACCTTTGATGAACCTTTTCACAGACTTTGCGAGACACTTTAGAGACTTTAACTTTCTATGGACACTTGAAAAACTTTGCTTACCACCCACAGCAAAGATACACCTATCCGGACAAGACTTCAACAAGACATCCAAGGACAATTACACACATTATCATATGAATGTATTTATAACACATGTTTCTTATCTTCATCTCTATGATCTTCAGGTAGTGACACACATAGTCGACAGGTGATATAGGTACATATATTAGCACCCACATATTTTCCCTCTCCATGTATCATCAACTAATGTGCACCCCATTTGTTGGAACAAAAAGCCGAAAAGAGCTCGGTAGTGTTTGTTAGCCCACTTACAGACCCTTAATATGGGATAAGAAGGATTTAATGTAAACTTCGCAATACCTCGAAGCTTATCTAGAACATGTACAGCACGATGATACATGACCCCTCAGACATGAATTTCATACATACATGCTTTTACTATCCCACTAGGTCATACATTTCCCACCTTCTCCTCTCCTCCCTCCACCCAATCATTTATAGGTATTTCATTGTATTGTATATTTTTCTGCTTAAGTGTTTGGATAGTGGCAGTTATTGTTGACTGCCAAAGGGTGGACTGTCAAAGTCGAAAAATATCATGATGCATACCCCTTGTACTAACCCCTCATGCACATGCACGCTGCTCGTGCACCTGTTCCCCCGTGCGTACACATACCCGCAAGTTGCGAAGGGGACGCTCCAGCGTCTCGTGCGCATAAGATGTGTATTTACGGCGGAGTTTGTGAGCGTGTAGCGTGCAACTCGATGGTAGCATATTTAACCCAAATAGTGCATTTTGTAGTTAATATTCCCCTAGACCATGTCAGCGAGTATGATTAGTTTAACTGTTCCTGGACAGAGAGATTCCTCTTTGCATGATAGGAAGGGTCAGATAAAGGTTGAAAGGTAGTGTCTAGTATCCAGCTGTAGGGTATTTTAAGGGTAACAGCTGAGGACTGGATTCCAGGTCGCGCTTGCAAAAGATTCCCCATGTATGTATATTCTCTGTAGCCATTGTTCGTCTTATTCTCTGTTATTCTGTTAGATTTCTGTGTTAGCTTGTAGTGTATAACTTGTACTGTTTTTCCCCTTTTTCTCTGAATAATCCACGGCAGTGTTAGAGCTGCTGTGGTTTTAACCAAACCCGGTGTTGTGTTTTCACTTTCCTGCAAAGGGCTCTCTTAGCGTCTCAATCGCTCAAACAGCATACACATTGCTAAGGTTTTTAAGCATTACATCATTACAGTATTTGACTACTAAGGTTTAGAGTATAAGCATATTCTTACTGTGTTTTATTAACAAGGTTTAAACGTTATCAACTGTGTGTGCGCCCGCTGTGTGTATTCCGTACACTCAGCGCAGCATGTGTACGCCAAGTGCGTACCACGTGCGGGACTCTGTACGCAAATAGCGTACAAAGTGCGTAGCATGTGCACGTGGTCTAGCGGCCATAGCGGCTCCACAGTAATAGTGTATAGCTTTATGTTTAAAGATAATAATTGACATTATCATACTGTCGACCAATAGTGGTCGACCTAGACATTGTCGACCTAGTTACTGTCGACTTTCAATACCACACCCGAGAGGGGACAGACCAGCAGAGGAAAAGCCTGCACAATGACTCAGGCCATAAAGCATTAGAGAGGGTTCTTTAGAACGGCTGAGTACAGTGACGTCAGCAAACAGTGAGTTGGTACATTTTCCCAGTAACTGTGAGTCCTCCGACAGATCATGTGCGAGTGACAGTGAGCTGGTGGTGACATCATGGATGTGGCAAGTGGCACTGACTCTCTTCCTGCTGTTCTCATCATTTCTGTTAATCTCATTGACCTGTATGATAAAACCACAAAACCTTTTCTTTTGTCTTTGGCTCCCGATTGTTGAGCAATAACTTCTTGAACGGGCCCAGATAGGCACAGTGACTGCCGGGTGTATGTACAGTGACTGAAGTGTCCAAATTCCTCCCGTGAGAAGGTTCAAATCACAAAAACAATACAATAAAATGTGCCGGATAAAGTGGATGTGTCCATTGTAGACACAGGATATATACTGTGTATTATATTGTATATATTATATATTATTATTATTAATTAATATTTAATTAATTATTATTAATATATATATATATATATTATATTGTATTATATTGTGTAACTTGTATATGTAGAAGTTGTATTTAACCACTGCATGACCAATGCAACTGAATGAGTTTGTGATGCACCCATTTATTCCTGAACAGGTTTTTGTTTCCTTTAACAAAAACATTTCCAGCTATGCGATCCTATCTACCAATGGCCCTCATTCCGAGTTGATCGCTCGCTAGCTGCTTTTAGCAGCAGTGCAAACGCTAGGCCGACGCCCTCTGGGAGTGTATCTTAGCTTAGCAGAAGTGCGACCGAAAGGTTAGCAGAACTGCTCGAAAAAATATTCATGCAGTTTCTGAGTAGCTCCAGACCTACTCCTACCTTCCGATCAGCTCAGTCAGTTTAGTTCCTGCTTTGACATCACAAACACGCCCTGCATTCGGCCAGCCACTCCCCCGTTTCCCCAGGCACGCCTGCATTTTTACCTGACACGCCTGCGTTTTTTAGCACACGCCCTGCAAACGGCCAGTTTCCGCCCAGAAACACCCACTTCCTGTCAATCATACACCGATCAACATAGCGACAGAAAAGCGTCGCTAGACTTTGTGTAAAACTGCATAGTTTTGTGTGAAAGTACTTCGCGTGTGCGTACTGCGGCCCGTACACATGCGCAGAACAGCAGATTTTTAGCCTGATCGCTGTGCTGCGAACAACGGCAGCTAGCGATCAACTCGAAATGAGGGCCAATGTATCCCCGAATGCGGCAATAACGAAGACATTTGTTCATCGCTGTTTGTTGTGGTGATAAAAAATAATAAAATATTGTAATTTATTACAGAAATACCAACTTCAGTCAAAACATAAAAAAAAAAAAAATATATATATATATTTATTTCAGAGTGCTCTTTTACAATAAAACTAATAAAAAAATCCACAAATAGAGGCAGCAGAATAAACAGAAGAGTCAAAGGTCCGGTTTCGGACATATTCATAGGGCACATGTCCCCCCCCCCCTCCCCTTTCCCCCCCCCCGCCCCTGTAATTTTGATATGTATCCACCCCTGTACATATTTTACTATCTGGTAGAAGTATTGTTAAGTGTAGTCGTGGGAAAGTCTATTTTTCTTTTCTTTGTTTAGTACTTTTGTCTGATGTAACGTGTATAACGTAACAACATAAACAGATAATGCAATGGAAATACAACAATGAAAAGAATTATTGTGGTTTACTCACCAGATAGACAGATTGTATCCACTACAAAGCATCGTAACAGAACATGGAACAGTTATCAGTGTATTCTACCCAGAGGTGTAGCTAGGCGCCATGGTGCCCGGAGCAAGGGTATGTTTTGGTGCCCCCTCCCCTGTACTGGTTTGGGGGCATGGCCAACGTGTGATGTCATGTTATATTTGAAAAGAAACAATAAATTGGTGACAGGGTCAGTTCTAGACCTTGTAGCGCTCATTGCGAACGTTTCCTTTGGGTGCCCCCATGTACAAAATATGGACAGTGCACGCCGAAGGCGAGCAACTAAAATTTTGGCCGTGGCCACAGAATAGTACCAATTCACATTACACTGCACAGTAGTGTCCGCTATTCACATTACACCGCACATTAGTGTCCGCTATTCGCATTACACCGCACAGTAGAGCCTCTTATACATGTTACGCCACACAGTAGAGCCACTTAAACACATTATGCCACAGTAGAGCTCCTTATACATATTAAGCCACAGTAGAGCCCCTTATACACGTTACACCATGGTAAAGCCCCTTATACATGTTACACCACAGAAGAGCCCCTTATACACGTTACACCATGGTAAAGCCCCTTATACATGTTACACCACAGAAGAGCCCCTTATACACATTATACCATGGTAAAGCCCCTTATATATGTTACACCACAGAAGAGCCCCTTAAACACGTTACATCATGGTAAAGCCCCTTACACATGTTACACCACAGAAGAGCCACTATGGAAGTAGTTGTATTCAATTATTTACTTTTTTAATTCAAATAAATTATAAACACTGTGTATGCCCCTCGACTGACCTGACCTCAAAAACACCCAATTTCTTATGAAAATAATGCCGCAGATGTGGCCTCCCACAGACCTGATAATCCCCCCCAATCTCTCAATGAAAATAATGCCCTTAAACTGCCCCCCCTCCCCAGATCTAATAATCTCCCAATTTCTCAATGAAAATAATGTCCCAGAATTGCCTGAGGGGCAGAAGTAGCTGCTCTGCATCAGCTTGAGGGGCAGAGAGAGCTCCAGCATGTGCTAGCTGTCAGTGTCTCCTGCTGTCGCCTCTGCCTGCGCTGTTCCCTACCTAGTCTCAGAGTCCGAGCCAGTATGCACCTCCTCTGCTCCTCCTCCTCCTGCTCTGTGGTGCGCGCTCTAACTTTTCCGGCACCTGGAGCACACGCTCCACCGGAGCTACATCCCTGATTCTACCACTACTGTATGTGTGTGTATGTGGAAGACAGCCCTACCTACTTCAGCTGTGGGATGTATGTGCGTGTGTGCGTGTGTGTGTGCGTGTGTGTGTGTGTGTGTGTGTGTGAGATATATATATATATATATATATATATATCACACACACACACACACACACACACACACACACACACACACACAAACAAACAGCGGCACCCAGGGACTTCAAGCATGAAAAAAAATCTATTTTAAACATGTCAAATCCAACATTTCGGAGCGCCTTTGTCAAGGTGTGAAGGAAGGTATGTATGTATGTATGTATGTATATATATATATATATATATACATATATACACACACACACACACACACACACACACACACACACACACACACACACACACACATATAAAGGGAGCACTTAAACAACACAATGTAACTCCAAGTCAGTCACACTTCTGAGAAATCAAACTGTCCACTTAGGAAGCAACACTGATTGACAATCAATTTCACATGCTGTTGTGCAAATGGAATAGACAACAGGTGAAAATTATAGGCAATTAGCAAGACACCCCCAATAAAGGAGTTGCTCTGCAGGTGGTGACCACAGACCACTTCTCAGCTCCTATGCTTTCTGGCTGATGTTTTGGTCACTTTTGAAAGCTGGTGGTGCTTTCACTCTAGTGGTAGCATGAGACAGAGTCTACAACCCACACAAGTGGCTCAGGTAGTGCAGCTCATTCAGGATGGCACATCAATGCGAGCTGTGGCAAGAAGGTTTGCTGTATCTGTCAGCGTAGTGTTCAGAGCATGGAGGCTCTCCCAGGAGACAGGCCAGTACATCAGGAGACGTGGAGGAGGCCGTAGGAGGACAACAACCCAGCAGCAGGACCGCTACCTCCGCCTTTGTGCAAGGAGGAACAGGAGGAGCACAACCAGAGCCCTGCAAAATGACCTCCAGCCAGCCACAAATGTGCATGTGTCTACTCAAACGATCAGAAACAGACTCCATGAGGGTGGTATGAGGGCCCGACGTCCACAGGTGCGGGTTGTGCTTACAGCCCAACACCGTGCAGGATGTTTGGCATTTGCCAGAGAACACCAAGATTGGCAAATTCGCCACTGGCGCCCTGTGCTCTTCACAGATGAAAGCAGGTTCTCACTGAGCATGTGACAGATGTGACAGAGTCTGGAGACGCTAAGGAGAACGTTCTGCTGCCTGCAACATCCTCCAGCATGACCGGTTTGGCAGTGGGTCAGTAATGGTGTGGGGTGGCATTTCTTTGGGGGGCCGCACAGCCCTCCATGTGCTCGCCAGAGGTAGCCTGACTGCCATTAGGTACCGAGATGAGATCCTCAGACCCCTTGTGAGACCATATGCTGGTGCAGTTGGCCCTGAATTCCTCCTAATGCAAGACAATGCTAGACCTCATGTGGCTGGAGCGTGTCAGCAGTTCCTGCAAGACGAAGGCATTGATGCTATGGACTGGCCCGCCCATTCCCCAGACCTGAATCCAATTGAGCACATCTGGGACATCATGTCTCGCTCCATCCACCAACGCCACGTTGCACCATAGACTGTCCAGGAGTTGGCGGATGCTTTAGTCCAGGTCTGGGAGGAGCAGAGGCGTAACTAGGGTTCTTGGAGCCCAGGGCAAGATCAATAATGGCGGCGCCCCCCCCCCCCCCCCCCTCCCAAAAAATAAAATAAAATGTTTTTTAATAAAAATAATAAATTAATAAAATGATAATTAAAAAAAAATACAAAAGGAAAGTATGTGCAGACGCCACCGGTGTCACTGCATATAAAGATGTCAGGGTGTGTATGTATGTGTATGTAGGTGCAGTGGTCGAAGTTGAATTTTTGAAGGTGGAATGAAAGAGTGCAGATAGCTCCGGAAAAGGGGCGTGGTCACTCAAAAGGGGCGTGTCCTTCAGTGTAGTAGGACCCCTTATACTATCTAGTACTGGTGCCCCTTTGACATTATAGCACACGGTATGAGCCGAAATTCACATTATAGCACGCAGTATGAGCCGAAATTCACATTGCCCCACACGGCATGAGCCGAAATTCACATTATAGCACACAGTATGAGCCGAAATTCACATTACCCCACATGGTATGAGCCAAAATTCACATTATAGCACACGGTATGAGCCGAAATTCTCATTAGAGCACACGGTTTGAGCCAAAATTTACATTACTCCACATGGTATGAGCCAAAATTCACATTACCCCACATGGTATGAGCCGAAATTCACATTACAGCACACGGTATGAGCCGAAATTCACATTACAGCACACGGAATGAGCCAAAATTCACATTACCCCACATAGTATGAGCCGAAATTCACATTATAGCACACGGTATGAGCCAAAATTCACGTTACAGCACATGATATGAGCCAAAATTCCCATTATAGAGTTAGGGGATCCTACCCCCAGAATTAACATGGCCTGTGGGGCACTATGATGAGGGGAGCCCACCCCTTAATAGACTAATTGCAGAGTTTAGCAGCGGAAGGGCTGCAGCGGTTTCTCACCCCAAGCTGCGGCGCTTCTGCCACCTCCGACACTCCACGTCTTCGACACCACCCGGGATGCAGAGCACCGCACCGGGTATGCACCCTTTTCAGTGTGGTCTGCTGCACTCCGAAGGGGTTCTTGTTTCATGCTGCAGGATCCCGATGTGCGCCTTCCTCCCCGCTGTTACTGTCATGGTAAGCATTAGTATCGTTTACCGCAGAGGCCATTTTCTGAGGCATATGTGTTAAACCTCAGGAACTGAGATGCCCTTCTCACCATATAGCTGTGTGGCCGAGCCGGGCGGGGGGACAGCCAGCAGCAGCATGCCGGATATCAGCAGCAGAGGGTGCGGGCTGTACATACTTGAGGCAGCTGGATATTCAACAGTGCTGAAAGCCTCCGGAGCACGCACCCCCGGAGCTGCAGTACACCGGCAGAGGACACCCATCCCCCGAACCCTGCGTAGCCCAAAGCCGGAGATCAGCAGCATGTTGAACGCGGAAGCAGAAGCTGCTTATTGCCGGTCAGCATGCTGCTGATCTCCGGCTTTGGGCTCCGCACGTGAATTACAGTCCCCACCCTCGGCTGCTGATATCCGGCATGCTGCCCCTGCTGCTGGCTTTCCACCCGCCCGGCTCGCCCACCCAGCTGGATGGTGAGTGAGAAGGGCATCTCAGTGCCCGTGGTTTAATACATATCTGTCTTCGGTAAATGGCCATTAGTACATCCCACACACACTGATTACACACACACAGACTTGCCACCCCCAAATCCTACACACACCCACTCAGACTACACACACACATTCTCATACTTTCCTCTCCCCCACACACACACACTGGACTGCAAAAATTTACACACACTGACACTGTTCCACACACACACAATTAACACACACTCACACTGTCCCACACACACAATTAACACACACGCACACTGTCCCACACACCAGTGGCATGCGGTGAGGTCAGTGGCGTGCGGTGAGGCACTACAGCCATAATGTCCGCCGAATCCTGCCGATGACCCCTACCGCCACCGAGCCAATGCCCGCCACTGCCTCTGAGCCGATGCCCGCTGCCACCACCAATGGCTTACAAACTCGCCCACCATCAACTGACCCAGCCCTCCGCCACTAATTTGCAACTCAGTCCAAAGCCGCCAATGCCCGCTGCATGCCTGCTCATCATACTTGTGATATATTGTACATTTTTATAGAAAAAATTAATAATTAGTGTTTGGGACTGGGAAGGGAGTGGGAGGAGGACATGAATGCAATTTTGTTGTCCAGGGTTTCCATTAACTTAATGGAGATGGATCTGAATGGGTTAAAAATGTAAAAAAAAAACTGCGTGAGGTCCCCCTCCTAAGTATAACCAGCCTCGGGCTCTTTGAGCCGGTCCTGGTTGTTTAAATACTGGGGAAAAATTGGACAGGGGTTCCCCGTATTTAGACAACCAGCATCGGGCTCTTAGTCCGGTCCTGGTTCCAAAAATACGGGGGACAAAAGATGTAGGGGTCCCCCCGTATTTTTAAAACCAGCACCGGGCTCCACTAGCCAGGGACATAATGCCACAGCCGGGGGACACATTTATGTAGGTCCCTGCGGCCGTGGCATTACCCCCCCCAACTAGTCACCACTGGCCGGGGTTCCCTGGAGGAGTGGGGACCCCTTAAATCAAGGGGTCACCCCCCCTCCAGGCACCCAAGGGCCAGGGGTGAAGCCCGAGGCTGTCCCCCCCATCCGTGGGCTGTGGATGGGAGGCTGATAACCACGTAAGTAAAAAAAGAATATTGTTTTTTGTTGTGGAACTACAAGGCCCAGAAAGCCTCCCCCGCTTGCTGGTACTTGGAGAACCTCAAGTACCAACATGCAGGGAAATAACGGGCCCACCGGTACCTGTAGTTCTACAACAGAAAAAATACCCAAATAAAAACACAACTCACACACCGTGACAGTAAAAATTTATTAAAGCACACTGACACACTCACACATACTTACCTATATCCCACGCCGGTCACATCCACTTGTCCAGTAGAATCCAAAAGGGGTAGCTGTAAAAATGAGAGACACATTACTTACCTACATCCCACGCCGGTCACGTCCACTTGTCCAGTAGAATCCAGTAGGGGAATCTGTAAAAATGAGAGACAGATTACTTACCTACATCCCACGCCGATCACGTCCACTTGTCCAGTAGAATCCAATAGGGGCACCTGTAAAAATGAAAATGATACTTACAAACTTCAATCCACAGGAGGAGAGAGAGAGAGAGAGAGAGAGAGAGAGAGAAAGAGAGAGGAGGAGGAGTGGGGGGGGGGGGAGTGAGAGACTAACCTGCTGCTGGGGAGACCGGCACACACTGCAGGGCCACGACGGGAGGACGGAGCCGGCGAGGGAGGGGGAGAGCCGCACACCGCCGCTCCTGTCAGCGGCAGCGGAGGAGGACGGGGCGCACACTACAGACGCCAATAACCGCCGGGACAATTAACACACGCACACTGTCCCACACACACACACAATTAACACACACGCACGCACACTGTCCCACACACACAAATAACACACACGCACACTGTCCCACACACACAATTAACAAACACGCACTGTCCCACACACACACACAATTAACACACTCACACTGTCACACACACACACTTAACACACGCACACTGTCCCACACACATACAATTAACACACACGCACACTGTCCCACACACACACAATTAATACACACGCACACACAATTAACACACACTCAAACTGTCCCACACACAATTAACACACACTCAAACTGTCCCACACACACACAATTAACACACACTCAAACTGTCCCACACACACACACACACACACACACACACACACACACACACACAATTAACACACGCACAATTAACACGCACTCAAAACTGTCCCACACACACAATTAACACACTCACACTGTCCCACACACACACACACACACACACAATTAACAAACACGCAAAACTGTCCCACACACACAATTAACACATTCACACTGTCCCACACACACACACACACACACACACACACACACACACACACACACACACAATTAACACACACACACTGTCCCACACACACACAATTAACACACGCACACTGTCCCACACACACACAATTAATACACACTCACACTGTCCCACACACACACACACACACACACACACACACACACAATTTACACACACTCAAACTGTCCCACACACACAATTAACACACTCACACTGTCTCACACACACACACACACAATTAACACACACGCACTGTCCCACACACAACACACACGCACACTGTCCGACACACACACAATTAACACACACACACTGTCCCACAAGAACACTGTCCCACACACACACACAAAATGTCCCGCACCCCCTGTCCCGACAGGGAAGTATAAAGAAGATTACCCCGCTCACCTGCACTCACTGCTGTTCAGGGGCCGCGCGCCCCCCGAGGTCGCGCACGCGCATGCGCGCACCTCCACGGTCGCGCACGCGATCGCGTACACTTTGCAGGGGGGAGTAGGGGGAGGCTCCTGGCTGCCGCTGCCTGTCTATTGTGACAGGCACAGCAGCCGGGGAGACAGGGAAACCGCCGCGGGTAGCGCCGGCGGAATCCCTGACGCATGGGGCGAGTGGGCCGTGCCGGTGGCGCCCCCCTCTGTTGGGGCTGCCATGGCGCCCAGGGCACGTGCCCTGCTCGCCCCGTGCTAGATACGCCTCTGGGGAGGAGATCCCTCAGGAGACCATCCGCCACCTCATCAGGAGCATGCCCAGGCATTGTAGGGAGGTCATACAGGCACGTGGAGGCCACACACACTACTGAGCCTCATTTTAACTTGTTTTAAGGACATTACATCAAAGTTGGATCAGCCTGTAGTGTTTTTCCACTTTAATTTTGAGTGTGACTCCAAATCCAGACCTCCATGGGTTAATAAATGTGATTTGCATTGATAATTTTTGTGTAATTTTGTTGTCAGCACATTCAACTATGTAAAGAACAAAGTATTTAATAAGAATATTTCATTCATTCAGATCTAGGATGTGTTATTTTAGTGTTCCCTTTATTTTTTTGAGCGGTATATATATATATATATATATATAACTGTGATGATCAAACCTTGCAAGGTAAGTCAATGCACGGCACTCCAGGGTTTATTTCAAAATAGTGCAGTTTATTGTGCAACGTTTCTGAGAATGAATTCCCTTTTTCAAGCATACTATTCGCAGCACTTCGTTTTAGGATGCACAAACAGCTCCTGCTGTTTAAAAATGACATGCGGCATGCCCAGGGTGGTCATTCCGAGTTGATCGCTAGCTGCATTAGTTTGCTGTGCAGCGATCAGGCTAAAATACGGCACTTCTTTGCATGCGTATGCGGCGCAATGCGCACGCGCGACGTACTATTACAATGAACTATGTAGTTTTGCACAGGGTCTAGCGAAGCTTTTCAGTCGCACTGCTGGCCGCAGTGTGATTGACATGAAGTGGGCGTTTCTGTGTGGTAACTGACCGTTTTTAGGGTGTGGTCGGAAAAACGCAGGCGTGCCAGGGAAAACGCAGGCGTGGCTGGATGAACGCAGGGCGTGTTTGTGACGTCAAAACAGGAACTGAACAGTCTGAGGTCATCGCAAGCGCTGAGTAGGTCTGGAGCTGCTCTGAAACTGCACAATTTTTTTTGTAGCCACCCTGCGATCCTTTCGTTCGCACTTCTGCTAAGCTAAGATACACTCCCAGTGGGAGGCAGCATAGCGTTTGCACGGCTGCTAAAAACTACTAGCGAGCGAACAACTCGGAATGACCCCCCATATTCTGTGCGTAATAGCAACTGTATCTACATACAAAATATCATGCTACAATGTATTCCAGCTAAACACTGTAACATAATTAGATACAGACTGAATATAGCCATGCCGCATATCATTTAAATCAGCATAAGCTGCTTCTGCATCCGAATACATCCCTTTGTAAAGCAGACAAACTTTCCTGTGCAAAAAATGACATGTACACTACACAGACTATTTTTACTGATCAAAGTTTTTTTTTTCTGTTTCAAAATGTATTGTAAAGTGTTTATTTATTGCAAATGTGCTTGAACAGTGACTTATTTATTTCCAACATTTTCATAACCAACTCGGACAAAACAAACACCTCTACATTCTTTGAGCGTTTTAGAGCTCTTTTGCAATATCGGACTCCATGACAACGGCCGAGTTGAGTGGTGCAAGTAGAAATTTTTCCTTAGTGGTACGGATAGTAAAAATGGGCGTGGTTACACAATACTAGGGGAGTGGCTACATGACAATAGGGGCATGGCCACATTATGCCACACACCGTAATGCCCATTACACATTATGCCAGACACCATAATGCCCATTACACATTATGCCACACACCGTAATGCCCATTACACATTATGACAAAAACCATAATGCCTTACATATTATACCACACACCGTAATGCCTATTACATATTATGCCACACCATAATGCCCATTACACATTATGCCACACACCATAATGCTTATTACACATTATGCCACACCGTAATGCTTATTACACATTATGCCACACACCATAATGCCCATTACACATTATGCCACACACCGTAATGCCTATTACACATTATGCCACACCATAATGCTCATTACACATTATGCCACACACCGTAATGCTTATTACACATTATGACAAAAACCATAATGCCTTACATATTATACCACACACCGTAATGCCTATTACATATTATGCCACACCGTAATGCCCATTACACATTATGCCACACACCGTAATGCTTATTACACATTATGCCACACCGTAATGCTTATTACACATTATGCCACACACCATAATACCCATTACACATTATGCCACACACCGTAATGCTTATTACACATTATGCCACACACCGTAATGCTTATTACACATTATACCACACACCGTAATGCCCATTACACATTATGCCACACACCGTAATGCTTATTACACATTATGCCACACACCATAATACCCATTACACATTATGCCACACACCGTAATGCCTTACATATTATACCACACACCGTAATGGCCATTACACATTATGCCTCACACCGTAATGCCTATTATATATTATACCACACATCGTAATGACTATTAAATAGTATGCCAGACACCGTAATGCGTTACATATTTTACCACACACTGTAATGCCTATTACATATTATGCCACACACAGTTATGCCACTGACACCATTTTATGTCCCACACACAAAAATGCCCTTTTTTAATTATGCCCCAGCAGTGGGCTGATGTTACGCATATTTCGTAATGGTACTTCGTACCACCCCATATCACCCTACTTTCAGCACTGGCCGAGTTGTATACTTAACATGACCAAAACATCTGGATCCAACTTTTTACCGGGCTCTCTACTGTAGAGCTGAAAGCGTCTGGAAAACTCGTTTGCAGCCGCTAATCCATTAGCTGAGTTTGCAAAATGCCTGATGTTTGTGGCTACAGCCGCAAACATTGGACATTTTGCTGCTATCGGCTCCCAATACTTCCCGGCTCATTTATTTAATGCATTGGTATTAGTAGTGAATGCACACTAGCTTGGGCCCGTCCCTGGTTCTCTGGGACGGGTCTGTGTGTGGAATGTGAAGAATCACATAACTAATGGTGCACAATGTACAAACGTTGGACAATGTAAACAGGATGAATAAGTAATCACATAATTGAAGTGGCACCACATGTGCCAACAAGGAATAGGATCCAGTGCAGCTGGCACCGGAGTGCTTATCAGTATCCCAGCATATAATAAAGAGATGGCAGAGGCTTAGAAGGTGTCGCTGGTGCAGCGTAAATACACAGTACTGCTGCCCACTAGCTCTCAGAACTCTGTAATGAGGTGGATAGCATTGTCCAGCTCTTATATAATCCCCATCGTTTATCAGGGGAAGGGTCTAAGGTTTCAGCCTAGAATATGTGGAATTACTGTGAGGCGTTCTGTCATTCTATACAAGCTCTGATCATGGGCCCTCATTCCGAGTTGTTCGCTCGGTAAAAATCTTCGCATCGCAGCGATTTTCCGCTTAATGCGCATGCGCAATGTCCGCACTGCGACTGCGCCAAGTAAATTTGCTATGCACTTAGTAATTTTACTCACGGCTTTTTCATCGTTCTGGCGATCGTAATGTGATTGACAGGAAATGGGTGTTACTGGGCGGAAACAGGCCGTTTTATGGGCGTGTGGGAAAAAACGCTACCGTTTCCGGAAAAAACGCAGGAGTGGCTAAAGAAACGGAGGAGTGTCTGGGCGAACGCTGGGTGTGTTTGTGACGTCAAACCAGGGACGACAAGCACTGAACTGATCGCAGATGCCGAGTAAGTCTGAAGCTACTCAGAAACTGCTACGAGGTGTGTAATCGCAATATTGCGATTACTTCGTTCGCAATTTTAAGATGCTAAGATTCACTCCCAGTAGGCGGCGGCTTAGCGTGAGCAACTCTGCTAAAATCGCCTTGCGAGCGAACAACTCGGAATGACCTCCATGGTTTTCCACTTGCAGTGACATGGGAAGGAATGTGTAGCATCGGTATTAATGGCTAGATCTACTTATGCAGAGTTTTATTCAGGGGGAAATTGAATTCCTTTCCTGTTTGCTAGATGCACAATATGGTCATACAGGGCAGATGCTCTTCATGGGGGTAACCTTACCTAGAAAGGCTGAGGGTGGACATTCAGCTCTGCAAGAGGTTCCGCAGCAGCCTGTGGCGTGCTATAGGTACAAAACACTGCTCATTGCAGCTCACACCCCACATGGTACGCACGTCAGGATCCTGGCTGTCACAATACTGACGCCGGGATCTCGACGGGGGCCCCATACCGCCGCCGGTATAAAGACGAGGTAGGTGATTCTCCCTGTATGAGTGTCCACGATGCCCATAGAGGGAGAATAGAACCTGTGGCGAGCATAACTCGCCACTGAGCCTGCAAGGGGGTTCATTCCGCTCGCCCCTCTGCCAGCATTCTACCGCTCGTGATGCTGATGTTGGTATACTGACATTCGGCATCCCGGCCGGTGGTAACACATACCGCACCCCATCATATAGTTCCATTTATAATGTCCACTGTTTGCATGCACATGGCTGTCTTAGAATGTCATATTTGGGCAATCTGCATCCATCTCCATCCATTAGAGCAAGCTCCATCCATGTGACTGACATCAACTCTTTAGTAAATGTGAACCAAAACAATGAGGACACACAAGGAATGACTGCCCACAGTGAGCTCCCTGTAATTATTACTGAGATTCTGACTGCGGTACAGTACCGGTGTATAATCAGTACTGAGATTCTGGTGTACAGTACCGGTGTATAATCAGTGCTGAGATTCTGGGGTAAAGTACCGGTGTATAATCAGTGCTGAGATTCTGGGGTACAGTACCGGTGTATAATCAGTGCTGAGATTCTGGTGTACAGTACCGGTGTATAATCAGTGCTGAGATTCTGGGGTAAAGTACCGGTGTATAATCAGTGCTGAGATTCTGGGGTACAGTACCGGTGTATAATCAGTGCTGAGATTCTGGTGTACAGTACCGGTGTATAATCAGTGCTGAGATTCTGGGGTAAAGTACCGGTGTATAATCAGTGCTGAGATTCTGGGGTACAGTACCGGTGTATAATCAGTGCTGAGATTCTGGGGTACAGTACCGGTGTATAATCAGTGCTCAGATTCTGGGGTACAGTACCGGTGTATAATCAGTGCTGAGATTCTGGGGAACAGTACCGGTGTATAATCAGTGCTGAGATTCTGGGGTAAAGTACCGGTGTATAATCAGTGCTGAGATTCTGGTGTACAGTACCGGTGTATAATCAGTGCTGAGATTCTGGTGTACAGTACCGGTGTATAATCAGTGCTGAGATTCTGGTGTACAGTACCGGTGTATAATCAGTGCTGAGATTCTGGGGTAAAGTACCGGTGTATAATCAGTGCTGAGATTCTGGGGAACAGTCCCGGTGTATAATCAGTACTGAGATTCTGGTGTACAGTACCGGTGTATAATCAGTGCTGAGATTCTGGGGTAAAGTACCGGTGTATAATCAGTGCTGAGATTCTGGGGTAAAGTACCGGTGTATAATCAGTGCTGAGATTCGGGGGTACAGTACCGGTGTATAATCAGTACTGAGATTCTGGTGTACAGTACCGGTGTATAATCAGTGCTGAGATTCTGGGGTAAAGTACCGGTGTATAATCAGTGCTGAGATTCTGGGGTAAAGTACCGGTGTATAATCAGTGCTGAGATTCGGGGGTACAGTACCGGTGTATAATCAGTACTGAGATTCTGGTGTACAGTACCGGTGTATAATCAGTGCTGAGATTCTGGGGTAAAGTACCGGTGTATAATCAGTGCTGAGATTCTGGGGTAAAGTACCGGTGTATAATCAGTGCTGAGATTCTGGGGTAAAGTACCAGTGTATAATCAGTGCTGAGATTCTGGGTTACAGTCCCGGTGTATAATCAGTGCTGAGATTCTGGGGTACAGTACCGGTGTATAATCAGTGCTGAGATTCTGGGGAACAGTACCGGTGTATAATCAGTGCTCAGATTCTGGGGAACAGTACCGGTGTATAATCAGTGCTGAGATTCTGGGGTACAGTACCGGTGTATAATCAGTGCTGAGATTCTGGGGTACAGTACCGGTGTATAATCAGTACTGAGATTCTGGGGTACAGTACCGGTGTATAATCAGTGCTGAGATTCTGGGGTACAGTACCGGTGTATAATCAGTGCTGAGATTCTGGGGTACAGTACCGGTGTATAATCAGTGCTGAGATTCTGGGGAACAGTACCGGTGTATAATCAGTGCTCAGATTCTGGGGTACAGTACCGGTGTATAATCAGTGCTGAGATTCTGGGGTACAGTACCGGTGTATAATCAGTGCTGAGATTCTGGGGTACAGTACCGGTGTATAATCAGTGCTGAGATTCTGGGGTACAGTACCGGTGTATAATCAGTGCTGAGATTCTGGGGTACAGTACCGGTGTATAATCAGTGCTGAGATTCTGGGGTAAAGTACCGGTGTATAATCAGTGCTGAGATTCTGGGGTACAGTACCGGTGTATAATCAGTGCTGAGATTCTGGGGAACAGTACCGGTGTATAATCAGTGCTCAGATTCTGGGGTACAGTACTGGTGTATAATCAGTGCTGAGATTCTGGGGTACAGTACCGGTGTATAATCAGTGCTGAGATTCTGGGGTACAGTACCGGTGTATAATCAGTGCTGAGATTCTGGGGAACAG
This sequence comes from Pseudophryne corroboree, assembly GCF_028390025.1. Lineage (NCBI taxonomy): Eukaryota > Metazoa > Chordata > Amphibia > Anura > Myobatrachidae > Pseudophryne > Pseudophryne corroboree. Next base: position 25,203,436 of record NC_086444.1, on the reverse strand, counting down.
TACCGGTGTATAATCAGTGCTGAGATTCTGGGGTACAGTACCGGTGTATAATCAGTGCTGAGATTCTGGGGTACAGTCCCGGTGTATAATCAGTGCTGATATTCTGGCGTACAGTCCCGGTGTATAATCAGTGCTCAGATTTTGGGGTACAGTACCAGTGTATAATCAGTGCTCAGATTCTGGGGTACAGTACCGGTGTATAATCAGTGCTGATATTCTGGGGAACAGTACCGGTGTATAATCAGTGCTGAGATTCTGGGGTACAGTCCCGGTGTATAATCAGTGCTGATATTCTGGGGAACAGTACCGGTGTATAATCAGTGCTGAGATTCTGGGGAACAGTACCGGTGTATAATCAGTGCTGAGATTCTGGGGTACAGTCCCGGTGTATAATCAGTGCTGATATTCTAGCGTACAGTCCCGGTGTATAATCAGTGCTGATATTCTGGCGTACAGTCCCGGTGTATAATCAGTGCTGAGATTCTGGGGTACAGTACCGGTGTATAATCAGTGCTGAGATTCTGGGGAACAGTACCGGTGTATAATCAGTGCTGAGATTCTGGGGTAAAGTACCGGTGTATAATCAGTGCTGAGATTCTGGGGTACAGTACCGGTGTATAATCAGTGCTGAGATTCTGGGGTACAGTACCGGTGTATAATCAGTGCTGAGATTCTGGGGTACAGTACCGGTGTATAATCAGTGCTGAGATTCCGGTGTACAGTACCGGTGTATAATCAGTGCTGAGATTCTGGGGTACAGTACCGGTGTATAATCAGTGCTGAGATTCTGGGGTACAGTACTGGTGTATAATCAGTGCTGAGATTCTGGGGAACAGTACCGGTGTATAATCAGTGCTGAGATTCTGGGGTACAGTACCGGTGTATAATCAGCGCTGAGATTCTGGGGTACAGTACCGGTGTATAATCAGTGCTGAGATTCTGTGGAACAGTACTGGTGTATAATCAGTGCTGAGATTCTGGGGTACAGTACCAGTGTATAATCAGCGCTGAGATTCTGGGGTACAGTCCCGGTGTATAATCAGCGCTGAGATTCTGGGGTACAGTCCCGGTGTATAATGAGCGCTGATATTCTGGGGTACAGTCCCGGTGTATAATCAGTGCTGAGATTCAGGGGTACAGTCCCGGTGTATAATCAGTGCTGAGATTTTGGGGAACAGTACCGGTGTATAATCAGTGCTGAGATTCTGGGGTACAGTACCGGTGTATAATCAGTGCTGAGATTCTGGGGTACAGTACCGGTGTATAATCAGTGCTGAGATTCTGGGGAACAGTACCGGTGTATAATCAGTGCTGAGATTCTGGGGTACAGTACCGGTGTATAATCAGTGCTGAGATTCTGGGGTACAGTACCAGTGTATAATCAGCGCTGAGATTCTGGGGTACAGTCCCGGTGTATAATCAGCGCTGAGATTCTGGGGTACAGTCCCGGTGTATAATCAGTGCTGAGATTCTGGGGTACAGTACCGGTGTATAATCAGTGCTGAGATTCTGGGGTACAGTACCGGTGTATAATCAGTGCTGAGATTCTGGGGTACAGTACCGGTGTATAATCAGTGCTGAGATTCTGGGGTACAGTACCGGTGTATAATTAGTGCTGAGATTCTGGGGAACAGTACCGGTGTATAATCAGTGCTGAGATTCTGGGGTACAGTACCGGTGTATAATCAGTGCTGAGATTCTGGGGTACAGTACCGGTGTATAATCAGTGCTGAGATTCTGGGGAACAGTACCGGTGTATAATCAGTGCTGATATTCTGGGGTACAGTCCCGGTGTATAATCAGTGCTGAGATTCAGGGGTACAGTCCCGGTGTATAATCAGTGCTGAGATTCTGGGGAACAGTACCGGTGTATAATCAGTGCTGAGATTCTGGGGAACAGTACCGGTGTATAATCAGTGCTGAGATTCTGGGGAACAGTACCGGTGTATAATCAGTGCTGAGATTCTGGGGTACAGTACCGGTGTATAATCAGTGCTGAGATTCTGGGGTACAGTACCGGTGTATAATCAGCGCTGAGATTCTGGGGTACAGTACCGGTGTATAATCAGTGCTGAGATTCAGGGGTACAGTCCCGGTGTATAATCAGTGCTGAGATTCAGGGGTACAGCACTCTTGAGATGACTTGGACTGGATGCAAACTGAACACTGAACAGGATGGTAGTTTGTGAATAACCGGAGTGGATCCAGGTAACTGAACAGGCTGGAATCTCAGGTGCTGGATGGCACCAGCAGTCAGGAGCTTGATGAGATTACCTGTGCAGCCAAAGGAAAGGCCTGCACAGGTGTAGAGCAGGATAACGATACTGTGCAGCACTCAGGAAAGGCCTGCACAGGTGTAGAGCAGGATAACGATACTGTGCAGCACTCAGGAAAGAAACTGCACCTGCAGGAAAACGGAATGCAAGGGAGCACGGTTAACTTCACTCAACTAGAGCTGCGTTAGACAATGAACTAGCAAAGACTGAGAGCCAGTAACCGGAACATATACCCCTTGGCTAGTTAGGATAGGCTGAGCAGAATCAGATGGTGCAGAGAGATCATACTAGCTAACAATTGGCAAAACCACGGTCAGGTGATTTGTGACTTGGCACAGCAGTACTCTAGGTCAGGCTTTGTGGCCTAGCAGGCCGGGAAATACTGAAGCCTGTATGTCTTGTGACAGCGGACACGGGTACTTTGTGACGGAGCGAATCTGCATGCTGCAAGAGGGGTAAGTGACCCATCGGCAGGGCAAACTGGACCGGGTTGTGACAACTTGTCAAATATAATATCTATTGATTTATGGGATCCATCAAGATTCTGATGAAATTAATTAGATTTAAAGTGGCAATTAGCTTTAAGGACAAAAACATGTTGGCTTCATCTGACTGGTCTTTTTCAATACCATTTTCTTGGAGTTGCTCTGAATATTCATGATGAAGCTTTTGTTTGGAAATTCACAAACTGTATCAACCAATCAGTGAACTTTGTCGCAAATGAAGACAACTGATTCTGTCATGGTTTATTTAAGTGTTTCTTAACAAAATGGAGTGAATACGTAATCAGTTTCGGATTTTTACTTGTAAATAAGAAAATACATTACATTTATTATTGTTCGACATGAGAGATTATTCCCAAATAAATACATTTTGCTATAATAACATTAGAAAATAAAATGTGTCAAATGTGTGTCAGGGGGAGGGATGGATGAATGCTTTGACCGTTTTACCTGCCAGCCAACTTGTAACGTAGGAGTATAATGAGGGACCAAATTTATAACCTTATCCTACCAGCTGGATGCAGTACTCAGGTGTGATAAATTGTGGATAGTGATCAGCTGACAGACGTCAATAATGCAACAGGAATATGCTGGGATCTGTAGTGCACCACTACAGACAGGAACAGAATAGCACTTTAGTGGTGTGGACAGTGCTGGTACCATACAACTTACTCAGGACACAGCTGTTAAGCGCACAAATGAGTACAGAATGCAGTACGATGTGCTGGAACTGAGCTAAACACAGCAGCAGATGGAAGCAATACTGTGGAGCAGTCAGGAACAACAGGCAGGTACCAGCAGACGTTGCACTGGCAATGAGAAGTGAGCAGGGTGAGACTTGCATAGGGCGCCCTAGCTTCAGATTGGACACTAGACGTCATGTGCTGAAGATCAGAGCCAGCATTGAAGGAACTGCGATTAGCTGACTCTGGACAAGATGGTGGCTCCCATGTCCCAGGAATGTCGGTTTCACATTTGAGAAACAAACAATCTAAATGCTTCTTGGGGCTTGAGACATGTCCTGAAACTTCAGGTGAGTGATGTACCTGCTATGACGCGACATCGCTTACTGCAGAAACAGGTCTTGTTAGTACAGTGTGTGGCAGGGGCTAGGGTGGCCTAGCACCTGAGAGCTGTGACATGGTGAGAAGTGAGAAGGGTGGGACAGCAGCTATGAGATTGTGCAGTTTGGAGGCATTGGGGGTATGATGGTGAGGAAGCCCTGTACACAACAACAGCTCCTATTTGCCATTTGAGAGCTGATTTCATCTTCAGTTTGTGGTACATTTAGATTTTTCCATATCCATTAAGTCACATTTACATTATAGAAGCACAGCATAAATAACATTAACCACAAAACCTTTTCTGATCTCCCAGGATTAGGCATGAGATACACACAAGGCCTTCAGCTGACAGAACGCGTCTCTCATGTTCCGCTACAGTCATGCAATTAGCCGGAACATAGAGGCTGTTTGGCTCCAACAGTTTCCTAAAAAACATCTGAAATCTTCCCTGACTGGGTGTACGGGTTCCTATGAAAGCAATGCTCTCATTTAGCTGCACACCAGCCACTATGGGGGGATACGGCGCAAGGTGGTGAGCAGATACGTGGGCCAGGACTTCTGTAACAGTGCAACAGTCCGATTAGGCGTGACAATATATTCAGATTATGTCTATGTATTCTCTAAATTCTATATAAGGTATAAATAACAAACATATCATGCTATTCAATTAAAGCAAGACTATCCATGGGAGAGAGAGAAAAAGGAGAGAGAGGTAGAGAGAGGGGGGGAGGGAGAGGAGGGAGAGTGAGGAAGGGAGGGAGGGAGAGAATGGAAGGGAGAGAGAGAGATAAGGGGGGAGGGAGAGAAAGAGAGAGGAAGAAAGAGAGAGAGGAACGGAGGAAGAGAGGAAGGGGGAGGACGAGAGAGAGAGAGAGAGGAAGGGAGAGAGTGAGAGGAAGGGAGGTAGAGAGAGAATAAGGGAGAGAGGGGGAGGGAGGTAGGGAGAGAGAGGAAGGGAGGGGGGGGGAGAGAGAGGAAGGGAGGGGGGGGGGGAGAGAGAATAAGGGAGAGAGAGGAAGGGGGTGAGAGTTAGAGAGGGAAGGGAGATAGAGAGGAAGAGAGAGGAAGGGAGAGAGAGGGGGTGGAGGGAGAGAGAGAGGAAGGGAGAGAGAGAGAGAGGAAGGTAGAGATAGAGGGGGGCTGCTGACTGTACTATCCATGACTATTGTCAGCAGAGAGTTTCCGATCATCCTGAGAATAGAATTGCTCTGATCAGAGATTGCTGGTTACCTGTATTCTATCGTAGTCAATATAAAATACTGCTACTCACACACAAAGCTATCACCCAAATGACACCTACATACATCTCTTCATATATCTCAAAATATCTCCCTACCGACCTCTCCGCTCTGCACAAGATCTGCGTCTCTCATCCACACTCATTACTCGCTACCATGCACGATTATAGAACTTTCTTCGGGCTGCACCCACTCTGTGAAATGCCCTCCCACGCACAATAAGACTCTCCTCTAGTCTACAAACCTTCAAGCGTTCCCTGAAAACTCACCTCTTTAGGCAAGCTTATCACATTCCAGAACCGCCCACATAACTTTCATAAACTTTCCTATCCAATTATAACCCCTCTGTACAGTCTACAAATATCTTCACGTCTTCTCTTCCTTCATTTTTCCATCCTCCTGGCCACAGTCCAACATCACTGTGTGACCATATCATATAGCCCACCAAGAGACGTTGCAATCTGGTGGACAACTCTGCAATACAGTAGGTAGCATCTATACACAAAGATATGTGCTATTTCCCTATAGAGTGTAAGCTTGCGAGCAGGGCCCTCCTACCTCTATGACTCTGTTATTACCCAGTTTTATTTTATTACTGTTGTTTCCAATTGTAAAGCGCAACGGAATTTGCTGCGCTATATCTGAAACTGTCAATAAGTAATGAATAATGAATGCCTATACCTACACTTGTATATGTCTCATTCTGTTACTCTGTTAAATGATTGGAGTCTTTGTTGTGTACAGTGCTGCCGACATTTGTGGCTTCTCATCTCAGAAATAAATGATAATGGGGGTCATTCCAATCCGATCGCTCGCTGCAGTTTATTGCAGTGCAGCGATCGGGTCGGAACTGCGCATGCGTCGGTGCCACAGTACGCCGGCGCATGCCAGCCGTCGTTGCCTAGCGATCGCTGGGCGGGAGGGGGTTGGACGGTGGCGTAAAGCCGCCATTTAGGGGGCGCGGTCCGGCCAATGCAGGCGTGGCCGAACCATTGGGGGGGGCGGCCGCGGCAGCTGCGTGACGTCACACGCAGCCGCTGCAGGCCGGGGAGTGACGAGTAGCTCCCGGCCAGCACGCTAAAGCTGCGCTGGTCGGGAGCTACTCTTGAAATGCCGCACTGACATGCGGTGCGGACTAGCCCTGTTCTGGGCGTCCCCCCGCATGTCAGTGTGAATGATCGTAGCTGTGCTAAATTTAGCACAGCTACGATCAACTCGGAATGACCCCCAATATAATAACAGTGTACATGCAGATCTTTTAGCGGGTGACACTTGGTATACCGGCTGTCGGGATTCCGGCGCTCACCATAAGGATGCCGGGATACCAACAATTATTCTCCCTCTTGGGGTGTCCACGACACCCTTGGAGGGAGAATAAATAGCGTGGTGCACGTAGCGCGCCACCGTGCCCGCAAGGGACTCTTTTGCACTCGCCCCACTGCCAGCATTCCGAGATATCGTAGTAGACCCTATATAACACCAAATAGAGGTATAACAAAAATAAATGCTAAAATATCACTCGGCCGGTGTCGAAAATATATAAAATTAGCATTGCAGGCATTTAATATGTCCCTGTGTATATATACACACCAATAAAAGGTTGAGATGATCAGGACCGCCATAAGATCTTGCGATTCCTGGCGCTATAGGGGCGTGGCCAAGCATATGGGGGGGTGCTCTTGCGCCATTATGAACACCGGGGCCCTGTGTACATGCTGTGCGGCTGAAGGGATTGGGCCTATGCCATATTGGAGGTACTAGCCCTGGGCCTGTGTGTGTAAGTGTAATATGACACATGGGGCCTGATTCAGATCTAATCATAGAACGCACATCTACGATCACAATATCCGACATGCGGGGGGCCGCCCAGCACAGGGCTAGTCCGCCCCGCAGGCCTGCCACCCCCACCACCCCGCATGGCGGTGATGCTTTTCACGAGGACAGGCGGCTACCCGCCATGTTTGGCCGCATCGGCTGTGTGTGATGCAATGCAGCCGCCACGGCCCGCCCTGCAAATGGTCCGGACACGCCTGCGTTGTCAGGACCACACCTCAAATACGCAGCCACAACGCCATTGACACACCCCGCGACCGCCTCTACCTCCGCATCGCACTGCGTGCGCACACCTCAGCGGGATTCGGCCTGCGACCACTATTGTAGCAGCGTCCAGGTCTGCATTAGGCCCATGGTTCATACATAACACTTCTCTCCATGACACATTGTCCCTAGTCTCCATATAGATTATTACCCGGGCCACACAGGATATATCCTATTAATCAGCACCTGACATACTATATGCCTAATAAACTGCTATTTTAAACCCATCTGGGGACACTGCACGATAGCATATGAATGATGTATTCCCACTCAGTAACGAGCACACCCTGTCATTACTTAACGATTATTATCATTATTAAGTAAATAACAGGGTGCGGTTTGTCTTAAATTTTAAACCTTCTAGAAAACTGGATTTTGTTATGTAAAGAGCAGAGACGGCTGTACGAGTGCTTTCTGGTAAGACCGGATGCGACAAAAAGTGACATCTCCAGATAAAAGGGCTAATGGAGGATTTATATTGTCTGTACAGATAGATAGATAGATAGATAGATAGATATGAGATATTTAGATAGATAGATAGATATGAAATAGATGGATAGATAGATATTAGATAGATAGATAGACAGATATTAGATAGATAGATAGATAGATAGATAGATAGATAGATAGGTATGAGATACTGTAGATAGATAGATATGAGATAGATAGATAGATAGATAGATATGAGATACTGTAGGTAGGTAGGTAGATAGATAGATAGATATGAGATACTGTAGGTAGGTAGATAGATAGATAGACAGATATGAGATAGATAGGTAGATAGACAAATAGATATTAGATAGATATGATAGATAGATAGATATTAGATATATATGAGATAGATATGAGCTAGACGGATAGATAGATAGATAGATAGATAGATAGATAGATAGGTATGAGATACTGTAGATAGATACGAGATAGATAGATATGAGATGGATAGATAGATATGAGATAGATAGATAGATAGATATGAGATACTGTAGGTAGATAGATAGATAGATATGACATAGATAGATAGATATGACATAGATAGACAGATAGATAGATAGATATATATGAGATAGATAGGTAGGTAGATAGATATGAGCTAGATGGATAGATAGATAGATATGAGATACTGTAGATAGATACAAGATAGATAGATAGATATGAGATGGATAGATAGATATGAGATACTGTAGGTAGATAGGTAGATATGACATAGCTAGATAGATAGATAGCTATGAGAAAGATAGATAGATAGATATGAGCTAGATAGATAGATAGACATACATTAGATAGATAGATAGATATGAGATAGATAGATAGATAGATAGATATGAGATTGATTGATTGATATGACATAGATAGACAGGTAGGTAGGTAGGTATGAGATAGATAGATAGGTATGAGATACTGTAGATAGATAGGTAGATAGATAGTTATGAGATAGGTAGGTAGGTAGATAGATATGAAATATATAGGTAGATAGATATGAGATAGATATGAGATAGACAGATAGATATGAGATAGGTAGATAGATAGACAGTTCTGAAATATATAGGTAGATAGATAGATAGATAGTTATGAGATAGGTAGATAGATAGATAGATATGAAATATATAGGTAGATAGATAGATAGATATGAGATAGACAGATAGATATGAGATAGATAGATAGATAGATAGACAGTTATGAAATATATAGGTAGATATATAAATATTAGAGAGATAGATGAGATGAAAGTGAGACATTAATCCACGTGTCCGCTGCTCTGTGATGGTGAGAACGTGACGCAGAGAATAGAATACATAAGCATTTCTTTGCTCCGATGACATCAGATGGGTGTGTATCCGCTGTCTCACTTAATGGATTTGAGAGGGGGTGATAGAGTGTGGGATGGGACCCCTGGGATAAGTAAGAGGCCTCTCACAGGTTCCACCTTCCCTAGAAAATGCAGCATTACTAGGAACGGCCACGTTATCCCGCTGCATCCCCCTACAGATCTCTATCGGCCGTCACTTCCGGGGGCTCAGGAATGACTCGCTGCACTAATTACACTCTGGGAAATGGGGCAAAAGTACATTGTTTTCCTTTTAGAATTTGCTTTCTTTATAATATGACTTCACAGCACTGTTGGTGAATACATCGTGAGGCCCTGTAACGGGTTTCTGGAAACAAGATCCAATACCTGCTAGGTGCAATGTACACCACCATGACTGTGTTATACAGTATATGTGCAGTGCGTAAAGCACCTTGAGTGTAGAATGTAAGCTCTTGGGGGCCGGGTCCTCTCTCCTTCTGTGACCTCTACATAATTATGTAACATAGTAAGTACATATTTGTTGAGGTTGAATAAAAGACAATTTGTCCATCAAGTTCAACCTCTATTTAATCTCATTATTAAAGGTTGTATTCTTGGATTTCTTTATCTGCTAAAAATTTGTCTAACCCTTTCTTAGACGTATTAATTGAGTCAGCTGTTACAACCTTTCCCAGCAGAGAATTCCATATCTTTACCGCTCTCACTGTGAAGAACCCCTTCCTTCACTGGGTATGAAAAGTCCTCTCCTCTAACCTTAGGGGGTGGCCATGCACTCCGTGTACAGATCGCTTGTTAAACAGATCGCTTGATAATTCCCTATATTACCCCACAATGTATTTATAAATATTAATCACATCTCCTCTTAGTAATGTAACCATATCATACCTGATTAGCCTTTCATTATAGTCCAATGACTCTATGCCCTTAATCAATTTTGTAGCTCGTCTCCAAACTTTTTCAGGTTCCAATATGCCTTTGCTACTGCACACTCACACTGGGCACTGCTAAGTCTATGGTCAATGAGCACACCCAAATCTTTCTCCATTACCGGTTCCCCTACCATTTCCCCATTTTATTTGTAAATTGTATGTTTGTTCTTGGCCCCAAAATGCATAACTTTACATTTCTCTATATTAAACCTCATACTCCACTTTGCTGCCCAAACTTCCAGTTTGATTAAGTCATTCTGTAGACGGATAACACCTCTATCTGTTTTAATTGTTTTACACAGTTCAGTGTCATCTGCAAAAATGGACACTTGCTCTCAAGACCCCCAGGTCGTTTACAAATATGATATATAGAAAAGGCCCTAGTACAGACCCTTGGGGTACACCACTTAATACGTTAGCCCAGTCTGAATACTTACCATTGACCACGACTCTCTGTTCCCTATTATCCAACCAATTTTTGACCCAAGTACAAATTTTGCTACCCAGACCCAGCTCTCTTAGCTTGTGTATCAACCTCATGTGTGATACCGTGTCAAAGGCTTTAGCAAAATCTAAAAATACCACATCCACTGCGTTTCCCTAGTGTGAGTTCTCACTTTCTTCCTCATAGACGCTAATTAGGTTTGTTTGACATGACCTGTCCCTCACGAAACCCGTGCTGGTTCCTACTAATAATCTTGCAGGACCCTAAGTACTCCTGAATGCTATTCCTTAACTTACTTTCTAATATTTTCCCCATTATAGATGTCAGACTTACTGGTGTGAATTATAATGATGTTATTATGGCGGCTTATTTATGAAGACATGCGGGACAGTGGCGCAAATGAATGTTGCTTTCTCATACGTCCTAGAGGTTGCTGGGGACTCCAAAAGGACCATGGGGTTTAGACGGATCCGCAGGAGCTTGGGCACACTATAAAGACTTAAACTGGGTGTGAACTGGCTCCTCCCTCTATGCCCCTTTTCCAGACCTCAGTTAGACTTTGTGCCCAGGAGTGATGGGTCACACACTAGGGGAGCTCTCCTGAGTTTCTCTGAAAGACTTTATGTTAGGTTTTTTATTTTCAGGGAGCCCTGCTGGCTACAGGCTCCCTGCATCGTGGGAGTGAGGGGAGAGAAGCAGGACCTACTTCTGTGAGTTTCAAGGCTCTGCTTCTTGGCTACTGGACACCATTAGCTCCAGAGGGTTCGATCACTTGGTGCGCCTAGCTGCTTGTTCCCGGAGCCACGCCGTCACCCCCTCACAGAAGCCAGAAGAAAGAAGTCGGGTGAGTATTGGAAGAAAAGAAGACTTCAGACGGCAGAAAACTTCAGTAAAGGAGGTACAGTGGTAGTGCTGCGCTCCATGCTCCCACACACCAACGGCACTCACAGGGTGCAGGGCGCCGGGGGGGAGCGCCCTGGGCAGCAAGTTACTGGTCTTCTTAATGTGAACAATCTGGCAAAAAAAAAAAGCATTTCGGTGCCGAGGCACCGTGGTTCATCCCCCGCCAGCATACTTTAACGATTTCCCCGCCACCGCTTATACGGGTGCAGGGCGCGCGGGGGTGGGGGGGGGGGGGAACGCCCTGGGCAGCGAGTTACTGGTCTTCTTAATGTGAACAATCTGGCAAAAAAAAAAAGCATTTCGGTGCTGGGCAGCGAGTTAGTTATTAACAGGTTTCTTACTCGCACTGCCGGGGGCTCCGTATACAGACCCCCGCAGGCGCGTTATACCGTGGTTCCCCGTCAGCCGCCATGGGTGCAGGGCGCCGGGGGGGGGGGGTGGCGCCCTGGGCAGCATAGATAGTTGAGTTTAGAGCTCCCGGGCACCGCACACGAGGACCCGCCATGAGAGCGACGGGTGCGCGACGCGCCGGGGCTCCCGCATGCCGATCGGTTGCCTGGGGTGCAGGGCGCGCAGGGGGGCGCCCTGAGCAGCATGGTGCTGGGTGAATATAGAGTCTTTACCCTATATTTAGTGCTCGGCCTGATTGTTTTTAGATATACAGGGGGCTATAGCGCGCCGAGAGGGGCGGAGCTTAGCCTCACACACAGAGTCAGCACCATTTTTCCCTGCTGTCCACGCCAAGCACAAACACGGTGGGGGACATAGTGTTTGGGTTATATTGCCCTCCCGGAGGTGAAATCTCCCTGTGTATAGGGTCCCCCGGCTCAATATAGGGCTATATATTTTTTTTTTTTGTCGAGCGGGCTTAAGCGCGTCGGGAAGGGGCGGAGCTTAGCCCTCATAGAGGGGTCAGCGCCATTTTCCTAAGTCCCCCACCGGGACTTGCTGTGTACTAAGAAGGAAGGGGGGCACAGAGTGTTTTAATGCTATATGGGTGTCATATAGCATTAGGATTGATAATAGACGCAGAATCCTTGTTGTAATACATAAATGCACTGTTTCCCTTTTTATTTACCCACTATTGGTTAGTCGACATGTGTCGACAGGTGTGAGGGCTTTGTCAAAAGCTCCTGTGGGGATAACTTTCGGTTTCGCCGACGCTTGCCGGTACTTGATTCAAACAACTAAGTATTAGCAGGATGTTTTTGTGTGCTTAAAAACAAGTAGACACGCTAGGGGAGACACGGCGGTCGGTCGATGCCCTGTCGGTATCAACGGTAATTCCTGGGTAAAAGAATTAACAGGCTGTTATTGCCTTGTACCTGTATTGGTATATATATATATATATATATATATTTTATATATGTATGAGTAGGGGGAGTGTCATTACAATTGTAGATGTATGCTTCCCTCAGTCCCTTTGGGGTTCCAAGATTATTAATGTTTTTGCCCGCTTTCTATTCTGTGCTGTCGACATTTACTCAGTTTCTGTCGGCCGTAAAGTTCCTGGTAGATCCACATCGGGGGCACGTCGGTACATGGTCATACACATTCACAACACATTACTGTCACTAGGGACCTGACGGGTCGGGACAATCCACTTGCGTATAGGTTATGTCTATATATATATATATATATATATATATATGTGTAGATATAACTTTATATATGCATGATTACGATATGGGTGTTTTATTGTGTATTACATTATGTATATCCATGAATGCTGAAATAATGGTATTCTTCTCATGTGCTGGTCGCTCTGTTGATTAAGCTCTAGATTGGCCGGGACGAGTTGGTTTCGATCCTCTCAAGAAGTCCGAATATTATTCTCTTCACAATGCGGAGAGAAAAATATGACAGTCAACTCCTGGTCGACGCTGAGCCCGGTCGCAAAGGATCATACACAGGCAGCTAAGTGAAATTTTATTTCTATACTTTGACCTTATTTGCAATGTATGCACTTGAGGGAGTGCGGTAGTCGGGTAAGGATCCGGTAGAATTATCCTACCCAGAGTGGGTAAGCTTGCCTATGTTTATTCTTCCTTATAACATTACAGCAGGCTGCCACGTGACAGCAGGTGGTGTGACCGGAAAAATGCGGAGGAGGTCTCCGGGAGATGCTGGTGGGAGGTATACAGCTGTTTGGTGTGGCCTCTCTTCAGTCAATCTCGGCGGTATCCGCTGGTAAGTCTAAATTCGTGAGTTAACCTCCTTCACAGCGGTTGATGACGCATTCTTTTGTGGGATGCAGTCGTTTAACCGGTTCGATACCATTCTTTTTTTCCTTTTCTGTGTAGACAGTGGAAGGTGAAAAGGTAAGTGTTCTGCAGCCTTGTTAGGTTCGCAGAAGTGGACGTAGTTTCTGTTTCCACTACATACACCACTTGTCGCTGAGTCTATCTGGCTGGTCCCCACTCCGGTGACCACTTGTCTACTAATTTTCAGTTAGTCCAGGAATAGACTAGGACCTGTGAGTCATTTATAGAAGCCAAAGGGGAACATTCTGAGTTACGGTTGTTTCCCCTTACTGTTTTTTCTAATAGATCTTGCCTCTCCCCTATGGAAGGGAAGGTAACACGCGACGCCATGCAGAGGTGCGTCACGTTCAGGACATTGTCTGGTTGTCCCTGTAAAAGGGTGCATATTGTTGTTTATCTCTGACTGTTCTTCGGCGCAGGAATTGGCCTGTCGTTCCCAACGACGCAGATGTCAGAAGTGGGTTTCAGAGTAGATTCTGACCGGTTAAGGTTCGGTGTTTTTCCTGTGGAAAGAGGTCTGAGGATCCAGAGTTGGATCGGCTTTGAGGTGACACCTCATCAATAGGTTCCATTAATGAGACAGGTGGATGCGGCATAAGTGGCCTTTTTCGGTGAGCAGGTCTAATACCAGAGTGGTTTTCATGGGACCAGTTGGAAATGTGGTCCGGGTCTCACCTGCGCATGCACCGGAATATAATCAAAACGACCAGGACACCGCTCCTGTGGAGTCTGCTGGGTTCTTTCCTTCTAGAGGAATGAAGGTTAGGGATCCAGGTTTAGATCCTGGTGTCCGTGCGTATAGATCTCCGAAGCTGGGGAACAGTCCTTTGCAAGAGACGTATTTCCAGAGGATGAGGTCAAGTTGGGAAACTTGTCTGCTGTAAGCTTTCTTGAATTAGGAGCTATTTTAGACGAACGTATTCTTCGTATTCTGCCCGTGTTAATTCTGCCAGAAGACTTGTCAGCAATGGCGTAAGTAAGCCACTAGGGCGCAACAAGGAAAAAGCGGAAATGGCAGAAGATGCACAGTTTGCAGTTGAGTGGGAAGTCTGGTAAACGCTATGTTAGCAGTCTTCGTTCCGGAGGTAAACGACAGAGAAATAGATTTCCTTTGCGGACACGAAATCCAGCCGGGAAAAATACTGTCATCAGCGAGAAGTTTTCCCAGACGTGACAAGTCTTTGTGGAGTGTCGCAATTGGACATGTTGGCGTCTCGCCTCAACGAGAGGCCTCGAGGAGATTGTTCCAGGTTAAGGGACACTCAGGATATAGCAGGGGACATCCTAGTGACACCGTGGGTGTTTTTAGTCGGTCTAGGTGGCCTCTCCGCTTTCACCTTTCTGACAGTGTTAAGCGTAAGATGATCTATGGTTCCGATGATCCTTTGAAATCCGGTCTAACCAGCGAGGGTTGGATATCCATTTTTTTATGGTTTACTCATAGAAAATTACTGCCCTCTTCCTTTACGTGAGGTAATGTTACAACACGATCGGGGCGTGTATCGGGACTTACCGCGGCTGCGTCTAGCGGCGGGGCGGTTGAATGTCATATCCTAAGCCGAATGGGTGTTCCCGGTGAAGTCGTTTCTTCAATTCTTCAGGCTAGGAAAGAACTGACGGCACAGCGTTACCACCGCTGTTGGAGTAATTAGGTGTCTCGGTGTGTATCCAGGAAGGCTCCTATGGAGGACTTTCAGCTAGGTCGTGCTTATCCATACTTTACAAGCCGATGTGGAGGCAAGCCTAAGAAGTTTCTTTACAAAATTTCTCTTTTGGAAAGTGGTAAGGCTATTGACTTTGACGTCCGCTAGGCGGGTGTCGGAAGTGGTGGTTTTGTCTCACAAGAGACTTGTTTGATCTTTCAGGTGGATAGAGAGGAAGTGAGTACTCGGTTGGTAGGTCTACCAAGAGTGTTTTCTGGGTTTCGCAGGAATCGGCCTATTTTGATGCCGGGGGTTACTTAGGCATTGGCTGGTTCAAATTCCCTTGATCTAGCCAGGGATTTGAGTATGTAGGTCATCAATTTTGCTCAGTTTGGAGAAACAGAGGCCCTGTTTGTCTGGTATGTTCCCAGCTTACTTTGGGGGTCTGCGTTATGCAGTTTTGTTACATGCTGAATCTGTAATGCGGTTTGGCATGTTCGTTCTAAGGCTGCTTTGCCATCACCGAAGTCGGTGGAGGTTCCTTCTTTTGGGAAGATGGGTTTTTCTTGGGCGAATGCTTTTGCGATGCTCTACAAGTTTGATACCCTGATTTTTGGGGACCTTATGTTTGCTCGTTCGGTGCTGCAGAGTCGTCCGCACTCTCCCGCCCGTTTTGGAGCTTTGGTATAAACCCCATGGTCCTTTTGGAGTCCCCAGCATCCTCTAGGACGTATGAGAAAATAGGATTTTGGTACCTACCGGTAAATCCTTTTCTCTTAGTCCGTAGAGGATGCTGGGCGCCCGTCCCAGTGCGTACGGTGTCTGCAGTTATTGCTTTTGGTTACACCCTGGTGGTGTGTCTTCTCTGTCTGGCGGTTGCTACCGTAGTTCATGACATCGCATGCAGGGTCGTATTTTTGCTTCTGTGGACACACGGGTTGTGTTACATATTCTCTCAGCATGTGGCTGTGTTTTGTTCATGCCGTGGGCTGGTATTCTACTGAATGCCACGTTCTGCGGTGTGTTTGAGGTGTGAGCTGGTATGACACTCACCGTGTTTATAACAATAAATTCTTTCCTCGAAATTGTCCATCTCTCCTGGGCACAGTTTTCTAACTGAGGTCTGGAGGAGGGGCATAGAGGGAGGAGCCAGTTCACACCCAGTTTAAGTCTTTATAGTGTGCCCAAGTTCCTGCAGATCCGTCTATACCCCATGGTCCTTTTGGAGTCCCCAGCATCCTCTACGGACTAAGAGAAAAGGATTTACCGGTAGGTACCAAAATCCTATTTTTCACAGCGCATTGCCGCAATAAAGACTGTTTTTTGGGGTGATGGGCCATGGGCTAGTCACTGGGACCTGTGCTCAGATACAAGATTGTACGGGCAATGAGTAAAATTTGCTTGGCGACCATTTGGGGTCGACCATTGACTGTAGATCTATTGAACCAAACCCTAACCAGCCATTGACCTCACTACACCTCACTGCCTTGGTGGTATCACAAGATCCCTCTCCAGACGGTATGCGTCATACAGGTAAGTGGCGTAATGGTCACCTTACCCAGACAAGCTTGTTACATTGTATGGGGGCAATGGACAGCTGCCGTTTGTGTGTCAAATTCATGAGCTATCAGCGATATCTGTAGCATTTGATATTGGCAAATAGCTATTTTACTTAACTGTATTATATATGGGATGGAGCTGAAGAGCTTGAAAAATACTGTATGCATCTGATATTTGTCTATAGCTGTCACGTTTGGTCTCCATTGTAGTATTTGATTTGGGATGGTGTCGGGATCCCTGCACATACTAGATAAGTATGGTATCCCTAATCCCGTAAACCTAACCATCCCTACCTGCAGCCTAACCCTAACCCTCCCTGGTGGTGTCTAACTTTAACCTTTACCCCTATCTCCCTTCAGCCTAACCCTAACCCTCCAAACTTGAAGCCAAACCCTAACCCCGCAGCCTAAGCCTAACCTCTCCCCAGCAGCTTGACCTCCAGCAGCCCCGCATACTTACATTCGGAGATATAACCCTCAGCAGATATCGGAGACATAACCCTCAGCAGATATCGGAGGTATTACCCTCAGCAGATATCGGAGATATAACCCTCAGCAGATATCGGAGATATAACCCTCAGCAGATATCGGAGGTATAACCCTCAGCAGATATCGGAGGTATAACCCTCAGCAGATATCGGAGGTATAACCCTCAGCAGATATCGGAGATATAACCCTCAGCAGATATCGGAGATATAACCCTCAACAGATATCGGAGATATAACCCTCAGCAGATATCGGAGATATAACCTTCAGCAGATATCGGAGGTATTACCCTCAGCAGATATCGGAGATATAACCCTCAGCAGAAATCGGAGATATAACCCTCAGCAGATATCGGAGATATAACCCTCAGCAGATATCGGAGGTATAACCCTCAGCAGATATAGGAGATATAACCCTCAGCAGATATCGGAGGTATAACCCTCAGCAGATATCAGAGATATAACCCTCAGCAGATATCGGAGGTATAACCCTCAGCAGATATAGGAGATATAACCCTCACAGATATCGGAGGTATAACCCTCAGCAGATATCAGAGATATAACCCTCAGCAGATATCGGAGGTATAACCCTCAGCAGATATCAGAGATATAACCCTCAGCAGATATCGGAGATATAACCCTCAGCAGATATCGGAGGTATAACCCTCAGCAGACATCAGAGATATAACCCTCAGCAGATATCGGAGGTATAACCCTCAGCAGATATCAGAGATATAACCCTCAGCAGATATCAGAGATATTACCCTCAGCAGATATCGGAGATATAACCCTCAGCAGAGATCCGAGATATAACCCTCAGCAGATATCGGAGACTCGCACCATTAGGGAATTATGAGTCTCCCTGTTTCCCAGCCACCAAAACAAAACATATTATATGTAAAAGTAATTGGACGGAAAAAGAAGAAATGCATATTTGTACACAGACATGAAAGGGAATATATCCCCAGGTCACGGTGTGTGTGACAGTCTCTCGCTGTCACGTGTTGATCAGATAAGTACATCTTTATGGGGACAATGACAGTGCAGCACAGTGTCGTATTGTCAGTAGCTCCGGTGACCTGAGTGATATTACAGAGTTTTCAGCAACCTGACAAGCCTCAGCCTGTCAGCCAGGTGTTCCAAGAATCCTCCCTGGAAAAGGGAGAGACGCCTAAAATAATGGAAAATATGAACGATTAAGTTTGGTCGTAGAACCCCCTCATTAGCCACTTGCTGGGGCACATTCAGAGGGTGGTTCATAGGAAACTGTGCGATGGGTTCAGCAGTTCTCACCACACAGGCCGCTAAATAGGGAGACAGGACCAGTGCCTTGTGCTGCACGGATCTGAACACATCACTGTAATAACCTCCAAGCAGGGACGGACTGGGGACTCCATCTGAGCCTGGCATACGTGCGCGCGCAAGAGAAAGGGGGCGCGCATGCCGTGTAAAGGGCATGCAGACACTGCAATTAGGGGGGGGTCACAAGTCAGAGGGCGTGGACTCGCGGCACGCCCCCATATTGCTTAGCAACAGGGCACGTCTGGCAGCGGTGGCGGCAGGGGGGCACAAATCAGAGAGGCGGGAGCTGCGCTGAGCGCAGCCTTTCCGGCTCTCTGTGGACCAGACCACCCCACCAGCCTGTCGGCCAGATGGCCAATCCGGCTCTGCCTCCAAGCAGCAAGAAGCAGGGGTGCAGGGTGCTCTGGTGCCGAATAGAAGGGCCAAACCGATACTGCCATGGAGCCTATGCCTATGTTTTATACAGGGAGTTCAAAAAGTCCCTCCGTAGTGAGAGCTGTCTCTGGCTGAAGATCTCCTGCAGGAAGGGATAAGTATATAGATAAGTACATAATGCATTCTCTTTTATCTTGTGTAAATAAAGTTTCTAAAAGCAATTATGTCATCATATTATTTAGCACAGTGCCGTAACTAGACATTTTAGCGCTGTGTGCAAGAAATGGCATTGGCGCCCCCTTTTTATAAAATAGAGGCAGCGCGCGCCGTAGGCGGGTGAAAAATATATAGGGGCGTGGCTTCATGGGGAAGGGCGGTGGCCACAAAATAATATCAATTCATATTACGGTGCACAGTAGTCTCCGTTATTCAAATTACGCCGCACAGTAGCGCCACTACAACACGTAGAGACCCTTCTATACATAATAGCAGCCAGTCCTCTTTTTACACATTAGGTAGACAGCGTCACCTTTTTACTAGAGATGAGCGCCTGAAATTTTTCGGGTTTTGTGTTTTGGTTTTGGGTTCGGTTCCGCGGCCGTGTTTTGGGTTCGAACGCGTTTTGGCAAAACCTCACCGAATTATTTTTGTCGGATTCGGGTGTGTTTTGGATTCGGGTGTTTTTTTCCAAAAACACTAAAAAACAGCTTAAATCATAGAATTTGGGGGTCATTTTGATCCCAAAGTATTATTAACCTCAAAAACCATAATTTACACTCATTTTCAGTCTATTCTGAATACCTCACACCTCACAATATTATTTTTAGTCCTAAAATTTGCACCGAGGTCGCTGTGTGAGTAAGATAAGCGACCCTAGTGGCCGACACAAACACCGGGCCCATCTAGGAGTGGCACTGCAGTGTCACGCAGGATGTCCCTTCCAAAAAACCCTCCCCAAACAGCACATGACGCAAAGAAAAAAAGAGGCGCAATGAGGTAGCTGTGTGAGTAAGATTAGCGACCCTAGTGGCCGACACAAACACCGGGCCCATCTAGGAGTGGCACTGCAGTGTCACGCAGGATGGCCCTTCCAAAAAACCCTCCCCAAACAGCACATGACGCAAAGAAAAAAAGAGGCGCAATGAGGTAGCTGACTGTGTGAGTAAGATTAGCGACCCTAGTGGCCGACACAAACACCGGGCCCATCTAGGAGTGGCACTGCAGTGTCACGCAGGATGTCCCTTCCAAAAAACCCTCCCCAAACAGCACATGACGCAAAGAAAAAAAGAGGCGCAATGAGGTAGCTGTGTGAGTAAGATTAGCGACCCTAGTGGCCGACACAAACACCGGGCCCATCTAGGAGTGGCACTGCAGTGTCACGCAGGATGTCCCTTCCAAAAAACCCTCCCCAAACAGCACATGACGCAAAGAAAAAAAGAGGCGCAATGAGGTAGCTGTGTGAGTAAGATTAGCGACCCTAGTGGCCGACACAAACACCGGGCCCATCTAGGAGTGGCACTGCAGTGTCACGCAGGATGTCCCTTCCAAAAAACCCTCCCCAAACAGCACATGACGCAAAGAAAAAAAGAGGCGCAATGAGGTAGCTGACTGTGTGAGTAAGATTAGCGACCCTAGTGGCCGACACAAACACCGGGCCCATTTAGGAGTGGCACTGCAGTGTCACGCAGGATGTCCCTTCCAAAAAACCCTCCCCAATCAGCACATGATGCAAAGAAAAAGAAAAGAAAAAAGAGGTGCAAGATGGAATTGTCCTTGGGCCCTCCCACCCACCCTTATGTTGTATAAACAGGACATGCACACTTTAACCAACCCATCATTTCAGTGACAGGGTCTGCCACACGACTGTGACTGATATGACGGGTTGGTTTGGACCCCCCCCAAAAAAGAAGCAATTAATCTCTCCTTGCACAAACTGGCTCTACAGAGGCAAGATGTCCACCTCATCTTCACCCTCCGATATATCACCGTGTACATCCCCCTCCTCACAGATTATCAATTCGTCCCCACTGGAATCCACCATCTCAGCTCCCTGTGTACTTTGTGGAGGCAATTGCTGCTGGTCAATGTCTCCGCGGAGGAATTGATTATAATTCATTTTAATGAACATCATCTTCTCCACATTTTCTGGATGTAACCTCGTACGCCGATTGCTGACAAGGTGAGCGGCGGCACTAAACACTCTTTCGGAGTACACACTTGTGGGAGGGCAACTTAGGTAGAATAAAGCCAGTTTGTGCAAGGGCCTCCAAATTGCCTCTTTTTCCTGCCAGTATAAGTACGGACTGTGTGACGTGCCTACTTGGATGCGGTCACTCATATAATCCTCCACCATTCTATCAATGTTGAGAGAATCATATGCAGTGACAGTAGACGACATGTCCGTAATCGTTGTCAGGTCCTTCAGTCCGGACCAGATGTCAGCATCAGCAGTCGCTCCAGACTGCCCTGCATCACCGCCAGCGGGTGGGCTCGGAATTCTGAGCCTTTTCCTCGCACCCCCAGTTGCGGGAGAATGTGAAGGAGGAGATGTTGACAGGTCGCGTTCCGCTTGACTTGACAATTTTGTCACCAGCAGGTCTTTCAACCCCAGCAGACCTGTGTCTGCCGGAAAGAGAGATCCAAGGTAGGCTTTAAATCTAGGATCGAGCACGGTGGCCAAAATGTAGTGCTCTGATTTCAACAGATTGACCACCCGTGAATCCTTGTTAAGCGAATTAAGGGCTGCATCCACAAGTCCCACATGCCTAGCGGAATCGCTCCCTTTTAGCTCCTTCTTCAATGCCTCCAGCTTCTTCTGCAAAAGCCTGATGAGGGGAATGACCTGACTCAGGCTGGCAGTGTCTGAACTGACTTCACGTGTGGCAAGTTCAAAGGGCATCAGAACCTTGCACAACGTTGAAATCATTCTCCACTGCACTTGAGACAGGTGCATTCCATCTCCTATATCGTGCTCAATTGTATAGGCTTGAATGGCCTTTTGCTGCTCCTCCAACCTCTGAAGCATATAGAGGGTTGAATTCCACCTCGTTACCACTTCTTGCTTCAGATGATGGCAGGGCAGGTTCAGTAGTTTTTGGTGGTGCTCCAGTCTTCTGTACGTGGTGCCTGTACGCCGAAAGTGTCCCGCAATTTTTCTGGCCACCGACAGCATCTCTTGCACGCCCCTGTCGTTTTTTAAAAAATTCTGCACCACCAAATTCAAGGTATGTGCAAAACATGGGACGTGCTGGAATTTGCCCATATTTAATGCACACACAATATTGCTGGCGTTGTCCGATGCCACAAATCCACAGGAGAGTCCAATTGGGGTAAGCCATTCCGCGATGATCTTCCTCAGTTGCCGTAAGAGGTTTTCAGCTGTGTGCGTATTCTGGAAAGCAGTGATACAAAGCGTAGCCTGCCTAGGAAAGAGTTGGCGTTTGCGAGATGCTGCTACTGGTGCCGCCGCTGCTGTTCTTGCGGCGGGAGTCCATACATCTACCCAGTGGGCTGTCACAGTCATATAGTCCTGACCCTGCCCTGCTCCACTTGTCCACATGTCCGTGGTTAAGTGGACATTGGGTACAACTGCATTTTTTAGGAGACTGGTGAGTCTTTTTCTGACGTCCGTGTACATTCTCGGTATCGCCTGCCTAGAGAAGTGGAACCTAGATGGTATTTGGTAACGGGGGCACACTGCCTCAATAAATTGTCTAGTTCCCTGTGAACTAACGGCGGATACCGGACGCACGTCTAACACCAACATAGTTGTCAAGGACTCAGTTATCCGCTTTGCAGTAGGATGACTGCTGTGATATTTCATCTTCCTCGCAAAGGACTGTTGAACAGTCAATTGCTTACTGGAAGTAGTACAAGTGGGCTTACGACTTCCCCTCTGGGATGACCATCGACTCCCAGCGGCAACAACAGCAGCGCCAGCAGCAGTAGGCGTTACACGCAAGGATGCATCGGAGGAATCCCAGGCAGGAGAGGACTCGTCAGACTTGCCAGTGACATGGCCTGCAGGACTATTGGCATTCCTGGGGAAGGAGGAAATTGACACTGAGGGAGTTGGTGGGGTGGTTTGCGTGAGCTTGGTTACAAGAGGAAGGGATTTACTGGTCAGTGGACTGCTTCCGCTGTCACCCAAAGTTTTTGAACTTGTCACTGACTTATTATGAATGCGCTGCAGGTGACGTATAAGGGAGGATGTTCCGAGGTGGTTAACGTCCTTACCCCTACTTATTACAGCTTGACAAAGGGAACACACGGCTTGACACCTGTTGTCCGCATTTCTGGTGAAATACCTCCACACCGAAGAGCTGATTTTTTTGGTATTTTCACCTGGCATGTCAACGGCCATATTCCTCCCACGGACAACAGGTGTCTCCCCGGGTGCCTGACTTAAACAAACCACCTCACCATCAGAATCCTCCTGGTCAATTTCCTCCCCAGCGCCAGCAACACCCATATCCTCCTCATCCTGGTGTACTTCAACACTGACATCTTCAATCTGACTATCAGGAACTGGACTGCGGGTGCTCCTTCCAGCACTTGCAGGGGGCGTGCAAATGGTGGAAGGCGCATGCTCTTCACGTCCAGTGTTGGGAAGGTCAGGCATCGCAACCGACACAATTGGACTCTCCTTGTGGATTTGGGATTTCAAAGAACGCACAGTTCTTTGCGGTGCTTTTGCCAGCTTGAGTCTTTTCAGTTTTCTAGCGAGAGGCTGAGTGCTTCCATCCTCATGTGAAGCTGAACCACTAGCCATGAACATAGGCCAGGGCCTCAGCCGTTCCTTGCCACTCCGTGTGGTAAATGGCATATTGGCAAGTTTACGCTTCTCCTCCGACAATTTTATTTTAGGTTTTGGAGTCCTTTTTTTACTGATATTTGGTGTTTTGGTTTTGACATGCTCTGTACTATGCCATTGGGCATCGGCCTTGGCAGACGACGTTGCTGGCATTTCATCGTCTCGGCCATGACTAGTGGCAGCAGCTTCAGCACGAGGTGGAAGTGGATCTTGATCTTTCCCTAATTTTGGAACCTCAACATTTTTGTTCTCCATATTTTAATAGGCACAACTAAAAGGCACCTCAGGTAAACAATGCAGATGGATGGATTGGATACTAGTATACAATTATGGACGGGCTGCCGAGTGCCGACACAGAGGTAGCCACAGCCGTGAACTACCGCACTGTACTGTGTCTGCTGCTAATATATAGACTGGTTGATAAAGAGATAGTATACTCGTAACTAGTATGTATGTATAAAGAAAGAAAAAAAAACCACGGTTAGGTCACTGGTATATACAATTATGGACGGGCTGCCGAGTGCCGACACAGAGGTAGCCACAGCCGTGAACTACCGCACTGTACTGTGTCTGCTGCTAATATATAGACTGGTTGATAAAGAGATAGTATACTCGTAACTAGTATGTATGTATAAAGAAAGAAAAAAAAACCACGGTTAGGTCACTGGTATATACAATTATGGACGGGCTGCCGAGTGCCGACACAGAGGTAGCCACAGCCGTGAACTACCGCACTGTACACTGGTTGATAAAGAGATAGTAGTATACTCGTAACAACTAGTATGACGACGGTATAAAGAATGAAAAAAAAACCACGGTTAGGTGGTATATAATACAATTATGGTTGGACGGACTGCCTGCCGAGTGCCGACACAGAGGTAGCCACAGCCGTGAACTACCGCACTGTACACTGGTTGATAAAGAGATAGTAGTATACTCGTAACAACTAGTATGACGACGGTATAAAGAATGAAAAAAAAACCACGGTTAGGTGGTATATAATACAATTATGGTTGGACGGACTGCCTGCCGAGTGCCGACACAGAGGTAGCCACAGCCGTGAACTACCGCACTGTACACTGGTTGATAAAGAGATAGTAGTATACTCGTAACAACTAGTATGACGACGGTATAAAGAACGAAAAAAAAACCACGGTTAGGTGGTATATATTATAATACAATTATGGATGGACGGACTGCCTGCCGAGTTCCGACACAGAGGTAGCCACAGCCGTGAACTACCGCACTGTACACTGGTTGATAAAGAGATAGTAGTATACTCGTAACAACTAGTATGACGACGGTATAAAGAACGAAAAAAAAACCACGGTTAGGTGGTATATATTATAATACAATTATGGATGGACGGACTGCCTGCCGAGTTCCGACACAGAGGTAGCCACAGCCGTGAACTACCGCACTGTACACTGGTTGATAAAGAGATAGTAGTATACTCGTAACAACTAGTATGACGACGGTATAAAGAACGAAAAAAAAACCACGGTTAGGTGGTATATATTATAATACAATTATGGATGGACGGACTGCCTGCCGAGTTCCGACACAGAGGTAGCCACAGCCGTGAACTACCGCACTGTACACTGGTTGATAAAGAGATAGTAGTATACTCGTAACAACTAGTATGACGACGGTATAAAGAATGAAAAAAAAACCACGGTTAGGTGGTATATAATACAATTATGGTTGGACGGACTGCCTGCCGAGTGCCGACACAGAGGTAGCCACAGCCGTGAACTACCGCACTGTACACTGGTTGATAAAGAGATAGTAGTATACTCGTAACAACTAGTATGACTATGACGACGGTATAAAGAAAGAAAAAAAAAACCACGGTTAGGTGGTATATAATACAATTATGGATGGACGGACTGCCTGCCGAGTGCCGACACAGAGGTAGCCACAGCCGTGAACTACCGCACTGTACTGTGTCTGCTGCTAATATAGACTGGTTGATAAAGAGATAGTATACAATACTACTAATATACTGGTGGTCAGGCACTGGTCACCACTAGTCACACTGGCAGTGGCACTCCTGCAGCAAAAGTGTGCACTGTTTAATTTTAATATAATATTATTTATCATGTACTCCTGGCTCCTGCTATAACAACCTGCAGTGCTCCCCAGTCTCCCCCACAATTATAAGCTTTATATACAATACATTGATGTGCAGCACACTGGGCTGAGCAGTGCACACAGACTGAGTCACTGTGTGACTGTGTATCGTTTTTTTCAGGCAGAGAACGGATATATTAAATAAAACAAACAACTGCACTGTCTCTGGTGGTCACTGGTCACTGTGGTCGTCAGTCACTAAACTCTGTCTGCACTCTGCACTCTCTTCTAATCTACAGTATCACAGCAATCTCTCTCTCTCTCTCTCTCTTCTAAATCTAATCTAAATGGAGAGGACGCCAGCCACGTCCTCTCCCTATCAATCTCAATGCACGTGTGAAAATGGCGGCGACGCGCGGCTCCTTATATAGAATCCGAGTCTCGCGAGAATCCGACAGCGTCATGATGACGTTCGGGCGCGCTCGGGTTAACCGAGCAAGGCGGGAAGATCCGAGTCGCTCGGACCCGTGAAAAAAAAAGTGAAGTTCGTGCGGGTTCGGATTCAAAGAAACCGAACCCGCTCATCTCTACTTTTTACACATTACGGAGGACAGTCCCCCTTTTTACATATAGACAGCGTCCCCTTTTTAAACATTACGGCAGACAGCGTCCCCCTTTTTACACATTACGGCAGACAGCGTCCCCCTTTTTACACATTACAGCAGACAGCGTGCCCTTTTTACACATTACGGCAGACAGCATCCCCTTTTTACACATTACGGCAGACAGCGTCCCTTTTTACACATTACGGCAGACAGATTCCCTGTTTTTACACATTATGGCAGACAGCGTCCCCTTTTTACACATTACGGCAGCCAGTCACCCTTTTTACACATTACGGCAGCCAGTGTCCCCCTTTTTACACATTACGGCAGACAGCGCCTCCTTTTTACACATTACGGCAGACAGTGTCCCCTTTTTACACATTACGGCAGACAGCGTCCCCCTTTTTACACATCACGGCAGACAGCATCCCCCTTTTTACACATTACGGCAGACAGCGTGCCCTTATTACACATTACGGCAGACAGCGTGCCCTTATTACACATTACGGCAGACAGCGTCCCCTTATTACATATTACGGCAGACCGCGTCCCCCTTTTTACACATTACGGCAGACAGCGTCCCCTTATTACATATTACGGCAGACAGCGTCCCCCATTTTACACATTACGGCAGACAGTGTGCCCTTATTACACATTACGGCAGACGGCGTCCCTCCTCCACCTCCCTTCTCCTCCGCCTCCGGAGCTGTTCCTCTCCTCCTCCGGCGCATAGAGGCGGCTTGTAATGAGTCAGTTTGACTCATTACAAGCTGCTGACTTGGAATGTGGGCAGTTGCGCACTCAGGGCGTCTGTGCTGTGTGCCAGGCACACCTGGCACACTTGTAGTTACGGCTCTGATTTTGCACACACACGCTCTAGGGAGACTCTTGCTAAGCAGGAGGGACATTTTGAACTCCCAGCATAAAACATCAAAAGTAGTATAACTATGTAAAAGTTGAGATGGAAGGTGTGTGTGTATATGTGTGTGTGTATATATATATATATATATATATATATATATGTATATGGTATCCGGTCTTTAGGTCGACAGTACTTTGGTTGACACTCATTAGGACGACCACTATTGGTCGACATGGTTATTAGGTCGACATGGCAAAGGTCGACACATGAAAAGGTGAATAAAATGTGCCGAGCGCAGCAGTAGTGTAGCGAGGCACCTTGCGTGGGGACACGGTGCACTAATTGGGGTACCCGGTCACTTTACGAAGAAAACAACACCCAAAAAATATTTAAAACCGCACGTCGACCTTGTCCATGTCGACCTATTGTCGACCTAGTCACTGTCAATCAATAGTGGTCGACCTAACAACTGCCAACCTTGTTACTGTCGACTCTATGATCCACACCTGTATATAATATACATGAATATAAATTTAATTTCTCCACTATACATAACCAAATTATATATCTCCTTACATGTGGCAGTGCTGCCACCACCGCAATGGGCACAGTGGCAAGCGGGAATGCCAGGGCAACTTCTTAAATACCTGCCCTGACCTCAGGAGAGTGGAGCATGGGCCTGATATGACCATGCATCTGATCCACTTGTGCTCAGTAGAGGCCACATACAGCGAAGGAGGGAGGCTGGAGCGCTATCATGAGGCATTCCCCCAAATTTAGCTATGGATCCCAGCAATGCACTACTGTAAATTATTAGGAAAGTAAAGTCACAGAGCTTTTCTAAGGCATGAGTCCGCAGAGAAACTGCTCCGACGTGATTTATAATATACATAATAATAGACAGTAAATATTGCAATATGTACAGTAAAGGGATGACATCACAACTGCATTCACCAATAATACAGAAACTTATTACAGGAGTTTATAGAGATACTGTATTAGCATCTCTTGTCCATTACATGCAGATTCCTGCTATTAAATTATATTGCTAAACAGTTTATGTGATACGTGTCAGGTAGGTCCGTGTTAGTGGTCTCAGAAACAGTTATTAATGAATAGTGCCCCTTCCTGAGTGCGCAGCTCCCATGTTACTTAGAAACAATGGTTATCTGGCTTTCCGATACGGGGCATTGTGGAGAGGGAAGTGAGCGTGTGAAACACTATTACACTATTTTTAGACACAACAGAAAAACTACATCACTTTCTAACATTGCAAAATGTTTTCACTTTCAAAACCTGTGGGGAAATATAAATGGCTAACATGTCATAGTGTTACACTGGGATGGGATATATTAAAAACGTTGCTCGCTAGTTATATTCGTAAGTTCTTTCCCGTGGGCAGCAAACGAAGGAGTAATAATTCCAAACCAATGTAGCTTAACAAAAAGATTAAGGAACTAATGGCCAAAAAGAGGCGAGCATTCAAAAAGTATAAATCGGACGGGAAGGCAGAGTCATTCCAGTACCATAAGGATTGTAACAAAATATGCAAAAAAGAAATCAGAAAAACGGAAAAGCTAATAGCAAAGGAAAGTAACTCGAACACAAAAAAGTTTTTTAAATACATTAACAGCAAAAGATTAAAGAAAGAGTGTATAGGCCATTTAATAGGCAATTTGGGAGTCCTAATTAAAGACGACAATGACATACCTTCAGCCTCATACCCACACACACTCCCTCCTGCCCACTCCGCTCTGCCAATGACTGTCTCCTCTTGTCCTCCCTACACCTCCAGCCTTATACCCACACACACTCCCTCCTGCCCACTCCGCTCTGCCAATGACTGTCTCCTCTTCTCCAGCCTCATACCCACATACACTCCCTCCTGCCCACTCCGCTCTGCCAATGACTGTGTCCTCTTCTCCTCCCAATACCTCCAGCCTCATACCCACACACACTCCCTCCTGCCCACTCCGCTCTGCCAATGACTGTCTCCTCTTCTCCTCCCTATACCTCCAGCCTCATACCCACATACACTCCCTCCTGCCCACTCCGCTCTTCCAATGACTCTCTTCTCCTCCCTACACCTCCAGCCTCGTACCCACATACACTCCTTCCTGCCCACTCCGCTCTGCCAATGACTGTCTCCTCTTCTCCCTACACCTCCAGCCTCATACCCACACACACTCCCTCCTGCCCACTCCGCTCTGCCAATGACTGTCTCCTCTTCTCCTCCCTACACCTCCAGCCTCATACCCACACACACTCCCTCCTGCCCACTCCGCTCTGCCAATGACTGTCTCCTCTTCTCCTCCCTATACCTCCAGCCTCATACCCACATACACTCCCTCCTGCCCACTCCGCTCTTCCAATGACTTTCTCTTCTCCTCCCTACACCTCCAGCCTCGTACCCACATACACTCCTTCCTGCCCACTCCGCTCTGCCAATGACTGTCTCCTCTTCTCCCTACACCTCCAGCCTCATACCCACATACACTCCCTCCTGCCCACTCCGCTCTGCCAATGACTGTGTCCTCTTCTCCTCCCAATACCTCCAGCCTCATACCCACACACACTCCCTCCTGCCCACTCCGCTCTGCCAATGACTGTCTCCTCTTCTCCTCCCTATACCTCCAGCCTCATACCCACATACACTCCCTCCTGCCCACTCCGCTCTTCCAATTACTTTCTATTCTCCTCCCTACACCTCCAGCCTCTTCTCCCTACACATCCAGCCTCATACCCACATACACTCCCTCCTGCCCACTCCGCTCTGCCAATGACTGTGTCCTCTTCTCCTCCCAATACCTCCAGCCTCATACCCACACACACTTACTCCTGCCCACTCCGCTCTGCCAATGACTGTCTCCTCTTCTCCTCCCTACACCTCCAGCCTCATACCCACACACACTCCCTCCTGCCCACTCCACTCTGCCAATGACTGTCTCCTCTTCTCCTCCCTACACCTCCAGCCTTATACCCACACACACTCCCTCCTGCCCACTCCGCTCTGCCACTGTCTCCTCTTCTCCTCCCTACACCTCCAGCCTTATACCCACACACACTCCCTCCTGCCCACTCCGCTCTGCCAATGACTGTCTCCTCTTCTCCTTCCTATACCTCCAGCCTCATACCCACATACACTCCCTCCTGCCCACTCCACTCTGCCAATGACTGTCTCCTCTTCTCCTCCCTACACCTCCAGCCTCATACCCACATACACTCCCTCCTGCCCACTCCGCTCTGCCAATGACTGTCTCCTCTTCTCCTTCCTACACCTCCAGCCTTATACCCACACAAATTCCCTCCTGCCCACTCCGCTCTGCCAATGACTGTCTCCTCTTCTCTTCCCTACACATCCAGCCTCATACCCACATACACTCCCTCCTGCCCACTCCGCTCTGCCAATGACTGTCTCCTCTTCTCCTCCCTACACCTCCAGCCTCATACCCACATACACTCCCTCCTGCCCACTCCGCTCTGCCAATGACTGTCTCCTCTTCTCCTCCCTACACCTCCAGCCTCGTACCCACACACACTCCCTCCTGCCCACTCCGCTCTGCCACTGTCTCCTCTTCTCCTCCCTACACCTCCAGCCTTATACCCACACACACTCCCTCCTGCCCACTCCGCTCTGCGAATGACTGTCTCCTCTTCTCCTCCCTCCTCCCTACACCTCCAGCCTTATACCCACACACACTCCCTCCTGCCCACTCCGCTCTGCCAATGACTGTCTCCTCTTCTCCTCCCTCCTCCCTACACCTCCAGCCTTATACCCACACACACTCCCTCCTGCCCACTCCGCTCTGCCAATGACTGTCTCCTCTTCTCCTTCCTATACCTCCAGCCTCATACCCACATACACTCCCTCCTGCCCACTCCACTCTGCCAATGACTGTCTCCTCTTCTCCTCCCTACACCTCCAGCCTCATACCCACATACACTCCCTCCTGCCCACTCCGCTCTGCCAATGACTGTCTCCTCTTCTCCTTCCTACACCTCCAGCCTTATACCCACACAAATTCCCTCCTGCCCACTCCGCTCTGCCAATGACTGTCTCCTCTTCTCTTCCCTACTCATCCAGCCTCATACCCACATACACTCCCTCCTGCCCACTCCGCTCTGCCAATGACTGTCTCCTCTTCTCCTTCCTATACCTCCAGCCTCATACTCACATACACTCCCTCCTGCCCACTCCACTCTGCCAATGACTGTCTCCTCTTCTCCTCCCTACACCTCCAGCCTCATACCCACATACACTCCCTCCTGCCCACTCCGCTCTGCCAATGACTGTCTCCTCTTCTCCTTCCTACACCTCCAGCCTTATACCCACACAAATTCCCTCCTGCCCACTCCGCTCTGCCAATGACTGTCTCCTCTTCTCTTCCCTACACATCCAGCCTCATACCCACATACACTCCCTCCTGCCCACTCCGCTCTGCCAATGACTGTCTCCTCTTCTCCTCCCTACACCTCCAGCCTCATACCCACATACACTCCCTCCTGCCCACTCCGCTCTGCCAATGACTGTCTCCTCTTCTCCTTCCTATACCTCCAGCCTCATACCCACATACACTCCCTCCTGCCCACTCCGCTCTGCCAATGACTGTCTCCTCTTCTCCTTCCTACACCTCCAGCCTTATACCCACACAAATTCCCTCCTGCCCACTCCGCTCTGCCAATGACTGTCTCCTCTTCTCTTCCCTACACATCCAGCCTCATACCCACATACACTCCCTCCTGCCCACTCCGCTCTGCCAATGACTGTCTCCTCTTCTCCTCCCTACACCTCCAGCCTCATACCCACATACACTCCCTCCTGCCCACTCCGCTCTGCCAATGACTGTCTCCTCTTCTCCTCCCTACACCTCCAGCCTCGTACCCACACACACTCCCTCCTGCCCACTCCGCTCTGCCACCGTCTCCTCTTCTCCTCCCTACACCTCCAGCCTTATACCCACACACACTCCCTCCTGCCCACTCCGCTCTGCGAATGACTGTCTCCTCTTCTCCTCCCTCCTCCCTACACCTCCAGCCTCATACCCACATACACTCCCTCCTGCCCACTCCACTCTGCCAATGACTGTCTCCTCTTCTCCTCCCTACACCTCCAGCCTCATAGCCACATACACTCCCTCCTGCCCACTCCGCTCTGCCAATGACTGTCTCCTCTTCTCCTTCCTATACCTCCAGCCTTATACCCACACAAACTCCCTCCTGCCCACTCCGCTCTGCCAATGACTGTCTCCTCTTCTCCTCCCAATACCTCCAGCCTCATACCCACACACACTCACTCCTGCCCACTCCGCCAATGACTTTATCCTCTTCTCCTTCCTACACCTCCAGCCTTATACCCACACACACTCCCTCCTGCCCACTCCACTCTGCCAATGACTGTCTCCTCTTCTCCTCCCTACACCTCCAGCCTCATAGCCACATACACTCCCTCCTGCCCACTCCGCTCTGCCAATGACTGTCTCCTCTTCTCCTTCCTATACCTCCAGCCTTATACCCACACAAACTCCCTCCTGCCCACTCCGCTCTGCCAATGACTGTCTCCTCTTCTCCTCCCAATACCTCCAGCCTCATACCCACACACACTCCCTCCTGCCCACTCCGCCAATGACTTTATCCTCTTCTCCTTCCTACACCTCCAGCCTTATACCCACACACACTCCCTCCTGCCCACTTCACTCTGCCAATGACTTTCTCCTCTTCTCCTCGCTACACCTCCAGCCTCGTACCCACATACACTCCCTCCTGCCCACTCCGCTCTGCCAATGACTTTCTCCTCTTCTCCTTCCTACATCTCCAGCCTCATACCCACATACACTCCCTCCTGCCCACTCCACTCTACTAATGACTGTCTCCTCTTCTCCTCCCTACACCTCCAGCCTCATACCCACACACACTCCCTCCTGCCCACTCCGCTCTGCCACTGTCTCCTCTTCTCCTTCCTACACCTCCAGCCTCATACCCACACACACTCCCTCCTGCCCACTCTGCTCTGCCAATGACTTTCTCCTCTTCTCCTCCCTACACCTCCAGCCTCGTACCCACATACACTCCCTCCTGCCCACTCCGCTGTTCCAATGACTGTCTCCTCTTCTCCTCCCAATACCTCCAGCCTCATACCCACATACACTCCCTCCTGCCCACTCCGCTCTGCCAATGACTGTCTCTTCTCCTCCCTACACCTCCAGCCTTATACCCACACACACTCCCTCCTGCCCACTCCACTCTGCCAATGCACGTCTCCTCTTGTCCTCATTGATCACCTCTTTCCACCATCAGGATTTCTTCCCCGATTCTCTTTCCACCCAGTTACACAGCCTTTAAACCTACCCTTAAATCCAATCTCTTTATTAAAACTTGTGACCCCTCGTCATGACTCTCTAGTCTCTGGTGCAGTGGCGTCACAAGGCGGGTGCGGGGGGTGTGCGGCCCGCACCCGGGTGTGACGCCTGGAGGAGGGTGACACCAAATGTCAGCTCCTCCGCACTGACAGGAACCAGGTGCTGCAGTGAGAAAGTCTCCTACAGCACCCGGCTCCTGTCATAGAAGAGGAGCCGACAGCGGACGGAGACTGGCTCTGGGGGAAGCCCCGTATCTCCGGAGATGCTGGGCACGCCCCCAGAGTGACGATTCCGGGATCCCCGTGAAGCCACGCCCCATAAGTACAAGGCCACACCCCTTTCTTGCCACGATCGCGGCAGGAGATCAGGGGCGCGCACCGGGTGTCACCACACCGGGTGACGCCTCTGCTCTGGTGTACTTCATCTTAGCTTAGATATATTTAAGTAAGGAACCATTATCATGTGGCTCCTTGCTGGTTAATCATAGATCTAGATTGGGGAAATGGAGGTGTGAGGTGTGGTGCCTCTGGACTGGCTGAGCTGGATGGCCTTAGTGTGGCATACCTTTACATTCTATTAACACTTTTCACACACTAATTTCTTTAACACTATTTCTCCATTTTAATTACATCTCATTTTTGTATCACTTTCTCTATAGCTGCGGCTTCCTAACACTAATTTATTAACACTATAGTTTTTTCACTGGTATGCTACGCTTGGTTTTTTGGCTTATGCTGGTGTTTTGGGGTGCCACACCCTGCACCTAGATATAGCGCTAGGGACCCCAAATATACAGAGACACCTTGATGCGGCTTTGGGGCTTAGTCATACATTTGCGTAAATATATGTAACTGAGAGCTCTGAATTCTAATATTGTGTGGGATTTACATCTGGTTACTGTTATCATTAAGTGTGCTGGGGGAAACAAAATGCCTTTTTTTTTTATTTCATAGTGGCGCTGGTAGGGTGTGAAATAGGTGAAAGGTAATTATACAAATAACAATATGAATAAAACGTCTTATCTCAGTATGTTGTACGTATCCAACCAAGTTTAGGAATATGTGAAGACATAAAGATCATATTGTAGCTGTTTAACAATAGAAAGTATGAAGTATGTAACCATACATGTACTTTGAGACAATAGTAAAAGATCAAACATTTTTTATTAGATCAATAACATATATAAAAAAAAGCCATAAGCAATTAAATAAAAGTCAAATATCAGTGAAGAAAAATCCAGTAAAAGTAAATCACTGGACAATATAAGAAATAATTTTCATTTCTTTCCCTTCAAAAAAGTCAGACTTTACTAATCTGGGGTCAGGAAGAAGGAATATCAAGTCAGAATGACTCTATTAGCTGTAGTCTGTGAGCTACACTACTTGTGCTCTATGTACTCCGTCCAGTGATACAGTCTTAAGGGCCGTATTCACGGCCTGATTTGGGGAGAGATGTGTGCTGAGCGTGCGGGAGAAGATGGGGGGACGACGCTCATTCTCAGTGGGGAAAATGAGCGACCTGCTAGATTGATCAATCTAGCACCAGCGATAGCTATGCACGGGGCCGCGCATCGCTATCGCTGTGGGGGTATACACGGAGTAATCACTGCTTAAAATCTAAGCAATCTAGTTAGATTGATTAGATTTTAAGCAGCGATCGCTCCGTGAGTACCTCCCTTTAGTGGAAAGCAATTTTAAAATAATCTGATATTTTCTTAATACAACATAAACAACCATTGTTTCAATTGAACCAACCGCAAATAAGAACACAGGGCCTAATTCAGACCTGATCGCAGCAGAAAATTTGTTAGTAGATGGGCAAAACCATGTGCACTGCAGGTGGGGCAAATGTAACATGTGCAGAGAGAGTTCGATTTGAGTGGGTTATATTGTTTCTGTGCATGATAAATACTGGCTGCTTTATTTTTACACTGCAATTTAGATTTAAGTTTGAACACACCCGACCCAAATCTAACTCTCTCTGCACATGTTACATCTGCCCCACCTGCAGTGCACATGGTTTTGCCCATCTGCTAACAAATTTGCGATCAGGTCTGAATTAGGCCAACAAAGCGAAAATCCATACAGCAACGGAAAGAACTATCTCACGTAGTGGCCTGTACGAGAGTGCTTTCTCTCTGTCGCTACTGATCCTCTTCTCAGTGGTGAATTTCCCATGAGGCACGTGCCTAGGGGCGGGCATTGTTTGGGGGTGGCACTTGGATGCTTGTGTTGGTGACGTCAGCCCAATAAGTACCAGTAACTGCAAAACATTTCCACTGTTCTGTACCATATGCCATCCTGAATGGAGTGTAAACGGGTAGAACTTGCACATACTGCCCCAGTAAGATCTGCGTTTAAGTTGCCGGCTGTCAGGAACTCGGCAGTCGGAATACAGATACCGGAATCCCGACACTTGTCAAAATGCAGACGGCGGAATTCCAACCGGGTCAGGAGACCAACAACGGAATCCCAATAGCCGACATCCTGAATGGAAATATATTGGGCTGGTTTGTGTTAGGGTGGGGTGGAGGTTAGGATTAGGTGCATCCTAAAGGGGGTTAGGGATAGGCTGGGGGGGAGGGGGTGTTAGGCACTACCGCGGGGAGGTTAGGGTTAGGCACTAAGGGAGGAGGTTAGGGTTAGGCACTAAGGGAGGTGGTTAGGGTTAGGCACTAAGGGAGGAGGTTAGGGTTAGGCACTAAGGGAGGAGGTTAGGGTTAGGCACTAAGGGAGGTGGTTAGGGTTAGGCACTAAGGGAGGAGGTTAGGGTTAGGCACTAAGGGAGGAGGTTAGGCACTAAGGGAGGAGGTTAGGGTTAGGCACTAAGGGAGGAGGTTAGGCACTAAGGGAGGAGGTTAGGGTTAGGCACTAAGGGAGGAGTTTAAGTCTAAGCACTAAGGGCGGAGGTTAGGATTAGGCACTAAGGGGGGAGGGTAGTGTTAGGCATTAAGGGAGGAGGTTAGGGTTAGGCTGCCGGGAGGGGGGAGGTTAGGGTTAGGCACTAAGGGAGGAGGTTAGGCAGTAAGGGAGAGGTTAGGGTTAGGCAGTAAGGGAGGAGGTTAGGGTTAGGCAGCAAGGGAGGAGGTTAGAGTTAGGCTGCCGGAAGGGAGGAGGTTAGGGTTAGGCTGCCGGAAGGGAGGAGGTTAGGGTTAGGCTGCCGGAAGGGAGGAGGTTAGGGTTAGGCTGCCGGAAGGGAGGAGGTTAGGGTTAGGCTGCCGGAAGGGAGGTGTAGTATCTATGAAGATACTTTATGTGCATTAGATGGATGAGTTAGTGTACCTTTAAGAATCTTGCCGTACAGATGAACATGTGATCAGGAAGTAGAAGGGAGATACAGCATGATTCATGTACATCAAGATAGAACAGGAGGGTTAGAGGGTAGGGGAGAGGGGGAACATACTTACCTCGTTTTCATACTTAAGTAGTTGGTGAATTTGTGGCCCAACAAAGATTCCTTTCTTAACTTCAGCATCACTCAGAAGTGGACGTTTTTCATACACATAACAAAAATTGTCGGCAATGTTAACACATTTATGTGGTAGCATCCTGGCTCTTGCTGTCAGTTGTAACCACAAAACTCAAACCTATAAAAGGAAAATCACTCATACTAACCTTCACTTGATGCAAGCTATATGCAGACAGGAAACAAAGCGTGGTATACAATGACTCCTGTATTCAGGTGTGCCAACCTAAATATTCTGTAGACGCCAACATTCCCTAGTATTTAACTAAAATACCCCTACAGTATTATCAGAAATTGGCTATATCTTGGAACCGAGAGATAACGGAGAGATTTAAAGGTCATATTCGTTCTTTGCACGTTGAAATTAGAACTACTGTATTTTCACGTCTGAAGCATATTCACTATTGCGCTGGGTCAGTGAGGTCATCCGGCCGTCCAAACTAGTTGGTTCATTTGCAGGCGATGCCCACCATGGGCCATTGAAATGGCAACTGCATTCCAAATCACCACAATGTAACAGCCGCATGGCGGCGTGTACAAAAATACGCAATCCCAGGGTTACGATAAATAAGGCATATCAGAATCAGCTTTATTGGCCAGGTATACTTGCGTATGCTAGGAATTTGTCTTCGGTTTGCTATACAGCAGCCAAGTAAGTAACAGATAAGTGGGGGGGGGGGGGGGGGGGGGGGGGGGGGGGGGGGGGGGGGGGCAAGTAAAGTCACACAGATAGGTATACCGCAGGGACACAAGTGGGTTACATGTACATCTAATCAATGTTCAGGAGTTCAGCAGGCGGACCGCTCCGGGAAAAACTTTTGAGGCTTCTGGTGGACCTGGCAGGGCCCTGTAACGCCTGCCTGAAGGAAGCAAGTTACACATGCTGTGGCCGGGTGTAGCTGGTCCTTTACTATCTTCGTTGCCCACTTTTTAGCTCTGGCCAGGTACAGGTCCTGGACTGAGGAAAGGTCGGCCCCGATGATCTTCTCTGCGGTTCTGACCACCTTTTGGAGCCTGCATCTGTCCCTCGCGCTGGCGGAGCTGTACCTTACGAGTATCGAGGAGCACAGTACCGACTCCACAATCGCGGAGTAGAAGAGGAGCAGAAGCTTCTGTGGGATGTTGAACTTCCTTAGTTGCCTGAGGAAGAACAACCTCTGCTGCGATTTCCCAACAGTGGCGTCAGTGTTGGACCCCCATTTAAGGTCCCGGGAGATTGTGGTCCCTAGAAACTTGAAGGAATCCACTAGCGATACCACACTGTCAGCAATCGTTAGCGGAGGTGCACTAGATGACTTCTTCCTGAAGTCCACTATCATCTCGACAGTTTTGAGGGGGTTGAGCTCAAGGTTGTTGTGGATGCACCACTGGGCCAAGCGGTCTACTTCCCGTCTATAGGCCGATTCGTCCCCGTCCTTGATTAGGCTGATGACGGTGGTGTCATCAGCGAATTTGATGATCTTTACTGATTGCGCCTCTGAGGTACAGTCATTTGTATACAGGGAGAAGAGCAGGGGTGAGAGGACATAGCCCTTAGGGGCCCCTGTACTAATGGACCGCGCTTGAGAGGTGAATTCCCCCGCTTTCACCACCTGTGTCCTATCTGTCAGGAAGTCTACTATCCAGGAAAAGGTAGCTTCTGGGACCCTAAGCGAAGTAATTTGGGGTGGAGGATGCTGGGGACGATTGTATTGAAGGCCGAGGTGAAATCAACAAACAGGACCCTCGCGTAGGTACCGGGAATGTCTAGGTGCTGTAGAATGTAGTGCAGGCCCAGGTTGACTGCATCCTCGACACACCGATTCGATCGATAGGCGAACTGCAGGGGGTCTAGTTGGGGGCCAGTCACATAATAACAATGTAATACTAAAAAGGGGAATATCTGAATGGCGTGTAGGTAAAAATGTATCACGGCTTTGCACGTGAAGTATCACCACACATAAAAACGAGGAATTGAATAAATATAGATTTGCAAAAACTATAAAACAAAAGCAATGATTTACCATGTTTTATGATGCAAGCCCTGAGGTATACCTCACGTTATAATAAGAAAAGAAAAGAAAAACAACTGAGATACATAGAGTGAGACTGTGCATTTATATTGTAGCATGTGGTAATTATGGGATTAATTACAGCAGCTGGCACCAGCCTCTCTCAGCTACTGCACCCAGGATGTAAAGGTTTGGCGCCCATCCCATATAAGAGTCTAGAATTCTCCAGCAGCCTCCAATGGCATACACACTGGTTCCAGCATCTGGGGGCACCAAGAGCCCGTGAGTCAGCAGCTGGGTCTGCGCCGCGCCTGCCATCTGCAGAGCCTGCTAAGACACAGGATCCCCATCACCCGAATTATTAAGACCTCAGAGCGTGTCTTTGTGTTTCTAGGTTGTAAAAATTGAGCAATCTCTCTCTTCAAGTGCTTTTGGCAATCGTTCTAGTGTAACTTGTTACCTCAACCGCTTTATTCCGGTCTCCCTGACCCAATGCCAAGAAGAGCGGAGCAAAAATCTGTCTCACACTCAGCAGTGAGCGATGCAACAGTGTAACTATGCGCAACTGAACGGAAAGTGGATTGGTTTATCATCTGATCAGGAAAATGTGCGGTAATGTTGGTGTGGAGTTGTCTACCCACCCAGTGCAGGGAACACTGTCCATGCCCACAGCCAACGGGGCTGATTCTGTGTTGTGAGCAAAGCAAAACAACTAAGTAACACCTGGACAAATCATGTTGTAATGCAAAGGGGGCACGTACATCTACTTACCGAAGCCCTGTGCGAAACGTGCGTCGGGTGTTTTTAGGGGGTCAGCACTCTGGCATAACCCCTAATATCAGTTGTCGCATCCTCTATTACTCCTAGACGGGATCAGGGAGGACAGAAACCTGCCATAGAGCAGAAGGGATCCCTACCGGATCAGGAATCTGGGGTGGATTGTCAGCTGAAAGTAAACCGAGTAGCAAGTAACTTTGTATCTGGACCAAACCAGGTTGCAATACAAGGGGTGCAAATACTTTTATTTATTTAGTTTCCGCATGCAGGGTAAATACCGTCTGCTTTTGCATGTAGCCCACAAATGTTGGGCAGCATTATTATTACACTGTAATGTAAATCTAGCTTAGGACACTTCCCCTCCCAAATCTACGTAGATCTTTCTGCATATGTTACATCTGCCCCATCTGCTGCACATCCTGGCTATCCCAAGGTGCAAAGTGACTTTGGCCCTCATTCCGAGTTGATTGCTAGCTGCCGATGTTCACTGCGTAGCCATCATTTTAAAAAATGGCAAAACTACGCATGCATATGAGCCGCAATGCGCACACGTGTCGTACGGGTACAAAGAGCATTGTTGTTTTAAACTGCTTCTAGCAACGATTCCATTCGTACAGCTGAACGCAAGGAGATTGACAGGAAGAGGGCGTTTATGGGTGTCAACTGACCGTTTTCTGGGAATGTTTGGAAAAACGCAGGTGTGTTCAGCCGTTTGCAGGGCGGGTGTCTGACGTCAATTCCGGGACCTTCGTCGCAGCAATCATCGCACAGAATAAGTAACTACAGGGCTGGTCTTGTTTTGCACAAAATATGTTTGCAGGCGCTCGGCTGCACAGGCGATCGCACTCTTGCAAAGCGAAAATACACTCCCCCGTGGGCGGCGACTATGCGTTTGCACATCTGCTAAAAGTAGCTAGCGAGCGATCAACTCGGAATGAGGGCCCTTATGTCATAAGAAGCAGATGTGTCCAAATTTTAATATAGAATATATAACAATAGACTCCTACAAATACCTATACTCTCGCATACTCTGAGGACAATATAAGTGTATGAGACTTGTGTTACTCACACCGTATATTGTATGATAAACAAGGCCTAAAGCAGCGATGTACGGAAACCCAAAGATTACGCACATCTTAGATGCCTTCAGATCCGGGCCTCACTGGTTCCAGCAGCGCGATATCGTCGGACATCCTGAGGGTCACTCAGATATCCGATGGTCATGCAGATGATCCGATGATGCGCCCCCGGACACAGCAGCGGAGCACAGAAGCCGGCATGAGGTGCCTGTATACACAAGATGCCTCTTGTGGCTGTAGCACAGATGCACAGGCTCCGTTATAGCGTCTGCCCCATAGTCCGGTGGCTCACGGAATGTGCCAAATAATGGTGAAATCCATTTAATATATATCATTTATTTGCTAATATTAGTCTCAGCCTATATTCATCATTTGATTTTAGATTAGATTTGACGTCAATGTCACACAGTTGAAGTACTCCGGTTACACCATGAAGATCCCGGCATTTAGTGCAATCCATTGGTTACTCTATCAGGACACAGCGATCACCTTCCTTACCTGCTGCATAAACTGAAGTCCAGAGCAAATCCTGTAGGAGGGCCGTTTGCCATCAGTCATTTCAGATACTGCAGCAGCAATACCGGCGCTCCTGTGCGTAACAGACTGATTGCTACAGAAACGTCTGCCGTGTTACTGGGTGCATTTATCTACCCATAGAAACAATGCAATTAAGCTCTGTTCCCCGCCCACTGAAATATATTTCTGCGCACCCTGATTACTGCTAGTCTCTGTGCATTCATTTTATATTTTCTGACTTATTGGGCGGGATGTACTAAAGCCTAAAATGCGATTAAAAGCCCAGAAAAGAACTTTGAGTTTTTTCTGCATTTCCATATGTACCAAGCTCCAGCACACATTCCGGGGCTTGGAGGCGGTGGATTACCCAGTAGAAGCGTATGGCTTCTTTTCGCACTCCGCCGTGAGAGGGATCCAATGAAATTCTCTCCCAGCACCTCCCACGGCTGCCGCATCAGTCTGCGCATGTACAGGAGAGCTCCCGGGTCCTAAACTCGGAATTCCAGTGATCGCGAAGGGCAGCTCTGTCCTTTGCGTTACTAATCGCGTTTCTTTTAAATTCAATAGTTTTTATTGATTTATTGTTTTTCAAGAAAACATAAAGACAAAAACTAAGGGGGTCATTCCGAGTTGTTCGCTCGTTATTTTTTTCTCGCAACGGAGCGATTAGTCGCTAATGCGCATGCGCAATGTCCGCAGTGCGACTGCGCCAAGTAAATTTGCTATGCAGGTAGGTATTTTACTCACGGCATTACGAGGTTTTTTCTTCGTTCTGGTGATCGTAATGTGATTGACAGGAAGTGGGTGTT
The DNA here is from genome assembly GCF_028390025.1 of Pseudophryne corroboree. Classification (NCBI taxonomy): domain Eukaryota; kingdom Metazoa; phylum Chordata; class Amphibia; order Anura; family Myobatrachidae; genus Pseudophryne; species Pseudophryne corroboree. The sequence continues at coordinate 25,161,200 of NC_086444.1, read as the reverse complement.
TCTGGGCGGAAACAGGCCGTTTTATGGGAGTGTGTGAAAAAACGCTACCGTTTCTGGGAAAAACACGGGAGTGGCTGGAGAAACGGGGGGAGTGTCTGGGCGAACGCTGGGTGTGTTTGTGACGTCAAACCAGGAACGACAAGAACTGAACTGATCGCACTGGCAGAGTAAGTCTCGAGCTACTCAGAAACTGCACAGAGAAGTCTTTTCGCAATATTGCGAATCTTTCGTTCGCAATTTTGATAAGCTAAGATTCACTCCCAGTAGGCGGCGGCTTAGCGTGTGCAAAGCTGCTAAAAGCAGCTTGCGAGCGAACAACTCGGAATGACCCCTTAAATCAGAACATTTCCTAAACTAGGGAATACGCAGATTCCCAATTCTAATAATATCCATGTGCAGCAGTAAAAAGGTGCTTAATTCCGAAAAATATATCTAAAAATCAGAACCAATGTTGCAGGTCAAGATGGAGTGTTCAGGTAATTGTACGGTGTACAGAGTCTCCTGTGGCAACAAGATACAGTTATGTAACAAATCACACATCATCGAGTACAGGCAGAGGAGCGGCTGGTCGCAGGCGCCAAGAAGAAGAAACACCATAAAAGAAGGAGAGGCAATGCTCCCGATGCAAATCTAGGCTCACAAAACCACTCTAACCCCCACACACCTAGACGTGGAGCCCACAGTGGTGAGTGCTCAGATACTCCGTTTCCGGGAGTGTGGAGACAAGCCCTCTACCCCACAAGTCTTGGTATTTTTTCCCCGCTTTCCTGGCTAAATATACATATTTCTCGTGAGAGGCCGTATCATTTACAAGTGAAACCCAGGTCCGTATTGTGGGCGTATCTTTGGCAAGCCAAAGCCTGGCGATACACACCTTGGCCAGGCCACAGAGATTAATTACATATCGTCTGGCAGGGGAATCCAAGGCATCCTCCTCCACAGCTGATAGCACACAGGTCGTCTGGGAGCATACAGATGAGGGAATTCCAGTCGACACCAGGACGCTAATAACATCCGACCAGAATACAGCAATCTTGGGGCAACGCCAGATAATGTGCCAGAAATCTGCATCCAGACTACTTAAGACATCTGGTGGAATGAGTACCCCCTATATGGCACAATCGCACTGGTGTCATATATACTCTGTGTATAATAAACAGTTGGATTTGTTGATATCTAGTGGTGGTAGTGGATAATCGTGGAGAACATAGAGCACCCTCCTATATCTCATCAGAGGTGGAACCCAAGTCAGATTCCCACTTATTCCTAAGAGGAGATAACGGGTCAGAGTAATGAGATCGAAGTACACCCGTATAGATGTTGGCTATCAGATGTCCATTCCCCAGGATCTGTAGGAGAGACTTGACCGGGGAGTCAGTAATCATTGGGGGGGTATCGGGAAACTGTGCGTTAATCGCATGTCTCAATTGCAGGTAGCGGTAAAAATGAGAGGAGGGTACACTGTAATCCTGTTGGAGTTGCAGGAAGGATTTCAGTATACCATCGTTATACAAGTGTCCCAGGGATGTCACCCCCCACCTCCCGAGTCTGTAGCGAAGTTCAGTTCTGGGAAGCCGAGGGCATTGTCCAGTGGAGTATCTGGGTCTATACCTTGGCCCATTAAGACAACATGTACCTGTTTCCATACAAGAATGGCCTGTTTTATTATAGAGATCTTGGACAATTTGGGGTTCCCACAGAGGAGCATCTGCAAAGGAGACCCATCAGGATACTCCTGTAAAAGCATTTGGGAGTGTACAGTGAGGGCATCGGAATCAGTTACCCACTCCCATACATGTGCCAACTGCGCAGCGTAGTAGTAAAATCTAAAGATAGGGAGAGCTAAGCCTCCCAGCACTCTTGGTCTGGTCAAGACGTCAAGCCTCAATCGTGCTCTCCTGCTGGCCCAGATCAAGGAAGATAGCAAACTGTCAATCTGTCTGAATATTTTTAAACCAATATACATAGGGGACTGCAGGAGGACATAAAGAAGTTTAGGCAAATACACCATTTTCACCAAGTTGACCCTACCAGTAGCAGTCAAAGACAGAGTCCCCCAAACCTTGACCTTTGAGCGAAGATACATAATCTGTGGCATAATATTAAGGGAGACGTAGGTACATGGGTCATTCGATACCCATATACCCAGGTATTTGAAAGAATCTACCCATGCAAGCGGGGTATGGATCAAGGGGGACACCGGGATCGGGCCCCTAAGTGGAGTAATGGTGGATTTATCCCAGTTAATTTTGAGCCCGGAGAAGCGTCCGTAGTTGGATATCATATCAAGGATTTTAGGCAAAGAGGAAACATAATCGTCAATGAAGAGCAGGAGGTCATCAGCATATAATGCTATCCTGTCCTCTCTTGCGCCCACCCTTACACCCTGCATATCTTGAGTAGCTCTAATCAAACACGCCAGTGGCTCAATGGCAATGGCAAACAGAGTTGGGGACAGAGGACAGCCTTGTCTCGTTCCCCTGGACAGGGGGAAGGAGTGCGACACAAACCCGTTCACCGAGACTCTGGCCATGGGCTGGAAATACAGTAATTTAACGTAGCTGATAAAGTTGGGACCCATGCCAAACCTACCCATAGCCTCCTAGAGGAAGGCCCACTCCGAGTCAAAAGCCTTTGCGGCATCTAAAGAGGCTATAACGGCAGAGCAGGCCTCCCCCCGAGAAACCTGGAAATGAGTGAACAGGCACCTCAAGTTAACAGCAGTGGACTTACCAGGCATGAAGCCCGTTTGGTCAGGGTGAATGATTTGAGTGATAACCCGATTAAGTCTGGAAGCCAGAACCTTGGCTAAGATTTTAATATCCGTGGGCAGCAGGGAAATAGGATGGTATGATTCAACCCTCCTGGGATCCTTATCCGGCTTGGGAATCACTATAATCAAAGCCTCCGCCATAGACGGGGGAAGCACGTTTTGGGCAAAAATGTTATTGAATAAATTAAGCAATTGAGGGGCAAAATTTTTAGCATGTTTCTTATATAATTCTGATGGAATACCATCAAGGCCGGAGGCCTTACCATCGGGGGAGGCAGAGATCGCCATCTCAATCTCCTTTAGTGACAAAGGAGCATCGAGAAGGGCCCTGGCCTCACTGGAGATACAGGGCAATTGAATTCCATCTAAGTAATCACCCAGTTCTAGGGGGGGGAACAGGTCAATTTGGAACTATATAATGCCTGATAGTATGAAACAAATTCCACTACAATCTGGGGGGTGCAGTCCAGTATTGTCCCAGCCGAATTCAAAACCTCCACTACTGTATGAGAGGATCGGTCTCCTCTTGCAAGATTAGCCAAATAAGAACCTGGTCTGTCCCCGGTAGCATATTGTACATGCAAGGAGAAGAGAAGTCTGTGCTGGGTTTTCCCCCACAGGTATTCCTTCCATTCACCCTGAGCATGGAGCCAATCGCGTTTCTTAGTACATACCCGAAAGGTATGCACACGATAAGTGACGGGATGTCCCGCTTTGCGGATGCGATGCTTAGTACATCCCACCCATTGTGAGCGCATTTTGCACACTTTGGTCGCACGCAATGGAGATATGCACGCAGATGGCGGATGTCTTAGCTCGCACTACTCATGGGACCCGATGATTACTGCGCGGAGTGGTGCAGAACAAATCTGGATTTTAGTGATTGCTTCAGGGAGATGGCAAGGGGGGAGACTAGACCGACGTGGGGCGTGTTGCTGACAGTGACTGGGTCTCAAGACGCACAACCGCTCACTCAGTACGCCATGCTCAGATGGAGAAACTGCACCAGCCACAGGACAGGTGGAAGTCCCAAAGGTGGGTCTGATGGGGCATCTAAAGATGCACCAGGACGGATATGCACCGCCGCAAGACGCTGTAGGTGGCGTCTCACTGGTCACAAAATTTTCCATGACATTAGCGTAAAGATGCAGCCGGGGGCGACGAAGAATCATCCATTCTACAGTGCACCCAGCTTTACAAAGTGCATTTTATATAGGGACACTTACCTAACCCATTATAAGAACCTGATTTCCATTCCTGGATCATAAACACAGTCTGATATTCATCTGCTGGACTCATCTATCTCATTTGTATGCTGTGTTATCCTTTCCTACAATCCTTATATTCCCGGATACCTCCAGAACAGTGTAGGGCTCATCAGATAACATGTCTGATATAAATATAACTATTCTTTCTGGGATTAAGGTTATTTTAATTTAATTTAACTTATATCTCCAGGGTGGCTTTGTTTAGCCTTCTTGGAAATGTATAATGTAAAGGGATAGACTTTAGGACCTCTGGGGTGGAAGATTTAACTGACGTCAGCGTCCTTTTTATTATAAAGTGCTTACACTAAATTGTTTCTCTTGTGGAGCAGTGAGCACGTCTGGGACCTCACTTGGTGGAAACATCCCACCCAAGAAAGCTTTAGAGCTGAGTAATAAGCTACAAAACCTCACAAGGAAGACTGATATAGGAGAGAGATCCGTCACCCCAGGTTTGGACTGGCCCACAGGGGTACAGGGAAAACCACCGGTGGGCCCCACCTCCTGCTGTAAGGATCAGGTTCCAGACTGTGCACTTGAATTATACATTATACATATGTTACTTATACTGGACTATGGTGTATTCTCTACAGTGCATTGCTGATAAGTAATCTGATACACTATCATGCATGCAGCATCTGAATTACTGTATATATTTATGAAGGGGCCCAGACATTGCACTCTCTAATGGTTAGTCAAATCAATGAGGTGGCAGGCCACACCCCCTCTGCAGACTGGCCACACCCCTAAACATGGTCCCCTACTACTGCATTCCCCGGTGGGCCATGTCCGACACTGCGTCACCCATCCCACGAGGCAGCCAGAGGTTCAGGATCTGGGGAGAAGTGGCAGGAAAACACCCTGCATTATTGCCTATAGTTGGAGGCCTGTAAAACTGGTCATGGAGGAGTAATCTTCATCTTACTGACTTGCCATAGAGAGTAGAGGAGGAGAGCAGACACGTGTCTTAGAGGAATGGCGGCAGCGCCAGCTGGAGCAGACATAATTCACGGACACTTTTTCTGCGGAACGAGCTCACTGCATACTTGCAATGTGATGGATTTAGGGGGTGATTCAGACCTGATCGGTGGGCTGCAAACTCTACAGGGGGAGTGTAAATCCGCCGTGCAAGTGTGCGATCCCATGTGTACGCAGAGCTGCAAAAATCCAGTGTGTGCCGTCTCTGCGCAGCCCAGGACTTACTCCTACAGTGCAATCACATCAGGCTGATCAGGGCCGGAGCTGACGTCAGACTCCCGCCCTGAAAACGCTTGGGCACGCCTGCGTTTTTTCAGACACTCCCAATAAACGCTCAGTTACCACCCACAAACGGCCTCGTCTTGTCAATCACCTTGCAAACGCCCGTGTGATCGGATTTATCGCACCATCCCATCGCTGACCAGCGATGCCCTTTGTTGTTGTCCGACGAGCGTGCGCATTGCGTGCATACGCATGTGCAGTTACTAACTGATCACCCACTGTGCGAAAACGCGCAGCAGGGACCAGATCTGAATTCCCCCCGTAGATGTTTGGGAAACGCTATCAGCTCGGTAGTTCGGCTGAAGATATAAATGTAGCAAACGCTACCATTGTTCTTTTCACTTTATACCTACACAAATGTCGGCACCTGAGCTTATGTAAGAACGTAGCTACTGATGTGTCCATATTTATGGAGAATCCAGGGCTAAATCTATATTCCTGGAATCTGTATAATAATAAAGGGATTGATGCCTTAGGATTGCACGTGGTCAGCAATACTGCCTCACCTCCCTGAGGTCATGAGTTCAATTCCAGACTGAGGCACTGTGTGGAGTTTGTATGTTTTCCCCATATTTACACAGGCTTCTTCCAGGTACTTAATTTTCCTCCCATACTCCAGAACCATACTGTTAGGTGAATTGGATTCTGGATTGTAAGCTCCACTGGGACAGGAGGTGATGCAAATGACTGGAGTATCCTCTGTAAAACACTGCGGAATATGTGTGGACGATATAAATGACGGTTCATAAATAAATAAATAAATTCGTCTTTTAAGAAGATTTAGTAAAACAGGGGTAGGCAACTTGGGCCACTATATACTTACCAGTATGCCCTGCCAGAGGCACGCCAAAATTGTGGCAGGGCATGCTGAGATTTGTAGTTCCACAGCTGCTGGAATGCCACAGGTTGCCTATCCCTGCAGTAAAACAAGCCAACGGTCAGGGCAGGTTGCAAACAGCATAAACTATTAGATGAGCCAAGGATAAAGGCAAGCCTCAAACTAAATAATCCATAAAATGAGTCAAAGGTCAGGGCAGGCAGCAGACAAGGTGCAGCCAGTAAACAAGCCAAAAGTGGATATGGACAGAGAGCAACAAGGGCTAGATGCGTCATTGCTTGGAGAGAGATAAAATTAAGAGATAAAGTACCAGCCAAACAGCTCCCAACTGTCATTTTTCAAACATCCTGTAACATGGCAGTTAGGAGCTGATTGGCTGGCACTTTCTCTCTCTCCGTTTTATCACTCATCTAGCCCCAAGACTCCTATTACAGTCGGCGTACAGAAGGGCAGCATTAATTCAGTCACCAGCAGGGAGGATCTGTCCGCCATGCAATATAAACACCCTCAACCAATCAGAACACTCCTCCGAAGCGAGAAGGATTTGGCCATCACATGACCATCCAGAACACAGAGTGGCATCCCGGTTGCCTAGAAACTGTCAGCTGGGACGAAGAATAGTTTCAAAATAAAAACTCGACCAAAGTTCAACCCGTACAACATCTATTTACCGCCGGAAATCATCAGTAGACAGTCACGTCTTTAGGAGCACAAATCATGTGACCAATATACAATTCACAGATTTACTTAGGAGGCTGGCCAAAGAAGTACGACCCGGCTTACTGTTCCACCTTGGTAGAGAATTAGTGGGGCATGTACTAAGCAGTGATAAAAGTGGAGAAGTGAGCCAGTGGAGAAGTTGCCCTCGGCAACCAATCAGCTGCTCTGTATACTTTTGTAGTATGCAAATTATAAATGTTACGACAATGCTGATTGGTTGCCATGGGCAACTTCTCCACTGTTTTCACTGCTTAGTACATGTCCCCCTTAATTCATAGGTTATCAAACACTGGGGTCTATGGACGGAGATAAAGTACCAGCCAATCAGCTCCTAACTGTCATTTTTCAAACACAGCCTGTAACGTGGAAGTTAAGAGCTGATTGGCTGGTACTTTATCTCTCTCCGAGGATTAGCACATACAGTAGACCTCTTTCAAGAACCAGTGCAGGAAATCCCTGACAGTATACTGAAAATGTTCCAGGGATTTCAATGAGAGAAGCAAAGGGATAGTGTGACAAATCCCTACTGTCACATGAGTAATGATACATTGTAGCCACATGTACTGCTGAAGGAGGGGAGTGGCACATTACTGAGAGACCTCCGGGGAGGAAAGGACTCCGATAAGAGACCGAGTGGAGGGATTTGTTTTTCAGGTTGAGTTATTTGGGGATTTGCAGCTTTATCTAATCGTTCCGCTCATTTGCCAGAGCAATGTGTGAGAGGCCCTGACGCAACGCTGCCTCTCCCTGCCGACCAATGACTGAAGCCTATACGAGAGATCTGAATGTTCAGTATGCGTCCCTTTATCTAGTTTGATATCTCTTGTTCTTCACTCCAGCGTGACCACACAGCGGTATAATATTACCTATCAGGTAACCGGGCCACATTGTCACTTATCAGGTATTTATAACATGATACTGTACCGTATAAACTGGCAATCAAAACATATTGTAAGTAGCCGCTCCCTTATGTACCAAGGCCATACCCAATCACACCTCAATCCTGCTACCGTTGTAAAGCCAACGTCACCTCTGCTCAGGCGGGAGGCGGATTCCTGACATAGGGAATATACTACCCCTGACCCCATAGCAGGTGGGTATCCGGATTGAAGATAGACAGTAAATATAAATATATAGACAGTCAGTAAACGGTTGAGCAACGTAATCTCCCTCCACTCTCCCGCCCCCTTCGCTCAGTGAGTGCCCCCTCTGACCCCCCCACCCGCTGCATTCTGCCCCCACCATTGGGACCTCGCACTATATTTCTACAACACTGCATAAGGGATTTCCTTAATCCAACTGCCCAGGGCCCAATGAAACTTTATAGCATGTGTCGCAGCTCTGGAGTTTTGAAAAAATGGGACAAGATTTTGCCAGATGCTGGTGCTAGCCAAGGACACTTTACATAATATAACATGCGCAAATGGGTCTGCGGCACAGAACACGGGACTGCTAGGGTGCAGGTGGTTCCTACTCAGCAATTGGGACAGCTCCACTGATAGATAGATAGATAGATAGATAGATAGATAGATAGATAGATAGATAGATAGATAGACACACACCCAGGGATAAATCTGTAAATCCTTGGAATGACCCTGGAAATTAGGAGAATCTGTCACACGGCTGGGTGTGGTTAGTACAGGGACATAACATAACATAACATATGTAACTGTGACAGGGAAGGTGGCCCCTCTCAGCTCCGGGCCCCATAGCAGCTGCACTGCCTGAACCTATGGTAGCTACACCCTGTATAACTGTGACAGGGAAGGTGACCCCTCTCAGCTCCGGGCCCCATAGCAGCTGCACTCCCTGCACCTATGGTAGCTACACCCCTGTATATAACACATGTAACTGTGACAGGGAAGGTGGCCCTCTCAGTTCTGGCCCCATAACAGCTGCACTCCCTGCACCTATGGTAGCTACACCCTGTATATAACACATGTAACTGTGACAGGGAAGGTGGCCCCTCTCAGCTCCGAGCCCCATAGCAGCTGCACTCCCTGCACCTATGGTAGCTACACCCTGTATATAACACATGTAACTGTGACAGGGAAGGTGGCCCCTCTCAGCTCCGAGCCCCATAGCAGCTGTACTCCCTGCACCTATGGTAGCTACACCCCTGTATATAACACATGTAACTGTGACAGGGAAGGTGACCCCTCTCAGTTCTGACCCCATAGCAGCTGCACTGCCTGCACCTATGGTAACTTCACCCTGTATATAACACATGTAACTGTGACAGGGAAGGTGGCCCTCTCAGCTCCGAGCCCCATAGCAGCTGCACTGCCTGAACCTATGGTAGCTACACCCTGTATAACTGTGACAGGGAAGGTGACCCCTCTCAGCTCCGGGCCCCATAGCTGCACTGCCTGCACCTATGGTAGCTACACCCTGTATATAACACGTTACTGTGACAGGGAAGGTGGCCCCTCTCAGCTCCAGGCCCCATAGCAGCTGCACTCCCTGCACCTATGGTAGCTGCACCCCTGTATATAACACAGGTAACTGTGACAGGGAAGGTGGCTCCTCTCAGCTCTGGGCCCCATAGCAGCTGCACTCCCTGCACCTATGGTAGCTACACCCTGTATATAACACATGTAACTGTGACAGGGAAGGTGGCCCCTCTCAGCTCTGGGCCCCATAGCAGCTACACCCCTGTATATAACACATGTAACTGTGACAGGGAAGGTGGCCCCTCTCAGCTCTGGCCCCATAGCAGCTGCACTCCCTGCACCTATGGTAGCTACACCCTGTATATAACACATGTAACTGTGACAGGGAAGGTGGGCCCCTCTCAGCTCTGGGCTCCATAGCAGCTGCACTCCCTGCACCTATGGTAGCTACACCCTGTATATAACACATGTAACTGTGACAGGGAAGGTGGCCCCTCTCAGCTCTGGGCCCCATAGCAGCTGCACTCCCTGCACCTATGGTAGCTACACCCTGTATATAACACATGTAACTGTGACAGGGAAGGTGGCCCCTCTCAGCTCTGGGCCCCATAGCAGCTACACCCCTGTATATAACACATGTAACTGTGACAGGGAAGGTGGCCCCTCTCAGCTCTGGCCCCATAGCAGCTGCACTCCCTGCACCTATGGTGGCTACACCCTGTACATAACATATGTAATGGTGATAGGGAAGGTGACCCTCTCAGCTCTGGCCCCATAGCAGCTGCACTGCCTGCACCTATGGTAACTACACCCTGTATATAACATATGTAACTGTGACAGGGAAGGTGGCCCCTCTCAGCTCCAGGCCCCATAGCAGCTGCACTCCCTGCACCTATGGTAGCTACACCCCTGTATATAACACAGGTAACTGTGACAGGGAAGGTGGCCCCTCTCAGCTCTGGCCCCATAGCAGCTGCACTCCCTGCACCTATGGTAGCTACACCCCTGTATATAACACAGGTAACTGTGACAGGGAAGGTGGCTCCTCTCAGCTCTGGCCCCATAGCAGCTGCACTGCCTGCACCTATGGTAGCTACACCCTGCATATAACACATGTAACTGTGACAGGGAATGTGGCCCCTCTCAGCTCCGGGCCCTATAGCAGCTGCACTCCCTGCACCTTTGGCAGCTACACCCTTGGACCTGGTTCTGGTTATCAGGAGCAGATAATAGCCCACGCTGCAGATCTCTCCTAAGCCATGATAGCTGGCCCAGGCTTTGTATCTAAGGAACTGTGTACAGGGGTATATAGGTGCCATGCTGTCTGCTAATAGTAACATCAGGGCACATGGGTAGGAAGCAGCTGTTTCTATAAATGTCTTACGTAAGGAAGTGATACGAGTAACATTACTGTAATATAATGAATGTACAGTATAACCAAAAGTGCTTCTTTCTTGCACAGAAACCGGTTGCATAATTTGTGTGGGGATTGGTATTATAGCAGCGACAACCAGGTGCTATATCTAGTAACGTAATAAGATTACCTACAGATTGTGTTACAGTTTATTTACTAGATATTATTTCAGTATTATTATTATTATTTAATGGTAACAGAAGTATTCTAGGCGGCGGTTCCGTGTGTATGTCCCAGCCATTCTCCGGAGCAGGGCTAGCATCAGACATAGTAGGAAGTGTGTCTATATGACCCCTCCAGACCCTACATCCAGCTTGGGGCGGACAGTGTTACCATCACCTATATACAATTCTCTATATACTGCATAATTACTGTTGGTTAGTTATATAGCACCACAAGTTTACACGGCGCTGTACAGAGAATATTTGTCATTATACTGGTCCCCGCCGCACTGGAGCTCACACTCTAAGTTCCCGAACACACAAGTGCACAGAGACACTAAGGTTCGTCTGCGTTAGTGAGAGGTGTCCTGATCTGTAATGAAACATGAAGGTGATTGGTGTCTGGTGCGCTAGGTGACAGTTACTAGATATAAGCTGTGCACCGAGTAACAGGTCTATTATAACCATGCTATATAACAAGGATCCAGGTGGCAGCGGCCAGTCAGTAACACCGGGCGGCTTTAGCCATATTGTTGCGCTTGTTTTTAGCTTGTAGCGCTTTATAAAAACATACAGTAGCGGTAACCTCTAAGTATTACTCTAAGGGGAGCGTTAATCACATTGTGCGCAATGATTCTGTTACATACAACGATAACGTACGAATGTCACATACCGACACCGGATGACGCCAACAGCCAAACTGCATCTCTGATCTCATTGGCTGGGAAGCAGCGCAGAGTGACCATAGAAGGCGTCACATGGCTGAGCGCATAATCGCCTGCTATCCTGGAATTTTCGGAGAGGTCTCCCATACCCCCAGGAGAGGAGACCAGTCTCTCAGACCAAGGTGCTTTACCGATGCGATTTGTGGTGAATGACACCCGGGTGGGCACGCGGCCCTCTGCTCATGGCACAAATTGTGCCGCAATGATGTGATGTACAGCGCTGTGTCCCCATTTACCCGCTTGTACCTCCCACCTGAATCGCCTCTCCAGGAGACACCGCAGGTGACCGTTCAAATGTCGGCAACGGAGACTGAATGTAAGCTGCAGCTACGGAGTCTTCTGGCTGATCACAATCAATAGTGTTATTCGGTGGTGATATTTATTCCATTCAAAACCTCGGGCACAGGAGTCGCCTGTTCTGCTGCGGACGTTCCTCCTGGATCCTTGTAGTACACACTAGTGACGGGGGGTGCACCACCAATTATATACTGTATGTGAGGGCGGCTTATTACCCCGTGCTAACTATTTCTACTTTACATCATGCAGGGCAAGAAAAGAGCCTCAAGGAGATACGAAGCCCACGTGGCCACGTTCGGCAAGAACGGTGAGATTGTGGATGTGGGGCATGCAAGAACCGGGGAGACCAGCGCTCATTGCTGGAGCTGGTCTACCCAGATCATATTCCGCTAATAATATTACATTTGCCCCATTCTGCCTCAATTGCATTTATTGCACCCACTGTACAATGGCAAGTCTATTTCACATAACACAATTTCCCTCCCCCAGTATATGAACTATACACCTCTATGGTGACAGAAGGCCGTGATAACATAATTACCTTTCCCCAGTTATTACCTAATACACATTATCAATGGTTTCTAAAACGATGAGGACAAAGTTTTCCCGTCACACTTTGTTACAAAACTGAAAATGGAATTAGCACCAGTCACAGAACCAAGCAAGAGACTACAGCGAATTAACATAGTAACTAAGGTTGAAAAGACAATTGTCCATCGAGTTCAACCTATTTGTGGTCTCCTATGCAGTCTTATTATAGGACTAGTTATTTTTATGTTAGGACTAGTTATATTAACTATAATGCGTGCCTACACACCATAACCCTGAATATCTTTATCCAATAGGAATTTATCTAACCCATTCTTAAAGGTGTTGACTGAGTCCGCAGTTACTACTCTCTCAGGCAGGATTTCCAAACACGTATTGTCCTTACTGTGAAAAAACCTTTCCGCCTCAATGTGCGGAAACTCCTCTCCTCAAACCTAAGCGAGTGACCACGTGTCCTCTGTGCTGATCTTATAGAAAACAGGTCCCTCCCAAGCGCTGAGTACTGACCCCTTATATTTTTGTAGATTGTTGATCATGTCCCCTCTTAGTCTCCTCTTTTCCAATGTAAACATGCCTAGCCTTGCAAGCCTTTCCTCGTATACACTATACAATTATTAGGCCGATTTGCTAATAATTGGGACATCGGCCGATCGCTTTGGTGTTCCGACGATAATTCTGGAAAATCTTGCTCACAAAAACATGAGCGATCGATTTTGCGATCTATCGTCCTCAACCAAAACTATCTGCCACAATCTCCCGATATCGAGCAGTGTGTGCGCGTTCTCAATAATCTGCCCATATTTCTTATGTTTACCTGTCACTATGTTATCCTTCTTGTGGGGGGCATATGCAAACGCAGTGTGACGTGGCAAAAAATTGGCAACTTTAAAAATGCAATCTTTTAGTGAGTACAGTAGCTCTGATATTGCTGCCTACAATTTCCAGAAAAATTTTCCGACTGTCAGGCCGACCCCCCCAAAAATCTGACAGTGTGTACCTAGCTTAACTCCGGCTGCAACAATCAGAAGTCAGAACCAGGCCCGGGCACAATGAGACCTATGACGAGATGCAATAGGGTCAGAGTTTTGAAAAAGGGTGAGTGTAGCGCTAAACGCGCACTTTTTTAGAACTCGCACAATTTAATAGGATGCGGGAACATGCAAACTCGCATGTTTCCTGCAGCTCGCAATGGCAAATCTTGCATCCAGATGTTTTGCCACCGCACACAAAAAACTCAGGCCGTGGTTGCCTATGGTTACGCCAGGCAAGACTGTAAGAGTACCTCAGTGACTTGGGAAGAGGGGGTGATTGCTTGGCAGCAGCGTTGTCTAAGTGACGCCCGCCTGGGACAGAGGAAGCCGTTATCAGTAGACAGTGACACTGGGCGGAAGCGCAGACGCCAGAATCGCGGTATCTCTGCGTTAGTCAGAAGTGAGAACCCGGAGATCAGATGACTGCAAACTGCAGCCAGCGGCGTAAGCAGCCAATTACATCAAACACGGCCAAACAGGGCAAGATGTCATAGTCATGTCATCACCCCGTCACTGCGGCCTGCCGGCAAAGACAATGGCCTACTGAGCAGCGGAGGAAGCAGACACCGTCAGATAAACCATCCTTCAGCAGGTTCTCTACCAGCGGACGAGCGTAACGTAGTAAACACGCCGTGCACAGGCAGGAGCTCATGGAAGAGCAATGAGGCTAACATAGAGCCAGGAGCAATGGTGCACAAATAATATTCCACACATATGCACCATCAGACCCAACAGAGGTAAAACTATGGGGCTCATTCTGAGTCAGAGATGCGGACGGATTGCAGCCTACGGCGCGTGCGCCAGAGCTGACCAGCTGCAGGGGGGATATTTACAGCTTTGCATTTTGGAAGTGTGAGAACACATTTACAAAAAGGTATCAAAAAAAGATATACAGTATGTGACACATTATCCCCGGAAGAGGCAGCACGCGGCGCTCCGGCTGGTGTGCAACCACACATCCCAGCATGCTCTGCCAGTTTTGCAGTTAGGGCATGTTAAAACTCTGGCAGGGCATGCTGGAATGTGTAGTTCCACAGCATCTGCAGTTCCACACATTGCCTACCCGAGGATAATGTGTCACATATATAGGATGCTTACTTGTAATTTGGCGCTCATGTACAGCACATAAGGCGATGCACTGTGTGTCCCAGCACCAGTGATTTGCGCTACAGTAGCCCTTCTGTGCGATATTACCAGGCGGGCTGGTCTTCACTCACTCCCCATGCGCAGTAAAGAGCCCTGGGCACCAGTTGTCCTGTTGAGGGGTTTGGTAGGTACTAATCGGGTGTGGATCATGGGGTAAACCGTAACTAAGTCGACAGTCATTCGGTAGACCGCTATTGGTAGACAGTGACTAGGTCAACACCTGAAATAGCTCGCCACGGTCATTAGGTTAACATGGAAAAGGGTCAACAAGAGTTTTTTTATATTTTTGGGTGTCGTTTTCTTCGTAAAGTGACCAGGAGCCCCAATTAGTGCACCGTGTCCGCTCGCCATGCTTCAGGCAGATTACTATTCCCAATTGTAGTCCACGTGGATCGTAAAGTATGAAAAAATAAAAAAAAAATTTAAACTCATGTTGACCTTTGTCATGTCGACCAATAGTGGTTGACCTAATGAGTGTCACCCTACGTACTGTCGACCTAAAGACCGGATACCGTACTAACCAGTGCATACCGGGAACACCCCACAAGACCTGCCGCTTTGGAGGTGCTCTGACCCTTATGGTTGCTTCCAATACATCAACTTCAAGAACTGAGTGTCCACTGGCTGCCTAATATATCCCACCCCATATGCTGGGTGCCATTGTAACGAGATAATCAGTGTTATCACCCGTCAGTGGTTGTAGTGTTTTGCCTGATGGGTGTACACTGGCCGCGCCACCTAGATAGGAACCCCCCAGATACTATATACAATGGGGGGGGGGGGGGGGATGACTGAGGACGCTATCTCAGCACTGGTGCAGGAGGCCTCCGCTGTGTGCGTGAGCCGGATCACTGGTAACCGCAGTGTTATAGTAATTATTTGTGTAGCGCTTTATGCCATAAGCCACAGTAGACAGGAGGCAGCCATCTTGGGCTCCCTACAATGGATGCGGCGGGTGAAAGAAAATTGTGACGTACACAGCACATGGTACCCAGAGTTTATAGACAGATGTGTCTAGTTAGACAGTCAATAGATAGGCACCATATGTTAGACCCGCAACCCAGATCATTCATCCGCCTCACAACATAACCAGAGGAGGCAGCCATCTTGGGCATATCACATAGGTTGCAAGGAATGGAGTAAGAGTAATACATGGAGATGTGATCCATAAGAGGAGGGGGGGGGGGGGGATACAAACACACAGCCTACAAACACGATACATAAGATACAAGAAAACCACAGAACCATCAGTACCACGTGTTTTCTTATCCTGGCCACGAACATGATGGCGGTGAAGCAATGTGTAGAAACAAAACAGAAGAGATTCATGAAAGACGCAGATGGGGAGGCTGGGAAGTCAAAGTTGCAGTGAGGTACAACGAGGTAAGCTTTCTGTCAGTTTTATTCTAGATTACCCAGCGCTATACAGAGAATACGTGAACAATCCTAGAGAAACTTACACACACACACCCAGGGCCCGGAACCTGGATCGCAACGCTGCAAGGCAGAGATAAGCGATGTACGGCTGCAGTGGTTGTAGAACTACAAGTCCAAGCATGCCTTGTGAACCTGCAGCTACGTTGGTCAAGTATTGTGACCATTCCAGTGCTCTGATTGGCTACAGGCTACTGTACTAATGCGCTTGTTACGTTTTTCTAAGATTTATTCACATGTATCTATAGAACAGAAGGAGATGAGTAATAAAACCAGACAGACCTGCGGAGAAGCTGGACGTTTATTGTATGCGGATGATCGGGAGTTCTATTTCTCCTCCGCACCCTCAGGTATTTTCTAGAACATTTTATACCTGTATCTCCGCTCCTCCTGCAGTAATCATTACAAAGCAGTATAAAAATTATTCTTTCCAGGAATTATTTGCTAGAACACCTTCCCAGTCCTGCAATAATGCAGCAGGATTGTTCCATAGCGTTGTGGGGTCTTTATTCCGCGGTCCTGCAATACCGGGAGTGGGATTGTTCCATAGCGTTGTGGGGTCTTTAGTCCGCGGTCCTGCAATAATGCAGTAGGATTGTTCCATAGCGTTGTGGGGTCTTTAGTCTGCGGTCCTGTATTACCAGGAGTGGGATTGTTCCATAGCGCTGTGGGGTCTTTAGTCTGCGGTCCTGTATTACCAGGAGTGGGATTGTTCCATAGCGCTGTGGGGTCTTTAGTCTGCGGTCCTGTATTACCGGGAGTAGGATTGTTCCATAGCGTTTGGGGTCTTTAGTCCGCGGTTCTACAATAGCACAGTAGAATTGCTCCATTGCACCGCGGGGTGATCTAGTCCTCCTTACTGGATTTCCAAGCCACAGTGTCCATATCAGATATTCCATCTCTCAGTTCGGGGCTCAATTTTACTGACCAAACCCCTCCCCAAAATCTCAAAGTCCTCCAACATGGCCTCTACATTGGGCACCAGTAACAAGTTGTTACTTTTACGGTCTATTATCCTTCCGCTGATGTTGGTCGTCTGTAGGGAAAATGGGGAAACGTTAGGCATGCACTAGAAATTATACCCCATTCATCACCGGAACAAATCGCAACCAGTGTCTAGCACAGAAAGCGGACAATGAGAAGCAGAGTTCCATGACGATCGGAGGAGGATAATGCGTCTAGGACAGGGTCGTTTCACCAGAGTTTTGTGCCGACGTTTTCGCACGCCAATAGCATCTTCATTTCTTGATTTAACGCAGTTTGGGAAATAATGACTTTACTAATAAAAATAAGATTTTACTCACCGGTAAATCTATTTCTCGTAGTCTGTAGTGGATGCTGGGGACTCCGTAAGGACCATGGGGAATAGACGGGCTCCGCAGGAGACTGGGCACTCTAAAGAAAGATTCAGTGCTATCTGGTGTGCACTGGCTCCTCCCTCTATGCCCCTCCTCCAGACCTCAGTTAAGGAAACTGTGCCCGGAAGAGCTGACATTACAAGGAAAGGATTTTGGAATCCAGGGTAAGACTCATACCAGCCACACCAATCACACCGTATAACTCGTGATAACTATACCCAGTTAACAGTATGAACAACAAACAAGCATCACTCAACTGATGCCACATAACATAACCCTTTAGTAAGCAATAATTATATACACGTATTGCAGAAAGTCCGCACTTGGGACGGGCGCCCAGCATCCACTACGGACTACGAGAAATAGATTTACCGGTGAGTAAAATCTTATTTTCTCTAACGTCCTAGTGGATGCTGGGGACTCCGTAAGGACCATGGGGATTATACCAAAGCTCCCAAACGGGCGGGAGAGTGCGGATGACTCTGCAGCACCGAATGGGCAAACTCAAGGTCCTCCTCAGCCAGGGTATCAAACTTGTAGAACTTTGCAAATGTGTTTGAACCCGACCAAGTAGCAGCTCGGCAAAGCTGTAATGCCGAGACCCCTCGGGCAGCCGCCCAAGAAGAGCCCACCTTTCTCGTGGAATGGGCTTTCACTGATTTTGGATGCGGCATCCCAGCCGCAGAATGAGCCTGCTGAATCGTGCCACAGATCCAGCGAGCAATAGTTTGCTTTGAAGCAGGAGCACCCAGCTTGTTGGATGCATACAGGATAAACAGCAAGTCAGTCTTCCTGACTCCAGCCGTTCTGGTCGCATAAATCTTCAAAGCCCGGACTACGTCAAGCAATTTGGAATCCTCCGAGTCACCAGTAGCCGCAGGCACCACAATAGGTTGGTTCAAATGAAAGGATGACACCACCTTTGGCAGAAATTGCGGACGAGTCCGCAATTCTGCCCTATCCATATGGAGAACCAGATAGGGGCTTTTACATGACAAAGCCGCCAATTCTGACACACGCCTAGCCGAAGCTAAGGCCAACAGCATGACCACTTTCCACGTGAGATACTTTAGCTCCACGGTCTTAAGTGGCTCACACCAGTGGGATTTCAGGAAACTCAACACCACGTTAAGATCCCAAGGTGCCACTGGTGGCACAAAAGGGGGCTGAATATGCAGCACTCCCTTAACAAACGTCTGAACCTCAGGCAGTGAAGCCAGTTCTTTTCGGAAGAAAATGGATAGGGCCGAAATCTGGACCTTTATGGACCCTAATTTCAGGCCCATAGTCACTCCTGACTGTAGGAAGTGCAGGAATCGACCCAGCTGGAATTCCTCAGTAGGGGCCTTCCTGGCCTCACACCAAGCAACATATTTTCGCCATATACGGTGATAATGCTTTGCTGTCACATCCTTCCTAGCCTTTATCAGCGTAGGAATAACTTCATCCGGAATGCCTTTTTCCGCTAGGATCCGGCGTTCAACTGCCATGCCGTCAAACGCAGCCGCGGTAAGTCTTGGAACAGACAGGGCCCTTGTTGTAACAGGTCCTGTCTGAGAGGCAGAGGCCACGGGTCCTCTGTGAGCATTTCTTGCAATTCCGGGTACCAAGTCCTTCTTGGCCAATCCGGAACAATGAGTATTATTCTCACTCCTCTTTTTCTTACAATTCTCAGCACCTTTGGTATGAGAGGAAGAAACACATAGACCGATAGACCGACTGGAACACCCACGGTGTTACTAGTGCGTCCACAGCTATCGCCTGAGGGTCCCTTGACCTGGCGCAATATCTTTTTGGCTTTTTGTTGAGACGGGACGCCATCATGTCCACCTGTGGCAGTTCCCATCGATTTGCAATCTGCGTGAAGACTTCTTGATGAAGTCCCCACTCTCCCGGGTGGAGGTCGTGCCTGCTGAGGAAGTCTGCTTCCCAGTTGTCCACTCCCGGAATGAACACTGCTGAGAGTGCTCTTACGTGATTCTCCGCCCAGCGAAGAATTCTGGTGGCTTCCGCCATCGCCACCCTGCTCCTTGTGCCGCCTTGGCGGTTTACATGAGCCACTGCGGTGATGTTGTCTGACTGAATCAGCACCGATTGGTCGCGAAGCAGGGTCTCCGCTTGACTTAGGGCGTTGTATATGGCCCTTAGTTCCAGGATATTGATGTGAAGGCAAGTCTCATGACTTGACCACAGACCTTGGAAATTTCTTCCCTGTGTGACTGCCCCCCACCCTCGGAGGCTTGCATCCGTGGTCACCAGGACCCAGTCCTGTATGCCAAACCTGCGGCCCTCGAGGAGGTGAGCACTTTGCAGCCACCACAGAAGAGACACCCTGGCCCTGGGGGACAGGGTGATCAGCCGATGCATCTGAAGATGCGATCCGGACCACTTGTCCAACAGATCCCACTGAAAGATCCTCGCATGGAACCTGCCGAAGGGAATGGCTTCGTATGACCATCTTTCCCAGGACACGCGTGCAGTGATGCACCGATACCTGTTTTGGTTTTAGGAGGCCTCTGACCAGAGTCACGAGCTCCTGAGCCTTCTCCTCCGGGAGAAACACCCTTTTCTGGTTTGTGTCCAGAATCATGCCCAGGAAGGGCAGACGCGTCGCAGGAATCAGCTGCGACTTTGGAATATTCAGAATCCAGCCGTGCTGTTGCAACACTTCCTGAGAGAGTGCTACGCTGATCAGTAACCGCTCCCTGGACCTCGCCTTTATGAGGAGATCGTCCAAGTATGGGATAATCGTAACCCCTTGCTTCCGAAGGAGCACCATCATTTCCGCCATCACCTTGGTAAATATTCTCGGTGCCGTGGACAGGCCAAACGGCAATGTCTGGAATTGGTAATGACAGTCCTGTACCATAAACCTGAGGCACTCCTGATGAGGTGGATAAATGGGGACATGCAAGTACGCATCCTTGATGTCCAGAGACACCATAAAATCTCCCTCTTCCAGGCTTGCAATGACCGCTCTGAGCGATTCCATTTTGAACTTGAATCTTTTCAGATAAATGTTCAGGGATTTTAAATTCAATATGGGTCCGACCGAACCGTCCGGTTTCGGTACCACAAACATTGTGGAATAGTATCCTCCTCCTTGTTGAAGGAGGGGAACCCTTACAACCACCTGCTGGAGATATAACTTGTGAATTGCCGCTAACACTACTTCCCTTTCTATGGGGGAAGCTGGCAGGGCCGATTTGAGGTAACGGTGAGGGGGCATCACTTCGAATTCCAGCTTGTATCCCTGAGACACAATCTGTATAGCCCAGGGATCCACCTGTGAGCGAACCCACTGGTGGCTGAAATTTCGGAGACGCGCCCCCACCGCTCCTGGCTCCTGTGAAGCCCCAGCGTCATGTGGTGGATTTAGTGGAAGCCGGGGAGGACTTCTGTTCCTGGGAACTAGCTGTGTTGTGCAGCTTCTTTCCTCTACCCCTGCCTCTGGCCAGAAAGGACGCACCTCTGACCTTCTTGCTTCTCTGTGATCGAAAGGACTGCATTTGGTAATACGGTGCTTTCTTAAGCTGTGAGGGAATATATGGCAAAAAGTTTGACTTCCCAGCCGTAGCTGTGGAAACTAGGTCCGAGAGACCGTCCCCAAACAATTCCTCACCCTTGTAAGGTAACCTCCATGTGCTTTTTGGAGACGGCATCACCTGTCCATTGCCGAGTCCACAAGACCCTTCTGGCAAAAATTGACATTGCATTTATTCTAGAGCCCAGTAGGCAAATGTCCCTCTGGGCATCCCTCATATATAGGACAGCGTCTTTTATATGCCCCAGGGTCAGTAAAATGGTATCCTTGTCTAAGATATCCATTTCCTCCGACAGATTATCTGTCCATGCTGCTACAGCACTACACATCCAGGCCGACGCAATAGCCGTCCTCAGTATAGTACCTGAGTGTGCATAAACAGATCCTTAAGGGCGGCCGTATCCTGTGACGGCAGGGCCACCTTTTTAGATAAGGGTGTCAGAGCTTTATCTACCCTAGGGGAGGATTCCCAGCGCATCTGTCCATTGGCGGGAAAGGGTACGCCATAAGTAACCTTTTGGAAATCAGCACTTTCTTATCGGGGGAATCCCACGCTTTTTCACATAATTCATTTAACTCATGTGAAGGGGGAAAAGTCACCTCTTGCTTTTTCTCCCCATACATATAAACCCTCTTGTCAGGGACAGGGTTTACCTCTGATATGTGTAAAATATCCTTCATTGCTATAATCATGTATCGGATGGCTTTAGTCATTTTAGGCTGCAACTTTGCCTCATCGTCATCGACACTGGAGTCAGAATCCGTGTCGACATCTGTGTCAACCAACTGGGATAGTGGGCGCTTTTGAGACCCTGACGGCCTCTGAGCTGCAGAATCAGACACGGGTCGAGACCCTGACTGATTATCCAACCTTTTATGCAAGGAGCTTACATTATCATTTAACACCTTCCACATATCCATCCAATCAGGTGTCGGCGCCGTCAGCGGCGACACCACAGTCACTTGCACTTGTTCTGCCTCCACGTAACCGTCCTCGTCAAACATGTCGACACAAACGTACCGACACACCGCACACACACAGGGAATTGCTCTAATTGAGGACAGGACCCCACAAGGCCTTTTGGGGAGACAGAGAGAGAGTATGCCAGCACACACCCCAGCGCTATATAACCCAGGGATTACACAGTAACTTAGTGTTTACCCAGTAGCTGCTGTTTATGATAATTTTGCGCCTAAATTTATGTGCCCCCCCTCTCTTTTTACCCTTTTTCTACCTTGATACTGCAGGGGAGAGCCTGGGGAGCTTCCTCTCAGTGGAGCTGTGAAGAGAAAATGGCGCTGGTTAGTGCTGAGGAAGGCGGCCCCGCCCCCTCAGCGGCGGGCTTCAGTCCCGGGTCTGTGTAATAAAATGGCGGGGGCTCGTACATATATACAGTGCCCAGCTGTATATATGTGTCTTTTTGCCAAGAGGTATCCTAATTGCTGCCCAGGGCGCCCCCCCCCCCCTGCGCCCTGCACCCTACAGTGACCGGAGTGTGTGGGTAGTGTGGGCGCAATGGCGCACAGCTGCAGTGCTGTGCGCTACCTCATGTGAAGACAGGAGTCTTCTGCCGCCGATTTCGATGTCTTCTTGCTTCTGCCGGCTTCTGAATTCTGGCTCTGCGAGGGAGACGGCGGCGCGGCTCCGGGAACGGACGACAAGGTCAGGTCCTGTGTTCGATCCCTCTGGAGCTTATGGTGTCCAGTAGCCTAAGAAGCGCAACCTAGCCGCAGTTAGTAGGTTTGCTTCTCTCCCCTCAGTCCCACGTAGCAGAGAGTCTGTTGCCAGCAGAAGCTCTCTGAAAATAAAAAACCTAACTAAAATACTTTATTAGCAAGCTCAGGAGAGCTCACTAAAAGCACCCAGCTCTGGCCGGGCACAGATTCTAACTGAGGTCTGGAGGAGGGGCATAGAGGGAGGAGCCAGTGCACACCAGGTAGTACTTAATCTTTCTTTAGAGTGCCCAGTCTCCTGCGGAGCCTGTCTATTCCCCATGGTCCTTACGGAGTCCCCAGCATCCACTAGGACGTTAGAGAAATTATGGGACGCATTTATGAGAACCTGCATCAGCCATGTCCCCCATAAAAATTCTAGATTAGGGCAAGTTTGTATCATCTTGTCTGTGTGTGTGAGATGCTCACACACTGCCATATTTCTGCGAGAGACACACTTTCTACCACTGACTTAGATCAATAGGTGTACTGTCATTATCATGTCTAAAATACGCAACAATAATGCCAGATACCAATTACTATCCGTTAATAAGTCACGTCCATTAAATTATAAGCAGAGGATCGTATCCATGGTCACAGCTGGATTTTAGTATAACTGTCAATAACGTGGCGCTGTTCCAGCCAATCAAAAGTCAGCATTTCCACATTACAGGGAACACAGGATTAGAATGCAAAACCGTAACCAAAGTTTGGGGTAAATGGTAATTTTGCCCTTAAAAAGGGCAGCCACGGCCCCTGATATAACCCATCCGGTCAGCATCCCATCTGCTACTCTCATGACGATATCACCTCCAGACCTTTTTACATTCGGGGCACTTGCGTGACCACTGAACAAACACAAACCAGAACAATCTGATGAGACCGGACTATTTTTCTACCTATTGCTGCAGCTGAAGATCTGCTATTCAGCCCATACAGATTTACCATTCAGCCTGCCTAATGATACATGACATTTACCATCACTTCGTCTGTAACAGCCACGCATGAAATGAGCCATATATCCCGCCCCACCCTGCTGTGTAAAATGCTTAGACTGGGGATGAGCGGCATCCGCCGCTCTTTGTGTATAAGATCCACGGCTCGCAGAATGCAAAGGGGCCCACAACGCTTGTAAGGAATAATTGTTGCAGGAACAAGCCGTGGAATTCTGTATGATACCCCAACATGCCCTAATGATTCTGCTATATAACATTTCTTACAATACCCTGGATTTATCCTCTGCCAGATGTACCGTGCATTAGCGCAGATCGTACTCACTTTAAAGGGCTGTGGCGTAAAGCTGGTTGGATTCCAAATAACTCCGATCACTTCTCCTCCGAACGTATCGTACAGAAACAGCGCAAACTCCCCATAGGATTCCTGGAACAAGAGACATTTACACGCGGATAAGATGGCGACGTCCAGTCTGATAGCGGAGGGGACACTGCGCACTCAGGGCGGTGCTACAAGCAGCGACGACTGGATACAGAGCACCTGCCAGGCGGCATTTACCATTTACAGTGCAGTCCATTGTAATGACACAAACCAGGAGACGCGCAACAATTCCCAGCCTGTATATTGTTAGATTTATAGCACATCTGCAGTTTTACTTCACATTACATGTACAGGTGCGTCCTTCCTCATCTAGTCTCTGTGCGTGATGAGTCACAACATACAGAACGCACGGGAGCCGCCAGCTCCCATGTGACTCAAACAGCGCCAGGCGTCTTATTCCTCCGAATAAGAATACAAATTATATGTAGTGTTCCTTCTAGGAAGGAAAGAGGGCAGGGCGCCGGACTCCAGGGGCGTGTCCATGTAAATTAGGTGGCGTGGTCATGGAAACTCCATTTTAGTGGGCGGTGCGGCCCACAGACGTTGCTGTAGGGGGCGTCTGTGGCCGGCGACATCACTGTTGGTGGCGTGCTCAGCACCGACGGAGGTGCTGGGCTTCCCCCAGCTCTCTCCCATAGCGTGAATGGATGCTGTGCGCATGCGAACGGCATCTTTACACGCTGGGAAGCAGGAAGTGGGCGGCTGTTCTAGCAGGTGCCGCAAAAGGGGCAGGGCGGATTTTGCCTTTAAAAAAATCAGGCAGGGCGTGGCGCCCTGCTAAAACAGTCTAGAGTGAACACTAATATGTGGTATGTGTATAGTCTGTGTGCGACTGCAGCTTTATCTGCATACGAAATGTTATGTTAGTGTATTCCAGAACACTGTAATGTAGCATTTCATATGCAGATACAGCTGCATAGTATGCAGATTGGCACCTCTTATTCGCCCAGCGATGCCAATAATACGCATTTTTGGGAGAAAAAAAAATGCACGAAGACACTCGCTGTTAGTAAATGGACTCACAACTAGGCATGACCAGAAGGGCTGTTTAAAGTGGCTGCAGCAACAATGAGGGAGAACACATCTGTAATTTAAGTGTTAACTTGTTTTTGTTACTGGGATGGAGGATGCACAGATACAGTGCATCCGGAAAGTATTCACAGCGCTTCACTTTTTCCACATTTTGTTATGTTACAGCCTTATTCCAAAATAGAAAAAAAAAAATTCCATCAAAATTCTACACACAATACCCCATAATGACAACGTGAAAAAAAAAAAAAATATATATATATATATATTTTTTTTTTTTCAAATGTATTAAAAATAAGCAACTAAGAAATCACATGTACATAAAGTATTCACGGCCTTTGCCATGAAGCTCATTGAGCTCAGGTGCATCCTATTTCCACTGATCATCCTTGAGATGTTCCTACAGCTTAATTGGAGTCCACCTGTGGTAAATTCAGTTGGTTGAACATGATTTGGAAAGGCACACACCGGTCTATATAAGGTCCCACACTTGACAGTGCATGTCTCAGCACAAACCAAGCATGAAGTCAAAGGAACGGTCTGTAGACCTCTGAGACAGGATTGTCTCGAGGCACAAATCTGGGGAAGGGTACAGAGAAGTATGTGCTGCTTTGAAGGTCCCAAATGAGCACAGTGGCCTCCATCATCCGTAAATGGAAGAAGTTCGGAACCACCAGGACTCTTCCTAGAGCTGGCCGGCCGTCTAAACTGAGCGATCGGGGGAGAAGGGCCCTAGTCAGGGAGGTGACCAGGTCAGAGCTACAGCATTCCTCTGCAGAGAGAGGAGAGCCTTCCAGAAGCACAACCATCTCTGCAGCAATCCACCAATCAGGCCTGTATGGTAGACTGGCCAGACGGAAGCCACTCCTTAGTAAAAAGCACATTGCAGCCCGCCTAGAGTTTGCCAAAATGCACCTGAAGGACTCTCAGACCATAAGAGACAAAATTCTCTGGTCTGATGAGACAAAGATTGAACTCTTTAGCGTGAATGCCATGTTTGGAAGAAACCAGGCACCGCTCATCACCAGGACAATACCATCCCTACAGTGAAGCATGGTGGTGGGAGCATCATGCTGTGAGGATGTTTTTCAGCGGCAGAAACTGGGATACTAGTCAGGATAGAGGGAAAGATGAATGCAGCAATGTACAGAGACATCCTGGATGAAAACCTGCTCCAGAGCGCTCCTGACCTCAGATTGGGGCAACGGTTCATCTTTCAGCAGGACAACAACCCTAAGCACACAGCCAAGATATCAAAGCAGTTTTCAGGACAACTCTGAATGTCCTTGAGTGGCCCAGCCAGGGCCCAGACTTGAATGCGACTGAACATCACTGGAGAGATCTGAAAATGGCTGTGCACCGACGCTTCCCATCCAACCTGATGGAGCTTGAGAGGTGCTGCAAAGAGGAATGGGCGAAACTGCACAAAGATAGGCGTGCCAAGCTTGTGGCATCATATTCAAAAAGACTTGAGGTTGTAATTGCTGCCAAAAAATGCATCAACAAAGTATTGAGCAAAGGCTGTGAATGTACATGTGATTTCTTCTTTTAATTTTTTAAATAAATTTGCAAAAATCTAAAAAAAATGTTTTTCACGTTGTCATTATGGGGTATTGTGTTTAGAATTTTGAGGGAAAAAATCAATTTAATCCATTTTGGAATAAGGCTGTAACATAACAAAATGCGAAAAAAGTGAAGCGCTGTGAATATTTTCCGGATGCACTGTATTACAACATAGGTGAAACGTGTGTGTATGAATACTATTATAGCGTCAGTAATTCGCAAAACTTGACCAACACTCGTCCGGCTACATTTTTCACTTAGCAGGTCATTTAGATATGTATCAGCAGAATCAGGTGGTGGAAATTACAAGTCTGCAAAACACAATATTACCCAGCTTCCAGGTGTAGAAACACGGGTGGCGAAACGTACGTCAGTTGGATCACTTGGCTGGATCTACATGTACATACGTGTGTGGCTAAATCTGAAAGCTCAGGCCGTACAGGTGGATCAGACAGAACTCCATCAGTGCGGCTGGACAATGACTGCACCAGACCAACCGCATTTACCAACCATCCTGACATCCAGTGGACAGAAAGCATCCACCAGGGTGGGCTCTATCTCTGGGCCAATGTACGCCGTAATTCTTGGCAGATAAAGTCTACATTGGGCCTAACGAGGCATCAGAACTGCGGTGGTAAATCACTGAACATATTATTATATCTCATTAGTTATTTATATTGTACACATATAGGGGACCATTCAGTTGTTTATGGAGTGACGGGAGATTGGGGGGCACTATTCAATTGTTTTTTTTAAAGCACTGATCGCGCCCATAAGTGTCGTGTTTAGCCATGTAAACAGTTAAACCCGACCAAAGTGCTGGGCGCAACGCGAAATAGTCTCCTTTTGTTCATTTCTGCTTGCCAGCATGGAGGGCTAGAACCAGAAATTCCGGCGTCGGCCGCTGTTCGCGCCCGAACAGAGCAACAGAATTGCTCCGTCATTGCTGTCCCGGCAATGACAGCCCCCAGCGCAAACACTTTAATTCCCCCATAGTCCGAAGCGCATTGCCGATCGCTTTTACAGACCGTGTCCCAGTGGAGCTTGCAATCTATATTCCCTATCATTCACACACATATTGGGCTTAATTTCTGTCAGAATCCAGTTAACCTACCAGTATGTTTTTGGATTGCAGTAGGAAACCAGAGCCTCTGGAGGAAATCTAAACGTCACAAGAACATACAAACTCCACACAGATAATGCCTAGCCATTTTAACCACTGTGCCTCCGTACGTACATGCACATCACCTGTATTTACTATCAGATCACTTGAGAGCCCATTACGGTATAAGCTCCATTCCATTCGGATGCTGAAGAGTAATGAGCCTCAGAGAGAGCTCAATATGGGAAGGTTTTCAGGGTGTACAGGCGGAATGGAGACTCACCCTGAGTTCATTCAGGTACAGCTGGACTGGATCATAATTCACCACAGGGAAGCGCAACGCCTTGACCGCTGCTTCCTCCCTCAAGACCCCGCGGAGAAACGACTTCGCTGCTTGGTCCACAGCCTCTCTGTGGCGGGGAATGTGCTTTGGGTTTAAGTGGATCAGAACATCGTAAAGGTCCAGCGGAGGCCGGAAAACCACCTGTGCAGGAGACAAAGAGCAGGCATTACATTGTGAGCGAATGACCCAACGCATTTTACCAATTTCATAATTGGATCTGTCCTCAAGTTTTCTGCCTTTTTACCCAGCTTGGCGTCTGAAGATGGGGCTAGTCTTAATTTGAAAAGTATGGCTGGAGATGAGAGATATGCGGAATATTACTCTCTAGGAGACACTTGACATATAAGGGTTACCTGCAATAATAACTGCCTGACTTCGGGGGGCGCTCAGTGTACAAGACACGGCTAGCATTACTGTGTAATCTGTGCCTCCATGAATAGGGATATTGGGGGTGGGAGGCGGTCTGTGGCATGCTGTGGGCATGACCACAGTACAGTCAGTGTGGTCCCTTCCACTAGTGGGCCTGCTGGGGTATCCTCCCCCCTACTAAAACAGCAATTTATGGCCACATGCACTGGAGGTATCCGGCTACGGGTAATACCCCCCCCAACCTCCCACAAATGTTCACGGAGTGTAAGGACTGTCGTGACGACATCAAGCTACTTGGTAAGTGTGCAATCTATGGTTTGCACAATACACAGCTTGCAATGGGGGTAACTCTGTAAAACAGGGGTAGCCTACATGCGGCACTCCAGCTGGGATGTATAGTTCCACAGCAGCTGGAGGGCCGCTTTGTGCACAACCCCTGCTGTACAATGCATGAGAGTCCACAGAATGTGTGCAAAGTCAGGAACAATACCTTCGGCCGGAGTATAGGGGCAGTAATGAGAATGGTGCATATGAGTTCCAGAGGACAGTATCTCAGACATGGCACTGGGGAATCTTGCTAAAAACAATGGAAACAAAGGGCCTAATTCAGAGTTGATCGCAGCAGCAAATTTGTTAGCAGTGCAAAACCATGTGCACTGCAGGTGGGGCAGATGTAACATGTGCAGAGAGAGTTAGATTAGTGTGGGGTGTGTTCAAACTGAAATCTAAATTGCAGTGTAAAAATAAAGCAGCCAGTATTTACCCTGCACAGAAACAAAATAACCCACCCAAATCTAACTGTCTCTGCACGTTACCTCTGCCCCACCTGCAGTGCACATGGTTTTGCCCAACTGCTAACAAATGTGCTGCTGCGATCAGGTCTGAATTACCCCCAAACTCAACTATTTTGTTTGAGCCTGCACGAGAGAAAATGTGCCGTAACTCATAGCGACCAGCTCTTTGCTAGATCAGGCTCTAAGCTACAACGTAAAACGGACAGGTGGCGTGATTGTTTTTCATAAATGTCCCCGTCCCCTGCTCCGGTTTTCCAGCAGGTACAGGTGGTGCATAAATCCGTCACTATTATTTAATGGGAGAAAAATCTCCGACTGCTGCAATGTCTCACAGTATCAGAGTCTCCCGCTGGTAAATCAGATGAGGAATACAAGACACACAAGGAAACAAATGCAGATCTGTCCTCCATCTAAACAAAGGAATAAGCCCCCGGCTGTCAGTCATGTGCAGCAAACACAGCCCTCCCTCTCTTCCGTACACAAAAGGAGTGCAAACACGGCTGTCTCGCACCCCCCGGCCTGGGGAGAGACACCCATTGCACCAAGTGTTTCACAACAGAGAGCGAGCTCAGACTTGACAGCACTTTGATCTCCGTTCCAGGTAACACAGTCTGATCCGCTTTGTGTACTATGAGATGAGGCAGCGTATATAACATCAGCTATAGGCCTCTATCAGTAACATACAACAGCGCTCAGCCAAGACCATATTATCCATTACATGGCATCCATTCCTTATATCTGTGCGATGGCCGTCACCATTCCCGTATGCGGGTAGAATTGGAATCTGGGAGGAGACGTCAAGTATATCTGAGACCTAGACAGATTGTGTATTCATCAATTCACCAGTGACATCACAGAAGCACACGATGACGCAATGACATCAGTGAATTATTTGTCTGCACCCTCAGTACAATGCCACGGCAGTGTGCGGGCGGATAAGTGGCTGTGCGTCATCACCGGACCAGTACCAGGTCCAGCTTTAAGAACACAATTTTCCTCGGCACCTGACAAAGCTGTGCGTTCTTTTCTTATGGGATCAGTACTGCGTCTGCACAGAATGCTAAACAAGGGAAATTAGTCAGGAAAGGACTGTTCTCCGCCAACGTCACCCCGGCGGCTGCGCACATTTCCATGAGGCGATATTGTAACAAGCTGCGATTTACAGTACCGGTAACGAGGTTGTCAGACACGTCTGTACATTGCTGGCAAACTACACACAAACTCGCTTTACGGACCTTGTGTACAATATACAGGTCACGCCACCTCCTTACGATTTTCAATAACAATATTTACAAAGCAGAAAGAAAGAAAAGAAAAAATGACGCAACCAGCCACAGTAAAAGCAAACCCCCGGACCTCATCTCAGCCAGAGTAAAAGCAAAGCCCCGGACCCCGTCTCAGCCACAGTAAAAGCAAAGCCCCGGACCCCATCTCAGCCACAGTAAAAGCAAAGCCCCGGGCCCCATCTCAGCCACAGTAAAAGCAAAGCCCCGGACCCCATCTCAGCCACAGTAAAAGCAAAGCCCCGGACCCCATCTCAGCCACAGTAAAAGCAAAGCCCCGGACCCCATCTCAGCCAGAGTAAAAGCAAAGCTCCGGATCCCATCTCAGCCAGAGTAAAAGCAAAGCCCCGGACCCCATCTCAGCCAGAGTAAAAGCCCCGGACCCCATCTCAGCCAGAGTAAAAGCAAAGCCCCGGACCCCGTCTCAGCCAGAGTAAAAGCAAAGCCCCGGACCCCGTCTCAGACACAGTAAAAGCAAAGCCCCGTTCCTCATCTCAGCCACAGTAAAAGTAAAGCCCCGGACCCCATCTCAGCCACAGTAAAAGCAAAGCCCCGGACCCCATCTCAGCCACAGTAAAAGCAAAGCCCCGGACCCCATCTCAGCCACAGTAAAAGCAAAGCCCCGGACCCCATCTCAGCCACAGTAAAAGCAAAGCCCCGGACCCCATCTCAGACACAGTAAAAGCAAAGCCCCGGACCCCGTCTCAGCCAGAGTAAAAGTAAAGCCCCGGTCCCCATCTCAGACACAGTAAAAGCAAAGCCCCGGTCCTCATCTCAGCCACAGTAAAAGTAAAGCCCCGGACCCCATCTCAGACACAGTAAAAGCAAAGCCCCGGACCCCGTCTCAGCCAGAGTAAAAGCAAAGCCCCGGACCCCATCTCAGCCAGAGTAAAAGCAAAGCCCCGGACCCCATCTCAGCCACAGTAAAAGCAAAGCCCCAGACCCCATCTCAGCCAGAGTAAAAGCAAAGTCCCGGACCCCATCTCAGCCGGAGTAAAAGCAAAGCCCCGGACCCCGTCTCAGCCGGAGTAAAAGCAAAGCCCCGGACCCCGTCTCAGCCGGAGTAAAAGCAAAGCCCCGGACCCCGTCTCAGCCAGAGTAAAAGCAAAGACCCGGACCCCATCTCAGCCAGAGTAAAAGCAAAGCCCCGGACCCCGTCTCAGCCGGAGTAAAAGCAAAGCCCCGGACCCCGTCTCAGCCGGAGTAAAAGCAAAGCCCCGGACCCCGTCTCAGCCGGAGTAAAAGCAAAGCCCCGGACCCCGTCTCAGCCAGAGTAAAAGCAAAGCCCCGGATCCCGTCTCAGCCAGAGTAAAAGCAAAGCCCCAGACCCCATCTCAGCCAGAGTAAAAGCAAAGCCCCGGACCCCATCTCAGCCAGAGTAAAAGCAAAGTCCCGGACCCCATCTCAGCCAGAGTAAAAGCAAAGTCCCGGACCATATCTCAGCCAGAGTAAAAGCAAAGCCCCGGACCCTATCTCAGCCACAGTAAAAGCCCCGGACCCCATCTCAGTCACAGTAAAAGCCCCGGACCCCATCTCAGCCACAGTAAAAGCCCCGGACCCCATCTCAGCCACAGTAAAAGCCCCGGACCCCATCTCAGCCACAGTAAAAGCCCCGGACCCCATCTCAGCCACAGTAAAAGCCCCAGACCCCATCTCAGTCACAGTAAAAGCCCCGGACCCCGGGGGCGTGGCCTGGACGAGCATGGAGTAGCACTTACACAGTGCAGCTCTCCAGCCAATATATCCTGACATAGTATCCTGGACTCCCTCCCTGGGTCTGTAATTGAGGACAACGCTGCATGAATGCCCCCTGCCCCTCTGGAGTGAATTTGGGCTGGATGTCAGTATTCCTCTAGCTCCTGCAGCCCTGTCTGTCCGGCGGGCCCTGCTCGGCGCTGGAGCTGCTGCCTCGCGCTCACCTCGGACCGGAAGTTCGGCTCCCGCTCTCCGCCGCTGCCCGTGTCTCTGTCAGGAGAAGTGAGGGACACTCATCTGCCGCCCAGTGTGCCTGCTGAGGGATCTGAGGAGAATCTGCGGCGCTTGAAGCATTCTGCACCGCCGAGGATCCGTGCCGCCCGGGGGACCGGAAGTTCGGCTCCGGCTTTCTACCGCCGCCCGCACTTCTGTGGAAGGGAGTGAGGAGAGCTCGACTGCCGCTCTGTGAGCCTGCTGGGGGACGAAAATTATAGCTGAAGCAGCCCGGATTGTCATCCTGCGGGCCCGGGGGACCGGAAGTGCGGCTCCCGCGATCTCTCCCTGCCCGCTGCAGCCATCAGGTACACTTTACTCTGTGGGGGCCTATCTGAGCTGGCTGAAAATCCACTGGATCGCGTGTGCCCTTCCCCCCTCTCCCTCCGCTGCACGTCTCTGGCTGGCTGATCCTGATCTCACCCTGCCTGGAGGTCAGTACGGGGGACTGTTCATCTTTACTGCACGGCTCTGATTAAGGGGGATTACCTGACTCCCTGCTCCATCAGGCAGATACACATTATTTCCGGAGGCCTTGGCCCTGCTGTTTGGCTATACATATTTATATCCTGCCCTGAGCCCACTGACCTTTCTATAGGGTGTCGGCGTGGGCGCCCCCCTCTTGCTTGCTTATATTTGCTTTGATATATCTGCTCGGCTAGGCAGAGCGACACCGTGTTGTCTAAAATGGTGCGCGGCCGCCAAAGTAATGCGGCGGCGGGCGCAATGGATAAGTTTGTCCGAAATCCTGGTAATCAGCGGCGGGGGGGTGAGAATGCTGGATCTGAATCTGCACCACCATCTCCTGCGTATAGTACCGCTTCCTCAGACCATCCGGATGCTACTCTGCAGAGAGTATTAGATGCGGTGACTGCCAGCGAGACGCGTCTGGCGGACAAGATTGGGCAAGTGCAGTCTGATCTCTCCATTATCCATTAGGACCTTCAACGAGTGAGAGAACGAGTGGGCGAGGCTGAGACCCGTATATCCAATGTTGAAGACTCTGTCGGCCCGCTGGGTCGCCGCACTGATGCTTTGGAATCTCAAATGACCGAGGTGCGCAAAAAACTGACGGATATGGAGGGGCGCTTGCGGCGCAATAACATCCGTTTTGTTGGCCTGCCGGAAAAGGAGGAGGGTTCAACTCCTGAAGAATTTCTTGTAAAATGGCTTCGTGATGCTTTTGGATCTGAGGAATTCTCACCTTACTTTACCGTAGAACGGGCCCATAGAGTTCCGATGCGCCCGCTGCCTCCGGGGGCTCCACCTCGCACCTTTATTGCTAAGTTCCTCCATTTCCGGGACCGCGACACAATCCTACGGCTGGCCCGCACTAAGGGCCCTTTGAAGTGGAATGGATCGCCCATATCGGTTTTCCCTGACTTTGCCGTGGATGTACAAAAGGATAGGGCTCAGTTCCTGTCTGTTAAGAGGAGGCTCCGTGAACTTGACCTGCCGTATGCCATGCTCTTCCCATCTAAGTTGCGAGTAGTGGCTGATGGAGAAACAAAGTTTTTCACGACTCCCCGTGAGGCCACGGCGTGGCTGGATAGACGATTCCCGGCGAGGCGTGACCTTGCAGATCCCTGAGTCTCCGGCCTAACACTGAGGCTAATTCTACCCTGTTTGCTTTAGTCATGTCTTTTTTCTCTCCTTATATGCTCCTTTTGTTATTACTTATGTGGGCTGTACATGCGTGTTAATTAATGTGCGGCAATAGGCTGCGGGAGTGTTGGACTGGGGTCATTGTCCTCTATATCCGGGTATCCTAGTTACCTTACTCTGCTCTCGCAGGTACGACAGGTCGAGTGACTACTCGTTTGCCTACTTTGATGCTTCGGGTAGGCCTTAGATTTTCTATTATCCCGTTACCTCTGGGGGGTGGGGGGGGGGGGGGGGGTGGCGCTTGCGGTACGATATATTTGGCTCTTTACTATACGTGTATGCTTGTTTTGGGTATGCACGGACCCAGGGGGTGGATGTCTATGATTTCCCCTCCTATATTGTTCGGGGGTGGTGGTGGTTGGTGGCTGGAGGCTATCTCTGTTCTCCCGAGAGTCATTATATTCTTGGTTCCGATCAGGGTATATTTGCCCCACTTAATGGTGCTACGAAGGTTGTATATTTGAATTTGGGTACTTGTGTTTAGTTTTGGGATCCAAGTATGCTGCAAGTTGGGGGTGGTATACAGGGAGGGGGGCGGGGGAGGGTTCTGGGTTATGGTTTTACTGTGTGTGGAGATGTATGGTGTGAGTGGACATGGTTCATTATTGTACTATCTGAGTATTGGTATCTGGTAACTGAACATAAGCATGGTGGATTTGGCTGGCCGCGGGGTGCTGCATTTATTTTACTTTTGATGCATTATGGCTGGGATTAAAGTGTTATCGTGGAATGTGCGGGGTCTCAGTGACAAAGTTAAGAGGTCCTTGGTACTCCGACAGATTAAAACTTGTGCCGCTGATGTGGTCTGCCTTATGGAAACACACTTGGTGGGGAATAAGATTCTTTCGCTAAAAAGGCCATGGGTGGGATGGGCGTACCATTCCACGTACACTTCTGCCTCTCGTGGAGTTTCAGTCCTTATTAAGCGGACCGTCCCCTTCGTGCTGGAATCTGTGCAGACGGATCCGTGGGGGAGATATGTGTTTCTGAAATGTAGATTATTTTACGTCCCTGTCCTCCTTCTGGCGGTTTATGTGCCCCCTCCCTATTCCCCTGATGTTCTTAAGAGGGCTGCCGGGTTCATGGCCTCTTCCCCCGGGATATCGGTTATTTGCCTCGGGGATTTTAATAATGTGCTAGACGCGGCGATGGACAGGCTGTCTAGGTCTCCGTCGACTGCATGCCCTTGGAATATCTCTTTTGCTAACGTGGTGTCGGGGTTGGGCCTGGTCGACCCTTGGAGATTGAGACACCCGTCTCTTAGACAATACTCCTGTTTCTCTCACTCCCATTCTTCGTTCTCCAGGATTGACCTGGCCCTCCTCTCGAGCGACATGGTTCCCCGGGTGGGCGATATTAGATATGAAACTAGGGGTATATCAGATCACTCCCCTTTGACTCTTACTTTAGATTTTAATTGTTCTAAGGGCCAGGCTGTATGGAAATTTAACCCATTCTGGCTCGTCCACATGGGGGACGGCTCTGACCTGGTGGCCGCATGGCGGGAATTCTTTGAGTTAAATAGTGCCGGAACTGCTATCTCTATTCTATGGGACACGTTTAAGGCCTTTCTGCGAGGGAGTTTGATTAAACGGGTAGCTAACTTGAAGTCCTTTTATAAGCAACGGGAGATGGTGTTGGAGGCCCAGAGTGTCGCTGCAGAATTGCAATACTTGCAGGATTCCTTAAATAGTTCTAAGTTAGCCTGGTTATCGGCTCAGAGAGAATGGAAGGATTATCTAATGGAGAAGACTCAGCATAGACTCCTTTTCTCCTCCCATACATTTTACACTACGGGTGATAAGCCGGGGGCGTACTTGGCCTCCCTGGCCCGGGGTGACAGACCTACTAGTGTAGTGGTTGAGATTTTAAATTCTGATGGCATTTCCCTAACTCAGACCCCACAAATGGCGGCTGAATTTGTGTCCTATTATAGTCGCTTGTATGAATCTAAACTGGAGTGCACACAGTTGCATCTCAACGATTATTTGGACGCTGTTTCCTTCCCCACCCTATCCAGCGAGGCTTGTGATCTGCTGGAGGCGCCTATCTCATCTGATGAGATTATGGCTGCTATTAAGGCCTCCCCTAGTGGTAAAGCCTCCGGCATGGATGGCATACCTTCAGAGATCTATGGGCATCATCTGGATTTTTTTGTCCCTCGCCTTCTAGAGTTGTACGGCCAAATTTTTGCACAGGAGTCTCTCCCTCCATCTATGGCGGAAGCATTGATTGTGGTTCTCCCTAAACCAGATAAGGATATTAGGAGAGTTGAGTCCTATCGCCCTATATCCCTCTTACCCACTGATATTAAAATATTGGCTAAGATTCTGGCTGGCAGATTAAATACAGTCATATCTCACATTATACATCCGGACCAGACGGGATTTATGCCCAATAAGTCGACATCCATTAACCTTAGACGTCTGTTTACTCATCTACAACTCCCCTGTAAGGACCCCACCTCCTCCATAGTCGTTTCGTTGGACGCCGCTAAGGCTTTTGATTCCGTAGAATGGGCTTATTTGTGGGAAGTTATGCGTAGATTCGGTATAGGCCCAAACTTCATTAAATATGTTCAATTGATGTATTCCTCTCCCTCGGCGAGAGTGGCAGTTAATGGTTTCGTATCTCATTCCTTTCCTTTATCTAGGGGTACGCGACAGGGTTGCCCACTGTCCCCTGCTCTATTTGCTATGGCCATTGAGCCCCTTGCGTGCCTCTTGAGGGCGGACGCGGGGATCACTGGCTTCAGGGTGGGTGCCCGCGAGGACAGGGTGGCATTGTATGCCGATGACGTTTTGCTATTCGTGGATCGCTATGCTGAGTCTATGCCTAGGATCTTGGGAATTATTGTTGAGTTCGGGCGATACTCTGGGCTCCTGATTAATTGGGAGAAATCCTTTATTATCCCACTCCGGGGGGAGGTTCCTGCTTCCCCACTGGTGGCTCTTCCGTTGCGGTGGGTGGACTCATTCAAATACTTGGGCATCTGGGTGTCTAATGATCCTCAAAAGTTCTCCTCCCTAAATATCACTCCACAAATAACGTATCTCCGTAGTCGGGTGAAGGTTGCTCAAGCCTCTAACCCCAAGCGACTTTTTAATACATTTAAATCACTTCTTGTCCCTCCCTCACCTAACCCACCAGCCACTGTCAGTGCGCAAGATCTTGCTTCCTATTTCAAGGACAAGATTGACAAAATCCGAAATGAAATGGTATGCTCTTCCACAGCAAGTGACCTGCTCAATTTCCTGCCTGAACCCTCTAACACCTTCTCTTCCTTTGATCCTACAAATGAAGATGAAGTATCTGCACTCTTTTCATCTGCCTACTCTAATACCTCTCCCCTTGACTCTATACCCTCACAAATTAGTAAAGCTCTGTCTACTGTGCTCATCCCAACCTTAACGAAAATCTGTAATCTCTCCCTGTCTACTGGTATCTTTCCTTCTCTATACAAGCATGCAGTGATTACTCCCGTTCTGAAAAAACAAAACTCTGACCCAAACTCTCTCTCTAACTACCGTCCCATCTCCCAGCTCCCATGCCCCTCCAAGCTACTGGAGAGACTTGCCTACACTCGCCTCACACACTTTCTTAACTCACACAGCCTACTGGACCCACTTCAGTCAGGATTTCGTGCCCAACACTCCACAGAGACGGCACTGACTAAGGTAGTGAATGATTTGGTCACTGCTAAATCTAAAGGACATTTCTCTCTCCTTATTCTCCTTGATCTCTCTGCTGCTTTTGACACTGTTGACCACTCTCTTCTCATACAAACACTACAATCCCTAGGTATTCAGGACACAGCCCTTTCTTGGTTCTCATCCTACCTATCTAATCGCTCCTTCAGTGTTCGTTTCTCTGATTCCACCTCTACTTCGCTACCTCTCTCAGTTGGAGTACCGCAAGGCTCAGTCCTAGGTCCTCTGCTTTTCTCTATCTATACCACATCTCTTGGCAAACTAATCAACTCTTTCGGATTTCAGTACCATCTGTATGCAGATGATACTCAAATCTACCTATCCTCCACTGATTTGTCACCATCTGTACTGGGCCGTGTCACTGAATGCCTTTCTGCCATTTCATCTTGGATGACATCTCGCCACCTCAAACTTAATATTTCCAAAACAGAATTAATTATATTTCCACCGGCCAATAGTAGTTTCCAACCTGATATCTCTATCACTGTTGAGAACTCTGCAATCACCCCTACCCCACAAGCTCGCTGCCTAGGTGTCATTCTTGACTCTGAACTGTCCTTTGTTACCCACATTCAATCTGTCTCAAGATCATGTTACATACATCTAAGAAACATATCCAAAATACGCCCTTATCTTACACAAGACACAGCAAAAACTCTAATCCATGCTCTCATTATCTCCCGCATTGATTATTGTAATAGTCTCCTGACCGGTCTTCCCAAACATAGGCTCTCACCACTACAATCCATTTTGAATCCAGCTGCGAGGCTAATCTTCCTTGCCAGACGTTCATCGTCTGCAGATCCGCTCTGTCAGTCCCTCCATTGGTTACCGGTATTCTACCGTATTAAATATAAAATACTTTTACTCACATACAAGGCTATTAACCAAACTGCACCAACATACATCTCTTCACTCATCTCAAAATATCTCCCTACCCGACCTCTCCGCTCTGCACAAGATCTACGTCTCTCATCCACACGCATTACTTGTTCATACTCAAAATTACAGGACTTTATCCGGGCTTCACCCACTCTGTGGAATGCCCTCCCACGCACAGTAAGACTCGCCTCTAGTCTCCAAACCTTTAAATGTTCCCTGAAAACTCACCTCTTCAGACAAGCCTATCAAATTCCAGACCCACCCACATAACCTTCAGTGCTTCCCTATCTAATTACATCCTCTGTAGAGTATTCATAACATCACATATCTTGTCTTTCTTTAGTCTCACACCCTCCTGACACTTGGATAACTTTGTGGGGTATCATCATACAACCCATTAAGAACCTAGCAATCTGGTGGACCATTATGCAATAGGTAGCATCTATCCTTGTGTATCTATGCCTATTTCCCTATAGATTGTAAGCTTGCGAGCAGGGCCTTCCTACCTCTATGTCTGTCTGTTTTTACCCAGTTTTGTTCTATTACTGTTGTTCTAATTGTAAAGCGCCTCGGAATATGCTGCGCTATATAAGAAACTGTTAATAAATAAATAAATAAGGTATGGGGGAAACTACCCTTAACAGTCACAGGGAGGGTAAATATGGTAAAAATGGTCTTCCAGCCCAAACTTCTGTATGTTCTCCAACAATCTCCCGTTTATATCCCGCTGAAGATTTTTAAACAAATAAATGGGTTGCTTTACTCCCTGGTATGGGCTAGTAAGCGGGCACGTTTGCGACTGGATGCTTTGACCAGGTCTCGGGACATGGGGGGTTTGGCCCTCCCCAACTTCCGCTTTTATTATTATGCGGCGCAGCTGGCGCATATCTGGGAGTGGATTACCGACCATGATGCCCTGGCTTTGCACTCACTGATGTTGCACCATGACTACCCTGGGGGCTCCCCATTGCAGCTGCTCCTGTGTGGTAGCGTCAAAATGTCCACATTGCCACTGATTAAACAATCCATCCTGATATGGAAATTGGTGCACTCTGTGATGCGAGGCCATGGTATTGATCCTGATACCCCACTGGATAACGCGAACGGGTTACCGGAACTATGTCACCTTCAGGTTAGGGAAGTGTGGGGTAGTTGGGGAATACACTCCTTAGGACATGTATATAGTGACGGGACCCTAACCTCATTTCAACAACTTCAACAGGCACATAATATCCCCTCGGGGTTCTTTTATCGATTCCTTCAGCTGAGACACGCTTTGGCTACCCAATTCCCAGGTGGCCCTCCGATCCTCATTGACTCCCCTGTCAAATTAATGTTACAGACGCTGGACTCGGGTCACTTGGTCTCTAGGATATATGGTCGTATTCTGCAGCTACATCATGCGGATCCTCTAACTACTCTCCGGGGAAAGTGGGAATCGGATGTGGGTATATTGTCGGATGATGCATGGAGTACCGCTATGGGAGCCCATCGGATCTCCACTTCCTCTGTCAGGTACCAGCAAATACAACTATATATCCTGCATAGAGTATATATGACCCCGGTGAGGTTAGCACATATTGGGGGGTCTCACAGCTCCCAGTGCCCTAAGTGTGGAACCACGGGTGCTGATTTCTGGCATCTGCTCTGGGTGTGCCCTAGCGTGTCTCGTTTTTGGATGGCTGTCATACGCACTATATGTGATACGGGGGTCCCCTCCTTCATATGCACACCTGCTCTATGTACCTTGTTGATAGTGGACGAGGAAGCTTTAGACCCACCTAGCAGACGATACGTTATCAACCTATGCGCTTTAGCCAGAGTCTGTATAGCCCGGCTGTGGCTGGCGGGTGAGGCCCCGACAGTTAAGGCCTGGATAGCCCTGGTCAACGAAACTGTCGCACACGAAAAATTTGTGTTCCTGGCGAGGAAGGTGGAGAGGAAATGGTGTACAATTTGGGGCAGGTGGATAGAGTCTAAATATTTCAAGGATACATAAAATCCTGCCATGTGCCTTTCTCCTTACTTTGTCCTGGTATATTTTGGGGGTAGTTGCCCCGCGGCCGGCCTTGCAGAGGTTTAGTGAACTCTACTGTGCTACAGTAGTTCTAGTATGCTGGTGTCTGTTTTGGAAATGTTATGTTTGGGATGTGACACTCTCAAAAATAGTCCATTTGAGAATATGTGATATAGGAGATATTATATACAAATGATGTACCATGTGCTCTGTATATGTGCAGTTGTTTTGTACATACTGGGTGTGTATGTAATGTTAAGTTTGTTTTTGTGTGAAATGTTCATGAAAACCTGAAAATTCAAATAAAAAATTATTGAATTTTTAAAAAAAAAGCCCCGGACCCCATCTCAGTCACAGTAAAAGCCCCGGACCCCATCTCAGTCACAGTAAAAGCAAAGCCCCGGACCCCATCTCAGTCACAGTAAAAGCCCCGGACCCCATCTCAGCCACAGTAAAAGCAAAGCCCCAGACCCCATCTCAGCCACAGTAAAAGCAAAGCCCCGGACCCCATCTCAGCCACAGTAAAAGCAAAGCCCCGGACCCCATCTCAGCCACAGTAAAAGCAAAGCTCCGGACCCCATCTCAGCCACAGTAAAAGCAA
The DNA here is from genome assembly GCF_028390025.1 of Pseudophryne corroboree. Lineage (NCBI taxonomy): Eukaryota > Metazoa > Chordata > Amphibia > Anura > Myobatrachidae > Pseudophryne > Pseudophryne corroboree. The sequence continues at coordinate 25,119,918 of NC_086444.1, read as the reverse complement.
AGGCCCGGTCCCCATCTCAGCCACAGTAAAAGCAAAGCCCCGGACCCCATCTCAGCCAGAGTAAAAGCAAAGCCCCGGACCCTATCTCAGCCACAGTAAAAGCAAAGCCCCGGACCCCATCTCAGCCACAGTAAAAGCAAAGCCCCGGACCCCATCTCAGCCACAGTAAAAGCAAAGTCCCGGACCCCATCTCAGCCACAGTAAAAGCAAAGCCCCGGACCCCATCTCAGCCACAGTAAAAGCAAAGCTCCGGACCCCATCTCAGCCACAGTAAAAGCAAAGGCCCGGTCCCCATCTCAGCCACGGTAAAAGCAAAGCCCCGGACCCCATCTCAGCCAGAGTAAAAGCAAAGCCCCGGACCCTATCTCAGCCACAGTAAAAGCAAAGCCCCGGACCCCATCTCAGCCACAGTAAAAGCAAAGCCCCGGACCCCATCTCAGCCAGAGTAAAAGCAAAGTCCCGGACCCCATCTCAGCCACAGTAAAAGCAAAGTCCCGGACCCCGTCTCAGCCACAGTAAAAGCAAAGCCCCGGACCCCGTCTCAGCCGGAGTAAAAGCAAAGCCCCGGACCCCATTTCAGCCACAGTAAAAGCAAAGCTCCGGACCCCATCTCAGCCACAGTAAAAGCAAAGCCCCGGTCCCCATCTCAGCCACAGTAAAAGCAAAGGCCCGGACCCCATATCAGCCACAGTACAAGCAAAGCCCCGGACCCCATCTCAGCCAGAGTAAAAGCAAAGTCCCGGACCCCGTCTCAGCCGGAGTAAAAGCAAAGCCCCGGACCCCGTCTCAGCCGGAGTAAAAGCAAAGCCCCGGACCCCGTCTCAGCCAGAGTAAAAGCAAAGCCCCGGACCCCATCTCAGCCAGAGTAAAAGCAAAGCCCCGGACCCCGTCTCAGCCAGAGTAAAAGCAAAGCCCCGGACCCCGTCTCAGCCAGAGTAAAAGCAAAGTCCCGGACCCCATCTCAGCCAGAGTAAAAGCAAAGTCCCGGACCCCATCTCAGCCAGAGTAAAAGCAAAGCCCCGGACCCCATCTCAGCCAAAGTAAAAGCAAAGCTCCGGACCCCATCTCAGCCAGAGTAAAAGCAAAGTCCCGGACCCCATCTCAGCCAGAGTAAAAGCAAAGTCCCGGACCCCATCTCAGCCAGAGTAAAAGCAAAGTCCCGGACCCCATCTCAGCCAGAGTAAAAGCAAAGCCCCGGACCCCATCTCAGCCAGAGTAAAAGCAAAGTCCCGGACCCCATCTCAGCCAAAGTAAAAGCAAAGTCCCGGACCCCATCTCAGCCAGAGTAAAAGCAAAGCCCCGGACCCCATCTCAGCCACAGTAAAAGCCCCGGACCCCATCTCAGCCACAGTAAAAGCCCCGGACCCCATCTCAGTCACAGTAAAAGCCCCGGACCCCATCTCAGCCACAGTAAAAGCCCCGGACCCCATCTCAGTCACAGTAAAAGCAAAGCCCCGGACCCCATCTCAGCCAGAGTAAAAGGAAAGTCCCGGACCCCGTCTCAGCCGGAGTAAAAGCAAAGCCCCAGATCTCGTCTCAGCCACAGCAAAAGCAAAGCCCCGGACCCCGTCTCAGCCGGAGTAAAAGCAAAGCCCCGGACCCCGTCTCAGCCGGAGTAAAAGTAAAGCCCCGGACCCCGTCTCAGCCAGAGTAAAAGCAAAGCCCCGGACCCCGTCTCAGCCAGAGTAAAAGCAAAGCCCCGGACCCCGTCTCAGCCAGAGTAAAAGCAAAGCCCCGGACCCCGTCTCAGCCAGAGTAAAAGCAAAGCCCCGGACCCCGTCTCAGCCAAAGTAAAAGCAAAGCCCCGGACCCCGTCTCAGCCAGAGTAAAAGCAAAGCCCCGGACCCCGTCTCAGCCACAGTAAAAGCAAAGCCCCGGACCCCATCTCAGCCACAGTAAAAGCAAAGCCCCGGACCCCATCTCAGGCAGAGTAAAAGCAAAGCCCCGGACCCCATCTCAGGCAGAGTAAAAGCAAAGCCCCGGACCCCATCTCAGGCAGAGTAAAAGCAAAGCCCCGGACCCCATATCAGCCAGAGTAAAAGCAAAGTCCCGGACCCCATCTCAGCCAGAGTAAAAGCAAAGTCCCGGACCCCATCTCAGCCAGAGTAAAAGCAAAGCCCCGTACCCCATCTCAGCCACAGTAAAAGCCCCGGACCCCATCTCAGCCACAGTAAAAGCCCCGGACCCCATCTCAGTCACAGTAAAAGCAAAACCCCGGACCCCGTCTACAGGCCTTCTTTGGGTGTAGACCAATTCGGTTACAATAAAACAAAAACAAACACAAAAACAAAATGTAAACAGATACCAACCCCCTCCCAAATCGGCTCCTTCCTGCTATAAAAGTTATAAAGAGCTGCGTGACACCTCACACCCCTCCCTGTAATATCCTTCCAGCTGCAGAACTAACACTCACTGTAGGGATCCATCACCGTTCGGCACATCGGTCGGCTGTATATAGGGAGAGGAAGACGTCATTTAGCTTAGTGACTTCATCGCAAACACACTGAGTAAGCTCACCGAGCCCGATACAGGAGCGCAGACAGTGGCGATTACCAACACAAGCTTGCAAATGTCTCCCGAAGCTGCATGCAGAGAAATGTATTTATTATCAGTTATTTATATAGCGCACGCATATTCCGCAGCGCTGTACAGAGAATATTTGACTATTGACATCAGTCCCTGCCCCAGTGGAGCTTACAATCTAGGGGCCTAATTCAGACTTGATTGCAGTAGCAAAATTGTTCTCTAATGGGCAAAACCATGTGCACTGCAGGTGGGACAGATGTAACATGTGCAGAGAGAGTTAGATTTGGGTGGGTTATATTGCTTCTGTGCAGGGTAAATACTGGCTGCTTTATTTTTACACTGTAATTTAGATTTCAGTTTGAACACACCCCACTCAAATCTAACTCTGCACATGTTACATCTGACCCCCCCCCCCCCTACAGTGCACATGGTTTTGCCCATTAGAAAACAATTTTGCTGCGATCAGGTCTGAATTACGCCCTACATTCTGTACCACATGTACACACAGACACATTCACTCTAGGGTTAATTTTGTTGGGAGACAATTTACCTAAATGTATATTTTTGGATTGTGGGAGGAAACCGGAGTACCCGGAGGAAACCCACGCAAGTACGGGGAGAATATACAAACTCCACACAGTTGGGGCCATGGTGGGAATCGAACCCAAGACCTCAGTGCTCTGAAGCCGTACTGCTAATCATTACACCATCCGTACTGCCCATAAAAGTTATAAAGAGCTGGTTTTCGGTGGGGGTTCCTGGTAGGTAACAGAGGGGCAGCTAGCCAAACACAGGCGTGTCGCTAACAGTGACTCCGCAGTAGAGCTGGCACAGGAAGCCATGTTTTGCACCTGCCATGGTGCTGGTCGATGATGCAACCAAAGGTGCATTTAAGTACAAAGACGGAAAAGAGTCGGCGCCACTGGGCATCTGAGAAGGCTGCGGCATTAGCATAAAGATGCAGACCGCGTCTGTACTTCTGAATGAGGCCCAGTGTCTCTGTAATAAAGTATTACCAACTGGTGCCACTGTATCACAGCCGCCACTGTACTGTACCAGGTAAGCGTACACTGCACCGTCCGGATAGTAGTGTAGCCTGCATACATAGTGGCGGTGTCTCTGTATCACAGCCGCCACTGTACTGTACCAGGTAAGTGTACACTGGACCGTCCGGATAGTAGTGTAGTCTGCATACACAGTGGCGATGTCTCTGTATCACAGCCGCCACTGTACTGTACCAGGTAAGTGTACACTGGACCGTCCGGATAGTAGTGTAGTCTGCATACACAGTGGCGGATTCTCTGTATCACAGCCACCACTGTACTGTACCAGGTAAGTGTACACTGCACCGTCCGGATAGTAGTGCAGCCTGCATACACAGTGGCGATGTCTCTGTATCACAGCCACCACTGTACTGTACCAGGTAAGTGTACACTGCACCGTCCGGATAGTAGTGCAGCCTGCATACACAGTGGCGGATTCTCTGTATTACAGCCACCACTGTACTGTACCAGGTAAGTGTACACTGCACCGTCCAGCTAGTAGTGCAGCCTGCATACACAGTGGCGATGTCTCTGTATCACAGCTGTCACTGTACTGTACCAGGTAAGTGTACACTGCACCGTCCGGATAGTAGTGCAGCCTGCATACACAGTGGCGATGTCTCTGTATCACAGCCACCACTGTACTGTACCAGGTAAGTGTACACTGCACCGTCCAGCTAGTAGTGCAGCCTGCATACACAGTGGCGATGTCTCTGTATCACAGCCGTCACTGTACTGTACCAGGTAAGCGTACACTGCACCGTCCGGATAGTAGTGCAGCCTGCATACACAGTGGTGGTGTCTCTGTATCACAGCCACCACTGTACTGTACCAGGTAAGTGTACACTGCACCGTCCGGATAGTAGTGCAGCCTGCATACACAGTGGCGGATTCTCTGTATTACAGCCACCACTGTACTGTACCAGGTAAGTGTACACTGCACCGTCCGGATAGTAGTGCAGCCTGCATACACAGTGGCGGTGTCTCTGTATCACAGCCACCACTGTAGTGTACCAGGTAAGCGTACACTGCACCGTCCGGATAGTAGTGCAGCCTGCATACACAGTGGCGGTGTCTCTGTATCACAGCCACCACTGTACTGTACCAGGTAAGTGTACACTGCACCGTCCAGCTAGTAGTGCAGCCTGCATACACAGTGGCGATGTCTCTGTATTACAGCCGTCACTGTACTGTACCAGGTAAGCGTACACTGCACCGTCTGGATAGTAGTGCAGCCTGCATACACAGTGGCGGTGTCTCTGTATTACAGCCACCACTGTACTGTACCAGGTAAGTGTACACTGCACCGTCCATATTGTAGTGCAGCCTGCATACACAGTGGCGGTGTCTCTGTATCACAGCCGTCACTGTACTTTACCAGGTAAGCGTACACTGCACCGTCCGGATAGTAGTGCAGCCTGCATACACAGTGGCGATGTCTCTGTATCACAGCCGCCACTGTACTGTACCAGGTAAGTGTACACTGCACCGTCCGGATAGTAGTGCAGCCTGCATACACAGTGGCGATGTCTCTGTATCACAGCCGTCACTGTACTGTACCAGGTAAGCGTACACTGCACCGTCCAGATAGTAGTGCAGCCTGCATACACAGTGGCGGTGTCTCTGTATCACAGCCACCACTGTACTGTACCAGGTAAGTGTACACTGCACCGTCCAGATAGTAGTGCAGCCTGCATACACCGTGGCGGTGTCTCTGTATCACAGCCACCACTGTACTGTACCAGGTAAGTGTACACTGCACCGTCTGGATAGTAGTGCAGCCTGCATACACAGTGGCGGTGTCTCTGTATCACAGCCGTCACTGTACTGTACCAGGTAAGTGTACACTGCACCGTCCGGATAGTAGTGCAGCCTGCATACACAGTGGCGGTGTCTCTGTATCACCACTGGCTGCTGTACTGTAACAGGTAGAGTCTGAACACTCCCTGCGCGCAGATACGGTAAGTAGTGATTACACTGGTGAGAGATGGAGCAGGAAATTGTGTTTATTTCTGGTATCCCCCCCCGTACGTTTCTATCACTGGCACCACTACACAGATCAGATGCTGTGACACTTTTAGTTACGTTGCGGAGGAAGATTTGTTGTATTTTCATGTACACACAAGTTGCAGTTTGATGACAGAGATGCTTACAGTTGTATAACAAATGCCCAGGGGCCGTCTCTGCTGGGTGATCAGACAAAGCTTCTCTCTGGTGGCTGCCATGCACGGAACAGTCTCTTTCCCAGCAGGTGTCTCTGCTGTCAGTACACACACGGAGAGCGTCAATCACATGTACCCGGCCTAATGTACGAACCACAAGTCTCTCTGCGTGTGGGCATGTCTGCAGGGTACCTGTAATACCACAGCTGCCAGCAGCGGGCAGCACCAATAGGTAGGGGCACCTGAAGAAGAGCTCTCTGCCTGGCCAGCTGTACTGCTGAGGTGATAATGTGTCAGACTGGCTGTACAATCATCACCAGGGGCATGAATCAGTACTGCCCCGTACACTGGCACTGCCATGCTTTCAGTCTGTGCCAGTCTAATGTTTCCTGGGAGCTGCTGTATTAGTGACCTCAGGAGAGTGAGGACAAATGGTAAGGGGATGGAGATCCAGAGCTGGGCAGAGCCTCAGTAACAACCGGGAGACAAGGGGGTTGTGGGTAAGTAATACATGTAATCACATCCAGCCATGCAGTGTCATCATTGGGGAGGCACTGCCCGTGGCTGCTGGGATTCACCCAACTGATGTCGTCTTCTAAATGACTTATTAGTTACTAGATTTTTTTATTTTTGAGTTTCACGCCCTGGAAGGTCAGGACTTAAAGAGAGAACCCGTCCTGGAGTTCCGGGATCTCCTTGTGCCCAGTACTTGCATATAATACATAATGTACAATATATAATAGTGTTCCTCTGTGGCCCAACATGCCTTGGAGAGCGCCCGTAGATTAGCCAGATGCGTCCCCTGGGTAGAGCGCCCGTAGATTAGCCAGATGCGGCCCCTGGGTAGAGCGCCCGTAGATTAGCCAGATGCGGCTCCTGGGTAGAGCGCCCGTAGATTAGCCAGATGCGGCTCCTGGGTAGAGCGCCCGTAGATTAGCCAGATGCGGCTCCTGGGTAGAGCGCCCGTAGATTAGCCAGATGCGGCCCCTGGGTAGAGCGCCCGTAGATTAGCCAGATGCGGCTCCTGGGTAGAGCGCCCGTAGATTAGCCAGATGCGGCCCCTGGGTAGAGCGCCCTTAGATTAGCCAGATGCGGCCCCTGGGTAGAGCGCCCGTAGATTAGCCAGATGCGGCCCCTGGGTAGAGCGCCCGTAGATTAGCCAGATGCGGCCCCTGGGTGGAGCGCCCGTAGATTAGCCAGATGCGGCCCCTGGGTGGAGCGCCCGTAGATTAACATGATGCGGCCCCTGGGTAGAGCGCCCGTAGATTAGCCAGATGCGGCCCCTGGGTAGAGCGCCCGTAGATTAGCCAGATGCGGCCCCTGGGTGGAGCGCCCGTAGATTAGCCAGATGCGGCCCCTGGGTGGAGCGCCCGTAGATTAGCCAGATGCGGCCCCTGGGTGGAGCGCCCGTAGATTAGCCAGATGCGGCCCCTGGGTAGAGCGCCCGTAGATTAGCCAGATGCGGCCCCTGGGTAGAGCGCCCGTAGATTAGCCAGATGCGGCCCCTGGGTAGAGCGCCCGTAGATTAGCCAGATGCGGCCCCTGGGTAGAGCGTCCGTAGATTAGCCAGATGCGGCCCCTGGGTAGAGCGCCCGTAGATTAGCCAGATGCGGCCCCTGGGTAGAGCGCCCGTAGATTAGCCAGATGCGGCCCCTGGGTAGAGCGCCCGTAGATTAGCCAGATGCGGCCCCTGGGTGGAGCGCCCGTAGATTAGCCAGATGCGGCCCCTGGGTGGAGCGCCCGTAGATTAACATGATGCGGCCCCTGGGTAGAGCGCCCGTAGATTAACATGATGCGGCCCCTGGGTAGAGCGCCCGTAGATTATCCAGATGCGGCCCCTGGGTAGAGCGCCCGTAGATTAGCCAGATGCGGCCCCTGGGTAGAGCGCCCGTAGATTAGCCAGATGCGGCCCCTGGGTAGAGCGCCCGTAGATTAGCCAGATGCGGCCCCTGGGTAGAGCGCCCGTAGATTAGCCAGATGCGGCCCCTGGGTAGAGCGCCCGTAGATTAGCCAGATGCGGCCCCTGGGTAGAGCGCCCGTAGATTAGCCAGATGCGGCCCCTGGGTAGAGCGCCCGTAGATTAGCCAGATGCGGCTCCTGGGTAGAGCGCCCGTAGATTAGCCAGATGCGGCTCCTGGGTAGAGCGCCCGTAGATTAGCCAGATGCGGCTCCTGGGTAGAGCGCCCGTAGATTAGCCAGATGCGGCCCCTGGGTAGAGCGCCCGTAGATTAGCCAGATGCGGCCCCTGGGTAGAGCGCCCGTAGATTAGCCAGATGCGGCCCCTGGATAGAGCCCCCGTAGATTAGCCAGATGCGGCCCCTGGATAGAGCCCCCGTAGATTAGCCAGATGCGGCCCCTGGATAGAGCCCCCGTAGATTAGCCAGATGCGGCCAATGGATAGAGCCCCCGTAGATTAGTCAGATGCGGCCCCTGGATAGAGCCCCCGTAGATTAACATGATGCGGCTCCTAGATTAACATGATGCGGCCCCTGGGTAGAGCGCCCGTAGATTAACATGATGCGGCCCCTGGGTAGAGCGCCCGTAGATTAACATGATGCGGCTCCTGGGTAGAGCGCCCGTAGATTGGCCAGATGCGGCCCCTGGGTAGAGCGCCCGTAGATTAGCCAGATGCGGCTCCTGGGTAGAGCGCCCGTAGATTAGCCGGATGCGGCTCCTGGGTAGAGCGCCCGTAGATTAGCCGGATGCGGCTCCTGGGTAGAGCGCGCATAGATTAGCCAGATGCGGCCCCTGGGTAGAGCGCCCGTAGATTAGCCAGATGCGGCCCCTGGGTAGAGCGCCCGTAGATTAGCCAGATGCAGCCCCTGGGTAGAGCGCCCGTAGATTAGCCAGAAGCGGCCCCTGGGTAGAGCGCCCGTAGATTAGCCAGATGCGGCTCCTGGGTAGAGCGCCCGTAGATTAGCCAGATGCGGCCCCTGGGTAGAGCGCCCGTAGATTAGCCAGATGCGGCCCCTGGGTAGAGCGCGCATAGATTAGCCAGATGCGGCCCCTGGGTAGAGCGCCCATAGATTAGCCAGATGCGGCCCCTGGGTAGAGCGCCCGTAGATTAGCCAGATGCGGCTCCTGGGTAGAGCGCCCGTAGATTAGCCAGATGCGGCCCCTGGGTAGAGCGCCCGAAGATTAGCCACATGCGGCTCCTGGGTAGAGCGCCCGTAGATTAGCCAGATGCGGCCCCTGGGTAGAGCGCCCGAAGATTAGCCACATGCGGCCCCTGGGTAGAGCGCCCGTAGATTAGCCGGATGCGGCTCCTGGGTAGAGCGCCCGTAGATTAGCCAAATGCGGCTCCTGGGTAGAGCGCCCGTAGATTAGCCAGATGCGGCTCCTGGGTAGAGCGCCCGTAGATTAGCCAGATGCGGCTCCTGGGTAGAGCGCCCGTAGATTAGCCAGATGCGGCTCCTGGGTAGAGCGCCCGTAGATTAGCCAGATGCGGCCCCTGGGTAGAGCGCCCGAAGATTAGCCACATGCGGCCCCTGGGTAGAGCGCCCGAAGATTAGCCACATGCGGCCCCTGGGTAGAGCGCCCGAAGATTAGCCACATGCGGCCCCTGGGTAGAGCGCCCGTAGATTAGCCAGATGCGGCCCCTGGGTAGAGCGCCCGTAGATTAGCCAGATGCGGCTCCTGGGTAGAGCGCCCGTAGATTAGCCAGATGCGGCCCCTGGGTAGAGCGCCCGTAGATTAGCCAGATGCGGCCCCTGGGTAGAGCGCCCGTAGATTAGCCAGATGCGGCCCCTGGGTAGAGCGCCCGTAGATTAGCCAGATGCGGCCCCTGGGTAGAGCGCCCGTAGATTAGCCAGATGCGGCCCCTGGGTAGAGCGCCCGTAGATTAGCCAGATGCGGCCCCTGGGTAGAGCGCCCGTAGATTAGCCAGATGCGGCCCCTGGGTAGAGCGCCCGTAGATTAGCCAGAAGCGGCCCCTGGGTAGAGCGCCCGTAGATTAGCCAGATGCGGCTCCTGGGTAGAGCGCCCGTAGATTAGCCAGATGCGGCTCCTGGGTAGAGCGCCCGTAGATTAGCCAGATGCGGCCCCTGGGTAGAGCGCCCGTAGATTAGCCAGATGCGGCCCCTGGGTAGAGCGCCCGTAGATTAGCCAGATGCGGCTCCTGGGTAGAGCGCCCGTAGATTAGCCAGATGCGGCCCCTGGGTAGAGCGCCCGTAGATTAGCCAGATGCGGCCCCTGGGTAGAGCGCCCGTAGATTAGCCAGATGCGGCCCCTGGGTAGAGCGCCCGTAGATTAGCCAGATGCGGCCCCTGGGTAGAGCGCCCGTAGATTAGCCAGATGCGGCCCCTGGGTAGAGCGCCCGTAGATTAGCCAGATGCGGCCCCTGGGTAGAGCGCCCGTAGATTAGCCAGATGCGGCTCCTGGGTAGAGCGCCCGTAGATTAGCCAGATGCGGCTCCTGGGTAGAGCGCCCGTAGATTAGCCAGATGCGGCTCCTGGGTAGAGCGCCCGTAGATTAGCCAGATGCGGCTCCTGGGTAGAGCGCCCGTAGATTAGCCAGATGCGGCCCCTGGGTAGAGCGCCCATAGATTAGCCAGATGCGGCTCCTGGGTAGAGCGCCCGAAGATTAGCCACATGCGGCTCCTGGGTAGAGCGCCCGTAGATTAGCCAGATGCGGCCCCTGGGTAGAGCGCCCGAAGATTAGCCACATGCGGCCCCTGGGTAGAGCGCCCGTAGATTAGCCGGATGCGGCTCCTGGGTAGAGCGCCCGTAGATTAGCCAGATGCGGCCCCTGGGTAGAGCGCCCGTAGATTAGCCAGATGCGGCCCCTGGGTAGAGCGCCCGTAGATTAGCCAGATGCGGCCCCTGGGTAGAGCGCCCGTAGATTAGCCAGATGCGGCCCCTGGGTAGAGCGCCCGTAGATTAGCCAGATGCGGCCCCTGGGTAGAGCGCCCGTAGATTAGCCAGATGCGGCCCCTGGGTAGAGCGCCCGTAGATTAGCCAGATGCGGCCCCTGGGTAGAGCGCCCGTAGATTAGCCAGATGCAGCCCCTGGGTAGAGCGCCCGTAGATTAGCCAGATGCAGCCCCTGGGTAGAGCGCCCGTAGATTAGCCAGAAGCGGCCCCTGGGTAGAGCGCCCGTAGATTAGCCAGATGCGGCTCCTGGGTAGAGCGCCCGTAGATTAGCCAGATGCGGCCCCTGGGTAGAGCGCCCGTAGATTAGCCAGATGCGGCCCCTGGGTAGAGCGCGCATAGATTAGCCAGATGCGGCCCCTGGGTAGAGCGCCCATAGATTAGCCAGATGCGGCCCCTGGGTAGAGCGCCCGTAGATTAGCCAGATGCGGCTCCTGGGTAGAGCGCCCGTAGATTAGCCAGATGCGGCCCCTGGGTAGAGCGCCCGAAGATTAGCCACATGCGGCTCCTGGGTAGAGCGCCCGTAGATTAGCCAGATGCGGCCCCTGGGTAGAGCGCCCGAAGATTAGCCACATGCGGCCCCTGGGTAGAGCGCCCGTAGATTAGCCGGATGCGGCTCCTGGGTAGAGCGCCCGTAGATTAGCCAAATGCGGCTCCTGGGTAGAGCGCCCGTAGATTAGCCAGATGCGGCTCCTGGGTAGAGCGCCCGTAGATTAGCCAGATGCGGCTCCTGGGTAGAGCGCCCGTAGATTAGCCAGATGCGGCTCCTGGGTAGAGCGCCCGTAGATTAGCCAGATGCGGCCCCTGGGTAGAGCGCCCGAAGATTAGCCACATGCGGCCCCTGGGTAGAGCGCCCGAAGATTAGCCACATGCGGCCCCTGGGTAGAGCGCCCGAAGATTAGCCACATGCGGCCCCTGGGTAGAGCGCCCGTAGATTAGCCAGATGCGGCCCCTGGGTAGAGCGCCCGTAGATTAGCCAGATGCGGCTCCTGGGTAGAGCGCCCGTAGATTAGCCAGATGCGGCCCCTGGGTAGAGCGCCCGTAGATTAGCCAGATGCGGCCCCTGGGTAGAGCGCCCGTAGATTAGCCAGATGCGGCCCCTGGGTAGAGCGCCCGTAGATTAGCCAGATGCGGCCCCTGGGTAGAGCGCCCGTAGATTAGCCAGATGCGGCCCCTGGGTAGAGCGCCCGTAGATTAGCCAGATGCGGCCCCTGGGTAGAGCGCCCGTAGATTAGCCAGATGCGGCCCCTGGGTAGAGCGCCCGTAGATTAGCCAGAAGCGGCCCCTGGGTAGAGCGCCCGTAGATTAGCCAGATGCGGCTCCTGGGTAGAGCGCCCGTAGATTAGCCAGATGCGGCTCCTGGGTAGAGCGCCCGTAGATTAGCCAGATGCGGCCCCTGGGTAGAGCGCCCGTAGATTAGCCAGATGCGGCCCCTGGGTAGAGCGCCCGTAGATTAGCCAGATGCGGCTCCTGGGTAGAGCGCCCGTAGATTAGCCAGATGCGGCCCCTGGGTAGAGCGCCCGTAGATTAGCCAGATGCGGCCCCTGGGTAGAGCGCCCGTAGATTAGCCAGATGCGGCCCCTGGGTAGAGCGCCCGTAGATTAGCCAGATGCGGCCCCTGGGTAGAGCGCCCGTAGATTAGCCAGATGCGGCCCCTGGGTAGAGCGCCCGTAGATTAGCCAGATGCGGCCCCTGGGTAGAGCGCCCGTAGATTAGCCAGATGCGGCTCCTGGGTAGAGCGCCCGTAGATTAGCCAGATGCGGCTCCTGGGTAGAGCGCCCGTAGATTAGCCAGATGCGGCTCCTGGGTAGAGCGCCCGTAGATTAGCCAGATGCGGCTCCTGGGTAGAGCGCCCGTAGATTAGCCAGATGCGGCCCCTGGGTAGAGCGCCCATAGATTAGCCAGATGCGGCTCCTGGGTAGAGCGCCCGAAGATTAGCCACATGCGGCTCCTGGGTAGAGCGCCCGTAGATTAGCCAGATGCGGCCCCTGGGTAGAGCGCCCGAAGATTAGCCACATGCGGCCCCTGGGTAGAGCGCCCGTAGATTAGCCGGATGCGGCTCCTGGGTAGAGCGCCCGTAGATTAGCCAGATGCGGCCCCTGGGTAGAGCGCCCGTAGATTAGCCAGATGCGGCCCCTGGGTAGAGCGCCCGTAGATTAGCCAGATGCGGCCCCTGGGTAGAGCGCCCGTAGATTAGCCAGATGCGGCCCCTGGGTAGAGCGCCCGTAGATTAGCCAGATGCGGCCCCTGGGTAGAGCGCCCGTAGATTAGCCAGATGCGGCCCCTGGGTAGAGCGCCCGTAGATTAGCCAGATGCGGCCCCTGGGTAGAGCGCCCGTAGATTAGCCAGATGCGGCCCCTGGGTAGAGCGCCCGTAGATTAGCCAGATGCGGCCCCTGGGTAGAGCGCCCGTAGATTAGCCAGATGCGGCTCCTGGGTAGAGCGCCCGTAGATTAGCCAGATGCGGCCCCTGGGTAGAGTGCCCGTAGATTAGCCAGATGCGGCCCCTGGGTAGAGCGCCCGTAGATTAGCCAGATGCGGCCCCTGGGTAGAGCGCCCGTAGATTAGCCAGATGCGGCTCCTGGGTAGAGCGCCCGTAGATTAGCCAGATGCGGCTCCTGGGTAGAGCGCCCGTAGATAAACATGATGCGGCTCCTGGGTAGAGCGCCCATAGATTAGCCAGATGCGGCTCCTGGGTAGAGCGCCCATAGATTAGCCAGATGCGGCTCCTGGGTAGAGCGCCCATAGATTAGCCAGATGCGGCTCCTGGGTAGAGCGCCCGTAGATTAGCCAGATGCGGCCCCTGGGTAGAGCGCCCGTAGATTAGCCAGATGCGGCCCCTGGGTAGAGCGCCCGTAGATTAGCCAGATGCGGCCCCTGGGTAGAGCGCCCGTAGATTAGCCAGATGCGGCCCCTGGGTAGAGCGCCCGTAGATTAGCCAGATGCGGCCCCTGGGTAGAGCGCCCGTAGATTAGCCAGATGCGGCCCCTGGGTAGAGCGCCCGTAGATTAGCCAGATGCGGCCCCTGGGTAGAGCGCCCGTAGATTAGCCAGAAGCGGCCCCTGGGTAGAGCGCCCGTAGATTAGCCAGATGCGGCTCCTGGGTAGAGCGCCCGTAGATTAGCCAGATGCGGCTCCTGGGTAGAGCGCCCGTAGATTAGCCAGATGCGGCCCCTGGGTAGAGCGCCCGTAGATTAGCCAGATGCGGCCCCTGGGTAGAGCGCCCGTAGATTAGCCAGATGCGGCTCCTGGGTAGAGCGCCCGTAGATTAGCCAGATGCGGCCCCTGGGTAGAGCGCCCGTAGATTAGCCAGATGCGGCCCCTGGGTAGAGCGCCCGTAGATTAGCCAGATGCGGCCCCTGGGTAGAGCGCCCGTAGATTAGCCAGATGCGGCCCCTGGGTAGAGCGCCCGTAGATTAGCCAGATGCGGCCCCTGGGTAGAGCGCCCGTAGATTAGCCAGATGCGGCCCCTGGGTAGAGCGCCCGTAGATTAGCCAGATGCGGCTCCTGGGTAGAGCGCCCGTAGATTAGCCAGATGCGGCTCCTGGGTAGAGCGCCCGTAGATTAGCCAGATGCGGCTCCTGGGTAGAGCGCCCGTAGATTAGCCAGATGCGGCTCCTGGGTAGAGCGCCCGTAGATTAGCCAGATGCGGCCCCTGGGTAGAGCGCCCATAGATTAGCCAGATGCGGCTCCTGGGTAGAGCGCCCGAAGATTAGCCACATGCGGCTCCTGGGTAGAGCGCCCGTAGATTAGCCAGATGCGGCCCCTGGGTAGAGCGCCCGAAGATTAGCCACATGCGGCCCCTGGGTAGAGCGCCCGTAGATTAGCCGGATGCGGCTCCTGGGTAGAGCGCCCGTAGATTAGCCAGATGCGGCCCCTGGGTAGAGCGCCCGTAGATTAGCCAGATGCGGCCCCTGGGTAGAGCGCCCGTAGATTAGCCAGATGCGGCCCCTGGGTAGAGCGCCCGTAGATTAGCCAGATGCGGCCCCTGGGTAGAGCGCCCGTAGATTAGCCAGATGCGGCCCCTGGGTAGAGCGCCCGTAGATTAGCCAGATGCGGCCCCTGGGTAGAGCGCCCGTAGATTAGCCAGATGCGGCCCCTGGGTAGAGCGCCCGTAGATTAGCCAGATGCGGCCCCTGGGTAGAGCGCCCGTAGATTAGCCAGATGCAGCCCCTGGGTAGAGCGCCCGTAGATTAGCCAGAAGCGGCCCCTGGGTAGAGCGCCCGTAGATTAGCCAGATGCGGCTCCTGGGTAGAGCGCCCGTAGATTAGCCAGATGCGGCCCCTGGGTAGAGCGCCCGTAGATTAGCCAGATGCGGCCCCTGGGTAGAGCGCGCATAGATTAGCCAGATGCGGCCCCTGGGTAGAGCGCCCGTAGATTAGCCAGATGCGGCCCCTGGGTAGAGCGCCCGTAGATTAGCCAGATGCGGCTCCTGGGTAGAGCGCCCGTAGATTAGCCAGATGCGGCCCCTGGGTAGAGCGCCCGAAGATTAGCCACATGCGGCTCCTGGGTAGAGCGCCCGTAGATTAGCCAGATGCGGCCCCTGGGTAGAGCGCCCGAAGATTAGCCACATGCGGCCCCTGGGTAGAGCGCCCGTAGATTAGCCGGATGCGGCTCCTGGGTAGAGCGCCCGTAGATTAGCCAAATGCGGCTCCTGGGTAGAGCGCCCGTAGATTAGCCAGATGCGGCTCCTGGGTAGAGCGCCCGTAGATTAGCCAGATGCGGCTCCTGGGTAGAGCGCCCGTAGATTAGCCAGATGCGGCTCCTGGGTAGAGCGCCCGTAGATTAGCCAGATGCGGCCCCTGGGTAGAGCGCCCGAAGATTAGCCACATGCGGCCCCTGGGTAGAGCGCCCGAAGATTAGCCACATGCGGCCCCTGGGTAGAGCGCCCGAAGATTAGCCACATGCGGCCCCTGGGTAGAGCGCCCGTAGATTAGCCAGATGCGGCCCCTGGGTAGAGCGCCCGTAGATTAGCCAGATGCGGCTCCTGGGTAGAGCGCCCGTAGATTAGCCAGATGCGGCCCCTGGGTAGAGCGCCCGTAGATTAGCCAGATGCGGCCCCTGGGTAGAGCGCCCGTAGATTAGCCAGATGCGGCCCCTGGGTAGAGCGCCCGTAGATTAGCCAGATGCGGCCCCTGGGTAGAGCGCCCGTAGATTAGCCAGATGCGGCCCCTGGGTAGAGCGCCCGTAGATTAGCCAGATGCGGCCCCTGGGTAGAGCGCCCGTAGATTAGCCAGATGCGGCCCCTGGGTAGAGCGCCCGTAGATTAGCCAGAAGCGGCCCCTGGGTAGAGCGCCCGTAGATTAGCCAGATGCGGCTCCTGGGTAGAGCGCCCGTAGATTAGCCAGATGCGGCTCCTGGGTAGAGCGCCCGTAGATTAGCCAGATGCGGCCCCTGGGTAGAGCGCCCGTAGATTAGCCAGATGCGGCCCCTGGGTAGAGCGCCCGTAGATTAGCCAGATGCGGCTCCTGGGTAGAGCGCCCGTAGATTAGCCAGATGCGGCCCCTGGGTAGAGCGCCCGTAGATTAGCCAGATGCGGCCCCTGGGTAGAGCGCCCGTAGATTAGCCAGATGCGGCCCCTGGGTAGAGCGCCCGTAGATTAGCCAGATGCGGCCCCTGGGTAGAGCGCCCGTAGATTAGCCAGATGCGGCCCCTGGGTAGAGCGCCCGTAGATTAGCCAGATGCGGCCCCTGGGTAGAGCGCCCGTAGATTAGCCAGATGCGGCTCCTGGGTAGAGCGCCCGTAGATTAGCCAGATGCGGCTCCTGGGTAGAGCGCCCGTAGATTAGCCAGATGCGGCTCCTGGGTAGAGCGCCCGTAGATTAGCCAGATGCGGCTCCTGGGTAGAGCGCCCGTAGATTAGCCAGATGCGGCCCCTGGGTAGAGCGCCCATAGATTAGCCAGATGCGGCTCCTGGGTAGAGCGCCCGAAGATTAGCCACATGCGGCTCCTGGGTAGAGCGCCCGTAGATTAGCCAGATGCGGCCCCTGGGTAGAGCGCCCGAAGATTAGCCACATGCGGCCCCTGGGTAGAGCGCCCGTAGATTAGCCGGATGCGGCTCCTGGGTAGAGCGCCCGTAGATTAGCCAGATGCGGCCCCTGGGTAGAGCGCCCGTAGATTAGCCAGATGCGGCCCCTGGGTAGAGCGCCCGTAGATTAGCCAGATGCGGCCCCTGGGTAGAGCGCCCGTAGATTAGCCAGATGCGGCCCCTGGGTAGAGCGCCCGTAGATTAGCCAGATGCGGCCCCTGGGTAGAGCGCCCGTAGATTAGCCAGATGCGGCCCCTGGGTAGAGCGCCCGTAGATTAGCCAGATGCGGCCCCTGGGTAGAGCGCCCGTAGATTAGCCAGATGCGGCCCCTGGGTAGAGCGCCCGTAGATTAGCCAGATGCGGCCCCTGGGTAGAGCGCCCGTAGATTAGCCAGATGCGGCTCCTGGGTAGAGCGCCCGTAGATTAGCCAGATGCGGCCCCTGGGTAGAGTGCCCGTAGATTAGCCAGATGCGGCCCCTGGGTAGAGCGCCCGTAGATTAGCCAGATGCGGCCCCTGGGTAGAGCGCCCGTAGATTAGCCAGATGCGGCTCCTGGGTAGAGCGCCCGTAGATTAGCCAGATGCGGCTCCTGGGTAGAGCGCCCGTAGATAAACATGATGCGGCTCCTGGGTAGAGCGCCCATAGATTAGCCAGATGCGGCTCCTGGGTAGAGCGCCCATAGATTAGCCAGATGCGGCTCCTGGGTAGAGCGCCCATAGATTAGCCAGATGCGGCTCCTGGGTAGAGCGCCCATAGATTAGCCAGATGCGGCTCCTGGGTAGAGCGCCCGTAGATTAGCCAGATGCGGCTCCTGGGTAGAGCGCCCGTAGATTAGCCAGATGCGGCTCCTGGGTAGAGCGCCCGTAGATTAGCCAGATGCGGCCCCTGGGTAGAGCGCGCATAGATTAGCCAGATGCGGCCCCTGGGTAGAGCGCCCGTAGATTAGCCAGATGCGGCCCCTGGGTAGAGCGCCCGTAGATTAGCCAGATGCGGCCCCTGGGTAGAGCGCCCGTAGATTAGCCAGATGCGGCTCCTGGGTAGAGCGCCCGTAGATAAACATGATGCGGCTCCTGGGTAGAGCGCCCGTAGATTAGCCAGATGCGGCCCCTGGGTAGAGCGCCCGTAGATAAACATGATGCGGCTCCTGGGTAGAGCGCCCGTAGATTAGCCGGATGCGGCTCCTGGGTAGAGCGCCCGTAGATTAGCCAGATGCGGCCCCTGGGTAGAGCGCCCGTAGATTAGCCAGATGCGGCCCCTGGGTAGAGCGCCCGTAGATTCGCCAGATGCGGCCCCTGGGTAGAGCGCCCGTAGATTCGCCAGATGCGGCCCCTGGGTAGAGCGCCCGTAGATTCGCCAGATGCGGCCCCTGGGTAGAGCGCGCATAGATTAGCCAGATGCGGCTCCTGAGTAGAGCGCCCGTAGATTAGCCGGATGCGGCTCCTGGGTAGAGCGCCCGTAGATTAGCCGGACGCACTCCTGGGTAGAGCGCCCGTAGATTAGCCAGATGCGGCTCCTGGGTAGAGCGCCCGTAGATTAGCCACATGCGGCCCCTGGGTAGAGCGCCCGTAGATTAGCCGGACGCGGCTCCTGGGTAGAGCGCCCGTAGATTAGCCAGATGCGGCTCCTGGGTAAAGATGCACGCCGCGCTGCCAGATAATTCTAGAAGATCTGCCATGGAGGAAGCACAGAGCGTGGAGAACTTTGGAAGGTTTGCAAAGGCTGCATCTGCTTACACTGGAAAACCAAGGCATTAATAATAAGAATTTACTCACCGGTAATTCTATTTCTCGTAGTCCGTAGTGGATGCTGGGCACTCCGAAAGGACCATGGGGAATAGCGGGCTCAGAAGGAGGCAGGGCACTCTAGAAAGATTTAGGACTACCTGGTGTGCACTGGCTCCTCCCACTATGACCCTCCTCCAAGCCTCAGTTAGGACACTGTGCCCGGACGAGCGTACACAATAAGGAAGGATTTTGAATCCCGGGTAAGACTCATACCAGCCACACCAATCACACCGTACAACTCGTGATATGAATCCCAGTTAACAGTATGAAACAACTGAGCCTCTCAACAGATGGCTCAACAATAACCCGATTTAGTTAACAATAACTATGTACAAGTATTGCAGATAAACCGCACTTGGGATGGGCGCCCAGCATCCACTACGGACTACGAGAAATAGAATTACCGGTGAGTAAATTCTTATTTTCTCTAACGTCCTAGTGGATGCTGGGAACTCCGAAAGGACCATGGGGATTATACCAAAGCTCCCAAACGGGCGGGAGAGTGCGGATGACTCTGCAGCACCGAATGAGAGAACTCCAGGTCCTCCTCAGCCAGGGTATCAAATTTGTAGAATTTTGCAAACGTGTTTGCCCCTGACCAAGTAGCTGCTCGGCAAAGTTGTAAAGCCGAGACCCCTCGGGCAGCCGCCCAAGATGAGCCCACCTTCCTAGTGGAATGGGCATTTACAGATTTTGGCTGTGGCAGGCCTGCCACAGAATGAGCAAGCTGAATTGTACTACAAATCCAGCGAGCAATAGTCTGCTTAGAAGCAGGAGCACCCAGCTTGTTGGGTGCATACAGGATAAACAGCGAGTCAGATTTTCTGACTCCAGCCGTCCTGGAAACATATATTTTCAGGGCCCTGACAACGTCCAGCAACTTGGAGTCCTCCAAGTCCCTAGTAGCCGCAGGCACCACAATAGGCTGGTTCAGGTGAAACGCTGACACCACCTTTGGGAGAAATTGGGGACGAGTCCTCAATTCTGCCCTATCCATATGGAAAATCAGATAAGGGCTTTTACATGATAAAGCCGCCAATTCTGACACACGCCTGGCTGAAGCCAAAGCCAATAACATGACCACTTTCCACGTGAGATATTTCAGATCCACGGTTTTTAGTGGCTCAAACCAATGTGATTTTAAGAAACTCAACATCACGTTGAGATCCCAAGGTGCCACAGGAGGCACAAATGGGGGCTGAATATGCAGCACTCCTTTCACAAATGTCTGAACTTCAGGTACTGAAGCTAGTTCTTTTTGAAAGAAAATCGACAGAGCCGAGATCTGTACTTTAATGGAGCCTAGTTTTAGGCCCATATTAACTCCTGCTTGCAGGAAATGCAGAAATCGACCTAGTTGAAATTCCTCTGTTGGGGCCTTTTCGGCCTCACACCATGAAACATACTTCCGCCATATGCG
Source organism: Pseudophryne corroboree (assembly GCF_028390025.1). Classification (NCBI taxonomy): domain Eukaryota; kingdom Metazoa; phylum Chordata; class Amphibia; order Anura; family Myobatrachidae; genus Pseudophryne; species Pseudophryne corroboree. The sequence continues at coordinate 25,100,092 of NC_086444.1, read as the reverse complement.
GTGATAATGATTTGCTGTAACCTCTTTCCTAGCTTTAATAAGCGTAGGAATGACTTCCTCCGGAATGCCCTTTTCCTTCAGGATCCGGCGTTCAACCGCCATGCCGTCAAACGCAGCCGCGGTAAGTCTTGGAACAGACAGGGCCCCTGCTGTAGCAGGTCTTGTCTAAGCGGCAGAGACCACGGGTCCTCTGAGATCATCTCTTGAAGTTCCGGGTACCACGCTCTTCTTGGCCAATCCGGAACCACGAGAATTGTGGTTACACCTCGCTTTCTTATTATTCTCAATACCCTTGGTATGAGAGGTAGAGGAGGGAACACATAAACTGACTGGTACACCCACGGTGTCACTAGAGCGTCCACAGCTATCGCCTGAGGGTCTCTTGACCTGGCGCAATACCTCTCTAGTTTTTTGTTTAGGCGGGACGCCATCATGTCCACCTGTGGACGACCCCACTGATTTACAATCATTTGGAAGACTTCTGGATGAAGTCCCCACTCTCCCGGGTGGAGGTCGTGCCTGCTGAGAAAGTCTGCTTCCCAGTTGTCCACTCCCGGGATGAACACTGCTGACAGTGCTAGTACATGATTTTCCGCCCATCGGAGAATCCTTGTGGCTTCTGCCATTGCCATCCTGCTTCTTGTGCCGCCCTGTCGATTCACATGGGCGACTGCCGTGATGTTGTCTGACTGGATCAGCACCGGCTGGTGTAGGAGCAGGGATTTTGCTTGACTTAGGGCATTGTAAATGGCCCTTAGTTCCAGAATATTTATGTGAAGGGAAGTCTCCTGACTTGACCATAGTCCTTGGAAGTTTCTTCCCTTTGTGACTGCCCCCCAGCCTCGTAGGCTGGCATCCGTGGTCACCAGGACCCAGTCCTGTATGCCGAATCTGCGGCCCTCAAAAAGATGAGCACTCTGCAGCCACCACAGAAGAGACACCCTGGTTCTTGGGGACAGGGTTATCAAGCGATGCATCTGAAGATGCGATCCGGACCACTTGTCCAACAGGTCCCACTGAAAAATCCTGGCATGGAACCTGCCGAATGGAATTGCTTCGTATGAAGCTACCATCTTTCCCAGGACCCGCGTGCAGTGATGCACCGATACCTGTTTTGGTTTTAGGAGGTCTCTGACTAGAGAAGACAACTCCCTGGCTTTCTCCTCCGGGAGAAACTCGAAGGAGTATCATCATTTCCGCCATAACCTTGGTAAATACCCTCGGTGCCGTGGAGAGTCCAAACGGCAGCGTCTGGAATTGGTAATGGCAATCCTGTACCACAAATCTGAGGTACTCCTGGTGAGGATGGTAAATGGGGACATGCAGGTAAGCATCCTTGATGTCCAGGGATACCATGTAATCCCCCTCCTCCAGGCTTGCAATAACCGCCCTGAGCGATTCCATCTTAAACTTGAATTTTTTTATGTATGTGTTCAAGGATTTCAAATTTAAAATGGGTCTCACCGAACCGTCCGGTTTTGGCACCACAAATAGTGTGGAATAGTAACCCCGGCCTTGTTGAAGTAGGGGTACCTTGATTATCACCTGCTGGGAATACAGCTTGTGAATCGCTGCTAGCACCGCCTCCCTGTCTGAGGGAGCAATCGGCAAGGCAGATTTTAGGAACCGGTGGGGTGGAGCCGCCTCGAATTCCAGCTTGTACCCCTGAGATACTATTTGAAGGATCCAGGGATCCGCCTGTGAGCGAGCCCACTGATCGCTGAAATTCATGAGGCGGGCCCCCACCGTACCTGGCTCCGCCTGTGGAGCCCCACCGTCATGCGGCGGACTTGGAAGAGGAAGCGGGGGAGGACTTTTGCTCCTGGGAACCTGCTGTTTGTTGCAGCCTTTTTCCCCTACCTCTGCCTCTAGAGAGAAAAGACCCTCCTTTTCCCCGCTTGTTTTTCTGGGTCCGAAAGGACTGAACCTGATAAAATGGCGCCTTCTTAGGCTGTGAGGGGACATGGGGTAAAAATGCTGACTTCCCAGACGTTGCTGTGGAAACTAGGTCGGAGAGACCATCCCCAAATAATTCCTCCCCCTTATAAGGCAAAACTTCCATGTGCCTTTTGGAATCTGCATCTCCAGTCCACTGGCGAGTCCATAAGCATCTCCTAGCAGAGATGGACAATGCACTTATTTTAGATGCCAGCCGGCAGACTTCCCTCTGTGCATCTCTCATATATAAGACTGAGTCTTTGATATGGTCAATTGTTAGCAGAATCGTGTCTCTGTCTAGTGTGTCAATATTTTCTGACAGTTTATCCGACCACGCAGCGGCAGCACTGCACATCCATGCTGACGCAATAGCTGGTCTAAGTATAATGCCTGAGTGTGTATATACAGACTTCAGGATCGCCTCCTGCTTTCTATCAGCAGGTTCCTTAAGGGCGGCCGTATCCTGAGACGGTAGTGCCACCTTTTTAGACAAACGTGTGAGCGCTTTATCCACCCTAGGAGGTGTTTCCCAACGTAACCTATCCTCTGGCGGGAAAGGGAACGCCATTAGTACCTTCTTAGGAATTACCAATTTCTTATCAGGGGAAGCCCACGCTTCTTCACACACTTCATTTAATTCATCTGACGGGGGAAAAACTACAGGTAGTTTTTTCTCCCCAAACATAATACCCTTTTTTGTGGTACCTGGATGTAAATCAGAGATATTTAACACCTCTTTCATTGCCTCAATCATGCAGTGAATGGCCTTAATGGGCATTAAATTTGACTCATCGTCGTCGACACTGGTGTCAGTATCCGTGTCGACATCTACTTGTGCCATCTGAGATAGCGGGCGTTTCAGAGCCCCTGATGACTTTTGAGACACCTGGACAGGCACGAGCTGAGAACTCGGCTGTCCCGCAGTCGGCATGTCGTCAAATTTCTTATGTAATGAGTCTATACGTGCACTCATTTCTTTCCATAAGCACATCCACTCAGGTGTCTGCCCCCCAGGGGGTGACATCCCTTCTAAAGGCATCTGCTCCGCCTCCACCTCATTATCCTCATCAAACATGTCGACACAGCCGTACCGACACACTCCACACACACAGGGAATGCTCTATATAGAGGACAGGACCCACAAAAGCCCTTTGGGGGGACAGAGTGAGAGTATGCCAGCACACACCAGAGCGCTATATAAGGCAGGGACTAACTGAGTTATGTCCCTTATAGCTGCTTTTTAATATAACTATATACTGCGCCAAATTAAATGCCCCCCCTCTCTCTTTTTTACCCTTTTCTGTAGAGTAGTCTGCAGGGGAGAGCCAGGGAGCTTCCTTCCAGCGGAACTGTGAGGGAAAAATGGCGCCCAGTGTGCTGAGGGAGATAGCTCCGCCCCTTTTCCGCGGCCTATTCTCCCGCTTTTTTATGGAATCTGGCAGGGGTATTTACCTCATATATAGCCCCTGGGGCTATATATTGAGGTATTTTTGCCAGCCAAGGTGTTTTTATTGCTGCCTCAGGGCGCCCCCCCCCCAGCGCCCTGCACCCTCAGTGACCGGAGTGTGAAGTGTGAGAGGAGCAATGGCGCACAGCTGCAGTGCTGTGCGCTACCTTGGTGAAGACTGATGTCTTCATGCCGCCGATTTTCCGGACCATCTTCTTGCTTCTGGCTCTGTAAGGGGGACGGCGGCGCGGCTCCGGGACCGAACATCAAGGCTGGGCCTGCGGTCGATCCCTCTGGAGCTAATGGTGTCCAGTAGCCTAAGAAGCCCAATCCGGCTGCAAGCAGGCGAGTTCGCTTCTTCTCCCCTTAGTCCTTCGCTGCAGTGAGCCTGTTGCCAGCAGGTCTCACTGAAAATAATAAACCTAAGACTATCTTTCTTCTAAGAGCTCAGGAGAGCCCCTAGTGTGCATCCAACCTCGGCCGGGCACAAAATCTAACTGAGGCTTGGAGGAGGGTCATAGTGGGAGGAGCCAGTGCACACCAGGTAGTCCTAAATCTTTCTAGAGTGCCCAGCCTCCTTCGGAGCCCGCTATTCCCCATGGTCCTTTCGGAGTGCCCAGCATCCACTAGGACGTTAGAGAAAAAGTGATAACCCGGTGACTCTATGTAACATTTACTATGTTATAATACATCTAGAATATATTGTATTATAATGACACCGCTCCCTGCAGTCTCCAACCATCAGAGTTTAGGTCAGTACTCTGCACTGATGTCTGAGGTCCAACCAGCATCCTTCATTAGAGCATACCAGGATCTTTCCATACACCACAACCGGCCCCAGACAAGCCGATCCCGCGCCTCATCCATTGCGCTGGGACTAGACTCCACTATGGCCAAACTGGATGGGTTTCAGCCATTGAGCTCTCTCGGCCTCACTGAAGATGACCCCCCCTCGCAGTGTGAAAAGGTCAACCACATTTCCCAGCATGCCCAATAGCAATGCATCAGACAATGAACGCCATCATCAAGCATTGCGCCATTTGGAGGGACACAGTGAGGACATCCACCTGCACCACCGCCTGGATGATGGCAGCAGGTGGCCAGGGTTCTACTGGCAATGATAACACCACTAACACAGTCAGGAGACACTGAGGTTTATCCTTTGATTGCAACACAGGTCCTTACCAAGCAGCCTACTCCCCAAAGTGGCTCCGCATCAGCCCAACGCTGCCGCAAGTCTTCCCAAACGTGGAGTCATTGCAGAATCATCCAGGGTAACTTTCTGATTCTACACTTTAAATCTGTCAACAATGATGCAAACGCTGCCTGCTCCGCCCCATCACACACACACACACACATAGTGATGTCACACATCTCTCCCCCGCCACACGCACGATGACATCACACACACAAGCTTTGCCGCTGGACCAGGCCCTCCAGCTGCTGTATTGTGAGATGATTATTACACCTCAGAAATGGCGCAAGACCGACAGGCGACACCACGGAGGAGATTAAAGGATCTGCTACGGAATCTGAGTGCTAGTAAACCTCCTATGATTAATGTGACACTCATCCAGTAATACGAACACCAAGATAACAGCATACGGAGTTCTACAATATTCTGTCTACAATCCAGTTTATATCAAAGATATTGTCAGACATGAGCCAGGAAAGTAACCTACATTGCTCAGAGGTAACCGGACATTTATTACAGCAGGTCTGTTAGAGAATAAAGTATCCCTCTATTGCAGAGAGCTGAAGCCCTTTCCACATTATTATTACATTTTATTTATAAGGCGCCGTACAAAGGACAGTACAGGGAGACAGAACTTACATTACAGTAAATAAATAACAGAAATAGAGTACAGGTAACACAGAGCACCACACGTTCTCATACATAATACAGCTGAGATGTAAGTAGCGAGGGAGTAATCATTGTACTACTTGGTGCTGGTGGCCATAGATGGAGATGATCCTTTACCAGCAGGAGAAAGAGCGGGTAAAGATGGCCGCTGAGTAGGAGAGAGCTGTGAGTGAAATGTGAGAAGAGGGCTTTGATAACAAGAGGAAAGATGACCCTGCTCTGAAGAGCTAACAATCTAGTGGGAAGGGGCGGCAGACAGATGACATGAGGTGTAAGCAAGCGGGAGGTAGCCTGATGGCAGGATGTAAGCAAAGCAGAGATGTTCAAGGCATGAGGCAGGGGGATGGAGGAGCAGCCTCAGGACTAGGTTGTGCATCGGAGGGGTATGCTTTGATGAATAGGTGGGTTTTTAGTGCCCGTTTGAAGCTTTGCAAGGTCGGGGAGAGTCTAATGGAGCGGGGGAGAGCGTTCCACTGAAGGGGTGCAGCACAGGCAAAATCATGAACTCGAGCATGGGACGCAGTGACCAGGGCAGAGGAGAGGCAACGGTCATCGGCCGACTGTAGGGGTCGGGAGGGAGTATGAAGGGAGAGGAGGTTGGAGATGTAGGGAGCGGTGGAATTAGAGATGGCCTTGTATGTGAGGGTGAGGAGAGTGAGGAGGATTCTGTAGGGGAATGGAAGCCAGTGCAGGTATTGGGGAAGGGGAGTGGCAGATGTGGAGCGGCGGGAGAGGAAGATGAGCCTAGCTGAGGAGTTGAGGACAGATTGGAGGGGAGAAAGATGGGAGCAAGTGAGGACATTGCAATAGTCGAGCAGTGAGATGACCAGTGAGTGGATGATACGTTTAGTTGCACTCTGGGAGAGAAATGGCCTGATGCAAGCAATGTTGCGTAGCTGGAACCGACAGGATTGTCATCTGGCAAGACAAGTGACTGAGCCAAGACTGCAGTCATTTAAGCTGCTGTGACATCACTGGCCCGTCTCCTGTGCATGAATGTACAAAGTCACACTGTGCATGTCTAAAACACTGTCAGACGCTATTCTGCTCTGTTAGACGTACACCTAGTGTGGATAGTGTGCAGAACAAACACCTCTATGCTTTTTTTGGGTTGCCCAAATGCTTACACATCATTGTTGCTGGTGACTGAGGAAAGAGGAGGAGAAGTGCATCCTGATTTTGACGGATCTCCACCTGGATTAACACTAGGAGAGGCAATATTTCCTACTAACAGCATCTGTGGACAAGCGCCAGCGGGAAGGAAATCTTTCCGAGTGTCTGTTTACATTTACCGGAGGCCCGTGGACTGCCTCTAGATCCCGTTCTAAGGCTGTTCGTCCTTGTGCAAGAGGACGCCCTCCCTTGCATTTTTTATTTGACCACATGTACATTTGTCTATCTCTAACATGATGGTACGTACAGCCGAGCCGGGTGCATTACTATTATGAGGTATAAGACAGTGATCACAAATCCTGGTACAGTCTGAAAATATCAATGATTGTGTGTAGCTGCAGCGCCCCCTGCTGCACAGCTCAGGAAACAGTATCATTGGTGGTGTGTAGCTGCAGCGCCCCCTGCTGCACAGCTCAGGAAACAGCATCATTGGTGGTGTGTAGCTGCAGCGCCCCCTGCTGTACAGCTCAGGAAACAGCGTCATTGGTGGTGTGTAGCTGCAGCGCCCCCTGCTGCACAGCTCAGGAAACAGCATCATTGGTGGTGTGTAGCTGCAGCGCCCCCTGCTGCACAGCTCAGGAAACAGTATCATTGGTGGTGTGTAGCTGCAGCGCCCCCTGCTGCACAGCTCAGGAAACAGTATCATTGGTGGTGTGTAGCTGCAGCGCCCCCTGCTGCACAGCTCGGGAAACAGTATCATTGGTGGTGTGTAGCTGCAGCGCCCCCTGCTGCACAGCTCAGGAAACAGTATCATTGGTGGTGTGTAGCTGCAGCGCCCCCTGCTGCACAGCTCAGGAAACAGTATCATTGGTGGTGTGTAGCTGCAGCGCCCCCTGCTGCACAGCTCAGGAAACAGTGTCATTGGTGGTGTGTAGCTGCAGCGCCCCCTGCTGCACAGCTCAGGAAACAGTATCATTGGTGGTGTGTAGCTGCAGCGCCCCCTGCTGCACAGCTCAGGAAACAGTATCATTGGTGGTGTGTAGCTGCAGCGCCCCCTGCTGCACAGCTCGGGAAACAGTATCATTGGTGGTGTGTAGCTGCAGCGCCCCCTGCTGCACAGCTCAGGAAACAGTATCATTGGTGGTGTGTAGCTGCAGCGCCCCCTGCTGCACAGCTCGGGAAACAGTATCATTGGTGGTGTGTAGCTGCAGCGCCCCCTGCTGCACAGCTCGGGAAACAGCATCATTGGTGGTGTGTAGCTGCAGCGCCCCCTGCTGCACAGCTCAGGAAACAGTATCATTGGTGGTGTGTAGCTGCAGCGCCCCGTGCTGCACAGCTCGGGAAACAGCATCATTGGTGGTGTGTAGCTGCAGCGCCCCCTGCTGCACAGCTCAGGAAACAGTATCATTGGTGGTGTGTAGCTGCAGCGCCCCCTGCTGCACAGCTCAGGAAACAGTATCATTGGTGGTGTGTAGCTGCAGCGCCCCCTGCTGCACAGCTCAGGAAACAGTATCATTGGTGGTGTGTAGCTGCAGCGCCCCCTGCTGCACAGCTCAGGAAACAGTATCATTGGTGGTGTGTAGCTGCAGCGCCCCCTGCTGCACAGCTCAGGAAACAGTATCATTGGTGGTGTGTAGCTGCAGCGCCCCCTGCTGCACAGCTCAGGAAACAGTATCATTGGTGGTGTGTAGCTGGAGCTGCAGCGCCCCCTGCTGCACAGCTCAGGAAACAGTATCATTGGTGGTGTGTAGCTGCAGCGCCCCCTGCTGCACAGCTCAGGAAACAGTATCATTGGCTGCATCAACTCTGATGAGAGACTAGCGCATAACGCATCGTTATTCCAATGAAGGGACTCTGCATTTGCGCCATAGAATGATTGCAAATACCTAATAAATAATGTAAGCGATGGCCGCTGCCACGGTAACAGTAGTGCGAGCAGCCAATCGGAAGCTGCGGCCGACATTATCGTCAGTGTGTATTTTGCACCAGAGGTTGAGCACCTGCATGTTATAAACCTGGCGATAGGCGCCTTGGTTGTGGACTGCACGAGCGGCATCCATACTCAGCTGATGCACCGCCCCTGTAAGAGCAGAATGCGCCCGAATCTACATACAGATGGACGCATAGGAAATTCATGTGAGCATGCATCGTACAGAGAGTGTAGCCTGCCTCAGACACAGACGCTAACATCCAGCACCACGTCCGCCCCTGTGCTACACTGCATCATAACTCCCAACCACGGCACCACCATCAACAAATGTGCAGAGAAAATGGAACACCTACCAAGATCTCACATCAATTTAAGACACTGCAGAAACCACAGTGAGCCCGGGTAACAGAGGACAGACCTACCTGCTTTCTGATTGGTGCATTTGTGAATTTACACAGTGAGCCCGGGTAACAGAGGACAAACCTACCTGCTTTCTGATTGGTGCATTTGTGAATTTACACAGTGAGCCCGGGTAACAGAGGACAAACCTACCTGCTTTCTGATTGGTGCATTTGTGAATGTACACAGTGAGCCCGGGTAACAGAGGACAAACCTACCTGCTTTCTGATTGGTGCATTTGTGAATTTACACAGTGAGCCCGGGTAACACCGGATTGGTGCATTTGTGAATTTACACACTGGGCATTTTATACGGTTTTCAACTGAACTCTTCTCCATTCAATTATACACAATCAATTCACTTGCTGATCTACCCCGAGTCTCAATTTCTAGATTCCCTGTGTGTAGAATGATTGGGAGTTTCCCAGTGGTCATCCAGTAACTTATCGGGAGCGCAGCCCAGGCCGCTCCCTATCAACTGACAACAACCAATAGGGAATATATAAAATGCTGTACTACTCCGAGGCTGTGCTGTAGTAATGGTTACTAAAATACTAACATGCAAGTGCACAGCGTTCACTGCTACGCTGTCCGAGTTACTGAGGCTAACACACACCGTCACCCTACTGGGAATGTAACGCAGCTTCTACTGATAGGGACCATACAGGCAGAGGGAAAGCGTCCCTCACTCATGTGTCTACAACAACATGGCTGCAGGAGCTGGAAGTTCTATTTTATGCTGCAATACAGGAACTGGCCAGAGTATACTAACTGCACATGGATTAAACACCCAGCGCTGGTACATTACGCTTGTAAGTGACGCTTATCTCCAATAGCAACAATACGATAATATTATTCTCTCTGCTGAGAGTTCATTTTATAGGAATATGGTTGTAACGCTCCATTTAATTGAGAGCATCCACAGCGGCAGGAAGGAGACAGGCTATGGAAACCGGATAAAACCCTATTTAATAATATTAAATGTAAAAAATGACCTAAAAAAAGCAAAGTTACTGTAGCCATTAATTAACCTCAGAGAACGATATTTTACAAAGTTCCAGCACTTACACTTCACCGGGATACGTCCACACCGGCTGTTTGAAATGTTGTTGCAATATAACAAAGTCACATGGCCTTATGTAATGGCCTGCCAGATGCAGGAAACGCCGCCATTCCGGAGAGTCTGTCCGTATTTTTAAAGGGGCAAGAATTTAAAAGGCAAAGCCAGGTTGTTTTTCCCTCTTAAATTATTGGCAATTTAAAAATACGGACAGATTTGGAGGAATCACACAGTACTGTAACGCAGGGCATGTGTAATATCAGAGCAATCGCCGCTCTCTCCAGCTGCGCGGTGTATTGGGTTCATGTTCTCACGCGGTTCGATTTCATTACCGCTGAACAGCACCGGAAATGTTGACGTACTGATATTCATCACTTCACCACAGAGGTAATGTGGCGCTGCCCCTCGTGTTTAATCACGGTGTCTACAGGTGCCAGATACGCATTGGCCATAGTCATTATCACTTACCTTTATGTCGCTGATCTCAGACGGCGTCATCAGCTGTTTCTCCAGGGTCAGAAGGGACTCGGCGGCGAGAATGATGAGATGCTGCAATATCTGGGGAAGAACACATTTATATAACGCACACCATCTACTCGTTATATCAGTGTTCTACCAAATCCCCTCACTGCCTGTGTCACATACAAACAGCACATTCCTATATTCCTGCGATGAGTGGGTATGAGTATACAATGGGTGGGTGCCCCTGACGAGCGCTGCAATTCAGTTGTCTATTTGAGGAGGGGAGTTGGGGGCACCCTTAATATTTCACCCCTGTGGCCACAAGCACCACGACATGCCACACCCCTCGGATGCCAATACCCCGATTTAGGAATTTGGATTGCTGGAAGGCGGCAGGCTGGTCTGAGAGGTGCCACCAGTTCCTAGGGAGCATCTTCAATCCTCTGGCGGGTGCAATGTAATTAGGACGTGACCCGCATGACGTTCCTCGTACCCCTACTCTCAGCTACAGGGATCTTGGTGAACATTTCATCTGATGAAACTGCCAATTTCCGGGATAGAGACTTCTGCCATACTGACAGACTCCCAGTCACTCAGACAGTCAGAAGAGACAGACTTATACTGGAAATGGCAGCACGGATGGTGTAGTGGTTAGCATTACTGCTTCACAGCACTGAGGTCATGGGTTCAATCCCACCACGGCCCTACCTGTGTGGAGTTTGTATATTCTCCCCGTACTTGCGTGAGTTTCCTCTGGGTACTCAGGTTTCCTCCCACAATCCAAAAATATACTGGTAGATTAATTGGCTCCCAACAAAAATTAACCCTAGCGTGACTGTGTCTGTGTGTATATGTGATAATGAATATAGAGTGTAAGCTCCACTGGGGCAGGGGCTGATGTGAATGGCCAAATATTCCCTGTACAGCGCTGCGGAATATGTGTGAGCTATATAAATACCTGGTAATAAATAATAAATAAATGCTGCTTTTAACACATTCAGCAAAGCAAAACTGATGCCCCTAGGACAGCACACACTGATCGGCCCCCATGCACCATCCTCTGCCCGGGAAGATGCCCATCCGCTGGCACCCATCTCCCACCTGTCTGTAGAGACTTGCTCTCCTAACAACGGCTGCTGCACCGATAATTAATGTAAATTGCCGTTCCGACAAAACGGTTTAGTTCACACCTTTGATTGAAAGGATTCAGCGTGCCAAGACAGATCGGTTCCCCCTGGCTTAATTTCCCATTTACAATGCATCGCTCCGCATTACCGCTGAGGCGTACCAGGTTGGCAGAGATTACGGTGCCAAGCAAAGGCATGCCCAGGTCTAGTGTTCACATCAGCTCAGCGTGATAATCTCCCCTCTCATCTTCACCCTAACGAGGTCACATCAAACCTGATGCAAATCTCTATACTCGTTACTTGTCTGTGCAACCCATCCCAGATTAGCAGAGTGACAGGTCTATGTATAGCATTGCCCCTGCAGGCGTTATAAGCAGGAGATGTATCCGCACACTCCCTGCTATGCACCGTCTCTGCCACAGGAGGAACAGGAACGTGCAAGAGATCAGCCGGGCGGAGGCAGAAAGTTACACGGATACGGTATGTACTATTACACGCGGCACAAATACCCCTGCACTGGAGCCCTGGTATTCGCACTATAGAAAACTAAAAACAGACCCAATAATACTGATCCTGCAGAAAGGAACAAGAATATACAAAGCAAATTTCTGCTCCAAGTACGTTCTACTGCCAAAGACACAGCAGGGACGTCATGTGACAGATCATGTGATCACCCCTCACCTGGGCAGACGGTTGCCTCTTGCTCCACACTGACGTCTTGTCCTTTGGGGTTGCGATGAACAATACTGGGAGCTGAGCGCGCGCCGTCGTGAAGTCATTCTGAATCTCCGTGATCTCGGCGTCTAAGCAAAACACAAACAGAGAGGTCAGACTAGTGCAATGGCGCTATAGATGTAGGCATATCACATAGGCAGGTTCTAATTCACCGATACGAGTTGCTGAGAGAAGCCGGTATGGCTGCTCCAGTCATTTAATTCTCTAACATGTTACGTGATCTTAGCATGCTACAACAGTTTAGTTACACGTTACTACATACATGGCAGTTATCAGACATTATCTCTCAGATACGTGACTAACGCCTATAAACATCTGCTTATCTCTCCCGCGTCCCTGCAGTGTCCTGAGCTGCACCCACTGATCGCAGCCACACAAGCGGGGGCCTGGGGTGAATGAGACACGGTATAGTAACATAAGGAACCAATAACTAGGCCCAGGTCCGATCGGTCTCAGCAGCTCCTGCAACCAGATACCTGGGACAAAAAGTGTCGTCCTGCGGAGAAAATGACTGTAGGAGACACAGGTACACTCCGCATCTATATACCCCTGACGCTGCACTGCTGTATACCATACATCACATCTATATACCCCTAACGCTGCACTGCTGTATACCACACATCACATCTATATACCCCTGACACTGCACTGCCGTATACCACACATCACATCTATATACCCCTGACACTGCACTGCCATATACCACACATCACATCTATATACCCCCGACACTGCACTGCCATATACCACACATCACATCTATATACCCCTGACACTGCACTGCTGTATACCACACATCACATCTATATACCCCTGACGCTGCACTGCTGTATACCATACATCACATCTATATACCCCTAACGCTGCACTGCTGTATACCACACATCACATCTATATACCCGTGACACTGCACTGCCGTATACCACACATCACATCTATATACCCCTGACACTGCACTGCCATATACCACACATCACATCTATATACCCCTGACACTGCACTGCTGTATACCACACATCACATCTATATACCCCTGACGCTGCACTGCCGTACACCACACATAACATCTATATACCCCTGACACTGCACTGCTGTATACCACACACATCTATATACCCCTGACGCTGCACTACCGTATACCACACATCACATCTATATACCTCTGACGCTGCACTGTCGTATACCACACATCACATCTATATACCCCTGACACTGCACTGCCGTATAACACGTCACATCTATATACCCTTGACACTGCACTGCTGTATACCACACATCCCATCTATATACCTCTGACGCTGCACTGCTGTATACCACACATCACATCTATATACCCCTGACACTGCACTGCTGTATATCACATCTATATATATCCCTGACGCTGCACTGCTGTATACCACACATCACATCTATACACCCCTGACACTGCACTGCTGTATACCACACATCCCATCTATATACCCCTGACGCAGCACTGCTGTATACCACACATCACATCTATATACCCCTGACACTGCACTGCTGTATACCACACATCCCATCTATATACCCCTGACGCAGCACTGCTGTATATCACACATCCCATCTATATACCCCTGACACTGCACTGCTGTATATCACACATCCCATCTATATACCCCTGACACTGCACTGCCGTATACCACACATCACATCTATATACCCCCGACACTGCACTGCCGTATACCACACATCACATCTATATACCCCTGACACTGCACTGCTGTATACCACACATCACATCTATATACCACTGACACTGCACTGCTGTATACCACTCATCACATCTATATACCCCTGACACTGCACTGCCGTATACCACACGTTGGATTGTTACTTCTAGTTATTATAAAGTCAGTTATATGTAGTAATGGAATGACCCCGGAGTGCTTTTACCTTTACCATCTGATACTACAGAACTATGTCAGACATGCGGATCGGCAGTAAATGGAGGGGGTCGTTACCTCCAGGTGGGTGAGACACTTACCTGCCAGATCTCCGTTCAGATTCACAATGAGGGGGCTGTTTTTCCAGTCAAATGTAGCCAAGAGGTTGAGGAAGCGCAGGAATCCCACCTGAGGAGAGCTGGAGACAGGGAGGGGATCACAGGTCAGTCAGGAGCCAAGCTGTGGGCACTGCCAGCTTCCGGCCCTATCACCACGCCTTGTGCCAGCCCATGTGTATGGTGTACTGCAGGCGTGGGGACCACAGGTCAGGAACCAAGCTGTGGGCACTGCCAGCCTCCAGCCCTATCACCACGCCTTGTGCCAGCCCATGTGTATGGTGTACTGCAGGCGCAGGGATCACAGGTCAGTAAGGAGCCCGGCTGTGGGTACTGCCAGCCTCAGGCCCTATCACCACGCCTTGTGCCAGCACATGTGTATGGTGTACTGCAGGCGTGGGGATCACAGGTCAGTAAGGAGCCCGGCTATGGGCACTGCCAGCCTCCGGCCGTGTGACGGTGCCCGGATTACCACGCCTTGTGACAGCACACGTGTATGGTGTACTGCAGGCGTGGGGACCACAGTCAGGAACCAAGCTGTGGGCACTGCCAGCCTCCGGCCCTATCACCACGCCTTGTGCCAGCCCATGTGTATGGTGTACTGCAGGCGCAGGGATCACAGGTCAGTAAGGAGCCCGGCTGTGGGCACTGCCAGCCTCAGGCCCTATCACCACGCCTTGTGCCAGCACATGTGTATGGTGTACTGCAGGCGTGGGGATCACGGGTCAGTAAGGAGCCTAGCTGTGGGCACTGCAAGCTTGCAGCCGTGTGACGGTGCCCGGATCACCAGGCCTTGTGCCAGCCCATGTGTATGGTGTGCACAGCGTATACACAGATGGCCGGCTGCCAATACCTCCCGCATGCTGGTTATATATGGCATCCATCTTGCTGCTCCCAGTGGTATAACACAGGCTTACAGTGATAGGAGCTACAAGGTTTGTGTGGAACGGTGTCTGTACCTTGGTGCCGTGAACGGAGCCGGATGCAGGAAGAGATGCGCCACAAGGAGATCCACACACTCCTCTGAGACACAGTCACCGAGGAGCTGAGCGCTGATCCATCGCTTGGCGAGGCGCGAGGTGCCCCCGAATGCTGGCAGCTGCTGTTGGAGACTGGGTGGAGAAGCGCCGAAGATTAGAACCCGCTCCCTATAGGCAGACATGTTTCCGCGCCCTGCTGTGCGGTACCGGCTCTCTGTGCGGAAGAGCTTGTGCCCACATTATCTTATACAGGTTATAGAATTACTGACTTATAAATCAAATACAGGATTGCGCAGGGTAACGACGCCTACCCGTGTAGCGTGCTGGTCAGGTGCGGCAGGTGGACGGTCTCCAGCTCGAGTTGCAGGGACTCATCTGTCTCCTGTGACTTCCGCATTCCCTCCGGAGTCACGTGCTCCTTGACGAACTGCGCCTCTCTGTGATAGGCAACTTGCAGGCGGAAAATGTAGCCATCCTGATGAAGATAAAGAAACAATATCAGACACACTGGTTATACAGGGGCTTGGGAGAGCACGCCCTCGTTAGGCAAAGAGAGGGGGCCCGCACTCCTTAGGCAGAGAGGGGGAAGCCTGCCCACCTTAGGCGGAGCAAAGCTCACCCACTTAAGCAGAGCGGGGCCCGCCGACCTTAGGTGGAGGGGTCCATCCACAGTAGAGCAGGAACACAGGTGAAATTAGACAGGAGGAGGATGGATTAAATCGCTCAAAACAGCAACTGGTGTCTCATCTTTCACAAAGAACAGCACGTTGCAAGGTAGTTACAGAGATATCCCGGAGCAGGAATAGGGATTTTTGTTTACTTACCGTAAAATCTCTCTCTCTGATTCCATCTGGGGGACGCTGCGCCGTTACTTGTGGGGTTAGAGGTGTGTGGTTGTGGAGTTTGGCACAGAACTATTAAAACCTGACTCCTCCCCCCTCTAACCCCTCCCATCTCCTTCCTGCCTAGCCATGACCTCAGTTAACGTTTAGCCAAGCCAAAGGAGATAGACCGAAAAAAATTAACTGGTTAAACCAGACAAACACATGGGAGGGATCGCAGCGTCCCCCAGATGGAATCAGAGAAAGAGATTTTACGGTAAGTAAACAAAAATCCCTATTTCTCTTTCATCCATCTGGGGGACGCTGCGCCCTTACTTGTGGGATTTCCTAAAGCAAGCTAATGAGAGGAGGGAGAAGTAGACGGCATAGCAGTCCGTAAAATTTGACGTCCAGCAGAGGCAGTCTCCAAACCGAAAGTATGAAAACGGTAAAAACTTTTTGAAACATATGCACAGACGACCAGGTCGTCGCCCTACACAGCTGCTCAATAGATGCACCCCCGCGAGCAGCCCAAGAAGCTCCAACTCGAATGAGCTGGAATTGAGTCAGAAACTGAAACATCAGAAGACTGTTTGATGGCCGAAGTCACCCAACGAGCCACTGCATTCTTGGAAGCCGGCCAATCTCGTTTGGGCGCATCAATTAAAAACCAACAATGCATCCGTACGACAGATAGGATCCGTACGAGATAAATAAATCCGTAAGGCCCTAAGCATATCTAAGAGAGCCAAATGGGAATCCTCCCGGAAGGAGAAGGAGTAAACGCTGGAAGGACAATGTCCTGATTTAGATGAAACGCTGACACAACTTTCGGAAGGAAGGAAGGAAGGTTTTGTTCGCAGAACCACCCGGTCATCATGAAACCTCAACAAGGTTGGTCTGCAAAAAAAAAGAGCTGCCAATTGAGATACTCGTCTTGCGGAGGCAATTGCCAATAGGAAGACAACTTTTGAACGTTAGATAACGCAATTCTACGGATTCCAAAGAATCAAATGGAGATTTCCGAAGAGCCGTAAGGACTAAGTTAAATTCCCAGAGAGGAACCGGAGGAACAAAAGTTGTCTGAATCCGAAGAACTCCCTGAAGGAACGTTTGAACTTCTGGAATGATAGCCTTGAAAAAGAACCAACAAGGCAGAAACTTGACCCTTTAGTGAAGAAAGTCTCAGACCCTTATTGAGACCTTCCCGAAGGAAGGATAACAGACGAGGGACTCTAAACAAATCCGGTGTTAAACCACGCCTTTCACACCAATCAATGTAAATACGCCACACTCTGTGGTAAATTCCATAAGTCACAGGCTTTCTAGCCTAAATCATCGTTTACACAACAGAGCGAGAAAAATCTCTTTTCCCTTAAAATGTTGGATTCAAGAACCAAGCCGTCAAAGCAAGCCGACCCAACCTGGGTGGTGACATGGTCCCTGAATCAGAAGGTCTGGACGCATAGGGAGTCTGAATGGTTCCTTGACAACCATATTGCGCAGAACAGTGTACCACTGTCAGCGTGGCCAATCTGGGGCCACCAGAATGATAGGAAGACCTTCTCTCTGAATGCGTTGAAGCAGACGTGGAATCAGTGGCAATGGTGGAAACACATATCCCAGTTGAATGTGCCACGGCGCTGTCAGTGCATCGATTAGAACTGCTGGAGGGTCCTGAGTACGTGACCAGTAGAGAGGAAGTTTGTTGTTGAGACGAGACGCCATCCGATCTACATCGGGCATCCCCCACCGGGCTACTAGAGTCAGAAATACCTCCTGGTGAAGCTCCCACTCTCCCGGATGCACCGTGTGACTGTTTAAGAAACAGCTTCCCAGTTCTCGATTCCTGGAATGTTAATTGCGGATATGGCCGGAACCCAATGTTCCGCCCATGTGAGGATCTGAGCGACTTCTTTCCTGGCGGAGCAGCCACGAGTGCCTCCTTGCTTGTTTATGTAAGCCACTGCCGTGGCGTTGTTGGACTGAATCCGCACTGGATGACCCTGAACCATGTTTTGAATCCGAAGTAGTGCACACCGGATTGTCCTCAACTGTGAGATGTTGATCTGCAACTTTGACTCTTGACTGGTCCAGAGCCCTGGAAAGTGATGAGTCTGAAACACCGCCCCCCCAACCTCTGAGGCTGGCGTGTGTGGTGACCATCACCCAAGACCAAATTGTGAACGGAACTACTTTTGGTCAAAATGGAACTGTGAAGCCACCAGCAAAGCGACTGACAAGTCTGTATAGACAAGCGGACCAGATGTAATTCGAAATGAGGCCCTGTCAGAGTCCAACAGATCTGAGCCTGAAGGGGTCAAGCACGAAACTTGGCATATGGAACTGCCTCGAAGGTTGCCACCATCTTGCCTAACACCTGCATGCATCGGAGAACCGAAACCACCGGTAAATGCATCCGTGCTCGAATTCTGGACTGTATGTACTGAATCTTGTCCTGAGGAAGAACAACTTTCTGGTTGTTGGCGTCAAATAAGAGTCCCAGAAACATCATTTTCTGGGAAGGAAGCAAAGACGACTTCGGACAATTTATTATTCATACGAATGACTGTAGAGTCTCTATTGTGAAACGCAAGTTCTGGTGAAGAATCAACTCTGACGGGGCCTTGATCAACAGATCATCCAAATATAGAATAATGACGACTCCCTGATACTGCCACCACATAGCCCATGACCTTTGTGAATACCTGAATACCCGAGGAGCCGTGGATAGACCAAAGGTGAAAGCCTGAAACTGAAAATGTCAAGGTCGACTGCGAATCTCAGAAGAGATTGATGACCCGTCCAAATAGAAACAAGCAGATAGGCGTCTTATGTCTAATGAGGCCAAATATCACCCTGGTTCCATGGCGACGATAATCGAGCGGATGGATTCCATCTTGAACTTTTGGGTTGAAATGAACCGTCCAGTTTGTCCACGAGTAAAAACCCCGACCTCTCTGCTGAGCGGGAACTAGAAGAATTACTTAATTTCATAAAAGAGTGGCTGTTGCATGACGAAGAGCTCGACGTCTTGAGGGACCGCCTGGAAGAGGAGTGATGAACATACGATATGGGACTGGTTCCTCGAGATCTAACATATATCCTCTGGATATGACCTCCGTCACCCACCGATCTGGTTTCGACAGGAGCCACACTTCTTTGAACTGAAGAAACCGAGCCCCAACCGTCACTGATCCCTCCGGAGATCGTGAACCGTCATGCAGTAGGTTTGTCAGCAGGTTTACTTCTACCTCTGAATGCCTCTCTTCGTGGGTATCTGGAGAAAGCACGAAAGGAATGGAAAATACCTCTGCCCTGTATACGAAAGGACCGAAACCTTGTAGTATTCGGTTTCGGAGGAGCAACTGGAAGAAAGGATTCTTGCCCTCCTGTAGTATCTGAAATAATTTTCTTTGATTCCGACCCAAAGAGAACTCACCTTTAAAGGGTACCGCGGACAAGGTCTGTTTGGAGTCAAAATCGGCATTCCAAACCCGAAGCCATAGAGACCGTCTTGCTGTCACGGTCAAGGTAGAAATACGGGATTGTAGCGTAGCAGAATCAACCAAGGCCTCACCCGCATAAGTAAGACCCTCTGAAATCTGTTCTGCTAATTGAATGTCCGATGGATAGTCAGACTGCATTCCCGATATGACCTGTGCTAGTCAGTCATCCGCGACCTTGAGGACCCAAGCGCCAGCTAGAATTGTGATAAAGAAAACAGATTTAGGCATTGTTTCAATCTTCCTAGCTGTAGTCACAGACTGTACAGAAGAAATAATCGTAGCTCCTGCAAAATGTGAAATGGAAGCGTCTACCTTTGGGGCTGTTTCCCAAAATTTCATATCCTCCTCTGTAAAAGGATATAGAAATTTTTAATTTCTTAGGGGCTTGGAAACGAGAATCCGGCTTAAGCCAGGGCTCCTTTAAAACATCCGTTATTAAGAGTCTGACGGATGGTGTCTATCAGCAATCTAACTCCGGAGCTAGTAGAAAAATCATCTTCCCAGACCGAAACCTCGTCCCACTCTGGGTCTACTTCCCCATCCTCCAATGGGAATGACTCCAACTCCTCCCCCAGAAAGTTATAGCGGGCCCATAATCTGAGCCCACAGAGGCTCCACCCGAGTCTGACCGGACTCAGTCACCGATCTAGATTGACGCAATTCAGAAATGGCATCCACCATGTTTTTTTAGCCCATGGAGGTATAGACTGATCTGTGGAACCTCCCTTGAACAAGAAAAATAAACCAATGTTTTAGAGGGCTATAAATACACTATAAATCCCCTATAACAGTGACCTAGCAGTGAACCCACAATGCTAGTGACACCAAAGGGGATGACTGTTATCTCACACTATAGCTAGACAAACAAAAACCCACAAATATACTTGCAGTTAGCTGATCCCCATTTGAGAAGACAAAGTGAGAAATGCTGCTGCTTCTAATAGAAACTTCCCCTGAGAATAGCTGTAGTCTCCGTGTTGAGTAGCACAGCGCCCTCTGGTCAGTAGTAGGAGAAGATGGCGCCCGGAGCCCTCTCTACGCTGGAGGGGAGCGCGCGAGCGGCAGAGCAGGGCGGGAAGCCAACCCTGTACAATTATGTAATAGCCGCGGCTGCTTACAGGGAGAGACTACTAAACGGACGTCAGTCTCTCTCGCGCGCCGCTATACAGAGCGGCTTGTACGGCAACTGCATGTAAGCTCCGGGGCGCGCGACACCACTCTTCCGGCCCCTGATCAGTAACACTACCACAGCCCCTGACCGCAAACCCCCCAAATAAAGTTGAATGTCCAGCCCTGGAACGAGGCCCGTATTGGAGAAGAGGAGGTGGAAGGGGGAGAGGGGCGCGCGCGGACGGTAGTAGTGTACAGGGAGGCTGTGATAAAAGTACAAATATAGAAATAGTAATAGAGGGGACAGCCCAATACTGTCAGTGACAGATTGTGGCTGTGTACCTTATCCCTGCCGCATCCTGTGTAGAGTAGAACGAGGCCCCAGTGACCGGAGTGTGGTAGCCTCCAGCGGCAGCGCAGAGTGGAACAAATCTAACTAAATCCACTCCAGCAGTACCTGCCACCTGTAAACAGAGACTAGGTACTTCAGAAAAGGTCCAAAAATAATAAAAACCTCACTATCTAAGGAGAAAGAAAAGAACTGTGTCTGTACTCCACAGGCACAAAACTAAGACTGAGGTACTGGCTAGGCAGGAAGGAGATGGGAGGGGTTAGAGGGGGAGGAGTCAGGTTTTAATAGTTCTGTGCCAAACTCCACAACCACACACCTCTAACCCCACAAGTAACGGTGCAGCGTCCCCCAGATGGATGAAAGAGAAATATATATGTCAGCGTAGGCAATCAGGGGATGAATACTGGAGGAGGAACCCATACACAGAATGTCAGAGTAGGCAATCAGGGGATGAATACTGGAGGAGGAACCCATGCACAGTATGTCAGAGTAGGTAATCAGGGGATGAATACTGGAGGAGGAACCCATGCACAGTATGTCAGAGTAGACAATCAGGGGATGAATACTAGAGAAGGAACCCATGCACAGTATGTCAGAGTAGGCAATCAGGGGATGAGCACTGGAGGAGGAACCCATACACAGAATGTCAGAGTAGGCAATCAGGGGATGAATACTGGAGGAGGAACCGATGCACAGTATGTCAGAGTAGGCAATCAGGGATGAATACTGGAGGAGGAACCCATGCACAGTATGTCAGAGTAGATAATCAGGGGATGAATACTGGAGGAGGAACCCATGCACAGTATGTCAGAGTAGGCAATCAGGGATGAATACTGGAGGAGGAACCCATGCACAGTATGTCAGAGTAGGCAATCAGGGATGAATACTGGAGGAGGAACCCATGCACAGTATGTCAGAGTAGATAATCAGGGGATGAATACTGGAGGAGGAACCCATGCACAGTATGTCAGAGTAGGCAATCAGGGATGAATACTGGAGGAGGAACCCATGCACAGTATGTCAGAGCAGGCAATCAGGGGATGAATACTGGAGGAGGAACCCATGCACAGTATGTCAGAGCAGGTAATCAGGGGATGAATACTGGAGGAGGAACCCATGCACAGTATGTCAGAGTAGGTAATCAGGGGATGAATACTGGAGGAGGAACCCATGCACAGTATGTCAGAGTAGGCAATCAGGGGATGAACACTGGAGGAGGAACCCATGCACAGTATGTCAGAGTAGACAATCAGGGGATGAATACTAGAGAAGGAACCCATGCACAGTATGTCAGAGTAGGCAATCAGGGGATGAGCACTGGAGGAGGAACCCATGGCACTGTATGTCAGAGCAGGCAATCAGGGGATGAATACTGGAGGAGGAACCCATGCACAGTATGTCAGAGCAGGCAATCAGGGGATGAATACTAGAGAAGGAACCCATGCACAGTATGTCAGAGTAGGCAATCAGGGGATGAGCACTGGAGGAGGAACCCATGGCACAGTATGTCAGAGCAGGCAATCAGGGGATGAATGCTGAAGGAGGAACCCATGCACAGTATGTCAGAGTAGACAATCAGGGGATGAATACTGGAGGAGGAACCCATGCACAGTATGTCAGAGTAGACAATCAGGGGATGAATACTGGAGGAGGAACCCATGCACAGTATGTCAGAGTAGACAATCAGGGGATGAATACTGGAGGAGGAACCCATGCACAGTATGTCAGAGTAGACAATCAGGGGATGAATACTGGAGGAGGAACCCATGCACAGTATGTCAGAGTAGGTAATCATGGGATGAATACTGGAGGAGGAACCCATGCACAGTATGCTACAGTAGGCAATCAGGGGATGAATACTGGAGGAGGAACCCATGCACAGTATGCTACAGTAGGCAATCAGGGGATGAATGCTGAAGGAGGAACCCATGCACAGTATGTCAGAGCAGGCAATCAGGGGATGAATACTGGAGGAGGAACCCATACACAGAATGTCAGAGCAGGCAATCAGGGGATGAATACTGGAGGAGGAACCCATGCACAGTATGCTACAGTAGGCAATCAGGGGATGAATGCTGAAGGAGGAACCCATGCACAGTATGTCAGAGCAGGCAATCAGGGGATGAATGCTGAAGGAGGAACCCATGCACAGTATGTCAGAGTAGACAATCAGGGGATGAATACTGGAGGAGGAACCCATGCACAGTATGTCAGAGTAGACAATCAGGGGATGAATACTGGAGGAGGAACCCATGCACAGTATGTCAGAGTAGGTAATCATGGGATGAATACTAGAGAAGGAACCCATGCACAGTATGTCAGAGCAGGCAATCAGGGGATGAATACTGGAGGAGGAACCCATGCACAGTATGTCAGAGTAGGCAATCAGGGGATGAATACTGGAGGAGGAACCCATGCACAGTATGCTACAGTAGGCAATCAGGGGATGAATACTGGAGGAGGAACCCATGCACAGTATGCTACAGTAGGCAATCAGGGGATGAATACTGGAGGAGGAACCCATGCACAGTATGCTACAGTAGGCAATCAGGGGATGAATACTGGAGGAGGAACCCATGCACAGTATGCTACAGTAGGCAATCAGGGGATGAATACTGGAGGAGGAACCCATGCACAGTATGTCAGAGTAGGCAATCAGGGGATGAATACTGGAGGAGGAACCCATACACAGAATGTCAGAGTAGGTAATCAGGGGATGAATACTGGAGGAGGAACCCATACACAGTATGTCAGAGTAGGCAATCAGGGGATGAATACTGGAGGAGGAACCCATGCACAGTATGTCAGAGTAGGCAATCAGGGGATGAATACTGGAGGAGGAACCCATACACAGAATGTCAGAGTAGGTAATCAGGGGATGAATACTGGAGGAGGAACCCATACACAGTATGTCAGAGTAGGCAATCAGGGGATGAATACTGGAGGAGGAACCCATGCACAGTATGTCAGAGTAGGCAATCAGGGGATGAATACTGGAGGAGGAACCCATGCACAGTATGTCAGAGTAGGCAATCAGGGGATGAATACTGGAGGAGGAACCCATGCACAGTATGTCAGAGTAGGTAATCAGGGGATGAATACTGGAGGAGGAACCCATGCACAGTATGTCAGAGTAGGTAATCAGGGGATGAATACTGGAGGAGGAACCCATGCACAGTATGTCAGAGTAGGCAATCAGGGGATGAATACTGGAGGAGGAATCCATGCACAGTATGTCAGAGTAGGTAATCAGGGGATGAATACTGGAGGAGGAATCCATGCACAGTATGTCAGAGTAGACAATCAGGGGATGAATACTGGAGGAGGAACCCATGCACAGTATGTCAGAGTAGACAATCAGGGGATGAATACTGGAGGAGGAACCCATGCACAGTATGTCAGAGTAGGCAATCAGGGGATGAATGCTGAAGGAGGAACCCATGCACAGTATGTCAGAGTAGGCAATCAGGGGATGAATACTGGAGGAGGAACCCATGCACAGTATGTCAGAGTAGGCAATCAGGGGATGAACACTGGAGGAGGAACCCATGCATAGTATGTCAGAGTAGGCAATCAGGGGATGAATACTGGAGGAGGAACCCATGCACAGTATATCAGAGTAGGCAATCAGGGGATGAATACTGGAGGAGGAACCCATGCACAGTATGTCAGAGTAGGTAATCAGGGGATGAATACTGGAGGAGGAATCCATGCACAGTATGTCAGAGTAGGCAATCAGGGGATGAATGCTGAAGGAGGAACCCATGCACAGTATGTCAGAGCAGGCAATCAGGGGATGAATACTGGAGGAGGAACCCATGCACAGTATGTCAGAGTAGGCAATCAGGGGATGAATACTGCAGGAGGAACCCATGCACTATATGTCAGAGTAGACAATCAGGGGATGAATACTGGAGGAGGAACCCATGCACAGAATGTCAGAGTAGGCAATCAGGGGATGAATACTGGAGGAGGAACCCATGCACAGAATGTCAGAGTAGGCAATCAGGGGATGAATACTGGAGGAGGAACCCATGCACAGAATGTCAGAGTAGGCAATCAGGGGATGAATACTGGAGGAGGAACCCATGCACAGAATGTCAGAGTAGACAATCAGGGGATGAATACTGGAGGAGGAACCCATGCACAGTATGTCAGAGCAGGCAATCAGGGGATGAATACTGGAGGAGGAACCCATGCATAGTATGTCAGAGTAGGCAATCAGGGGATGAATACTGGAGGAGGAACCCATGCACAGTATGTCAGAGTAGACAATCAGGGGATGAATACTGGAGGAGGAACCCATGCACCGTATGTCAGAGTAGGCAATCAGGGGATGAATACTGGAGGAGGAACCCATGCACAGTATGTCAGAGTAGACAATCAGGGGATGAATACTGGAGGAGGAACCCATGCACAGTATGTCAGAGTAGACAATCAGGGGATGAATACTGGAGGAGGAACCCATGCACAGTATGTCAGAGTAGGCAATCAGGGGATGAATACTGGAGGAGGAACCCATGCACAGAATGCTACAGTAGGAATCAGGGGATGAATACTGGAGGAGGAACCCATGCACAGTATGCTACAGTAGGCAATCAGGGGATGAATACTGGAGGAGGAACCCATGCACAGTATGTCAGAGCAGGCAATCAGGGGATGAATACTGGAGGAGGAACCCATACACAGTATGTCAGAGTAGGCAATCAGGGGATGAATACTGGAGGAGGAACCCATACACAGAATGTCAGAGTAGGTAATCAGGGGATGAATACTGGATGAGGAACCCATACACAGTATGTCAGAGTAGGCAATCAGGGGATGAATACTGGAGGAGGAACCCATGCACAGTATGTCAGAGTAGACAATCAGGGGATGAATACTGGAGGAGGAACCCATGCACAGTATGTCAGAGTAGACAATCAGGGGATGAATACTGGAGGAGGAACCCATGCACAGTATGTCAGAGTAGGTAATCATGGGATGAATACTAGAGAAGGAACCCATGCACAGTATGTCAGAGCAGGCAATCAGGGGATGAATACTGGAGGAGGAACCCATGCACAGTATGCTACAGTAGGCAATCAGGGGATGAATACTGGAGGAGGAACCCATGCACAGTATGCTACAGTAGGCAATCAGGGGATGAATGCTGAAGGAGGAACCCATGCATAGTATGTCAGAGTAGGCAATCAGGGATGAATACTGGAGGAGGAACCCATGCACAGTATGTCAGAGTAGGCAATCAGGGGATGAATACTGGAGGAGGAACCCATGCACAGTATGTCAGAGTAGGTAATCAGGGGATGAATACTGGAGGAGGAACCCATGCACAGAATGTCAGAGTAGGCAATCAGGGGATGAATGCTGAAGGAGGAACCCATGCACAGTATGTCAGAGTAGGCAATCAGGGGACAACACTGAAGGAGGAACCGATGCACAGTATGTCAGAGTAGGCAATCAGGGGATGAATACTGGATAAGGAATCCATGCACAGTATGTCAGAGTAGATAATCAGGGGATGAATACTGGAGGAGGAACCCATGCACAGTATGTCAGAGTAGGCAATCAGGGGATGAATACTGAAGGAGGAACCGATGCACAGTATGTCAGAGTAGGCAATCAGGGGATGAATACTGGAGGAGGAACCCATGCACTGTATGTCAGAGTAGATAATCAGGGGATGAATACTGAAGGAGGAACCGATGCACAGTATGTCAGAGTAGGCAATCAGGGGATGAATACTGGAGGAGGAACCCATGCACAGTATGTCAGAGTAGGCAATCAGGGGATGAATACTGAAGGAGGAACCGATGCACAGTATGTCAGAGTAGGTAATCAGGGGATGAATGCTGGAGGAGGAACCCATGCACTGTATGTCAGAGTAGGCAATCAGGGGATGAATACTGGATAAGGAATCCATGCACAGAATGTCAGAGTAGGCAATCAGGGGATGAATACTAGAGAAGGAACCCATACACAGAATGTCAGAGTAGGCAATCAGGGGATGAATACTGGAGAAGGAACCCATGCACAGTATGTCAGAGCAGGCAATCAGGGGATGAATACTAGAGAAGGAACCCATACACAGAATGTCAGAGTAGGCAATCAGGGGATGAATACTGGAGGAGGAACCCATGCACAGTATGTCAGAGTAGGCAATCAGGGGATGAATGCTGAAGGAGGAACCCATGCACAGTATGTCAGAGTAGGCAATCAGGGGACAACACTGAAGGAGGGGGTCCCTCACCTTATATACGTCGGTGTAAGTGGTAGTGGCTTTGCACAGTAACTCATGCTGATCTTTCAACAGCTCCCCCAGCTTGATCTGGAAGGCAGCCTTCACGCGCTTGATGGCGTCTTTGTCCTGCGGCCACTTCCCGCTCCCTTCCATGTGGCAGATCACTGTAGATTAAAGGAACGGAACATCCAATAGGCTTCATCAACAGCGACCAGTCAGTAATTGTAGAGAATCACTAATTGCCTATCTATGCATCGCCTCTGAAACAGAACAAAGTGACGGAATTACCTTTCATAGCGGGGGCGTAGGCCGGGCTGGGCTTATTCAACAAGGGGACGAGAGATCTATCAGGCATCGTCTCAAAGAAGCTCCACTCTGGCTTCACCGGGACAGGAGGAAACACCTAGGAGGAAGTCATGTGAAATCCTAGAAACTGCACATAGTTCATTGACAAATGTAGTGCCACAAGGAACAGCCAGATGGCGCTCACAGGCAAGACGCCAGCAGTACTTACATCTGTGTAGCGGAGTGATGGGTGAGTACCCTGGACAGAGGTGACACTCAGGGGCAGATTCTCCAGGGCCCAAAGTTTCCTGCTCAGATCATCGTAGGACTGAACAACACGGACCATCTGCTCCTCCCCTGTACCGGCCTGTATGAAGCAGGACAATTAGCCAGGAGACCCACGCGGGCTTTCGTTATAGATCATTACAAGTCTATCTTTTTGGGATAAGAGGAATTTCGAAAACAAAAAAGATAAAACTATATACGGCAAATACAGTTTAAGAGGTTTCCATTACCTTTTTCCCCTTGATTAGGACGCAGTCCAGGAGGTTACCGGTATAGCTGATGGCAGAATCCGGTATATCGCCATGTCTAAGAAAACACAAACATCTCGTACATGTTAGTTTATCCAAGCTGATTTGTAACAATTTAGAATTTGTGCTTTTTTTTTTTATCACCATCATCTCAGGGACAACATTCATATCCTATACACAGATTACAGTAGTTGTAATCGCTTATGGCAACGCCACTCACAGCTGCAGAAGGTGCTTTACTACTAGTTCCGGAATCCGACGTTTCTCCTGCACGGTGTCCGCCGGCCACACCACCGCCTCACATATAGACGCATCCTGAAACCGCCTCAGCTCGGACTTCTTTCCCCAGAAATTTCGGAAGTCCGCAGCCTGAAAATATACGAGACTCAGGAGGTTCTGTAGCTAACGAGGTATTAATACATTAAGGCCATATCTGGAGACACACCAACACAATCGGATGTGCTGTGCTACAGGGTAGCGGAATCTGTGTGGATGTCAAACAGCCACTTTCATGCTCTAAATATATTAACAACGTCCCCGCACGTCTCACCTCTGGGCTGTCCGCCGCCGGCCCTTTTTCCAGGGTGCTGGTGTAAAACCCTGCAGTAAGCAGGAGCCCAACAGACAAGGGGCCAACGTCATTGTGCTTTGCCGGATTCTCTTTTATCCCCCACTGGAATGACAAAAAATAATAATAAATTTACTAACTTGTCAGTGAGCAGTGCTACAAAGAGATCTACCACTGGTTATAGATGTGCTGACGAGATCTTCAACCATCTCCTAGGTCAGGGGTAGGCAACCTGTGGCTCTCCAGTTGCTGTAAAACTACACATCCCAGCATGCCCTACCACAGGTTTGCTGTTAAGATTTTCTAAAACTGTGGCAGGGCCTGCTGGGATGTGTAGTTCCACAGCAGCTGGAGAGACGCAGGTTGCCTACCCCTGTCCTAGGTCTATGCGTGAGGGGATAGTGGAGTTACAGCCAACCTGCACTATTGCTGGAGGAGATGTGGGGTAGGAAGGAAGCCGAGGACGCTGTCCTTCTGTCTGACTTACTAGGATACATAGTATCACTGACTGCATGGACTATTGCTGGAGGAGATGTGGGCTAGGAAGGAAGTCTGGGACTCTGCCCTACTGTCTGACTTACTAGGATACATAGGATCACTGACTGCATGGACTATTGCTGGAGGAGATGTGGGCTAGGAAGGAAGTCTGGGACTCTGTCCTTCTGTCTGACTTACTAGGATACATGGACTATTGCTGGAGGAGATGGGGTGGAAAGGAAGCCTGGGACTCTGTCCTTCTGTCTGACTTACGAGGATACATAGTATCACTGACTGTATGGACCTATTGCTGGAGGAGATGTGGGGGTAGGAAGGAAGTCTGGGACTCTGCCCTTCTGTCTGACTTACGAGGATACATAGTATCACTGACTGCATGGACTATTACTGGAGGAGATGTGGGGTAGGAAGGAAGTCTGGGACTCTGCCCTTCTGTCTGACTTACTAGGATAGATGGACTATTGCTGGAGGAGATGGGGTGGAAAGGAAGCCTGGGACTCTGTCCTTCTGTCTGACTTACGAGGATACATAGTATCACTGACTGCATGGACCTATTGCTGGAGGAGATGTGGGATAGGAAGGAAGTCTGGGACTCTGCCCTTCTGTCTGACTTTCTAGGATACATGGACTATTGCTGGAGGAGATGGGGTGGAAAGGAAGCCTGGGACTCTGTCCTTCTGTCTGACTTACGAGGATACATAGTATCACTGACTGCATGGACTATTGCTGGAGGAGATGTGGAGGTGGGAAGGAAGTCTGGGACTCTTTCCTTCTGTCTGACTTTCTAGGATACATAGTATCACTGACTGCATGGACTATTGCTGGAGGAGAGGTGGGAAGGAAGCCTGGGACTCTGTCCTTCTGTCTGACTTACGAGGATACATAGTATCACTGACTGCATGGACTATTGCTGGAGGAGATGTGGAGGTGGGAAGGAAGCCTGGGACTCTGCCCTACTGTCTGACTTACTAGGATACATAGTATCACTGACTGCTAATTTTTTAGATCCAACCTTGCAGCAATATGCATGTTGGGTGCTATGTATATGGCACAAAGTGTATCACTCACTACAGCACTGTAGGGCATGTAATAAAGACAAGAACAGACGGCAAACAAACAATAGGCCCTCCCTGCAGAACAAGAAGAGACCACATCACTCATCACACACTCAGCTGAAGATCACTCCACTATCTGCCCAGGCTCCTCTGCATCCTCAGTGCACGCTGCAATAGATGCGCCCGGCGGGGTAAGATCTGAGAGCAGGTACCTCCGGCCTCTGCGGCAATGTGTGTGACAGGAGCACTATCCGCTGGTCAAGGCCTCTCTGGAGAACAGACATTATGAAGGGCAGGGAGACAGACACATAATCCCCTCCCCGGTCCAAGAGCTCATCCTTCAGCTTCATCTTCCGGCAGGCATCTTGCAGCTTGGAGACGTGCGTTATGCTGCAATCAGAAAACGGAGGAGTCAGCGCGGAGGAGCTGCGTGCATACGCCGGAACACGTATCGTGCTCTTGATCTCTGTAGGAAATGGGTCGCAGATACTATTACAACAGGGACAAGCGGTGTTCATGGTCCCTTATCACTGTGTACTGATCATGCATTTACTATAGGGATCACGTATTGCATATGCACGCTGTCATTTATTATATCATTTTATATCTGTTTGATTGTCGAAAATGGATAATAGGGAAAAGGCTGCCTTCAGCCTACATACTGAGGAAGACAGACGTATTGAGCTTAAGCAGTGTCAGCCATTTTGTTAAGTAGCAGCCATGATGTAGTGAAGTAGAAGTATGCTTTGCTGGATAAATCATAATAATGCTGACATTTCACAGTTAGTACGGTCTGTGCGAAGCAAGGTCATAGCTATAAGTCTTGAAAACATGTTATTAAACAGTTTCTGTGTGTTTAGACTTCTTGTGAAGGACACGTAGGAGGGTGTCAACCCGAGAGAAGTTATGGGAAGAGATGCATTATTGTTTTGAAATGTGACGTGTATCAAGTGTTCATGCAAGTACCTTTTTTCTCTATATAATGTCATGCTGAATAAAGTGGAGGCAGTCTCATTTGGTGGACATAACGGCACGTGTTGTCTGCTTCCTGGGATTCCCAATCGATTGGTTACCAAAGGGTAATGAACAGACAATTGAAGGAGATTGATAGTAGGAGGTTTATCTGCGACAATACTATATCACAGGCCTCCATAGTTGACAGAATGGTCACCTCACACCTAAGCACCTTTTCGGTTTGATCCCTTGGTAGCTTTTTGACTTATAATATTTGTGCCCAGGGTTACTATCCTCTCTTTGTGGTTACTTTTCATCATAGCATGACCCTGGCCCACCCCGCAGGCAGGCATTGCAGACACAGCCTACTTCTCTCCTACCTGGCGCCCGTCAAACAGTAAGTAATATGCTCCTGTGAGTTCTCACTCACTGGCTCGGTCCACCAATATAACTTAAGGCCCCACTACCCCAATCAGCTGGACCTTAAGGGGGCCTGGACCCCCCCACGCTCTGCACAAAGAGTACAAATAGAGATGCCCAGAGAGTACAGCAAGAGAACTGGGAGCTGGGGCTTACTACAAACTGAGGGTCACAGGTGAGGGGGTCGGGGGGACATCATCATTATACCAGGCAGGGGAGCGCGAGGCTGGCCTCAAATGTTCATATAAAGAATAAATGGTAATGCAAGTCACAGGGCATACTCACTGGAAGATGTGGTCAAATGTTCTCACAAAGGGTTTGGAGACAATGAGGAGAAGGAGGAACCCATTGGAGCTGGTGTCATCTAGAACCTTTAGAGACTCCTTTGCTTCAAATTGAACCTACAAATATAATGTTAACAATGAGCGTTTGAACCCCGGACGTGCTGAGTTCTTGCTATCGGTGCATCCAATTTCCAGGATTGAATTGTACAAAGACATCCTCCCCCACCCGCCACAGGTGGAACACCAAGGTGGGAGTCCATCCAGTCATTCTGTCCGTTTATCCGCAGGTTTGGGAGCTGGTCTGCGACCCGTCCAAGTTAGCATGACTCTTGACCTACCTTGGCTTCAGGAGGAGGGCTGAAGTATCTGGTTGCCCTGTGGATGGAACGACCCAAAGAAAGGGGTCCTGAGGAGCAGAGTAAAGGCTGATTTGGAGGCAGCCACAGCTGCAATAGTTTTATCTAATTCAGGTCCAAAGTGTACTTCACCAATAAAGGGGAGAGGCTCCAGGGCTTTCTTGAATTCTGAGCCCGCATGCCATGAACAGTTCCTGAGTGCTTGTTTAGCAGCGGAGGCCGAAATCTTAGCGGATAAAATGCTTGAGTCAATGGCAGCTCCCCCTACAGAAGAGGTCACTTCCCTGAAATTGTCAGCTAGTGACAATAATTCTGAGAGGTGCACCCCAGTCTAACGTCCTGCCGAGGAATCCACCACTGCTCTAAGGCATTAGTAACCCAAGAGCCGGACACAGTGCTGCCCCTGCTGCAGAGAAAATTACCTGGGGGGAAAGCCTCTATATTCCTGTCCATGGCTATTCCTAAAAGAGATCACATTAGGAAAAAGGGAGTGTGGTGGCACTAGTTAGCCTGAGCGATAGGGGTGTACACTGGGGTAAGGGTTTCCCATCTTGCCCTATTGGGAGGAAAGGGAGGGGATAAAAAGTCTAAATAAGTTTGGAGACCTGGAGTCGCCTACTAGGACATAGAAACATAGAATTTGTCGGCAGATAAGAACCACTTGGCCCATCTAGTCTGCCCATTTTTTTTTTACATTAGTTTTTTTCTCTAACCTTATTTGATCCTTATTTCTTTGTAAGGATATCCTTATGTCTATCCCATGTATGTTTAAATTACTCCACTGTCTTAGCCTCTACCACCTCTGATGGGAGGCTATTCCACTTATACACTACCCTTTCTGTGAAATAATTTTTCCTCAAATTTTACCCTGAACTTCCCCCCCTCCAGTCTCAGTGCATGTCCTCGTGTCCTATTGCTTCTCTTCATTTGGAGAATGTTTCCCTCCTGGACCTTCGTAAAACCCTTGATATATGTGACAGTTTCTATCATGTCCCCCCTTTTCCCTTCTCTACTCCACACTATACATATTGAGATTTCATAGTCTTTCTGGGTATGTTTTGTGATGTAGGCCATGCACCATTTTAGTTGCCCTTCTTTGTGCAGTTTCTAATGTATTAATATCCTTTTGAAGATATGGCCTCCAGAATTGAACACAGTATTCTAGATAGGGCCGTACCAATGATCTATACAGTGGCATTATTACTACTTTCTTTCTGCTGCTGATTCCTCTCCCAATGCAGCCAAGCATCTGACTAGCCTTCCTCATTGCCTTGTTACATTGCTTACCTGCCTTTATGTCACCTGAAATAGTGACTCCAAGATCCCTTTCCTCCTCAGTAGTTTCCAGTATAGTGCCATTAATACAATATTTATCCTTTATGTCACCTGAAATAGTGACTCCTAGATCCCTTTCCTCCTCAGTAGTTTCCAGTATACTGCCAGTAATACTATATTTATCCTTTATGTCACCTGAAATAGAGACTCCTAGATCCCTTTCCTCCTCAGTAGTTTCCAGTATAGTGCCATTAATATTATATTTATCCTTTATGTCACCTGAAATAGTGACTCCTAGATCCCTTTCCTCCTCAGTAGTTCCCAGTATAGTGCCATTAATACTATATTTATCCTTTATGTCACCTGAAATAGAGACTCATAGATCCCTTTCCTCCTCAGTAGTTTCCAGTATAGTGCCAGTAAAACTATATTTATCCTTTATGTCACCTGAAATAGAGACTCCTAGATCCCTTTCCTCCTCAGTAGTTTCCAGTATAGTGCCAGTAAAACTATATTTATCCTTTATGTCACCTGAAATAGAGACTCCTAGATCCCTTTCCTCCTCAGTAGTTTCCAGTATAGTGCCATTAATACTATATTTATCCTTTATGTCACCTGAGATAGTGACTCCTAGATCCCTTTCCTCCTCAGTAGTTCCCAGTATAGTGCCATTAATACTATATTTATCCTTTATGTCACCTGAGATAGTGACTCCTAGATCCCTTTCCTCCTCAGTAGTTCCCAGTATAGCGCCATTAATACTATATTTATCCTTAATTTCACCTGAAATAGAGACTCCTAGATCCCTTTCCTCCTCAGTAGTTTCCAGTATAGTGCCATTAATACTATATTTATCCTTTATGTCACCTGAAATAGTGACTCCTAGATCCCTTTCCTCCTCAGTAGTTTCCAGTATAGCACCATTAATACTATATTTATCCTTTATGTCACCTGAAATAGAGACTCCTAGATCCCTTTCCTCCTCAGTAGTTTCCAGTATAGTGCCAGTAATACTATATTTATCCTTTATGTCACCTGAGATAGTGACTCCTAGATCCCTTTCCTCCTCAGTAGTTTCCAGTATAGTGCCATTAATACTATATTTATCCTTTATGTCACCTGAGATAGTGACTCCTAGATCCCTTTCCTCCTCAGTAGTTTCCAGTATAGTGCCATTAATACTATATTTATCCTTTATGTCACCTGAAATAGTGACTCCTAGATCCCTTTCCTCCTCAGTAGTTCCCAGTATAGCGCCATTAATACTATATTTATCCTTTATGTCACCTGAAATAGTGACTCCTAGATCCCTTTCCTCCTCAGTAGTTTCCAGTATAGCGCCATTAATACTATATTTAGCCTTTATGTCACCTGAAATAGTGACTCCTAGATCCCTTTCCTCCTCAGTAGTACCCAGTATAGTGCCAATAATACTATATTTATCCTTTATGTCACCTGAAATAGTGACTCCTAGATCCCTTTCCTTCTCAGTAGTTCCCAGTATAGTGCCATTAATACTATATTTATCCTTTATGTCACCTGAAATAGAGACTCCTAGATCCCTTTCCTCCTCAGTAGTACCCAGTATAGTGCCATTAATACTATATTTATCCTTTATGTCACCTGAAATAGTGACTCCTAGATCCCTTTCCTTCTCAGTAGTTCCCAGTATAGTGCCATTAATACTATATTTATCCTTTATGTCACCTGAAATAGTGACTCCTAGATCCCTTTCCTCCTCAGTAGTTTCCAGTATAGTGCCATTAATACTATATTTATCCTTTATGTCACCTGAAATAGTGACTCCTAGATCCCTTTCCTCCTCAGTAGTACCCAGTATAGTGCCAATAATACTATATTTATCCTTTATGTCACCTGAAATAGTGACTCCTAGATCCCTTTCCTTCTCAGTAGTTTCCAGTATAGTGCCATTAATACTATGTTTATTCTTTATGTCACCTGAAATAGTGACTCCTAGATCCCTTTCCTCCTCAGTAGTACCCAGTATAGTGCCATTAATACTATATTTATCCTTTATGTCACCTGAAATAGTGACTCCTAGATCCCTTTCCTTCTCAGTAGTTCCCAGTATAGTGCCATTAATACTATATTTATCCTTTATGTCACCTGAAATAGTGACTCCTAGATCCCTTTCCTCCTCAGTAGTTTCCAGTATAGTGCCATTAATACTATATTTATCCTTTATGTCACCTGAAATAGAGACTCCTAGATCCCTTTCCTCCTCAGTAGTTTCCAGTATAATGCCATTAATACTATATTTATCCTTTATGTCACCTGAAATAGTGACTCCCAGATCCCTTTCCTCCTCAGTAGTTTCCAGTATAATGCCATTAATACTATATTTATCCTTTATGTCACCTGAAATAGAGACTCCTAGATCCCTTTCCTCCTCAGTAGTTTCCAGTATAGCGCCATTATTACTATATTTATCCTTTATGTCACCTGAAATAGTGACTCCTAGATCCCTTTCCTCCTCAGTAGTTTCCAGTATAGTGCCATTAATACTATATTTATCCTTTATGTCACCTGAGATAGTGACTCCTAGATCCCTTTCCTCCTCAGTAGTTTCCAGTATAGTGCCATTAATACTATGTTTATTCTTTATGTCACCTGAAATAGTGACTCCTAGATCCCTTTCCTCCTCAGTAGTACCCAGTATAGTGCCATTAATACTATATTTATCCTTTATGTCACCTGAGATAGTGACTCCTAGATCCCTTTCCTCCTCAGTAGTTCCCAGTATAGTGCCATTAATACTATATTTATCCTTTATGTCACCTGAGATAGTGACTCCTAGATCCCTTTCCTCCTCAGTAGTTCCCAGTATAGCGCCATTAATACTATATTTATCCTTTATGTCACCTGAAATAGAGACTCCTAGATCCCTTTCCTCCTCAGTAGTTTCCAGTATAGTGCCATTAATACTATATTTATCCTTTATGTCACCTGAGATAGTGACTCCTAGATCCCTTTCCTCCTCAGTAGTTTCCAGTATAGTGCCATTAATACTATATTTATCCTTTATGTCACCTGAAATAGTGACTCCTAGATCCCTTTCCTCCTCAGTAGTTCCCAGTATAGCGCCATTAATACTATATTTATCCTTTATGTCACCTGAAATACTGACTCCTAGATCCCTTTCCTCCTCAGTAGTTTCCAGTATAGCGCCATTAATACTATATTTAGTCTTTATGTCACCTGAAATAGTGACTCCTAGATCCCTTTCCTCCTCAGTAGTACCCAGTATAGTGCCAATAATACTATATTTATCCTTTATGTCACCTGAAATAGTGACTCCTAGATCCCTTTCCTTCTCAGTAGTTCCCAGTATAGTGCCATTAATACTATATTTATCCTTTATGTCACCTGAAATAGTGACTCCTAGATCCCTTTCCTCCTCAGTAGTTTCCAGTATAGTGCCATTAATACTATATTTATCCTTTATGTCACCTGAAATAGAGACTCCTAGATCCCTTTCCTCCTCAGTAGTTTCCAGTATAGCGCCATTAATACTATATTTAGCCTTTATGTCACCTAAAATAGTGACTTCTAGATCCCTTTCCTCCTCAGTAGTACCCAGTATAGTGCCATTAATACTATATTTATCCTTTATGTCACCTGAAATAGTGACTCCTAGATCCCTTTCCTTCTCAGTAGTTCCCAGTATAGTGCCATTAATACTATATTTATCCTTTGTCACCTGAAATAGTGACTCCTAGATCCCTTTCCTCCTCAGTAGTTTCCAGTATAGTGCCATTAATACTATGTTTATTCTTTGTCACCTGAAATAGTGACTCCTAGATCCCTTTCCTCCTCAGTAGTACCCAGTATAGTGCCATTAATACTATATTTATCCTTTATGTCACCTGAAATAGTGACTCCTAGATCCCTTTCCTTCTCAGTAGTTCCCAGTATAGTGCCATTAATACTATATTTATCCTTTATGTCACCTGAAATAGTGACTCCTAGATCCCTTTCCTCCTCAGTAGTTTCCAGTATAGTGCCATTAATACTATATTTATCCTTTATGTCACCTGAAATAGAGACTCATAGATCCCTTTCCTCCTCAGTAGTTTCCAGTAT
The DNA here is from genome assembly GCF_028390025.1 of Pseudophryne corroboree. Classification (NCBI taxonomy): domain Eukaryota; kingdom Metazoa; phylum Chordata; class Amphibia; order Anura; family Myobatrachidae; genus Pseudophryne; species Pseudophryne corroboree. Next base: position 25,062,656 of record NC_086444.1, on the reverse strand, counting down.
AATGCCATTAATACTATATTTATCCTTTATGTCACCTGAAATAGTGACTCCCAGATCCCTTTCCTCCTCAGTAGTTTCCAGTATAATGCCATTAATACTATATTTATCCTTTATGTCACCTGAAATAGAGACTCCTAGATCCCTTTCCTCCTCAGTAGTTTCCAGTATAGCGCCATTATTACTATATTTATCCTTTATGTCACCTGAAATAGTGACTCCTAGATCCCTTTCCTCCTCAGTAGTTTCCAGTATAGTGCCATTAATACTATATTTATCCTTTATGTCACCTGAAATAGTGACTCCTAGATCCCTTTCCTCCTCAGTAGTTCCCAGTATAGCGCCATTAATACTATATTTATCCTTTATGTCACCTGAAATAGTGACTCCTAGATCCCTTTCCTCCTCAGTAGTTTCCAGTATAGTGCCATTAATACTATATATATCCTTTATGTCACCTGAGATAGTGACTCCTAGATCCCTTTCCTCCTCAGTAGTTCCCAGTATAGTGCCATTAATACTATATTTATCCTTTATGTCACCTGAAATAGTGACTCCTAGATCCCTTTCCTCCTCAGTAGTTTCCAGTATAGCGCCATTAATACTATATTTATCCTTTATGTCACCTGAAATAGTGACTCCTAGATCCCTTTCCTCCTCAGTAGTTCCAGTATAGTGCCATTAATACTATATTTATCCTTTATGTCACCTGAAATGGTGACTCCTAGATCCCTTTTCTCCTCAGTAGTTTCCAGTATAATGCCATTAATACTATATTTATCATTTATGTCACCTGAGATAGTGACTCCTAGATCCCTTTCCTCCTCAGTAGTTCCAGTATAGTGCCAGTAATACTATATTTATCCTTTATGTCACCTGAGATAGTGACTCCTAGATCCCTTTCCTCCTCAGTAGTTTCCAGTATAGTGCCATTAATAGTATATTTATCCTTTATGTCACCTGAAATAGTGACTCCTAGATCCCTTTCCTCCTCAGTAGTTCCCAGTATAGCGCCATTAATACTATATTTATCCTTTATGTCACCTGAAATAGTGACTCCTAGATCCCTTTCCTCCTCAGTAGTTTCCAGTATAGCGCCATTAATACTATATTTAGCCTTTATGTCACCTGAAATAGTGACTCCTAGATCCCTTTCCTCCTCAGTAGTACCCAGTATAGTGCCAATAATACTATATTTATCCTTTATGTCACCTGAAATAGTGACTCCTAGATCCCTTTCCTTCTCAGTAGTTCCCAGTATAGTGCCATTAATACTATATTTATCCTTTATGTCACCTGAAATAGTGACTCCTAGATCCCTTTCCTCCTCAGTAGTTTCCAGTATAGTGCCATTAATACTATGTTTATTCTTTATGTCACCTGAAATAGTGACTCCTAGATCCCTTTCCTCCTCAGTAGTACCCAGTATAGTGCCATTAATACTATATTTATCCTTTATGTCACCTGAAATAGTGACTCCTAGATCCCTTTCCTTCTCAGTAGTTCCCAGTATAGTGCCATTAATACTATATTTATCCTTTATGTCACCTGAAATAGTGACTCCTAGATCCCTTTCCTCCTCAGTAGTTTCCAGTATAGCGCCATTAATACTATATTTATCCTTTATGTCACCTGAAATAGAGACTCCTAGATCCCTTTCCTCCTCAGTAGTTTCCAGTATAGCGCCATTAATACTATATTTAGCCTTTATGTCACCTGAAATAGTGACTTCTAGATCCCTTTCCTCCTCAGTAGTACCCAGTATAGTGCCATTAATACTATATTTATCCTTTGTCACCTGAAATAGTGACTCCTAGATCCCTTTCCTCCTCAGTAGTACCCAGTATAGTGCCATTAATACTATATTTATCCTTTATGTCACCTGAAATAGTGACTCCTAGATCCCTTTCCTTCTCAGTAGTTCCCAGTATAGTGCCATTAATACTATATTTATCCTTTATGTCACCTGAAATAGTGACTCCTAGATCCCTTTCCTCCTCAGTAGTTTCCAGTATAGTGCCATTAATACTATATTTATCCTTTATGTCACCTGAAATAGAGACTCCTAGATCCCTTTCCTCCTCAGTAGTTTCCAGTATAATGCCATTAATACTATATTTATCCTTTATGTCACCTGAAATAGTGACTCCCAGATCCCTTTCCTCCTCAGTAGTTTCCAGTATAGTGCCATTAATACTATATATATCCTTTATGTCACCTGAGATAGTGACTCCTAGATCCCTTTCCTCCTCAGTAGTTCCCAGTATAGTGCCATTAATACTATATTTATCCTTTATGTCACCTGAAATAGTGACTCCTAGATCCCTTTCCTCCTCAGTAGTTTCCAGTATAATGCCATTAATACTATATTTATCCTTTATGTCACCTGAAATAGAGACTCCTAGATCCCTTTCCTCCTCAGTAGTTTCCAGTATAATGCCATTAATACTATATTTATCCTTTATGTCACCTGAAATAGTGACTCCCAGATCCCTTTCCTCCTCAGTAGTTTCCAGTATAGTGCCATTAATACTATATATATCCTTTATGTCACCTGAGATAGTGACTCCTAGATCCCTTTCCTCCTCAGTAGTTCCCAGTATAGTGCCATTAATACTATATTTATCCTTTATGTCACCTGAAATAGTGACTCCTAGATCCCTTTCCTCCTCAGTAGTTTCCAGTATAGCGCCATTAATACTATATTTATCCTTTATGTCACCTGAAATAGTGACTCCTAGATCCCTTTCCTCCTCAGTAGTTCCAGTATAGTGCCATTAATACTATATTTATCCTTTATGTCACCTGAAATGGTGACTCCTAGATCCCTTTTCTCCTCAGTAGTTTCCAGTATAATGCCATTAATACTATATTTATCCTTTATGTCACCTGAAAGTGACTCCTAGATCCCTTTCCTCCTCAGTAGTCTCCAGTATAGCGCCATTAATACTATATTTAGCCTTTATGTCACCTGAGATAGTGACTCCTAGATCCCTTTCCTCCTCAGTAGTTTCCAGTATAGTGCCATTAATACTATATTTAGCCTTTATGTCACCTGAAATAGTGACTCCTAGATCCCTTTCCTCCTCAGAAGTTTCCAGTATAGTGCCAGTAATACTATATTTATCCTTTATGTCACCTGAAATAGTGACTCCTAGATCCCTTTCCTCCTCAGAAGTTTCCAGTATAGTGCCATTAATACTATATTTATCCTTTATGTCACCTGAGATAGTGACTCCTAGATCCCTTTCCTCCTCAGTAGTTTCCAGTATAGTGCCATTAATACTATATTTATCCTTTATGTCACCTGAAATAGAGACTCCTAGATCCCTTTCCTCCTCAGTAGTTTCCAGTATAATGCCATTAATACTATATTTATCCTTTATGTCACCTGAAATAGTGACTCCCAGATCCCTTTCCTCCTCAGTAGTTTCCAGTATAATGCCATTAATACTATATTTATCCTTTATGTCACCTGAAATAGAGACTCCTAGATCCCTTTCCTCCTCAGTAGTTTCCAGTATAGCACCATTATTACTATATTTATCCTTTATGTCACCTGAAATAGTGACTCCTAGATCCCTTTCCTCCTCAGTAGTTTCCAGTATAGTGCCATTAATACTATATTTATCCTTTATGTCACCTGAAATAGTGACTCCTAGATCCCTTTCCTCCTCAGTAGTTCCCAGTATAGCGCCATTAATACTATATTTATCCTTTATGTCACCTGAAATAGTGACTCCTAGATCCCTTTCCTCCTCAGTAGTTTCCAGTATAGTGCCATTAATACTATATATATCCTTTATGTCACCTGAGATAGTGACTCCTAGATCCCTTTCCTCCTCAGTAGTTCCCAGTATAGTGCCATTAATACTATATTTATCCTTTATGTCACCTGAAATAGTGACTCCTAGATCCCTTTCCTCCTCAGTAGTTTCCAGTATAGCGCCATTAATACTATATTTATCCTTTATGTCACCTGAAATAGTGACTCCTAGATCCCTTTCCTCCTCAGTAGTTCCAGTATAGTGCCATTAATACTATATTTATCCTTTATGTCACCTGAAATGGTGACTCCTAGATCCCTTTTCTCCTCAGTAGTTTCCAGTATAATGCCATTAATACTATATTTATCATTTATGTCACCTGAGATAGTGACTCCTAGATCCCTTTCCTCCTCAGTAGTTCCAGTATAGTGCCAGTAATACTATATTTATCCTTTATGTCACCTGAGATAGTGACTCCTAGATCCCTTTCCTCCTCAGTAGTTTCCAGTATAGTGCCATTAATAGTATATTTATCCTTTATGTCACCTGAAATAGTGACTCCTAGATCCCTTTCCTCCTCAGTAGTTCCCAGTATAGCGCCATTAATACTATATTTATCCTTTATGTCACCTGAAATAGTGACTCCTAGATCCCTTTCCTCCTCAGTAGTTTCCAGTATAGCGCCATTAATACTATATTTAGCCTTTATGTCACCTGAAATAGTGACTCCTAGATCCCTTTCCTCCTCAGTAGTACCCAGTATAGTGCCAATAATACTATATTTATCCTTTATGTCACCTGAAATAGTGACTCCTAGATCCCTTTCCTTCTCAGTAGTTCCCAGTATAGTGCCATTAATACTATATTTATCCTTTATGTCACCTGAAATAGTGACTCCTAGATCCCTTTCCTCCTCAGTAGTTTCCAGTATAGTGCCATTAATACTATGTTTATTCTTTATGTCACCTGAAATAGTGACTCCTAGATCCCTTTCCTCCTCAGTAGTACCCAGTATAGTGCCATTAATACTATATTTATCCTTTATGTCACCTGAAATAGTGACTCCTAGATCCCTTTCCTTCTCAGTAGTTCCCAGTATAGTGCCATTAATACTATATTTATCCTTTATGTCACCTGAAATAGTGACTCCTAGATCCCTTTCCTCCTCAGTAGTTTCCAGTATAGCGCCATTAATACTATATTTATCCTTTATGTCACCTGAAATAGAGACTCCTAGATCCCTTTCCTCCTCAGTAGTTTCCAGTATAGCGCCATTAATACTATATTTAGCCTTTATGTCACCTGAAATAGTGACTTCTAGATCCCTTTCCTCCTCAGTAGTACCCAGTATAGTGCCATTAATACTATATTTATCCTTTATGTCACCTGAAATAGTGACTCTAAGATCCCTTTCCTCCTCAGTAGTACCCAGTATAGTGCCATTAATACTATATTTATCCTTTATGTCACCTGAAATAGTGACTCCTAGATCCCTTTCCTTCTCAGTAGTTCCCAGTATAGTGCCATTAATACTATATTTATCCTTTATGTCACCTGAAATAGTGACTCCTAGATCCCTTTCCTCCTCAGTAGTTTCCAGTATAGTGCCATTAATACTATATTTATCCTTTATGTCACCTGAAATAGAGACTCCTAGATCCCTTTCCTTCTCAGTAGTTTCCAGTATAATGCCATTAATACTATATTTATCCTTTATGTCACCTGAAATAGTGACTCCCAGATCCCTTTCCTCCTCAGTAGTTTCCAGTATAGTGCCATTAATACTATATATATCCTTTATGTCACCTGAGATAGTGACTCCTAGATCCCTTTCCTCCTCAGTAGTTCCCAGTATAGTGCCATTAATACTATATTTATCCTTTATGTCACCTGAAATAGTGACTCCTAGATCCCTTTCCTCCTCAGTAGTTTCCAGTATAATGCCATTAATACTATATTTATCCTTTATGTCACCTGAAATAGAGACTCCTAGATCCCTTTCCTCCTCAGTAGTTTCCAGTATAATGCCATTAATACTATATTTATCCTTTATGTCACCTGAAATAGTGACTCCCAGATCCCTTTCCTCCTCAGTAGTTTCCAGTATAGTGCCATTAATACTATATATATCCTTTATGTCACCTGAGATAGTGACTCCTAGATCCCTTTCCTCCTCAGTAGTTCCCAGTATAGTGCCATTAATACTATATTTATCCTTTATGTCACCTGAAATAGTGACTCCTAGATCCCTTTCCTCCTCAGTAGTTTCCAGTATAGCGCCATTAATACTATATTTATCCTTTATGTCACCTGAAATAGTGACTCCTAGATCCCTTTCCTCCTCAGTAGTTCCAGTATAGTGCCATTAATACTATATTTATCCTTTATGTCACCTGAAATGGTGACTCCTAGATCCCTTTCCTCCTCAGTAGTTTCCAGTATAGCGCCATTAATACTATATTTATCCTTTATGTCACCTGAAATAGTGACTCCTAGATCCCTTTCCTCCTCAGTAGTTCCAGTATAGTGCCATTAATACTATATTTATCCTTTATGTCACCTGAAATGGTGACTCCTAGATCCCTTTTCTCCTCAGTAGTTTCCAGTATAATGCCATTAATACTATATTTATCATTTATGTCACCTGAGATAGTGACTCCTAGATCCCTTTCCTCCTCAGTAGTTCCAGTATAGTGCCAGTAATACTATATTTATCCTTTATGTCACCTGAGATAGTGACTCCTAGATCCCTTTCCTCCTCAGTAGTTTCCAGTATAGTGCCATTAATAGTATATTTATCCTTTATGTCACCTGAAATAGTGACTCCTAGATCCCTTTCCTCCTCAGTAGTTTCCAGTATAGTGCCATTAATACTATATTTATCCTTTATGTCACCTGAAATAGAGACTCCTAGATCCCTTTCCTCCTCAGTAGTTTCCAGTATAATGCCATTAATACTATATTTATCCTTTATGTCACCTGAAAGTGACTCCTAGATCCCTTTCCTCCTCAGTAGTCTCCAGTATAGCGCCATTAATACTATATTTAGCCTTTATGTCACCTGAGATAGTGACTCCTAGATCCCTTTCCTCCTCAGTAGTTTCCAGTATAGTGCCATTAATACTATATTTAGCCTTTATGTCACCTGAAATAGTGACTCCTAGATCCCTTTCCTCCTCAGAAGTTTCCAGTATAGTGCCAGTAATACTATATTTATCCTTTATGTCACCTGAAATAGTGACTCCTAGATCCCTTTCCTCCTCAGAAGTTTCCAGTATAGTGCCATTAATACTATATTTATCCTTTATGTCACCTGAGATAGTGACTCCTAGATCCCTTTCCTCCTCAGTAGTTCCCAGTATAGTGCCATTAATACTATATTTATCCTTTATGTCACCTGAAATAGTGACTCCTAGATCCCTTTCCTCCTCAGTAGTTCCAGTATAGTGCCATTAATACTATATTTATCCTTTATGTCACCTGAGATAGTGACTCCTAGATCCCTTTCCTCCTCAGTAGTTCCCAGTATAGTGCCATTACTACTATATTTATCATTTATGTCACCTGAGATAGTGACTCCTAGATCCCTTTCCTCCTCAGTAGTTCCAGTATAGTGCCAGTAATACTATATTTATCCTTTATGTCACCTGAGATAGTGACTCCTAGATCCCTTTCCTCCTCAGTAGTTTCCAGTATAGTGCCATTAATAGTATATTTATCCTTTATGTCACCTGAAATAGTGACTCCTAGATCCCTTTCCTCCTCAGTAGTTCCCAGTATAGCGCCATTAATACTATATTTATCCTTTATGTCACCTGAAATAGTGACTCCTAGATCCCTTTCCTCCTCAGTAGTTTCCAGTATAGCGCCATTAATACTATATTTAGCCTTTATGTCACCTGAAATAGTGACTCCTAGATCCCTTTCCTCCTCAGTAGTACCCAGTATAGTGCCAATAATACTATATTTATCCTTTATGTCACCTGAAATAGTGACTCCTAGATCCCTTTCCTTCTCAGTAGTTCCCAGTATAGTGCCATTAATACTATATTTATCCTTTATGTCACCTGAAATAGTGACTCCTAGATCCCTTTCCTCCTCAGTAGTTTCCAGTATAGTGCCATTAATACTATGTTTATTCTTTATGTCACCTGAAATAGTGACTCCTAGATCCCTTTCCTCCTCAGTAGTACCCAGTATAGTGCCATTAATACTATATTTATCCTTTATGTCACCTGAAATAGTGACTCCTAGATCCCTTTCCTCCTCAGTAGTTCCAGTATAGTGCCATTAATACTATATTTATCCTTTATGTCACCTGAGATAGTGACTCCTAGATCCCTTTCCTCCTCAGTAGTTCCCAGTATAGTGCCATTACTACTATATTTATCATTTATGTCACCTGAGATAGTGACTCCTAGATCCCTTTCCTCCTCAGTAGTTCCAGTATAGTGCCAGTAATACTATATTTATCCTTTATGTCACCTGAGATAGTGACTCCTAGATCCCTTTCCTCCTCAGTAGTTTCCAGTATAGTGCCATTAATAGTATATTTATCCTTTATGTCACCTGAAATAGTGACTCCTAGATCCCTTTCCTCCTCAGTAGTTCCCAGTATAGCGCCATTAATACTATATTTATCCTTTATGTCACCTGAAATAGTGACTCCTAGATCCCTTTCCTCCTCAGTAGTTTCCAGTATAGCGCCATTAATACTATATTTAGCCTTTATGTCACCTGAAATAGTGACTCCTAGATCCCTTTCCTCCTCAGTAGTACCCAGTATAGTGCCAATAATACTATATTTATCCTTTATGTCACCTGAAATAGTGACTCCTAGATCCCTTTCCTTCTCAGTAGTTCCCAGTATAGTGCCATTAATACTATATTTATCCTTTATGTCACCTGAAATAGTGACTCCTAGATCCCTTTCCTCCTCAGTAGTTCCAGTATAGTGCCATTAATACTATATTTATCCTTTATGTCACCTGAGATAGTGACTCCTAGATCCCTTTCCTCCTCAGTAGTTCCCAGTATAGTGCCATTACTACTATATTTATCATTTATGTCACCTGAGATAGTGACTCCTAGATCCCTTTCCTCCTCAGTAGTTCCAGTATAGTGCCAGTAATACTATATTTATCCTTTATGTCACCTGAGATAGTGACTCCTAGATCCCTTTCCTCCTCAGTAGTTTCCAGTATAGTGCCATTAATAGTATATTTATCCTTTATGTCACCTGAAATAGTGACTCCTAGATCCCTTTCCTCCTCAGTAGTTCCCAGTATAGCGCCATTAATACTATATTTATCCTTTATGTCACCTGAAATAGTGACTCCTAGATCCCTTTCCTCCTCAGTAGTTTCCAGTATAGCGCCATTAATACTATATTTAGCCTTTATGTCACCTGAAATAGTGACTCCTAGATCCCTTTCCTCCTCAGTAGTACCCAGTATAGTGCCAATAATACTATATTTATCCTTTATGTCACCTGAAATAGTGACTCCTAGATCCCTTTCCTTCTCAGTAGTTCCCAGTATAGTGCCATTAATACTATATTTATCCTTTATGTCACCTGAAATAGTGACTCCTAGATCCCTTTCCTCCTCAGTAGTTTCCAGTATAGTGCCATTAATACTATGTTTATTCTTTATGTCACCTGAAATAGTGACTCCTAGATCCCTTTCCTCCTCAGTAGTACCCAGTATAGTGCCATTAATACTATATTTATCCTTTATGTCACCTGAAATAGTGACTCCTAGATCCCTTTCCTTCTCAGTAGTTCCCAGTATAGTGCCATTAATACTATATTTATCCTTTGTGTCACCTGAAATAGTGACTCCTAGATCCCTTTCCTCCTCAGTAGTTTCCAGTATAGTGCCATTAATACTATATTTATCCTTTATGTCACCTGAAATAGAGACTCCTAGATCCCTTTCCTCCTCAGTAGTTTCCAGTATAGCGCCATTAATACTATATTTAGCCTTTATGTCACCCGAAATAGTGACTTCTAGATCCCTTTCCTCCTCAGTAGTTCCCAGTATAATGCCATTAATACTATATTTATCCTTTTATCCTTTATGTCACCTGAAATAGTGACTCCTAGATCCCTTTCCTTCTCAGTAGTTCCCAGTATAGTGCCATTAATACTATATTTATCCTTTGTGTCACCTGAAATAGTGACTTCTAGATCCCTTTCCTCCTCAGTAGTTACCAGTATAGAGCCATTAATACTATATTTATCCTTTATGTCACCTGAAATAGTGACTCCTAGATCCCTTTCCTCCTCAGTAGTTCCAGTATAGTGCCATTAATACTATGTTTATTCTTTATGTCACAGTGTTCGCAAATACGCGCTATAGCGCATATTTTACCCTGATCTGTGGTCCGGGGACTCACTTTTCTAAACTGTGTGGGTCCCCGGGGACGCGCTCCGCTGAAGCTGTTCATCTTGTTTAAGTCCTCTTGTGGCGGCGCGGGCCGCCCCCCCCTTCCCCCCGGACAGAGAGTGAGGACGGCTCCCCCCCCCCCCCCCCCCCCCCCCCCCCGATCACCTGCTGCAGCTTCAAGGGAGCCGGACAGAGAGTGAGGACGCCCCCCGCCGATCACCCGCTGTAGCTTCACGGGAGCCGGACAGACAGTGAGGACGCCCCCCCCCCCCTCCCCTTCCCGCCGATCACCCGCTGCAGCTTCACGGGAGCCGGACAGAGAGCAAGGACGGCTCTGCGGCGCGCTACACACTGTGCTGCGGGGAAGTTGAACGCCGGTGACCGCGTCTGTGCGTGCTGTGCGGAAGGGTGAGCTGGACTTGCGGTGGCGGCTGGGGGGCTGTTCATATCGGTGGGATGGCGGAGATGGGGGCTGCATGGCGCCGGCAAACAGGTGTTAAACGCAACATTTTTGTGGTATGGAGTGGGGGTGAGGCGAGAGGGTGACAGTGCTGCTGGGCTGTGCAGCATACAGGACCCTTGATACAACCACTGGATTCGAGTCATGCTGCCTGTAATTTATGTGCTGACTGATCAACTTCAGTGACACTGTTCTGGATGCCTTTGTTGGTTACTGCTGGTTGCTGTTGGTTACTGCTGGTTGCCGCTGGTTACTGTAAAGGCCGCCAGCACAGTGAGTGTCACTGAAGTTGATCAGTCAGCACATAAATTACAGGCAGAATGACTCAAATCCATTGGTTGTACCAAGTGTCCGAAGTCGTCGGTCAGGATGTTGGCATTTAGTATACCGACACCAGCATCCCGATTGCAGCAAAGCCGACAAGAGTGACGAGTGCAGAGGGTACCCTAACCTCCCACCCCTAACCCTCCGTTTCCCGCAGCCTAAACCTAACCCACCCCCTTAGTGCCTAACACTTATACCCCCTCTCTGCAGCCTATCCCTAACCCTCCCCAAGCACCATATCCTAACCCCCCCCCTCCCTTCCCACCCGCACGCTAAACCAGTGGCGGCATTGCATACTTCCCTTCAGGATCCTGACTGTCAGGATATCGTTGCCGGGATCCTGATCTCCTCGGGATGCCAGCGTTGGTATTCTGGCGGCTGTCAGGATTCCGGCATCGGTATTACGCTGCTGGGATCCCGACAGCCAGGATCCTGAATGCATACTTCCGATATGATAACAGCCCAGCAGCATTGTCACCCTCCCTCCCCCACAACACTTTTGTAGTGTCTAAATCCAGTCTGGGGCTCTATTATAGCGGCACCATAAACCCATTACATATAGAAAATGTATTTAATAATGTTGTCCTGTTTTTTAATCATATAATTGTTAAGTGCTCTACCTGGCGCAATGTGAATAACGTGCTCTGCCTGGCGCAATGTGTATAACGTGCTCTACCTGGCGCAATATGTATAACGTGCTCTACCTGGTGCAATGTGTGGCGCAATGTGTATAACGTGCTCTACCTGGTGCAATGTGTATAACGTGCTCTACCTGGTGCAATATGTATAACGTGCTCTACCTGGTGCAATGTGTGGCGCAATGTGAATAACGTGCTCTGCCTGGCGCAATGTGTATAACGTGCTCTACCTGGCGCAATATGTATAACGTGCTCTACCTGGTGCAATATGTATAACGTGCTCTACCTGGTGCAACGTGTGGCGCAATGTGTATAACGTGCTCTGCCTGGCGCAATGTGTATAACGTGCTCTCCTTGGCTCAGTGTGTATAGGAGGTTCTACCTGGTGCAATGTGTATAAGCGGCACTACTGTGTGTAATAATGTGAATTGGTACTGTTATGTGACCACGCCCCTTCCCCACAAAGCTAGGCCCCTAAAAAATTCCAGCGCGCCTTTGGCGCGCACTGTCGCTGTTTTCAATGTCGGTGCGGGAGAACCAATTCTCTTTCTGCCACAAGGTCACCAAAATGTCTAATTACATCTAAAGTGCGGGGTGTCCTGTATGCTACACAGCCCAGCAGCATCGTCACCCCATCCTCCCCCTTGCACCCCTTTTGTAGTGTCCAAATCAAGTTTGTGTTTTTATATTTGAATCATTAATAAGACTAATTAAAACCTTCATTCCGATGGGACCCAGAAAAGGACAGGTAGGACCCCAATTTTTAAAAGTGAGGGGTCCCTGGGACCCACTTTTTTTTGGTCTCAGCGCGATCACTGTGTCACCTGAAATAGTGACTCCTAGATCCCTTTCCTCCTCAGTAGTCCCCAGTATAGTGCCATTAATACTATATTTATCCTTTATGTCACCTTAAATAGTGACTCCTAGATCCCTTTCCTCCTCAGTAGTTTCCAGTATAGTGCCATTAATACTATATTTATCCTTTATGTCACCTGAAATAGTGACTCCTAGATCCCTTTCCTCCTCAGTAGTTCCCAGTATAGTGCCATTAATACTATATTTATCCTTTATGTCACCTGAAATAGAGACTCCTAGATCCCTCTCCTCCTCAGTAGTTTCCAGTATAGTGCCATTAATACTATATTTATCCTTTATGTCACCTGAAATAGAGACTCCTAGATCCCTCTCCTCCTCAGTAGTTTCCAGTATAGTGCCATTAATACTATATTTATCCTTTATGTCACCTGAAATAGAGACTCCTAGATCCCTTTCCTCCTCAGTAGTTTCCAGTATAGTGCCATTAATACTATATTTATCCTTTATGTCACCTGAAATAGTGACTCCTAGATCCCTTTCCTCCTCAGTAGTTCCCAGTATAGTGCCATTAATACTATATTTATCCTTTATGTCACCTGAAATAGAGACTCCTAGATCCCTTTCCTCCTCAGTAGTTTCCAGTATAGTGCCAGTAATACTATATTTATCCTTTATGTCACCTGAAATAGTGACTCCTAAATCCCTTTCCTCCTCAGTAGTTACCAGTATAGAGCCATTAATACTATATTTATCCTTTATGTCACCTGAAATAGTGACTCCTAGATCCCTTTCCTCCTCAGTAGTTCCAGTATAGTGCCATTAATACTATATTTTTCCTTTATGTCACCTGAGATAGTGACTCCTAGATCCCTTTCCTCCTCAGTAGTTTCCAGTATAGTGCCATTAATACTATATTTATCCTTTATGTCACCTGAAATAGTGACTCCTAGATCCCTTTCCTCCTCAGTAGTTTCCAGTATAGTGCCATTAATACTATATTTATCCTTTATGTCACCTGAAATAGTGACTCCTAGATCCCTTTCCTCCTCAGTAGTTCCCAGTATAGCGCCATTAATACTATATTTATCCTTTATGTCACCTGAAATAGTGACTCCTAGATCCCTTTCCTCCTCAGTAGTTTCCAGTATAGCGCCATTAATACTATATTTAGCCTTTATGTCACCTGAAATAGTGACTCCTAGATCCCTTTCCTCCTCAGTAGTACCCAGTATAGTGCCATTAATACTATATTTATCCTTTATGTCACCTGAAATAGTGACTCCTAGATCCCTTTCCTCCTCAGTAGTTCCCAGTATAGTGCCATTAATACTATATTTATCCTTTATGTCACCTGAAATAGAGACTCCTAGATCCCTTTCCTCCTCAGTAGTTTCCAGTATAGTGCCAGTAATACTATATTTATCCTTTATGTCACCTGAAATAGAGACTCCTAGATCCCTTTCCTCCTCAGTAGTTTCCAGTATAGTGCCATTAATACTATATTTATCCTTTATGTCACCTGAAATAGAGACTCCTAGATCCCTTTCCTCCTCAGTAGTTTCCAGTATAGTGCCATTAATACTATATTTATCCTTTATGTCACCTGAAATAGTGACTCCTAGATCCCTTTCCTCCTCAGTAGTTTCCAGTATAGCGCCATTAATACTATATTTAGCCTTTATGTCACCTGAAATAGTGACTCCTAGATCCCTTTCCTCCTCAGTAGTACCCAGTATAGTGCCATTAATACTATATTTATCCTTTATGTCACCTGAAATAGTGACTCCTAGATCCCTTTCCTTCTCAGTAGTTCCCAGTATAGTGCCATTAATACTATATTTATCCTTTATGTCACCTGAAATAGTGACTCCTAGATCCCTTTCCTCCTCAGTAGTTTCCAGTATAGCGCCATTAATACTATATTTATCCTTTATGTCACCTGAAATAGTGACTCCTAGATCCCTTTCCTCCTCAGTAGTTCCCAGTATAGTGCCATTAATACTATATTTATCCTTTATGTCACCTGAAATAGAGACTCCTAGATCTCTTTCCTCCTCAGTAGTTTCCAGTATAGCGCCATTAATACTATATTTATCCTTTATGTCACCTGAAATAGTGACTCCTAGATCCCTTTCCTCCTCAGTAGTTTCCAGTATAGTGTCATTAATACTATATTTATCCTTTATGTCACCTGAAATAGTGACTCCTAGATCCTTTTCCTCCTCAGTAGTTCCCAGTATAGTGCCATTAATACTATATTTATCCTTTATGTCACCTGAAATAGTGACTCCTAGATCCCTTTCCTCCTCAGTAGTTTCCAGTATAGAGCCATTAATACTATATTTATCCTTTATGTCACCTGAAATAGTGACTCCTAGATCCCTTTCCTCCTCAGTAGTTTCCAGTATAGTGCCATTAATACTATATTTATCCTTTATGTCACCTGAAATAGTGACTCCTAGATCCCTTTCCTCCTCAGTAGTTCCCAGTATAGTGCCATTAATACTATATGTATCCTTTATGTCACCTGAGATAGTGACTCCTAGATCCCTTTCCTCCTCAGTAGTTTCCAGTATAGTGCCATTAATACTATATTTATCCTTTATGTCACCTGAAATAGTGACTCCTAGATCCCTTTCCTCCTCAGTAGTTTCCAGTATAGTGCCATTAATACTATATTTATCCTTTATGTCACCTGAAATAGTGACTCCTAGATCCCTTTCCTCCTCAGTAGTTTCCAGTATAGTGCCATTAATACTATATTTATCCTTTATGTCACCTGAAATAGTGACTCCTAGATCCCTCTCCTCCTCAGTAATACCCAGTATAGTGCCATTAATACTATATTTATCCTTTATGTCACCTGAAATAGTGACTCCTAGATCCCTTTCCTCCTCAGTAGTTCCCAGTATAGTGCCATTAATACTATATTTATCCTTTATGTCACCTGAAATAGTGACTCCTAGATCCCTTTCCTCCTCAGTAGTTCCAGTATAGTGCCATTAATACTATATTTATCCTTTATGTCACCTGAAATAGTGACTCCTAGATCCCTTTCCTCCTCAGTAGTTTCCAGTATAGTGCCATTAATACTATATTTATCCTTTATGTCACCTGAAATAGTGACTCCTAGATCCCTTTCCTCCTCAGTAGTTCCCAGTATAGTGCCATTAATACTATATTTAGCCTTTGGATTTTTGAGACCCAAGCGCATGATTTTGCATTTTTTGGCATTAAACTGTAATTGCCGCACTCTTACCCATTCCTCCAGTCTACCTAGATCCTCAATCATTTGTTTTACCCCACCTGGTGTGTCTACCCTGTTGCATAACTTTGTGTCATCTGCAAAAAGGCATGCTTTCCCTTTAATGCCATTTGCAATGTCACCAATGAAGATATTAAAAAGCACTGGTCCAAGTACAGATCCCTGGTGGACTCCACTGGTAACACTTCCCTCCTGTAAATACAGGTTTTCTGCGGCTTCAGTACCCCTGTGTGCTCTGGTAACCGGGAAGAGACACCAACATCCAATGGATACCACTTTATTGCAACATACAGGATTATGAAATAACATTTTCTCTGCTTTGTTTTTATTTTGTGGGATTACATACGTCATCCACTCACGGAAGCATGCGTTCACCCTCTCTCACCTGTCTGTATTTGGCAGCCGTCATGTCCGCACATAGATTCACAATGCCCAGGGGATCAACGAAAACGACTTCAAACGCCTGATGAAAATCAGCAACTGTGGGCTGAGAAACAGAACAATAATGATTATCAGAATCACAACAGAGCCAGGCGGGGGAAAGGTGGGGTGAGACAGAGGGGGGTAAAAACAAAAGACAAATTGAAAAAGGTTAAAACAGGAATTAAATTACACTTCCTAACTTGAAGTGAACGTTTAATTTTATTGGAAAGTAAAAGTTCTGATCAGTTTCAGATTTTGATCATCCTGAGTGCAATTTATTAATGTAGTGGTCTCCTTTTGTCTGTAGGGGTCACTGTTGTTATTGCGGTGTCTGAAACGCCGGACAGGCTGAAGTAATCGCAGCGGCTGTGATCGCACACTTGCACAGCTAAAATACACTCCCCGGTGGGCGGCGACTATGTGAACGCAGGACTGCAAAAAACAGCTAGCGAGCGAGCAGTTCTGAATTACCCCCAATGTGTATGGGGGAGAAATGGTTCACAAGGCAGAAACCCCAATTAAAGGCTGATCCATGTCTGCTACAAAATGCAAATTTGCTGCATTTGCTTCTCAGCATCACGTGATTACACGATAACTTTTCCATGTATCTTTCTCCTCATTGCGGCCCCCTAACGTATGTCACTAGCAGATGGAACTTGCATACAATCGGTAGGACACAACTATTGATAAGGACGCTCATGGTAACTGCGTGTCGGTGTCTATGAAACTACATCTCCCATAATGCATTGCATTCACAGCCAAATACAGACAACTATGACTTACAGGCAGATAAACTAAAATAAGATTTTACTTACCGATAAATCTATTTCTCGGAGTCCGTAGTGGATGCTGGGGTTCCTGAAAGGACCATGGGGAATAGCGGCTCCGCAGGAGACAGGGCACAAAAAGTAAAGCTTTTTCCGATCAGGTGGTGTGCACTGGCTCCTCCCCCTATGACCCTCCTCCAGACTCCAGTTAGGTACTGTGCCCGGACGAGCGTACACAATAAGGGAGGATTTTGAATCCCGGGTAAGACTCATACCAGCCACACCAATCACACCGTACAACTTGTGATCTAAACCCAGTTAACAGTATGATAACAGCGGAGCCTCTGAAAGATGGCTTCCTACAACAATAACCCGAATAAGTTAACAATAACTATGTACAATTTATGCAGATAATCCGCACTTGGGATGGGCGCCCAGCATCCACTACGGACTCCGAGAAATAGAATTATCGGTAAGTAAAATCTTATTTTCTCTATCGTCCTAGTGGATGCTGGGGTTCCTGAAAGGACCATGGGGATTATACCAAAGCTCCCAAACGGGCGGGAGAGTGCGGATGACTCTGCAGCACCGAATGAGAGAACTCCAGGTCCTCCTTAGCCAGAGTATCAAATTTGTAAAATTTTACAAACGTGTTCTCCCCTGACCACGTAGCTGCTCGGCAAAGTTGTAATGCCGAGACCCCTCGGGCAGCCGCCCAAGATGAGCCCACCTTCCTTGTGGAGTGGGCCTTAACAGATTTAGGCTGTGGCAGGCCTGCCACAGAATGTGCCAGTTGGATTGTGCTACAGATCCAACGAGCAATCGTCTGCTTAGACGCAGGAGCACCCATCTTGTTGGGTGCATACAATATAAACAACGAGTCAGATTTTCTGACTCCAGCTGTTCTTGCAATATATATTTTTAATGCTCTGACAACGTCCAGTAACTTGGAGTCCTCCAAGTCACTTGTAGCCGCAGGCACTACAATAGGCTGGTTCAGATGAAATGCTGACACCACCTTAGGGAGAAAATGCGGACGAGTCCGCAGTTCCGCCCTGTCCGATTGGAAAATCAGATATGGGCTTTTGTAAGATAAAGCTGCCAATTCTGACACTCTCCTGGCAGAAGCCAGGGCTAGAAGCATGGTCACTGTCCAAGTGAGATATTTCAAATCCACCTTATTTAGTGGTTCAAACCAATGAGATTTTAGAAAATCCAAAACTACATTGAGATCCCACGGTGCCACTGGAGGCACCACAGGAGGCTGTATATGCAGCACTCCCTTAACAAAGGTCTGGACTTCAGGGACTGAAGCCAATTCTTTTTGAAAGAAAATCGACAGGGCCGAAATTTGAACCTTAATAGATCCCAATTTGAGACCCATAGACAATCCTGATTGCAGGAAATGTAGGAATCGACCCAGTTGAAATTCCTCCGTCGGAGCACTCCGATCTTCGCACCACGCAACATATTTTCGCCAAATTCGGTGATAATGTTGCACGGTTACTTCTTTCCTTGCTTTAATCAAAGTAGGAATGACTTCTTCCGGCATGCCTTTTTCCATTAGGATCCGGCGTTCAACCGCCATGCCGTCAAACGCAGCCGCGGTAAGTCTTGAAACAGACAGGGACCCTGCTGAAGCAAGTCCCTCCTTAGAGGTAGAGGCCACGGATCTTCCGTGATCATCTCTTGAAGTTCCGGGTACCAAGTCCTTCTTGGCCAATCCGGAACCACTAGTATCGTTCTTACGCCTCTTTGCCGTATAATTCTCAATACTTTTGGTATGAGAGGCAGAGGAGGAAACACATACACCGACTGGTACACCCAAGGCGTTACCAGCGCGTCCACAGCTATTGCCTGCGGATCTCTTGACCTGGCGCAATACCTGTCCAGTTTTTTGTTGAGGCGAGACGCCATCATGTCCACCATTGGTCTTTCCCAACGGGTTACCAGCATGTGGAAGACTTCTGGATGAAGTCCCCACTCTCCCGGGTGAAGATCGTGTCTGCTGAGGAAGTCTGCTTCCCAGTTGTCCACTCCCGGGATGAACACTGCTGATAGCGCTATCACATGATTCTCTGCCCAGCGAAGAATCCTTGCAGCTTCTGCCATTGCACTCCTGCTTCTTGTGCCGCCCTGTCTGTTCACATGGGCGACTGCCGTGATGTTGTCCGACTGGATCAACACCGGTTTTCCCTGAAGCAGAGGTTCTGCCTGGCTTAGAGCATTGTATATTGCTCTTAGTTCCAGAATGTTTATGTGAAGAGACGTTTCCAGGCTCGTCCATACTCCCTGGAAGTTTCTTCCTTGTGTGACTGCTCCCCAGCCTCTCAGGCTGGCGTCCGTGGTCACCAGGATCCAATCCTGTATGCCGAATCTGCGGCCCTCCAATAGATGAGGACTCTGCAACCACCACAGAAGAGACACCCTTGTCCTTGGAGACAGGGTTATCCGTAGGTGCATCTGAAGATGCGACCCTGACCATTTGTCCAACAGATCCCTTTGGAAAATTCTTGCGTGGAATCTGCCGAATGGAATTGCTTCGTAAGAAGCCACCATTTTTCCCAGGACTCTTGTGCATTGATGTACAGACACCTTTCCTGGTTTTAGGAGGTTCCTGACAAGCTCGGATAACTCCTTGGCTTTTTCCTCCGGGAGAAAAACCTTTTTCTGAACCGTGTCCAGAATCATCCCTAGGAACAGCAGACGAGTTGTCGGCATTAACTGGGATTTTGGAATATTCAGAATCCACCCGTGCTGTTTTAGCACTTCTTGAGACAGTGCTAATCCCATCTCTAGCTGTTCTCTGGACCTCGCCCTTATTAGGAGATCGTCCAAGTATGGGATAATTAATACGCCCTTTCTTCGAAGAAGAATCATCATCTCGGCCATTACCTTTGTAAAGATCCGAGGTGCCGTGGACAATCCGAACGGCAGCGTCTGAAACTGATAGTGACAGTTTTGTACAACGAACCTGAGGTACCCCTGGTGTGAGGGGTAAATTGGAACGTGGAGATACGCATCCTTGATGTCCAAGGATACCATAAAGTCCCCCTCTTCCAGGTTCGCTATCACTGCTCTGAGTGACTCCATTTTGAACTTGAACTTCTTTATGTACAGGTTCAAGGACTTCAGATTTAGAATAGGCCTTACCGAGCCATCCGGCTTCGGTACCACAAAAAGAGTGGAATAATACCCCTTCCCTTGTTGTAGAAGAGGTACCTTGACTATCACCTGCTGAGAGTACAGCTTGTGAATGGCTTCCAAAACCGTCTCCCTTTCGGAGGGGGACGTTGGTAAAGCAGACTTCAGGAAACGGCGAGGTGGATCCGTCTCTAATTCCAACCTGTACCCTTGAGATATTATCTGCAGGATCCAGGGATCTACCTGCGAGTGAGCCCACTGCGCGCTGTAATTTTTGAGACGACCGCCCACCATCCCCGAGTCCGCTTGAGGAGCCCCAGCGTCATGCTGAGGCTTTTGTAGAAGCCGGGGAGGGCTTCTGTTCCTGGGAAGGAGCTGCGTGTTGCTGTCTCTTCCCTCGACCTTTGCCTCGTGGCAGATATGAATAGCCCTTTGCTCTCTTATTTTTAAAGGAACGAAAGGGCTGCGGTTGAAAAGTCGGTGCCTTTTTCTGTGGGGGAGTGACTTGAGGTAGAAAGGTGGATTTCCCGGCTGTAGCCGTGGCCACCAAATCTGATAGACCGACTCCAAATAACTCCTCCCCTTTATACGGCAAAACTTCCATATGCCGTTTTGAATCCGCATCGCCTGTCCACTGTCGCGTCCATAAAGCTCTTCTGGCCGAAATGGACATAGTACTTACCCGTGATGCCAGTGTGCAGATATCCCTCTGTGCATCACGCATATAAAGAAATGCATCCTTTATTTGTTCTAACGACAGTAAAATATTGTCCCTGTCCAGGGTATCAATATTTTCAATCAGGGACTCTGACCAAACTACCCCAGCACTGCCCATCCAGGCAGTCGCTACAGCTGGTCGTAGTATAACACCTGCATGTGTGTATATACTTTTTTGGATATTTTCCATCCTCCTATCTGATGGATCTTTAAGTGCGGCCGTCTCAGGAGAGGGTAACGCCACTTGTTTAGATAAGCGTGTTAGCGCCTTGTCCACCCTAGGAGGTGTTTCCCAGCGCTCCCTAACCTCTGGCGGGAAAGGGTATAATGCCAATAATTTCTTTGAAATTATCAGTTTTTTATCAGGGGCAACCCACGCTTCATTACACACGTCATTTAATTCTTCTGATTCAGGAAAAACTATAGGTAGTTTTTTCATACCCCACATAATACCCTGTTTAGTGGTACCTGTAGTATCAGCTAAATGTAACGCCTCCTTCATTGCCAAAATCATATAACGTGTGGCCCTACTGGAAAATACGGTTGATTCGTCACCGTCACCACTGGAGTCATCGCCTGTGTCTGGGTCTGTGTCGACCGACTGAGGCAAAGGGCGTTTCACAGCCCCTGACGGTGTTTGAGTCGCCTGGACAGGCACTAATTGATTGTCCGGCCGCCTCATGTCGTCAAACGACTGCTTTAGCGTGTTGACACTATCCCGTAGTTCCATAAATAAAGGCATCCATTCCGGTGTCGACTCCCTAGGGGGTGACATCCTCATATTTGGCAATTGCTCCGCCTCCACACCAATATCGTCCTCATACATGTCGACACACACGTACCGACACACAGCAGACACACAGGGAATGCTCCTAACGAAGACAGGACCCACTAGCCCTTTGGGGAGACAGAGGGAGAGTTTGCCAGCACACACCAAAAGCGCTATATATATATCAGGGATAGCCTTATAATAAGTGCTCCCTTATAGCTGCTTTGTTATATCAAATTATCGCCATAAATGTGCCCGCCCCTCTCTGTTTTACCCTGTTTCTGTAGTGCAGTGCAGGGGAGAGACTTGGGAGCCGTCCTGACCAGCGGAGCTGTGAGAGGAAATGGCGCCGTGTGCTGAGGAGATAGGCCCCGCCCCTTTTCTGGCGGGCTCGTCTCCCGCTATTTAGAGAAATCAGGCAGGGGTTAAATATCTCCATATAGCCTCTAGGGCTATATGTGAGGTATTTTTAGCCTTTATAGGTAATCATTTTGCCTCCCAGGGCGCCCCCCTCCCAGCGCCCTGCACCCTCAGTGACTGCCGTGTGAAGTGTGCTGAGAGGAAAATGGCGCACAGCTGCAGTGCTGTGCGCTACCTTTTGAAGACTGCAGGAGTCTTCAGCCGCCGATTCTGGACCTCTTCTGTCTTCAGCATCTGCAAGGGGGCCGGCGGCGTGGCTCCGGTGACCATCCAGGCTGTACCCGTGATCGTCCCTCTGGAGCTTGATGTCCAGTAGCCAAGAAGCCAATCCATCCTGCACGCAGGTGAGTTGACTCCTTCTCCCCTCAGTCCCTCGCTGCAGTGATCCTGTTGCCAGCAGGAATCACTGTAAAATAAAAAACCTAGCTAAACTTTTTCTAAGCAGCTCTTTAGGAGAGCCACCTAGATTGCACCCTTCTCGGCCGGGCACAAAAATCTAACTGGAGTCTGGAGGAGGGTCATAGGGGGAGGAGCCAGTGCACACCACCTGATCGGAAAAAGCTTTACTTTTTGTGCCCTGTCTCCTGTGGAGCCGCTATTCCCCATGGTCCTTTCAGGAACCCCAGCATCCACTAGGACGATAGAGAAAAGGGACACAAACATTACTACACATGGCAGCCTCGCCATACATCTGCCTAGACGCGCCTTATAGTCTGGGTGTGCAGTAATAAAGTCATCTAGGAAAGCAAAAAGCAATGTGTGTATTACTCGGGGAGAGATGTAATTAGTGAGTGGAACTGCTGGATGAGGTTTCACATTGTAACAGTGATAGAACAGGTTCCTGTAACATCATCAGCAGAAGGATTGATGGGCCTCAATATTCTGCTATGGGATGCATACAGATCTGCCCACAGGACCTCCCGCACTCACCGAAGACGTGTCTGTGGATTTGGACATTGTGATTCCGGTGACTGTCAGATCTGTGTTCGCTGCAGGAAAACAATAGATGTTGGTTTAAAATGAATAGTTCTGCAACAATGATGGATGGGAATAGCGGCGGTCACATAGCAGGGCCCTATAGCTGTGCCTTCATATGGCACAAGGAAACAAAGCCAGCACTATGCGGATTATCAGTTACACTGGGCAAAAGCTGCCGGGCAGAAATAATCTGCACACACCGCACACCAGATACAACGGGTGTTATAGCTCTGACACAGGAAACTGATCTGTCTGCCCTACGGACACTCGCATCGCACATGAAAGAGGGTGAGAGAGAGAGAGAGAGAGAGGTGTGTGGGGGGGAGAGAGAGAGAGATAGAGAGAGAGGTGGGGGGGAGAGAGAGAGAGGTGTGGGGGGAAGGGAGATAGAGAGAGGGGGGGAGGGAGAGAGAGAGAGGGGGAAAGGGAGAGCGAGAGGGGGAAAGAGAGAGAGAGGGGGGAATGGAGAGAGAGAGAGAGAGAGAGGGAGGGAGGGGGAGAGAGAGAGGGGGGAGAGAGAGAGAGAGAGGGGAAAGGGAGATATTGGGGGGAGAGGGGGAAAGGGGGAAAGGGAGAGAGAGGAAAGGAAGAGGGGGAAAGGGAGAGAGAGAGGGGGAAAGGGGGAAAGGGAGAGAGAGAGGGGGAAAGGGGGAAAGGGAGAGAGAGAGGGGGAAAGGGGGAAAGGGAGAGAGAGGAAAGGAAGAGGGGGAAAGGGAGAGAGAGAGGGGGAAAGGGAGAGAGAGAGAGGGGGAAAGGGAGAGAGGGGGGGGGAGGGGGAGAAAGAGAGGGAGAGAGGGGGGGAGAAGGGAGAGAGAGAAGGGGGAAGGAGGGAGAGAAGGAGGGAAAAGAGAGAGAGAGAGAGAGAGAGAGAGAGAGAGAGAGAGAGAGAGAGAGAGAATATGGGGGGGGGGGGGGGGGGGGTAGAGAGATAAATATCATGTCACTGAACTAAATGTCCACACTTAAAACCCCACCAAGAAAAAAAATCAGCAAATTAAACACTCTCTTATTCTAGATTAATTACTCGGAATCCATTCCATTTCTCTTGTTCTTATAGACATATAAGAGTGACTGAGGGAATAGATTTAGTATCATATTTCAGAAAGCCTGATATCACAGCCCCCTCCAGGACACCTGCAGAGCCCCCTCCCAGATACAGTGACCCCACGTGTCTTGCAGAACCCCAGAGCGGAGCCTTTACCCAGGAACTGCAGCGTGTTCCGCAGCACCTGGTGTCCATTCATCGCCTTGTTGACCTTGTTCCTGGAGAGCAGATAGGCCACGAGCATGGAAGCCACAAAGCCATTAAAGCAGCCGTAACCCTGTGGAAACAAAGGTAATGACACATTTATTCTATGGTGACCCTCAGAACTAGCAATCGCCCTCTCCTACAGAGCTTGCAATCTATGCTGAAATCATCCGTAGTGCGTCACCAGAACTCATGTACAGGGAGATATTGGGGGTCCCAGGGAGGGGTGATCCCCCCTATTATCTATGTATATCTGTAATGCATGTTTGATTAAGGGAAAGGAACATAA
The DNA here is from genome assembly GCF_028390025.1 of Pseudophryne corroboree. Classification (NCBI taxonomy): domain Eukaryota; kingdom Metazoa; phylum Chordata; class Amphibia; order Anura; family Myobatrachidae; genus Pseudophryne; species Pseudophryne corroboree. Next base: position 25,038,244 of record NC_086444.1, on the reverse strand, counting down.
GCCCCCTCCGCCTGGTACCTTGTCAAGTTGCCGCTGGCGCAGCCAGACTTTAAGAATAGCGATTCCGTCTTTCATGCCCGGGAACTCGCTGGCGCAGCTGGAAAGGTGATGTAGATGTTGCTCCAGAACCAGGTCACACAGCAGGACATTGTTATAGTGGGGCGTGGGTGGCTCACTGGCGCTTTCTAGTGGTGGTTACATGTAAAAACACAAATTCCGTTACTTTTATATATATATATATATATATATACACACACACACACACACATTAGAATCACTGTATAATTAGGGGTCTCTCCCCATGAACAGTAGTGTGGGTGAGATTCGTTCCCTCCCACACCCGCCTTTGACAGCCCCCCCCCACCCCTTCCCGTAAGGAGTTCTGTACTGTGGTGCCTACACACACAGGACACTGGAAAGTCCTTACCTAGAGCCTAGCTTACAGTGTACATCCTAGACTAGACTGGCCCATACCATAACGATGCAGATATTACCAGGAGACGGCAGACCCCCATACAGACACGGAGCACTTCCTGCTCATCCCTCACCTTTCTGAGCGGTCTTCTCGCTAGAGTACCAAGCTTTCCGCACATTGTTCTTGTTGGGGAACAGTCGGCTGTATTTAAACATCCCAGGGGGGAGAGAAACGTGGACACGAACAGTCACCAGCTTCTCATCTTTACCTGAAGGACAACAAGACGAGAGCAATGGCGGAGTTACACCAAAGAATATACACCAGGAGACTGTATACTGTAGTACAGAGGATTCACTAACACACACTGACAATTACGTATCAACATTTATTCCCCAAATACACAAAACGGACGCAGAAATAAGTTTATTTAAGCTCACAACTGACATTAACCCTTATTCTTTTTAACGTTAATCCAGAAAAAGATAAAAGGGGCTTCCAATTGTAATGAAATGAATGGTACAAAAATAAAATTAAAAAAAATATGACTTTTTTTTAAAGGGGGAGATTTATCAAATTTTGGAGACAGATAATGTATGAACCAATCAGCTTGTCCTTTTTCAAACAGCCTGCGAAATGACAGTTAAAAGGTGATTGGTTGGTACCTATCCACTCTCCACTTTATTTCTCTCCCAAAATTTGGGAAACCTCCCCCATGATTTCGACTGTGGCTCAACATAACACAAACCACACTGCACTGCAAGGGGTGCCAAAACATGTATTATGTCTGCATGCAGGGTAAACGCTGGCTGCTTTTGCACGTAGCCCACACTTGCTGGGCAGCGTTATTCTTACACTGCAATTTAGATCAGGGTTTGGACACACCTCTCCCACATCCAATTAACCTCGCATCTGCCCCACCTGCAGGGCAGCACGGTGTTACCCAGGTGCACGGTTTCTGGCACTTTCGGCTTTGCTCTACCCTCCCATTGCACCAAATGGATTACGCTAAATGAAAAAAACCTATGGACTAGCGGCATTCAAAAAAAGAACCAGACTGGTCCACAAACAAGGCAGGAGGAAAAGGGAAAAACAAGTAGGGGAGGGGGCCATCCTGCCCTCTCCCCCCAGCAAATGCACAATCCTCTCCCACTCACCACAGGGCCGCAGCAACAGCACAGGCTTCAGATGGTTGCTGTTCATGTAGGCGAATTTCACGCTGCCAAAGATCTCGCTTTTGGCCAGGTGACTCGCAATGTGCGTCAGGTACAGCGCCCTCTTCCGCAGGTATCGCTGGTTCAGGTTATCTTTCTCTTGAAGAATTTCCTGCACGGAGTGAAGGGTTAATAAGACAACAGGGCAGAGACATTAACGTGAAATGAAAGGGGTCAGAATCAAGCCAGCCACTAATACAAGGTGCTGACCATCACCCAGAACACAAAGCAGATTATACAGAGCACTTTACAGCCCTCGGCCAAGCCTGCAGGGACAGTCTAGACTCGCTCTTCATTAGGATTGCTGTAACACATTAATTACACAGGTTCTGTGGCTGGCTGCATTTAACCTGGTTTTAATCAGCCACAGAACCTGTGTAATTCATGTATTTCGCTAATTAAAGGGATATTATAGCAATCATATGCATCACACATAATGGAGAAAAAGGAGGGTGAGCCATACTTCCTGTGAGGAACCAAAGTCAAGTTCAACATCTGCAGTAGAAGCCAATGATTACTAGGGTAGAAAACTCAGAAAGTAAAACCCAGAACAGCCAAACGTAAGCAAAGATTACCCGTGGCATGGTGACCGCCACATCCACGTTGATCTCTGGCTTGATACATGTCCCCAGCAGGTAACTGCCCACCACCTTGATGGAGGACGGGGGCAGGAAGTGGAACTTGCCCTTTACTTGGTATGGAACCTGCAGGAAGGGAACCTTCACAGATTTGGGGATCCAGGACTGGTCCACCAGCTGCGGGGGAAAGAAAAAGAGAGAAGTGATAAGAAAAAAACAAGAAGGGGTAAGAAAGCGACCACACAATGGCTATCAGGTCTCACGTCTGCCTCCTGGGTCTTGGGGATCTTCCCGATAAGGTCACTGATCTCCTGCAGGAAGGCATCGATGTTCTTCCTCCTCTTCTCCTTCAGCTTAACTTCCTGCAGCAACTCCTCAATCTGGGAATGGAAGGTGGTCATCAGGAGCTTAGCGTGGTGGAACCTTAGGTACACAGCACATGTGCTACGCAATCTAGCTGAGCTAAAAAGACCTCCGACCACTTTCGGACAGCACTCGTGTGTGTGTGTGACAGCCATCCTGGGGCGCGGAAAGCAATGGGGGCAGTAAGAACCCATATAGAAAGTCTAACATGGCGTCAAATGGCGATGAGATGTTGCCCGTGAGTAATGAAGGCTCTACCCTCCGCACTGCACTCACTGCAGCCAGCATGTCACACCGGGAAGGCGTACAGCCTAACGCCAGCCTGCCACAAACGGGACGAGAGCAACTAAGCGAAACCCTTCCCCGATATTTGTAGCACATTTATAAACTTTCCTTTTTCCACTTCCCATTACTGTGTTGTTAGAGGACAGCAGGGCGGAGGCTGTGGGGGGAGGTTACCTGCATGCGCAGGAGGCTGGTGTGGTACAGCTGCTCCGTCTCCTTCATCCGCACCAGCTCCTCCGTAGTCAGGGGCTTGCTCTCATTGGTCTTCTTCAGCTTCGCCGGCTTCGGAGTATTAGCCTTCCCCGCTCTCTTCACTGCACCTTTCTTTTTCGCTTTGGGCCCCGGAGGGTCACCCGACTCTTTGGGATCCGTATCCATGATAGTCCCCTCGGCACGGCCTTTCTGTAATCAGTTAGCAGTAAAAAGCCGTAAGACAGTAATAATGGATGTAACCCCAACAGATGAGACCTGATATGCTGCTCATCCGCAGTGTACAATCTCCCTGCTGGCCTCCCTCCCTCTATGTAACCCCTGCCGGCAGCAGAACACTCAGATAGGCCTCTGTCCTTCCTGGTGCGATTCCCACCACACATAACCAATTACTGTACAGCGCTGAGACAAAGCGTTACATCAGACCAGCACCGGGACTGTACAGCACTGAGACAAAGCGTTACATCAGACCAGCACCGGGACTGTACAGCACTGAGACAAAGCGTTACATCAGACCAGCACCGGGACTGTACAGCACTGAGACAAAGCGTTACATCAGACCAGCACCGGGACTGTACAGCGCTGAGACAAAGCGTTACATCAGACCAGCACCGGGACTGTACAGCGCTGAGACAAAGCGTTACATCAGACCAGCACCGGGACTGTACAGCACTGAGACAAAGCGTTACATCAGACCAGCACCGGGACTGTACAGCGCTGAGACAAAGCGTTACATCAGACCAGCACCGGGACTGTACAGCACTGAGACAAAGCGTTACATCAGACCAGCACCGGGACTGTACAGCGCTGAGACAAAGCGTTACATCAGACCAGCACCGGGACTGTATAGCACTGAGACAAAGCATTACATCAAACCAGCACCGGGACTGTACAGCGCTGAGACAAATCGTTACATCAGACCAGCACCGGGACTGTACAGCACTGAGACAAAGCGTTACATCAGACCAGCACCGGGACTGTACAGCACTGAGACAAAGCGTTACATCAGACCAGCACCGGGACTGTACAGCGCTGAGACAAAGCGTTACATCAGACCAGCACCGGGACTGTACAGCGCTGAGACAAAGCGTTACATCAGACCAGCACCGGGACTGTACAGCACTGAGACAAAGCGTTACATCAGACCAGCACCGGGACTGTACAGCACTGAGACAAAGCGTTACATCAGACCAGCACCGGGACTGTACAGCACTGAGACAAAGCGTTACATCAGACCAGCACCGGGACTGTACAGCACTGAGACAAAGCGTTACATCAGACCAGCACCGGGACTGTACAGCACTGAGACAAAGCGTTACATCAGACCAGCACCGGGACTGTACAGCGCTGAGACAAAGCGTTACATCAGACCAGCACCGGGACTGTACAGCGCTGAGACAAAGCGTTACATCAGACCAGCACCGGGACTGTACAGCACTGAGACAAAGCGTTACATCAGACCAGTACCGGGACTGTACAGCACTGAGACAAAGCGTTACATCAGACCAGCACCGGGACTGTACAGCACTGAGACAAAGCGTTACATCAGACCAGCACCGGGACTGTACAGCGCTGAGACAAATCGTTACAACAGACCAGCACCGGGACTGTACAGCGCTGAGACAAAGCGTTACATCAGACCAGCACCGGGACTGTACAGCACTGAGACAAAGCGTTACATCAGACCGGTACTGTACAGCGCTGAGACAAAGCGTTACATCAGACCAGCACCGGGACTGTACAGCGCTGAGACAAAGCGTTACATCAGACCAGCACCAGGACTGTACAGCGCTGAGACAAAGCGTTACATCAGACCAGCACCGGTACTGTACAGCACCGAGACAAAGCGTTACATCAGACCAGCACCGGGACTGTACAGCACTGAGACAAAGCATTACATCAGACCAGCACGGGACTGTACAGCGCTGGGACAAAGCGTTACATCAGACCAGCACCGGGACTGTACAGCGCTGAGACAAAGCGTTACATCAGACCAGCACCGGGACTGTACAGCACTGAGACAAAGCATTACATCAGACCAGCACCGGGACTGTACAGCACTGAGACAAAGCGTTACATCAGACCAGCACCGGGACTGTACAGCACTGAGACAAAGCGTTACATTAGACCAGCACCGGGACTGTAGATCACTGAGACAAAGCGTTACATCAGACCAGCACCGGGACTGTACAGCACTGAGACAAAGCGCTACATCAGACCAGCACCGGGACTGTACAGCACTGAGACAGAGGATCAGACCAGCACCGGGACTGTACAGCACTGAGACAAAGCGTTACATCAGACCGGCACCGGGACTGTACAGCACTGAGACAAAGCAATACATCAGACCAGGACTATACAGCACCGAGACAGAGGGTCAGACCACTACAGAGACAGAGGGTCAGACCACTACAGAGACAGACGGGCAGATCATCACAGGGACTACACAATGTCCCAGAGGGGCAGATTATCACAGGGACTGTACAATGTCACAGAGGGTCAGACCACTACCGAGACAGAGGGGCAGATCATCACAGGGACTGCACAATGTCCCAGAGGGTCAGACCACTACCGAGACAGAGGGGCAGATCATCACAGGGACTGCACAATGTCCCAGAGGGTCAGACCACTACCGAGACAGAGGGGCAGATCATCACAGGGACTGCACAATGTCCCAGAGGGTAAGACCACTACTACCGAGACAGAGGGGCAGATCATCACAGGGACTGCACAATGTCCCAGAGGGTCAGATCACTACCGAGACAGAGGGGCAGATCATCACAGGGACTGCACAATGTGCCAGAGGGGCAGACCATCACAGGGACTGTACAAGTTGCCGTTTCTAGCGGCGGGCGAGCCTTTGTGGCTCCTATTCTGCTCCCCCTCCTTCCTCTTCCATAGTACTCAGCTAAGGGGGCGGAGTTTCAGGGAATGATACTGTTGCGTCATGGTGTCATCCCACGAAACTCCGCCCCTCAGAGTGGAGTAGTATGGAAGAGGAGCAGGATGTCAATTTCTGGTGGGATGGCTGACGCCCGCCAAAGTGTATACACCCCCTTGGCAACGAGTATGAAACCCCTGGCAGCGAGCGTGACACCCAGCGCCTGAAACCCCTGGCAGCGAGCGTGACACCCAGCGCCTGAAACCCCTGGCAGCGAGCATGACACCCAGCGCCTGAAACCCCTGGCAGCGAGCATGACACCCAGCGCCTGAAACCCCTGGAAGCGAGCATGACACCCAGCACCTGAAACCCCTGGCAGCGAGCATGACACCCAGCGCATGAAACCCCTGGCAGCGAGCATGACACCCAGCGCATGAAACCCCTGGCAGCGAGCATGACACCCAGCACATGTAACCCCTGGCAGTGAGCATGACACCCAGCGCATGAAACCCCTGGCAGCGAGCATGACACCCAGCGCATGAAACCCCTGGCAGCGAGCAGGACACCCAGCACATGTAACCCCTGGCAGCGAGCAGGACACCCAGCACATGTAACCCCTGGCAGCGAGCATGACACCCAGCGCATGAAACCCCTGGCAGCGAGCATGACACCCAGCGCCTGAAACCCCTGGCAGCGAGCATGACACCCAGCGCCTGAAACCCCTGGAAGCGAGCATGACACCCAGCGCCTGAAACCCCTGGAAGCGAGCATGACACCCAGCACCTGAAACCCCTGGCAGCGAGCATGACACCCAGCGCATGAAACCCCTGGCAGCGAGCATGACACCCAGCGCATGTAACCCCTGGCAGCGAGCATGACACCCAGCGCATGAAACCCCTGGCAGCGAGCATGACACCCAGCGCATGAAACCCCTGGCAGCGAGCATGACACCCAGCACATGAAACCCCTGGCAGCAAGCATGACACCCAGCGCCTGAAACCCCTGGCAGCGAGCATGACACCCAGCACATGAAACCCCTGGCAGCGAGCATGACACCCAGCGCCTGAAACCCCTGGCAACAAGTATGACACCCAGCACATGAAACCCCTGGCAGCGAGCATGACACCCAGCACATGTAACCCCTGGCAGCGAGCATGACACCCAGCGCATGAAACCCCTGGCAGCGAGAATGACACCCAGCGCATGAAACGCCTGGCAGCGAGCATAACACCCAGCGCCTGAAACCCCTGGCAGCGAGCATAACACCCAGCGCCTGAAACCCCTGGCAGCGAGCATGACACCCAGCGCCTGAAACCCGTGGCAGCGAGCATGACACCCAGCGCCTGAAACCCCTGGCAACAAGTATGACACCCAGCACATGAAACCCCTGGCAGCAAGCATGACACCCAGCGCCTGAAACCCCTGGCAGCGAGCATGACACCCAGCACATGATACCCCTGGCAGCGAGCATGACACCCAGCGCCTGAAACCCCTGGCAACAAGTATGACACCCAGCACATGAAACACCTGGCAGCGAGCATGACACCCAGCACATGAAACACCTGGCAGCGAGCATGACACCCAGCACATGAAACCCCTGGCAGCGAGCATGACACCCAGCACATGTAACCCCTGGCAGCGAGCATGACACCCAGTGCATGTAACCCCTGGCAGCGAGCATGACACCCAGCACATGTAACCCCTGGCAGCGAGCATGACACCCAGTGCATGTAACCCCTGGCAGCGAGCATGACACACAGCACATGTAACCCCTGGCAGCGAGCATGACACCCAGCGCATGAAACCCCTGGCAACGAGCATGGCACCCAGCACCTGAAACCCCTGGCAGCAAGCATGACACCCAGCACCTGAAACCCCTGGCAGCGAGCATGACACCCAGCGCCTGAAACCCCTGGCAATAAGCAGGTAATTTCAAAGTAATTAGAAGCCTTACTGTAGGGCATAATGTATCACAGGCATTACTGTGTGGGGCTTAATATGGTGGAATGTTTTTTTTTTTCCCCCGGTGGTGGCCAAGGTCTTCTGTTGCAGGGTCAAAACCTGCGGTGTAAGGCAGTATTTGCCTGCGAGGCCATGCCCATTTTAGCAAAAGTAACATTCTTGCATAAGGCGCGCGCAAATCAGTTTTTTTTTTAGGTCTATGGTGCACATTTTTTAAATGCTCGCACTGGGAGCCAAATTGTCTAGAAACAGCCCTGACTGTACAAGGTGCCAGAGGGTCAGACCGCCACAGGGACTGTACAAGGTGCCAGAGGGTCAGACCGCCACAGGGACTGTACAAGGTGCCAGAGGGTCAGACCGCCACAGGGACTGTACAAGGTGACAGAGGGTCAGACCGTCACAGGGACTGTAAAACAGGCCAGAGGGTCAGACCGTCATAGGGACTCGACAACGTGCCAGAGGGTCAGACCGTCACAGGGACTGTACAAGATGCCAGAAAGTCAGACCGCCACAGGGACTGTACAAGGTGCCAGAGGGTCAGACCGCCACAGGGACTGTACAAGGTGCCAGAGGGTCAGACCGCCACAGGGACTGTACAAGGTGCCAGAGGGTCAGACCGCCACAGGGACTGTACAAGGTGCCAGAGGATCAGACCGTCACAGGGACTGTACAAGGTGCCAGAGGGTCAGACCGTCACAGGGACTGTACAAGGTGCCAGAGGGTCAGACCGTCACAGGGACTGCACAAGGTGCCAGAGGGTCAGACCGCCACAGGGACTGCACAAGGTGCCAGAGGGTCAGACCGTCATAGGGACTGCACAAGGTGCTAGAGGGTCAGACTGTCACAGGGACTGCACAAGGTGCCAGAGGGTCAGACCGCCACAGGGACTGTACAAGGTGCCAGAGGGTCAGACCGCCACAGGGACTGCACAAGGTGCCAGAGGATCAGACCGCCACAGGGACTGTACAAGGTGCCAGAGGGTCAGACCGTCACAGGGACTGTACAAGGTGCCAGAGGGTCAGACCGTCACAGGGACTGTACAAGGTGCCAGAGGGTCAGACCGTCACAGGGACTGTACGACGTGACAGAGTGTCAGACCGCCACAGGGACTGTACGACGTGACAGTGTGTCAGACCGCAACAGGGACTGTACAAGGTGCCAGAAGGTCAGACCGCCACAGGGACTGTACGATGTGACAGAGGGTCAGACCGCCACAGGGACTGTAAAACGTGCCAGAGGGTCAGACCGTCACAGAGACTGTACAAGGTGCCAGAAGGTCAGACCGCCACAGGGACTGTACGACGTGACAGAGGGTCAGACCGTCACAGGGACTGTAAAACATGCCAGAGGGTCAGACCGTCATAGGGACTCGACGACGTGACAGAGGGTCAGACCGCCACAGGGACTGTACGACGTGACAGTGTGTCAGACCGCCACAGGGACTGTACAAGTTGCCAGAGGGTCAGACCGCCACAGGGACTGTACAAGGTGCCAGAGGGTCAGACCGTCACAGGGACTGTACAAGGTGCCAGAGGGTCAGACTGTCACAGGGACTGTACAAGGTGCCAGAGGGTCAGACCGTCACAGGGACTGTACAAGGTGCCAGAGGGTCAGACCGTCACAAGGACTGTACAAGGTGCCAGAGGGTCAGACCGTCACAGGGACTGTACAAGGTGCCAGAGGGTCAGACTGTCACAGGGACTGTACAAGGTGCCAGAGGGTCAGACCACCACAGGGACTGTACAAGGTGACAGAGGGTCAGACCGTCATAGGGACTGTACAAGGTGCCAGAGGGTCAGACCGCCACAGGGACTGTACAAGGTGCCAGAGGGTCAGACCGTCACAGGGACTGTACAAGGTGCCAGACGGTCAGACCGCCACTGGGACTGTACAAGGTGCCAGAGGGTCAGACCGTCACAGGGACTGCACAAGGTGCCAGAGGGTCAGACCGCCACAGGGACTGTACAAGGTGCCAGAGGGTCAGACCGTCACAGGGACTGTACAAGGTGCCAGAGGGTCAGACCGCCACAGGGACTGTACAAGGTGCCAGAGGGTCAGACCGACACAGGGACTGTACAAGCGTCGCCACAGGGACTGTACAAGGTGCCAGAGGGTCAGACCGTCATAGGGACTGTAAAACCTGCCAGAGGGTCAGACCGCCACAGGGACTGTACAAGGTGCCAGAAGGTCAGACCGCCACAGGGACTGTACGACGTGACAGAGGGTCAGACCGTCATAGGGACTCGACGACGTGCCAGAGGGTCAGACCGTCACAGGGACTGTACAAGATGCCAGAAAGTCAGACCGCCACAGGGACTGTACAAGGTGCCAGAAAGTCAGACCGCCACAGGGACTGTACAAGGTGCCAGAGGGTCAGACCGCCACAGGGACTGTACAAGGTGCCAGAGGGTCAGACCGCCACAGGGACTGTACAAGGTGCCAGAGGGTCAGACCGCCACAGGGACTGCACAAGGTGCCAGAGGGTCAGACCGTCATAGGGACTGTACAAGGTGCCAGACCGTCACAGGGACTGTACAAGGTGCCAGAGGGTCAGACCGTCACAGGGACTGTACAAGGTGCCAGAGGGTCAGACCATCACAGGGACTGCACAAGGTGCCAGAGGGTCAGACCGCCACAGGGACTGCACAAGGTGCCAGAGGGTCAGACCGTCACAGGGACTGCACAAGGTGCCAGAGGGTCAGACCGTCACAGGGACTGCACAAGGTGCCAGAGGGTCAGACCGTCACAGGGACTGCACAATGTGCCAGAGGGTCAGACCGTCACAGGGACTGTACAAGGTGCCAGAGGGTCAGACCGCCACAGGGACTGTACAAGGTGCCAGAGGGTCAGACCGCCACAGGGACTGCACAAGGTGCCAGAGGGTCAGACCGCCACAGGGACTGTACAAGGTGCCAGAGGGTCAGACCGTCACAGGGACTGTACAAGGTGCCAGAGGGTCAGACCGCCACAGGGACTGTACAAGGTGCCAGAGGTTCAGACCGTCACAAGGACTGTACAACGTGCCAGGCGGTCAGAACGTCACAGGGACTGTACTGTAACTTACATAGATGGAAGATACAGTATGGAGCTGTGGTATAATATACAGGGGGGAGGATACAGTACGGAGCTGTGGTACAGTATATAGGAGGATACAGTATGGAGCTGTGGTATAGTATATAGGGGGCGGAAACAGTGTGGAGCTGTGGTATAGCATATAGGGGAAGGATACAGTATGAAGCTGTAGTATACTATATAAGGGGAGGATACAGTATGGAGATGTGGTACAGTATATAGGATACAGTATGGAGCTGTGGTACAGTATATAGGGGGAGGATACAGTATGGAGCTGTGGTACAGTATATAGGGGAAGGATACAGTATGGAGCTGTGTTACAGTATATAGGGGAGGGTACAGTATGGAGCTGTGGTACAGTATATAGGGGAAGGATACAGTATGGAGCTGTGGTACAGTATATAGGGGAAGGATAAAGTATGGAGCTGTGGTACAGTATATAGGAGGATACAGTATGGAGCTGTGGTACAGTATATAGGGGAGGGTACAGTATATAGGGGAAGGATACAGTATGGAGCTGTGCTACAGTATATAGGGGAGGTTACAGTATGGAGCTGTGGTACAGTATATAGGGGAGGGTACAGTATGGAGCTGTGGTACAGTATATAGGGGAAGGATACAGTATGGAGCTGTGGTACAGTATATAGGGGAAGGATACAGTATGGAGCTGTGGTACAGTATATAGGGGAAGGATACAGTATGGAGCTGTGGTACAGTAAATAGGATACAGTATGGAGCTGTGGTACAGTATATAGGGGAGGGTACAGTATATAGGGGAAGGATACAGTATGGAGCTGTGCTACAGTATATAGGGGAGGATACAGTATGGAGCTGTGGTACAGTATATAGGGGAAGGATACAGTATGGAGCTGTGGTACAGTATATAGGGGAAGGATACAGTATGGAGCTGTGGTACAGTATATAGGGGAGGATACAGTATGGAGCTGTGGTACAGTATATAGGGGAGGATACAGTATGGAGCTGTGGTACAGTATATAGGGGAAGGATACAGTATGGAGCTGTGGTACAGTATATAGGGGAGGGTACAGTATAGAGCTGTGGTACAGTATATAGGGGAAGGATACAGTATAGAGCTGTGTTACAGTATATAGGGGAGGGTACAGTATGGAGCTGTGGTACAGTATATAGGGGAGGATACAGTATGGAGCTGTGGTACAGTATATAGGGGAAGGATACAGTATGGAGCTGTGGTACAGTATATAGGGGAGGGTACAGTATAGAGCTGTGGTACAGTATATAGGGGAAGGATACAGTATAGAGCTGTGTTACAGTATATAGGGGAGGATACAGTATGGAGCTGTGGTACAGTATATAGGGGAAGGATACGGTATGGAGCTGTGGTACAGTATATAGGGGAGGGTACAGTATAGAGCTGTGGTACAGTATATAGGGGAAGGATACAGTATGGAGCTGTGGTACAGTATATAGGGGAGGGTACAGTATGGAGCAGTAGTATATAATGATTTATGTACAGAATGATTTTTATGTATTGTATAAGTGGTCAGGACCCAGGCTCCGCCAACTACGGGTATCACCGGCCCCCGTACCTGGCTCCGTTTCCTCTTCATCTCCTCGCCGGCAGCACACGTGGGACACACGCAGCGCTGGGCAGCCTGCTCGTCGCACAGGGTTCGTCACTCTCTTCCTCCTGATCCGCCGTGACGTAACCCGGGCGGCCATGTCTGATCAGGGCAGCAGGGGAAGCGGCTGGTGACTGAGCGACGCGGCGGCCGCCATGATGGTGCCTGGCACGCCTGCCCACACTCCCGGGAATCACCTTGTGCTGCGCATGCTGGATGCAATGTAATGTACACATAGGAGCATATGCATCAGGGGAAGTGCTGAGTAAGGGGTATTGGTAATTTACCATGTATAGAGGCAGGTGATCATCCTTCAGAGTGCAGCAATATGCACTGAGCTGAATATCGGTTTTTAGGCTGTTTATACATTGTGCAGGGAGCAGTGTAGCCAGTGTAGCATCGCTGGCATTCTCATGGCTATCAAGTGGGAGAGCTGGGGGCGTGAGGCTACGGATTGCAGCGTTTTGTGACCAGTGCCGGACCATAATGGAGTGGGGCTGGGCCTCCTGGTCACACACTCTTAAAACATACTTGCCTACTTTTGAAAACTAGAATGAGGGAGGTTTTAGCTGGTAGTAGGATGTTCCGTGCCGCTGAGAGGGTGTGTCATGCTCCGCCAAAAGGGTGTATCTAGCTCCACCTATGGGCGTATCTATATTTACTCAGGGGTGTGTCCTGCAGTGGCAGGTGAAACCTAAAGTACTAAGTACAGTATGCTGCCGGACAGGGTTTGAGTGGTGGTGTCTCTCCAGAAATCAGATTCCGCATTCACTTTAGACAACCTGTGATCTACCAAGAAATTAATGTGCCTGAGTTCAGGAACACTCTGGGCCTGATTTAGAGGTAGACGCTCTAGCAGCTGTTGCTGGAACCACAGGAGTAATAATATGCAATTCTAGTTTCGGCCTATCTGTTGTGCACGTGCGCTCACCTCAATGTGCATGTCTTGAGACGCCCACGTTCTGTACCCCTATAAGCTGAGATTGAGGAAGAGACTGTGAGCTCCTCTCTATCTTCTGTTCTGCTACCAACACATCAAGTCAGTCTTCTGTGGGGATCTGGGGCAATTAATAGGTTTTTGTTCTTCCTGTTGGGGCCAATGTATGTGTTTTTTTTCCCTGTGGGCGCCACATCCATTTTGTTATTGTCATGCGCTGCTAGAAAAGTCGGGGGCCACTTGATTTATGTTGCCCTCCCAGGCTAAAAGTTGTCAGCCAGCCCTTGATTAGCGTAAGGGTATTTGGACTAAGGGTGAGGGATAGGGCATTAGTTTTAGGATGAAGGGTTAGCGTTACATAGAATTTGATGGCAGATAAGAACCAAATGGCCCATCCAATCTACCCTCTATGGTTAGGGTATTAGAGTTAGTTTAGGGGTTAGGCAGTGGTTTCCAAACTTTACTGAATCATGGCACCCTAGAATATCAGCATTTTTTCAAGGCACCCCTACTCCAAAAGTTTCTTATTGATAAATTTTAAAAATTATATTAGATTATGTAAATTGTGCTTACTTGTCACCCTTAGGTTCAGTTATGTGGTGGTGGACATAGTTGTGGTTCTAATTGCCCAATAATTTATAATTGACAGCCAGTAGCACTGGTTTTGCCTATCAATTTGACAATAAATAATTTATTTTGGTTCTGGACCACCAACCTGAGGCACCCCTGCAAGTGTCTCGTTGCACCCCAGAGTGCCTAGGCACACAGCTTGGGAGCCACTGGGTATTAGGGTTTGTTTAGCAGTTTGGGATAGAGGATTAGGGATAGGGTATTAAAGTTATATTGTTATGCAAATAGCCAGACAGTGCATGGAAATTTTGTGCCAATCCCAAAATAGCAGAGGGTCCCTTATGTGGCATAGCCGCTCCCCCTTATTATCGGGTTTTAGATGATCTCTTGACAGCACTGGTGAGAGCATTATCACAAATGTAAACTAACTACAGGGGAGCCACTTAAAAGGATTTAACTTAGCAGAATTTGTCACTAGAAAATCAAACTCATTTATCCAAGTTTCCCCTTTATTGTATGTGTGTGTTTGTGGTTTGTTTTTTGGCATGATTTTTTTTCTTTTTTTATTGTTTGTGTTAATATTTTAGATCTAAACTTCAACATTAGTGATAGGTTTTCTCAATGTATTCTTGAAATCAAAATGACAACACAGATCAGCTTTCTCCAAAAAGTCATCATACTTTACATAACAGGAAGACGGAAACAACTAAATACACATTTAGAAAAGCCATCCCTTCTTACTATCTCCATGCAATTGCATCTTCTAATGGCCTGGAGACAATGGGGGTGATTCAGACCTGATGGCTGGGCTGCTAACTTTGCTGTTCTGCGTTCAGATAGTCGCCTCCCCCAGGGAGGAGTGTAAATTCGCCGTGTAAGTGTGTGATCGCATGTGTACGCCGAGCTGCAAAAAATCCACTGTGTGTAGTCTGTGCGCAGCCCAGGACTTACTCCTCCAGTGTGATGAGAACAGGCTGATCGGGGCCGGAGCTGACGTCACACACCCTCCTTTAAAAAGCTTAGGCTCACCTGCGTTTTTCCGGACACTACCAATAAACGGTCAGTAACCACTCATAGAAAACGGCCTCTTCCTGTCAATCAGCTAGCGAACGCCCGTGCGATCGGATTTTTTTGCACCATCCAGTCACTGACTGGCCATGCCCTTTGGTTGTCGCACACGTGCGCATTGCGGTGCATACGCATGCACAGTTAGGACCTGATTGCCGGCTGTGCAAAAACACACAGCAGTGATCAGATCTGAATCACCCCCAATATCTCTCCAGAATTGTGTAACAGCACAATATTACAAACATGGATATCTATTATGTAAACCGCTTAAATTCTGTTCAGAAGTTGTGGACTAGAGATTAGAGGAGACCCCCCCCCCCCCCAGCTCCTAGTACTGCAGACATAGGGTCTACCCCCCAGTTCACTGTATGTAAAGATAGCGGAACCAATCACCTCCTCCAGTACTATCTGCATCCAGCTAAGCCCATAACAACTTGGGCCCAACTCACACCCCGACACTAATGCCACCGACGGAGACCATGCAGCCAGATCTGGCACCTCCGCCTGACCCTCCAGTGGGTCAATATGGAGATGAAATTTCCAGGATCTCATCACACGTCTCATCAGGACTTTGCCTAGATCACAATCTACCGACAGGGATAGGAAGATGGAAGAATAGAAAATAGAAAAAAATCCCCTGCAACCTGGTAGCTAGCGATCCAGCATTTTCTAGTTTCCAACAGCATATCATGTGTTTTCATGGAACTTAGGTGGTCATTCCGAGTTGTTCGCTCGTTGCCGATTTTCGCTATACTGAGAATATCCGCTAACTGCACATGCGCAAGGTTCGCAGAGCGCATGCGCTTAGTGATTTTACACAAAAGTTTGGTATTTTACTCACGGCATTACAAAGTTTTTTCATCGCTCTGCTGATCGTAGTGTGATTGACAGGAAGTGGGCGTTTCTGGGCGGAAACTGGCCGTTTTATGGGAGTGTGAGGAAAAACGCAGGTGTTCGAGTTCCAAAATGCGGGAGTGTCTGGAGAAATGGGGGAGTGGCTGGACGAACGCTGGGTGTGTTTGTGATGTCAAACCAGGAACGAAAAGGACTGAGCTGGTCGCAATGGCTGAGTAAGTCTGGAGCTACTCAGAAACTGCGGGGTAATCGTTACGAGAAAATTAGCGAAGCTTTCGGGGGTGATTCCGAGTTGTTCGCTCGCTAGCTGATTTTAGCAGCAATGCACATGCTAAGCCGCCGCCCTCTGGGAGTGTATCTTAGCTTAGCAGAAGTGCGAACGAAAGCTAATTCATCCCAGCCTGCATGCATCCGTCCCAGCCAGCCACACGGATCCCAGCCCAGCCACCATGCATTCATCCCAGCCCGCATGCATCCGTCCCAGCCAGCCACACGGATCCTAGCCCAGCCACCATGTAACCGTCCCTACCAGCATCCCAGCTGTTTAGTTTCACTTAAATTATTTCTAGTTATAGCAGGCTATCGTGTGGGTGGAAGAGACTCCCATTGCTGCCGCCTGCCGCTGGTGACACTGCCGCCCAGAAACAGTCTCCTCTCCTCCTATGCGGCCACCGCTACACACACCCGGCATTTACATAACATGACACCCACATAATGACATCCATGCAGGCCCCGCCCCTGGTATTCCGGACTTGCCGAAAACGCTGAATGCCGGGGGGCAAGGCCTGCACGTGGGCGTCCTTATGTGGGCGTCATGTTATTTAAATGACTGCCGTGCGGTTGTGGTTAGCGGCGGCGGGGCAGGCATTCCACTTTATACGACAATGCCCCCCCCGCCTCCTGGCAACCCGGACTCGCGCATGCGCAGTCCGCATTTTCGGCAAGTTCCACTAAAAACCAGGAGGACCCGGAGGTTTTGCGGGGCAGCGGGAGGCTCATGTAAAAAACGGGAGCCTCCCGCTGAATGCGGGAGGGTAGGCAACCCTGTCTTAAAATCACTTTAGAGTTATCTGGGCATGTCAGTGCGCACTTGGCCCTAGGCCAGTAGATCACCCAGGCAGTAGCCTAGGGCTAAGTGATGATCCGGCTCTGCATCAGCCAATTGACTACTGCAGCCTCCTGTTATCTGGCCCCCTCGGTCCTCTCCAGTCACCCAACGCAGAGCTGGTGCAGAGTTCATGCCCATCCGGTGCCAGCCTTGCCACAGAACCTGTGATGGGGCAAGGCCATGGGCAGGAGAAAGTGTGGAGCTGCTATGACACTCCAGCCTCCCCTGGGCGATGGCACCATTAGCACACAGCTCCCTAAGGAAAATACACGCCGCCTCTCCTGCCATCTGATTACTTCCTCACATTCCTGCCTTGCTGCGGTGCTCCCTACCTCTGGAATTATCTGCCTCTTCCTATCAGACTCTCCATCTCTCTACAAAACTTCAGACAGGCCCTCAAGAGCACTTCTTCATCAAACCCAGCCGTCTCTTTGCTTATCTCAAAATATCTCCCAACCCAACCTCATCACACTCCACAAGATCTACGTCTCTCATCCACACGCATTACTCGCTCCTATTCACGATTGCAGGATTTCCTTTGTGTTGCACCCACTCTACGGAATGCCCACCCATGCACAATAAGACTCTCCTCTAGTCTCCAAACCTTCAAGCATTTGCCACGTCAGGCAAGATGATCAAATAAACGTTCCTATACAATTACTTCCCCATTCTGACCCTTCCTGAGCGATGTCGTTTATCGCTAAGTTTGTATGCCAACGACGACGAGCGATGTGCAACCCCCGCAGGTCATTAATGACCCTTGCTGTCGGCCATGCATGCAGTTCAATTTGGACTGTCCTCCAAAAACTGCATGCCCGGCCGTGGCGTGACGTCACTGAGCGATATTGTTTTCATATTGCTCAGTGTGTACGCACTGCCGCCGACTGCCCCGGCAGGGAAGGGAACACACTAGGCGACATAACTCAGACTATCTTCCATTCCATATTCCATAAATGGCACCTATCAATTTCTGCCACCCTGATGCTTATTTCAGTGTCATAACGGCTGATGCAGGAATGTTTATATCCCATGTACTTGTCCTACATTGTCTTGTGCTGTAAGTCACTATTTTCTTGTTCTGCTCATATGTTTATGTACTGTTAGGCGCTGCGGAACCCTTGTGGCACCATATAAATAAACAATAATAATAATAATGTTTATATGGCATGCATCCTCCTATGTTGTGAACTGTAAGCCTTTTGCAGTTGATATTTGCGCTGTATATGTACTTTGGAAGGAGCTTCGAACCCCCATAATAATAATCTACCATGTCATAAGCGTCTGGGCCCCTGGTCTATTTATTAAGGACCTTGAGTCCTGTTGGAGAAAGAGCGCTATATAAATAAAATTAGTATTAGTATGAGTATTATCAAAACAAAAGAAATACCTGCCACCTGCATTGTCTCCAGACCAACATTAGGTGGCAATAGTGAGTCATAAATGGGTTTTATTGACATGTGAAGCAGACTAGCAGCGCACTGTACACTGTACACAGTGATTTTTTTCACTGAAACAAAGTTCATCCAAGACTTATAGTATCATCCGTAATGCGTACAAGTGGCAGATGCTTATTTTATTCATTCCTGAAATGATTTCCCCGATTTATATCCGTTTCTGGAATTAGTTATGAGAATTCAAAATGAGACAAAACTAATATCTCGCCCAGGTGGCATTGAGTATGTGATTACTGATAAATAGAGAGAACAGTGCTGTGCTGCAGGTTACAGAGGTCGGCAGCATGTGGCCTGTCGGCTGCTGGGGGATTACTAGTCAGCTGGTGGGGCTCGCTCAGAGTGAGTGTAGTCACATAGGTCGACAAAAACAATGTCCTCATTCATAATGTTGACACCAAAATGCCGACAGTTATTATGTCAGTCTTGTTAATATGCCATTAGGGCTAGGCTGCGGGCAGGGAGGGTTACGCTTCGGGGGGGAGGTTAGAGTCAGGATGGGGGGTTAGGGTCAGGCTGTGGGAGGGGAGGTTAGGTTTACGCTGTGATAGGGGAGGTTAGGATTAGGCTGTGGGAGGGGAGGTTAGGGTTAGGCTGTGAGAGGGGAGGTTAGGGTCAGGCTGTGGGAGGGGAGGTTAGGGTCAGGCTGTGGGAGGGGGGGTTAGGTTTACGCTGTGAGAGGGGAGGTTAGGGTTAGGTTGTTATAGGCACTAGGGTTATGGTTAGGCTGCAGGAGGGGGAGGTTAGGGTTAAAATGCAAGCAGGGAGGTTTAGGTGGCGGGGGATTAAGCTGTGGGCAGGGAGGGTTAGGCTTCAGGCTATGTTAGGGTTAGGCTGTGGGGGGAGGTTAGGTTTAGGCTGCGGGCAGGGACGGTTAGGCTGTGGGGGGAGGTTAGTGTTAGGCTGTGGGCAGGGAGGGTTAGGCTGTGGGGGGAGGTTAGTGTTAGGCTGTGGGCAGGGAGGGTTAGGCTGTGGGGGGAGGTTAGTGTTAGGCTGTGGGCAGGGAGGGTTAGGCTGTGGGGGGAGGTTAGTGTTAGGCTGTGGGGGGAGGTTAGTGTTAGGCTGTGGGCAGGGAGGGTTAGGTTGTGGGGGGAGGTTAGTGTTAGGCTGCAGGCAGGGGGGGGTTAGGCTGTGGGGGGGGGGGGTTTAGGGTTAGGCTGCAGGCAGGGAGGGTTAGAGTTAGGCTGTGGATTGGGGTTAAGCGGGTGGTAGTGTTAGGCTGTAGGGTGAGTCTGCGGGCAGGGAGGGTTAGGCTGTGGGGGGAGGTTAGTGTTAGGTTGCGGGCAGGGAGGGTTAGGCTGTATGGGGAGGTTAGTGTTAGGCTGCAGGGAGGGTTAGGCTGTGGGGGGAGGTTAGTGTTAGGCTACGGACAGGGAGGGTTAGGCTGTGGGGGGAGGTTAGTGTTAGGCTACGGACAGGGAGGGTTAGGCTGTGGGGGGAGGTTAGTGTTAGGCTGCAGGGAGGGTTAGGCTGTAGGGGGAGGTTAGTGTTAGGCTGCAGGGAGGGTTAGGCTGTGGGGGGAGGTTAGTGTTAGGCTACGGACAGGGAGGGTTAGGCTGTGGGGGGAGGTTAGTGTTAGGCTACGGACAGGGAGGGTTAGGCTGTGGGGGGAGGTTAGTGTTAGGCTGCAGGGAGGGTTAGGCTGTGGGGGGAGGTTAGTGTTAGGCTGCAGGCAGGGAGGGTTAGGCTGTGGGGGGAGGTTAGTGTTAGGCTACGGACAGGGAGGGTTAGGCTGTGGGGGGAGGTTAGTGTTAGGCTACGGACAGGGAGGGTTAGGCTGTGGGGGGAGGTTAGTGTTAGGCTACGGACAGGGAGGGTTAGGCTGTGGGGGGAGGTTAGTGTTAGGCTGCAGGGAGGGTTAGGCTGTAGGGGGAGGTTAGTGTTAGGCTGCAGGGAGGGTTAGGCTGTGGGGGGAGGTTAGTGTTAGGCTACGGACAGGGAGGGTTAGGCTGTGGGGGGAGGTTAGTGTTAGGCTACGGACAGGGAGGGTTAGGCTGTGGGGGGAGGTTAGTGTTAGGCTGCAGGGAGGGTTAGGCTGTGGGGGGAGGTTAGTGTTAGGCTGCAGGCAGGGAGGGTTAGGCTGTGGGGGGAGGTTAGTGTTAGGCTACGGACAGGGAGGGTTAGGCTGTGGGGGGAGGTTAGTGTTAGGCTACGGACAGGGAGGGTAAGGCTGTGGGGGGAGGTTAGTGTTAGGCTACGGACAGGGAGGGTTAGGCTGTGGGGGGAGGTTAGTGTTAGGCTACGGACAGGGAGGGTTAGGCTGTGGGGGGAGGTTAGTGTTAGGCTGCAGGGAGGGTTAGGCTGTAGGGGGAGGTTAGTGTTAGGCTGCAGGGAGGGTTAGGCTGTGGGGGGAGGTTAGTGTTAGGCTACGGACAGGGAGGGTTAGGCTGTGGGGGGAGGTTAGTGTTAGGCTGCAGGGAGGGTTAGGCTGTGGGGGGAGGTTAGTGTTAGGCTGCAGGCAGGGAGGGTTAGGCTGTGGGGGGAGGTTAGTGTTAGGCTACGGACAGGGAGGGTTAGGCTGTGGGGGGAGGTTAGTGTTAGGCTACGGACAGGGAGGGTAAGGCTGTGGGGGGAGGTTAGTGTTAGGCTACGGACAGGGAGGGTTAGGCTGTGGGGGGAGGTTAGTGTTAGGCTACGGACAGGGAGGGTTAGGCTGTGGGGGGAGGTTAGTGTTAGGCTGCAGGGAGGGTTAGGCTGTAGGGGGAGGTTAGTGTTAGGCTGCAGGGAGGGTTAGGCTGTGGGGGGAGGTTAGTGTTAGGCTACGGACAGGGAGGGTTAGGCTGTGGGGGGAGGTTAGTGTTAGGCTACGGACAGGGAGGGTTAGGCTGTGGGGGGAGGTTAGTGTTAGGCTGCAGGGAGGGTTAGGCTGTGGGGGGAGGTTAGTGTTAGGCTGCAGGCAGGGAGGGTTAGGCTGTGGGGGGAGGTTAGTGTTAGGCTACGGACAGGGAGGGTTAGGCTGTGGGGGGAGGTTAGTGTTAGGCTACGGACAGGGAGGGTTAGGCTGTGGGGGGAGGTTAGTGTTAGGCTACGGACAAGGGAGGGTTAGGCTGTGGGGGGAGGTTAGTGTTAGGCTACGGATAGGGAGGGTTAGGCTGTGGGGGGAGGTTAGTGTTAGGCTGTGGGGGGAGGTTAGTGTTAGGCTGCAGGGAGGGTTAGGCTGTGGGGGGAGGTTAGTGTTAGGCTGCAGGCAGGGAGGGTTAGGCTGTGGGGGGAGGTTAGTGTTAGGCTACGGACAGGGAGGGTTAGGCTGTGGGGGGAGGTTAGTGTTAGGCTACGGACAGGGAGGGTTAGGCTGTGGGGGGAGGTTAGTGTTAGGCTACGGACAAGGGAGGGTTAGGCTGTGGGGGGAGGTTAGTGTTAGGCTGCGGGCAGGGAGGGTTAGGCTGTGGGGGGAGGTTAGTGTTAGGCTACGGACAGGGAGGGTTAGGCTGTGGGGGGAGGTTAGTGTTAGGCTACGGACAGGGAGGGTTAGGCTGTGGGGGGAAGTTAGTGTTAGGCTGCGGGCAGGGAGGGTTAGGCTGTAGGGGGAGGTTAGTGTTAGGCTGCAGGCAAGGAGGGTTAGGCTGTGGGGGGAGGTTAGTGTTAGGCTGCAGGCAGGGAGGGTTAGGCTGTGGGGGGAGGTTAGTGTTAGGCTGCGGGCAGGGAGGGTTAGGCTGTAGGGGGAGGTTAGTGTTAGGCTGCAGGCAGGGAGGGTTAGGCTGTAGGGGGAGGTTAGTGTTAGGCTGCAGGCAGGGAGGGCTAGGCTGTGGGGGGAGGTTTAGGGTTAGGCTGTGGGGGGAGGTTAGTGTTAGGCTGCAGGCAGGGGGGGGTTAGGCTGTGGGGGGGGTTTAGGGTTAGGCTGCAGGCAGGAAGGGTTAGAGTTAGGCTGTGGATTGGGGTTAAGCGGGTGGTAGTGTTAGGCTGTAGGGTGAGTCTGCGGGCAGGGAGGGTTAGGCTGTGGGGGGAGGTTAGTGTTTGGTTGCGGGCAGGGAGGGTTAGGCTGTAGGGGGAGGTTAGTGTTAGGCTGCAGGCAGGGAGGGTTAGGCTGTGGGGGGAGGTTAGTGTTAGGCTGCAGGGAGGGTTAGGCTGTGGGGGGAGGTTAGTGTTAGGCTACGGACAGGGAGGGTTAGGCTGTGGGGGGGAGGTTAGTGTTAGGCTACGGACAGGGAGGTTAAGGCTGTGGGGGGAGGTTAGTGTTAGGCTGCGGGCAGGGAGGGTTAGGCTGTAGGGGGAGGTTAGTGTTAGGTTGCGGGCAGGGAGGGTTAGGCTGTAGGGGGAGGTTAGTGTTAGGCTGCAGGCAGGGAGGGTTAGGCTGTGGGGGAGGTTAGTGTTAGGCTGCAGGCAGGGGGGGTTTGGCTGTGGGGGGGGTTTAGGGTTAGGCTGCAGGCAGGGAGGGTTAGAGTTAGGCTGCGGATTGGGGTTAAGCGGGTGGTAGTGTTAGGCTGTAGGGTGAGTCTGCGGGCAGGGAGGGTTAGGCTGTGGGGGGAGGTTAGTGTTAGGTTGCGGGCAGGGAGGGTTAGGCTGTGGGGGAGGTTAGTGTTAGGCTGCAGGCAGGGGGGGGGGTTAGGCTGTGGGGGGGTTTAGGGTTAGGCTGCAGGCAGGGAGGGTTAGGCTGTGGATTGGGGTTAAGCGGGTGGTAGTGTTAGGCTGTAGGGTGAGTCTGCGGGCAGGGAGGGTTAGGCTGTGGGGGGAGGTTAGTGTTAGGTTGCGGGCAGGGAGGGTTAGGCTGTAGGGGGAGGTTAGTGTTAGGCGGCAGGGAGGGTTAGGCTGTGGGGGGAGGTTAGTGTTAGGCTGCAGGGAGGGTTAGGCTGTGGGGGGAGGTTAGTGTTAGGCTGCATGCAGGGAGGGTTAGGCTGTGGGGGGAGGTTAGTGTTAGGCTACGGACAGGGAGGGTTAGGCTGTGGGGGGAGGTTAGTGTTAGGCTACGGACAGGGAGGGTTAGGCTGTGGGGGGAGGTTAGTGTTAGGCTACGGACAGGGAGGGTTAGGCTGTGGGGGGAGGTTAGTGTTAGGCTACGGACAGGGAGGGTTAGGCTATGGGGGGAGGTTAGTGTTAGGCTGCGGGCAGGGAGGGTTAGGCTGTGGGGGGAGGTTAGTGTTAGGCTACGGACAGGGAGGGTTAGGCTGTAGGGGGAGGTTACTGTTAGGCTGCAGGCAGGGAGGGTTAGGCTGTGGGGGGAGGTTAGTGTTAGGCTGCGGGCAGGGAGGGTTAGGCTGTGGGGGGAGGTTAGTGTTAGGCTGCGGGCAGGGAGGGTTAGGCTGTAGGGGGAGGTTAGTGTTAGGCTGCAGGCAGGGAGGGTTAGGCTGTGGGGGGAGGTTAGTGTTAGGCTGCAGGCAGGGAGGGTTAGGCTGTGGGGGGAGGTTAGTGTTAGGCTGCAGGCAGGGAGGGTTAGGCTGTGGGGGGAGGTTAGTGTTAGGCTGCGGGCAGGGAGGGTTAGGCTGTGGGGGGAGGTTTAGGGTTAGGCTGTAGGAGGTTAGGCTGCGGGCAGTGAGGGTTAGGGTTAGGCTGTAGGTTGAGTCTGCGGGCAGGGTGGTTAGGGTTAGGCTGTGAAGCGTAGGTTAGGGTTAGACACTAGAGCAGGCATGTCCAAACTGCGGCCCTCCAGCTGCTGTAAAACTACATATCCCAGCATGCCCTAACACAGTTTTGCTGTCAGTGAATGCTAAAGCTGTGTCAGGGCATGCTGGGATGTGTAGTTTCTCAACAGCTGGAGGGCCGCAGTTTGGACATGCATGCACTAGAGGAGCATTAAGGGTAGGGATAATCTAGAAATACATACCAGATTTCCAGAGAATCAGAGGTCTGAACCGTAAGGACCCATAAGCCTTGCTGGAGCCGGCTGGAGAAAGTAAGTCATCCCTGGGGCAGAGCATTATTACAGGGGCACATACAGTGCCTATGCTGGGCGCAGGTGAGTGATTCTGGTGTGCACCCCGGGCTTTGCAGATGCACACTTGTACACAAGGGGAGTAGCAGTATTTGCTTAAAGTCACAGAAGCAATACCACCAAAAGGCGCACACACAACACCGCAACGTCCGACTCAGAATCAGGCCCCGCTGTGTTGCACACACATATTTTTAGGTCTTCCTCAGACAGATGTACTCAGGAAAGCAAAGCGACTAAACTGCTCTAAAGATTGCAGAAAACCTCATTCCGTGTCGTATGCAGCATGAATGGTGTAATGCCTCACAGCACTGAGGTCATGGGTTCCATTCCCACCATGGCCCTAACTGTGTGGAGTTTGTATGTTCTCCCTGTACTTACGTGGGCTCCCTCCGGGTACTCCGGTTTCCTCCCACAGTCCAAAAATATACTGGTAGGTTAATTGGCTCCCAACAAAATTAACCCTAGCGTGAATGTGTGTGTACATCTGGCAGGGAACTCGGGCCCTCGTTCCGAGTTGATCGCTAGCTGCCGATGTTCGCTGCGTATCGATCATTTAAAAAAATGGCAAATCTGCGCATGCGTATGCACCGCAATACGCATGCGCTGCGTACGGGTACAAAGAGCATCGTGCTTTTGCACAGGTTCTAGCGACGCTTTCAGTCGCACTGGTGGACGCAGGGAGATTGACAGGAAGTGGGAATTTCTGGGTGGCAACTGACCATTTTCTGGGAGTGTTTGGAAAAACGCAGGCGTGGCCGGGCGTTTGCAAGGCGGGTATCTGACATCATTACCGTGTCATTCGTCACAGCAATCATCGCACAGAATAAGTAACTACAGGGCTGGTCTTGTTTTGCACAAAATGTGTTTGCAGCCGCACTGATGCACAGGCGTTCACACTCCTGCAAAGCGAAAATACACTCCCCCAAGGGCGTCGACTATGCGTTTGCACGGCTGCTAAAAACTGCTAGCGAGCGATCAACTCGGAATGAGTGCCTCGGTTCCAAACCTGGTCAGACCCAAGACTGGCCCCTTTTCACTGTGGCTTCGACCCGGATTATTCCCGGATTGGAGCTGTTTGCACCATAAGAGACTCTGGCTCCACCCCCTGACGTCTAATGCTTACCCATTAAAACTGCCCCCTAATCCGGGTCCTTCCCAGGAGTCACCCTGCAAGCTAGCCAGGATGGATTTCCGGGTCACAGCAATAACCCACGTTTTAGTGGCAGTGGAAAAGGGTATACATAATACTCCAGTCTTATTATAACCTTGTATTTCGCTGCAAAAGATAGTCCGAACCGATTGTGTCGTTACAAAACACAAAGTGGGTCATTCCGAGTTGATCGCTCGCTAGCTATTTTTTGCAGCGCTGCGAACAGATAGTCGCCGTCTATAGGGGAGTGTGTTTTCGCTTTGCAAATGTGCGATCGCATGTGCAGCCGCCCTGTACAAAAACAGTTTGTGCAGTTTCTGAGTAGCTCAGAACTTACTCAGCCGCTGCGATCACTTCAGCCTGTCCGGGACCAGAATTGACGCCAGACACCCGCCCTGCAAACGCTTGGACACACCAGTGTTTTTCCAAACACTACCAAAAAATGGTCAGTTGCCACCCACAAACGCCTTCTTCCTGTCTATCTCCTTGCGATTGGCTGTGCGAATGGATTCTTCGTTAAATCCATCGCTCAGCACCGATCCGCTTTGTACCTGTATGCCGCGCCTGCGCATTGTGGTGCATACGCAGTTTTGCAGAGTTTTGACCTGATCGCAGCGCTGCAAAAAATAGCTAGTGAGCGATCAACTCGGAATGACCGCCAAAGAGCGATTTATTCCATAACCATAAATGTCTCAATCTTCTATACGGACCGCTCCCTGACCCTCAGAGCCAGTGCTATACAGTTTTATACATTTCTCAATGGACAAGGCTATGACATCACAAATGTAAACTAGCTATACGATAGAGGTCATCATCTATAGGTGGAAAGGTCTGGACATCCCAAGAACTCAACGCCCCATAGGTCACTTCCTTTGGTCTTGGGGGGTAATTCAGACCTGATCTCTGCTGTGTGTTTTTGCACAGCGGCCAATCAGATCTGAACTGCGCATGCGTATGCACCGCAATGCACCGGTGCATCGGTCGACTGCATCGGGCATCGGAGCCTAGTGACGGGATGGTGTGAAAAAAGCGATCGCACAGGTGATCGCAAGGTGATTGACAGGAAGAGGGCGTTTGTGGGTGGCAACTGACCGTTTTGCAGGAGTGTCCGGCGGGCTCAGGCGTTTGGAGGGAGGGTGTCTGACATCAGCTCTGGCCCCGATCACCAGGAATCCATCGCAGCAGCAGAGTAAGGGGGACATTTACTAAGCAGTGATAAATGTAGAGAAGTGAGCCAGTGGAGAAGTTGCCCATGGCAACCAATCAGCTGCTCTGTATACTTTTATAGTATGCAAATTATAAATGTTACGTCAATGCTGATTGGTCGCCATGGGCAACTTCTCCACTGGCTCACTTATCCACTTTTATCACTGCTTAGTAAATGTCCCCCTAAGTACTGGGCTGATCAGAGACTTGTGCAGCTCTGCTAGAAAAGCGATCGCACACCTGCACAGCACTTTTCCCCTCCCCCTGTAGGCGGCGACTATCTGATCACAGGGCTGCAAACAACGCACCCTAGCGATCAGGTCTGAATTACTCCCTTTGTCCCCTGGAATGAGTACTGTCCTGCCACCAGTGTCGGACTGGGGCATGTATGGCCCACCGGGGGAATACAGTGGTAGGGGCCCATGTTTAGGGGTGTGGCCAGTCTCTAGAGGGGGTGTGCCCAGCCGCCACATTGGTTTGCCTAACCATTTTGCAAGTGTTGGTCCCCTAGATAAATATATACAGTAAATACTGTAGTGCATGCAAGATAATGTACTGGATTAGTAACAGCACAGTCTGAAACCTGATCCCTAGAGGAGGGGGTGGGCCCCCCAGGCATTAGGGCCCACCGGTGGTTACCCCTGTGGGCCAGTCCAACCCTGCCTGCCACATGTATGTCCTTAGGGTCCATCTTGTAAACCTGCATGATCTGTGTGGCCGGAGGGACCCCAGCCACGAGGAGAATGGCCGCCTGCGGCACTGAAGGGGTTAACCCCTAGTGCCCAGCGCCATTTCAAAGACAATGGGCGCTTGGCGCCATATTTGAAAAATGTATTTCCCTGTGTAACAAAATTGTATTTTAAGATGTGCCGTGGTCCCGGACCTCTCCGGAGACCACGGCAGGGAGGACAGCCCCCCGGCGCACTCAGCAGAGTGTGCGCGCCGGGGGAGAGAAGGCAGCCGCTGACCGCCGGAGTCCGGGAGCTCCGCTCCCGGCAGCGGTCGGTGAAGCCCCAGGGCGCACTGGAGTGTGCGCGCCGGGGAGAAGGGTGAGCGCTGCGGCTGGGAGCTCGGCTCCCGCTGCAGTGCTCTCTGTGAGAGCCGCCGCTGGGGGCCGGGAGCTCTGCTCCCGGCGCCTCAGCCCAGCACGGGTGGCCAGCCGCAGCAGCCGGGACGGACGTCCCGGGCTGCTAGCCGGCGAGGGGGGGGGTGCGCCGCAGCCCGGCTCCCCGCCGGACGCTGCGGCGAGGCCACAAGTCAGCGCCGCTCAGGGGGGACCGGGCTAGCCGGCTCCCTAGCGTCGTGGGTGAATTAAGATGGTGAGCGCTGGGGTCCGGGAGCTACGCTCCCGGCGCCTCAGCGCTGAAACAAGCCAGAGTCACGGCGGCCGGGACAAGTGTCCCGGGCCGCCGGGCTTTCGGTACAGGGGGGTGCGCCGCACTGTGCGGTGAGGCCACTGAGTAGTGCCACACTGGGGGGGACAGGGAGGCAGGAACCCCAGAGGCAGGAAGGCAGGCTGGAGGATGTGGGAAGCCAGCCCCATACCTCCAGCACTGAGAGAGAGCCCTAGCAGCCAGGCTGCAGGGCTAGGGAAGCCCAGCGCTGAGCGCTCGGCACAGTAGTTAAATAACAAGACATTATGTAAAAAATTTAATGACATACAGTGTGTTGTAAGGCACTGCAGTGCCTGAGTATGTAGAGTCTGTGCGGGGCACAGGCTCAGTGTATATTTAAAGTGAAATGTACAGTGTGATTTAAATGTGATGTATTTAAAGGTAAATTGCACTTACTTGATTGTGTGTCCCAGGAGGGAGGAATCCATGGCTGTGCAGGCTGATGGATTCTCCCAGACCTTTTCCCCAAAAACGGAATGCTTTCCCATCCAGCCTCACATTTCCAAGGGGCACAGGGAGAAAGAGAAGCAGCTCAGCTATGAAACAAGCTGAGTGGTTTCTTGGAGCTCCATGGAGATCACCCGTAGTGGCCAAGGAGACCTGGACCGGGGAGCCAGGCTGCCCAGCTCTGGAGCCCAAATCCAGGCTGCAGGCAGTGAGATGGGTCCCGGGCAGGTTTCTGGAGGTCAGATTTAGGAGGGAAAACTTCCCCCAGCCAGACTGAACGGCACCGGGGAGTATCCTGACTCTCCAAGATGGGAGAGTCAAAGGAGACCGACCACTCCCCACTGTCCATAGAGGACAATGTTAGGTGTGCATGAGACCAAGGCATGCACAGCTCATGGGTAAACATTGATTGGTTGTGCACCACAGGGCGGGCTTACCCCCTGTGGTAAGGGGTCTTGGAGAGGGATAAAAGGAGGGCAGCTGGCCCATAGGAGAGTGTATTGTAACATCTTACTCTGCTGAAAACATCTGATTGTATGCTGTTGCCCCTAGCAATAGGGAGGAGCCTTTTTAAAGGTTATCATTGAGCAAATAAACATCATTGCCTCAAGAAGACTGCTTCATCTTGTGACCAACAGGGTTAGGCCAAACCTAGCCCCGTCCTCCGGCTGTCCAGGGAAGTACCTAGCGTCTCCAAGCTCCGCCTTCCGCCAGCTACCGGTAGAGGCCTAGCAAGTAGCTAGTGGGGATTCGTCAGCACCACACAGCTGTGGTTAGGCAGTGCGTCGGCACATACAGAGCAGAACCGTGGTTCCAAACGCCACGGCAGGTTAGGAGTTTGGTGGTGGCAGCGAGAACCCGCCCACAGCGCAGTGGGTGGAGTCAGTAACAGGCGGTTACTGACGGTAAGCGGGAATCCCCTATGTGGTCAGGCCTCGTGCGGCTTGACCTTCCATTCTGTGCGCAGCCAACGGGACGCGAAAGCGGCGAGTGCTTTCGTACGGTACCGTCCTGTCACAATCTGGTTAGGTAATTTATACCTTAAATACAGTTTTAATGTGAGAACTTTGTATTGATCATATTTAATAGCAGCATGGTGTTATCATTTCCACAGGGTCACTGGAAGATTCCTATTGAGATAAGGACTAACACAAGGAGAAAAAAAAAACGTTTTGTTTCCCCCAGCACCCTGAATGATAGCAGTAACCGGATGTAAATCCCACACAATAGGGTATATTTACTAAAATTCGTATTAGTTCCGATTTGGAGGGAGATTCATCACGAATGACATCGACTGTGTGTATTTGCAACTTTTTGAAAATTTTACGCCTCATTACCTAAGCTGTTTTATTTGTATTTTTCGTGTTTTACGATGTCGATGTCATTCGTGGTTTTGTAAGGTAGAATGCGGCCGATTTAGTGGTTTAGCGGCCATGTTATAAGGTTTTTTTTTACGACTGCGTCACATTTTGGTTACGGCAGTGTTTGTCCGTTCACGGACGCGTTTTTTTCCTAAGTTTCGTTTTTGTCACTCGTCCGTGATTGCTTTGATTCGTGATGGAGGAGTGTCTGTGCACATTACTATAAAAACGCCCCAAACCGTCCGAACCTCGTGGGTTTAGCTAGTGGAGAGGTGAGAGGAAGGTGTGTTAGGAGTTGGTGAGTAGTTTGGAGTTTTTGGTGGTTTTGAGGAGGTTCTTTGTGATTGTTGAGTGAGTGAGTGAGTGTGTGTGTGTGTGCGTGTGTGTGTGTGTGTGTGTGTGTGTGTGTGTGTGTGTGTGTGTGTGTGTGTTTGGTGTGTAGTGGTAGTGGAGGAGTGTGTTTACTGTTTTTTTTTTTCTCAGTGTTATTTGTTGTTTGTCCTGATTATGGGGGTAATTCCAAGTTGATCGCAGCAGGAAATTTTTTAGCTGTTGGGCAAAACCATGTGCACTGCAGGGGGGGCAGATATAACATGTGCAGAGAGAGATAGATTTGGGTGTGGTGAGTTCAATCTGCAATCTAAATTGCAGTATAAAAATAAAGCAGCCAGTATTTACCCTGCACAGAAACAAAATAACCCACCCAAATCTAACTCTCTCTGCAAATGTTATATCTGCCCCCCCCCCCCCCCCTGCAGTGCACATGGTTTTGCCCAACTGCTAAAAAATTTCCTGCTGCGATCAACTTGGAATTACCCCCTATGTCCCAGTCAGAGGTGAGTGAGAGGGAGGAGGTGAATGAGGTGGAGGAGGTGAGTGAGGAGGAGGGGGAGGTTGTTGCTGCGGCCTCCAGTGATAGTGATGGTGTTGTGGCTCCGCAGCCACGCACCACTACAAAGACTGGCCGCAATGTAAAATTCAGCTACGCTGAAAAATAAGATTTTACTCACCGGTAAATCTATTTCTTGTAGTCCGTAGTGGATGCTGGGACTCCGTAAGGACCATGGGGAATAGCGGCTCCGCAGGAGACTGGGCACAACTAAAGAAAGCTTTAGGACTACCTGGTGTGCACTGGCTCCTCCCTCTAAGACCCTCCTCCAGACCTCAGTTAGGGTACTGTGCCCGGAAGAGCTGACACAATAAGGAAGGATTTTGAATCCCGGGTAAGACTCATACCAGCCACACCAATCACACCGTATAACTCGTGATACTATACCCAGTTAACAGTATGAACAATAACTGAGCCTCTCAACAGATGGCTCAACAATAACCCCTTAGTTAAACAATAACTATATACAAGTATTGCAGACAATCCGCACTTGGGATGGGCGCCCAGCATCCACTACGGACTACGAGAAATAGATTTACCGGTGAGTAAAATCTTATTTTCTCTGACGTCCTAAGTGGATGCTGGGACTCCGTAAGGACCATGGGGATTATACCAAAGCTCCCAAACGGGCAGGAGAGTGCGGATAACTCTGCAGCACCGAATGGGCAAACTCTAGGTCCTCCTCAGCCAGGGTGTCAAACTTGTAGAATTTAGCAAATGTGTTTGACCCCGACCAAGTAGCTGCTCGGCAAAGTTGTAGAGCCGAGACCCCTCGGGCAGCCGCCCAAGAAGAGCCCACCTTCCTCGTGGAATGGGCTTTCACTGATTTAGGATGCGGCAGTCCAGCCGCAGAATGTGCAAGCTGAATCGTACTACAGATCCAGCGAGCAATAGTCTGCTTTGAAGCAGGAGCACCCAGCTTGTTGGGTGCATACAGGATAAACAACGAGTCAGTTTTCCTGACACTAGCTGTCCTGGAAACATAAATTCTCAGGGCCCTGACTACGTCCAACAACTTGGAAGCCTCCAAGTCTTTAGTAGCCGCAGGCACCACGATAGGTTGGTTCAAATGAAAGGCTGATACCACCTTAGGGAGAAACTGGGGACGAGTCCTCAATTCTGCCCTATCCATATGGAAAATCAGATAAGGGCTTTTACATGACAAAGCCGCCAATTCTGACACACGCCTGGCCGAAGCCAAGGCCAACAGCATGACCACTTTCCACGTGAGATATTTTAATTCCACGGTTTTAAGCTGCTCAAACCAATGTGACTTTAGGAAATCTAACACCACGTTGAGATCCCAAGGTGCCACTGGAGGCACAAAAGGGGGCTGAATATGCAGCACTCCCTTAACAAAAGTCTGAACTTCAGGTAGTGAAGCCAGTTCTCTCTGGAAGAAAATCGATAGAGCCGAAATCTGGACCTTAATGGTACCCAATTTTAGGCCCATAGTCACCCCTGACTGTAGGAAGTGCAGAAAACGGCCCAGCTGAAATTCCTCCGTTGCGGCCTTCCTGGCCTCACACCACGCAACATATTTTCGCCAAATGCGGTGATAATGGTTTGCGGTCACTTCTTTCCTAGCTTTAATCAGCGTAGGAATGACTTCCTCCGGAATGCCCTTTTCCTTCGGGATCCGGCGTTCAACCGCCATGCCGTCAAACGCAGCCGCGGTAAGTCTTGGAACAGACAGGGCCCCTGCTGCAGCAGGTCCTGTCTGAGCGGCAGAGGCCATGGGTCCTCTGAGATCATTTCTTGAAGTTCCGGGTACCAAGCTCTTCTTGGCCAATCCGGAACAATGAGTATAGTTCTTACTCCTCTTCTCCTTATTATCCTCAGTACCTTGGGTATGAGAGGAAGAGGAGGGAACACATAAACCAACCGGTACACCCACGGTGTCACTAGAGCGTCCACAGCTATTGCCTGAGGGTCTCTCGACCTGGCGCAATATCTTTCTAGCTTTTTGTTTAGGCGGGACGCCATCATGTCCACCTGTGGCCTTTCCCAGCGGTTTACAATCATTTGGAAGACTTCTGGATGAAGTCCCCACTCTCCCGGGTGGAGGTCTTGCCTGCTGAGGAAGTCTGCTTCCCAGTTGTCCACTCCCGGAATGAACACTGCTGACAGTGCTAACACGTGATTTTCCGCCCATCGGAGAATCCTTGTGGCTTCTGCCATCGCCGTTCTGCTTCTTGTGCCGCCCTGTCGGTTTACATGGGCGACTGCCGTGATGTTGTCTGACTGGATCAGTACCGGCTGGTTTTGAAGCAGGGGTTTTGCCTGACTTAGGGCATTGAAAATGGCCCTCAGTTCCAGAATATTTATGTGTAGGGAAGTCTCCTGACTTGACCATAGTCCTTGGAAGTTTCTTCCCTGTGTGACTGCCCCCCAGCCTCGAAGGCTGGCATCCATGGTCACCAGGACCCAGTCCTGTATGCCGAATCTGCGGCCCTCTTGAAGATGAGCACTTTGCAGCCACCACAGCAGAGACACCCTGGTCCTTGGAGACAGGGTTATCAGCCGATGCATCTGAAGATGCGATCCGGACCACTTGTCCAACAGGTCCCACTGAAAAGTCCTTGCATGGAACCTGCCGAATGGAATTGCTTCGTAGGAAGCTACCATTTTTTCCAGGACTCGCGTGCAGTGATGCACCGACACCTGTTTTGGTTTTAGGAGGCCTCTGACTAGAGATGACAGCTCCTTGGCCTTCTCCTCCGGGAGAAACACTTTTTTCTGTTCTGTGTCCAGAACCATCCCCAGGAACAGTAGACGTGTCGTAGGGACCAGCTGTGACTTTGGAATATTTAGAATCCATCCGTGCTGTTGTAGCACCTCCCGAGATAGTGCTACCCCGACCAACAACTGCTCCCTGGACCTCGCCTTTATCAGGAGATCGTCCAAGTACGGGATAATTAAAACTCCCTTTTTTCGAAGGAGTATCATCATTTCGGCCATTACCTTGGTAAATACCCTCGGTGCCGTGGACAGACCAAACGGCAACGTCTGGAATTGGTAATGACAATCCTGTACCACAAATCTGAGGTACTCCTGGTGAGGATGGTAAATGGGGACATGCAGGTAAGCATCCTTGATGTCCAGTGATACCATGTAATCCCCCTCGTCCAGGCTTGCAATAACCGCCCTGAGCGATTTCATCTTGAACTTGAATTTTTTTATATATGTGTTCAAGGATTTCAAATTTCAAATGGGTCTCACCGAACCGTCCGGTTTCGGTACCACAAATATTGTGGAATAGTAACCCCGTCCTTGTTGAAGGAGGGGCACCTTGACTATCACCTGCTGGGAATACAGCTTGTGTATTGCCTCTAACACTGCCTCCCTGCCTGAGGGAGTTGTAGGCAAGGCAGATTTGAGGAAACGGCGGGGGGGAGACGTCTCGAATTCCAGCTTGTACCCCTGAGATACTACTTGAAGGATCCAGGGATCCACCCGTGAGCGAGCCCACTGATTGCTGAAGTTTTTGAGACGGGCCCCCACCGTACCTGGCTCCGCCTGTGGAGCCCCAGCGTCATGCGGCGGACTTGGAGGAAGCGGGGGAGGACTTTTGCTCCTGGGAACTGGCTGTATACTGCAGCTTTTTCCCTCTACCTCTGCCTCTGGGCAGAAAGGACGCGCCTTTAACCGCTTGCCCCTATTGGGCCGAAAGGACTGTACCTGATAATACGGTGCTTTCTTTGGCTGTGAGGGAACATGGGGTAAACATGCTGACTTCCCAGCTGTTGCTGTGGAAACGAGGTCCGAGAGACCATCCCCGAACAACTCCTCACCCTTATAAGGCAAAACTTCCATGTGCCTTTTAGAATCTGCATCACCTGTCCAATGCCGAGTCCATAACCCTCTCCTGGCAGAAATGGACATTGCACTAATTTTAGATGCCAGCCGGCAAATATCCCTCTGTGCATCTCTCATGTATAAAACTGCGTCTTTAATATGCTCTACGGTTAGCAATATAGTGTCCCTGTCTAGGGTATCAATATTTTCCGACAGGGAATCTGACCACGCAGCTGCAGCACTGCACATCCATGCTGAAGCAATAGCAGGTCTCAGTATAGTACCTGAGTGTGTATATACAGACTTCAGGATAGCCTCCTGCTTCCTATCAGCAGGCTCCTTTAGGGTGGCCGTATCCGGAGACGGTAGTGCCACCTTCTTTGACAAGCGTGTGAGCGCTTTATCCACCCTAGGGGATGTTTCCCAACGTGACCTATCCTCTGGCGGGAAAGGGTACGCCATTAGTAACCTTTTAGAAATTACCAGTTTCTTATCGGGGGAAGCCCACGCTTCTTCACACACTACATTTAATTCCTCAGATGGGGGAAAAACTACTGGTAGTTTTTTCTCTCCAAACATAATACCCCTTTTTGTGTGGTTCCTGGGGTAACTTCAGAAATGTGCAACACATTTTTTATTGCCTCAATCATGTAACGTGTGGCCCTATTGGAAGTTACATTAGTCTCATCGTCGTCGACACTGGAGTCAGTATCCGTGTCGACATCTGTGTCTGCAATCTGAGGTAGCGGGCGTTTTAGAGCCCCTGATGGCTTTTGAGACGCCTGGGCAGGCACAGGCTGAGAAGCCGGCTGTCCCATATTTGGTATGTCGTCAAACCTTTTATGTAAGGAGTTGACACTTTCACGTAATTCCTTCCACAAGTCCATCCACTCAGGTGTCGGCCCCGCAGGGGGTGACATCACATTTATCGGCATCTGCTCCGCCTCCACATAAGCCTCCTCATCAAACATGTCGACACAGCCGTACCGACACACTGCACACACACAGGGAATGCTCTGACAGAGGACAGGACCCCACAAAGCCCTTTGAGGAGACAGAGAGAGAGTATGCCAGCACACACCAGAGCGCTATATAACACAGGGATGAACACTATAACTGAGTGATTTTCCCTTATAGCTGCTTATATATATACTGCTGCGCCTAAATTTAGTGCCCCCCCTCTCTTTTTTACCCTTTGTAGTCTTGAAAACTGCAGGGGAGAGCCTGGGAGCGATCCTTCCAGCGGAGCTGTGAGGGAAAAATGGCGCCAGTGTGCTGAGGGAGATAGCCCCGCCCCTTTTTCGGCGGACTTTCTCCCGCTTTTTTATGGATCTCTGGCAGGGGTATTTTTCACATATATTGCCTCTAGGACTATTTATTGTGATTTTTTTGCCAGCCAAGGTGTTAATATTGCTGCTCAGGGCGCCCCCCCCCCCCCCTCCCAGCGCCCTGCACCCATCAGTGACCGGAGTGTGTGGTGTGCATGAGGAGCAATGGCGCACAGCTGCAGTGCTGTGCGCTACCTTGTTGAAGACCGAAGTCTTCTGCCGCCGATTTTCAGGACCATCTTATTGATTCTGGCTCTGTAAGGGGGACGGCGGCGCGGCTCCGGGAACGGACGATCGAGGTCGGGCCCTGTGTTCGATCCCTCTGGAGCTAATGGTGTCCAGTAGCCTAAGAAGCCCAAGCTAGCTGCAAGCAGGTAGGTTCGCTTCTTCTCCCCTTAGTCCCTCGTAGCAGTGAGTCTGTTGCCAGCAGATCTCACTGAAAATAAAAAAAAAACTAAAATATACTTTCTTTTCTAGGAGCTCAGGAGAGCCCCTAGTGTGCATCCAGCTCAGCCAGGCACAAGATTCTAACTGAGGTCTGGAGGAGGGTCATAGAGGGAGGAGCCAGTGCACACCAGGTAGTCCTAAAGCTTTCTTTAGTTGTGCCCAGTCTCCTGCGGAGCTGCTATTCCCCATGGTCCTTACGGAGTCCCAGCATCCACTTAGGACGTCAGAGAAATATGGCTTTGGTGCGGGAGCTGATGAGGCATCATCGGCAGTTGTTTGGCCATAATCCTGCAAAGGTGTCGTCACGCAGGAAGAGTGTTCTGTGGGGGAAGGTAGTTGCGGCTGTGAATAGTGAGGGTGTGGTGAGGCGGACTGAGGACACGTGTCGTAAGCGTTTCTACGACATAAAGCGCCGCGTCAAGGCGAAGATGGCCAAGGAGGCTAAATCAGCCCGCCAAACCGGGGGTGGACCCCCCTTCCGTGCATCTTACCGCGATTGGGAGGAGCCTGTGCGTGCACTCATTCCGCCAGAAGTGGTTGGTGCCACTTATGTCCGGGATTCGGATCGGCCAAGGCAGGATGGTGAGTTTTTTATAATTTTAAAATTAAAATCAACATCTGTGCTTTGTCCTTAGTTGTCTGAAATGTCTTGTAGCTAATTGTGGTTGTCAGTTTCTTCATTCTTCTAATGTGTTGGTGATGTAGTGCAGGCCTGGCCAACCTATGGCTCTCCAGCTGTTGTGAAACTACAAGTCCCATCATGCCTTGCCACAGTTTTGCTATTAGGGAATGCTAAAACTGTTGCAGGGCATGCTGGGATGTGTAGTTTCACTACAGCTGGAGAGCCACAGGTTGGCCAGGCCTGATGCAGTGTTATTCTCAATTATGTATTTTTTTAACCTTTGTATAGTTGTTTTTTTGTGGTTGCCTTGTCCTTTTTCTGGTGTTTTATGCCAAAAGTAAATGTTTGTAGGTGTATTTTAAAGAAGTGTTTTTTTGGGGGTTTTTTTTAATACATTTCATAGCATTTATGTTTATTGTGTGTTGTTCTGGGTTGTCCTTTGTGTGCTTCATGTGTTTTTTCAGGCATATTTGGTTGTGATGTTTCCAAGTTTTCGCAGATATTTGTGGCTAGTGTTTTATTGTTAGCATCAAAAATTGTGACCTTAGCGTGCAATATTGTGGTTGTGTCAAGCTACGACGTTTTGGTTTTAAGTAGTAAAATTTTTTAAATTACTTGCGTTTGGGTATGGATTATTTTGCAATTTTTTTTCTAATTTAAATGATACACACCCAATGAAGTCAGGCAGAAAAGCATAAGCATAGTTTAGTTTACTTCTCATCAAGTACCACATATGTTTACATCACAATAAGGAATTTGCATAAACATATCAACAAAATAGTATGTTCATAAGGACATTCTTCATATTTCTACAGTACGCCAGAGAAGCAGCACAGCCAGGCCTCATCCCACACTGCCAAGAGATGCAGATGGTGGCAATGCAGGTAAGATTTTACTGTAAACACATATTCTGCAAACACATAGAAACACAAAATGTTAATGTTTATCTTATCACATAGGCTCTTCTTCGGCAAATCCACCGACACTAAGGCGCCAACACAGGGCTCGGTTACTGTGGCTACGAGGCCACCCAAGAGACGGCGTCTTGAGGCAGAAGCTCCAGCACCAGCATCACCACCCCAATGGCGCATCTCCGCAGTGTCGGCCATGCCACCACTAGCTCTATTGGCCAGCCCACAAAGTGAGGAGCCACAATCCCCTCAGTTGTCTGGTGAGTAAACATAACAATTACGTGGAAATAAGTTAACAAACAGTGGGGTAGATTTATTAACCTGGAGAAGGCATAAGGAAGTGAAAAAACACTGATATGTGCAAGGTGATAAAGGCAGCAGTACAAAATAAACACAAATGTTAATTTACATATTGGAGCTGTTTGCCTTGTGCCTTTATCACCTTGCACATATCACTGTTTTTTTAATTCCTTATGCCTTCTCCTGGTTTATACATCTGCACCGTTAGTGCAGAGCAAAACATTTAACACAAATGACCAGTCATCCTTGTAATAATCAACAACAACAACCACATGGTGTTAAGGTATTTTTAGATGGTTAATTGTCAGATGTGATGTTGGCCATATCAACACATTTGTTTGACATAATTTTTTCCGAAAATAACCAACATAAATGTTAAGTCTCATCCAATTGTTTTGCATGGCCAACATCACCAGTTCTAAACATAGGGCACCTTAATACTTTTTCACCCATTGTTAATGTGTACATTTTAGACCACTATATTTGTTAACGTTTTGGGCAGACCACTGACTGGCTTGAACAATGTATGAGTGTATTGGTCAACACATTTATTGTATTGTGTGTGTTGTTCCAAAGGAAGCTTCATACCCAATATGTAAATGTAGTAATTTGTATTTGTTAGAGTTCTTCGTGTTTAAACATTAATTATGGCTCAGAATCCAACTATTCCCACAAACTTTAAACAAATGAGTAGTGAACGTTAGAAGCCACATATTTTTAAAAAAAAGGTGAACAACATAGTTAAGTTGAGGCCACAATCTATTTAGCAATTACAACATTAATATTAAGAAGTAATGCATGTTGACGTAAAGCTATAGTAAGACCAATGCTACATATTTACTAAATAGTGGCTGTCTTCAACCCCATACAGACCCACCCATCATCACCGAGGATGCCCAGCAGGAACGTGACCAGGAGACCTTCACACTCCACCTGCAGCCCATCGATCCGACCCAGCCAACCACGCCGCAGGACATACCCCAACCACCCCAAACATCACACAGCCCCCAATTGACCACAACACAAGTGGACACACAAATGGGCCCTGAGTTTTGGACCCGTTGGTCCACACAACAGGCGCAATACTGCGCAAGCCTCAACACCCACAGCCAATACCTGTCAAGTCTGCCCCATCATCTGCCTAGACTGAGTCGCAACTCAGGCAGACTTATAGTGCAGGTGGGCAGAATCGCAAACTCCATGGAGCAGATGAGGGCAGACAACAGCCAAATGCAATCAAACCTCCAACGCATCTTGGATGAACAACAGCGGCAGCAACAATCACTCATCCAGATCATCCAACACAACCAAATGATAAATGAGAACCTATCACGAATGATAGCAAACACTGCCGCTAATACGCAGCTCACAGCAAGCTTGAACAATCTTAGTCAAAGCCTAAGTGTGTTGGCATCACACCATGTGACATCGAGCTCGGGGACAACTACACCAAGCCACACCCCAGTTCAATCCCCAGTTCGACGCTCAAGTCGAACCCGCACCAACGAGCCAGCACAATCCTCGGCACCCAGCACACAAAAAAAACACAAATAATAATGCGTGCACAGAATATGGTGACCAATAAAATGTTTTTTTTTTTTGTTTTTTTTTTCATAAATTCGTGTGTTAAAATAAAAAAATTGTTAACACGGAATATGTGTATTGTTTAATTGGCTCCACGAACCACCTCCACATTAGTGTCTTGGGCCAGATGTGTATTGGTATAAATATATTGCCTGCCCCTAGGTGTCCTCAGCTCAACGTGGCAGCAAGATCACATAAAGTTACCCTGACTGCATGCCACTACGACTCCAGGGTAGGGAAGCAGAGAGAGGCATCTATGTAGCCATCCAAGACATCCAAAACCTGAGTGGACATTCCAAAATTAAAGGTGAGTGTCATGACCTGTAAGCAATACAATACTGTGTTCTATTACATTACAGAAGCACCACTTAGACGTAGACGTGTATGTATGTTTTAACTCACCTGAATTACATATTTCTAAAAGGTGGCCTGTGAGATACTAATGACATCGCTAGTCACAGGCTGGAAGCTGCCAGTAGACATAAAGTGCAACACAGGCAGGAGTTTGTGCAGGCCTGAGACAGAGCGAGAGCGTGCTGTCTCAGGGTCTAGGTTCAGTTTGACCAGGTCATACAGAGGGAAAATGTTATTTACATTTAGTCTGAGCATCTGTATAACATGTTCATCAGCAAATTTGTTATCGTTTAAACGCCCACTAAAACAACAAGCCATGGCCAGCCTACGCGGAACATGTACAACCTGCTTACCCTGTTGATTTTTCTGGCCTGGGTTTATTGTAGCCTCATGGAGCAGTGTCAGGTATCCCCCAGCAAACAAGACAGCAGTACTTCACACAGTAGCAGCCATTTCAGATTGAGAGTGGTGAAAAATGTGTTTGGGCCCCTTTTAAAGGTCCAAAAAGTCAGGTGTGACTAATGTAGAATTGGCAACACATGTAAACACGCTTCTCAAAAGCAGGTCTACTTTTTTTTAGGCTTTTTGTACGATTAGTATTTTTTCACGGCCGCACATGCATTTTCACGCAAGAGATTTCAAATACGAATGGTTAGTTAGTAAATGACCGTGTTCAATACCTAAACAGACGCGTTTGACCGATGGTGTATTCATTCGTATTTTTACTACACAGCCGTAATAACAATACGAATGCCCTCATCACTGCCGTGATTTGTGCTTAGTAAATTCCCGAGATGACACTTTGAAGAAAAAACACCAACTCGGTGAAAATCTGGAGCTTAGTAAATATACCCCAATATCTTAGAATTCAGAGATCTCGGTTACATATATCTGCGCTAATGTATGTGTAAGCCCCCAAGCCGCATCAAGGCCTCTCTGTATATATATTGGGGGTCCCTAGCGCTATATCTAGGTGCAGGGTGCGGTACCCCAAAAAATCAGCATAAGCCAGACAGCCCCGGGCAGCATACCAGTGAAAAAACTATAGTGTTAATAAATTAGTGTTA
Organism: Pseudophryne corroboree; assembly: GCF_028390025.1. Classification (NCBI taxonomy): domain Eukaryota; kingdom Metazoa; phylum Chordata; class Amphibia; order Anura; family Myobatrachidae; genus Pseudophryne; species Pseudophryne corroboree. The sequence continues at coordinate 24,996,953 of NC_086444.1, read as the reverse complement.
AGAAGCAGAAGCTATAAAGAAGGTGATACAAAAATCAGATGTAATTAAAATAAGAAATAGTGTTGAAGAAATTAGTATGTGATAAGTGTTAATGTGATGGTATGCCACACTACAGCCATCCAGATCTGCCAGTCCAGGGGCACCACACCTCACACCTCCATTACCCCAATCTGGGTCTATGATTAACCAGCAAGGAGCCACATGATAATGGCTCCCTGCTACAGTATCTCTAAGCTAAGAGCTACCTACCTTGGAGCAACCCCATAATGCTCCATGTGGCATGTCAGGGCCTGCACCTCCTCCTAATGCAGGAACCTCTCTGCCTCTCACAACAAGCAGATATATGTAACCAAGATCTCTGAATTCTAAGATATTGTATGGGATTTATGGGTGGGATGTACTATCCTTCGCCTCCGTGTTAAGTGCCGTTTTCTCTCCGTTCACACTCACCGCTCCGCTGCCCGCCGCTGCCCCTTTAACTCCCCCGTCTGCTTTCTTATTTCCCTCTCCCTCCTCCTCACCGCAGCAGCCACAGAGTTCTACTATCGCAGCGCTCCCCCTGGCGGTTGGCACATGCGCACCACTCACTTTTTTTTGGGGGGGGGGCATGCGCACATAGCCTTTCTGGACGGATCCTGGAGGCTTCTTGCGCCGGAATGACCACCCATGGGTGCAATTCAGACCTGATCGCAGATGTGCTAAACTTAGCACATCTCCAATCAGTCACACTGACATGCGGGGGGACACCCAGCACGGCGCTAGTCCGCCCCGCATGTCAGGCCCTGCCCCCCCACACACACACACACACGCACACACAAGTACAAAAGCATCTCACAGCGGCGATGCCTTTGTACTTGACAAGTAGCTCCCTACCTGCGCAGCTCCTGTGCTCTGGCTGGGAGCTATTTGTCGCATCCCGGGTCACAGCGGCTGCATGTGACGTCATGCAGCTGCCGCGGCCCGCCCCCCCCCCAACGGTCCGTACACGACTCCGTTGTCCAGACCGCGCCCCGCCAATGGCGTTCTAACGCCGTTGGCATGCCCCCTCCCGCCCCTGCAGTGATCCAGTCTGGATTACCCTCCATGTGCACTGCAGGTGGGGCAGATATAACACTGCACATTAATAAGGACAGGCTTTGGCAAAGTGTTTATTTAACAATCTCTGTAAGATACATAAGAGAAGTGAACACAGATCCAAAGCTGTGGATGGGCCCCGAATAAGAGCGGTCTGCACAGGATGGTAATGACACAGAGGAAACGCCAGGCACGAGGTGCAAAATGAATTCCTCCTCTTGGCATTTATAATTATTTCATGAACGAGTATTAATCTTGCCATCTTGTTTCCCAGGAATTTCATGCTGAGATCAGTGCACGGGGGAAGGTTCTCCATAAAGGAATGTGTGCAGATTGCCGGAGTGTTGCATCATGGGAGAGTCCTGGGCTGTATAATTATTTGTAGTAATTCAGCTGGTGTGTTATATTGGGCCACAGTGTTGCTGCACGTGATGTGTTTCTCATAGCTAAAGAAGCCCACTCTCCCCATTCCTGCTTAGCGTTTGGTGTCTTCCCTCATGACCCCTTCTCTTGTGTCCAGGAACCTGTGCAATTGTGACCTCTACAATGAAGGGACCAAGGGGGTCATTCAGACCTGATCACACGCTAGCATTTTTTGCAGTGCTGCGATCAGGTCAGAACTGCGCATGCGTATGCATCGCAAGCAAAGCGGATCGTTGCTGTGCGATGGATTTAACGAAGAATTTATTTGCACAGCCGATCGCAAGGAGATTGACAGGAAGAAGGCGTTTGTGGGTGGCAACTGACCGTTTTCTGGGAGTGGTTGGAAAAACGCAGGCGTGTCCAAGCGTTTGCAGGGCGGGTGTCTGACGTCAATTCCGGCCCCGGACAAGCTGAAGTGATCGCAGCGGCTGAGTAAGTCCTGGGCAACTCATAAACTGCACAAAAATTTTTTGTACCGCTCGGCTGCACATGCGATCGCACACTTGCAAAGCAAAAATACACTCCCCTATAGGCGGCGACTATTTGCTCGCAGCGCTGCAAAAAATAGCTAGCGAGCGATCAGGTCTGAATTAAGGCCCCAAGACCCAAAACCAGGCTTAGTGAAGCATCCTGCTAGCATGGTCACACCCCCTCCAAACACTCAGCAGCTGACTCGGGACCCCACCAGGCTCTTCCAACAAACCCATGCATCTACAGTTGTTCAAAATGAGCATGTCAGGCCGTGCGCATGCGGTCGCAAACGTGCGCAGCAAAGAGCTTGCAGTGGCGTATGTATAAAGCTGCACAAGAAATACCGGCAAAAGTTGCATACATGGACACTGCTGGGGTTCCTCAAACAATCTAGGAAAACTGGGATATGTCCATGTTGAAGTCCTCTCAGTTAGGCAAGCATCAGTATGAATACAATAAAGCTGCCCCTATTGGGGAAACGGGACGGATATTGCTCAAAGTGCATACCTAACTTCTGCCGATTACGTCCTTACCAGGCGGTTGGGACAGAAGGAGGACAGAGCTGGCAGAGCACCAGGCAGATGTAGTGATGCATTCTGCTTATATTCTCCGATGCAGCCTGCTCTCCGAACCACTTCTGCTGTAAGATATTGATCAGCGTTATGCAGGTTCTGGTTGGCTCACTGGAAGATCCTGCAGAATCCCCACCTGAAGGCCCTGGGTCTAATTTTATGGGACTGGTGTGTTTGCATCTGTATTATTCATAGTAGCCTGCGGATTCTGACACAGTATACAGCTAGCACCCTCAGAGCATCCTGTATACTCGTTCTTATATCACGCTAGATATTAAGATGTAAGCTGGGTTGGCACACAAGTGGGTAGTCCGCAGAAGGTAGGGCACAGAAGGACGTAGGCTGGGCTGGTACACAATGCACAATGGTAGTCTGATATAGGCCACGTCAACACACAAGTGGCAACAGGAGCAGAGCTAGTCAAATACTCAAGCAAAGGCTTCAATGACAGTGTGGCTATTTATAGGCCCAAACAGAAAGGAAGACTGAAGATGGATTCTTCCTTGGTATTACTGGCCATCTTGGATAAGGGCAAGCTTAAGAGTAAGTGCAATAATAAGGCTTCCTCCATTGTTTGCAAGGTTGAGGGAATCATGTTACAAAGTACCTACAAGTACATACCTCCCAATTTCAGCAGGAGAGCACTGCTTTTCAGGAACTGTTCTACCCATGGGCCACAATGTCACGCATATGGGGTGGTGGTTGGGGTGCGTCCCGCCCAGTATCTGACTGGGGCATGAAGGGCCCACCGGAGGATTGCAGTGGTAAGGGCCCATGTTTAAGGGGGTGGCCAGTCTCCAGATGGGGTGTTGCCAGCCACCACATTGGTTTGCCGAACCAGTGCATGGGATGGGCCCTTGATAAATAAATATATATATATATATATATATATATGCAATATCGGATAGGCACTCACCCTTCCTTGTGAATGGAGCCCCGGTGCCTTCTGGAAACAGTAACACATCCAGCGATTCCTAGCATGCAGTGGCACTCAGGGACAGACTCGTGGATAATTCAAACCAAACAGTGTTTAATCCATATCAAAGCAGAAAAGTTCCATCCAACGTTTCGGGGTGCGAACACCCCTTTGTCAAGGTGACTTCTTACATGTTCACCTTGACAAAGGGGTGTTCGCACCCCGAAACGTTGGATGGAGTCTGTCCCTGAGTGCCACTGCATGCTAGGAATCGCTGGATATATATATATATATAAAATACTGCTAGTGCTTGCATGATAATGTACCAGAGCAATATCAGAAATGCACTGTAGAAAATACTCCATAGTTCTATGCAGTATAAGGTAACGTGTATAATTCAAGTGCACAGTCTGGAGCCTGAACCCTAGAGGAGGAGGAAGTGGCGGCAGTAGGGCCGGCCGGGGGTCTCCCCTGTACCCCTGTGGGCCAGTCCAACCCTGACCCCCGTCGCCTTCTGGTCTGCATAGAGGAATGGGGACCGTCTTCCTGATTGTAGGCAGGTATACAATTACATGAAATAAACTGTATAGATCACCCTACCCAAAAGAGTATACACTCTAAGAGGGGTTGGGAATATAGTAAATGGGGCACCTACTGGACAAGAAACTCAGTCATCCAACTACACGCATGGAGAACCTCATTAATTATTGTTCTCATAGATAGATTTCCCAAGACACGGCAATAAAAATAAGAATTTACTCACCGGTAATTCTATTTCTCTGACGTCCTAGTGGATGCTGGGAACTCCGTAAGGACCATGGGGAATAGACGGGCTCCGCAGGAGACTGGGCACTCTAAAGAAAAGATTAGGTACTATCTGGTGTGCACTGGCTCCTCCCTCTATGCCCCTCCTCCAGACCTCAGTTAGAATCTGTGCCCGGCTCGAGCTGGTTGCACACTAGGGGCTCTCCTGAGCCTCTAGTAAAGAAAGTATTTATTAGGTTTTTTATTTTCAGTGAGATCTGCTGGCAACAGACTCACTGCTACGAGGGACTTAGGGGAGAGAAGCGAACCTACCTGCTTGCAGCTAGCTTGGGCTTCTAGGCTACTGGACACCATTAGCTCCAGAGGGATCAAACACAGGCCCAGCCTCGGTCGTCCGGTCCCGGAGCCACGCCGCCGTCCCCCTTGCAGAGCCAGAAGCAAGAAGAACGTCCTGGAAATCGGCGGCTGAAGACTCCGGTCTTCATTAAGGTAGCGCACAGCACTGCAGCTGTGCGCCATTGCTCCCTATGCACATCACATACTCCGGTCACTGATGGGTGCAGGGCGCTGGGGGGGGGGGGGGGGCCTGGGCTGCAATTAGAGTACCTTAAATTGGCAAAACAACACATAATATAGTCTAATAAACTATATATGTGTAAAAATCCCCTGCCATAATATTAATAAAAGAGCGGGAGAAGCCCGCCGAAAAAGGGGCGGGGCTATCTCCCTCAGTACACTGGCGCCATTTCCTCTTCACAGCTCCGCTGGAAGACAGCTCCCCAGGCTCTCCCCTGCAGTTTCCAGGCTCAAAGGGTAAAAAAGAGAGGGGGGGGGGGGGGGGCACTAAATTTAGGCGCAAAACTGTATTGTATAGCTGCTATAGGGAAAATCACTTTCTGTAATAGTGTAAATCCCTGTTTATATAGCGCTGTGGTGTGTGCTGGCATACTCTCTCTCTGTCTCCCCAAAGGACTTTGTGGGGTCCTGTCCTCAGTCAGAGCATTCCCTGTGTGTGTGCGGTGTGTCGGTACAGCTGTGTCGACATGTTTGATGAGGAGGCTTATGTGGAGGCGGAGCAGGTGCCGATAAATGTGATGTCACCCCCTGCGGGGTCGACACCAGAGTGGATGGATATGTGGAAGGTATTAACCGACAGTGTCAACTCCTTACATAAAAGGTTCGATGACATAACAGCTGTGGGACAGCCGGCTTCTCAGCCAGTGCCTGCCCAGGCGTCTCAAAGGCCATCAGGGGCTCAAAAACACCCGCTACCTCAGATGGCAGACACAGATGTCGACACGGAGTCTGACTCCAGTGTCGACGAGGATGAGACATATACACAATCCACAAGGGGCATCCGTTGCATGATTACGGCAATAAAAAATGTGTTGCACATTTCTGACATTAACCCAGGTACCACTAAAAAGTAGAGATGAGCGGGTTCGGTTCCTCGGAATCCGAACCCCCCCGAACTTCAGCCTTTTTACACGGGTCCGAGGCAGACTCGGATCTTCCCGCCTTGCTCGGTTAACCCGAGCGCGCCCGAACGTCATCATCCCGCTGTCGGATTCTCGCGAGGCTCGTATTCTATCGCGAGACTCGGATTCTATATAAGGAGCCGCGCGTCGCCGCCATTTTCACACGTGCATTGAGATTGATAGGGAGAGGACGTGGCTGGCGTCCTCTCCGTTAGAATAGATAGAGACACTTGAGTTGATTTACTACTAACTTAGTAATTTTGGGGAGCATTAGGAGTACTCAGAGTGCAAAGTTTTGCTGATAGTTACTTAGTGACCACCACCAGTTTTATTTATTATTTAATATAATCCGTTCTCTGCCTGAAAAAAAACGATACACAGTCACATACCATATTTGTGCTCAGCCTCAGTGTGCTGCATGATAATATCATCTATGTATATATCTGACTGTGCTGAGTGCTCACTGCTCACACAGCTGAATTGTGGGGGAGACTGGGGTGCAGTTATAGCAGGAGTACAGTGCACACTTTTGCTGCCAGTGTGACTGACCAGTGACCACCAGTATATTGTCTGCCTGAAAAAGTTAAACACTCCTGTGGTGTTTTTTTTTTTTTATTCTATAAACGCATTCTGCTGACAGTGTCCAGCAGGTCCGTCATTCATTATATTATATAAATATTTACCTGCAGTAGTGTTATATTTTTTTTGTTCATCTCTATCATCTTTATCATCTCTATATTAGCAGACGCAGTACGGTAGTCCACGGCTGTGGCTACCTCTGTGTCGTCAGTGCTCGTCCATAATTGTATACCTACCTGTGGTGGGTTTTTTTTTTCTATCTTCTTCATACTAGTAGTTTAGGAGTCTGCTGACAGTGTCCAGCAGGTCCGTCATTATATTATATATACCTGCAGTAGTGATATATATATATTTTTATATCATTATCATCTCTATACTAGCAGACGCAGTACGGTAGTCCACGGCTGTAGCTACCTCTGTGTCGTCAGTGCTCGTCCATAATTGTATACCTACCTGTGGTGGGGGTTTTTTTTTCTATCTTCTTCATACTAGTAGTTTAGGAGTCTGCTGACAGTGTCCAGCAGGTCCGTCATTATATTATATATACCTGCAGTAGTGATATATATATATTTTTTATATCATTATCATCTCTATACTAGCAGACGCAGTATGGTAGTCCACGGCTGTAGCTACCTCTGTGTCGTCAGTGCTCGTCCATAATTGTATACCTATCTGTGGTGGGTTTTTTTTTCTATCTTCTTCATACTAGTAGTTTAGGAGTCTGCTGACAGTGTCCAGCAGGTCCGTCATTATATTATATATACCTGCAGTAGTGATATATATATATTTTATATCATTATCATCTCTATACTAGCAGACGCAGTACGGTAGTCCACGGCTGTAGCTACCTCTGTGTCGTCAGTGCTCGTCCATAATTGTATACCTACCTGTGGTGGGGTTTTTTTTTCTATCTTCTTCATACTAGTAGTTTAGGAGTCTGCTGACAGTGTCCAGCAGGTCCGTCATTATATTATATATACCTGCAGTAGTGATATATATATATTTTTATATCATTATCATCTCTATACTAGCAGACGCAGTACGGTAGTCCACGGCTGTAGCTACCTCTGTGTCGTCAGTGCTCGTCCATAATTGTATACCTACCTGTGGTGGGTTTTTTTTTTCTATCTTCTTCATACTAGTAGTTTAGGAGTCTGCTGACAGTGTCCAGCAGGTCCGTCATTATATTATATATACCTGCAGTAGTGATATATATATATTTTTTATATCATTATCATCTCTATACTAGCAGACGCAGTACGGTAGTCCACGGCTGTAGCTACCTCTGTGTCGTCAGTCACTCGTCATCCATAAGTATACTAGTATCCATCCATCTCCATTGTTTACCTGAGGTGCCTTTTAGTTGTGCCTATTAAAATATGGAGAACAAAAATGTTGAGGTTCCAAAAATAGGGAAAGATCAAGATCCACTTCCACCTCGTGCTGAAGCTGCTGCCACTAGTCATGGCCGAGACGATGAAATTCCATCAACGTCGTCTGCCAAGGCCGATGCCCAATGTCATAGTACAGAGCATGTAAAATCCAAAACACAAAATATCAGTAAAAAAAGGACTCAAAAATCTAAAATAAAATCGTCGGAGGAGAAGCGTAAACTTGCCAATATGCCATTTACCACACGGAGTGGCAAGGAACGGCTGAGGCCCTGGCCTATGTTCATGGCTAGTGGTTCAGCTTCACATGAGGATGGAAGCACTCAGCCTCTCGCTAGAAAAATTAAAAGACTTAAGCTTTGCGTTCTTCGAAATCACAAATCCACAAGGAGAGTCCAATTGTGTCGGTTGCGATGCCTGACCTTCCCAATACTGGACGTGAAGAGCATGCGCCTTCCACCATTTGCACGCCCCCTGCAAGTGCTGGAAGGAGCACCCACAGTCCAGTTCCTGATAGTCAGATTGAAGATGTCAGTGTTGAAGTACACCAGGATGAGGAGGATATGGGTGCTGCTGGCGCTGGGGTGGAAATTGACAAGGAGGATTCTGATGGTGAGGTGGTTTGTTTAAGTCAGGCACCCGGGGAGACACCTGTTGTCCGTGGGAGGAATATGGCCATTGACATGCCTGGTGAAAATACCAAAAAAATCAGCTCTTCGGTGTGGAAGTATTTCAACAGAAATGCGGACAACAGGTGTCAAGCCGTGTGTTGCCTTTGTCAAGCTGTAATAAGTAGGGGTAAGGACGTTAACCACCTCGGAACATCCTCCCTTATACGTCACCTGCAGCGCATTCATCATAAGTCAGTGACAAGTTCAAAAACTTTGGGCGACAGCGGAAGCAGTCCACTGACCAGTAAATCCCTTCCTCTTGTAACCAAACTCACGCAAACCACCCCACCAACTCCCTCAGTGTCAATTTCCTCCTTCCCCAGGAATGCCAATAGTCCTGCAGGCCATGTCACTGGCAATTCTGACGAGTCCTCTCCTGCCTGGGATTCCTCCGATGCATCCTTGAGTGTAACGCCTACTGCTGCTGGCGCTGCTGTTGTTGCTGCTGGGAGTCGATGGTCATCCCAGAGGGGAAGTCGTAAGACCACTTTTACTACTTCCACCAAGCAATTGACTGTCCAACAGTCCTTTGCGAGGAAGATGAAATATCACAGCAGTCATCCTGCTGCAAAGCTGATAACTGAGGCCTTGGCATCCTGGGCGGTGAGAAACGTGGTTCCGGTATCGATCATTACTGCAGAGTCAACTATAGACTTGTTTGAGGTACTGTGTCCCCGGTACCAAATACCATCTAGGTTCCATTTCTCTAGGCAGGCGATACCGAAAATGTACACAGACCTCAGAAAAAGACTCACCAGTGTCCTAAAAAATGCAGTTGTACCCAATGTCCACTTAACCACGGACATGTGGACAAGTGGAGCAGGGCAGACTCAGGACTATATGACTGTGACAGCCCACTGGGTAGATGTATTGACTCCCGCCGCAAGAACAGCAGCGGCGGCACCAGTAGCAGCATCTCGCAAACGCCAACTCTTTCCTAGGCAGGCTACGCTTTGTATCACCGCTTTCCAGAATACGCATACAGCTGAAAACCTCTTACGGCAACTGAGGAAGATCATTGCAGAATGGCTTACCCCAATTGGACTCTCCTGTGGATTTGTGGCATCGGACAACGCCAGCAATATTGTGTGTGCATTAAATCTGGGCAAATTCCAGCACGTCCCATGTTTTGCACATACCTTGAATTTGGTGGTGCAGAATTATTTAAAAAACGACAGGGGCGTACAAGAGATGCTGTCGGTGGCCAGAAGAATTGCGGGACACTTTCAGCGTACAGGCACCACGTACAGAAGACTGGAGCAACACCAAAAACGCCTGAACCTGCCCTGCCATCATCTGAAGCAAGAAGTGGTAACGAGGTGGAATTCAACCCTCTATATGCTTCAGAGGTTGGAGGAGCAGCAAAAGGCCATTCAAGCCTATACAACTGACCACGATATAGGAGGTGGAATGCACCTGTCTCAAGCGCAGTGGAGAATGATTTCAACGTTGTGCAAGGTTCTGCAACCTTTTGAACTTGCCACACGTGAAGTCAGTTCAGACACTGCCAGCCTGAGTCAGGTCATTCCCCTCATCAGGCTTTTGCAGAAGAAGCTGGAGACATTGAAGGAGGAGCTAACACTGAGCGATTCCGCTAGGCATGTGGGACTTGTGGATGGAGCCCTTAATTCGCTTAACAAGGATTCACGGGTGGTCAATCTGTTGAAATCAGAGCACTACATTTTGGCCACCGTGCTCGATCCTAGATTTAAAACCTACGTTGTATCTCTCTTTCCGGCAGACACAAGTCTGCAGGGGTTCAAAGAACTGCTGGTGAGAAAATTGTCAAGTCAAGCGGAACGCGACCTGTCAACATCTCCTCCTTCACATTCTCCCGCAACTGGGGGTGCGAGGAAAAGGCTCAGAATTCCGAGCCCACCCGCTGGCGGTGATGCAGGGCAGTCTGGAGCGACTGCTGATGCTGACATCTGGTCCGGACTGAAGGACCTGCCAACGATTACGGACATGTCGTCTACTGTCACTGCATATGATTCTCTCACCATTGAAAGAATGGTGGAGGATTATATGAGTGACCGCATCCAAGTAGGCACGTCAGACAGTCCGTACGTATACTGGCAGGAAAAAGAGGCAATTTTGGAGGCCCTTGCACAAACTGGCTTTATTCTACCTAAGTTGCCCTCCCACAAGTGTGTACTCCGAAAGAGTGTTTAGTGCCGCCGCTCACCTTGTCAGCAATCGGCGTACGAGGTTACTTCCAGAAAATGTGGAGAAGATGATGTTCATTAAAATGAATTATAATCAATTCCTCCATGGAGACATTCACCAGCAGCAATTGCCTCCACAAAGTACACAGGGAGCTGTGATGGTGGATTCCAGTGGGGACGAATTGATAATCTGTGAGGAGGGGGATGTACACGGTGATGAATCGGAGGATGATGATGAGGTGGACATCTTGCCTCTGTAGAGCCAGTTTGTGCAAGGAGAGATTAATTGCTTCTTTTTTGGTGGGGGTCCAAACCAACCCGTCATTTCAGTCACAGTCGTGTGGCAGACCCTGTCACTGAAATGATGGGTTGGTTAAAGTGTGCATGTCCTGTTTATACAACATAAGGGTGGGTGGGAGGGCCCAAGGACAATTCCATCTTGCACCTCTTTTTTCTTTCATTTTTCTTTGCGTCATGTGCTGTTTGGGGAGTGTTTTTTGGAAGGGCCATCCTGCGTGACACTGCAGTGCCACTCCTAGATGGGCCAGGTGTTTGTGTCGGCCACTAGGGTCGCTTATCTTAATCACACAGCTACCTCATTGCGCCTCTTTTTTTTCTTCTTTGCATCATGTGCTGTTTGGGGAGTATTTTTTGGAAGGGCCATCCTGCGTGACACTGCAGTGCCACTCCTAGATGGGCCAGGTGTTTGTGTCGGCCACTAGGGTCACTTATCTTAGTCACACAGCTACCTCATTGCGCCTCTTTTTTTTCTTCTTTGCGTCATGTGCTGTTTGGGGAGTATTTTTTGGAAGGGCCATCCGGCCTGACACTGCAGTGCCACTCCTAGATGGGCCAGGTGTTTGTGTCGGCCACTAGGGTCGCTTAGCTTACTCACACAGCTACCTCATTGCGCCTCTTTTTTTCTTTGCGTCATGTGCTGTTTGGGGAGTGTTTTTTGGAAGGGCCATCCTGCGTGACACTGCAGTGCCACTCCTAGATGGGCCAGGTGTTTGTGTCGGCCACTTGGGTCGCTGAGCTTAGTCACACAGCTACCTCATTGCGCCTCTTTTTTTCTTTGCGTCATGTGCTGTTTGGGGAGTGTTTTTTGGAAGGGCCATCCTGCGTGACACTGCAGTGCCACTCCTAGATGGGCCAGGTGTTTGTGTCGGCCACTTGGGTCGCTGAGCTTAGTCATCCAGCGACCTTGGTGCAAATTTTAGGACTAAAAATAATATTGTGAGGTGTGAGGTGTTCAGAATAGACTGAAAATGAGTGGAAATTATGGTTATTGAGGTTAATAATACTTTGGGATCAAAATGACCTCCAAATTCTATGATTTAAGCTGTTTTTTAGGGTTTTTTGAAAAAAACACCCGAATCCAAAACACACCCGAATCCGACAAAAAAAAATTCGGTGAGGTTTTGCCAAAACGCGTTCGAACCCAAAACACGGCCACGGAACCGAACCCAAAACCAAAACACAAAACCCGAAAAATTTCCGGTGCACATCTCTACTAAAAAGGGTATTATGTTTGGGGAGAAAAAGCAACCAGTGGTTTTTCCCCCATCAGATGAGTTGAATGAAGTGTGTGAAGAAGCGTGGGCTTCCCCCGATAAGAAACTAGTGATTTCTAAAAAGTTACTGATGGCGTACCCTTTTCCGCCAGAGGACAGGTTACGCTAGGAGACATCCCCGAGGGTGGATAAAGCGCTCACACGCTTGTCAAAAAAGGTGGCGCTGCCGTCTCAGGATACGGCCGCCTTAAAGGAGCCTGCGGATAGAAAGCAGGAGGCTATCCTGAATTCTGTATATACACACTCAGGTACTATACTGAGACCTGCTATTGCTTCAGCATGGATGTGCAGTGCTGCAGCAGCGTGGTCTGATTCCCTGTCTGATAACATTGATTCCCTTGACAGGGACACTATATTGCTAACCATAGAGCATATTAAAGACGTAGTCTTATCTATGAGAGATGCACAGAGGGATATTTGCCGGCTGGCATCTAGAATAAATGCAATGTCCATCTCTGCCAGGAGAGTATTATGGACTCGGCAGTGGACAGGTGATGCGGATTCTAAAAGACACATGGAGGTTTTACCTTACAAGGGTGAGGAATTGTTTGGGGATGGTCTCTCGGACCTCGTTTCCACAGCAACAGCTGGGAAGTCGACATTTTTACCTCAGGTTCCCTCACAGCCTAAGAAAGCACCGTATTATCAGGTACAGTCCTTTCAGCCCCAGAAAGGCAAGCGGGTTAAAGGCGCGTCCTTTCTGCCCAGAGGCAGGGGTAGAGGGAAAAAGCTGCACCATACAGCCAGTTCCCAAGAACAAAAATCCTCCCCTGCTTCCACTAAATCCACCGCATGACGCTGGGGCTCCACTGGTGGAGCCAGGTGCGGTGGGGGCCCGTCTCCGGAACTTCAGCGACCGGTGGGTTCGCTCACAGGTGGATCCCTGGGTTCTACAAGTGGTATCTCAGGGATACAAGCTGGAATTCGAGACGTCTCCCCCTCGCCGTTACCTCAAATCAGCCTTGCCAGCCACTCCCCCGGACAGGGAGGTAGTGCTGGCGGCAATTCACAAGCTGTACCTCCAGCAGGTGATAATAAAAGTTCCCCTCCTTCAAGAGGGACGGGGTTACTATTCCACAATGTTTGTGGTACCGAAACCAGACGGTTCGGTGAGACCCATTCTAAATTTGAAATCCTTGAACACTTATATAAGGAGATTCAAGTTCAAAATGGAATCGCTCAGGGCGGTTATTGCAAGCCTGGAAGAAGGGGATTACATGGTATCACTGGACATCAAGGATGCTTACCTGCATGTCCCCATTTACCCACCTCACCAGGTGTACCTCCGTTTTGTGGTACAAGACTGCCATTACCAATTCCAGACGTTGCCGTTTGGTCTGTCCACGGCACTGAGGGTATTTACCAAAGTAATGGCCGAAATGATGATACTCCTTCGAAAGAAGGGAGTTATAATTATCCCATACTTGGACGATCTCCTTATAAAGGCGAGGTCCAGGGAGACGTTGTTGGTCGGAGTAGCACTATCTCAGGAAGTGCTACAACAGCACGGCTGGATTCTGAATATTCCAAAGTCGCAGCTGGTTCCTACGACGCGTCTGCTGTTCCTGGGTATGATTCTGGACACAGAACAGAAGTAGGTGTTTCTCCCGGAGGAGAAGGCCAAGGAGTTGTCATCTCTGGTCAGAGACCTCCTGAAACCAAAACAGGTGTCGGTGCATCACTGCACGCGAGTCCTGGGAAAGATGGTAGCTTCTTACGAGGCAATTCCATTCGGCAGGTTCCATGCAAGGATCTTTCAGTGGGATCTGTTAGACAAGTGGTCCGGATCGCATCTTCAGATGCATCGGCTGATCACCCTGTCCCCGAGGGCCAGGGTGTCTCTGCTGTGGTGGCTGCAGAGTGCTCATCTTCTCAAGGGCCGCAGATTCGGCATACAGGACTGGGTCCTGGTGACCACGGATGCAAGCCTCCGAGGTTGGGGGGCAGTCACTCAGGGAAGAAACTTCCAAGGACAATGGTCGAGTCAGGAGGCTTCCCTACACATAAATATTCTGGAACTAAGGGCCATTTACAATGCCCTAAGTCAGGCAAGGCCCCTGCTTCAAAACCAGCCGGTGCTGATTCAGTCAGACAACATCACGGCGGTCGCCCATGTAAACCGACAGGGCGGCACAAGAAGCAGGATGGCGATGGCAGAAGCCACAAGGATTCTCCGATGGGCGGAAAATCACGTGATAGCACTGTCAGCAGTGTTCATTCCGGGAGTGGACAACTGGGAAGCAGACTTCCTCAGCAGGCACGACCTCCACCCGGGAGAGTGGGGACTTCATCCAGAAGTCTTCCAACTGATTGTAAACCGTTGGGAAAGGCCACAGGTGGACATGATGGCGTCCCGCCTAAACAAAAAGCTAAAAAGATATTGCGCCAGGTCAAGGGACCCTCAGGCGATAGCTGTGGACGCTCTAGTGACACCGTGGGTGTACCAGTCGGTTTATGTGTTCCCTCCTCTTCCTCTTATACCAAAGGTGCTGAGGATAATAAGAAAGAGAGGAGTAAGAACTATACTCATCGTTCCGGATTGGCCAAGAAGGACTTGGTACCCGGAACTGCAAGAAATGATCTCAGAGGACCCTTGGCCTCTGCCTCTCAGACAGGACCTGCTACAGCAGGGGCCCTGTCTGTTCCAAGACTTACCGCGGCTGCGTTTGACGGCATGGCGGTTGAACGCCGGATCCTGATGGAAAAGGGCATTCCGGTTGAAGTCATTCCTACGCTGATAAAAGCTAGGAAAGATGTGACAGCAAAGCATTATCACCGCATATGGCGAAAATATGTTGCTTGGTGTGAGGCTATGAAGGCCCCTCAGAAGAATTTCAGCTGGGTCGTTTTCTGCACTTCCTACAGTCAGGAGTGACTATGGGCCTAAAATTGGGTTCCATTAAAGTCCAGATTTCGGCCCTGTCTATTTTCTTTCAAAAAGAACTGGCTTCACTGCCTGAAGTTCAGACGTTTGTTAAGGGAGTGCTGCACATTCAGCCTCCTTTTGTGCCCCCGGTGGCACCTTGGGATCTCAACGTTGTGTTGGATTTCCTAAAATCACATTGGTTTGAGCCACTTCAGACCGTGGAATTAAAATATCTCACGTGGAAAGTGGTCATGCTTTTGGCCTTGGCTTCGGCTAGGCGGGTGTCAGAATTGGCGGCTTTGTCCTGTAAAAGCCCCTATCTGATCTTCCATATGGACAGAGCAGAATTGAGGACGCGTCCCCAATTCCTCCCTAAGGTGGTATCAGCGTTTCATTTGAACCAACCTATTGTGGTGCCTGCGGCTACTCAGGACTTGGAGGCCTCCAAGTTGCTGGACGTAGTCCGGGCCCTGAAAATCTATGTTTCCAGGACGGCTAGAGTCAGAAAGACTGACTCGCTGTTTATCCTGCATGCACCCAACAAGCTGGGTGCTCCTGCTTCTAAGCAGACTATTGCTCGCTGGATCTGCTCCACGATTCAACTTGCACATTCTGCGGCTGAACTGCCGCATCCTAAATCAGTAAAGACCCATTCCACGAGGAAGGTGGGCTCTTCTTGGGCGGCTGCCCGAGGGGTCTCGGCTTTACAACTTCGCCGAGCTGCTACCTGGTCGGGATCAAACACGTTTGCAAAATTCTACAAGTTTGATACCCTGGCTGGGGAGGACCTTGAGTTTGCTCATTCGGTGCTGCAGAGTCATCCGCACTCTCCCGCCCGTTTGGGAGCTTTGGTATAATCCCCATGGTCCTTACGGAGTTCCCAGCATCCACTAGGACGTCAGAGAAAATAAGAATTTACTCACCGGTAATTCTATTTCTCGTAGTCCGTAGTGGATGCTGGGCGCCCATCCCAAGTGCGGATTGTCTGCAATACTTGTATATAGTTATTGCCTAACTAAAGGGTTATTGTTCTGAGCCATCTGTTCAGTGAGGCTCAGTTGTTCTTCATACTGTTAACTGGGTATAGTTATCACGAGTTGTACGGTGTGATTGGTGTGGCTGGTATGAGTCTTACCCGGGATTCCAAATCCTTTCCTTGTTGTGTCAGCTCTTCCGGGCACAGTTTCCCTAACTGAGGTCTGGAGGAGGGGCATAGAGGGAGGAGCCAGTGCACACCAGATAGTACCTAATAATTTCTGCTTATTTCAGCGAAGGGAAATCTTTTTTCCTCCATTTTACAACTAAATTGTCCTAAGATGTCTGCATGTCGGCTTAAAGCAGTGCCGCAAGACCTTTACGCCAGACAGGGGGCTTATTATATGCGTAGAAGCGCTAACTCTGGCCCTGTCACCGACAGAAACAAAAGATCTCTGGAGACAGGACTCTGTGACACTACAGTGACATAACCGGGAGAAGGATCAGTGCAAATAATGTATCCTAACTTGTCAGTTAATCATTTAAAGATGACATGCGACCTGATGTTTCACAAGAACCAGATAAAGAGGGGACTTTCTGTGCCGCTAATGGAACTGCAGTCTGGCAGACGTCACTCTATTTAGGGATGTTCTCTGTCTGGGCTGAAAGGTTCAAATCACATTAAGGTTACTGAGACTGAATGGCGGCAAATCCTGACCTACAGTCTCACACTCAGTTACAGTATCTTCATGTCTCCGCCCACAATCACCCACCTGTACTTCTCTTCCCCCAATCACTCACCTATATGTCTCTGCCCACAATCACTCACCTGTGCACCTCTGCTTACAATCACTCACCTGTACATCCCTCTCACAATCACTCACCTTTACATCCTCTCCCAAAATCACTCACCTTTACATCCCCTCCCACAATCACTCACCTTTACATCCCCTCCCACAATCACTCACCTTTACATCCTCTGCCAAAATCACTCACCTTTACATCCCCTCCCACAATCACTCACCTTTACATCCCCTCCCACAATCACTCACCTGTACATCTCCTCCCACAGTCACTTACCTGTACATCTCTGCCCACAATCACCCACCTGTACATCTCTGCCCGCAATCACCCACCTGTACATCTCTGCCCGAAATCACTCACCTGTACTTCTCTTCCCACAATCACTCACTTGTACGTCTCTTCTCACAATCACTCACCTGTATGCCTCCGCCCACAATCTCTCACCTGTACATCCCCTCCCACAATCACTCACCTGTACATCCCCTCCCATAATCACTCACCTGTACATCTCCTCCCACAATCACTCCCTGTACATCCCCTCCCACAATCACTCACCTGTACATCTCCTCCCACAATCACTCCCTGTACATCCCCTTCCACAATTACTCACCTTTACATCTCCTCCTACAATCACTCACCTGAACGTCTCCACCCACAATCACTCACCTGTACGTCCCCTCCCACAATATCTCACCTGTACTTCTCATCCCACAATCACTTACCTGTATGCCTCTGCCCACAATCACTTACCTGTATGTCTCCGCCCACAATTGCTCACCTGTATTTCTCTTCCCACAATCGCTCACCTGTACATCTCTACCCGCAATCACTCACCTGTATTTCTCTTCCCACAATCACTCACCTGTATGTCTCCACCCACAATCACTCACCTGTACATCCCCTCCCACAATCACTCACCTGTACATCCCCTCCCATAATCACTCACCTGTACGTCTCCTTCCATAATCACTCACCTGTACATCCCCTCCCACAATCACTCACCTGTACATCCCCTCCCACAATCACTCACCTGTACGTCTCCTCCCACAATCACTCACCTGTACATCCTCTCCCACAATCACTCATCTGTACGTCTCCTCCCACAATCACTCACTTGTACATCCCCTCCCACAATCACTCACCTGTACGTTCCCTCCCACAATCACTCACCTTTACGTCCCCTCCCACAATCACTCACCTGTACGTCTCCTCCCACAATCACTCACCTGTACGTCTCCTCCCACAATCACTCACCTGTACATCTGCTCCCACAATCACTCCCCTGTACATCTACTCCCACAATCACTCACCTGTACATCCCCTCCCACAATCACTCCCCTGTACATCACGTCCCACAATCACTCACCTGTACGTCTCCTCTCACAATCACTCACCTGTACATCCCCTCCCACAACCATTCACCTTTACATTCCCTCCTACAATTACTCGCCTTTACATCCCCTCCCACAATCACTCACCTTTTCATCCCCTCCTACAATCACTTGCCTTTACATCCCCTCCCTCAGTCACTCACTTGTACATCTCCACCCACAATCACTCACCTTTACATCTCCTCCCACAATCACTCATCTGTACATCTCCTCCCACAATCACTCACCTGTACATCCCCTCCCACAACCACTCACCTTTACATCCCCTCCTCCTACAATCACTCGCCTTTACATCCCCTCCCACAATCACTCACTTGTACGTCTCCACCCACAATCACTCACCTGTACATCCCCTCCCACAATCACTCACCTGTACATCCCCTCCCACAATCACTCCTCTGTACATCACCTCCCACAATCACTCACTTGTACGTCCCCTCCCACAATCACTCACCTGTACGTCTCCTCCCACAATCACTCACCTGTACATCTGCTCCCACAATCACTCCCCTGTACATCTACTCCAACAATCACTCACCTGTACATCCCCTCCCACAATCACTCACCTGTACATCACCTCCCACAATCACTCACCTGTACGTCTCTTCTCACAATCACTCATCTGTACATCCCCTCCCACAACCACTCACCTTTACATTCCCTCCTACAATTACTCGCCTTTACATCCCCTGCCACAATCACTCACCTTTACATCCCCTCCTACAATCACTTGCCTTTACATCCCCTCCCACAGTCACTCACTTGTACGTCTCCACCCACAATCACTCACCTTTACATCTCCTCCCACAATCACTCACCTGTACATCTCCTCCCACAATCACTCACCTGTACATCCCCTCCCACAACCACTCACCTGTACATCCCCTCCCACAACCACTCACCTTTACATCCCCTCCTCCTACAATCACTCGCCTTTACATCCCCTCCCACAATCACTCACCTGTACATCCCCTCCCACAATCACTCACCTGTACATCCCCTCCCACAAACACTCCTCTGTACATAACCTCCCACAATCACTCACCTGTACATCTCCTCTCACAATCACTCACCTGTACATCCCCTCCCACACTCACACACCTGTACATCCCCTCCCACAATCACTCACCTGTACATCTCCTCCCACAATCACACCCCTGTACGTCTCCTCCCACAATCACTCACCTGTACATCCCCTACCACAATCACTCACCTGTATGTCTCCTCCCACAATCACTCCCCTTTACATCCCCTCCTACAATCACTCACCTGTACATCCCCTCCCACAATCACTCACCTGTACATTTACGCTCACAATTACTGACCTGAACAATCAATAATCTACATAATTTACTCCATATTTGCCTCAACACAAATATAGTTAATAAAACAATGAACACTGAATTCTGATGTATCCTAGTACATGTGTCCTTTATAAATACATCTGTGCGACTGTAGAATGGTAATTGTTTTATTTCACTGTTTGATTGAAGGCAGACTCCTGACCACTTACATTCTGAATAATGTATGAAGTATAATAATGTATAATGACTGTAATAATGTATAATGTATAATGGCCCGTAGGTGTACAGTATAGTACCGGATATAACTGGTGTCATGTGCATGACTTTCCACACCGAGCACAATACGGCAGATCCAATTCACTTCCCTCCACCCCAGACACCTGATCGCATGGTTACAGGACAATGAATGACAGGTAAGACACAGGTGAGACTGTCCCAGGCACTGACTGCACAGTGTGACCAGGTAAAGCCATATTATCTTATTGCCAATAAATGCGCACAACACGATGAGCTGTAAAACGCGTGGGATTGTTTCCTGACAGCCCCCAATCATCATCTTCTCTGTGAGCAAACCTCAGGGAATGGTACTGACGTGAGTGTAAGGGCATTTTATGGTGCAAGTTCTGTCTTTTTGTACTGTGCCCACGCTTCTTACGCATCTGTCTAATTTCAGACCGACGCATTTCGCACCTAAGATTCCATCCGCTTAGGGAGGCGGAACGCAGAGGGCAGACCTCATGCATTTGTGCCCTTCAGTAGGCGCACAATAAGCCCTGATGATAATCCTGTGACAGCAGCTGCTTCTGATTGGCCATCTGCCCCTGATTCCCTCCCACGCGCTAATACTACCGTAATGTGTCCGCTGCGCTCTTTTTGCATCATATAGTTTGCAATCGGTCCATGACATGAGAGCAGAATCGTGTTTGATTTATTTTTATTTTTATAAGCAAATGTATGAATTGCGGCCCTCATTCAGCTTAGATCGCTATATTGCAAAAACGCAAATTGGACGATTATCAGAAGACTGCGCATACAATGCAAACGCACAAAAGCGCATTGCGATCACCGTGCGATCGCAGCCTCAGGGAAATACGATTGCAGAGTGATTGACAGGAAATTACCATTCAAGCTACCCAGGCCAATTGGAATATGTAATCTGTCCTTTAATTGCTGTCCTGTTAAACATTGAGGCTGTAGCTGATATGGGTGTATCTGTAACGGGTGCTGGGGCAGGGCACTCCGCACACCCTGAACCCATTCACAATACTTACCTCACTGCCGGTGCTGTAGACTTTGGTGCCCGTGCTAATTTCCTGTAGATCGGCAAAGACACAGTCCCCGAATCTACTGAGGAGATCGGCTGGGAGGCGGGGGGAGGTCCTGTGGCCACTGGGCAGCTTCTTTATTGACCTAAACACTTCCCCTCCAAGTATGGGTCACGGGGGTAATTCTGAGTTGATCGCAGCAGCAAGTTTGTTAGCAGTTGGGCAAAACCATGTGCAGTGCAGGTGGGGCAGATGTAACATGTGCAGAGAGAGTTAGATTTGGGTGGGTTATATTGTTTCTGTGCAGGGTAAATACTGGCTGCTTTATTTTTACACTGCAATTTAGATTTCAGTTTGAATACGCCCCACCCAAATCTCACTCTCTCTGCACATGTTATATTTGCCCCAGCCCCCCCCTGCAGTGCACATGGGGGGTAATTCTGAGTTGATCGCAGCAGGAACTTTGTTAGCAGTTGGGCAAAACCATGTGCACTGCAGTCTGCAGGGGAGGCAGATGTAACATGTGCAGAGAGAGTTAGATTTGGGTGTGGTGTGTTCAATCTGCAATCTAAATTGCAGTGTAAAAATAAAGCAGCCAGTATTTACCCTGCACAGAAACAAAATAACCCACCCAAATCTAACTCTCTCTGCAAATGTTATATCTGCCCCCCCTGCAGTGCACATGGGCCCTCATTCCGAGTTGTTCGCTCGCAAGGCGAATGTAGCAGAGTTACACACGCTAAGCCGCCGCCTACTGGGAGTGAATCTTAGCTTCTTAAAATTGCGACCGACGTACGCGCAATATTGCGATTACAAACGAGTTAGCAGTTTCAGAGTAGCTCCAGACTTACTCTGCCTGTGCGATCATTTCAGTGCTTGTCGTTCCTGGTTGACGTCACAAACACACCCAGCGTTCGCCCAGGCACTCCCACCGTTTCCCCGGCCACTCCTGCGTTTTTTCCGGAAACGGTAGCGTTTTCAGCCACACGCCCCTGAAACGCCGTGTATCCGCCCAGTAACACCCATTTCCTGTCAATCACATTACGATCGCCGGAGCGAAGAAAAAGCCGTGAGTAAAAATACTTTCTTCATAGTAAAGTTACTTGGCGCAGTCGCAGTGCGAACATTGCGCATGCGTACTAAGCGGATTTTCACTGCGATGCGATGAAAAATACCGAGCGAACAACTCGGAATGAGGGCCATGGTTTTGCCCAATTGCTAACAAACTTGCTGCTGCGATCAACTCAGAATTAGGCCCCATATCAGTACAATGCTACTTCTGCTTCTCCCTGTAAAATGTAAATGAAACAGATCTATGTTAATATGTTAAACATAATATGTTACTAATTAATTCCACTCGTCTACCAGAGAACATCAATATAAAACCGTCTTGGATAAAGTGCGTAAAGCACCTGCGGACATGACACAACACCGCATTGTTACACAATGGAGCTAAGCGGAGTGCTGACGCACTTCTGTAAGGAGACATAGGGTCTAATTCAGACTGGAATTCTGCTGCGGCAGCGTACGTAGTCCGAAGCCCGGTGAAGTGTGCGCATGCGCAGGAAGCCGCACTACCCGTGCGCACACAGTGAGATACAACAGCACCTCACTTGTGCGATCGCCTCTGCCTGAGTGACAGACAGAGGCGGGGCGGGAGGGGGCGTGTCAGTGGCGTTGCGGTGGAGTTGGGAGGGTGCGGCCCCGACAACGCAGGCTGCGTAGGCAGAGAGCTACTTGACAGACGTGAAAGCATCGCCGCCATGCGTTGGTTTAGCATGTCTGCCAGAAGGGGAAGGGGGGCTGGATCTGGCATGCGGGGCAGACTTGCCCAGTGTTGAGCGCCCCCCCGCATGTCAGAGTTATTGATCATAGGTGTGCACTTTTTCGCACATCTACGATCAAATCTGAATTAAGCTCATGGTCAGGGGCGGATTAACCATAGCGCTCACCAGGAAGATTCCTGGTAGGCTGACGTGTCTGTGGGGCCTGTTTTGTGTGTTGTCATGTGGCCCCATCTCCCACATGACAGGCAGCCCACCGCACTAAGGGGGTCATTCCGAGTTGATCGCATGTAGCAACTTTTTGCTGCTCGTGCGATCAACTAATCTCCGCCTATGGGGGAGTGTATTTTAGCATAGCAGGGCTGCGATCGCTTGTGCAGCCCAGCTATGCGAAAAAGGTTTTGTGTAAAACAAGACCAGCCCTAGACATACTTACCCTGTGCTATGATTTCAGCGATGCAGGTCCCGGAATTGATGTCAGACATCCGCCCTCCAAACGCCTGGACACGCCTGCATTCGCCGAACCACTACCGGAAAATGGTCGGTTGATGGCCCAGAACGCCTTCCTCCTGTCAATCTTCTTGCGGTCGCCGCTGTGACTGCTTTCTTCGTACGCGGCGTCGCTGCCCGTCTCTGGGCAACGATGCGCCTGCGCAATGCGGCCACCGCGCATGCGCAGTTCCGACCCGATCGCACGGCTGCGAAGAAGTGCAGTGTGCGATCGGGTCGGAATGACCCCCTCAGTACACTGCATTGTCCCCATTCATTCTGTTATTCCATCTCTGCAGTACAGCGACTCTGCCATCCAGTGATGCCGCCATCCAGGGGCGTAGCCAGAACTTTGTAGGCCCCATAGCAACATTTTGAAAGGGCCCCATCCCAATGCTTCTAGAGAGACAATTCTCTGCAGCAGTTCTTAATTTTATGCCCTATAATAGTGTCCTAGTTTATTTTCTGTACCATAGTAGAGCCTTAATTAATGATACGCCCCTTAGTAGTGCCCTAGTTTCTTTTATGAATCACAGTAGTGCTTAATTTTTGTTATGTCACTATGTCACATTTCAGAGTTGCCAGTACACATTATGCCACACAGTACCTCCGATTCAAATTATGAGCTCCCTGTTCATATTGTGCCTCATTACAGTGCCCCGGTTCATATTATATAACATTAAAGTGCCCCCCAGTTCATTTTATACCACACTACAATGAGCAGGTCCACGGGCATACCTAGATATATTGCAGGCCCCAAAGAAAAAGTTTGAAAGGGCCCCTTTCATACCACTCAATAGCGAAAAATTTAAACATCCTAGTGATATTTGGTGGACCCCCTTCTTTTAAAGTAAAGCATTCATTACCTTCAAAACCAGAAATAAAGACACAGAGACTTGAATTTTGGCAGAAAAATTGCTAGCTATTTATTTGACCCTAACCAATAGCAAACCTGTAATAGAAAATTTTATTAAGATGCCGATCCAGCCGGCATATGGTGGCAGCAAAAAGAACGGCTCTATTAACCTAAATTAACCTTAAATTACTAAAAATTCGAAACGATCCTAATTTTACTACAACTATCACAAACCGGTAATAGGTGACAACTCAACCCCCACAGTGACTACCCACCGCTCCTGGGTGCCCTGCCGCTGCCTTCCCGGACGGGTGGTCAAGCGGCCAATAAGTCGATGGAGGTGAGTGCACCTAAACCACACCAAACTGTAAAACACTACAGTTTACCATACAAATACAAAACTGCCGTTCTTTTCCGCCAACAGCGAAAGACTCATCCCCAAAGTCTTCGCACCGCCACCATAACCTCACCCTAACTCCTGCAACACTAGGAACAGATCCTCCAGGAAAAGCATCATCCCCTCACTGGATAGATGCATACCATCAGGCCGAAAAAGGTGACTGTCTCTGAACCGAATCCTAGGGTGGCGAACCACTTGGCCTCCGTGGGACAACACCCACTTCGCCACCGCCCCATTCACCTTCTGCCTGGCCTCCTCAATTTCGCGACCGTCCGCCACACCTTGCCAACTCAACCTTGGCACCATCAAGGAGAATACCAATACACAATTGGTCCATGCTGCGGCCAAACTTGCCAGATCCTGTATCATGACCCACCGCATCTCCAAAGAAGTCCTCTTCCCCAGGTCGTTGCCACCTAAATGGACAACCAACACCCTAGGGACTCCATGCTTGCTGGCCTGACTCACTAGTCTACTTCTCAACTCCGTCCACATCATCCCTTGCCAACCAAGCCAACGAACTCCTCGAGCCCTAGGAAACATCTGCGCCCCCTCCGAGGCCAAAACTGGGCGGCCCAATACACATAAGAGTGGCCAACCACCCAAATAGGCAAGTCATCTTCCAACCAACCTGAAGAGGAGGAAAAGGGGGTAAAAGTGGTTACTAATCATCTATACCATTGTTTAATTTACTGCATTAACCTGAAGGATCTGCCAAAAAGAAAATTTTTGTTTCCGTATATTGCAGCAGTCCCGGCCTAGCCGATCTGCACGAGCTTCCAGCCAATTTGAAGCAGAACATGAACACACAAATGGGAAAGATGAAAACAAAATTAAGAAATAAACAAAAAAGGGGAGGGGGGAGGGGGGGGGGTAAAAAAGGGGTAAAACATGTAATAACTCAGCTGGAGGTGAAAGCGTAAAGACCTGCTGAGGGACTCTGATTAGAACAGATTAGCCGAATTGTGGATTAGAATTCAGTCCGTCAAGTCAGGCAAAAAATCGCAAAATAACTCCAGACCCCCGCTGCCGGCTCATGCCCGCAACGGCGAGTAGCTAATCCCTGAGTAGGCTAAAAGGGGGGAAGACAAACACACGCACAACACCATAACGTACTGAACTGTACAACATGACTGAACAACTGTAATTAAACAAAAAACTACGCGCGAGCCAACATCTCATGTAACGGGGCGAATATATCGTCTGTAACTTGACGACTTCCATCGCCCCACCGCCTGGACCTCGTCCATGGAAAATCCCGCCGCCGCAGCCCCTATGCGGAAGGAATGCGTCCCGAACGCAGCGGGTGGAAGGCCCAAGCTCGCAAGACAGCGACCCAGCATCCAATGAAATTGATACTTCGTCACCGGCAGCCCGTCATCATGCAGCAGCCATGACCCCCGACCGCCGGGCTGTACTGCCGCATACTACCCTGCCACACTTACTGGGCAAATGCTCCCATCCAGTGCCGGAACCAAGGTGACCCAACGACCTCTCCCCACTTGGTCCGTCTTAGAGCGACGCCATCCGCAAAGCAAGGACCTCTCACCCACCACCACGTCCTCGACCAGCATGCGCGAATCTGCTCGCTTAGAAGGCGCCACCAATTCCGAAACCCTAAAGGCTCCGTGGTAAGCCATTGAGAACGCCAAACTGAACAACAGCGACTCAAACCTGGACGATGCGACACCTCCTACCGCCCTGATAACAGCCGGCAACAAGGCCGCATCAATGGGCCGCCTCCTGTCAGGCGGCGGCGTCGCGACTCGCGCCCATCCTTTCATTGTCGTCAGCAGAATCCCACTCTTAGTCACGTCGGTGACGCCCTTTATTTTGCTGAAAACGAAATCCCAGCCAAGTATCGGGATACCACCGCTCTGGACCTACCCGAAACAATCAGCTGCCAAATAAAAGAAAGCATAATCCGATGCCCGCTCTTAACTTGCGAATTTCATCCTTGCACAAACTCCTCCCATTCGCTCCAAGCTTGCCTGTAAGCCTTAAGCGTGGTTGGCGCGACTGACCGCAACGCCAGACCCTCCAGTCCGGCCCGATCACCTGCCAAACATAACCGGGACAATGAAAACCATGCTCGTCGGCCTCGGGTGCCAACGAACAAAATCTTTCCCACTGCCCTCGTGATAACGCGTCAGCAATTCCGTTCTCTAGCCCCGGCACGTGCTGCGCGCGGAACCACACGTTCCGACGAAGGTATGTCAACAGCAACTGCCCCAGCACCCGCAGAACGACCAGCGACTTCGCCCTCTGGTTATTTATCGCATGCACCACGCCCAGATTGTCACATCTAAACAAGATGCTGCAATGAGCCAGCCGATCGCCCCATACCTCCAGTGCTACCATAATGGGGAAAAGCTCCAGCAGCAAAAGGTCCTTAGTTAAACCTTCGCGATGCCATTCCGCCGGCCACGAGGCCGCGCACCAAGATACCTCCAGATAGCAACCGAATCCAGAGGCACCCGCTGCATAGGTGATCAGCTGCAACCGAGCGCTGTCCACCATTGGGGCCTGCCATATACACACCCCGTTGAAGTCCTCTAGGAACGAGGCCTATACGGCCAAATCCCTCTTGATCTCCGAGGACAAACGCACAAAATGGTGTAGTCTGACACACCCCGCAGTCGCCCTTTTTAGCTTCCGGCAGAAAACCCTGCCCATCGGGATTACCCGACAAGCAAATTTCAACATGCCCAGCAAGGACTGCGCCTGCGGCAGTGTGACCTTACGCGACCCCTCAAACCGGCAAATAGTGTCGCGGAGCTTCACCACCTTGTCCCGAGGCAGCCGACACGATCCTGCCACCGCGTCAATCTCAATCCCCAAACAGGACAAACAGGAGGACGGGCCCTCTGTTCCATCCTCGGCTACCGGAACGCCGAAGTGGAAAAACAGCGCTCGGGTGCTGAAAAGCAAGTTGCCGCACCGTGTTGAATTTGCCGGACCCGCGCACAGGAAGTCATCGAGGTAATGTGCTACCCCGTGACCCCCTGACGAAGACTCCATGCACCAATGTAGAAACGTGCTAAAACGCTCGAAAAATGAGCATGAAACGGAACATCCCATCGGCAAACATTTGTCGATGAAATACTCCGCTCCGATCCGGAAACCCATAAAACGGAACGAGTCCGGATGTAATGGCAGTAACCGAAAAACGGACTCAACATCGATCTTAGACATGAGGGCCCCAGTCCCGTAACCGCGGACCATCTCCAACGCTTTGTCAAACGACTGATACACCACCGAGCAATGAGCCGGCGGTATTGCGTCGTTGACCGATGCCCCCGACGGGCAGCCCCCGACGGCAGCCGGAAAGCGCCTGGAGTCTTCTTGGGAACCACCCCCACTGGAGAGATGACCAAGTCATCCACCGGGGGTGATAGGAACGGTCCCTCCGTCCTGCCCAACCTGACCTCTTTATCCACTTTCTCCCTCAGTACTAACGGCAAGGCTCGGGCAGACTGGAGGTTCCGCTGGGCCCGCACGGACACCTCGCTCGCAACAGGCAAGCGAAACCCAAACTAAAAACCGGAAAACAAAAATTGTGCATCCTCCCTATTCGGATACCAGTCAAACCACCGGCCCATAGTTTCCAACTTAATTGGTGTTGGTGCTCTGCGGAGCGCTCCCGCCCGCGGCTGGCCTGGGGTAAGTTGGCTTACCCCGGGCACCCTGCCGACTGCCTTTTAAGCAGGCGGAGGCTGGGTGGGATCCGCCACGCTGCAGGCATGAGTGTCGAAAACGACACTGTTTGCCGAAGGAACACGCCGCGTTGTTAAACGCGAAACATTTTCTTTTTGTGGCTGCTCGCCCCCCTGCGCGGACGGACGATCAACCCGGATTGGCCAACCCGCCGTCCGCCCCCGGCTTCCGGGGCTCCTCAGCCTGTTGCGAAGCCCGCGTGACCTTGAGCCAGACCTCAACGTCCTTGAACCCAAAATCCATGACCTGCAAACCGTCCTGCTTTTCCCTGAATTCCTGGTCGTACTTACGCCATTCCGAACCCGAAGACGTGCGCTGCATGTCATGCACGAGATGCAGGTACCGAATTATGTTAACGTGCTCGTTCGGCCTGTCCTCCAGGTAACACGCCGCGAAGACCCAAAACCCGGCTAGCCAATTATCGAAGGTACGGAATGCCTCAGCCCCGATGCCCTTCTTTGCGACCGCCGCCTTATACTCCTTCTTCGCATCCTTCGTCAAGATGAACACATCCACGAAGTCCCCCCTGCGAATCTTCCTACGGCAACTATCTCGCAGCCCTCGCATTACAGCAGTATAGTCGCAGCGCACGACACCGGGCAAATCGCGGCACTTCTTGGCCCTACGAGTTTCCTCGCTAAGCCGCTTGCGTCTCTTACGCCTCTTCTGCTGGCCCGCTGCCCTCTTGGCGAATTTCGTCGCCCGCTTCCTTGCCCTAGTCGTGCTACTGACTTCGGACGCCTGCGACAACAGAGACGATGAAGAGGAGGAAGAGGAAGAACTACGAGGACTAGAGCTTGTGGAGGAACCCGATACCGACTGCACCACCTCACCTGATGCCGCCGACTGCCCCGACATGGAATCCTCCGGCGTGGCTAAACCGACGTCTTCCTCCTCGAACTCTGCCATCTCCTCTTCCCCGAGCTCCCCTGATGCTGTCGACTGTTCGGACTGGGAGTCCTCCAGTGTGGAAACTTCGAAATACTCCCATCGCTCACGTCCACCTCAACCTCTCCGCGATCACCTGAAAAAGAGGACAAAGTGCGGGACCCGGAAACCACTCCCGGGGCC
This sequence comes from Pseudophryne corroboree, assembly GCF_028390025.1. NCBI lineage: Eukaryota > Metazoa > Chordata > Amphibia > Anura > Myobatrachidae > Pseudophryne > Pseudophryne corroboree. Next base: position 24,967,952 of record NC_086444.1, on the reverse strand, counting down.
TGCCTAGCACTCCGGGCCAAAGACATCCCCACCTCGAGTCCGCGCTCCGTCCGTACTGGACAGTGTCCCAAAAGCTCCGCCCCCAGGAGACGGAAAGCGCACGCTATTCGCTGAGCCGCTGACCCCGGCTGCGTACCGGACGCCCTCGCTTCTGCGTGCGCGCCCGGGGATGCGGCTGCGGCCAATGGGCCCAATGCCGCCACCACCGTCGACAGAGCCGACGCCAACTCTCTGGAGGTCTCCTGACTTCCCCAAAAGTCGCGGCCGGCACCAGCGGGAGCCCCACGCAGATGCCGGCGCACCTCTCCTGGCACGTTGGCCGGCGGGCGCCGATAAGGGACCCAACGGCCAATGCCCCGCCTGGCCTGCTGGTGATCCGCTGGCCCCCTTGACCACAATTGGCGTGGCCCCCCGCCAATCATCTATCCTATCCTGTGCCTGCTGGCCCTCACTATCGCTGCTGTGCCTGCCACCGGCCCCCCTGCGCGTGCCCTCCCCCCGCAGGCCGGAGCTCTCTCTGTCTGCAGGTAAGGCACCTCTGTGGAGCTCAATGCTGCCGCGCCCTATCCTGGGACGACCCCCCCCGCCGCCGCTCCCCGCCGGCTGTAAGGGAGGCAGCAGGGGAGACGTAGAAACTGGCTAGTGATGGGTAGTTCATGAAAGATTAGTTCAAAATCAACTAATCTTCAAAGTGAAATAGTTTATTCAGTTCACAGCTTTGGCAAAGATTAGTTGATCAGGAAGGAGGAGTCAGACACAGACACAGACAGAATAGAGCCAGCAGCTGCATTAGGCTTCTCACTGTCTCACTCACTTCACTGGATTTTCACTCCCTGAAACTGATGCTGTAAAATGAAAGGTAAAAACAGCCCAGCAATACAGATCTAATAAATAAAATAGTATCTGCACTGCCTAGCCCAAGTCTATGTGTGTCTGTGAGTGAGCATGTGTGTCATGCTGCTCACCTCTCTGTGATATAATCACTGTCCTATTAGTCCAGATGTCCAAACACTTGCTGCTGCTTCTGGTACTACTTACTTCTGATATATCAAGGCAAAAAGGGGGGCACAGTGGCTGTGTAATAAACCTGCACAATTAATGTGGCAAGAAACAATTTCTGCAATGCAGCACTCACCCACAAGGCAAATCACCACAAGAGAGAGCTAAGATGGCCTCACCTTCCCTATATATATCAAACCCTCCCCTTCAAAAAAGGCTGTACTTTCCTCACAGCTAGGTCCACCCCTCACCAGATGTTTAACTCTTTCCTTTCCTATGCAGTCAATTCTCTCTCCTATATGACACATGTAACTTTGACAGGGAAGGTGGGCCCCTCTCAGCTCTGGGCCCCATAGCAGCTGCACTCCCTGCACCTATGGTAGCTACGCCCTGTATATAACACATGTAACTGTGACAGGGAAGGTGGCCCCTCTCAGCTCTGGGCCCCATGGCAGCTGCACTCTCTGCACCTATGGTAGCTACGCCCTGTGTATAACACATGTGACTGTGACAGAGAAGGTGGCCCCTCTCAGCTCTGGGCCCCATAGCAGCTGCACTCCCTGCACCAATGGTAGCTACACCCTTGTATATACCACATGTAACTGTGACAGGGAAGGTGGTCCCTCTCAGCTCTGGGCCCCATAGCAGCTGCACTCCCTGCACCTATGGTAGCTACACCCTGTATATAACACATGTAACTGTGACAGGGAAGGTGACCCCTCTCATCTCTGGGCCCCATAGCAGCTGTACTCCCTGCACCTATGGTAGCTACACCCTGTGTATAACACATGTAACTGTGACAGGGAAGGTGGCCCCTCTCAGCTCTGGGCCCCATAGCAGCTGCACTCCCTGCACCTATGGTAGCTACACCCTGTATATAACACATGTAACTGTGACAGGGAAGGTGGCTCCTCTCAGCTCTGGGCCCCATAGCAGCTGCACTCCCTGCACCTATGGTAGCTACACCCTGTATATAACACATGTAACTGTGACAGGGATGGTGGTCCCTCTCAGCTCTGGGCCCCATAGCAGCTGCACTCCCTGCACCTATGGTAGCTACACCCTGTATATAACACATGTAACTGTGACAGGGAAGGTGGCTCCTCTCAGCTCTGGGCCCCATAGCAGCTGCACTCCCTGCACCTATGGTAGCTACACCCTGTATATAACACATGTAACTGTGACAGGGAAGGTGGCCCCTCTCAGCTCTGGGCCCATAGCAGCTGTACTCCCTGCACCTATGGTAGCTACACCCTGTATATAACACATGTAACTGTGACAGGGAAGGTGACCCCTCTCATCTCTGGGCCCCATAGCAGCTGTACTCCCTGCACCTATGGTAGCTACACCCTGTGTATAACACATGTAACTGTGACAGGGAAGGTGGCCCCTCTCAGCTCTGGCCCCATAGCAGCTGCACTCCCTGCACCTATGGTAGCTACGCGCCTGTATATAACACATGTAACTGTGACAGGGAAGGTGGCCCCTCTCAGCTCTGGCCCCATAGTAGCTGCACTCCCTGCACCTATGGTAGCTACACCCCTGTATATAACACATGTAACTGTGACAGGGAAGGTGGCCCTCTCAGCTCTGGCCCCATAGCAGCTGCACTCCCTGCACCTATGGTAGCTACACCCCTGTATATAACACATGTGACTGTGACAGGGAAGGTGGCTCCTCTCAGCTCTGTCCCCATAGCAGCTGCACTCCCTGCACCTATGGTAGCTACACCCTGTGTATAACACATGTAACTGTGACAGGGAAGGTGGCCCCTCTCAGCTCTGGCCCCATAGCAGCTGCACTCCCTGCACCTATGGTAGCTACACCCTGTGTATAACACATGTAACTGTGACAGGGAAGGTGGCCCCTCTCAGCTCTGGCCCCATAGCAGCTGTACTCCCTGCACCTATGGTAGCTACACCCTGTGTATAACACATGTAACTGTGACAGGGAAGGTGGCCCCTCTCAGCTCTGGCCCCATAGCAGCTGCACTCCCTACACCTATGGTAGCTACACCCTGTATATAACACATGTAACTGTGACAGGGAAGGTGGCCCCTCTCAGCTCCGGGCCCTATAGCAGCTGCACTCCCTGCACCTATGGTAGCTACACCCTCACCCTGTATATAACACATGTAACTGTGACAGGGAAGGTGGCCCCTCTCAGCTCCGGCCCCATAGCAGCTGCACTCCCTGCACCTATGGTAGCTACACCCTGTATATAACACATGTAACTGTGACAGGGAAGGTGGCCCCTCTCAGCTCTGGCCCCATAGCAGCTGTACTCCCTGCACCTATGGTAGCTACACCCTGTGTATAACACATGTAACTGTGACAGGGAAGGTGGCCCCTCTCAGCTCTGGCCCCATAGCAGCTGCACTCTCTGCACCTATGGTAGCTACACCCCTGTATATAACACACGTAACTGTGACAGGGAAGGTGGCCCCTCTCAGCTCTGGGCCCCATAGCAGCTGCACTCCCTGCACCTATGGTAGCTACACCCTGTATATAACACATGTAACTGTGACAGGGAAGGTGGCCCCTCTCAGCTCTGGGCCCCATAGCAGCTGCACTCCCTGCACCTATGGTAGCTACACCCTGTATATAACACATGTAACTGTGACAGAGAAGGTGGCCCCTCTCAGCTCTGGGCCCCATAGCAGCTGCACTCCCTGCACCTATGGTAGCTACACCCTGTATATAACACATGTAACTGTGACAGGGAAGGTGGCCCCTCTCAGCTCTGGGCCCCATAGCAGCTGCACTGCCTGCACCTATGGTAGCTACACCCTGTATATAACACATGTAACTGTGACAGGGAAGGTGGCTCCTCTCAGCTCTGGTCCCATAGCAGCTGCACTCCCTGCACCTATGGTAGCTACACCCTGTATATAACACATGTAACTGTGACAGGGAAGGTGGCTCCTCTCAGCTCTGGCCCCATAGCAGCTGCACTGCCTGCACCTATGGTAGCTACACCCTGTATATAACACATGTAACTGTGACAGGGAAGGTGACTCCTCTCAGCTCTGGGCCCCATAGCAGCTGCACTCCCTGCACCTATGGTAGCTACACCCTGTATATAACACATGTAACTGTGACAGGGAAGGTGGCCCCTCTCAGCTCTGGGTCCCATAGCAGCTGCACTCCCTGCACCTATGGTAGCTACACCCTGTATATAATACATGTAACTGTGACAGGGAAGGTGGCATCTCTCAGCTCTGGGTCCCATAGCAGCTGCACTCCCTGCACCTATGGTAGCTACACTCTTGTATATAACACATGTAACTGTGACAGGGAAGGTGGCCCCTCTCAGCTCTGGCCCCATAGTAGCTGCACTCCCTGCACCTATGGTAGCTACACCCTGTATATAACACATGTAACTGTGACAGGGAAGGTGGCCCCTCTCAGCTCCGGGCCCCATAGCAGCTGCACTCCCTGCACCTATGGTAGCTACACCCTGTATATAATACATGTAACTGTGACAGGGAAGGTGGCCCCTCTCAGCTCTGGGTCCCATAGCAGCTGCACTCCCTGCACCTATGGTAGCTACACCCTGTATATAATACATGTAACTGTGACAGGGAAGGTGGCCCCTCTCAGCTCTGGCCCCATAGCAGCTGCACTCCCTGCACCTATGGTAACTACACCCTGTATATAACACATGTAACTGTGACAGGGAAGGTGGCCCCTCTCAGCTCTGGCCCCATAGCAGCTGCACTCCCTGCACCTATGGTAGCTACACCCTGTATATAACACATGTAACTGTGACAGGGAAGGTGGCCCCTCTCAGCTCAGGCCCCATAGCAGCTGCACTCCCTGCACCTATGGTAGCTACACCCTGTATATAACACATGTAACTGTGACAGGGAAGGTGGCCCCTCTCAGCTCTGGGCCCCATAGCAGCTGCACTCCCTACACCTATGGTAGCTACACCCTGTGTATAACACATGTAACTGTGACAGGGAAGGTGGCCCCTCTCAGCTCAGGCCCCATAGCAGCTGCACTCCCTGCACCTATGGTAGCTACACCCTGTATATAACACATGTAACTGTGACAGGGAAGGTGGCTCCTCTCAGCTCAGGCCCCATAGCAGCTGCACTCCCTGCACCTATGGTAGCTACACCCTGTATATAACACATGTAACTGTGACAGGGAAGGTGGCCCCTCTCAGCTCAGGCCCCATAGCAGCTGCACTCCCTGCACCTATGGTAGCTACACCCTGTATATAACACATTTAACTGACAGGGAAGGTGGCCCCTCTCAGCTCTGGGCCCAATAGCAGCTGCACTCTCTGCACCTATGGTAGCTACACCCTGTATATATCACATGTAACTGTGACAGGGAAGGTGACTCCTCTCAGCTCTGGGCCCCATAGTAGCTGCACTCCCTGCACCTATGGTAGCTACACCCTGTATATAATACATGTAACTGTGACAGGGAAGGTGGCTGAAAGGGTTAAAGCTCGTCTCTGCTTCAATGTCATAGAATTGCTTGTGTTATAGAACTTAATGTTCCAGCACATTTCTTGCTACTGTCCTTGTCTCTTATCTTTTTCTTATACCGTGTGAACAACCTCCCTATTTGAAATATAAACTTGCCCATATATGCATATCCTTCCACTGCGGCAGTTCCTAGCCAATCATGTTATGTTAGCCCCTTTTTGTGTTCTGTCCAATTAGTTATTGACTTGGGATATACACGCCCTAAATCCTTTCTTTTATATACTTTTGTTAAACGAACAATAAACAGTGTGAATCTTTACTGCTTGTGTTGTGCATGTAACTCATAGCATGAAGGTTTACACTCACAGACGTCTAAGAGGCCATCACATCGAGGGTTAAAGAATATAGGGCATATCCTTTCAAGTGGGGGCTACGTCCGCGATTCAGTGATCGTCCCTGGATGGTAAAGATAGAGAATTTATTGTCTGTCTTTGCCATACGGGATTGCGGTCATACACTGAAGCTGAATCCGTGTCAGTGTTCTGGGAACACGTGACCAAACATCTTTAATGTCTGGGACTTAAAGATACGTCTGAGAAGGGACCAGGGGTCCAAGCGCAATTCTCCAAAGACGTTAGTATCTGGGATACTTAAAATAGACCTGGGAGTCTATACATAACGTGACGTTAGTATCTGGGATACTTAAAAATAGACCTGGGGTCTATACGTAACGTAGAGAATACCTCGATTTGATCGTCTATATATTCTTGTATGTTTGTAGTGAGATAAGTTCTTATATTTGGTCCAGACGGCTGGTAAGTTTTCGTCTGCCAGATATCTTTACTCAAACACTTTTCCTGCTTCCTGTTTAAAACGCTGTATTTTTCTGACATCTTGTACGAATGGTAAGTATCGTACACGTCAAAAGATTTCATGTTCTCACTATACAGATAATATTGTGATATTGTCAATGACTAATTAACTGGTTAGCTGATGCATATAGTAAGTAGAGTGTTGTAAATTTTAGATATTTTCTTTTAAAGTTGTACTGTTGATTTATATTACTGTCTGACAATGGGCTCTAGTCAGAGTAAAAAAAACTACATATCCCCCGCCCCTCCCTGGTGAGACATGCAAGATGTATGTCGCCCGCAACTTTACCTCAGAGTATTACTTAGTTAACCCATGGGTGGATAATTTAGCGGGATGGACAGAGAAAGCAGGACAGGACCCATTCCTACGGGAAGGCAGTAATTACCCTTTCTATATGGAGGATTACAAAAATGTCAGTTCCCAACAGCACAGAAGCGAAGAAGTGAGAAACTGTAAAATCTTTGAAAACCCTCTCCCTCCCCCTTACATTCCAATATATCCTGCGCTCGGAGACACAGATCTCTTGGCAGCAGTAACCCTTTCACACCAGATGGGATCGCCTCCAACTCCACTGCTGGAGGGTGCGTCCACTAGCTCTATCCCTAACGCACCAGTAACCCAGAGTTTAGATAATAGTAAAACACTGTCCCAAGCCCACTATTACCCTCGATGGCTGTATATCCTATTTGCGCAAAGCTTGCAAAGGACGCAGCTATACACATATGGAGGAAGTCTTTAAAACCCGTGCTCCTTTGCCTGTGTTTTTTTGCCTGTCGCTGTAGCTTGTAAACAGAAACCTTCGGAGTCTGTTACTGAGTTTTGGAAAAGGTTTAAGGACTGCTGGACAGATGACGCTGGCTTACCTTTGCTTAACTCAGAAAGCTTACTCATTTCCACCTTCATTAACAACCTACCCACCAATGCCTGACTTAGCTCAAGTAAACCCCGCTCTTTGGTCAGAAGGTCCATATGACACTGGCCTAATCTCATGCACACCACATAAGGCCAATCTCAAACCCGACTCACAACCTGTTTATAGAAGGTCTCATACAGCAATTCTTACAACAGGGTATTCTCAGACATATTGTATCACCATACTGTACTCCTGTGAACCCTGTTGCCAAAGCTGATGGCAGTATAAGATTTGTACAGAATCTCAGAGCGATCAATCAGTTAATTGTCCCAATTGCACCAATTGTTCCAGATGTAAACTCACTCATTTCTGCAATCCCTGCAGATGCTGCGTTCTTCTCTGTAATTGATTTGAAGAATGCCTTTTTCAGCATGCCTGTAGATTCACAGACACAATTACTTTTTGCCTTTTCTTTTGAGGGTAAACAACTTACCTGGTGCAGATTATTGACGCACCTGTTGTCTCCAGGCCACATTGGGGCCCTGGCAACCTCACCATGGTTCAGTCCTGCTACAGTATGCAGATGATCTGCTGCTCTGTAGTCAAACTGAGGAGGCCTGCCGAGAGGATGGTGTTTCATTACTAAACTGGCTTTGTGAATGTGGACACAAGGTGTCCAAAACAAAAATGCAATGGTGTAAAAAAGCATGTTGATTACTTAGGTTTTGTGCTCACTCAGGGAGAGAGGAAAATCAGTCCACAACGCATACAGTCTGTATTGGGCCTGGTCACCCCAACTACCCAGAAGGAACTACTGTCCTTCCTGGGTATGGTAAATTACTGCAGACAGTGGATTTCTGATTGCTCTTATTATGATAACATTTTGAGACAAGCCACACTGAAGGACAAACCTAAAACTGTACAATGGTCACAAGAAATGTTAACTGCATATAAAAGTTTAAAATGTATGTTGATGAAAAGTCCGGCACTTGGCCTCCCCAATTATGTACTACCTTTCCATCTATATGCAAGGGACAATTGTAAAACCATGGCGGGGGTGCTCACACAGTTTCATGGAGGGAAGTTGCGCCCCGTGGCATTTTTTTTCCAAAGTCATGCCAGTGTCTGTGCAAGGTATGCCTGCCTGCCTCAGGGCTTTGGCAGCCTGTGCAATGGTTGCAGAAATGGCCACTACCCTCACTTTAGGCCACATCACAGTACTCCACACCACACATGATGTCCTGGCAATACTTAAAGGCTTACACACACAGCACATGTCAGCACAACGCCTTAGTGGATATGAAGTACTCCTTTTGAGTAACCCTACCCTTACCATTAAGTACACTGCTAGTTCTTCTGGCCCTGCACCCATTCTCAATGCCCTTTTAGGCTTGAAAGGTCCCGAGGATGAACCACCCGACCTACATGACTGTGCTGCTTCCATTGAAGCTGAAACTTCTCCCAGACTTGACATGTCTCCCGTTCCCATACCAGGCGCAGACATTGTTTTTGTTGACGGCTCCTGTAGTAGGCCCAATGACAATACATACCAGGCTGGCTATGCCATTGTCACCCTCCCTGACACTGTGTTGGAAACCCTACCAATACCTTATCAGTCCGCGCAAGCTGCAGAACTCATTGCACTCACTAGAGCATGTCCCTCCCTTGACAACGTCCATCTGCTCACTCAACTTCAAGCTGCTGCGACTAATACTGATCTCTCCGACTGGACTTACCCAATTCTGCAGAAAAAAATCCTAAATCAGGATTAATCTGCAAAGAGGGGAAACCCTGTATACCCCAGTCCAGTGCCCCTTTGCTCGTTGCCCATTGCCGTGGTGTTGGTCACCGTGGTGAAGCCACAACACTCCTCCTACTAACCAATGATTTTTATGTTACTAATGCCAAATCACTTGTGGACCAGTATGTTAGCAGATGCATCACTTGCCTCAGGAACAACCCTAATAAAGCTAAACACCAGCATCTTGAATACCCCACAGAAAACTCTAGGATACTCACCCTTTGAAATACTAATGGGTAGACCCTTTTCCTACACCCTGGGCTAAGAAACCACTAGTAATACAGGAAGGAGATCTAGAACTCATCAGAGAAGAGTATGTCAGGTCCCTGATAACAAAACTGAATGAAATTGAACATGAGGTTGTTTGTAAAAACCCTTTGAATCCACAGGAACCTACACACCCCTTTAAAGTCAGAGACAGAGTCGTGGTGAAGGTGCTCCCCAGGAACAAGAGCCCAGGAGACTTCACCTATGGTCCAGAGACAGAGGTCGTAGCAGTTACCCGAACAGCAGTCCTGACAGAGGAAAGTCCTACCTGGATCCATGCATCCCGAGTAAAAAAGGTTCCTAGACCAGACCTAGAGAGGGAAGCAAGTGATTCCAGTGAGGTACGAACCGGGGCAGACAGCCCTGACCTCCCACCTAGCGAAGACAGAAGACCAGAGGAGGATGAAGAACCTGCCCCCTATCTTTACCCTGGGGACTATCTTGATAGCCCTACTGGCCCATTTTTCCCCTCTCAATGACTGAGGTTGATATAACTCAGAATAAGGGAAACTGACACTATGGTATAACTCTTCCACCACATACAGCGCAACCTACATACTAGATTATTTCCAATTCCCCCAACTAGCTGCTGTCCAAAAGTCTGTTGACTACCAGATCCGCGCTGACACCACAGACAACCTAAGCCCCGAGGTACCCTATATTTGCGTTACAGGCCATAACTGGGGAAATGATTGCAGCTCATGGTCCGCGGCTGCCTGGAACACAGGTACCCCATGGGGCTATAAGCCCGCTGAAGCCTTAGATGAAAAGGATAAACACGGAACATCATTAACCCAACGATTAACCCTTCTTAAAATGCCCAACAATTACTGCAACTCCCGCTCAGGCTAAAAATTGCGCCATTGGTGTGCAGAAAGACGTAAGCTTTGCAAGAATCATATAGTATAACAATAATGATTCTAAGAGGGGATTGAAAGGGTTAAAGCTCGTCTCTGCTTCAATGTCATAGAATTGCTTGTGTTATAGAACTTAATGTTCCAGCACATTCCTTGCTACTGTCCTTGTCTCTTATCTTTTTCTTATACCGTGTGAACAACCTCCCTATTTGAAATATAAACTTGCCCATATATGCATATCCTTCCACTGCGGCAGTTCCTAGCCAATCATGTTATGTTAGCCCCTTTTTGTGTTCTGTCCAATTAGTTATTGACTTGGGATATACACGCCCTAAATCCTTTCTTTTATATACTTTTGTTAAACGAACAATAAACAGTGTGAATCTTTACTGCTTGTGTTGTGCATGTAACTCATAGCATGAAGGTTTACACTCACAGACGTCTAAGAGGCCATCACATCGAGGGTTAAAGAATATAGGGCATATCCTTTCAGTGGCCCCTCTCAGCTCTGGGTCCCATAGCAGCTGCACTGTCTGCACCTATGGTAGCTACACCCCGTATATAACACATGTAACTGTGACAGGGAAGGTGGCCCCTCTCATCTCTGGCCCCATAGCAGCTGCACTCCCTGCACCTATGGTAGCTACACCCCTGTATATAACACATGTAACTGTTACAGGGAAGGTGGCCCCTCTCAGCTCTGGGTCCCATAGCAGCTGCACTGTCTGCACCTATGGTAGCTACACCCCCGTATATAACACATGTAACTGTGACAGGGAAGGTGGCCCCTCTCATCTCTGGCCCCATAGCAGCTGCACTCCCTGCACCTATGGTAGCTACACCCTGTATATAACTATATAACACATGTAACTGTTACAGGGAAGGTGGCCCCTCTCAGCTCTGGGACCCATAGCAGCTGCACTCTCTGCACCTATGGTAGCTACGCCCTGTGTATAACACATGTAACTGTGACAGAGAAGGTGGCCCCTCTCAGCTCTGGGCCCCATAGCAGCTGCACTCCCTGCACCTATGGTAGCTACACCCTTGTATATACCACATGTAACTGTGACAGGGAAGGTGGCCCCTCTCAGCTCTGGCTCCATAGCAGCTGCAATCCCTGCAACTATGGTAGCTACGCCCTGTGTATAACACATGTAACTGTGACAGAGAAGGTGGCCCCTCTCAGCTCTGGGCCCCATAGCAGCTGCACTCCCTGCACCTATGGTAGCTACACCCTGTATATAACACATGTAACTGTGACAGGGAAGGTGGCTCCACTCAGCTCTGGGCCCCATAGCAGCTGCACTGCCTGCACCTATGGTAGCTACACCCTGTATAGAACACATGTAACTGTGACAGGGAAGGTGGCCCCTCTCAGCTCTGGCCCCAAAGCTGCTTCACTCCCTGCACCTATGGTAGCTACACCCTGTATATAACACATGTAACTGTGACAGGGAAGGTGGCCCCTCTCAGCTCTGGGCCCCATAGCAGCTGCACTCTCTGCACCTATGGTAGCTATACCCTGTATATAACACATGTGACTGTGACAGGGAAGGTGGCCCCTCTCAGCTCTGGCCCCATAGCAGCTGCACTCCCTGCACCTATGGTAGCTACACCCTGTATATAACACATGTAACTGTGACAGGGAAGGTGGGCCCCTCTCAGCTCTGGGCCCCATAGCAGCTGCACTCCCTGCACCTATGGTAGCTACGCCCTTGCGCCATCGCTGCACAGTATGTTATATCTCTGGCGCTGCCCATGTCGGGCCACTTCTACAAAATTTTACAGGGCCACTTTTAGTTCCCAGTCCACCCCTGGGGGTAAATTTACTAATGTGGGAGATTTTTAGAACTGGTGATGTTGCCATAGCAACCAATCAGATTATATCTATTATCTGCTAGAAGCAGCTAGATAAATGGTAAGTCGAATCTGATTGGTTGCCATGGGCAACATCACCAGTTCTAAAAATCTCCCACCTTAGTAAATTTACTCCCTGGTCTCAGACACAACTGCAGCAAAAGACGCAAAGAAAGCCGCAATTGCGTATGTAATGTCCTGTAACAGTAGAACGCAGACCCCCACATTTTTTTTTTAGTAAACTGCCCCCGTTCCCCAAAAATCCCTATGCAGCATCCCTCCTATATACATTCCTTTAGGGCAGTGGTTCCCAAACTGTGCGCCGTGGCACCCTGGGGTGCCGCGGGACACTTGCAGGGGTGCCTCAGGTTGGTTGTCAAGGACCAATTCAAACTATTTATTGTCAATTTAATAGGCAAAACCAGTGCTGGTTGCTGCCAATTATAAAATGTGGACCTACAGAAGCAAATCTTGTCCCTCACCACACAACTGACCCTAAGGATGACATATAAAAATAATTTACTTCATCTAATATTTTTTTCTAAATTTCTCAATAAGAAACTTGTGGCCTAGGGGTGCCGTGAAAAAAAAATCTGACACTCCAGGGTGCCGTGACTCACAAAAGTTTGGGAACCACTGCTTTAGGGACAAAATGGAAGCTCTGCCTGAACTTTATGTGACCCTGTCAGATTGTCTGACAGGGATTTTGCCGCCAATTCTCTGGTGTGTCAATTCTTACCCAGCAACATAAACAGTCTGGGAAAGTATGGCCCCCAGCTGATTGGGTCCCCTCGGTTGCAGGGCAGAAGAACCTGGGGGCAGGTTGTTGCTGGGACCTAGGGAGCCAGTGACCTGTAAATGGGCCGGGGAGAAAGGATGTCCTGAGGGCTGCCAGGGCCCTTAAAAGGGACAGCCGGCTGCAAGAATGGGCTCTCTCTCCCCTCTGGGGAGAAGTGTTGCTGTGCTGGCAGGAATGGGCTCTCTCCCTCCCCCTCCCTGTGGAGAGGATGTTGCTGCTGGATGGTGGATCAGACCCCTGGGGAGGAGAAGTACTACATGTCTGCTGCTGTGGAGGACACTCACCACAAGGCATACTGGCTTACTCTCCCGGAAGCTGCGGGAGGCTCCTGTTTTTTGGGGTAGCCCCCCCGCACCCCCGGAAGAGTGATGCGGGCAGGATGGAGAGATACTCTCCCGTATTCGCGGGTGGTCCATGGGGAGGGGAAGGGGTTCAAATGACACGAATTTCGGCATTTTAGACCCGCCCCTTCCCGTAGACCCGCGAATTGTGGCATTTTTTCGCAGTGTGGGGGTGGGGCTTGATGATGTCACAGCTAAGCCCCGCCCCCCAAAGTCTCCTGCATCGTCTCCTCTCCTGGCTTCTCCCGGGGGGGGGGGGGGGGGAGAATTAGAAAGTAGGTAAGTATGTTACAAGGGAGCTGGAGTGTTGGAGTCCCAGGAGAAACCGCAGCATGGGGTGAGATATTGGTGCCCCAAAACCCCTCCCATAGCCCTTCTACTGCAAACACACCCTTTTCCCCCATCTCTCTCCAGTCAGTGCCGAAACTAGGATTTCAGCACCCGGGGCAAGGTAGTAATTTGCCCCCCCCCCCCCCCCAAAAAAATAAAAAAAAAAAATACAGAAATAAAATAAAACAAATTATAATAAAAATACAAATTAACAGAAAAAATATAAAAAGGCATGGATGTATGGCAGGTGTATAATGTACAGCAATGAGTACACTGCCATCCCTCTATCACAGACACTAGTGCAGCATATGATATGAGGACTGTACACTGACAGTGCATGGAGGCAGCTGCGGCCAGGCATGGATGTATGGTGCAATTAACTGACCTGGAGATGCTGCTCATTACACGGCATGTGTGCCTGCCCCACCTGCTGGAACTTATAGTCGTCGTCCCCCGTGTTATATAAATGCACGAATGCTGCAGCTGCCTACCTCTGGCCCCTGGTGTCTCTCCTCCTCACGCTGGCTGCGCAGGCCCGGGGAGCAGTCCTCACCCACAGCCGACTGCTGTTCACCGCACCCGGCTCTTCCTGCACTCCTGCTCACTGCACACGAAACCCGGAGTGAGCCCGGGGCAGCTGGTGCTGATTGGCTGCTGTCATCACCCAGGCCCGGAGCGTCACTGCGGAGGCGGCAGCTCTCCCAGGCAGCAGCTGACAGTCAGTGCCTGGGGCTGGGCTGGCCGTGGCGGCGTGTAAACTGTGCGTCAGTCTCAGCTTTTAATTCAGTTCAGTGCATCCGGCTCCTTGCAGCCACAGGTGGAGGGGGGTGTTAAGGAGTTAAAGTGACTGTCCTGGGCCAAACCCCCCCCTCCCCCCCTCCCCATCCAGCGCCCGGGTCACATGCCCCCCTATCCCCCCCTAGTTACGGCCATGCCCCAGTGTTAAAAAGTTACTAGGGGGTGGGCTCCCCTTTTGGATGTTGCTGCCCAGCTGCCTAGACGGCACCCCTTTTATCCCATGGTGTATTATCTAAGTAAGGGGGTTAGGCTCCTCTTTGGCTGATTCGCCCATGTTAATGAAAAAGAGGGGGTAGGCACCCCTAGCTTCAATTTACCTCAGTGTGATGTATGATCAGCGGCTGAGCTCCCCCAATGTGGATTCTGATATGTGAATGCAGAGGAGAAATGCTAATCTGCTACTGTATGCTGAAGTGTGACTATTGTGGTTGTCCATGGTATTCGGAGCTGCTGTGCCGGTATGTGGAATGCAGATGTGAAATGCCTGCTACGCGGAAGTATTGTACATGAGAGTAACCGTGTCTTCAGTGCCGCCATGCCTTCTACGCCGCAGTATTGTACATGAGAGTAACCGTGTCTTCAGTGCCGCCATGCCTTCTACGCCGCAGTATTGTACATGAGAGTAACCGTGTCTTCAGAGCCGCCATGCCTTCTACGCCGCAGTATTGTACATGAGAGTAACCGTGTCTTCAGAGCCGCCATGCTGGTTTTCAAATACAGATAGGCAAATCCTGCATGCCAGATAAAGGGGGAATAAATGAGCCAAATACTGAGATAATGGGAGTTGTGTATGTAAATGTGATCAGCCAACACAGAGAGGAAAGGGTTAACTGTATAGTGCCGGGGGGTGATTATTAATGTGTTTAAAGCCGGTGCACCCCAGGTACCATACTGACTGTGCTACTTACCTACTGCTTGACTGCTACAGCTACAGCCATCAGTGTACAAGGGAACGCCATTGTCTAAAGCTATAATATCGTGTACCATTGCACCATGGCGGGACTGAGTTTGAAGCTGGTGCACTACAGGTACTACGCTGACTGTGTTACTTATCCATTGCTTGACTGTCACAGCATACAGAAGAAAATCCTGTTCGGTCGTAAGAAGGCGAGCATCGGTAAACTATTGCATTGTGTGGTTTTCTTAATAGATAAGTACTCAAGTTATGATCCTGTTCTTCATTCTGAAAAGCTGTTAAAATAAAATTGGGTTGTAGCACATTCTGCTGTTTGGTCATTGTGTCTGAGGGAATTTCCCAACCAGGCCGGCCTCTCTGATCACCCGAATCTGGCCTTGTGATCACCCCCACACCCCACCTTCTGTTTCCCGTCATCTGCTTTGGGGGTGTTACACGTGTAATCAGGCCGTATGAGGAGGGATCCTGCCACCCTCAACACACCGCACCCCCTCATCAGTCCGCACACCCATTAATTTCCCGGGCTGGTTTTCCATCCCAATCGCCCCTGGACATGGTGACTCGTTACCTTATATGTTTCCCTATGGCACCAACACCTCTCGCTGCCCCTGATATTTCTGATCAGGAAATCTTTGCAGCTGAGATGAAACATCTGACCCTTATGACTGCGGCACTGATTGTTATTTCATGGCCCTACCGCCAAGATGCAAATACTGGTCTGACTCCCAGTGATAACGATGTGGACATTTAACGTAACCTCGGCTAGGTGCGGGAAACGCTCATGTTCAGGTCACTGTCCCCAGATGAGCTGCTCATTCATCCACAAATGGCTGCTGTAGTGGAATCAGTATGAATTGCCGGCGCAGGGGATCCCCCTCGGTCGTAATACCGACATCAGGATCCAGTTGATGAGAAGACCGACAGGGGTGAGTTGGGGATGTCTCCCCATCCCCACCCACCTAACCCAAACCCACCCTTCCTGCAGCCTAACCCTAACCTCCCCCTAGTGCCTAACCCTAGCACCCCCCATGCAGCCTAACCCTAACCCACCTGCCTGACGCCTAAACCTAACCTCCTCCGCAGCCTAACCCTAACCCCCCTGTCTGACGCCTAAACCTAACCTCCTCCGCAGCCTAACCCTAACCCCCCTGTCTGACGCCTAAACCTAACCTCCCCCCCTTCCCCGCAGCCTAACCCTAACCCCCCTGTCTGACGCCTAAACCTAACCCCCCCACACCGCAGCCAAACCCTAACCCCCCTGTCTGACGCCTAAACCTAACCTCCCCTCCTTCCCCTCAGCCTAACCCTAACCCTCTTGTCTGACGCCTAAACCTAACCCAAACCTCCCTGTCTGATGCCTAAACCTACCCCCCCCCCCCCCCCACCGCAGCCAAACCTCCCTGTCTGACGCCTAAACCTAACCTCCCGCCCCACACCGCAGCCTAACCCTAACCCCCCTGTCTGACGCCTAAACCTAACCCCCCCCCACCGCAGCCAAACCCAAACCTCCCTGTCTGACGCCTAAACCTAACCTCCCCTCCTTCCCCGCAGCCTAAGCCTAACCCCCCTGTCTGACGCCTAAACCTAACCCCCCCCCTCCGCACCGCAGCCAAACCCAAACCTCCCTGTCTGACGCCTAAACCTAACCCCCCCCCCCACACCGCAGCCAAACCCAAACCTCCCTGTCTGACGCCTAAACCTAACCTCCCCCCCTTCCCCGCAGCCTAACCCTAAACCCCCTGTCTGACGCCTAAACCTAACCCCCCCCACACCGCAGCCAAACCCAAACCTCCCTGTCTGACGCCTAAACCTAACCTCCCCCCGCAGCTTAACCGTGACCCCTCTGTCTGATGCCTAAACCTAACCCACCTCCCCCGGCCTTAAACCTAAGCTCGAAGGTATACTTATGGTGACTGTCTGGATTCCGGTGTCGGGATCCCAATCCATTTGGATTTCCGATGTCGGGATTCTGAAGGATGTCGGGATCCCGGCGTCGGTATTTCACTTCACATACGCAGTCTGCTGATAATCTCCACGTTGCGTGATAATTGCACATTGCGTACAAACATGAATTTGGCCGACTATTCAGTGTTACCCCGATGTTCCACTGCACTGTCCAAAAGCAAAATATTAACCCCCCTCATGACAGCTGGAGATCCTTCCACATTTTCAGGAAGCTGGGTCTGATTCTGGGGCACGCTTAAAAAGTGAACGCTAGCCACAGGGCCGCCCTGCATTCATGCACGCCCCTCAGTCGCTCCAGCAACATTAGTCACATTCATCCCCATACAGCACCACAATTCTGAGTGTCACAGAGGCTGGTGCCTCACTCCTTCACTGTCACAGAGGCCACTACCTCACAAGGGCTGGTGCCTTAATCCCTTGCTGTCACAGATAGAGCCGGCCTTAGGCATAGGCAAACTAGGCAAATGCTCAGGGCATTTGGTATGCTTAGGGGCACCAGCAGCTCCTGCTGAGTAAAATGATATGCGGCATGCCTATATTCTGTGTGTGACTGCGGCTGTATCTGCATACGAAATGCTACGTTGCATGTATTCCTGGAAAACACTGTAATGTAGCATTGTATGCAGATACAGCTGCAGTCGCACACAGAATATAGGCATGCTGCATATAATTTTAATCAGCAGAAGCTGCTTGTACATCCTAGCCATATAGTAATGCAAACAATATGCATTTTCATAAAGAAAAGGTGCCCGACGTTAGCGGAGCTGCCAGCTGACTCATGCCAGGCATCTCCTGCAGAAGTAGCGGCGGTGCTAGGGGGCACCAGCCAAAATCTTGCCTAGGGCATCATATTGGTTAGGGCCGGCTCTGGTCACAGAGGCTGGTGCCTCACTCCCTCACTGTCACAGAGGCTGGTGCCTCACTCCCTCGTGGTCACTGAGGCCGGTACCCCACTCCCTCACTGTTTGAGGACATGTGGTCATTTTTATAGATAGCACATACAATGCCTGTTATACATTATGCTACACACTACAATGCCCCTGAGACATTATACCACATACCACAATGCCCGTGATATAGTATAGCACTAGAGATGAGCGCCTGAAATTTTTCGGGTTTTGTGTTTTGGTTTTGGGTTCGGTTCCGCGGCCGTGTTTTGGGTTCGAACGCGTTTTGGCAAAACCTCACCGAATTTTTTTTGTCGGATTCGGGTGTGTTTTGGATTCGGGTGTTTTTTTCAAAAAACACTAAAAAACAGCTTAAATCATAGAATTTGGGGGTCATTTTGATCCCAAAGTATTATTAACCTCAAAAACCATAATTTACACTCATTTTCAGTCTATTCTGAATACCTCACACCTCACAATATTATTTTTAGTCCTAAAATTTGCACCGAGGTCGCTGTGTGAGTAAGATAAGCGACCCTAGTGGCCGACACAAACACCGGGCCCATCTAGGAGTGGCACTGCAGTGTCACGCAGGATGTCCCTTCCAAAAAACCCTCCCCAAACAGCACATGACGCAAAGAAAAAAAGAGGCGCAATGAGGTAGCTGTGTGAGTAAGATTAGCGACCCTAGTGGCCGACACAAACACCGGGCCCATCTAGGAGTGGCACTGCAGTGTCACGCAGGATGGCCCTTCCAAAAAACCCTCCCCAAACAGCACATGACGCAAAGAAAAAAAGAGGCGCAATGAGGTAGCTGTGTGAGTAAGATTAGCGACCCTAGTGGCCGACACAAACACCGGGCCCATCTAGGAGTGGCACTGCAGTGTCACGCAGGATGTCCCTTCCAAAAAACCCTCCCCAAACAGCACATGACGCAAAGAAAAAAAGAGGCGCAATGAGGTAGCTGTGTGAGTAAGATTAGCGACCCTAGTGGCCGACACAAACACCGGGCCCATCTAGGAGTGGCACTGCAGTGTCACGCAGGATGTCCCTTCCAAAAAACCCTCCCCAAACAGCACATGACGCAAAGAAAAAAAGAGGCGCAATGAGGTAGCTGACTGTGTGAGTAAGATTAGCGACCCTAGTGGCCGACACAAACACCGGGCCCATCTAGGAGTGGCACTGCAGTGTCACGCAGGATGTCCCTTCCAAAAAACCCTCCCCAATCAGCACATGATGCAAAGAAAAAGAAAAGAAAAAAGAGGTGCAAGATGGAATTGTCCTTGGGCCCTCCCACCTACCCTTATGTTGTATAAACAGGACATGCACACTTTAACCAACCCATCATTTCAGTGACAGGGTCTGCCACACGACTGTGACTGAAATGACGGGTTGGTTTGGACCCCCACCAAAAAAGAAGCAATTAATCTCTCCTTGCACAAACTGGCTCTACAGAGGCAAGATGTCCACCTCATCATCATCCTCCGATATATCACCGTGTACATCCCCCTCCTCACAGATTATCAATTCGTCCCCACTGGAATCCACCATCTCAGCTCCCTGTGTACTTTGTGGAGGCAATTGCTGCTGGTGAATGTCTCCACGGAGGAATTGATTATAATTCATTTTAATGAACATCATCTTCTCCACATTTTCTGGATGTAACCTCGTACGCCGATTGCTGACAAGGTGAGCGGCGGCACTAAACACTCTTTCGGAGTACACACTTGTGGGAGGGCAACTTAGGTAGAATAAAGCCAGTTTGTGCAAGGGCCTCCAAATTGCCTCTTTTTCCTGCCAGTATAAGTACGGACTGTGTGACGTGCCTACTTGGATGCGGTCACTCATATAATCCTCCACCATTCTATCAATGTTGAGAGAATCATATGCAGTGACAGTAGACGACATGTCCGTAATCGTTGTCAGGTCCTTCAGTCCGGACCAGATGTCAGCATCAGCAGTCGCTCCAGACTGCCCTGCATCACCGCCAGCGGGTGGGCTCGGAATTCTGAGCCTTTTCCTCGCACCCCCAGTTGCGGGAGAATGTGAAGGAGGAGATGTTGACAGGTCGCGTTCCGCTTGACTTGACAATTTTGTCACCAGCAGGTCTTTCAACCCCAGCAGACCTGTGTCTGCCGGAAAGAGAGATCCAAGGTAGGCTTTAAATCTAGGATCGAGCACGGTGGCCAAAATGTAGTGCTCTGATTTCAACAGATTGACCACCCGTGAATCCTTGTTAAGCGAATTAAGGGCTGCATCCACAAGTCCCACATGCCTAGCGGAATCGCTCCCTTTTAGCTCCTTCTTCAATGCCTCCAGCTTCTTCTGCAAAAGCCTGATGAGGGGAATGACCTGACTCAGGCTGGCAGTGTCTGAACTGACTTCACGTGTGGCAAGTTCAAAGGGCATCAGAACCTTGCACAACGTTGAAATCATTCTCCACTGCGCCTGAGACAGGTGCATTCCACCTACTATATCGTGCTCAATTGTATAGGCTTGAATGGCCTTTTGCTGCTCCTCCAACCTCTGAAGCATATAGAGGGTTGAATTCCACCTCGTTACCACTTCTTGCTTCAGATGATGGCAGGGCAGGTTCAGTAGTTTTTGGTGGTGCTCCAGTCTTCTGTACGTGGTGCCTGTACGCCGAAAGTGTCCCGCAATTCTTCTGGCCACCGACAGCATCTCTTGCACGCCCCTGTCGTTTTTTTAAAAATTCTGCACCACCAAATTCAAGGTATGTGCAAAACATGGGACGTGCTGGAATTTGCCCATATTTAATGCACACACAATATTGCTGGCGTTGTCCGATGCCACAAATCCACAGGAGAGTCCAATTGGGGTAAGCCATTCCGCGATGATCTTCCTCAGTTGCCGTAAGAGGTTTTCAGCTGTGTGCGTATTCTGGAAACCGGTGATACAAAGCGTAGCCTGCCTAGGAAAGAGTTGGCGTTTGCGAGATGCTGCTACTGGTGCCGCCGCTGCTGTTCTTGCGGCGGGAGTCCATACATCTACCCAGTGGGCTGTCACAGTCATATAGTCCTGACCCTGCCCTGCTCCACTTGTCCACATGTCCGTGGTTAAGTGGACATTGGGTACAGCTGCATTTTTTAGGACACTGGTGACTCTTTTTCTGAGGTCTGTGTACATTTTCGGTATCGCCTGCCTAGAGAAATGGAACCTAGATGGTATTTGGTACCGGGGACACAGTACCTCCAACAAGTCTCTAGTTGGCTCTGCAGTAATGATGGATACCGGAACCACGTTTCTCACCACCCAGGATGCCAAGGCCTCAGTTATCCGCTTTGCAGTAGGATGACTGCTGTGATATTTCATCTTCCTCGCAAAGGACTGTTGAACAGTCAATTGCTTACTGGAAGTAGTACAAGTGGGCTTACGACTTCCCCTCTGGGATGACCATCGACTCCCAGCGGCAACAACAGCAGCGCCAGCAGCAGTAGGCGTTACACGCAAGGATGCATCGGAGGAATCCCAGGCAGGAGAGGACTCGTCAGAATTGCCAGTGACATGGCCTGCAGGACTATTGGCATTCCTGGGGAAGGAGGAAATTGACACTGAGGGAGTTGGTGGGGTGGTTTGCGTGAGCTTGGTTACAAGAGGAAGGGATTTACTGGTCAGTGGACTGCTTCCGCTGTCACCCAAAGTTTTTGAACTTGTCACTGACTTATTATGAATGCGCTGCAGGTGACGTATAAGGGAGGATGTTCCGAGGTGGTTAACGTCCTTACCCCTACTTATTACAGCTTGACAAAGGGAACACACGGCTTGACACCTGTTGTCCGCATTTCTGGTGAAATACCTCCACACCGAAGAGCTGATTTTTTTGGTATTTTCACCTGGCATGTCAACGGCCATATTCCTCCCACGGACAACAGGTGTCTCCCCGGGTGCCTGACTTAAACAAACCACCTCACCATCAGAATCCTCCTGGTCAATTTCCTCCCCAGCGCCAGCAACACCCATATCCTCATCCTGGTGTACTTCAACACTGACATCTTCAATCTGACTATCAGGAACTGGACTGCGGGTGCTCCTTCCAGCACTTGCAGGGGGCGTGCAAATGGTGGAAGGCGCATGCTCTTCACGTCCAGTGTTGGGAAGGTCAGGCATCGCAACCGACACAATTGGACTCTCCTTGTGGATTTGGGATTTCGAAGAATGCACAGTTCTTTGCTGTGCTGCTTTTGCCAGCTTGAGTCTTTTCATTTTTCTAGCGAGAGGCTGAGTGCTTCCATCCTCATGTGAAGCTGAACCACTAGCCATGAACATAGGCCAGGGCCTCAGCCGTTCCTTGCCACTCCGTGTGGTAAATGGCATATTGGCAAGTTTACGCTTCTCCTCCGACAATTTTATTTTAGGTTTTGGAGTCCTTTTTTTACTGATATTTGGTGTTTTGGATTTGACATGCTCTGTACTATGACATTGGGCATCGGCCTTGGCAGACGACGTTGCTGGCATTTCATCGTCTCGGCCATGACTAGTGGCAGCAGCTTCAGCACGAGGTGGAAGTGGATCTTGATCTTTCCCTAATTTTGGAACCTCAACATTTTTGTTCTCCATATTTTAATAGGCACAACTAAAAGGCACCTCAGGTAAACAATGGAGATGGATGGATTGGATACTAGTATACAATTATGGACGGGCTGCCGAGTGCCGACACAGAGGTAGCCACAGCCGTGAACTACCGCACTGTACTGTGTCTGCTGCTAATATAGACTGGTTGATAAAGAGATAGTATACTCGTAACTAGTATGTATGTATAAAGAAAGAAAAAAAAACCACGGTTAGGTGGTATATACAATTATGGACGGGCTGCCGAGTGCCGACACAGAGGTAGCCACAGCCGTGAACTACCGCACTGTACTGTGTCTGCTGCTAATATAGACTGGTTGATAAAGAGATAGTATACTCGTAACTAGTATGTATGTATAAAGAAAGAAAAAAAAACCACGGTTAGGTGGTATATACAATTATGGACGGGCTGCCGAGTGCCGACACAGAGGTAGCCACAGCCGTGAACTACCGCACTGTACTGTGTCTGCTGCTAATATATAGACTGGTTGATAAAGAGATAGTATACTCGTAACTAGTATGTATGTATAAAGAAAGAAAAAAAAACCACGGTTAGGTGGTATATACAATTATGGACGGGCTGCCGAGTGCCGACACAGAGGTAGCCACAGCCGTGAACTACCGCACTGTACTGTGTCTGCTGCTAATATAGACTGGTTGATAAAGAGATAGTATACTCGTAACTAGTATGTATGTATAAAGAAAGAAAAAAAAACCACGGTTAGGTGGTATATACAATTATGGACGGGCTGCCGAGTGCCGACACAGAGGTAGCCACAGCCGTGAACTACCGCACTGTACTGTGTCTGCTGCTAATATATAGACTGGTTGATAAAGAGATAGTATACTCGTAACTAGTATGTATGTATAAAGAAAGAAAAAAAAACCACGGTTAGGTGGTATATACAATTATGGACGGGCTGCCGAGTGCCGACACAGAGGTAGCCACAGCCGTGAACTACCGCACTGTACTGTGTCTGCTGCTAATATAGACTGGTTGATAAAGAGATAGTATACTCGTAACTAGTATGTATGTATAAAGAAAGAAAAAAAAACCACGGTTAGGTGGTATATACAATTATGGACGGGCTGCCGAGTGCCGACACAGAGGTAGCCACAGCCGTGAACTACCGCACTGTACTGTGTCTGCTGCTAATATAGACTGGTTGATAAAGAGATAGTATACTCGTAACTAGTATGTATGTATAAAGAAAGAAAAAAAAAACCACGGTTAGGTGGTATATATAATTATGGACGGGCTGCCGAGTGCCGACACAGAGGTAGCCACAGCTGTGAACTACCGCACTGTACTGTGTCTGCTGCTAATATATAGACTGGTTGATAAAGAGATAGTATACTCGTAACTAGTATGTATGTATAAAGAAAGAAAAAAAAACCACGGTTAGGTGGTATATACAATTATGGACGGGCTGCCGAGTGCCGACACAGAGGTAGCCACAGCCGTGAACTACCGCACTGTACTGTGTCTGCTGCTAATATAGACTGGTTGATAAAGAGATAGTATACTCGTAACTAGTATGTATGTATAAAGAAAGAAAAAAAAACCACGGTTAGGTGGTATATACAATTATGGACGGGCTGCCGAGTGCCGACACAGAGGTAGCCACAGCCGTGAACTACCGCACTGTACTGTGTCTGCTGCTAATATATAGACTGGTTGATAAAGAGATAGTATACTCGTAACTAGTATGTATGTATAAAGAAAGAAAAAAAAACCACGGTTAGGTGGTATATACAATTATGGACGTGCTGCCGAGTGCCGACACAGAGGTAGCCACAGCCGTGAACTACCGCACTGTACTGTGTCTGCTGCTAATATAGACTGGTTGATAAAGAGATAGTATACTCGTAACTAGTATGTATGTATAAAGAAAGAAAAAAAAACCACGGTTAGGTGGTATATACAATTATGGACGGGCTGCCGAGTGCCGACACAGAGGTAGCCACAGCCGTGAACTACCGCACTGTACTGTGTCTGCTGCTAATATAGACTGGTTGATAAAGAGATAGTATACTCGTAACTAGTATGTATGTATAAAGAAAGAAAAAAAAACCACGGTTAGGTGGTATATACAATTATGGACGGGCTGCCGAGTGCCGACACAGAGGTAGCCACAGCCGTGAACTACCGCACTGTACTGTGTCTGCTGCTAATATATAGACTGGTTGATAAAGAGATAGTATACTACTAATATTATATATACTGGTGGTCAGGTCACTGGTCACTAGTCACACTGGCAGTGGCACTCCTGCAGCAAAAGTGTGCACTGTTTAATTTTAATATAATATTATGTACTCCTGGCTCCTGCTATAACCTATAACTGGCACTGCAGTAGTGCTCCCCAGTCTCCCCCACAATTATAAGCTGTGTGAGCTGAGCAGTCAGACAGATATATAATATATATAGATGATGCAGCACACTGGCCTGAGCCTGAGCAGTGCACACAGATATGGTATGTGACTGACTGAGTCACTGTGTGTATCGCTTTTTTCAGGCAGAGAACGGATATATTAAATAAACTGCACTGTGTGTCTGGTGGTCACTCACTATATAATATATTATGTACTCCTGGCTCCTGCTATAACCTATAACTGGCACTGCAGTAGTGCTCCCCAGTCTCCCCCACAATTATAAGCTGTGTGAGCTGAGCAGTCAGACAGATATATATAATATTATATATAGATAATAGATGATGCAGCACACTGGCCTGAGCCTGAGCAGTGCACACAGATATGGTATGTGACTGAGTCACTGTGTGCTGTGTATCGCTTTTTTCAGGCAGAGAACGGATTATAAATAAAACTGGTGGTCACTATCAGCAAAACTCTGCACTGTACTGAGTACTCCTAATGCTCCCCAAAATTAGTAAATCAAGTGTCTCTCTAATCTATTCTAAACGGAGAGGACGCCAGCCACGTCATCTCCCTATCAATCTCAATGCACGTGTGAAAATGGCGGCGACGCGCGGCTCCTTATATAGAATCCGAGTCTCGCGATAGAATCCGAGCCTCGCGAGAATCCGACAGCGTCATGATGACGTTCGGGCGCGCTCGGGTTAACCGAGCAAGGCGGGAAGATCCGAGTCGCTCGGACCCGTGAAAAAAAACATGAAGTTCTGGCGGGTTCGGATTCAGAGAAACCGAACCCGCTCATCTCTATATAGCACACACCGTAATGCTTGTGACACATACCGCAATGCCCGCTATACCCTATGCCGCACACCGCAATGCCCGTTATACATTAAAAAGTTTAAAGCTCAACTGCTTCTCCATAATCAGGACAAATACCTTCGCATGACCCGTGTTCACACGTGAAGGTGTCTATGCTGAATCAGAATCTGTAAGATCAACACCTGCATAGGATTCCCCATAGTATAATATGTAGTGACCTCTGGGGGCAGATTTTGTTCACTAGATAACTACAGTATGCTTTCTGCCAATAGGGCTACGGCACTGAGACAGCTATGTACAGTCATATGACCACTGAAGAGTTAATGCTTCCATTTCTTGTACTGCATATTTGTCTGTCTCCCTCCCAAAAAAACTCTTTTATCTTATATGGACACCAACACTAGTCTAGGCCGTAGCGCAGCTCACCCTGCCCAGTGCCCTGATTAACAGCCGCGCGCACTTACCAAGAGAGGCGTTGCCATTGCCGCCCGCTCTCTTGGTAAGTGCGTGCGGCTGTTAATCAGGGCACTGGGCAGGGTGAGCAACGGGCAGGCGGCCGGTGGCGATGTCTTCCCAGGCGGCGCGGCGGGGTGGACCGGACTAGGCCACAGCGCCAGCGCAGGCAGCTCACCCTGCTCAGTGACAGCCGCGCGCAGCCGCACACTTACCAAGACAGCGGGCGGGCGGCAATGAACTCCTTCCACTGCTTCCAGACCCTCCGGCAGCAGCAGGAGGACGCTGCACAAACAGTGCACTCTCCGTCCGTCGTCACATGCTGGGGCTGGGGGCGTACACAGCTGCTGACCTGACCCTCCCTCAGTCACACTGTCCACTGATATATAAATAAAGCCGCCCACCCTCAAAGTCGCTCCTCCCTCACCTCTGTGTAATTGGCTGGCCAATCTATCTGTCAGCCTAGCTGACAGCCAAAGCTTTTCACTCAAAGTGGCGGCGCCCCCATGCCACGGCGGGGTCTTCAGGGGCAGTAGTTACGCCACTGCTTGTAAGTGTCTAACCCCCCTCCCGGTACCTAACCATCCCCTTCTCGTCCCTGCACTCTAACCCCCCTTCTAATGCCTAAACCTAACCTCCCACCCCCCACGGCAGGACTTAAGCGCATTCCGCTGGAAGAACGATCAGGACTCCGGGTGACGTTATTTTGACACTGGGATCCCGAGCTCCATCGGGATTTTGACGGCAGCCCTGAGCCGTCGTTCGGAATTCCGGTATCTGTATTTTTGTCAACCACCGGAATCCAGGCGGCATTTTAACTACACCCCAAAGAAAATACGAGTGGTAAAATATTATAAAATAACTACAGGGAGATATCTTTTGCTTATAAAAAAAATAAAAAAGTACAATATATTTCTAAATTCGCCCCGCCAGCCATCAGCTGTTCCCCAATCCACCATGCCTGGGCCTAGGGATGTCCGCGCACCCTCTCCCCCCACCCCCGACCTCCCTTCCTTGTCTGTTTTGAAGTTGAGATCACGTTAATGATCCTTTTGCAGGTTCTCCTGCAGAAACCCTGTTACTAATCTGACTTCCTCTAGATAGACGCATTTCATCACCTTCTCTGCGCTCCACCAGGGGCACGTTTGACCCTGGTGGTGCTGACCTGAGGACCTCACTATAACATCCGGTGACGGGTGCTGTAAATTATAACATCACCGCATCACCTACAGTAAACACACGCACCGTCCTATGGGCCTAATTCAAGATTGATTGCAAAACAACGTTTTCCTCTAATGGGCAAAACCATGGAGGTCATTCCGAGTCGTTCGCTCGGAAAATTTCTTCGCATCGCAGCGTTTTTCCGCTTAGTGCGTATGCGCAATGTCCGCACTGCGACTGCGCCAAGTAAATTTGCTATGAAGTTTGGATTTTTACTCACGGCTTTTTCTTCGCTCAGGCGATCGTAGTGTGATTGACAGGAAATGGGTGTTACTGGGCGGAAACAGGCCGTTTTATGGGCGTGTGGGAAAAAACGCTACCGTTTCCGGAAAAAACGCGGGAGTGGCTGGAGAAACGGAGGAGTGTCTGTGCGAACGCTGGGTGTGTTTGTGACGTCAAACCAGGAACGATAAGCACTGAACTGATCGCAGATGCCGAGTAAGTCTGAAGCTACTCTGAAACTGCTACGAGATGTGTAATCGCAATATTGCGAATCTTTCGGTCGCAATTTTAAGTAGCTAAGATTCACTCCCAGTAGGCGGCGGCTTAGCGTGTGCAATACTGCTAAAATCGCCTTGCGAGCGAACAACTCGGAATGAGGGCCCATGTGCACTGCAGGAGGGGCAGATGTAACATGTGCAGAGAGAGTTAGATTTGGGTGGGTTATATTGTTTCTGTGCAGGGTGAATACTGGCTGCTTTATTTTTACACTGCAATGGCCGGACTGTGCGGGGGGGTGGGCAACAGCAGCTGCGTGATGTCACACATCGGACACACATAGCTGATCACTGGAGCCGAGTCCCGCTCAGCTTTCTCTGCCAGGGGCAGAGAAAGCTGGGCAAATGCCTCCCTATTGCAGTGCTGCCCTGTGATCTCGCCAGCCTGGGCTGGCGAGATTTTCACAGGGCAGATTATGGTATTTTTTCACTTTTTTGAAGTAAATCTGGTCAGATCGCGTTTCCCATTATAAGTATGGGGAATGCGATGAGGGTTACTAAAAAAAAAGCGAATTAAAGGATTTGGAGCAGTTTTTCATGAACACTGCTCCAAATGCCATTTAACATTCAGGTGATACTAAAATAATGTGAAAAGTAGAGATGAGCGGGTTCGGTTCCTCGGAATCCGAACCCGCCCGAACTTCATATTTTTTTTCACGGGTCCGAGCGACTCGGATCTTCCCGCCTTGCTCGGTTAACCCGAGCGCGCCCGAACGTCATCATCCCGCTGTCGGATTCTCGCGAGGCTCGTATTCTATCGCGAGACTCGGATTCTATATAAGGAGCCGCGCGTCGCCGCCATTTTCACTCGTGCATTGAGATTGATAGGGAGAGGACGTGGCTGGCGTCCTCTCCGTTTAGAGAAGAGAGAGAGAGACACAGTAGAGAGAGAGACACAGTAGAGAGAGACGAGAGAGACACAGTACTAGTAGTAATTTTGGGGAGCATTATTACTTAGGAGGAGTACTACTATACTACTATATATACTACTTGCTGAAGTGATATAGATAAGAAGATTAGATAGTGTGACTGCAGTGTATTGTATTAATTATCTGACTTGTGGGGGAGACACTGACAGTGGGGAGCAGTTAGAGTCTGAGAGCAGGACTCAGGAGTACATATAACGTACAGTGCACAGCACATTTTTGCTGCCAGAGTCAGTGCCACACTGCCATTGTGTGACCACACTGACCACCAGTATAATAATATATTTTTTATTTTGTGATTGTCTGCTTAGGCCTCGGAGTACTAGTTGCAAGTTGCAACGTGACCTGACCACCAGTTTAATAATCAATCACCACCAGTTTAATATATATATATATATATATATATAAAATTGTATATAATATATATATATATATAATATTGTATACCACCTACCCGTGGTTTTTTTTTTTTCATTCTTTATACTATTACATACTACTATAGTAGCTTACTGTAGCAGACTGGCAGTCTGCGGTGCTGTGTTGCTGACCTGACAGTGTCCAGCAGGTCCGTCATCAGTCATTACATAATAAATATATATAGTACCTGTCCGGCTGCAGTACAGTGATATTATATTGATTTCATCTCATCAATAATTTATCATCCAGTCTAGACTCTATATTAGCAGCAGACACAGTACGTTAGTCCACGGCTGTAGCTACCTCTGTGTCGGCAATCGGCAGTCCATCCATAATTGTATACCACCTAGTACCTACCCGTGGTTATTTTTTTTCTTTCTTCTTTATATATACTACATCTCATTATCATCCAGTCTATATTAGCAGCAGACACAGTACGGTAGTCCACGGCTGTAGCTACCTCTGTGTCGGCACTCGGCAGTCCATCCATAATTGTATACCACCTAGTACCTACCCGTGGTTATTTTTTTTCTTTCTTCTTTATATATACTACATCTCATTATCATCCAGTCTATATTAGCAGCAGACACAGTACGGTAGTCCACGGCTGTAGCTACCTCTGTGTCGGCACTCGGCAGTCCATCCATAATTGTATACCACCTAGTACCTACCCGTGGTTTTTTTTTCTTTCTTCTTTATATATACTACATCTCATTATCATCCAGTCTATATTAGCAGCAGACACAGTACGTTAGTCCACGGCTGTAGCTACCTCTGTGTCGGCACTCGGCAGTCCATCCATAATTGTATACCACCTAGTACCTACCCGTGGTTATTTTTTTTCTTTCTTCTTTATATATACTACATCTCATTATCATCCAGTCTATATTAGCAGCAGACACAGTACGGTAGTCCACGGCTGTAGCTACCTCTGTGTCGGCACTCGGCAGTCCATCCATAATTGTATACCACCTAGTACCTACCCGTGGTTTTTTTTTCTTTCTTCTTTATATATACTACATCTCATTATCATCCAGTCTATATTAGCAGCAGACACAGTACGTTAGTCCACGGCTGTAGCTACCTCTGTGTCGGCACTCGGCAGTCCATCCATAATTGTATACCACCTAGTACCTACCCGTGGTTATTTGTTTTCTTTCTTCTTTATATATACTACATCTCATTATCATCCAGTCTATATTAGCAGCAGACACAGTACGGTAGTCCACGGCTGTAGCTACCTCTGTGTCGGCACTCGGCAGTCCATCCATAATTGTATACCACCTAGTACCTACCCGTGGTTTTTTTTCTTTCTTCTTTATATATACTACATCTCATTATCATCCAGTCTATATTAGCAGCAGACACAGTACGGTAGTCCACGGCTGTAGCTACCTCTGTGTCGGCACTCGGCAGTCCATCCATAATTGTATACCACCTAGTACCTACCCGTGGTTTTTTTTCTTTCTTCTTTATATATACTACATCTCATTATCATCCAGTCTATATTAGCAGCAGACACAGTACGGTAGTCCACGGCTGTAGCTACCTCTGTGTCGGCACTCGGCAGTCCATCCATAAGTATACTAGTATCCATCCATCTCCATTGTTTACCTGAGGTGCCTTTTAGTTGTGCCTATTAAAATATGGAGAACAAAAATGTTGAGGTTCCAAAATTAGGGAAAGATCAAGATCCACTTCCACCTTGTGCTGAAGCTGCTGCCACTAGTCATGGCCAAGACGATGAAATGCCAGCAACGTCGTCTGCCAAGGCCGATGCCCAATGTCATAGTACAGAGCATGTCAAATCCAAAACACCAAATATCAGTAAAAAAAGGACTCCAAAACCTAAAATAAAATTGTCGGAGGAGAAGCGTAAACTTGCCAATATGCCATTTACCACACGGAGTGGCAAGGAACGGCTGAGGCCCTGGCCTATGTTCATGGCTAGTGGTTCAGCTTCACATGAGGATGGAAGCACTCAGCCTCCCGCTAGAAAAATGAAAAGACTCAAGCTGGCAAAAGCAGTAGCACCGCAAAGAACTGTGCGTTCTTCGAAATCCCAAATCCACAAGGAGAGTCCAATTGTGTCGGTTGCGATGCCTGACCTTCCCAACACTGGACGTGAAGAGCATGCGCCTTCCACCATTTGCACGCCCCCTGCAAGTGCTGGAAGGAGCACCCGCAGTCCAGTTCCTGATAGTCAGATTAAAGATGTCAGTGTTGAAGTACACCAGGATGAGGAGGATATGGGTGTTGCTGGCGCTGGGGAGGAAATTGACCAGGAGGATTCTGATGGTGAGGTGGTTTGTTTAAGTCAGGCACCCGGGGAGACACCTGTTGTCCGTGGGAGGAATATGGCCGTTGACATGCCTGGTGAAAATACCAAAAAAATCAGCTCTTCGGTGTGGAGGTATTTCAACAGAAATGCGGACAACAGGTGTCAAGCCGTGTGTTGCCTTTGTCAAGCTGTAATAAGTAGGGGTAAGGACGTTAACCACCTCGGAACATCCTCCCTTATACGTCACCTGCAGCGCATTCATAATAAGTCAGTGACAAGTTCAAAAACTTTGGGTGACAGCGGAAGCAGTCCACTGACCAGTAAATCCCTTCCTCTTGTAACCAAGCTCACGCAAACCACCCCACCAACTCCCTCAGTGTCAATTTCCTCCTTCCCCAGGAATGCCAATAGTCCTGCAGGCCATGTCACTGGCAATTCTGACGATTCCTCTCCAGCCTGGGATTCCTCCGATGCATCCTTGCGTGTAACGCCTACTGCTGCTGGCGCTGCTGTTGTTGCTGCTGGGAGTCGATGGTCATCCCAGAGGGGAAGTCGTAAGCCCACTTGTACTACTTCCAGTAAACAATTGACTGTCCAACAGTCCTTTGCGAGGAAGATGAAATATCACAGCAGTCATCCTGCTGCAAAGCGGATAACTGAGGCCTTGACAACTATGTTGGTGTTAGACGTGCGTCCGGTATCCGCCGTTAGTTCACAGGGAACTAGACAATTTATTGAGGCAGTGTGCCCCCGTTACTAAATACCATCTAGGTTCCACTTCTCTAGGCAGGCGATACCGAGAATGTACACGGACGTCAGAAAAAGACTCACCAGTGTCCTAAAAAATGCAGTTGTACCCAATGTCCACTTAACCACGGACATGTGGACAAGTGGAGCAGGGCAGGGTCAGGACTATATGACTGTGACAGCCCACTGGGTAGATATATGGACTCCCGCCGCAAGAACAGCAGCGGCGGCACCAGTAGCAGCATCTCGCAAACGCCAACTCTTTCCTAGGCAGGCTACGCTTTGTATCACCGCTTTCCAGAATACGCACACAGCTGAAAACCTCTTACGGCAACTGAGGAAGATCATCGCGGAATGGCTTACCCCAATTGGACTCTCCTGTGGATTTGTGGCATCGGACAACGCCAGCAATATTGTGTGTGCATTAAATATGGGCAAATTCCAGCACGTCCCATGTTTTGCACATACCTTGAATTTGGTGGTGCAGAATTTTTTAAAAAACGACAGGGGCGTGCAAGAGATGCTGTCGGTGGCCAGAAGAATTGCGGGACACTTTCGGCGTACAGGCACCACGTACAGAAGACTGGAGCACCACCAAAAACTACTGAACCTGCCCTGCCATCATCTGAAGCAAGAAGTGGTAACGAGGTGGAATTCAACCCTCTATATGCTTCAGAGGTTGGAGGAGCAGCAAAAGGCCATTCAAGCCTATACAATTGAGCACGATATAGGAGGTGGAATGCACCTGTCTCAAGCGCAGTGGAGAATGATTTCAACGTTGTGCAAGGTTCTGATGCCCTTTGAACTTGCCACACGTGAAGTCAGTTCAGACACTGCCAGCCTGAGTCAGGTCATTCCCCTCATCAGGCTTTTGCAGAAGAAGCTGGAGACATTGAAGGAGGAGCTAACACGGAGCGATTCCGCTAGGCATGTGGGACTTGTGGATGGAGCCCTTAATTCGCTTAACAAGGATTCACGGGTGGTCAATCTGTTGAAATCAGAGCACTACATTTTGGCCACCGTGCTCGATCCTAGATTTAAAGCCTACCTTGGATCTCTCTTTCCGGCAGACACAAGTCTGCTGGGGTTGAAAGACCTGCTGGTGAGAAAATTGTCAAGTCAAGCGGAACGCGACCTGTCAACATCTCCTCCTTCACATTCTCCCGCAACTGGGGGTGCGAGGAAAAGGCTCAGAATTCCGAGCCCACCCGCTGGCGGTGATGCAGGGCAGTCTGGAGCGACTGCTGATGCTGACATCTGGTCCGGACTGAAGGACCTGACAACGATTACGGACATGTCGTCTACTGTCACTGCATATGATTCTCTCAACATTGAAAGAATGGTGGAGGATTATATGAGTGACCGCATCCAAGTAGGCACGTCACACAGTCCGTACTTATACTGGCAGGAAAAAGAGGCAATTTGGAGGCCCTTGCACAAACTGGCTTTATTCTACCTAAGTTGCCCTCCCACAAGTGTGTACTCCGAAAGAGTGTTTAGTGCCGCCGCTCACCTTGTCAGCAATCGGCGTACGAGGTTACATCCAGAAAATGTGGAGAAGATGATGTTCATTAAAATGAATTATAATCAATTCCTCCGCGGAGACATTGACCAGCAGCAATTGCCTCCACAAAGTACACAGGGAGCTGAGATGGTGGATTCCAGTGGGGACGAATTGATAATCTGTGAGGAGGGGGATGTACACGGTGATATATCGGAGGATGATGATGAGGTGGACATCTTGCCTCTGTAGAGCCAGTTTGTGCAAGGAGAGATTAATTGCTTCTTTTTTGGTGGGGGTCCAAACCAACCCGTCATATCAGTCACAGTCGTGTGGCAGACCCTGTCACTGAAATGATGGGTTGGTTAAAGTGTGCATGTCCTGTTTATACAACATAAGGGTAGGTGGGAGGGCCCAAGGACAATTCCATCTTGCACCTCTTTTTTCTTTCATTTTTCTTTGCGTCATGTGCTGTTTGGGGAGGGTTTTTTGGAAGGGCCATCCTGCGTGACACTGCAGTGCCACTCCTAGATGGGCCCGGTGTTTGTGTCGGCCACTAGGGTCGCTTATCTTACTCACACAGCTACCTCATTGCGCCTCTTTTTTTCTTTGCGTCATGTGCTGTTTGGGGAGGGTTTTTTGGAAGGGACATCCTGCGTGACACTGCAGTGCCACTCCTAGATGGGCCCGGTGTTTGTGTCGGCCACTAGGGTCGCTTATCTTACTCACACAGCTACCTCATTGCGCCTCTTTTTTTCTTTGCGTCATGTGCTGTTTGGGGAGGGTTTTTTGGAAGGGCCATCCTGCGTGACACTGCAGTGCCACTCCTAGATGGGCCCGGTGTTTGTGTCGGCCACTAGGGTCGCTTATCTTACTCACATAGCTACCTCATTGCGCCTCTTTTTTT
This sequence comes from Pseudophryne corroboree, assembly GCF_028390025.1. Classification (NCBI taxonomy): domain Eukaryota; kingdom Metazoa; phylum Chordata; class Amphibia; order Anura; family Myobatrachidae; genus Pseudophryne; species Pseudophryne corroboree. The sequence goes on along the minus strand of NC_086444.1, from coordinate 24,933,233 downwards.
CTTTGCGTCATGTGCTGTTTGGGGAGGGTTTTTTGGAAGGGCCATCCTGCGTGACACTGCAGTGCCACTCCTAGATGGGCCAGGTGTTTGTGTCGGCCACTAGGGTCGCTTATCTTACTCACACAGCTACCTCATTGCGCCTCTTTTTTTCTTTGCGTCATGTGCTGTTTGGGGAGGGTTTTTTGGAAGGGCCATCCTGCGTGACACTGCAGTGCCACTCCTAGATGGGCCAGGTGTTTGTGTCGGCCACTAGGGTCGCTTATCTTACTCACACAGCTACCTCATTGCGCCTCTTTTTTTCTTTGCGTCATGTGCTGTTTGGGGAGGGTTTTTTGGAAGGGCCATCCTGCGTGACACTGCAGTGCCACTCCTAGATGGGCCCGGTGTTTGTGTCGGCCACTAGGGTCGCCCAGCTTAGTCATCCAGCGACCTAGGTGCAAATTTTAGGACTAAAAATAATATTGTGAGGTGTGAGGTATTCAGAATAGACTGAAAATGAGTGTAAATTATGGTTTTTGAGGTTAATAATACTTTGGGATCAAAATGACCCCCAAATTCTATGATTTAAGCTGTTTTTTAGTGTTTTTTAAAAAAAACACCCGAATCCAAAACACACCCGAATCCGACAAAAAAAATTCGGTGAGGTTTTGCCAAAACGCGTTCGAACCCAAAACACGGCCGCGGAACCGAACCCAAAACCAAAACACAAAACCCGAAAAATTTCCGGCGCTCATCTCTAGTGAAAAGGGCGTGAAAACAGAAAACTCCCTTATTCACATTATTTTAGTCAAAATAATGTTAGTAAATAGACCCCTATGTGTCCTGGGATACCCCCAGAAAAGTGACTATTTCTCTGCCCCGAGTGATCTGCTCATCGCTGTAACCATTGCGCACGTCTGTGTCCGGGAACATGTCACTGTTGTTACACAGAGGAGATATTTGGTCACTGACCGTTATAACTGAACGATTATTAAATCTTATAACGTATTAACTAACTGCTGTCAAACCCAGATGCTAAATATTTTATTAGGGAATCTACCTTCCCAGCCAGACACTCACAGCCCGGAGTGCGCTGAATTATACATGACACGCTCTGATGTAGCTGCTGTCAGATGTAACCGAGCCCTTCAGCCCCGCTCCTGGCTGTAATAATTATGGAAGGTGCATATTAAATGTGCCAAAATGTTATATACGTGCCGGGAAATCTCCTGTCTACATAGGGAGCAGCCACGCGTGCTGCCTGCCGATATCAGTCTCTGAATCAGCACTATAATGGCGTCGGATCAACTGCGTGAACATCGGACATCCGAGTAACCCTTAAGTTACTCAGGATGTCCTGCAAAATCACACTGCCGGGGCCAGCTGCGTCTGAGGTCCCGGCCTCTGGCTTTGGCATGGCCAGAAAACATGGCCGTCACCCCCCACCATTTTCTGCCACACTGCTCATCACCGTCCCCAAATGGCAGCATCATGCCAATCATGCTGCAGGTTTTTGGGGTACTGAAAGCGGCATCGCAAGAGCTGATCTATTCTGCACGTGCTCAGTTAGGGGTACATTTACTAAGCAGTGATAAGAGCAGAGAAGTGAGCCAGTGGAGAAGTGCCCATGGCAACCAATCAGCACTGAAGTAACATCTATAATTTGCATACTATAAAATGATACAGAGATGCTGATTGGTTGATGGGGAAATTTCTCCACTAGTTCACTTCTCCACTCTTATCACTGCTTAGTAAATGTACCCCTAAGCCTACTCGCGCATCACATATTTACGCAGGTGATTCACTGAGGTAACTGACACCTGGTGCGCTCAACAGCCCCACCACACACACGTGCGCGACGGAACAGGGGCTTGGCCTCGTGGCACCCCCTTGTTTCCATCACTGCGGGGGCGTGCCCAGCTTTGCCGGGCTGCCCCTGGAGAATCTTCCTGCACTGCCAGCTCCTCCTCTGTGACAGGAGCCAGACGCTGAGGAGGAACCGGCATTTTGGTGTCGCCCCCTCGGAGGTTGACACTTGGGTGTGATGCGCTCCCCCCCTAGTGACGCCTCTGGATTTACATGAATATTAGAGTTATCCACGAAGCAGTGAAAAGAGTGGAGAAAAGGACCAGTGAATAAGTTGCCCATGGCAACCAATCAGCTTTGAAGGAAGCCTTTATCAAGTACATTTAATATAATGTAAGGGAGGTGTTGATTGGTTGCCATGGGCAACTCCTACACTGGTCTGTTTCTACACTCTTTTCACTGCTTCATGAATAAATCCCTATGAGTAATAAATCTCTGACAACACGTACTGTTGTGTAAGATGCCGCCGCGTGCCTGGGAAATGTTACGCCCTGCGCTATAGTCAGCGTTACTTCCTGATATCTCAGGGCGACGGGCTCCGCTCCATCCCCAAGTTTGTTTACTGACCACCTGAGGTGACTCAGCGCTGAGGATTTAGTTACCTTCCCTGACTTCCTCTGTAACACACATTCTGCAGCTCTGTATATTTAGCAGCCCTGCGAGGTCACACCTGTATCATATAACAAATATAACAAGCCGGGAAGTGCCGTGTCATGCTGCAAAGTATTCTGCGTGCCCTCACACCACCCTGCCCTCCCGGCGTCAGCCTCGCAGCCTCCTCGCTGGAAGGGAAAGAAAACAAACTGAGGGAAAAGTGCAAACTGAATCACGTCACTGTTATAGCGATAACCTCTCGGGGGGAATCCCGGCGCCGATATTCTGACAGGGTTAGGCTGTGGGAAGGGGGGGGGGGTAGGTTTAGGCTGGGGGAGGGGTTTTATTTATTATTTATTAACAGTTTCTTATATAGCGCAGCATATTCCGTTGCGCTTTACAATTAGGTTTAGGCACCCACAGGGAGGGTTACTGGCCCTACACACTTGCCGATGAACGATGCGCGGCCCCGCGGCCGTTCATTGTGGGTTCTCCGTCGCTTTGCAATACAAGTCATTTTGGACGATGATCGATCATCATCCAGATCGATCATCGCCAAAATTGCGAGCATCGCTGAGTGTGTAGACCCCTTTAGGGTTAGGCTGCTATAGGTTTAGGCTGCGGTAAGGGGGAGTTAGGTTTAGCCACCACTGGGGAGTGTTAGGGCTAGGCTGCGGGGGTGAGGGGAAGGTTTAGGCTGCAGTACGGAAGGGTTAGAGTTGGGGGGGAGGGTTAGCATACTTACCGAATCGGGATTCGAACCATCGGGATGCCGCATCGGTATTCTACCGCCATCATTCCCAGTAGAATTTCTGTGTAATGGCTCCCGATTAAGGGACCGATTCAGACCTGAACGCTAGGCTGCGTTTTCTCACAGCCTGCGATCAGATCTGAACTGTGCATGCGTAAGCACCACAATGCGCAGGCGCGACGGGCCGCAGCAAAGAGGATCGCCGGCCAGCGACGGGATGGTGCGAAAATTCAGGTGATTGCAAGGAGATTGACAGGAAGAGGGCGTTTGTGGGTGGCAACTGACCGGTTTGTAGGAGTGTCCGGGAAAACGCAGGAGGGACCCAGCGTTTGGAGGGAGGGTTTCAGCAAAAGCGATCGCATACCTGCACACACACACCATACCCTCCACCTGAAGGCGGGGACTACCTGATCGTAGGGATGGAAAAAAACGCACCCTAGCGATCAGGTCTGATTTACCCCCTATGTTTACAAAAAAGTTTGCTAGGACTTAGGAAGAAGTTTTACTTCAGAGCAGACGACTAAAGGGTTAAGGGTCCACTTTGTTGTGTCACAGGATATAATACTAGGGAGCAATGTCAGATAAACATCTCATTGTCTAATTACACTGAACAGTGAACACACAGTGTAGTTGTGTTAATTAATGTTTTGCCCAAGATAATAGTAATTAGTTGTGGTTACCCTCAGGACAATGCCCTGCAGAGAGGATTTCACAAGCTGAGCCTGAAATGACAGACACTGTAGGTATGCCCCAATTGTACAGTGACGCGCCGTAAAGAGTTAATTACAGAGTCAGGCTGCGTGCACATTAGCAGATAATAGCTCCTTACTATCTGCTGTGGCAGGACATAGCTGTAATAGAGGCAAACTCAGGAACACAAAAAGTCTTTGTTCCATGTAATGTGCCTTTGGCCGGTCCACACTAGAGGTCCCAACCATCAGAGATGTCGACCATCGGAGGTCTCACTCAACCATCGGAGGTCTCACACGGGTGTAGACCATGTGTTGTACACGTCATCCAAAACACAAATGTAACTTAGGGGCCTATGGGAGTCATTCCGAGTTGATCGCTCGCTAGCAGTTTTTAGCAGCCGTGCAAACGCTATGTCGCCGCCCACTGGGAGTGTATTTTAGCTCAGCAGAAGTGCGAACGAAAGGATCGCAGAGCGGCTACAAAATAATTTTGTGCAGTTTCAGAGTAGCTTCAGACCTACTCAGCGCTTGCGATCACTTCAGACTGTTCAGTTCCTGTTTTGATGTCACGAACACGCCCTGCGTTCACCCAGCCACGCCTGCGTTTTTCCTGGCACGCCTGCGTTTTTCCGAACACTCCCTGTAAACGGTCAGTTGACATCCAGAAACGCCCTCTTCCTGTCAATCACTCTGCGGCAACCAGTGCGACTGAAGAGCTTCACTAGACCTTGTGTGAAACTACATCGTTCGTTGAAATACGCATGCGCAGAAGTGCTGATTTTTTTGCCTGATCGCTGTGCAGCGAACGAAAGCAGCTAGCGATCATCTCGGAATAACCACCTATGTATGAATCTCTCGCCACGTTCATGTGCAAAAAGTAAAAACCCGGGATTTTTATGTCAGTGGAAAAGAGGTGGTGAGCCCACTTGCAGTCAGCCCATTGTATGGTGAGGAAAACGTGTGACTCAGTGGAGAGAATGTGGGAAAACGGCCGCCACAATTTAACACGGAGGCACTTCCTGTAGCCAGCAGGACTTCTGTGGGGAGAAAGACTGTGGGGGAGATTTATCAAAGCTTGGAGTGAGATAAAGTGGAGAGCCATGTTACAGGCTGTATTTGAGAAATGACAGGAGCTGATTGGTTGGTACTTTATCTATCCCCACTTTATCTCTCTCCACTTTGGTGAACCTGCTGTCAGAATGCCAACATTAAGGTAAGGCTGCTTGTGGTTGGGTTAGAGCTAGGCTGTGGGTGGACATTAGGGTTAGGCACTACTAGAGGGATGGGTAGGGTTTAGGGATAGTGGTCAAGTACTTACCCGGATGTGACATCACATGACCGCCGGGACCCAGAACACACAGCTGGAGTCTCTGCAGCTGTCAGGAAATGATGAGTCCCCGCTAGGGCACCTGGGCCAAAATGTTGACATTCTATCATGATGACATTGTTGAGAGTAGAGAGGGCTACTGCGAAGACTTCCTGTTGTTCCTCCAAGGAGGCTTCATTCCCAGAACCAAGATGGCCGCCGACCTAAGTACCGTGAATGCGAAGCGCCACCTTGTCACTGTGTTAGAGCTCCACAGTAGGGGACAGTAGTCTTCCACTAGCTCCAGAGAGACCTGCGGTTACCTTCCAGTGATTCTGCACCGCTGCCTGATAGCGGCATGCACTCACCGGCTGAGGAGCTGTATGACACCTGTGATGCTATGGAACAAAATGGCATTTAATTCTCCATTTTATTTGCTTAGTACTTTTATGGGCTGTTTGTCTGACACAAAGACAGGAAAGTTCTGTGACATTAGAGTATTCTGTGGTATAACGGAACGTCTTGTTTTTGTTCCACTGCTAGTGCACCTGCTCCGAGTATGGGGGTTGTTCAGAGATGATCGCAGGTTTTGCTAAATTAGCTGAAACTGCTACTAATCAACACGCATGCCCGGGGGCATCCAGCACGTATGGCGCCCCCCTGCGATCACAATTCATCGATCTCATCGCAAAATCAAGAGTTAGAGGTTAACCCCTGCACTGCGCAGCCTGGCTGCGTATGGAGGCGCACCGCCGCCATGTTTCTGTTCGCAGGGAACGTAGACAACATCATCGCACCGCCCGAAAAACGACCATGACAAGCCTGCATTTCCAGCTCCACTCCCCCCCATGCCGCGTCGCCGCCCCCGAACAGCTGTCAATCATTTTGTGATCGCATCCTTCCGGTATGCAAACGCATAATGAAAGTTTGCGCTGCACATGTGCTGATGACGATGAGCGTCCGTTTGCGATATCGCAAACACAGTGATGAGGTCTGAATAAGACTATATTGTGAAGGGGCGTGGCTTGACAGCAGACCCGAGCAGATGTGCTGAGCTGGAGCTCCTGCCCTGGGAATACATTTTACGCTATTAAACAGCTCCCTGGTGATTTTAGGAACACTCTCCTGCCTATTGGAGACCCCCTGCATCAGATTGTGTGGTTCGCGGAGCCGGCAGATGCACCCTGCATCTCTGCGGGTTGCGGCCTACCAATCCTTCAGAAGCCGGGGCCTCAATTTGTCCACTGACCCGAGACAGCAGACCCTCACCATCAGCTTGCCTCCCGCTGTGTCCTTTGGCTCCCCCTGCCACCTTTGGGTCTGCCCACAGCTGTGAGAAGGTACCTGCTGTGCTGGGCTCTGTGTTTGCGGCTTCCTGTGACTGCGGCCTGCTGCATCTCCAGAGGCCGGGGACTGAAGTTGGGGGACTGCCCGGAGACGGGCTCCGTGAGCGCTGTACGGCCCGACGGAGGCTCCTGACGGCCTGAAGACACCTTCCCCACCTGCCACAGCCCTCCCTGCTCCCTCCGCACCTTGGTGGGATCCCCCTGGCGACCCGCCGGCCGCTATCTCTGCGCCGCACTGTCAGTGGCGTCCTCCGGCGATCTGCGGCCTACGCATCCTCCGGGGGCCGGGACCTTGAGTTCGGAGGTTCCCCATCTCAGACTTCCAGGAGGCGCAGGCTGCGGCTGTCTGGGGTCCGGACACCTTACCCTGGTCCCCGCTGGCCTCCGCCCCCCCCCTGCGCCACTCCTCCTGCAGCTCCGGCCAGGCTCTTACTTGCAGTGGTGTCTCCAGAGGGCCTCTCTGCTCCTGGGACCTGTGTTCTGGCAGACATTACCCCTTCTCTGCTGGTCTGGCTTTGGGGGTGTCCTGATTGCCGGCTGGACAGTGGCCGGACCTCATCCCGCGGGTGTGCCTCCTGTATTGGACCTGGTGAGAGGGTGGCAGATCTCAGCCCTGGAGGGGCATCTTCCTGCTGCTGCCTGAGACCTGTTCTTCCCGACCTGCACAGGAATGATCTCCGGAGCCGTGTGGTAGCCGCCGGCTTCGGTGCCGCACATCGGATGTCAGCTGCATTGAAGGTACGGTCATAGAGCCACCAGCTCTTGTCTCTCCCCCCTGGCACAGCGTAATTTGTGCACTCCTCAGCCTCCAGGGAGTCAAACCCCTGGATCGCAATAAAGGCAATACTTGTCCTTTGCACATCACCCAGGATGATGACCTAATACTGCAATTTGTCCTGCCTGGACCGTGATAGTTTTCTTAATACCCATCACACTTTTCTACTTAACATACATCTGTCAAGCAGCGTCTGTGTCTCCTTTTACGTTTGTGACGTCCCGGCCTATCCTATTAGTCCCCCACAATGGCGCAAAGAAATAAAAAAAATTCACAGGCCCCCACAAAAATTTTTACTAAGATACTACGGCAGCATCAAATACGGTACAGATGGGGATTTCCTTTTATGCTACAGATTACAGTGAACAATTCCACCCACTCCGTTAAAACTTTAGCTCGGGGTCAGGATTTGTTGGCTAAGCTAGATCTCCTCCCTGTACCGTCGCCCGATAGCGAGACTGCCTCTTCCTCTGGTCCAAGACGCCCTCGAATTCCATTGCCTGAATGGACAAGGGTGACCCGTCATCGCAATGAGACTAATGACCCTCCCTGATCTTAGTAGACACTCTTGATTACAATAAGATAGTTCTCACTATTCTAGAGATGTGTCTCCTTCTCATACGTTCTTTGTTGACAGGTGGGGGCTACGGCCCCCGTCTTACTTCTTTCATACAACTGTTATTGGTTTTGATATGGCTCACCGGGCTTTGATGTTTGTTATATGTTAAGCCTAGCTTTGTGTTATTGTGCTGGGCTTGTCTTGCTTACACCGATTTTCCCTCGTCTCCTTTTCTTTCTCCTATCCCCCCCCCCCCTTGCCCTTGTTCCCCTCCCTCTTTTCCCTTACTTCCCCCTCCCCCCCCCCCCCCCTTTTTGTCTCCTTTTTATTACGACACAGTACTTTTTTCTTTCTTTCGTGTGTGTTCTGGGTTATATAGCTGAATTTATTTTTCGGCTGTTGCCGACTTAACTATTGCGGTCCAGAAGGATCTGGTTTTCTGCTCCCACTACCCCCGTGCTCCCTCTATTTGTGATTTAGTATATAATGTCTATTACTTGTGTAGCGGTCCTTGATTGGGACCCTATGTTTCAGGGTTTTTTCCCGTATGGGTTTTCTATCACTCTCTCTTTCTCTGCATCTCTGCTCCTTGTTTCTTGCTGTTCCTTTTCTTCCTCTTTTTCTCTTCCTCCCCGGGATGGGTCTCTGTTGATCCTTTTCCATTCTTTGGTATCAGATGGCACTTAAGTTGTTCTCTGTAAATGTTAACGGGCTTAATTCTCCCAAGAAACGTACAGTGATGTTGTCCGCCTGTAGGAGAGAAAAGGCTGACATAGTCTTCCTTCAGGAGACCCACTTCACTGGGACACACTCTCGACTTCAAGGTAAGCAGTTTGCACAAACCTTTTTTGCTTCTGCTGATTGTAAGAAAAGGGGGGTGTCTATACTGATTCATCGTAACATCACATTTGTACATACCGCAACTATAGCTGACCCCGCAGGCCGGTACATCGTGGTAACTGGTACACTTCGTACAGAAACTCTAACACTTGTGTCTGTATATGCCCCAAATCAAGACCAGTCACGTTTTTTCCGCACGCTCTTTCAGCGTCTTAATAGAGTAGCGCAGGGCCACATCATTTTAGGTGGGGACTTTAATACTGTGATCGATCCCCTCTTAGATAAATCTAACCCTCCTAAAAATAAGAAGGAAGCATCCCCGACTGAGGCCTCACTCACGTTAATTTCCTCCCTCGCACAGCTTAATCTGAGAGATACCTGGCGTCTTAAACACTCCACTGCTAGGGATTATACCCACTTCTTTGCACCTCACCAACATTATTCTCGGATCGATATGATCCAAGTGTCTCAATCACTTACGACACTGATTTCTGATGCAGGTATCACTCCTTGCTCATGGACGGACCATGCGGGGGTCTATATCCTCATAGAAATCTATAGAACCCCTAATAAGACACACGTAAATGGCGTCTAGATGACACCCTTCTCTCACATCCCTCCACTCTTTTAGACACCAAATCAACTTTGGAATTTTTTTTCAAGGAAAATGCCTCCCCGGAAGTCTCTCCTAGTCTTGTTTGGGAAGCGCACAAAGCCACTATTTGTGGTCATTTCATGTCCAAGGCCTCCGCTATACGTAAGAAAGCAGCACAGGAAGTTTCCTCATTAGAATCAAAAATTTCTGCGCTCTTAGCCCAACATAAAAATGCCCCAAGCGACTCCCTACGCTCCCGGATTGATAACCTCAGAGGTCAGCTAAATGCTCTTTTATCGCGACGCGCAGCTGCCATACTACAGAAGCTCCGTCAAAAATTCTATGATAAAGCGGATAAAATTGATAGTCTCTTAGCCAATAAATTGAGAAGCAAACGAGCTACGGGAATGATAGAAAAACTACACTCCAATACATTGAATATGCTTACTTATGACCCAAAACTGATGGTAGAGGAATTTTGGGGATTTTATAGATCCTTATATAATTTTCCTGCCCCTCCTCTCTCCTCTGACGGTCCAGAGGGTATATGCTCGTACCTATTAGACACCCCCCTGCCATGTCTGACAGAGCGACAGATCTCTCTTCTTAATGAGTCTATCTCGTTGGAAGAGACGGTTGCCGCTATCAAATCTATGCGATCGTCAGCCGCACCTGGCCCAGATGGCTTCACCGCTCAATATTACAAAACTTTCCACACAGAATTAGCCCCTTATCTTACCTCGCTTTTTAATAAAGTTTTGGAGGGAGCATAGTTTGCGCCGGCAACTGTGCACGCTGACATTATTGTGATCCCGAAACCGGAGAGAGACCGCACACAATGTTCCAATTATCGCCCGATCTCATTACTAAATGTTGATCTTAAGATCTATGCAAAAATTTTGGCCAACCGATTAGCTCCCCTGCTCACGCAATTGATACACCCAGACCAAGTGGGCTTGATTTTTGTCCGTCAAGCCTCCGATAATACCAGGAGAGCTATAGATCTGATATGTTCTATTCATAAACAAAACCTACCCTCATTGTTACTAGCGCTGGATGCCGAGAAGGCTTTTGACAGGATATTTTGGCCTTCACTTTCTCGGTACTCCGAAAGATGGGCTTCTCTGGCAAATTTCTGGATGGTGTCTCGGCGCTTTATAGATCCCCTACTGCCACGGTTTCTGTCAATCGCCTCACCTCCACCGTTTTCGGAATCACTAATGGCACCAGACAGGGATGCCCGCTCTCCCCCCTACTATTTGCCCTGGTTATGGAACCGCTGGCAGCAAGGATCCGAGCTAATACAGATATAGCCGGAGTGCGTGTAGTCCCTTCTGAGCATAAAATTGCTTTATACGCAGACGACGTCCTCTTGTCCCTTGGATCCCCGACTCAGTCGTTGCAGCCGCTCCTCTCTGAAATTGACCTCTACTCTAAGCACTCAGGTTATAAAATTAACGCGAGTAAAACCGAAGTGTTGAATTTTTACATTCCTGGCCCGATTAAGCTCTCTTTAGAAAATTCCTTTCCATTTCAATGGCACAAACAAAAGATTAAATATTTAGGCATTTTCCTAACACATAGTCACCACCAACTATACCATGCGAATTTCCCTAGACTTTTAGACCGCATTAAATCGGATTTGTCTTCTTGGTCTAGCCTTTTTATCTCTTGGATAGGTAGAGTGTTATGATTCCTGTACTCCAGACCGGAGGAGATCTTATGGCAGGGATCTGAGTACAGGAAAATAAGCTGGTTGTGGGAGCTGGATAGCCTAGTAACCCCTGGCGCCCTAACTCCGTTGTCTCGCCCGTGTTATCAGAAATCCCCTGCGAGACTATGGTTGCTTGAGCCCATGGCAGCCGCGTTCGAAGGGCGGATTATGTCTGCCCAACCCCGATGCCCCCGCAGGTCTTAATGGGAGACAAGGGGAAGTCTGAGACAGGGTGATAACAAGGGGCCCTCTGACTAAGCAACCAGGCCAGGGGTTACAAGCTAACTAAATCAAAAGGTATGTGCGCTGCGGACTAGCCGCCAGGAAAAAGGACAACCATCCGACACTCCTATCCGGCACCGCCGGACACCAGAGTGGATCTGTGGAAGCGGAATCCTCCGCAAAGCTCCAGAACACAATTAAACAAAATAATAAACAGAAGCGGACAAGCCGCAACACACGGCTGCGCCGCGACTCACGAACACCACCAGATGTTAAAGGTGCTCGGTCAGACTCCAGGAACAGATGGTAACTTCCGAGTACAGGATCTCTGAGGACAGGAACAACCGAAAAGACCGGGACTGGGAACTCTCTGCAGCAGACACAGGCAAACAGGAAGCTATCACCGGCGTCTGTAAGAAGTCCTGAGGGTGCCTTTATTCAGGCACCCTCCAATCAGGATCCAGACAGGACAATCAAATAGAAATGCCGTGCAGCTTGCATGCTGCACGGCCAGCACATAATCAGGGTAATGAGAATAGACCCAGCAACGGGGAACGCGGCTGAACGTGGCGTCCCCGTTGCTAAGGTCAGAGCGGCTCCGTGCGCCCGGCGTCTTAGCGTTGCCAGGGAGCCGGCGGCTGAACGCGCACGGCGTCCCTGGTTGCTAGGCGCCGGGCCGCACGGCCGAGCGGACCCCGGCGCCTAACAGTACCCCCCCCTTGAGGAGGGGTCAAGGAACCCCTAAAGCCAGGTTTCCGAGGAAATTCACGAAAAAATGCCCTTTTGAGCTTTGGGGCATGAAGGTCTTCATCCAGGACCCACGACCTTTCCTCTGGCCCATAACCTCTCCAATGCACCAAAAAATAAAGCCGACCCCGGGACAACTTGGAATCGAGAACCTTCTCAACCAAGAACTCTTGCTGACCCTGTACATTAACTGGTGATCTCCCCTGAGATTTTTTACGAGGAAATCTGCTGGACGAAACATATGGTTTAAGCAATGAGCAATGGAAGGTATTTCCGATCCGTAAAGTTTTTGGTAAACGTAACCGGAAAGCAACTGGATTGACTTTTTTGATAATGAGAAATGGTCCAATATATCTAGGACCCAATCTGGCTGAGGTTTGTCGAAGTTTGATGTTGCGAGTCGACAACCACACCCTGTCTCCTACTTTAAAAGTGCACGGCCGCCGGAGCCTGTCAGAAATTTTTTTTTCCCGGAAAGCTGCTTTTCTGAGAGCCAGGTGCACTTTTTTCCAAATAAGTTTAAGATGAGAGGTCAGGGCCAGAGAGGAGACAGAGGAATGTTGAAAAAATGAATTAGCTCTGGGGTGGAAACCAAAAACTGCAAAAAATGGAGACACATTGGTGGAGGAATGACAGGCATTATTATAAGCAAACTCCGCCAATGGAAGAAACTCAGACCAGTCATTTTGGAGTTTGGCCGAGTACAAACGCAAATATTGTTTTAGAGATTGGTTAACTCGCTCAGTCTGTCCATTGGATTGTGGATGATAGCCGGAGGTTAATGATAATTTCATCTTTAATGAAGCACAAAAAGACTTCCAAAATTGCGCAATGAATTGTGGACCCCTGTCAGAAACAATATCAGTGGGTAACCCATGGAGTCTGAAAACATGACGGAGGAACAAGACTGCCAATCCCTGGGCAGATGGCAATCGGGGAAGAGCAATAAAATGGGCCATCTTGCTAAAACGGTCCACTACCACCCATATGACTCGGCATCCGGCTGACAGAGGGAGATCCATCACAAAATCCATGGAGATATGCGACCATGGCCTAAGAGGAACTTTCAAGGGCATAAGTTGACCAATAGGCAAAGAACGGGGAACTTTATGCTGTGCACAGACCTGACACGAAAAAACAAACTCTTTAATGTCTTTGGAAAGACCAGGCCACCATACTGAGCGGGATACTAATTCCAAAGTCTTAGCGATTCCCGGATGCCCTGCAACTTTGCTATCATGAAATTCCGCCAAAACAGTTGCTCTCAAAAACTCAGGAACAAAAAGACGACTAGCAGGAGTATTTCCCGGAGCTTGATGTTGAAGCAGCTTTAATTGGGAAAATACATCCTGTGTGAGACCTGCCTGAATGACTGAAGGCGGAAGTATGGGAGTAACAGGACTGTTGTCTTGAACCGGAAGGAAACTGCGTGACAGGGCATCTGCCTTGGTATTCTTGGAACCTGGTCTGAAGGTGATAATGAATTTGAAACGAGTAAAAAATAAAGCCCAACGAGCCTGTCGGGCATTCAGTCGTTTAGCCGATTCAATGTATTGAAGATTTTTGTGATCAGTCAAAACTGAAATGGTGTGGGTAGCTCCTTCAAGCCAATGTCTCCACTCCTCGAAAGCCCATTTAATAGCCAGCAATTCCCGGTTACCAACATCGTAGTTGGATTCTGCAGATGAGAATTTCCTGGACATAAAGGCACAAGGATGTAACTCAAGGGAATCTGGATCCTTCTGAGAAAGGATAGCCCCTACTCCAACCTCCGAGGCATCCACCTCAATAATGAAAGGTAATTCTGGGTTGGGATGTCTAAGGACAGGGGCTGAGACAAAGGCTTGTTTTAAGGCCTGAAAAGATAACTCCGCTTCACATGACCAATTGGTAGGATCTGCTCCCTTCTTAGTAAGTGCCACAATGGGAGCAACTAGGTCAGAGAAAGAGTGAATAAATCTTCTATAGTAGTTTGCAAACCCTAAAAAGCGCTGAATTGCTTTTAAATTGGTGGGTTGCGCCCAACTAAGGATGGCTTGGAGCTTTTTTGGTTCCATTCGGAATCCCCGAGGGGAAATAATGTACCCTAAAAAGGATACTTCCGTGACATGAAATTCACACTTCTCCAGCTTGGCATATAAGTGATTTTCACGTAATCTCTTTAGCACCTGACGCACCTGGGTAACATGTTGTTCCACGGAGTCAGAATATATCAAAATATCGTCTAAATAGACCACGACGAATCTTCCCAGAAACTCACGGAGCACATCATTAATGAGATCCTGGAAAACTGCCGGAGCGTTAGATAGGCCGAATGGCATGACCAGATACTCATAGTGGCCCGACTGAGTACTAAATGCCGTTTTCCACTCATCCCCTGACCTGATTCTGATGAGGTTATATGCTCCTCTAAGATCAATCTTAGAAAAAATAACAGCCGAACGTAGCTGATCAAAGAGGACAGAGATCAGCGGCAGAGGGTAAGTATTCTTTACTGATATTTTATTCAAAGCTCTAAAGTCAATGCAGGGTCTGAGTGAACCATCCTTCTTCTCTACGAAGAAGAAACCTGCACTTAAAGGGGATTTAGATGGCCTGATAAACCCTTTCCCAAGGCTTTCTTTCACATACTCATTCATGGCCACAGTTTCAGGACCAGACAATGCATATAACCTTCCTTTAGGCAACGTGGCACCAGGAATTAACTCAATGGCACAATCATAAGGCCTATGGGGAGGCAAAATATCCGCATTGCCCTTGGAAAACACATCAACAAAATCCTGGTATTCCCCAGGAATATGTGCGGAACTGGCGGCAGCTACTCGGATAGGAAGCGTAATACATTCTTTATCACAGATGGTACCCCATTGTAGGATCTCCCCAGACTGCCAATCAATGACGGGATTATGAAAGGCCAGCCAAGGATGACCCAGAACCACAGGAACTGCTGGACAATGGGTAAGGAAAAACTCAATTTTTTCAGAATGCAGAGCTCCCACCGAGAGCAAAACAGGAGGTGTACATAGAGAAATAACCCCATTGGATAAAGGACTCCCATCTAAACCATGCATGGTGATACACCTACCTAAGGTTAGCTGAGGAATACCTAAGGCCTTGGCCCATGTTAAATCCATAAAGTTTCCTGCAGCTCCACTGTCCACAAAAGCAGAGACCGAGGAACAGAGGCTGCCATAGGAAACTTTAGCAGGAACCAACAGTGAATTATTTGAGGAGATGAGCTGCAGACCAAAGTGAACCCCCTCACAATTCACAATTCAGGAAGTTTCCCAACTTGTTTGGACAACTACGGGCAAAATGTCCCTTACCTCCGCAGTATAAACACAGACCATAATTTTGCCTCCTGGTTCTTTCTTCCGGAGACAATTTGGAGAGACCAATCTGCATAGGCTCCTCTATGTCTACAGGAATGGAAGGAACCCAGGGAGAGGACCCGACAGATGCCCCTTTTTCAGCCCTCCGCTCTCTGAGCCGACGATCTATTTTAATAGATAGCTCCATGAGGTTATCGAGGGTCTCAGGAGCGGGATACTGGAGGAGACTGTCTTTTATAGATTCCGATAAGCCGAGGCGAAACTGACTGCGCAGGGCTGGGTCATTCCAGCCACAGTCGTTCGACCAACGGCGAAACTCCGTACAATAATTCTCTGCGGGATTCCTACCCTGTCTAAGAGCACGCAACTGACTTTCTGCGGACGCCTCTCTATCAGGGTCGTCATACAATAGCCCTAAAGATTTTAAAAAGGCGTCTACAGACGATAAGGCCGGATCGTCTGTCTTTAAACCAAAAGCCCAGGTCTGAGGATCCCCCTGAAGTAGAGAAATAATAATCCCAACCCGCTGAGCCTCTGTACCTGAGGTAACTGGTCTTAAATGAAAATACAGTTTGCAAGATTCTTTAAAATTAAAAAACTGTTTTCTATCCCCAGAAAAACGGTCAGGCAGATGCATTTTTGGTTCAGGGATGACCCTCGGGGAAGTCCGTAACAGATCTTCCTGTGACCTCACCCGGAGGGACAGATCCTGAACCATTTGAGTAAGTTCCTGAATCTGACTAACAAGAAGCTGGCCAGGGTTTGGCCCAACACCGGTGGGATTCATAAGGCCGACAAAAATCTCCCAACTAAAAAGTGAAAAAATTTACTGTAAGTTAAATCTTTTCTTTTGTTGGCCGGTGATAATGTTATGATTCCTGTACTCCAGACCGGAGGAGATCTTATGGCAGGGATCTGAGTACAGGAAAATAAGCTGGTTGTGGGAGCTGGATAGCCTAGTAACCCCTGGCGCCCTAACTCCGTTGTCTCGCCCGTGTTATCAGAAATCCCCTGCGAGACTATGGTTGCTTGAGCCCATGGCAGCCGCGTTCGAAGGGCGGATTATGTCTGCCCAACCCCGATGCCCCCGCAGGTCTTAATGGGAGACAAGGGGAAGTCTGAGACAGGGTGATAACAAGGGGCCCTCTGACTAAGCAACCAGGCCAGGGGTTACAAGCTAACTAAATCAAAAGGTATGTGCGGACTAGCCGCCAGGAAAAAGGACAACCAAGGATCCACTGATCCGACACTCCTATCCGGCACCGCCGGACACCAGAGTGGATCTGTGGAAGCGGAATCCTCCGCAAAGCTCCAGAACACAATTAAACAAAATAATAAACAGAAGCGGACAAGCCGCAACACACGGCTGCGCCGCGACTCACGAACACCACCAGATGTTAAAGGTGCTCGGTCAGACTCCAGGAACAGATGGTAACTTCCGAGTACAGGATCTCTGAGGACAGGAACAACCGAAAAGACCGGGACTGGGAACTCTCTGCAGCAGACACAGGCAAACAGGAAGCTATCACCGGCGTCTGTAAGAAGTCCTGAGGGTGCCTTTATTCAGGCACCCTCCAATCAGGATCCAGACAGGACAATCAAATAGAAATGCCGTGCAGCTTGCATGCTGCACGGCCAGCACATAATCAGGGTAATGAGAATAGACCCAGCAACGGGGAACGCGGCTGAACGTGGCGTCCCCGTTGCTAAGGTCAGAGCGGCTCCGTGCGCCCGGCGTCTTAGCGTTGCCAGGGAGCCGGCGGCTGAACGCGCACGGCGTCCCTGGTTGCTAGGCGCCGGGCCGCACGGCCGAGCGGACCCCGGCGCCTAACATAGAGTGAATTCAGTGAAAATGAACGTGCTCCCTCGGGTACTATACCTATTCCAAACTCTCCCGATATTTATCCCTCCATCTGCCTTCAAATTCTTACAGTTTCACACATCACAATTTATATGGGCAAATAAGCGTCCCCGAGTCCAACTGAAACTATTACAGCGTCCCTCATGTAGTGGCGGTTTGGGCATCCCAGACTTTAAAAGATATTATTTAGCCATGCAGCTTTCACATTGTGTGCAGGGACGGATCTAGACTTTTCTTTAGGGGGGCGGTTAACTGTTTATTCTTGACTCCTTCCTCTACAGTCCCAACTCCTCCCATCTGCAATCCTAACTCCTCCTCTCTCAATTCTGACTGAACTTTTTGAGTGAGACTGAGATAGAGCTTTGTGATTGTTATTATTATTATTTTATTATTACATTTTATTTATAAGGCGCCACATGTGTTTCGCAGCGCCGTACAAAGGACAGTACAGGGGACAAAACATTGCATTACAGTAAATAAATAACAGAAATAGAGTACAGGTAACAGAGCACCACACATTCTCAAGACATAATACAGCTAAGATGTAAGTATTGAGGGAGTGATCATCGTACTACTAGAGGCTGGTGGCCATAGATGGAGATGAGCCTTTACTAGCAGGATAAAGATGGTCGTTGAGTAGGGGAGAGCTGTGAGTGAAATGTGTTGAGACGAGGGCTTAGATAACAAGAGGAAAGAGGGCCCTGCTCTGAAGAGCTAACAATCTATTGGGGAGGGGCGACAGACAGATGACAAGAGGTGCAGGCAAGTGGGAGGTAGCCTGATGGCAGTATGCAAGCAAAGCTGAGATGTTCACGGCATGAGGCAGGGGGGTGGAGGCGCGGCTTAAGCACTGGGTTATGCATCGGGAGGGTATGCTTTGATGAATAGGTGGGTTTTTAGTGCCCGTTTGAAGCTTTGCAAGGTTGGGGAGAGTCTAATGGAGCGGGGGAGTGCGTTCCACTGAAGGGGTGCAGCACGGGCAAAATCCTGAACTCGTGCATGGGAAGCAGTGACCAGGGCGGTGGAGAGGCGACAGTCATTAGTCGACCGTAGGGGGCGGGAGGGAGTATGAAGGGAAAGGAGGTTGGAGATGTAGGGAGCAGTGGAATTAGAGATGGCCTTGTATGTGAGGGTGAGGAGTTTGAAGAGGATTCTGTAGGGGAATGGGAGCCAGTGTAGATTTTGATGAAGGGGAGTGGCAGATGTGGTGCGGCGGGAGAGGAAGATAAGCCTAGCTGCGGAGTTCAGGACAGATTGGAGGGGAGCAAGATGGGAGCAAGCGAGGCCTGTGAGGAGGACATTGCAGTAGTCAAGTCGTGAGATGACCAGTGAGTGGATGATGAGTTTAGTTGCACTCTGTGAGAGATATGGCCTGATACGAGCAATGTTGCGTAGCTGGAAATGACAGGATTGTGCCAGAGCTTGGATGTGGGGTGCAAAGGAGAGGGAGGAGTCAAGAGTGACGCCCAGGGGGTGTTGCTCTGGATGGGGGGAAGATGATGAGTTCCGTTTTGTCCATGCTGAGCTTTAGAGAGCGTTCAGACATCCAGGAGGAGATTGCAGAGAGGCAGCTGGAAACCTGAGAGAGGACAGAGGGGGACAGATCAGGAGATGAGAGGTAGAGTTGTGTGTCATCAGCATAGAGGTGGTATTGAAGGCCAAATGAGTTAATGAGCGCACCCAGGGAAGAGGTATACAGGGAGAACAGAAGGGGTCCAAGGACAGAACCCTGGGGGACACCAACAGGAAGGATGGAAGGGTGTGAGGTGGTGCTTGAGGCAGACACCGAGAAGGAGCGGTTAGTGAGGTAAGAAGAAAACCAGTCAAGGACAGTGCTAGAGAGGCCAGCGCTTTGGAGTGTGCCGAGGAAGAGAGGATGATCTACGGTGTCAAAGGCAGCAGAGAGGTCCAGAAGGATGAGCAGAGAGAAGTGGCCCCTGGATTTGGCCGAAAGCAGGTCATTGGTGACTTTCACCAGGGCAGTCTCAGTTGAGTGGAGTGGGCGAAAGCCAGATTGTAGTGGATCGAGGATGGAGTTGTCAGAGAGGTAGCTTGTGAGACGGCTGTAGACTAGTCGTTCAAGTAATTTGGAGGCGAAAGGGAGAAGAGAGATGGGGCGGTAGTTAGTGGGTGATGAGGGGTCGAGGTTGGGTTTTTTGAGAATATGCGAGACCAGAGCATGTTTGAATGGTGAGGGGAAGATGCCGGTGGAGAGGGACAGGTTAAAGAGGTGAGCAAGGTGGGAGCAGGCAGTGGGGGAGAGGGAGCGGAGAAGATGGGAGGGAAGGGGGTCCAGGGGGGCAGGTGGTGGGGGGGGGGGATAAGATGAGGGAGTGGACTTCCTTTTCGGAAGTGGGATGGAAGGAGGACAGGGTGGGATAGATGGAGGGGAGGGATAAAGGGGGCAGGGGGGTAGCAGAGAGGTGACGGCGGGAGATGTCGTGTCGGATATACTCAATTTTGGAGATGAAGAAGGAGGCAAAGTCAGTGGCAGTGAGGGAGGATGGGAGGGGAGGAGGAGGGGGGCGAAGGAGAGTGTTGAAAGTTTCAAAGAGACGGCGTGGACAGGAGGACTGAGAAGAGATGAGTGCTTGGAAAAAGGATTGCTTGGCGAGGGAAAGAGCAGAGCTGTAGGAGGAGAGAATAAACTTGAAATGGAGGAAGTCCGCCAGAGAGTGAGATCTCCTCCAGGAGCGTTCAGCGGAGCGTGAGCATTTTTGTAAGAAACGTGTTAGTTTGGTGTGCCAGGGTTGGGGTTTGGAGCGGCGGAGGGGGACAGAGGAGAGGGGGGCCACAGAGTCGAGAGCAGCGGTTAGGGAAGAGTTATAGAAGGTGGCTGCCTGGTTGGGACAAGTCATAGTGGAAAGAGGAGAGAGGAAAGTCTCGAGGGAGGACATGAAAGTGGGGTTGAGAGACCCGAGATTGCGTCTGGTGGTGGTGGGTCTGGGCGTGGAGAGGAGGAGGGAGGAAGAGAGGGTGAAGGAAAGCAGATGGTGGTCAGAGAGAGGGAAGGGAGAGTTTGAGAAATCAGAGAGATCACATCGGTGGGTGAAGACAAGGTCGAGGGAGTGGCCGAGATTGTGAGTAGCGGTGGAGGTCCATTGAGAAAGTCCAAAGGAGGTGGAAAGGGCGAGAAGATTAGTGGAAGCGGCATTAGTGATGTCAATAGGGATGTTAAAGTCTCAGAGGATGACAGAGGGGAGGTCGGAGGAGAGAAAGTGGGGAAGCCAGGCAGCAAAGTTGTCAAGGAAAGGTGAACAGTGGCCAGGGGGGCGGTAGATCACTGCCACAAGGAGGTGAATGGGGTAGAAGAGGCGGATAGTGTGGACCTCAAAGGTGGAGAAGGTGAGAGAGGGCTCAGGTGGGATGACACGAAAGGTGCAGTTAGGGGAGAGAAGGACGCCTATGCCTCCACCCTGGCGACCATCAGTTCTGACTGTGTGGGTGAAGGAGAGGCCTCCGTAGGAGAGGGCAGCAGGGGAGTTAGTGTCAGAGGAGGAGAGCCAGGTTTCAGTGATGGCGAGAAGGTGAAAAGAGTGGGAGATAAAGAGGTCATGGATAGTTGGCAGCTTGTTGCAGATTGATCTAGAATTCCAGAGTGCACAGGAGAAAGGAAGGGAGGGGCAGGGGAGATAGGGATAAAGTTGGCTGGGTTCTGAGTGTTTGTGGGTGATTTTGAATTTGGGGGGTGAGACCTGGCAGTGAGGATTGGTATGTGACAGGATCGAGGAGCCATAATTTGGTACAGTAGTGTTCAGGGGAATAGAATGGTGTAGGTGTAATATAGAATGAACAAGGAGTATGTGGGGTGTAATGTAAGCAAAAGACAGTGCAAACAGAATTTTAAGAAATAATGTTAGGAACGGAAAGGCTGAGATGGATACACAGTGGTTGTAGATTGTGTAAATGAGAGTGTGAGCAATGTGTGAAAGCAGTAGGGCTGCTACTTAATCAGACAGGTTGTTCAGTATCCAGGCTGTGCAGGCTGCAGGCATTACTGGTATTGGTATGGGTAACTCACTGTAGTCTGTTGGTTGCAGTTCTTTTGTGGAGATAGGGGAGATAGCCTGCTGTCCCTCTGTTTTTCTCCTGTTTATCTCCGTATATCTCCATAGATTATATCATCATACTTTGTACTAACATACTTAGCAACAAAAGATGCTTGCAGCCTAAGATGCTTGCAGCATTGATCTATACTAGTTAAATAACCATGCAGACTTGGATACAGGGTTAATTGATAGCAGCATTGTTCTATGTACATGTGACTGTGCTATGGGGTAATTGTATTTATCCCTAGTACCCACACACCAGCAAGCGAGGGGCAAATGCTCTGTAACCCTTGCTCTCCTGGCTCCTCTGTGCTGCTGTGGTATAAGCTGCAGCACATCGTTCTGCCTCAGGCTCTCCCAAGAGAGCTCTCTTCTGCTCAAAAGTGGACGTGGCTATGACTGTGTTAGGGGGGGGGGGGGCAGTCGCCCCCTTCGCCCCCCCCCTAGATCCGGCCCTGATTGTGTGCAATGGTGTAATCCTGAGTCTCGGAGGGTCTGGGTATCTATAGAAGCTGCTGAATTAGGTCTCTCTACTCTTTCTTCTCTTCTTTGGCTCCCGAAACCCTGCCGCCCTAGTAATGTGGCCTCTCACCCCCTGGTGTCCCGCTCACTGACGGTCTGGGACTTTGCCAATAGGAAATACAGCTTGGCCCCAGCCCCCTCCCCCATCATCCCTATATTACACAACCCAGCATTTTCTCCTGGTACACACAAATGATTATTTGCCCCCTGGCAGGATAGAGGTATCTTATATCTTAATGATATCACCAGAGACACTAGTTTTCCTCAGTTTTCCCAGATTCAGGAAGGTATCGACATCCCATCCAAATATTTTTATCAATATTTACAACTTAGGCACTTTCATTCCGCAATGAGCCACGTCCTCTCTAGCAGGCCCCTGACTACGTTCGAGGCAGTATGTTTCAGACGTCACTCAACCAATGGTTTAATTTTCCTCTTATATGCCACTCTTGATGGGGAACCACCCTCTCAACGTGATCCTCACGAGAGGGCATGGGAACTGGATCTAGGCTTGGCCTTAGATGATGAGGAATGGTCTGAAGCCTGGGGTAACGCTGCATCTAGCTCCATCTGCGTTAGAATCAAAGAGAACGTTTAAAAATTATTATATAGATGGTATTATGTACCATCTTGCTTAAGCAGAATGTACCCGGATACATCGGATAGATGTTGGAGAGGATGTGGCGCAGAGGGCTCTTTCCTGCATATATGGTGGTCGTGCCCTAAAATTGTAAATGTTTTGAGAGATGTGATTAATCTTATTAATAATTTGTTACAGATTCCTATCCCTTATGGTCCTAAATACTTTCTCCTCCCCTTAAACCTGCCAACGTTGACAAACCATCAAAATAAATTGCTGCGTCATATAGTTTCTGCAATGACATGTCAATTGGCCGCAGACTGGAAAAACCCTATCCCGCCTTCCATGCAGTCTATAATCGCCCGCATATGGTACGTTTACCGTATGGACTATATGACTAGTATCATTAATTGCTCCTCCAAGTCATTTGATAAAATATGAAGTCCTTGGTTGACTACCCAACATGCCCCTTCACCTTTCAACTAATAATGCCCTGTGTTATATTTGATGGAACCCTCCCGGGGATTCTACCCTACCATATTCTATCCTTCTGTATCTTCCTTTCTCTCTTCTCTTTCTCTCTCCCTTCTCATACCTTCTCCTATACTATTCCTCAATATTAGTCGGTTGGACTTTCGGCCGACTGCTATTCTCTCTGTTTTATTAAACCCACTCTTTGGGTCAAAAATGGATCATTTTTTCTTGATTATCTTTATACGTACCAACTGTTAGGTTATATTTGTAATGTATTATGCTATAATTGCCATCTGTTGGTTCCTGTTTGCTTTCTGTGATCCCATGAATAAAAATTATGTAAAAAAAAAAAAAAAAGACTATATTGTGAAACTGCTGATGTGTAATAATTGCTCGGCCAATAGTCAGTTTCAGATTATATTTATACCCTGAGTATTCTCTGAGTTATATAAGCTGAGAAGCTGCCCCATACCTGCGCCATACCTGCACCATACCTGCCCTATACCTGAGCCATACCTGCCCCATACCTGAGCCATACCTGCCCCATACCTGAGCCATACCTGAGCCAAACCTGTGACATACCTGCCCCATACCTGAGCCATGCCTGCGCCATACCTGAGCCATACCTGTGCCATACCTGAGCCATACCTGAGCCATACCTGTGCCATACCTGAGCCATGCTTGCGCCATACCTGAGCCATACCTGCACCATACCTGAGCCATACCTACGCCATACCTGCGCCATACTTGGGCCATACCTGCGATTTAAGCTTCTCCCCGGCGCGACTACACCACAGCCAGTTTTCTTATTTTGACTTATTCGGCTCCTGGCTCCTGGATGCCACTGTATAACTGAACATACAGTGTATCGCCGGAAGACACACGTTTCTAGCGAAGTATGGGCCGATTCATGTTTGTAAGTAAAGTAAAAAGAAGCAAGTAACGTTGTGTCTGGAACAAACCATGCTGCCATGTATGGGGAGAAAATACAAATATAGTGTTTCTGTGCAGGGTAAATACTGGCTGCTTTATTTTTACACTGCGATTTAGAGATCAGTTTGAACACACCCCACCCAAATCTAACTCTCTCTGCACATGTTACATATGCCCCATCTGCAGTGCACATGGTTTTGCCCAGTTGCTTGCTTTTTTGCTTTATTTACAATCTTGAATCAGGCCCTATAGTTTATTGCTTTTAAATGTTTTAATAAAGCACCTTAGAAGTGATATACTGACAGCTTTCTTTAACTCCGTGCAATTCAAACAACACAGTTTCACCGGAAACAACACCCCCTCCGTTCAAGCTCCGCTCCATCTGCCAGTGCGTATAACAGTGAGTACGGCTGTACCTGTTTTATCTCCAATAAAGCCACTCCACTGATTATGTAATTTGGTTGCTCGCTATCTCAGGGAATCCGGAACGCTGCCACATCACCCAGCCGGTACACACATATTATCAACAGACATTTCATCAGTGTCTATGTGACATTCAACAGAGGGCGGGCCGCAGCACATACCCCCGAAATCTGCCGTGGACCCACCATTTCCCACATCAAAATCCGCCTCCATGGCGTCAGCTTTCACTTGGCTTCCAGCTCATCACCAGCACGGAGTCTTACTATCGGAGAACAGGATGTTGCGAATATCACGTGGGGTGTAATAAACGGCTTTATGTTAATTTGGGTACAAGTGAGGGCTGGGGGGAGTCAGTTTTTAGTCTTCCCCCTGACGTTTACATTTCTAGTTACAGTATGGCTCTGATCTGGACCCTGGAAGAACGAAAAAAAACAAAAAAACAAATTATTGACCTTTAACCCTAAAATAAAAATTATTTTATAAAAAAAAAAAAAAAAGCTGCGGAAACATTCCAGCTTCAGATTTGCCAGCTCACTAGATCCCGGTGTGTCATGTAGTGACTGGGGAATGACAAGTGCTATTTACAGGTAAATAAAATTATACGGACATGTGAATGGTATGTATCACCGGACACAGTACTGAGGTTGCGTTTCCTGAAGTCGTCTCCTGGCAAGCGGAGATCACTGTAGATCAGGGGTGGGCAACAAGCGGCCCTCCAGTTGCTGCTATAGGAAAAACAACCTAAGCACAGCAAACAATATGGAAGCACTATAATACAACCTGCCTAGATGGTAAGCTCTTACTGGCAGGGCCCTCCGCCCCCTTAGTTCTCATCCTGCACTGTCCTTTTCTCCCTGCGCATTCCCGATCACTGTCTGAGGGCAAATCAATTCCAACTGTCAATTTGCAGCCATCTTGTAGGTGTTGTGAGTTAATTCTGCATTACACGCAGGGCTGCCATCAGGGGGGGGGGGGGCTCTGCCGGGACTGCAGTACTGGGCTTGGACAGATAGGGGGCCTGCCTCTGCAGCTGCGATCAAGGATATAGGTATAGAAATGTCTTCAACAAAATAGCCACCGCCATGGAGGAGACAAAAAATAAATAAATGACAAAATGAAAGAACAAGTATATAACACAAGGAAATATCACATTTAACGTAAGTCAGAGAGAAGGCAACATTATGTCCGCAGGATCATGGCAGGCCAAGTACCGCACTGGGAAACGCCGGCTGACAGCTGATATATATGTGTGAGAGGTAGGTGGCTGGGGTATACAGTATGTGTGTGTGAGGGAGGTGGTTGGGTATTATGTGTGAGTGAGGTGGAGCTGCCATGAGGGTATATATGTATCATACTAAAACAGCCTGCCCGCACTGGCGTTTTTATAATGGGCGCAGTGTGTGAGGTGCACACGGCCCCTGAGTCCAGAGGGGGCCCCCACCGCACACACTGCACCCATTTTTAACATACTCACCCCTCCAAAGTCCAGCGCCGGCATCCGCAGCGCTATTAGAACAGAGTAAAAATGGCTCAGCGGCCATTTTCACGGAGAGTTCTGCGCATGCGCAGTAGAGAAATCTCAGGGAAAATGGCCACCGCGCCATTTTCCCTGAGATCTGTGCATGCGCAGTAGAGTGTGAGCCCTCTAGTGCTCAGACTCTACAGCGCTCCGGGCAGAGAGGAGGGGGCCTGAACGGAGGAGGCTGAACACGGGTGAGAAAAGTTGCTGTTTAAGATTGTCGCCGGGTGAATAGATGCCGTGTGCATGGCATCTATTCACATTGAGGGGAGATCTGGGGGAAAGCCCAGCACCTCCATAAGTGTTGGGCACGTCCCCAAGAGTGGCGAATTGGGGATGTGTCATGAGAACACGCCCCCTCCCCATCCAGCCACGCCCCCTTTTCAGGAGCCCTTTTCCCAATGAGAGCTGTCCTTTGCTGTGTGGTGACTTCCGGGATTTGGGCCAGGCAGTTTGTCTGCACATGGGTCGTATGACGCACACGCCGCGGGGTGTACTGGGAGGAAAAATAAGACGGTGTTCCCCACAGGGGCCTAGATCCGGAATGTATCGCATTACAGCACTTGGTGCATTTTTGGATGTTTGACCACAAAATACTGCGCTGCATCCCGGTCATAGGGAGACGTCTGTTGAAAATGTCGTGGTCATTCATGGGCGGTGACAGGCAGGTGGCTTAGCGCACGCATGGAGCTGTCCCTTCTTAGGGGCGTATTATGGCAGCGTTAGTAAAAGTGCTTGCATACCCACTCAGCCACTCGCATAGGAGGCCATACATGGGGGGATAATCTGCACCTGCCACAGGGATGCGAACAAGGGTGGTCTAAGTTCCTAATGGGTCTATTTACTAAGCCTTGGGTGGAGATAAAGTGCATGGAGATAATTCATATTTGTACCCAACCCCGATGGCTTATGTACCAATCCAATGGTGGGGGTCTGCGCAGGTGATGTCGCTCGCAGCCCCTTGTCAGTCGCCGCATGAATGACATGCTGCGGGGGTTGGGGGAGGCGGCACACACCCCGTTTTGAAGGCGCGATGGGTCCAGGGTCTGTGTCGTCGGATACCGACTTCCTGGACCCAAGTGTCCGGATCCCGCAGCCAGCCAGAGTAAGCTTCAGCTTACGTTTGCTGGCCGGTAAAACCATCAGGATTCACGTCCGATGATCGCAATGGTGATCCGAGGCTGCCTCCTCAGACACAGCACTCGGATCCTCACTAACAGGGGGTGTCTATCTCCTACAGGCGCCTCCTGCTGCATTGGAGTAAATGACACGGAATTGTGCAGCCATTTCCATGCGCTTCCCTTGCGGCTGTGCAATTCCTTACAGTCATGAATCAGTCCCTAAGTACGTGCCAAGGGGTATTTCATCGTATACAAACGCTGATGGGTGATGTGTGAAGTGACCGGAAGCAGGAAACAAGCTCTAGTGATCCTGGAATGAGTTAATGACTGCGCTGGTGCAGGACATACAGTACCTGTGTGACGGCGCTCACACCTGTGTGGTGACACTCCCTGTGCAGTGCAGAGGTAGTGAATGCAGTGAGTCACTGCTCGGTGGCACGCACACACATAATAACAGCAAGCTTTCTCCAGTAGGGAGGGCTGACTCTGGATGCAGCCTCCCGATTCATAATGATTGCAGTATCAGCTGACGGGTTGTTTGGGTGTGAGGAGGTTTATTTTTAGCCGCCCCAAACTGCTTTCAGACTGAAGGCAACAGGCTATTCCTCAGACGCAGAGTGCAAAAAATATAGGGGCGTGGCTTTATGGGGAAGGGGCGTGGCCACAAAATAATAGCATTTCATACTACGGTGCACAGTAGTCTCCATTATTCAAATTACGCTGCACAGTAGCGCCACTACACCAGGTAGAGACCCTTTTATACATTACAGCAGACAGCGTCCTCCTTTTTACACATTACAGCAGACAGTCCCCCTTTTTACACATTTCGGCAGACAGCGTCCCCCTTTTTACACATTACGGCAGATGGTGTCCCCCTTTATACACATTGCAGCAGCCAGTCCCCCTTTTTACACATTGCGGCAGCCAGTCCCCCTTTTTACACATTGCAGCAGCCAGTCCCCCTTTTTACACATTGCGGCAGCCAGTCCCCCTTTTTACACATTGCGGCAGCCAGTCCCCTTTTTACATATTACGGCAGATGGTGTACCCCTTTTTACACATTGCGGCAGCCGGTCGTCCTTTTTACACCTTACGGCAGCCAGTCCCCCTTTTTACACATTGCGGCAGCCAGTCCCCCTTTTTACACATTGCGGCAGCCAGTCCCCCTTTTTACACATTGCGGCAGCCAGGCCCCCTTTTTACACATTGCGGCAGCCAGTCCCCCTTTTTACACATTGCGGCAGCCAGTCCCCCTTTTTACACATTGCGGCAGCCAGGCCCCCTTTTTACACATTGCGGCAGCAAGGCCCCCTTTTTACACATTATGGCAGACGGTGTCCCCCTGAGAGAGAGAGAGAGAGAGAGAGAGATACTTACCATCTCCCCGCTGTCAGGCTCCTCGTGCAGCTTCCTCGGTGCAGGCAGGTGAGAAGGAGGAGGAGGGAGGGGGACTGGAGCCGCAGCAGCGCTATTTCATTGGTAGTAAGCGCCGCTGCAGCAGTCAATACCCTCTTCTTCCGTACTGGCTGCCCGACGCTGCTGTGGATGCTGGGATGGAGGAACCACATCCCAGCATCCACAGCAGCACCAGGCAGCCAATACGGAAGGAGAGGGGGCTGCTGCAGCGGCGCTTTTTACCAATGAAATAGCGCTGCTGCGGCTCCAGTCCCCCTCCCTCCTCCTCCTTCTCCCCTGCCCGGCGCTGCTCTCTTCTCCCTCCACAGCGCGGTGGCGCACAGCACAGAACAGGCGGCATGTAATGAGTCAATTTGACTCATTACATGCCGCTGGCCGTGCGCCCTCAGGGCAACTGCGCTGTGTGCCAAGCCCACTTGGCACACACGTAGTTACGGCCCTGGGTGTGACCGACTATCTGCCCCCTCACGGACATAATGATGCGATTCGCCTAATGCCCGTCCCCATCAGAGACATGATGTATCCTGAAACATTTAGTGTCTCTCCTATTCGCTCCCCCACCTTCTCTCTCTCTCTCTCTCTCCCTAACACCCTATCTCACCCCGCTCTTTCCCTGACACCCTCTCTTTCCCTAACACCCTCTCTCTCCCTGACCCTCCTCTCTTTCTTGCTCCTCTCTCTGTCCTGGGGCCAGATGCATCATCGCTTGGAGACTGATAATATGAAGAGAGATAAAGTACCAACCAATCAGCTCCTAACTGCCATGTTACAGTTTATGGGGCAGATGTATTAAGCCTGGAGAAGTGATAAAGCAGTGATAAGTGGAAGGTGATAACGCACCAGCCAATAAGCTCCTGTTATTTTTCAAACCCGTAATGATTGGCTGGTTCATCCTATTGTCAACGGGAGGCACCGCTATTGGTGCCTCCCAAACCTATTTTTAATGTAAAAATGGTTAATATAAAATACAAAGCAGATACTTATGACACAGAATGGCCTGGCTGCTGAGGAGAACGGCCACCTTTAAACGGAGCTCCAGAGTGTAGGGGAATAAAACCCCATATGTGCCCCTGACCCGGGACTGCTGCCCTCTTTCTCCATCAGCCCGACCCTTGCTACATCCCCCGGAGTGGACGGACACTGGCTGCGGAATCGGGGAGCGTCTCTTTGAGCTCCCGCGGATTGCGGCCTGTCCGGATCCCTCAGGCCGGGGCCTCAATCTCACCTCTGGCCCAGCGCGCTGCTCCGGAAGTCTGTGCGCGGCTGTGCACTGTTTCTTCTGCACCGTAGCGCCTCCACCGGACCCCCTGCTGGTACCTCCACGGCTGCCTCACCTCGCACTCCCGGCCGGAGACTGACAGTGAAGCTTGCAGCCTGGCAGGCTGAAGGGACGCCCGGCGGCCATCTTGGAAAAGGTCTCGGAGGGGACCTGAGGATCTCGGCGCGCTGCAGCCTGTTCCCGAGTATCAGACCACCACTAGTGTTCTGTGGACATCCAGTGGCTGCCCCCCCCCCACCCCGAATTGGGCTGGAGCCTCATTGTTATTATTGTTATTGGCCTCTCCACCCTGCTGATTGGTGCCACTGCAGTGGCATCTATCCCACCTACGCCCCGCTTCCCCACCTGGGAGCCCTGCTACTCAGGCCCTCTCCTCAAGTTGACACCTGGGGGCGCACTCAGGGGCGACCACTCTGCTTGCTGGCTGGACTCCGCGGCTCTGCGCTGGATAATCCTCAGCTGCTGTGTGGATCCCTGCTTCCCTGGACTCCCGGTGCTGCAGGTCGGTTATGCACATGTTACACTCTTATGTTACCCCCGCTGTCTAGCCTGCTCTGTGCCTCCATGCTGCCCATGTGACGTCTAGTCTGCACCCATGGAACCGCTAATACTTCTTCTTGTCTGAAACAGAAACACAAATCTCTACCTTT
The DNA here is from genome assembly GCF_028390025.1 of Pseudophryne corroboree. Taxonomy (NCBI): domain Eukaryota; kingdom Metazoa; phylum Chordata; class Amphibia; order Anura; family Myobatrachidae; genus Pseudophryne; species Pseudophryne corroboree. Next base: position 24,903,088 of record NC_086444.1, on the reverse strand, counting down.
TTGACTTTTTTCTTGCGGTTTACTATTACACTATTCGGACGGGCATCATGCCTCCTAAAAAGTCTAAGATGTCCGCCCTCGCACCCCCTATTAAGTTTGTCTCTAATTTTGGCAAATAGATTTAGTGCGCTGGTTTCTCTCTTGGTTCACAACGACCAGGTGGGATTTGTTGTTGGCCGAGAGGCTAAAGACAACACAACCAAAATCCTCAACCTTATCCATTTAGCTTCCCACGGTTCTACCCCCACTATGTTACTATCTACCGATGCCGAAAAAGCATTTGATAGGGTCAGTTGGAAATTTATGAAAGCACTTTTGGAGCATATAGGCTTAGGCCCGAATGCACTTGCTTGGATACTGGCCCTTTATGACTCCCCGACGGCGAAGGTGCATGTAAATGGCACTTTATCTGTCCCATTTACCATAAGCAACGGCACTAGGGAAGGCTGCCCACTATCTCCATTGATCTTTGTGCTACGTATTGAAGCGCTAGCTAGAGCTATCCGTGCCAACCAAGGCATCAGGGGTTTTGCCGTGGGAGGCGGTGAATATAAGTTAGCCCTATTTGCCGACGACCTCTTGGCCATAGTATCACATCCCACCGACTCTCTACCGCACCTAATGAAGGAATTCGACCTCTTTGGACAGCTTTCTAATTTCAAAATGAATTACTCTAAATCCAGCGCCCTTAATATTTCCACCCCTGCAGAATCCGTTGCGGCCCTTAAATGTTCTTTCCCTTTCTTATGGCAATCGTCTCACATAACTTATCTTGGTGTTAAGCTATCCGTTAACGAGTCCCGGTTGTTCCTGTTGAATTATTTACCTCTTCTACAAACGATTCGGAATGACTACTCTAGATGGAATATGAAATATCTTTCCTGGTTTGGGAGGATAAATATAGTTAAAATTAACACCCTCCCTAGATTATTGTATGTAATGCAGGCACTCCCGATCCACATCCCGGAATCCTGGTTCCGATCTATTTCACTTTTGATCCAGCAGTTTGTCTGGCAGAGGAAGAGACCGAGGCTTAAACGCTCCCAGTTGACTAAATCAATTGAGAATGGCGGCCTCCAACTTCCTGATATAAAAGGTTACTACCATGCCATTCTTTTGAGTAGAATCATAGACTGGATAAGAAACCGCAAACATAAACAATGGGTGGAGCAGGAGGGCTTGTATGTGCAGCAATTCCCGGAGATATTCCCCCGGCTCCCCTCCTCCCCAAAATTGCCTCTTCCCCATCCTACTATAACTCCCACGCTTGCCGCCTGGAAATCGCTAAGGGAACTTCCTTATATCTCTTCCAAATTCGGCCCCTTGACCTCCTTTCTGGCCAACCCTGACTTTGTGACGGGTATTAACCCCACCCACTTTTCACGTTGGGCTGTGGTGGGACTGTTCAGGGTCGGTCAGATGGTATCACCGACTGGAGTCAAACAATTCTCAGACTTGAGGGAGCGGTGGGACGTCCCCCAACGGGACTTTTGGAAATTCCTACAAATACGACACTTCTTGGTGACTGGCTCTAGACTTCGGAACGCCGCTAGAGAATTGACTCTATTTGAGAAACTCTGTATTGCTGTCCTTGACCCGACCCACGCCATATCCACCCTGTACAAAATTGTTTGCCACTCCCGACCTCTCGCTACTCCATCTTTTGCTGTGGCTTGGGAGAGGGACTTGGGTATTTCCCTGTCACCTAGGGACTGGGAACAAATTTTCTTGAAAGCCCACACGAGTTCTGTTTGTGTCCAGATCAGGGAGACTCAATATAAAGTGGTGACACGGTGGTACAGACACCCCTCCCTCCTCCATGCTATGTATCCCTCTTCATCAGCCCATTGCTGGCGCTGCTCTTCCCCATCCGGCACCCTTAAACATATCTGGTGGACATGCCCCCTGATCCAACCCTTTTGGCGGGAGGTCATACACATCTCCCACATTATTCTTAAAACTCCAATCCCGCAGGATCCAGCATTCTGGCTTATTAATCACTCCAATATTCCAGTGTCCCAACACAAACATTCATTGCTGCGACATCTCAGTAACGCAGCGCGTGCTGTAATCCCGGCCATGTGGAGGTCCCACCTCCCTCCCACGAATCGTACATGGTTCACTAAACTGGACTACTTTATGAGAATGGAAGACCTGTTTCTCTCATCGATAGGCAAATCTCATGAATTTAACGCCACGTGGTCCCCCTGGCTAGAATATAAGGCCTCCCAGGCCAATATGGCCACTCCCTTGGATAGCAGTTTCCCTGTTTCTCTGTTCCCATTGCTTTCTAAGTGGTACCTCTTATTTCTCTTAACCCCCCTCTTCTTCTCCTTCCTCTCCTTTTCTTCCTTCCTTCTGCTTCTAACTCCTATCCCTGAAGCCGGTTGGCTTTCTAGTTGTGCTTTTCTTATAGTTTTTTTATGTTTCATATGTTTGTAAACACCTTTCATTGCTGATGTACTTTTCAGCCCTCACGCAGACATAGCAAGACTCCCCTGCGTTATTTTATTAGAGTATTTCTTGCTCCTCGGAAGTTCCGCTCTATCTGCCTGCCCACTGGTTACTCAGACATTTGTACGACCAGATTTGTGTGGAGTAGACTTACTTGTATAGGTGTTTCTATATTTGTGATTATATTTGTGTTTTTTTTTCTTTGTTAATGTCTTCTAAAATCCTTAATAAAAAATTATTATACAAAAAAAAAAGTTTGTCTCTAATCGCACCCCTGACCCCGTACCAAAGGGGAAGCTCAGTGCAATCTACACATCTACCATTGCACACTCCCCACTCCCTGTCCCCGGGATGGACCTTGCCTCGGATGCACCTCTTACTGTCCGTACGCTCCACCAGATGCTCCAGGCCTTACGAACGGACATCACCACTGACCTCCACTCTTCTATTACTCAACTCGCGGGTGAAGTGACCGATATCGGCATCCGCACCAACAACTTGGAGGATAAAGTGCGGGAGTTGGTCTCTTCTCACAATGAGCTTCTTACTTCCCACAACTCGGCCTTGGAGGAACTGTCGGCCGTTAAAGACAAGCTAGCCGATCTTGAGGACAGATCCCGTAGAAACAACATTAAAATCAGGGGTGTTCCGGAAACGGTTTAGACCAACGACCTCCAAGATTTCGCTCTCTCCCTCTTTAAAAAATTTCTACCCGACACCGACACCCGAGACCTATTGATTGATAGGAACCACCGCCTGCCGAAGCCTCGTTCCGCTCCGAGTAGCTCTCCTCGAGACGTCCTCCTCCGTCTCCATTTCTTTCACATCAAGGAGGATATCCTCAAGGCCACCCGTATGGCGGAGGACTTGGACGTCTTGGATAACTTACAATTGTTTCCGGATCTTTCCCTCCACACTATAAATAAATCAACCTATTACGAAGGCCCTCCGTGACCAGGAAATACAATATAGATGGGGTTTCCCGGTTAAACTGCTGGTTCGGAAGGATGGCTCCACCTTCATCATCTCATCACTGGATGCTGGCGTCAAACTCTTGACTGACTGGAACATCCTTGTTTCGGTCCTGCTGTCCTCTCAAGGCCCTCCAGTGCACTCGGACTGGTCCAAGGTGGGCTGAAGGTCTGCCGACTCGATGCCTTTATCTTTTCTGGTTCTTGCTGGTTGGATCCAGGACGCCTGATGCTGGGACGATTTCTGTTCTTTGGTCCTACTGTCTCTTCACGTTACTATGGATTGTTGCTGACGTAGGTTTTCATTTTTGAAGAGACGCTTGTTACTATGTTTCCTGGACTGGCACTGGGTTCTGATGTTACATGATGTTTATTTCTTGTATCTATGTATAATGCCTGACGTATTTTCTATACTCCCATACTTCGTTTATATGCATACCTTTTGTGGTTCTCCCATGCATTCTTATGTCTCAGGTTCCATGGGTAGGGCTTGCAATGGCCTCCCCCCACAAGTTAACTATGTTGCTGCCTTTTTTTTTTTTTTTTGCGGCACCTACTGTGGCCCGATATACTGGGCCTTTTGGGTTCTTTTTGTATTTCCTTGATTTTTCCCACCCCTTTTTTTTTTTTTCCTTTGTGCTTTTTTCCCTTCTCATTTTTCCCAGACAGGTACTTCCATGGCACCCATACGCGCTTTTGCTGTTCTGTTCATTGATGGTTAAGGTTGTTTCTCTCAATGTCAAAGGCCTCAATTCCCCCCATAAACATAGACTGGCTCTCTCTAAATTTCATAATTATAGAGCTGATATTGTAGCTCTTCAAGAGACACATTTTTCTTCTTCGCCCCCCCCTGTTTTTCGAGACCATAGGTACCCCACGTGTTATACTGCTAATAGCCCCGCTAAACGTAATGGCATGGCTATACTGTTTCATAGACACACCCCTTTTACTCTACAGCGGCAAATCCAGGATAAAAATGGGCGTTACCTCATCCTTGTTGGTACTATTGACAACACTTTAGTGACCCTTGTATCCTTGTATGCCCCTAATTCCCATTCCCAAATCCCATTCCTGCGTGAACTTCTCGAGGAGTTATGTAAGATTAGGCAGGGGGCGCTTATACTATTAGGAGATTTTAACCTACTCCTCGACCCTAAAGTGAATAGGTCTTCCTCGCAAGGCCCTAGTCTCCCTCCTCGAGATATGGGCCCGTCCCTTGCTTTTAAGAAACTACTTGCGGAGTTCGACTTGTATGACGCCTGGCGCGTCTTCTCCCCTACAGAGAGGGATTATACTTTTTTTTTTCTGCCGTACATAACAGTTACTCTAGGATCAACCTTATTCTTCTGGACAAGAGGACTCTCCAACGCACCCGTAAAGCTAAAATCCTTCCCATTACTTGGTCGGACCACGCCCCTGTGTTGTGGTCCTGGGACTTGGGTTCTCACCCCACCCCCCCACCCGCCCATGGCGACTTCCGGAATATCAATAGACAAACCCTGAGACACTGTAGGCCCTTACTGACTCTCTGTCGATGTATATGCAGACCAATACCCCTGAGGATACTTCTATCTTTACGTATTGGTGCGCTCTGACGGCCATGCTCCGAGGCACGTCTATCCAAAAAGGGTCCCAACTCAAGGCTCGCTCTAAGAGAATGCAGGCGGACTTGTAGTTGTCTTTACGGTCTTTGGAGTCTCAGAATCAAACCCGCCTTTACGTAAACAGCTTCAGGAGGTGCGAGCCCAACTTCAGAAGCTTTTTATGCTCTGTATGCAATCGGCCCTAGCTCGCTTCCACAGCAAATTTTATACAGCAGGAAACAAGGCCACCCATTTGCTAGCACGCAAGCTTCGTAGCCGCCAAGCCCGCAATCGTATTAAATGCCTCATTGCCCCTTCAGGCAAACCGTGTCTTAATCCCCTTGATATTGCTAATTTATTCTCCAAATTTTATGCCAAATTGTATAACCTGCGTGAAGATTCTACTATACCTCAGCCCTCTGCGGCCTCTATCTCTGCCTTCTTGGATGGCCTTCCCCTTCCCTCATTGGATGAGGATGCCCTGACATCTCTGAATGCACCTTGGTCTCTGGAAGAGATACAACTCGTAATTCGGCAATTGCCAAAGGATAAGGTCCCCGGTCCTGATGGCTTCATTAACTCCTTTTACTCCACGTTCAATGCGGTACTCTCCCCTCTCCTCCTGCAGCTGTACTCCCGGGCCTCCAATACAGGGTCCTTCCCGGCGGAAATGGTGGATGCCCAAATCGTAACCATCCCGAAACCGGGTAAAGACCCCTCTGAATGCAAGAATTACCGACCCATTGCCCTCCTTAACACTGATCTCAAAATTTATGTTAAGTTAATAGCCAACCGCTTGAATCCCTTACTCCTGAGTCTCATCCACCCAGACCAAGTAGGTTTTGTCCTTGGCCGTCAGGCCCCCGACAACACCCGGAGAGTCCTCGATCTAGTTGAGTGGTCTTCCCGTACTAATTCATCGTTTCTCCTACTATCTCGACGCCGAAAAGGCTTTCGATCGCCTCCATTGGGGTTATATGCGCCAGGTGTTATCCAGGTTTGGTCTCCGCGGGGACATCCTCCGCTCTATCTTGGCTCTTTACGATGTCCCTTCTGCTAGAATATTTAGTAATGGTTTCCTTTTCTCCCCATTTCCCATCTCCAGTGGTACCAGACAGGGGTGCCCCCTTTCCCCGCTCATATTTGTGTTAGCTATTGAACCCCTTGCCCAAATGATTCGACTCTCTCAGAAATTTCCCGGTCTTACTGTATGTGATACTTCCCATAAGCTTTGCCTTTTCGCAGACGATGTTTTACTGTTTGTTTCTGACCCGGGGACCTCGCTGCCCGTCCTACATGATATTCTGGGGCGCTTTAGCCCTGCTTCATATTATAAGTTGAACACAGCGAAATCGGATGCCCTTCCTATTAATATTCCAACCCCTGTTTTACAGTCTCTCAAGGCGCGCTTTCCGTATACGTGGAAAGACTCCTCCCTAACTTACTTGAGAATCTCCATTCCTTCTCATTTCCAAAATGTCCACTCTCTCAATTATGTGCCTCTATTGGCTCACCTAACCTCACTTACTTCTACTTGGATGGGCTACGAGATCTCCTGGCTGGGCCGCCTAGCGGCATTTAAGATGATGTTGTTACCAAAACTCATGTATTTATTTCGTGCCATCCCCTATGCAGTTCCTCGTAAATTGTTAACCCAGATGCGAAGGTTGATGTTATCGTATGTTTGGAAGTGTAAACCTCCTCGATTGGCCTACACATGTATGATTCGCTCTAAGTCACAGGGGGGCCTCACACTCCCCGACTTACTCAGGTACCATGAAGCGTCTATGCTCTCCCAATTGGCCGATCTGTCCCCCCCCCCACCCCCCCACTGTAAACCATAGGTGGATCTAGAACGTGCCCTATTCCGGAACTTCCCCCTCTTATGGCTACCCTGACAGCTCCGCCCCCGCTACCCATTGTTGCCCTCTTCCATAACCGACGCCCTGACAATCTGGGACTCTAGACTCACACCTTCTTTTAACATTACAGTACCCACTAGAAACATTTCTCTCTCTACATTAGATAAAGTATTGCCTTTTCTCCGTTTCTCCTATTGGAGACGTTTGGGTTTGGAATCCCTCACTGATATCTTCTCCCCGGCCTCCCTTTTGCCGTTTCCAGATCTACAAGCTAAATATAACCTCGACCCTTCAGCTTGGCTCTATTACTACCAACTTAAACATTGGATAGATAGTATGGCACTAACCCTAACGTCTTCCAACTCCCCACTACCAGTGTCCTCAATAGACTGACTAAACTTTCATCTCGTGGAGCCATTTCTGACTGGTAAGATTTGTTGTCACCTCCGATCGCCACGACTAAATCTGCCGCTCAAATTAAATGGGAAGTCGATCTCCATCGTACTTTCACTCTCAAACAGTGGGAATCTATTCATCTTTCTTTTCTCCCTTTCTAAATGTACTAACCACACCGAAATGCACATTAAACTATTACATCGACTGTATTTCACCCCTTCTAAGCCACACACGATCTGGCCGACCACCTCTAAATTCTGCTGGCGCCTCTGCCACCACGAAGGTACACTCTTGCATGTTTTCTGGGACTGCCCTGCCCTACGCCCCTTCTGGGATAAAGTATATGACCTTATTCATTCAGTCACTGGCCTTAGCCTGATCAAAGACCCTTCCTTTGGCGCTGCTGCACTAGTACCCAGACACTGTCCCCAAAACAACTCGCTATGTCCTTGGTCACGTTTTAATTGCAGCCAGAGCTACAATTGCTCAAAACTGGAAATCTCCCTCTCCCCCTCCCTTTGCAAAAGTTATTTCTAAGACCCACTTCCATTTCGAGATGGAAACCAGGGACGCTGCATACTCTACATCCCCTTCTTCTCCTACCATGAAGTGGCTCCCATGGCATACATACATTTCCAAGAATAAGGTGATCTTATCGTTGCCCCCTACCATACAGAGCCCTCCCTGTGACTTGGGCGACCCTCTACCTGTAGAAAATCCATGATTTGTGTATATTTTTTGTTTTCTGTATTGCTTTTGGATGAACTGTCTCCCCCCCTATATTATTGTTTTTGCCCCATTGTTATTCTATTCTCTTTTGTCTTTGCTGTGTTCTTGTTTTGACTCTATACTATAAATAAAAAGACTTAATGTTGAAAAAAAAAAAAGAATGTGTGTCATAGTTAGTATCTTCTTTGTATTATTTTAACCACTAATGACAGGGGAGGCACTGCCACCGCACATCACTGCCAAGTTGGCAACTCAGCCTCCGAATACAGGGCTATTACATCCCGTGCCTTGTATTCCAAAGTCGCGCTGCAATTTTGGGCATATTTGCCAACATTTGAGTTGGTCCCCGTCCCTTCGTGGTAAAATGCAGCAATTCACACAGATTTGAATAGGGGTCTGTGGCTAAAAGGACACAATTACAATAGAATTGCATCATCATCTCATTACATACAATCCACTCTATTACACCTACATAAACCGGATTTTCTTAACCCTTTGGACATGCTTTTACATTCCGGCACATACTCCATCTGCACCATCTATGCCCGCATCCGCACAGATATTGTACCTGTCTCCGACCTAGCCCACCTCCAAAAATGGTCTTCTCAAATACCTTCCATGTCCCCTAAAATGGTGCTGGATAGCTTTGCTGCTTCTCTGAGGCTTCTCCCAGCAAGTATCTATCAAGAAATATCATACAAGATTCTACCCAGGGCCTACATATCTCCAAAAAGAAATCATTTAATGGGCCTTTCCGACTCTGCGAAAGGCACTAAATGCTCTGCACCAGTAGCTGACATCATGCACTGTTTTTGGCACTGCCCCCACATACAAGCCTTTTGGAGTGAGCTGCAGGCATATAGTTCTTCTGAGCTTGGTATATACTTCAACTGTACTGCCTCTTGGGACCTCTTTGGACATCTTATTGATCAGCCAAACATTCCTTCTCCAGATAAAAAAACTGGCAGTACTTCTTTCAGCCGTGGAAGAAAATCCATTCTTCAGCAATGGATCCATGACACTCCTCCTACCCTACCGATGGCTACTTCTAGATTGCTTTTCCTATTCACTATGGACTGGTTGGAAACATCTCTTAATAAATAAATCCTGACTCCTGCATTGTTTCAATGTTGGGGGAAATTTATTAATAAATTGCCTGCCCCTACAAAACTGGCTATCCAACGCAGCTTTCATTGTACTACATGGTACTGTCATCAATTATTGGACAATAGACCCCCAATTTCCCTCTCATGAGTTTCCAACACCTTTTGTCTCTTCCCTATCTACTATCCTCTTTTGACTTTCTGTATATCCTCCTTGACTCCTCTTTGAACTCCGTCTGCTGCATTCTCTCCTGCTTTGATGGTTCCTCCATGGATGGGTTGACGGTCCCCCGGCCCGGGCAGGTATTGTTCCTTTTAGTTTCTTGTTTATGTTATGCGCTCCCCATATGGGTGAGCGCCTTTATATGTTTAATGCTTGATATCTGATTTTTTATTTTATTTGTTTTTGAATCAGACCAATCACCGATCACCTCTAGTTCGCTATTATGCCTTATAATGATCCAAACACACTCTCTAACTACCGTCCCATTTCTCAGCTACCCAGTCCCTCCAAGCTACTTGAGAGACTTACCTACACTCGCCTTACACACTTTCTTAACTCCCACAACTTACTGGACGCACTTCAGTCAGGCTTTCGTGCCCAACACTCCATGGAGACGGCACTGACCAAAGTAGTGAATGATCTGGTCACTGCTAGATCAAAAGGCCATTACCCACTACTTATTCTTCTAGATCTCTCTGCTGCTTTTGACACTGTTGACCACTCTCTTCTCATACAAACACTGGAGTCCCCAGGTCTTCAGGACACAGCCCTTACTTGGTTCTCATCCTACCTATCTAATCGATCTTTCAGTGTTCACTTCTCTGATTCTACCTCCTCTTCTCTACCTCTATCAGTTGGAGTACCGCAAGGCTCAGTCTAAGGTCCTCTGCTTTTCTCAATCTATACCTCCTCTCTTGGTAAACAATCAGCTCCTTCGGATTTCAGTATCATTTGTACGCTGATGATACTCAAATCTATCTATCCTCCCCAGATTTATCACCATCTGTATTGGCTCGTGTCACTGGATGCCTGTCTGCCATTTCATCTTGGATGTCATCTCGCCACCTCAAACTCAACATTTCCAAAACAGAATTAATTATTTTCCCACCAGCCAAGGGTAGTTACCAACCTGATATTGCCATAACTGTTGACAATGCAACTATCCACCCTACTCCACAAGCTCGCTGCCTAGGTGTCATCCTTGACTCTGAACTGTCGTTTGTTCCACACATTCAATCTGTCTCTAAATCATGTTACATGCACCTTAAAAACATATCCAAAATACGCCCTTATCTTACACAAGATACTGCAAAAAATAAGATTTTACTTACCGATAAATCTATTTCTCGGAGTCCGTAGTGGATGCTGGGGTTCCTGAAAGGACCATGGGGAATAGCGGCTCCGCAGGAGACAGGGCACAAAAAGTAAAGCTTTTCCAGATCAGGTGGTGTGCACTGGCTCCTCCCCCTATGACCCTCCTCCAGACTCCAGTTAGGTACTGTGCCCGGACGAGCGTACACAATAAGGGAGGATTTTGAATCCCGGGTAAGACTCATACCAGCCACACCAATCACACCGTACAACTTGTGATCTAAACCCAGTTAACAGTATGATAACAGCGGAGCCTCTGAAAGATGGCTTCCTTCAACAATAACCCGAATTAGTTAACAATAACTATGTACAATTATTGCAGATAATCCGCACTTGGGATGGGCGCCCAGCATCCACTACGGACTCCGAGAAATAGATTTATCGGTAAGTAAAATCTTATTTTCTCTATCGTCCTAGTGGATGCTGGGGTTCCTGAAAGGACCATGGGGATTATACCAAAGCTCCCAAACGGGCGGGAGAGTGCGGATGACTCTGCAGCACCGAATGAGAGAACTCCAGGTCCTCCTTAGCCAGAGTATCAAATTTGTAAAATTTTACAAACGTGTTCTCCCCTGACCACGTAGCTGCTCGGCAAAGTTGTAATGCCGAGACCCCTCGGGCAGCCGCCCAAGATGAGCCCACCTTCCTTGTGGAGTGGGCCTTTACAGATTTAGGCTGTGGCAGGCCTGCCACAGAATGTGCAAGTTGGATTGTGCTACAGATCCAACGAGCAATCGTCTGCTTAGACGCAGGAGCACCCATCTTGTTGGGTGCATACAATATAAACAACGAGTCAGATTTTCTGACTCCAGCTGTCCTTGCAATATATATTTTTAATGCTCTGACAGCGTCCAGTAACTTGGAGTCCTCCAAGTCACTTGTAGCCGCAGGCACTACAATAGGCTGGTTCAGATGAAATGCTGACACCACCTTAGGGAGAAAATGCGGACGAGTCCGCAGTTCTGCCCTGTCCGAATGGAAAATCAGATATGGGCTTTTGTAAGATAAAGCTGCCAGTTCTGACACTCTCCTGGCCGAATCCAGGGCTAGAAACATGGTCACTTTCCATGTGAGATATTTCAAATCCACCTTCTTTAGTGGTTCAAACCAATGAGATTTTAGAAAGTCCAAAACCACATTGAGATCCCACGGTGCCACTGGAGGCACCACAGGAGGCTGTATATGTAGCACTCCCTTAACAAAGGTCTGGACTTCAGGGACTGAAGCCAATTCTTTTTGAAAGAAAATCGACAGGGCCGAAATTTGAACCTTAATAGATCCCAATTTGAGACCCATAGACAATCCTGATTGCAGGAAATGTAGGAATCGACCCAGTTGAAATTCCTCCGTCGGAGCACTCCGATCTTCGCACCACGCAACATATTTTCGCCAAATTCGGTGATAATGTTGCACGGTTACTTCCTTCCTTGCTTTAATCAAAGTAGGAATGACTTCTTCCGGCATGCCTTTTTCCTTTAGGATCCGGCGTTCAACCGCCATGCCGTCAAACGCAGCCGCGGTAAGTCTTGAAACAGACAGGGACCCTGCTGAAGCAAGTCCCTCCTTAGAGGTAGAGGCCACGGATCTTCCGTGATCATCTCTTGAAGTTCCGGGTACCAAGTCCTTCTTGGCCAATCCGGAACCACTAGTATCGTTCTTACGCCTCTTTGCCGTATAATTCTCAATACTTTTGGTATGAGAGGCAGAGGAGGAAACACATACACCGACTGGTACACCCAAGGCGTTACCAGCGCGTCCACAGCTATTGCCTGCGGATCTCTTGACCTGGCGCAATGTCTGCTGAGGAAGTCTGCTTCCCAGTTGTCCACGCCCGGGATGAACACTGCTGACAGTGCTATCACATGATTCTCTGCCCAGCGAAGAATCCTTGCAGCTTCTGCCATTGCACTCCTGCTTCTTGTGCCGCCCTGTCTGTTCACATGGGCGACTGCCGTGATGTTGTCCGACTGGATCAACACCGGTTTTCCCTGAAGCAGAGGTTCTGCCTGGCTTAGAGCATTGTATATTGCTCTTAGTTCCAGAATGTTTATGTGAAGAGACGTTTCCAGGCTCGTCCATACTCCCTGGAAGTTTCTTCCTTGTGTGACTGCTCCCCAGCCTCTCAGGCTGGCGTCCGTGGTCACCAGGATCCAATCCTGTATGCCGAATCTGCGGCCCTCCAATAGATGAGCACTCTGCAACCACCACAGAAGAGACACCCTTGTCCTTGGAGACAGGGTTATCCGCAGGTGCATCTGAAGATGCGACCCTGACCATTTGTCCAACAGATCCCTTTGGAAAATTCTTGCGTGGAATCTGCCGAATGGAATTGCTTCGTAAGAAGCCACCATTTTTCCCAGGACTCTTGTGCATTGATGTACAGACACCTTTCCTGGTTTTAGGAGGTTCCTGACAAGCTCGGATAACTCCTTGGCTTTTTCCTCCGGGAGAAAAACCTTTTTCTGAACCGTGTCCAGAATCATCCCTAGGAACAGCAGACGAGTTGTCGGCATTAACTGGGATCTTGGAATATTCAGAATCCACCCGTGCTGTTTTAGCACTTCTTGAGACAGTGCTAATCCCATCTCTAGCTGTTCTCTGGACCTTGCCCTTATTAGGAGATCGTCCAAGTATGGGATAATTAATATGCCTTTTCTTCGAAGAAGAATCATCATCTCGGCCATTACCTTTGTAAAGACCCGAGGTGCCGTGGACAATCCGAACGGCAGCGTCTGAAACTGATAGTGACAGTTTTGTACAACGAACCTGAGGTACCCCTGGTGTGAGGGGTAAATTGGAACGTGGAGATACGCATCCTTGATGTCCAAGGATACCATAAAGTCCCCCTCTTCCAGGTTCGCTATCACTGCTCTGAGTGACTCCATCTTGAACTTGAACTTCTTTATGTACAGGTTCAAGGACTTCAGATTTAGAATAGGCCTTACCGAGCCATCCGGCTTCGGTACCACAAAAAGAGTGGAATAATACCCCTTCCCTTGTTGTAGAAGAGGTACCTTGACTATCACCTGCTGAGAGTACAGCTTGTGAATGGCTTCCAAAACCGTCTCCCTTTCGGAGGGGGACGTTGGTAAAGCAGACTTCAGGAAACGGCGAGGTGGATCTGTCTCTAATTCCAACCTGTACCCCTGAGATATTATCTGCAGGATCCAGGGATCTACCTGCGAGTGAGCCCACTGCGCGCTGTAATTTTTGAGACGACCCCCCACCGTCCCCGAGTCCGCTTGAGAAGCCCCAGCGTCATGCTGAGGCTTTTGTAGAAGCCGGGGAGGGCTTCTGTTCCTGGGAAGGAGCTGCCTGTTGCTGTCTCTTCCCTCGACCTCTGCCTCGTGGCAGATATGAATAGCCCTTTGCTCTCTTATTTTTAAAGGAACGAAAGGGCTGCGGTTGAAAAGTCGGTGCCTTTTTCTGTTGGGGAGTGACTTGAGGTAGAAAGGTGGATTTCCCGGCTGTAGCCGTGGCCACCAAATCTGATAGACCGACTCCAAATAACTCCTCCCCTTTATACGGCAAAACTTCCATATGCCGTTTTGAATCCGCATCGCCTGTCCACTGTCGCGTCCATAAAGCTCTTCTGGCCGAAATGGACATAGCACTTACCCGTGATGCCAGTGTGCAGATATCCCTCTGTGCATCACGCATATAAAGAAATGCATCCTTTATTTGTTCTAACGACAGTAAAATATTGTCCCTGTCCAGGGTATCAATATTTTCAATCAGGGACTCTGACCAAACTACCCCAGCACTGCACATCCAGGCAGTCGCTATAGCTGGTCGTAGTATAACACCTGCATGTGTGTATATACTTTTTTGGATATTTTCCATCCTCCTATCTGATGGATCTTTAAGTGCGGCCGTCTCAGGAGAGGGTAACGCCACTTGTTTAGATAAGCGTGTTAGCGCCTTGTCCACCCTAGGAGGTGTTTCCCAGCGCTCCCTAACCTCTGGCGGGAAAGGGTATAATGCCAATAATTTCTTTGAAATTATCAGCTTTTTATCAGGGGCAACCCACGCTTCATTACACACGTCATTTAATTCTTCTGATTCAGGAAAAACTATAGGTAGTTTTTTCACACCCCACATACCCTGTTTAGTGGTACCTGTAGTATCAGCTAAATGTAACGCCTCCTTCATTGCCAAAATCATATAACGTGTGGCCCTACTGGAAAATACGGTTGATTCGTCACCGTCACCACTGGAGTCAGTGCCTGTGTCTGGGTCTGTGTCGACCGACTGAGGCAAAGGGCGTTTCACAGCCCCTGACGGTGTTTGAGTCGCCTGGACAGGCACTAATTGATTGTCCGGCCGTCTCATGTCGTCAAACGACTGCTTTAGCGTGTTGACACTATCCCGTAGTTCCATAAATAAAGGCATCCATTCTGGTGTCGACTCCCTAGGGGGTGACATCCTCATATTTGCAATTTGCTCCGCCTCCACACCAATATCGTCCTCATACATGTCGACACACACGTACCGACACACAGCAGACACACAGGGAATGCTCCTAACGAAGACAGGACCCACTAGCCCTTTGGGGAGACAGAGGGAGAGTTTGCCAGCACACACCAAAAGCGCTATATATAACAGGGATAGCCTTATAATAAGTGCTCCCTTATAGCTGCTTTATATATATCAAAATATCGCCATAAATTTGCCCCCCCTCTCTGTTTTACCCTGTTTCTGTAGTGCAGTGCAGGGGAGAGACCTGGGAGCCGTCCTGACCAGCGGAGCTGTGAGAGGAAATGGCGCCGTGTGCTGAGGAGATAGGCCCCGCCCCTTTTTTGGCGGGCTCGTCTCCCGCTATTTAGTGAATCCAGGCAGGGGTTAAATATCTCCATATAGCCTCTGGGGGCTATATGTGAGGTATTTTTAGCCTTTATATAGGTTACATTTGCCTCCCAGGGCGCCCCCCCCCCAGCGCCCTGCACCCTCAGTGACTGCGTGTGAAGTGTGCTGAGAGGAAAATGGCGCACAGCTGCAGTGCTGTGCGCTACCTTTAGAAGACTGCAGGAGTCTTCAGCCGCCGATTCTGGACCTCTTCTGACTTCAGCATCTGCAAGGGGGCCGGCGGCGCGGCTCCGGTGACCATCCAGGCTGTACCTGTGATCGTCCCTCTGGAGCTGATGTCCAGTAGCCAAGAAGCCAATCCATCCTGCACGCAGGTGAGTTCACTTCTTCTCCCCTCAGTCCCTCGTTGCAGTGATCCTGTTGCCAGCAGGACTCACTGTAAAATAAAAAACCTAAGCTAAACTTTTTCTAAGCAGCCACCTAGATTGCACCCTTCTCGGCCGGGCACAAAAATCTAACTGGAGTCTGGAGGAGGGTCATAGGTGGAGGAGCCAGTGCACACCACCTGATCTGGAAAAGCTTTACTTTTTGTGCCCTGTCTCCTGCGGAGCCGCTATTCCCCATGGTCCTTTCAGGAACCCCAGCATCCACTAGGACGATAGAGAAACTCTAATCCATGCACTCATCATCTCCCGCATTGATTATTGTAATAGTCTCCTTACTGGTCTTCCCAAACATAGGCTCTCACCACTTCAATCAATTTTAAATGCAGCTGCGAGGCTAATCTTCCTCGCCAGACGTTCTTCATCTGCTGATCCGCTCTGTCAGTCCCTCCATTGGTTACCGGTATTCTACCGTGTCAAATATAAAATACTTTTACTTACATACAAGGCTATTAACCAAACTGCACCATCATACATCTCCTCACTCATCTCAAAATATCTCCCTACCAGACCCCTCCGCTCTGCACAAGATCTGCGTCTCTCATCCAGATGTATTACCTGTTCCCACTCAAAATTACAGGACTTTACCCGGGCTTCACCCACTCTGTGGAATGCCCTCCCACGCACAATAAGACTCTTCACTAGTCTCCAAAGCTTTAAACGTTCCCTGAAAACTCATCTCTTCAGACAAGCCTACCAAATTCCTGACCCACACACATAACCTTCAATGCTTCCCTATCCAGTTACATTCCCTCTGCACGGTCCACATAAACTCACATTTTGTCTTCCAACATTGCTGGGTGATCATATCATACAACCCACTAAGAACCTAGCAATCTGGGGAACCACTATGTAACAGGTTGCATCTATCCTTGTGTGTCAATGCCTATTTCCCTATAGATTGTAAGCTTGCGAGCAGGGCCTTCCTACCTCTATGTCTGTCTTTGCCCAGTTTTGTGCCCTGTCTGTCTACCCCACCCCTTTAGAATGTAAGCTCTCACGAGCGGGGCCCTCTTCCCTCATGTGCTTATCCTTTCTTACTTTAATAATCTTCAACTGCACCAAATCCATCAGTCTTCTGCCACCTGATACTTATTCCAGTGTCATCTGCTGATGTAACTATGTTTATTTACCCTGTACTTGTCCTATACTGTCATCAACTGTAAGTTTCTGTTTTCCTGTTTGATTATTTGTTTATGTACTTAAAGGATAATAATAATAATAATAATAATAATAATAATAATAATAATAACTGTTGTTCTAATTGTAAAGCACAATGGAATATGCTGCGCTATATAAGAAACTGCTAATAAATAAATAAATAAATAAATAAATGATGTGGTTCCTAAATCTTGTATTTCATGTTGGAAATTGGAAATTTTAGGTATTATTTAATACTCAGCCTTTTGTATATTTCATGTATACTTGAACGCATGTCATCTTTTTTCCACATACGGCTATGTCTTATTTAGTTCTATATTATACATCGATGTTTGTTCCAAACCTCAATAAAATATATATTGGAAAAAAGAATTGCATCATCAGGCCTGGCTTCCTACAGACGGATTCCGCATTCAAGGTATGTATCCCCCCTCCATTCTGCCCATTTCACTAGGAAGTGAAGCGGGAGGGATCCCACTATTTTGGGGGTGCGTGGGATTACCCACCCGCAGAATCCAGTAGAGTAGGCAAACATGATGTTGGGTGATTTTTATGTGAACAAAAATTTGCAGTCTTTTCCATCCCCATATTCCATAGGATTGGACAAGAATTGCAGCTGAGACTCGCCCTAGAAATCCCTGGGACTAAGGGGTGTGCGTTTTCGCACAGCGGGCGATCAGGTCCTAACTGCGCATGCGTATGCACCGCAATGCGCATGCACATCGGACAACAACGGGCATCACCGGTCAGCGTCGGGATGGTGCGAAAAATCAGATCGCACGGCGTTCGAAAGTTAATTGACAGGAAGAGGCCGTTTGTGGGTGGTAACTGACCGTTTACAAGGAGTGTCCGGAAAAACGCAGGCGTGACCTAGCGTTTTCAGGGAGGGTGTGTGACGTCAGCTCCGGCCCTGATCAGCCTGATTCGATCACACTGTAGGAGTAAGTCCTGGGCTGCGCACACACTGCACACAGTGGATTTTAGCAGCTCGGCGTACACATAGGATCGCACACTTCCACGGCAAATTTACACTCCCCCTGGAGGTGGCGACTATCTGAACACAGGACAGCGAAACTAGCAGCCCAGCGGTCAGATCTGAATCACCCCCTAAGCCCCTTCCCCTCATTACTGGCTCTTTATCACACTGTAGTTGACGGACAGGCATTAAACTGCCAGAGACCTGCCGTGATTTGATAAGAAGCGGGTCACCGTGATATCAGCTGTCTGCAACGTGACAGACACTATAGAAAGCAGAGTATATTATCCTTACACTTTAATACTGATCAGCGCAATGATTATGGGATGGCACGTGTCTGGCGGTCGTTCTGCTTCTGCAAGCACTGCACTCACTGCTGAGGAATGTTGGCATTACATATGGGACATGCCAACATTCCAACTGGGTCATAGGGGAGAAACATTGTAGTGAGGGGAGTAGGACGCTGGGCAAAGAGGTGCGAAGCTTAACTGGTTTAAGATGCAGCTTAGCATGCAGAGTGGCCAGTGCCAGACCAGCGTCCATATCCTCCTTGTGCAATAGAGAATCCATTGCCAGCTAGCCAGTCTACTACATAGAACCCAATGTCTGGCAGCCCATGTACCATAGAGACTTGTGGCCAGTGTACCATACACAACACAGTCCCTGGTGGCTAATATGCCTGACGGTCAGTGCTCAGTACTGAATACACCTCCTGGTGGTCAGTGTAGCATCTGGGGTGCAATGATTGTGTCGACATTGCTGAAATGTTGACACTGAACATGTCGGCATCTGCACTGTGAGATGTCAACATTCTGCACTGACCAGAGGTTAGGGTTAGGCTGCGGGAGTGGAGGGTTAGGGTAGGCTGCGGGTGTGGAGGGTTTAGGGTAGGCTGTGGGAGGGGAGGTAAGGGTTAGGGTTAGGCTGCAGGAGGGAGGGATAGGGTTCGGCTGCGGGAGGGGAGGTAAGGGTTAGGCTGCGGAAAGGGAGGGTTAGGGTAGGCTGTGGGATGGAAGTTAGGGTAGGCTGTGGGAGGGGAGGGTTAGGGTAGTCCAGACCATTGCGGGGGTGGGCTGCGGTGGCTGCGTGACGTCACTTGCAGCCGCTGTGACCCAGAATGCGTCGGGTAGCCGTCTGCCAGCATAGCTAGGCTGCACAGGCGGGGAGCTACTTGGCGGGTGCAAAAGCATCACCGCTGTGTGATGCTTTCACACCCGTGCAGGGGGTGAAAGGCAGGGCCTGACGTGCGGGCGGTCATCACCCAGCAATTGGCGTCAGTTGGAGTCAAGGTAGACAATGAAGAGGTCGCTATGGTTATGTTCCTAAACCTGACCTTAGAATTTGATTTTCTGGTAGTGACTTTGGAATCAAATACCACTGCATTAACTATTGATATCGTAAGGACAAAGCTGCTACAATTCTAGGAACGGCTACCTATGGACAATATTGCTGGAACATCTGCCTTATATACTAAGGACAGGGCCGGCGACAGCTCCACTTGGCCAAGGTAAGGGGGTGCGGTGTGGCCAACGTGGGTTTTATGGCCAGGCACCCTCCTTAGAAAATATACAAATTGATTGTTTATGTGTGGCCGCATAGGATGGCAGATCCGGCGGGCAGATTGCCAGGAACATGTCTGCCGTAACATTTTCCCAAACACATGTGCACGTAGTGTTCATTTTCACGGAGACCTACGCCGCCGGCTAGATAGGAGGGGGCCCGGACGGACACTGCATGTGGGCCCCCTCATCTCTTAATACGCCCCTGACAAAATGTGATGCCAGCAACTCTAAGTCTTAAGCCGGGAGACGATATTGGTCCGATATGTAGTTTGCAGCCGAATCGGAACAGCATATCAGGCTTATCATTCAATGGGGGAGATTCAAATGTTTGAAAAGTCAGTTGGGAGTCTTTTTCCCCCTATCTAATAGACAGGAAAAAATAGACATCCAACCAACTTTTCAAATATTTGAATCTCCCCCAATGTGTATACCCGAAAAGCGGGAACCCGCAGTCACATGCTACGTCACCCGATCGTCCATGCTGCATGGCCAACCGGATGATATTGCATGCAACCTGGTGAATACCACCGGCACGTTAGGCTCCACGCCTCAGTACAGGGTCTCCGCCTATCACACGGTATGGGTTCACTACTATCCATACGTGACCTTGTGACATGGTGATTGTGACAATTTAGTACAAATTTTGAATGTGTTTGTTAGGTTAGTTAGCAAGTTGGTGACGTCACTCTCCGGTGACACCATCTTCAGCCGAAAGCGGGAAAGCCGCTTTCAGCAAGTTGTACAGCATGGGGTATGTAGAGGTGTTTTATTGTATATTCATTTTAATTATATATATATATATGTATGTATGTATGTATGTATTGACAATGCTAAATTCCTTTGTCGTATAAACAACCCTTTATGAAGCTAAGAACACTGTACGCTGTTTACTTAAGAAGTACCGTAATGGTACGCTATCTGCGTAGCGATCGCTCAGCCGTAGGCGAGACGCTCAAGCGTCACGTTCGCTCACGGCCCAGTGATCACAGGACACGTTATTGGCTATGTCTAGGGGAATGATTCGCTGTAGCGTAGCGTACGCTCGAGACCACGAGGAGGTCACCAGCGATGCAGACGCTCACAACACTATACCTTTATGTTTAAAACCTTATACCAATGAAACACACTGAATACCTTAATGTGAGTACAGGGTGTAAGTGCAACCTTGTGTAACCTGACTAACTACAAAGCTGCTTGAGCGTCACCGACGCTCAAGTGAACACTTAACACTATAGAAAATGCACAGATACTGGTTTAGGTTCCAAGGCCTATTAACTGTATTATGTCTAATATACTTGTAAAAGGGGATAACAGTACATATGATACACTACAATATAACAGAGACTTCCTAACCACAGAACTAAACAATAAATACAAAAAGACAATACTACACTGACCTAAATGCAATACAATACAATACTATCTAATACAATACAATACTAGCCTAGTCTAGGGGAGATATGAGAGAACAGAACAGAGAGAGAGAGAGAGAGAGGGAGAGATGAGATGAGAGAAATTGGCTCACAGAAAGACAATGATTACGGAGAGAAACTTACGCACAAAGGGTATGATCGCCTGCGCCTCGATATCCAGCTCCCGGCTATCAGCAGATAACCGTTGATGAGAGAGTGAGAGCTGGATGTGGTCGGCCTGCCTATTTATGCCCCACACACAATGCAATCTCCTGGTCCTACAATCCCATTGTCCATTGGCCGAAGGAATTCGGCCCTGTATCATAACAAAAGGTCATAGGGTGATTCATACAGGTGGGCTGTGACGATTTCCAACAGCTCAGGTGGGTGGGAAACTGGGTTTCCCGCCGCATACCTGAGTATGTGTAATTAATAGAAATGGACATAAACTTCTTATGTCCATAACTATTCGCACGAGCGATTAATACGCTCCAAACCAACACCGGAATATTGCTAATTAAATACTCTTCCGATGGGTACCAAACACTGCTGTATGATTCCTGTTAGACCCTTCGTACGATATAAAGAGGGATTCCTCAGCTCTGGGACATTGTATTTTAACCAAACTTTCAGAATCTATCAAAGGGACCATGATCTATAAACTACATTAATTGTGAACATTTGTAACGAATGAGTCGCACGCTACGACTACATAAACTCTACCGTAAATACGCATACCGCGCCTGCGAGTGCACGTTATTGCGGGTATGCGCATCCACGGGAGAGCGCACGCACGCGCAGCGCGGACCAGTGTGCGGTGCAAATATGGCAACGTGCATTAAGACATTTTTCTGACTTTGACAGTCCACCCTTTGGCAGTCAATAATAACTGCCACAAAACATTTAAGGAGAAAAATGTAAGTCAGGGGTTAATTGATTTCCATGGTTGGGTAGGGGAGGAGAGAGGAGAAGGTGTGAAGAGGGTATGACCTAGTGAGATAGCAGAAGCATGTGTGTATGAATCCATGTTTGGGGGGGTCATGTATCATCGTGCCGTACGTGTTGTAAATCAAGCTTCGAGGTATTGCGAAGTATACATTTGAATTCCTTCTTATCCTGTGGTACAGGTCTGTGGATGGGCTGTCAAACTCTACCGAGCTCATTTCGGCTGTGGTTGTAACAAAATGGGGATGCACATTTTAGTTGATGATACATGAATGGGGGAGGTATGTGGTTGCTGATATCTGTGCCTGTATTCCCTATCGTCTATGTGTGTCGTTACCTGGGGGTTGTAGAGATGAAGATAAAGAACACTTACGAAAAATGCAATGATATTCTATGTCAGGGAAATGTACATCTGTCGTTGAAGTTGTGTTCGGTATCTGTTGAGAGTCGTCTTCTTTGCGCTGTATTGCTCCTTGGGCATGAGCAAATAGCTTTGTCAGTGCCATCAGATTTACAAAAAATGTTGGGTTAGCGTGAGTTTAAAGATACTAGGGAAACTGGGGATCCATGGCAAAGTTCATCAAGTGTCCATATTTAAAGTTGTCAAATCTTCTTCTTTGGTCAATCCGTTGTCTGTATACATCTCGTCTCGTCAAGTTCCTCGTCCAAGGGGGTCTTTGTATCTGGGAGAAAAGCAGAAAAACAGGTGAAAGAAACGGACCGTATAATCGCATTTTCATCACATTCTGGTTTCTATCATTGGGTCATAAATCAAATCCAGGTTAATTACAGTTTCCTCACTCCTCAAGCTCATCACTTTTGTACTTTGTTTGCACCTCATTAAAGCCTGCCCGCATCTAAATATCAATCCAATCGATATAACGACACCCAAGATACATAGTAGGAACTTTCCAACATCCATTATGACTCCTTGAGCCCAGTCTCCTAAACCGGAGAACCAATTTCGCGGGTTCAACCATGACACCCAACCAGTCAGCTCATTACCTACAGCAGCAAGGGTGAGATTGTGTTTTCGACGAAATTCCCACTTTAATTGCAGAATATCGTCCATCTTTTGGTCTATGACCTCTAACGGATCCTCGGTGCTATTTGTGATATACGTGCAACACTTTATGCCGTACTGTGTTGCCAATGTAACACAATATCCGCCTGTTACTGCTGTAAGATAATTAAGAACCATCCTATGCTGAACTAGTTCTGTTTTGTAAGCTTGAAGTTCTCTTCCAGTGTATCTAAACGTGTCATCATACATTTCAGTGATATTATCTAACAAATTGGCGAGTGCGGAAATGTATTTATAATTCATCACTCCCCGAGCGGTACGAGTGAAATCTAACGCTACCAGAACCTGAATCCCGGTGGATTCATGGATAAGATCAGAGGCCGGATGCTCTAACCTTTCTGACAGTTGTCTTTTAACTCGGTGCTCGTAATGAGTGTGAGTATAAGGAGCTTGGGCACCACGGTGTATGTCCTTCATTTTGTCATGTGTAACAGTCATCACTTCAGGCAATACTTTTCCAATGTAACACAATCCTTCAGAGTTTGGGGCAAGCCACTTGTACGCCTTTCTCCCGCATATGAAATATGCATCATCGGGGAGAACATAAGGGACGGAGAAGGACATGACCATGTTACAAACCTTCCAGGTGAAATCTCCTGACCCTAATTCTTCCAACTGCTTAATGCACGTATCGGTTTGTACGATATGTGCACAGTATCCTGGTGATACCTCTCCAACTCTAGTAATCCTATTTCCTAAGGTATATCGATACCGGAAAGATTTTCCTCTACTGGCTATATGGCGTACGAGCTCTGTATCTGTAGGCATTCTATCTGCTCTGTGTGAAAAGGTCATGGTAAGGTTGCTCCATGACACTTCCCAATTTCCCGGTTTTCTGGGATTGGAGATGTTAAAACATATGAGGGACCTATCCACATGGTATTGGTGGAGCTTCAAACTAGGAGGGCTGGAGATGTTAAACCTCCGGTCCACCGGTCTCCCACCACTTAGCTCAAGTACCTCCCCTAACGTTAAAGGAAATGGTACTAGCCCTGATTTGCTGTGACCCTGAGGTACTTGAGAGCATACCCAACAATCTGTTTGGTTTAACACGTTACCCACTAAGGAGTGATAGTCACTCAATGGATGCCGGTCTATATGGATATTAAAACTAGATTGGCATTTCTTTATGCATCCATCTTCAACCAGATTATCACAGAGCCTACAGATACAATTTTCTTCAGCTAACAATCCATCACAATTTCTTCTATCGGATCGTTTTCTGATACTCGCCTTTGCTTGTTGGTTTGGTTGATCTTGGAAAACTACGCCTCCATCATCATAATCGGAACCCATTCCAGAACCTCTTTCGACCTCTATGGTACTCTCGCCGGAACAGACTGCTCTGGTCAACATCATGGTTAACATCAAAATCCGGATCACAGTCTCTTGGGGCAAGTCCATCTTTGAGGAGGAAATAGAGAAGAATGAGGAGGGGGAAAAAGAAATTTTTAAGGGAGAGGGGATGGGAAGTGGAGAAAACAATAAAAGGGAGAGGGGAGTCGACAGCTGCTTTCGATCTTCAAGGCTCAGGAGCCGCCTCAGTCCTCCTGGAACAGACACTCTAGTGATACAACCTCTACCGTCTGTTCCTTATCACGGGACTTCTCTGGATCAGCAACCTTTTTGCAGTGGGATGAATGGACCCAAGTCTCTCTCTCAGCAACCTTCAATGCTGTGGTGCTAGTCAATAAGACCTGGTATGGTCCTTCCCATCTATCAATAAGACAACCTGAGCGTAGAAAATTTCGTATCATTACATAATCCCCAGGTTCAATGTCATGACAATTACTATCTGGTAAATCAGGAATCACCAACTTCAGATTATCATTTTGATTCCTCAACTGTTTACTCATGTTAATTAAGTATTTTACAGTTACTTCATTGTTACATTTCAAATCATCCTGAGGGTTAATCATGACATGCGGTTGTCGACCAAACAAGATTTCAAAGGGAGACAGATTAAGAGGGGACCTGGGAGTGGTTCTGATGCTATACAAAACAATGGGTAAAGCTTCTGGCCACGTCAATCCTGTCTCTGCCATTACTTTACTCAATTTATTTTTAATAGTGCTGTTCACTCTTTCGACCTTCGCACTCGCCTGTGGACGGTACGGAGTGTGCAGCTTGCTATCAATTCCCATCAACTTACACATTCCTTGAAAGACATCACCTGTAAAATGGGTACCCCTATCACTTTCAATGATTCTAGGGATACCATATCTACATACAAATTCCTGCACAATTTTCTTAGCTGTAAACATAGCGGTATTTGTAGCTGCTGGAAAAGCTTCGACCCAATTCGAGAAAACATCTATACAGACAAGTACATATTTCAAATTTCGACATGGGGGTAATTGAATGAAGTCAATTTGTATTACCTGGAAAGGGCCGCCGGCTGGTGGGATATGGGATGGTTCTGTAGGTATTGCCTTTCCAATATTCTTTCTCAGACAGGTAAGGCATGATATTGCTCTTTTACTCGCATGAGAGGAGAATCCTGGGGCGCACCAGTATGCTCTTACCAATTTGCACATCCCCTCCTTGCCTAGATGAGTCAGCCCGTGAGCTGCTTCAGCCAGACATGGAAGGTATGCCCTGGGGGCCACTGGTTTACCATGTCCATCCGTCCAGAGCCCTGAGGACTCCTGGCCATATCCCTTTGCCTTCCAGACTGCTCTTTCCTGTGTGGAACACAGATTCTGCATCTCACACAACTTCTGTGTGTTGATGGTATTAAATACCATCAACTGTGTGGTGTCTGTCCGTGTGGGGGTAGCAGCTGCAAGCTTTGCGGCTTCGTCTGCTCGGCTGTTACCAAGGGATACTGGGTCTTGGCTATATGTATGTGCTTTACATTTGATAACAGCCACTCTGTCGGGTTCCTGTATCGCTGTTAGAAGCCTTTTTATATGAGCTGCATGCGCTATCGGTGTACCAGCCGCCGTCATGAAATTTCTGAGCCGCCATAGCGCTCCGAAATCATGGACTACCCCGAACGCGTATCTGGAATCGGTGTAGATATTGGCTGACTTACCCTTAGCCAATTCACATGCTCTGGTTAGGGCGACCAGTTCAGCAACCTGGGCTGAGTGAGGTGGGCCTAGCGGTTCCGCTTCTATGGTGTCTTGGTCATCTACGACTGCGTATCCAGTACACAAGTCTCCCGAGTCTGACTGTCTGTGACAACTACCATCCGTGTAGAACGTGAGTTCTGCATCTTCCAGTGGATTGTCACTGATGTCAGGCCTTGCGGTAAAATTTTGGGTCAAATATTCCATACAATCATGTGTATCTTCCTTTGCATTAAATCCTCCTTCCCCATCACTCTCACCTCCCACCCTTTGTGCCTGGCCAGGCACACCTGGGAGAAATGTCGCAGGGTTTAATGCACTGCATCTCCTTATGGTGATGTTTACGGGGGCCATTAATGCCAATTCCCATCTTGTAAACCTTGCTGATGAGACGTGTCTGGTTTGGGCAGAATTCAATAAGGCAGATACCGCATGCGGTGTATGGATTGTGAGGTTGTGGCCTAGCACGACATCTTCGCTTTTTGTCACTAGCAATGCTATCGCCGCAACGCTACGCAAGCATGTGGGGAGGGATCGCGCTACCGTGTCTAGCTGAGCGCTGTAGTATGCAATTGGCCTGCTGGCATCACCGTGTTTTTGTGTTAGTACACCTGCTGCGCACCCAGCACTTTCTGTTCCGTATAGTTCAAAGGGTTTCCCATAGTCTGGCATACCTAGTGCTGGTGCCTGCGTTAGGCACTGTTTGAGTCTCTCAAATGCTGTTTCAGATTCGTCTGTATGCGAAATCCGATCAGGTTTGTTTGAAGAGACCATTTCCTGCAAAGGTAGCGCCAATATGGAAAACCCTGGGATCCAATTACGGCAATACCCACACATTCCTAAAAACGTCCTGATCTGTTGCTGGGTTTGTGGCAGTGTCATGTCTCTAATGGCTTGGATTCTATCAGCGGTCAGGTGTCTCAGTCCTTGTGTTAGACAGTGTCCCAAATATTTTACCTTAGCTTGGCATAATTGCAACTTGTCTTTGGAAACCTTGTGACCTGTGTCTGAAAGATGAAACAGGAGCTGTTTCGTATCCTTCAGAGATGCTTCCAGTGAATCTGAACACAGTAATAAATCGTCCACATACTGTATCAATACTGATCCACTGTCTGGTTGGAAAGACTGTAAACAATCATGCAAAGCCTGAGAAAATATACTTGGACTATCTATGAAACCTTGGGGTAACCGAGTCCACGTGTATTGGACTCCTCTGTATGTAAATGCAAACAAATATTGGCTGTCAGGGTGCAGAGGTACCGAAAAGAAAGCGGAGCAGAGGTCAATAACAGTGAAAAATTTGGCAGTGGGAGGAATTTGCATTAGGATGACAGCTGGATTAGGCACTACGGGGAACTGACTCTCAACTATTTTGTTAATCCCCCTTAGATCCTGCACTAGCCTGTAACCCCTCCCCCCACTCTTTTTAACAGGGAAGATGGGACTATTTGCGGTGCTGGACGTTCTTACTAGAATGCCCTGTTGTAGCAAGCGCTCTATTACGGGAAAAACTCCTAACTCCACCTCTGGCTTCAGAGGATACTGTGGGATTTTTGGAGCTATCCTACCATCTTTTACTTGCACAACTACTGGAGCTACATTTGCCATTAATCCAGTGTCCTGTCCATCTTTTGTCCAAAGCGACTCTGGTATCTGAGATGTCATCTCTTCTTCTTGGGATGGATTCCTATTTGTCATAATGGAATGTGACATTAATTTTGATGGGGAGTCTAACATGTCTCGTACTTCCTGAGCGTGATTCTCAGGAATGTCCAAGAATACACCTTCAGGGGTACAATAAATGACGCAACCCATTTTACATAGTAAGTCTCTCCCCAGGAGATTAGTTGGTGCCGATGCAGCCAGCAAAAAGGAATGCTTGGTATGCAAAGGCCCTATTGTAATCTCGGCTGGTTTGCTAACAGGGTAGTGCTGGACTACTCCTGTTACTCCCATGGCTGGAATTGTCCTACCAGTGGTTCTCATGCCCACTGTCGAATTTATCACTGACTTGGCCGCCCCTGTGTCTACAAGAAAGTTTAAAGTTTTACCAGCCACATTGATTGCAATCTCTGGTTCGCTTCCAAGACTGGCAATCAACTTAACTGGCTGCAGATTACAGGTATGGCCACACCCCTATTGGGTATGCTGACCTCCCTGAATCCCGCTGGCAGCAACTACTTGTGAGGGAGTTAGCTGGGAACTACCAGAGGCATGCCAATCTCTGTTCGGGGGATATCTTTTTGTTTCCCCTGTATGTGGCTCAAAACTCCGCCTCTGTGGACCCTGCTCCCAATGTCGTGTGTTGTGTTGTTGTCTAGGGGGTTGAAAAGACCTTTGTACATTCTTTGTTCTACATTCTCGTGCAAAGTGTCCCGGTCTGTTACAAGAAAAACATGTTATTACACTTGCCTTACCCACAGGATTCGGTGGTACATACGCAGGCTGCCTTGTGGTCAGCGCCTGTATACTTACGGACATCAACTTATCACTTTGCGACTCCCTGTGCCTAGTGATATTTCTGTCGTGATCAATAGCAGCCTCTCTCAAGGTGGACACTGACAGACCTCGCCAACATGGCTGCGTGGTCTGTACCCTAGCTTTTAATGTTTCTTTCAAACCATCCATCAGTACAGATACTGCTACTTCTCGATGGTTTGGGTTGGTCTTAATGTCTTCTATACCAGTGTACTTTGCCATTTCTAATAGTGCCCGGTGAAAATATTCTGTTGCCGTTTCGGACTCCTTTTGCTTAATGGAAAATATTTTATTCCATTTAACAACGGCTGGGAAATACTCTTTTAGCTGTAAATTTATCCTTTTTACATTATCCTTGTTGTACACGTCTGTAAGCGGTACATCTTTATCCAATGCACAATCAGCTAAAAACTGAGTTGCATCAACATTGGAAGGTAAACAAGCTCTTAGCAGTATCTGCCAATCCTTGTTGTTGGGTTCTACCGTGTTACCTAAATCCCTGATGTATTTTTGGCTAGCAACTAAATCCTTCCTGGGGTCAGGAAATTCGGACACTATTGTTCTTAATTCCATTCTGGAAAATGGAGTGTACATGGCAATGTTCCTTATGGGAGTGGCTCCAGACACATCTGTTTTTCCATTGGGAACTGCTATTACCCTTACAGGAGCAATTCTAACAGCCTCTTCCTGTGTAGATTCTACAGTTTGTTGTGGTACAATTGTTTCAGTGTAGTGCATGGTGCCGTACTTACCCGTTGACACGACCTCACCTATCCCTCCGCTAGGGGCTTTCACTAATCTCGTGGGTGTCGCTGTGCCTACTGTGGTCTCTGCTATGGTGGCTGCAAGAGAGAGAGCTGAAATTGTTGCTGAATCGTCTTCTTGATCACACTCCTGAGGAAGGTTCAAAACAGGGTACATCTTGCACGGGTTAATACTTGCATGAGTTATTTGGTTAACATCATTAACATTTACAGTGTTACTAAGAGTTTGTGTTTTACAACCCAGTGCGCTTCTCTCCGCAATCAACTTCTCTCCTGCAATGTATGGTGGAGGAGGAGCTGTGGCAATCAACTTCCTGACTGCCCCAGATCCTGCCGCCAGAGCCAAACCTCTCTGTATCTCACCTTCCTGGTGCCATAACTGTAAACAATCATGATGTTGAATTCGTCTCTTTGTTGATTTTACGAGACATATCCTCCTCCTTAAATTTTGTAACACTACTGGACTAAAGCTACCTATTCTTGGGAATTTGTCCCTGTCTTGTACAGTCATTCTCTCCCATTCATCACATAAAGATTCGGTGTGAATTCCATATTTTTCACACATTACATATCGTGCCGACCCAACTGGTCGGTTCACAGAATCAACCTGAACCAGGGTTGATCGCCCCCTACCTGAACAAATGGCCCCCATAATCTGCAGGCGTTGCTTATTCCTCCTTGAATATCAAGGCTTTCAGCGAACCCTTACAAACAAACCAAGATGTCCTTGGGCAGGCCGGCGGTGGTGGTTTATCAAGTACCCCACTTACTTCTCGCCCACGTTGGCCTGTGCTGCAATCACTGTAGCCAGAGCTGCTGTACCCAACCTAGGGCCCCTGTGAACCTTTATTTACTGGAACATATGAGGGTTACCCGCAGGACACTTACTCTTTCCAGTAAAGTTGGGGTTGTTAGATAGTTCCTGAGTGACCAGCGAACTTCCCTTCCAAAAATAAAAAATTACACAAATCACGTCAGAATGTACAGATAGCGTTTGTGACCACTTTACTCTAATGGTATTAGGTCAGATTACTAACTACTGCACACAATAACGTGCGGTCCAATCGTTCAGTATACGAGCACTACTTGTCATGTACTGAAAGATCAATGGAATCTATGTTTCCGGCTGCGATTCCTTCAGCCAGAGCTTGTATGGCCTATATGGGTTCTGCACCAACACCCCAGGCGTTGTGCCACTGGACTTTTATAGCGGACCTTTTACCTTACGACCTCCTGGTCTTGTTCCTTATGACCTCCTGGTCTTGTTACCTTATGGTCCGCTATACTCTAATGCTCAAATATTATTTAACCAGGGATGCCTCCCTAGCCACCGTATATGTCACTTACACGTATGTCCCTTGACGAGTACCCGGCTTTCCTTTTGGTTCCACCTTAAAGTTATATAAACTTTTGTATACAAAACACACTCACTCAACACATGTACACTTTTGTTTCTATATCTATTTCTGCGCAGAAATTGTCTTTAGGCCAATAGTGTTACCAATTAGGAGCATTTAGGATCTGTTAAACTAAATTTCAGATTTTCCAAAAATAGATTTGCGTTATTTACCGCTTCGCGTTATCTACCGCTGTGCGTTAATTATCGCCTTTGCGTTACTTCACTTTATCACAACTTGAGCTACGTGGGCGTAACCGGACGCTACGTTGCGTAATGAACGCTGCGTGCGTCTGCCTTTTGGATTGCGTACGCTAGTCTTTGTTAGCGACACGTGTACGCAATGCAAAGGATCCACCGTAACACAATATATTTTTATCAATGTAAATGATCCCTGATCATCTACCGCAATCCACACTGACTGCCTTGTATCTTCAGACAAACCGTGTGTTGTTCTATACTTTAACTATTACCTCTACTATTAAATAACAGCAAATCTCCTTTTAGCACTTTCTATCAACTATAAAATTTGGCAAACAGGAATAGTGATATACGAAAAATGAAATACACAAGTGAAAAGAAATGCAGGTATGTATGCGTACGCAAGACAAAAGAAAAATAAACAGTTTTAAAAAGACACAAGCGTTTTGTTCTTACTTCCGGTTACCGGGTTCCTTCAGCACTCTTTATCTAAGCGAAGCAGACGCTTATCCCGCCAGCACTATGAGACAATCTCCCACCCTTTGCTGGGGGATAATGTCTGCTGATCTACCTAGTGCAGATGTGAGAAGTATAGGACGAGCCCGCAATTGACAATGCTAAATTCCTTTGTCGTATAAACAACCCTTTATGAAGCTAAGAACACTGTACGCTGTTTACTTAAGAAGTACCGTAATGGTACGCTATCTGCGTAGCGATCGCTCAGCCGTAGGCGAGACGCTCAAGCGTCACGTTCGCTCACGGCCCAGTGATCACAGGACACGTTATTGGCTATGTCTAGGGGAATGATTCGCTGTAGCGTAGCGTACGCTCGAGACCACGAGGAGGTCACCAGCGATGCAGACGCTCACAACACTATACCTTTATGTTTAAAACCTTATACCAATGAAACACACTGAATACCTTAATGTGAGTACAGGGTGTAAGTGCAACCTTGTGTAACCTGACTAACTACAAAGCTGCTTGAGCGTCACCGACGCTCAAGTGAACACTTAACACTATAGAAAATGCACAGATACTGGTTTAGGTTCCAAGGCCTATTAACTGTATTATGTCTAATATACTTGTAAAAGGGGATAACAGTACATATGATACACTACAATATAACAGAGACTTCCTAACCACAGAACTAAACAATAAATACAAAAAGACAATACTACACTGACCTAAATGCAATACAATACAATACTATCTAATACAATACAATACTAGCCTAGTCTAGGGGAGATATGAGAGAACAGAACAGAGAGAGAGAGAGAGAGAGGGAGAGATGAGATGAGAGAAATTGGCTCACAGAAAGACAATGATTACGGAGAGAAACTTACGCACAAAGGGTATGATCGCCTGCGCCTCGATATCCAGCTCCCGGCTATCAGCAGATAACCGTTGATGAGAGAGTGAGAGCTGGATGTGGTCGGCCTGCCTATTTATGCCCCACACACAATGCAATCTCCTGGTCCTACAATCCCATTGTCCATTGGCCGAAGGAATTCGGCCCTGTATCATAACAAAAGGTCATAGGGTGATTCATACAGGTGGGCTGTGACGATTTCCAACAGCTCAGGTGGGTGGGAAACTGGGTTTCCCGCCGCATACCTGAGTATGTGTAATTAATAGAAATGGACATAAACTTCTTATGTCCATAACTATTCGCACGAGCGATTAATACGCTCCAAACCAACACCGGAATATTGCTAATTAAATACTCTTCCGATGGGTACCAAACACTGCTGTATGATTCCTGTTAGACCCTTCGTACGATATAAAGAGGGATTCCTCAGCTCTGGGACATTGTATTTTAACCAAACTTTCAGAATCTATCAAAGGGACCATGATCTATAAACTACATTAATTGTGAACATTTGTAACGAATGAGTCGCACGCTACGACTACATAAACTCTACCGTAAATACGCATACCGCGCCTGCGAGTGCACGTTATTGCGGGTATGCGCATCCACGGGAGAGCGCACGCACGCGCAGCGCGGACCAGTGTGCGGTGCAAATATGGCAACGTGCATTAAGACATTTTTCTGACTTTGACAGTATGTATGTATGTATGGTATAACCAGTAGTAGGCAGAACTGAGCTTTTCTCCCGCCTCATGGTAAGGCACCTGTCTCTTCCTGCTGACCGCTGCTCTCTGGTCAGGTGCGTTGATTGAGTGCTGCCACTGCAGAAGCTCTGTTCCATCCCTTATAATGCATGTTGTGTTCATAGCGCTAGTAAAATAGCAAACAACACTGAGAAGCGTATTGCAACAGGTCAGAACCAGGCTGGCAATGCAGTGCCCCTCCTTCCCCTTCATTGGCTTATGTAATGGTCACTACAGGGATACTAGTCTGTACTCTGATAATCAGGGAGGGCACAAGCCACGCCTCTTGCTTTCCTTACAATGTATACTCATACATTTTAGGACAATACAGACAAGTCAGTGACACCACACCTGGTCATTTACTACAAAGAACCACCCCAGAAATGTTTCACTGCGCAGGCTCTTCCATAACTGCCCCCTGGAGAGTGTTTCCCTAATGGCGGCAGATGCATCAAAGCAAATTCAAAATCTCCCATCACTGGAATTGCTGGGGAGAGAGAGGGGCACTTACAGCGAGCCTGTCACCACAAGCGCCAGAGATATCTCCTGCCCCGGTGTTTCTCTGTCCCCCCCAAAACCCCACCACCTCCGCTAGGGCTGCCTAGTATGCAGTGCAGTACATACATTATATCACAGGGGGACAGTATGCAGTGCAGTACATACATTATATCACAGGGGGACAGTATGCAGTGCAGTACATACATATATCACAGGGGGGACAGTATGCAGTGCAGTATATACATTATATCACAGGGGGACAGTATGCAGTGCAGTACATACATTATATCACAGGGGGACAGTATGCAGTGCAGTACATACATTATATCACAGGGGGACAGTATGCAGTGCAGTACATACATATATCACAGGGGGGACAGTATGCAGTGCAGTATATACATTATATCACAGGGGGACAGTATGCAGTGCAGTACATACATTATATCACAGGGGGACAGTATGCAGTGCAGTACATACATTATATCACTGGGGGACAGTATGCAGTGCAGTACATACATTATATCACAGGGGGACAGTATGCAGTGCAGTACAGGTTGAGTATCCCATATCCAAATATTCCGAAATACGGAATATTCCGAAATACTGACTTTTTTGAGTGAGAGTGAAATAGTGAAACCTTTGTTTTTTGATGGCTCAATGTACACAAACTTTGTTTAATACACAAAGTTATCAAAAATATTGTATTAAATGACCTTCAGGCTGTGTGTATAAGGTGTATATGAAACATAAATGAATTGTGTGAATGTACACACACTTTGTTTAATGCACAAAGTTATAAAAAATATTGGCTAAAATTACCTGCAGGCTGTGTGTATAAGGTGTATATGAAACATAAATGCATTCTGTGCTTAGATTTAGGTCCCATCACCATGATATCTCATTATGGTATGTAATTATTCCAAAATACGGAAAAATCCGATATCCAAAATACCTCCGGTCCCAAGCATGTTGGATAAGGGATACTCAACCTGTATATACATTATATCACAGGGGGGACAGTATGCAGTGCAGTACATACATTATATCACAGGGGGACAGTATGCAGTGCAGTACATACATTATATCACAGGGGGACAGTATACAGGGCAGTATATAGATTATATAACAGGGGGGACAGTATGCAGGGCAGTATATACATTATATCACAGGGGGACAGTATACAGGGCAGTATATACATTATATCACAGGGGGACAGTATGCAGTGCAGTACATACATTATATCACAGGGGGACAGTATACAGGGCAGTATATAGATTATATCACAGGGGGGACAGTATGCAGGGCAGTATATACATTATATCACAGGGGGACAGTATACAGGGCAGTATATACATTATATCACAGGGGGACAGTATGCAGTGCAGTACATACATTATATCACAGGGGGACAGTATACAGGGCAGTATATAGATTATATCACAGGGGGGACAGTATGCAGGGCAGTATATACATTATATCACAGGGGGGACAGTATGCAGGGCAGTATATACATATATCACAGGGGGACAGTATGCAGTGCAGTACATACATTATATCACAGGGGAAACAGTATTCAGGGTGGAATATACATTATATCACAGGGGACAGTATGCAGTGCAGTATATACATTATATCACAGGGGGACAGTATGCAGGGCAGTACATACATTATATCACAGGGGGACAGTATGCAGGGCAGTATATACATTATATCACAGGGGGACAGTATGCAGGGCAGTATATACATTATATCACAGGGGGACCGTATGCAGTGCAGTACATACATTATATCACAGGGGGACAGTATGCAGGGCAGTACATACATTATATCACAGGGGGACAGTATGCAGGGCAGTATATACATTATATCACAGGGGGACAGAATGCAGGGCAGTATATACATTATATCACAGGGGGACAGTATGCAGTGCAGTACATACATTATATCACAGGGGGACAGTATGCAGGGCAGTATATAGATTATATCACAGGGGGGACAGTATGCAGGGCAGTATATACATTATATCACAGGGGGAACAGTATACAGGGCAGTATATACATTATATCACAGGGGGAACAGTATGCAGGGCAGTATATAGATTATATCACAGGGGGAACAGTATGCAGGGCAGTATATAGATTATATCACAGGGGGGACCGTATGCAGGGCAGTATATACATTATATCACAGGGGGAACAGTATACAGGGCAGTATATACATTATATCACAGGGGGAACAGTATGCAGGGCAGTATATAGATTATATCACAGGGGGAACAGTATGCAGGGCAGTATATACATTATATCACAGGGGACAGTATACAGGGCAGTACATACATTATATCACAGGGGGACAGTATGCAGTGCAGTACATACATTATATCACAGGGGGAACAGTATGCAGGGTGGCACATACATTATATCACAGGGGACAGTATGCAGTGCAGTACATACATTATATCACAGGGTAGACAGTATGCAGGGCAGTATATACATATATCACAGGGGGACAGTATGCAGTGCCGTACATACATTATATCACAGGGGGACAGTATGCAGGGCAGTATATAGATTATATCACAGGGGGGACAGTATGCAGTGCAGTATATACATTATATCACAGGGGGAACAATATGCAGGGCAGTATATAGATTATATCACAGGGGGAACAGTATGCAGGGCAGTGTATACATTATATCACAGGGGGAACAGTATGCAGTGCAGTATATACATTATATCACAGGGGAACAGTATGCAGTGCAGTATATACATTATATCACAGGGGGACAGTATACAGGGCAGTACATACATTATATCACAGGGGGACAGTATGCAGGGCAGTATATACATTATATCACAGGGGGGCAGTATGCAGTGCAGTACATACATTAAATCACAGGGGGACAGTATTTAGTGCAGTATATACATTATATCACAGGGGGAACAGTATGCAGTGCAGTATATACATTATATCACAGGGGGACAGTATGCAGGGCAGTATATACATTATATCACAGGGGGAACGGTATGCAGTGCAGTATATACATTATATCACAGGGGGAACAGTATGCAGTGCAGTATATACATTACATCACAGGGGAATAGTATACAGGGCAGTATATACATTATATCACAGGGGAACAGTATGCAGGGCAGTATATACATTATATCACAGGGGAACAGTATGCAGTGCAGTATATACATTATATCACAGGGGACAGTATGCAGGGCAGTATATACATTATATCACAGTGGACAGTATGCAGGGCAGTATATACATTATATCACAGGGGGACAGTATACAGGGCAGTATATACATTATATCACAGGGGAACAGTATGCAGGGCAGTATATACATTATATCACAGGGGGCAGTATACAGGGCAGTATATACATTATATCACAGGGGAACAGTATGCAGGGCAGTATATACATTATATCACGGGGGGCAGTATACAGGGCAGTATATACATTATATCACAGGGGAACAGTATGCAGGGCAGTATATACATTATATCACAGGTGACAGTATGCAGGGCAGTATATACATTATATCACAGGGGGAACAGTATACAGTGCAGTATATACATTATATCACAGGGGAACAGTATACAGGGCAGTATATACATTATATCACAGTGGAACAGTATGCAGGGCAGTATATACATTATATCACAGGGGACAGTATGCAGGGCAGTATATACATTATATCACGGGGGACAGTATGCAGGGCAGTATATACATTATATCACAGGGGAACAGTATACAGGGCAGTATATACATTATATCACAGGGGAACAGTATACAGGGCAGTATATACATTACATCACAGGGGACAGTATGCAGGGCAGTATATACATTAAATCAAAGGGGACAGTATGCAGGGCAATATATACATTATATCACAGGGGAACAGTATACAGGGCAGTATATACATTACATCACAGGGGACAGTATGCAGGGCAGTATATACATTAAATCAAAGGGGACCGTATGCAGGGCAATATATACATGATATCACAGGGAAACAGTATACAGGGCAGTATATACATTACATCACAGGGGACAGTATGCAGGGCAGTATATACATTATATCACAGGGGACAGTATGCAGGGCAATATATACATTATATCACAGGGGGACAGTATGCAGGGCAGGACATACATTATATCACAGGGGAATAGTATACAGGGCAGTATATACATTATATCACAGGGGACAGTATGCACAGCAGTATATACATTATATCACAGGGGAATAGTATACAGGGCAGTATATACATTATATCACAGGGGGGCAGTATACAGGGCAGTATTGTCATAGTCGAAAAATATTCCAGTACACCCATCACGTACTAACCACACACACATGCCCGCTGCGTGAGCACTTGTTCCGCCGTGCGTGCACATATCCGCAATTCGCGTATGATCGCTCCCGCGGTCCTGCGCATGCTATGGGTATTTACAGCGGAGTTTGTGAGCGCATAGAGGGTTAGCAAAACATTACATATTTAATCCAAATAGTGCACATTGTACACATAGCCCCCCTGCACCACATCAGCAAGTATCAACAGTTTAAATTATTCCAGGACTAAGGGATTCGCCTTTGTATGATAGGAAGGGACAGACTAAGGTTATAAGGTGATGTCTAGTATCCAGCTGTAGGGTATTTTAAGGGTAACATTCCGGTGTTGGTTAGAGGAAGATCGCATGTTCCTGCGTATAGTTATGTGCAGAAGTAGAATATAGGTATAAACTGTATTTACTGTATATTATGTATGCGGCGGGAATCCAGAGGAGACCACCCACAAGAGCAGTTGTTAGGGTCTCCTGCCCTGTGCTGCCACGTCGTCATGGCAACCGGGAGACAAGTGCTAGTGGAGTAACCTGAGCGCAGCTGATACTCCGGTTCGGGTCTTTTGCTGTGCAGTGGTTATAGGCTCTGTGCACGGCAGGGGATCCGGTGCTGGTTTTTGTGCTCACAGTCTGTGAGGTCTGAGTGGGGCGTGGACAGCACCTGCTTTATAAGGCCTCTTTTCAGGGTAAGCAGATGCTGCTGAATCTTTGTTGGTTAGTCAGTTCATGAACGTTAGCCAGTACTGTGTAGCTTTGTATTTGTTTGTTGCTTACTGCAAATAGGCCTGGGAATTTGGTATTACACTCTGCCAATCCAGACCTAGCAGTAAGACTGGAGTCAGTCGTTTAGCTTGCTGGGGTTCTGTTACTACTCTGTGAACTTAGCAAGTTTGCGGCTGTATTCTAAGACTTGCCTGTCTAATCCTGTCTCACTGTGCTAGGTGTCAGGGGTCAGTTTAGTGGCAGTAAGCTAAAACCTGTGCACTGCAAGTGAGAATTTGGATTGTGGAGATTCTCCTTGTGTCTATCATTCCATCTCTGACCAAGGAGTTTACTGCCACACCCGTTGGTAACCCTTTAGGGTTTTGCTGTTGCCCGTAGCAACAGCATTTCGGGTACTCTACGTATTAAAACACAACATCTTGCTTTTTCCATCTTAGCAGTTCTAATACAAGGGAGATACCCAGTTCCTTAGCCTCTGGGCTTCTCTGTTCACTTTGTGTGTATTTTGTTACCCTTTCACCTTCTGTGTACGTTATGTCATATCCCCCAGTTTGTCTGTGAGTCCATCTGTTTTGCATAACAGTTCAAACACCAGTACATTCCTGCAGACACTGGAGTGCATAACAGTTCTGACACCAGTACTTTCCTGCTGTCACTGGTGTGCATAACATATTCAGCAGCCAAATACTCCTGTTGAAATTTTGTGGGAATATGGAGCATACCCCTCAAAATACGTTGCAACAGGTGGTCGATCAGGTGCAGGTCCTGACTCGACAATTTAATGATTTGTCCATTAAAATGCACACCTCCCAGGCTGCTGGCGGAGCTCCCGCAGCAGCAGCACCTGCAGGGGTTAAGGAGCCGAAAGTAAATCTCCCGGATCGTTTTTCTGGAGATCGCTCGCAGTTCTTTTGTTTCAAGGAGAGCTGCAAGCTATACTTCCGGCTTAGGCCTCAGTCTTCTGGGTCGGAGATTCAGCGGGTGGGCATAGTGATTTCCTTGCTACAAGGAGACCCACAGGTCTGGGCATATGGGTTGCAGCCTGACTGTCCGTCGCTTAAAAGTGTTGATGCTTTTTTTACGGCACTGGGCATGTTGTATGATGACCCTGACAAGACGGCCTCAGCCGAGGCTCAGATTTCGATCCTTAAGCAAGGGCGCAGGCCAGTTGAGGTTTACTGTACGGAGTTTCGGAGGTTGGCCCATGATACCCAGTGGAATGACCCAGCCCTGAGACACCGGTACCGAAGAGGTCTTTCTAACCAGATAAAGGACCAACTGGTACAATATCCCTTGCCTGATAGCTTGGATCAGCTCATGCAGTTATCCATCCGGGTGGATAGACGGCTGAGAGAGCGTAGGCTTGAAAGGGAGACTGAGATTTCCTTCCTTCCCAAGGGAACCTCAGACTCTGAGGAATTTTCTGAGGAGCCTATGCAGATTGGGGCTACCCGCCTCTCCTCGCGTGAGAAGACGCGGAGGAGACAGCAGGGGTTGTGTTTGTACTGTGGGAATGGAGGTCATGTGGTAGTATCATGCCCAGAAAAGCCGGAAAACTTCAGGGCCTGAGGGTGATGGGAAATATCCTGTCAGGCCAGAAGTCAGAATTTCCCAAGAGGACTTTTGTCATTCCGGTGACCTTGAAGATCCTCGGTCAAACTGTCAAGACTGAGGCCTTTGTGGACAGTGGGGCCGACGGGGTTTTTATGGACCGCCAATTCGCCCTGAAACACTCTGTTCCCTTAGTACCCTTGGCATCGGAAATTGAGATTTGTGGGTTAAACGGGGAACCATTATACCAAGGTAAAATTACCTCTTGCACTAGCCAGATTTCTTTGTTTATTGGAGCCACACACTCTGAAAAATTGTCCTTTTATGTGACTGTCTGTACTTTTGCCCCATTGGTGTTGGGGTTACCCTGGTTAAGGGCCCATAATCCTCAATTTGACTGGGTCTCTGGGGAGATTCTTAGTTGGGGTACTGATTGTTTCAGGAGTTGCTTGAGCCTTCCAGTCAGGCTCTCGCAGCTAAGTTTGCCAGGATTGCCAGGGTGTTATGCAGATTTTGCGGACGTGTTCTCCAAAAAAGTTGCAGAGGTACTACCTCCCCATCGCCCCTATGACTGTGCCATTGATTTGTTGCCAAATGCTAAGCTTCCCAAGAGCAGGTTGTACTCCCTGTCACGTCCTGAGACTCAGGCTATGGCAGAGTACATTCAGGAGAACTTGGCTAAGGGATTTATCAGACCTTCACAGTCTCCAGTTGGGTCGGGGTTCTTCTTCGTGGGTAAAAAGGACGGTTCGTTGCGACCCTGCATCGACTTCAGGGAATTGAACCGTATCACGATTAAAAACTCATACCCACTGCCTCTCATTTCGGTCTTGTTTGACCAGCTTCGTACTGCCACCATTTTTTCTAAGATTGACCTACGCGGTGCGTACAATCTAATCCGAATAAGAGAGGGGGATGAATGGAAGACTGCCTTTAATACCCACTCAGGGCATTATGAATATTTGGTGATGCCTTTTGGGCTCTGTAATGCCCCGGCAGTCTTCCAGGATTTCATGAATGATGTGCTCAGGGAATATTTGGATAGATTCTTAGTTGTATACTTAGATGACATCCTAATCTTCTCCCATTCCCTGGAGGAACATCGGAAGCATGTACGCTTAGTCCTCCAGAAACTCAGAGACCACCGGCTTGGGGCAAAGCTGGAGAAGTGCGAATTTGAAGTTCAGCAAATCGCATTTCTAGGATATATTATCTCCCCAGAAGGTTTCCAAATGGAGGGTTCCA
This sequence comes from Pseudophryne corroboree, assembly GCF_028390025.1. Lineage (NCBI taxonomy): Eukaryota > Metazoa > Chordata > Amphibia > Anura > Myobatrachidae > Pseudophryne > Pseudophryne corroboree. The sequence continues at coordinate 24,861,829 of NC_086444.1, read as the reverse complement.
AGGTACAGGCAGTCCTGGATTGGGTGCAGCCCACTAGTTTGAAGGCGCTTCAGCGTTTCCTGGGCTTTGCGAATTTTTATAGACGATTTATCGCTGGATTTTCGTCTATAGTGGCGCCCTTGGTGGCACTCACTAAGAAAGGGGCGGATGTTGCTCACTGGTCTTGTGAGGCTAAAGCGGCTTTTGCCCGTCTCAAAAGGGCATTTGTTTCGGCCAAGGTGCTGCGACACCCAGATCCAGAGCGTCCTTTTGTGGTGGAGGTGGATGCCTCTGAGATGGGTATTGGGGCAGTGCTTTCTCAGATGGGAGTGTCTGATAATCGCCTTCATCCCTGTGCTTACTTTTCCCGTAAATTTTCGCCCGCCGAGATGAATTATGACGTGGGTAACCGGGAATTGTTGGCTATTAAGGATGCACTCGAGGAGTGGAGACACTGGCTTGAGGGGGCTAAGTTTGTGGTCTCAATTCTCACTGACCATAAGAATCTGGCATATTTAGAGTCAGCGAAGCGTCTCAATGCCAGGCAGGCACGATGGGCTTTGTTTTTTGCTCGCTTTAATTTTTTGATAACATATCGCCCTGGGTCAAAAAACATCAAGGCTGATGCGCTCTCGCGGAGTTTTGCTCCAATCCAGGAGACCACCGAGGAGCCGTTGCCCATTGTTTCCCCATCATGTATTAAAGTGGGTATTACCCAGGACCTCTTATCATTAGTCCTTAGAGCACAGGAGCAGGCTCCTCCAGACCTTCCGGTAGGTCTTTTGTTTGTGCCTCCTAGGTTAAGACAGCGAGTGTTCCTGGAATTCCATGCCAAGAAGTCGGCAGGTCACCCGGGTATTGCCAGAACTCGGGAGTTGCTATCTAGGGCGGTGTGGTGGCCCTCGGTGGCTAAGGATGTGGATCAGTGGGTTCGGGCATGTGACATCTGTGCCCGAAATAAGACTCCTAGAGGGGTTCCTGTTGGCCCATTACATCCACTCTCTATCCCATCTAAGCCATGGACCCACATTTCAATGGATTTTGTGGTGGACTTGCCCAAATCCTCGGGGATGACAGCCATCTGGGTTGTCGTTGACAGGTTTTCGAAGATGGCGCACTTCGTTCCACTGGTTGGGCTGCCATCAGCCAGACGCCTGTCTGAATTATTTATGCTGCATGTTGTGCGTCTCCACGGGTTGCCACTTGATGTGGTCTCTGACCGCGGATCCCAGTTTGTGGCCAAATTCTGGAGGGCATTTTGTTCCGATCTCCAGATTTCTGTCAGCTTGTCGTCAGGCTACCATCCGCAGTCTAATGGGCAGACTGAAAGGGTGAACCAGTCCTTGGAGCAGTTCCTCAGGTGTTATGTCTCCAAGTGTCAGACTGACTGGGTTGCTCATCTGTCCATGGCGGAGTTTGCCTATAACAACGCGGCTCACTCTGCTACAGGGATCTCTCCCTTCCTTTGTGTGTATGGGCATCATCCTAAGGCCAATTCTTTTGACCCCGTGGACTCCACGCCTGGTGGTTCCTCTGTGGTTTCGGTCCTTAGAGGTATTTGGCGGAAAGTGAAGAAAGCCCTTGTGTCTGTGTCATTAGTGACCAAAAGGGTTTTTGATAAGCGGAAAAGACCCTGCAGCTTCAAATTAGGAGACTTCGTCTGGTTGTCTACCAAGAATTTGAAGTTGAGACAGCCATCTCATAAGTTAGGGCCCCAGTTCATCGGCCCTTATAAGATCACCAGGGTTATCAATCCGGTGGCATTTCAGTTAGATCTGCCCCGTTCTTTGGGTATCAATAAAACATTTCATTGTTCCCTTTTAAAACGGGCGATTAGTAATCCTTCTACCAGTGGAAGACCTTCCCCTCTTCTGATACGTGGCCAGAGGGAGTTTGTTGTTGAAAGGATTCTTGACTCCAAGGTGGTTCGGGGTCGGCTGTCATTTTTGGTGCACTGGAAGGGGTATGGCCCGGAGGAGCGGTCGTGGGTGCGCAGTTGTGATCTTCATGCCCCCAGACTGATACGCTCTTTCTTCTCGCAGTTCCCCGATAAACCCGGTGGTAGGGGTTCTTTGACCCCTCGTCAGAGGGGGGGTACTGTTAGGGTCTCCTGCCCTGTGCTGCCACGTCGTCATGGCAACCGGGAGACAAGTGCTAGTGGAGTAACCTGAGCGCAGCTGATACTCCGGTTCGGGTCTTTTGCTGTGCAGTGGTTATAGGCTCTGTGCACGGCAGGGGATCCGGTGCTGGTTTTTGTGCTCACAGTCTGTGAGGTCTGAGTGGGGCGTGGACAGCACCTGCTTTATAAGGCCTCTTTTCAGGGTAAGCAGATGCTGCTGAATCTTTGTTGGTTAGTCAGTTCATGAACGTTAGCCAGTACTGTGTAGCTTTGTATTTGTTTGTTGCTTACTGCAAATAGGCCTGGGAATTTGGTATTACACTCTGCCAATCCAGACCTAGCAGTAAGACTGGAGTCAGTCGTTTAGCTTGCTGGGGTTCTGTTACTACTCTGTGAACTTAGCAAGTTTGCGGCTGTATTCTAAGACTTGCCTGTCTAATCCTGTCTCACTGTGCTAGGTGTCAGGGGTCAGTTTAGTGGCAGTAAGCTAAAACCTGTGCACTGCAAGTGAGAATTTGGATTGTGGAGATTCTCCTTGTGTCTATCATTCCATCTCTGACCAAGGAGTTTACTGCCACACCCGTTGGTAACCCTTTAGGGTTTTGCTGTTGCCCGTAGCAACAGCATTTCGGGTACTCTACGTATTAAAACACAACATCTTGCTTTTTCCATCTTAGCAGTTCTAATACAAGGGAGATACCCAGTTCCTTAGCCTCTGGGCTTCTCTGTTCACTTTGTGTGTATTTTGTTACCCTTTCACCTTCTGTGTACGTTATGTCATATCCCCCAGTTTGTCTGTGAGTCCATCTGTTTTGCATAACAGTTCAAACACCAGTACATTCCTGCAGACACTGGAGTGCATAACAGTTCTGACACCAGTACTTTCCTGCTGGCACTGGTGTGCATAACAGCAGTTGAGAAAGACATCGCCCACCTTTTCAAATCAACCTATGACCTCTCCTGTAATGTAAAGATGCATCTCTGTGTCCAATGGACAAAGGGATTACAGCATCCATTGTATTGCTTTTGGAAGTAGTGTATAAAAAGCCTGTTGCTGCCTGGCCGGTCAGAAGACTCTTAACGCTATCTACCTGATTAGCGGAGGACTGGACCAGGTTGCGCAAGCGAATATTCTCACGTATGTACATTGACTGTAGCCATTTACTCTGTTGTATTGTAGTGTATAAGATGTATTGTTATCCCCTTCCAGATATATACGCTGAGGTGTCGGAGCCCAGTGTTTAACTACAAATCGGTGTTGTGTCCTCTTTTCCCTGCTAGGGTTTAAGGCGTATTACATTACCTAACTGTATAAGGTTTAAGAGTGTATTGATAAGGTGTGTACGCGCTGCGGGTACTTTGTACCGTCAGCGCTGCATAAGGTTTAAGGTGTAACATCATTGCAGTGCTTTGCTGCATAAGGTTTAGAGTGTAATAATATCATTGCGTTGCATTACTAATAAGGTTTAAAGTATATCAAGAGTGTGTGCGCGCTGTGTGTACTTTGTACCCCCAGCGCGGCGTTTGTACGTTAAGTCCGTACAAGGTACGGGACTCTGTATGCAAACAGCGTACAAAGTACGTAGCGTGTGTATTAAGTCTAGCGGCCGCAGCGGCTCCATGGTAAAAGTGTGTTTAAAGGTATAGCTTTATGGTTTAAGATAATATCGACATTATCAATTGGGGGCATCGTCCGGTATTTCCTCATACCCGCAGCCTAGCAGGTTAAAGCAGACTTTATCTATCAGCAAAGGGCGGAAGGGTATCCTACGTGAACCTTTTCCTGGCCGTAGAATACACTGGAAACCCTAAGTTATTGCTGATTAGATGGCGTCTGCTCTGCATGGTTTGTAGGGATGCTGGTGGGACCCGTAAAGTAAATACACAAAGCTATTCATTTTTTTTTTAATCTGTGAATTTCTGTTTGGCGCCAAATGCGCACACAACACAAGCATACACCTGTACTTTGTATTTGTATACCTGCTCGTATTGTTGCCATAAATACTGATTACTAGATTAATTTAAACCTGTACGGAGAAATTTGTTGCTATTTAGTTAAAACATAGACTAAATATTAAGGAAGTAAACGTAAAACACAAATACAGTCTGGCCTAGTTAAACAGGTTTATACAGAAAGAAACTGTGTTGTGTTAAGTAAACGATTATAGGTAATATCGCTTACCTTTATAGAAGTGTGGGATTTGTACTATTGCGGACGTACGGTCTTTGTACACGTGTCTCGGACAAAGGACGGGACTGCGTACGCAACGTAAAGACATATGCATGGTCGCGTGTTTACGCAACGTGCGTAAGGGTACGACCGCTAAGTACAAATTACACAATAGCATTGTTTAGTTTAGGGGCGGAACAGTAGCCACGCTACAATAGCACACATTACTCGGTTTCCAAAATTTAGTTTAAATAAAACCTTTTTTACTGTACCTCTGGTACTAAGGCTGTTTATCTGAGTGAAAGTTAATTTTCTGTACAGAAAAAAACAAAGTGTATTTGAGTGAACGAACGTGAGTGTGCAAACATAATAAAGGTTTTGTGGACCCAGTGAATTCGGGATCCCGTAGAAGTGGTACACCAGGTGAGTGGAGACCTGGTAGCGTGAGAATAGCTGGCTCATGTTTCTAGAGATTGAAGTACAAAGGAGCAAGGCAGCAGAGTACCACGGCCCAAGAGGTCAGTGAGGTTTAGAGTACCGCAGCCCAGGGGGTTAGCGAGGTTGACCCATATAGGCCAGTTTTTGATACGCTCCGGCTGAGGTTTCGCAGCCTGAAAAATCGATTCCATTGGTCGTACGGCGGATAAGTAGCAAGTACCTATATGCTGTGCGATTGGACCGCGCGTGAGTGCGTGCAATAGTTAGCGCAACGTGATACTCTTTTTACGAGCTTTGCGTAAAATCGCAGGATCATTAGCGCTGAATATAGCATATGCAAGAGTGATTTGTGTATAATAAAGGTTTAGGGAGTTTTCGCTGGTCTCACTCAGGAACGACCAATATTTACTGGAAAGGGTAAGTCACTCCCAGAAACTTCCAGTGAATAGAGGTTACACAGGGCCCTAGGTTGGGTACATACCTTTGCTAACGACAGTGTATGGTAGTATTGGCCAACGTGGGCGGTGAGTGGGTGAAAGCACTCGGAGGACTTTCACCGTTGCCTTATATTGAGTATTTTGGTTATTTTTGTGGGATTAGCCAAAAGGACTATACCTGCAAAATATGGGGGCCAGTTGCTCAAGTAAGGGACGGTCAACCAGGGTTCAGGTTGACATTCCGCGGCCCAGGGGGTCGGCGAGGTACATAATGTGTGAGAAGCATGGACCACACACTGAATTTTTTTGCAATGAATAAGAACATATGACTGTGGAAGATAGGGAACCATTCCCTAAGGTAGGCAGTTTTGAACCAGAGGTATTGCAGAATTTAAGGAGTAGGATATGTCTAATAAAATCCAGAAAACAAAGGATTAGACATACAGATTGTTTAAATTTATGGCAGCAAGAGGGCGATATGCAAGGGAAATTAACATATGCAGCAGGTTCCAAACCTAGCGGGAATGAGAACACAAACACACCATTGTCGACACAGGTCGAAGGGGAACAGAAGGCTACAGTCAATGATACATCCGTAAATGATAGTAATATGAAAGAGCAATGTATTAACCCTAACTTTTGCAAAATGTATCCTGTTTTGAAGTCTCTCCAAGGTTTTAGGTCACAGGGAGATGAAGGATTCAGCCAAATCGCAGCTCTCCTCCAAGCAGTCATGTTGCAGGAAACTCAGGTGGGACCTGTCCAACCAGGTAGAGCAGTAACAGTATTCCCCAATGAAAGAACTGGTGAGGTCACAGCTACCGGTAAGTATGAGACAGTTCATTGCACAGAAACAACAACACCACACAGTAAACAGTTTAGGAATGGAATGGTAGGATTACACCCTGTCTTGGAAATAGTAACTCCCAATGGGGGAACCGATAGTCAGGAAGTAGTCCTCACCAGGAATAATGCAATGTATTGCCCGTGGCCCAGATATGAGCTGCGATCAATCATTTCAGAATTCCCCGACCCTCGGAAGCATTTAGCCAGATGTCAGAAATTTATCAGAGATCTGGGTAATGTGTATGAACCGACAAACCAACATTGGCGGACATTTTTGAAAGCATGCCTACCCCCTAATATTGACACCCAAAAATTTACCACTGATTGTAGACTAGAGTCGGATAGTCCTATGACTGACAGAAACAATCAGGAAAATATAGAACAAATTAATAGGCAACTAGAGTTGTATTTCCCCACTGAGTGGAGAAGAATTTTCTCCATAAAACAGAGGGAAAATGAAATGACATCTGAATATTTCCACCGAGCACTGCAGGAAATGGATAGATACATGGGGGTATCAGATACAGGGAACGATACGAAATACAGGAAGGTAGCTGTGTCTGCACTAATGGACGGACTCGATAAGACAGTAAGGGACAGAGTACAAACATCTTTGCCTAATTGGAGAGGGGTCACAGTAGCTTGCCTTAGAGAGTGCGCAATTGTACACCACAAAAATATTGTTAGGCGTAGAAAACAACAAGAGGAGAGGCTGAGGATTGAAAGTATACAGTCTCATCAGCCCAAGCCCCAAAACCCTAGTAGTAACAAAAGACCGAGAATATGTTACATTTGTAAAAATAAAGGACATGTTGCTAGAGATTGTAAGAGTAGTAGAGCACATAGCCAATATAGACCCCTAGACAGAGAAAACAAGCCACGTTATTAAACACATAGACGGGATCAAGGGACATATAGTAAGGAATCACGATACAGTATAGAAAAACACAGATTCGGTTAAATGGGAAGAACAGAATAAATGCAACTTTACCCTTTTGACAGAATTTACGGAGATTAGGAGGAGGCCTCTAAACGTCTGCTTCTCTCTCTAGCAGAAGTGACCTCTAAGTAATTTAACAGGAGTTTTGTTAGAGATGGTATACATATAGAGTGCTCCCACCCAGGAAGCACAAAAATATGTTAAGATACCCACGAAGACTAATGTTGCATTTCACTGTTTTAGAAGCATGTCCATCACAGGTAGAGGAAATTATCTCAAAAATACCGGGTTCCCTATGAACTTAGAATGACAAGACACTGGATTGATGGCTGGGATAGTCCCAGTAGAGATATAACACACATACATTTTTTTTAAGGGAACAGACCGATTAGGGAATCATTCCCCGTAGTGCTCAATCCAGATGTCAAACTTTGTAAAATCTTCTTTGCCTTTACAAACTTACCTGTTACTAAATTCTGTGATTTGTCTTCAAAGTTTCCTCTTAATTTCTTACGTTCACTGACAGGATTATAGTTCAAACGCCACTTGCCTACTCGGTCTGCCAGAGCTCTGCCTAAATCCAGTATATCTCTCCAGCATAGGGACACCAGTATCAGTGTGCCTGGTCATGCACAAAGGGTGGAGAATGGGAATACTGGTAAAGATAGACTGTGCATAGATACCGATATACATGATGGTGTGACAGCCTGATGGTGAACGCAAATCTGACACATTTTCTTTTATTATTCCCCCCCCCCCCCCCTCTCTTTTCACTTTCCAAAGATGGTTTACTTCATACAACAGTTAAACACATTGAAATACAAGATTTATGTTCCCTACAGAAAGGTCGCTGACCCGGAGAGAATATCGTATCACTGGAGTGTCTGTTCCGGGAAGGTTGAGAGGCAGGACTGTTGAGACGGCACCTGAGCGCGGAGAACAACAAGACCAAGAGGCGGTTGTCGCACCAGTTTTTCTTTTTTTTCTCCATCCCCCACTACCCTCCTTCTCTCCTTCCCTTTTCCTCCCCCTTCTTGTTTCCTTTCTCTTCCCTTAACAAGATGGACCTACCCCAAGAGACTGCATTCCGGGTTTTCCTGTTAACCCTGTTGTTGACCAGAACAGTCTGTTTCAGTGAGAGTCCCAGAGAGGTCGAGAAAGGATCTGGAATGGGTTCTGATGGCGAGGACGGATTTGTAGAATTCCAAGAGCAACACATCACTCGAGCAAAGGCGAGTATCAGAAAACGATCTGTTAGTCAGGGAGCTCGGAGGCACTGTGAAGGGTTATTGGCTGAGGAAAATTGCATTTGTAAGAATTGTGAGAACATAGTTGAAGATGGGTGCATCCAGAGATGTCAGTCCAGCCTTAATATCAACATGGACCGTCATCTATTGAGTGACTACCAGTCACTAGTGGGTAAGGTTTTAAACCAAACAGAATGCTGGGTGTGCTCACAAGTACCTCAAGGTCAGACCAAGTCAGGATTAGTACCGTACCCTTTAGCAATAGATGAGGTACTCGAATTACGGGGTGGGAGACCGGTGGACAAGAAATTTAATATTTCTAGGCCCCCTAGTTTGAAGCTCCACCAGTATCATGTAGATAGATCTTTGTTATGCTTCAACATTTCCAATTTCCGAAAACCAGGAAATTGGGAGGTGACATGGAATAACCAAACCATGGCATTTTCACACAGAGCTGATAGGATACCCATAGACTCTGAACTTGTACGCCAAATAGCCAGCAGTGGAAGGTATTTCCGGTATAGATATACTCGAGGAAGCAAGACCATGTGGGTTGGAGAAGTATCACCAGGGTACTGTGCTCATATCATACAGCCTGATACTTGTACTGAACAGAGGAGAGAACTAGGGATTGGGTTTTTCACTTGGAAAGTTTGTAATATGGTAATGTCATATTCTGTCCCATATGTTCTCCCTGATGATGCCTATTTCATATGTGGGAGGAAGGCGTATAAGTGGCTTGCCCCAAACTCAGAGGGATTGTGTTATGTTGGAAGAGTGTTGCCAGAAGTCATGACCATAACCCATAATAAGATGAAAGACGTTCACCACAGTGCTCAGGCTCCTTATACTCATACTCACTATGAACACATCGTTAAGAGACACCTCATAAATAGGACAGAGCACGTAGCCTCTGATTTGATTCACGAATCCACCGGGATTCAATTCCTTCTCGCATTAGACATCACCTGTACTGCCAGAGGAATTATAAATTATAGGTATATCCATGCGCTAGCGAACTTGATAGATAATATCACTGAGATGTATGACGACACCTTCAGGTATACGGGTAGGAAGTTGCAAGCTTACAAGAAGGAATTGATTCAGCACAGGATGGTCCTTAACTATATCACAGCCGTGACGGGTGGGTACTGTGTCACTTTGGCAACTCAATATGGTGTGAAGTGCTGCACGTATATTACAAACAGCACTGATGACCCAACCGAGATCATCGATCAAAAGATGGACGATATCTTGCAGTTGAAGTGGGAGTTCCGAAGGAGACACAACCTTACCCTGGCGGCTGTGAGTAATGAACTGACCGGCTGGGTCTCATGGTTGAACCCACGAAATTGGTTCTCAGGATTAGGAGAGTGGGCTCAAAATGTTATTATGAGTGTAGGAAAGTTTCTCCTTTGTATCCTGGGAGACGTCATAATTATTGGTTTGATATTTAGGTGTGTTCGAATTCTGATGCGGCGCAAACACGGCACAAAATTGATGAGTTTAAGGATCGGGGGCATTGGTACAGCAGCAGATTTAATTTACGACCCATCCATAGAGACACTGTTATGATAAGGATTGCAAATGAATTCCATAGCCTGTCTATTTCACCCGTTTTTCCTTTGTCTCCCCCTTTGCCCAGATACACCGATCCGGAAAAGACATCGACTACACCCAAGAATGATTACGAAAATGTTATGTGAATGTATTTTAGATATGTGTCTTATCTTCATCTCTACAACCTTCAGTTAGTGACACACATAGTCGACAGGTGATATCCAGATATATTAGCACTCACATATGTTCCCCCTCCATGTATCATCGACTAAATGTGCACCCCATTTGTTGGAACAAGAAGCCGAAAAGAGCTCGGTAGTGTTTGTTGGCCCACTTACAGACCCTTAATACGGGATAAGAAGGATTTAATGTATACTTCGCAATACCTCGAAGCTTATCTAGAACATATACGGCACGATGATACATGCCCCTCAGACATGGATTCATAAATACATGCTTTTACTATCCCACTAGGTCATACATTTCCCACCTACACCTCTCCTCCTACCATCCAATCATCTGTAGATATTGTATTGTATATTTTTCTGTTTAGTGTTTAGATAGTGGCAGTTATTGTTGACTGCCAAAGGGTGGACTGTCAAAGTCGAAAAATATTCCAGTACACCCATCACGTACTAACCACACACACATGCCCGCTGCGCATGCACTTGTTCCGCCGTGCGTGCACATATCCGCAATTTGCATATGATCGCTCCCGCGGTCCTGCGCGTGGTAGGGGTATTTACGGCGGAGTTTGTGAGCGCATAGAGGGTTAGCAAAACATTACATATTTAATCCAAATAGTGCCCATTGTACACATAGCCCCCCTGCACCACATCAGCAAGTATCAACAGTTTAAATGATTCCAGAACTAAGGGATTCGCCTTTGCATGATAGGAAGGGACAGACTAAGGTTATAAGGTGATGTCTAGTATCCAGCTGTAGGGTATTTTAAGGGTAACATTCCGGTGTTGGTTAGAGAAAGATCGCATGTTCCTGCATATAGTTATGTGCAGAAGTAGAATATAGATATAAACTGTATTTACTGTATATTATGTATGCGGCGGGAATCCAGAGGAGACCACCCACAAGAGCAGTTGAGAAAGACATCGCCTACCTTTTCAAATCAACCTATGACCTCTCCTGTAATGTAAAGATGCCTCTCTGTGTCCAATGGACAAAGGGATTACAGTATCCATTGTATTGCTTTTGGAAGTAGTGTATAAAAAGCCTGTTGCTGCCTGGCCGGTCAGAAGACTCTTAACGCTATCTACCTGATTAGCGGAGGACTGGACCAGGTTGCGCAAGCGAATATTCTCACGTATGTACATTGACAGTAGCCATTTACTCTGTTGTATTGTAGTGTATAAATTGTATTGTTATCCCCTTCTAGATATATACGCTGAGGTGTCGGAGCCCAGTGTTTAACTACAAATCGGTGTTGTGTCCTCTTTTCCCTGCTAGGGTTTAAGGCGTATTACATTACCTAACTGTATAAGGTTTAAGAGTGTATTGATAAGGTGTGTACGCGCTGCGGGTACTTTGTACCGTCAGCGCTGCATAAGGTTTAAGGTGTAATATCATTGCAGTGCTTTGCTGCATAAGGTTTAAGGTGTAACATCATTGCAGTGCTTTGCTGCATAAGGTTTAGAGTGTAATAATATCATTGCATTGCATTACTAATAAGGTTTAAAGTATATCAAGAGTGTGTGCGCGCTGTGTGTACTTTGTACCCCCAGCGCGGCGTTTGTACGTTAAGTCCGTACAAGGCCCTCATTCCGAGTTGTTCGCTCGCAAGGCGATTTTAGCAGAGTTACACACGCTAAGCCGCCGCCTACTGGGAGTGAATCTTAGCTTCTTAAAATTGCGAACGATGTATTCGCAATATTGCGATTACAAACTACTTAGCAGTTTCAGAGTAGCTTCAGACTTACTCGGCATCTGCGATCAGTTCAGTGCTTGTCGTTCCTGGTTTGACGTCACAAACACACCCAGCGTTCGCCCAGACACTCCCCCGTTTCTCCAGGCACTCCCGCGTTTTTTCCGGAAACGGTAGCGTTTTTATCCACACGCCCATAAAACGCCGTGTTTCCGCCCAGTAACACCCATTTCCTGTCAATCACATTACGATCGCCGGAGCGAAGAAAAAGCCGTGAGTAAAAAAACTATCTTCATAGCAAAATTACTTGGCGCAGTCGCAGTGCGAACATTGCGCATGCGTACTAAGCAGGAAAACGCTGCGATGCGAAGAAAATTACCGAGCGAACGACTCGGAATGAGGGCCAAGGTACGGGACTCTGTATGCAAATAGCGTACAAAGTACGTAGCGTGTGTATTAAGTCTAGCGGCCGCAGCGGCTCCATGGTAAAAGTGTGTTTAAAGGTATAGCTTTATGGTAAAAGTGTGTTTAAAGGTATAGCTTTATGGTTTAAGATAATATCGACATTATCAGTATATACATTATATCACAGGGGACAGTATGCAGGGCAGCATATACATTATATCACAGGGGACAGTATGCAGGGCAGTATATACATTATATCACAGGGGACAGTATGCAGGGCAGTATATACATTATATCACAGGTGACAGTATGCAGGGCAGTATATACATTATATCACAGGGGGAACAGTATACAGTGCAGTATATACATTATATCACAGGGGACAGTATGCAGGGCAATATATACATTATATCACAGGGGAATAGTATACAGGGCAGTATATACATTATATCACAGGGGACAGTATGCAGGGCAGTATATACATTATATCACAGGGGACAGTATGCAGGGCAGTATCTACATTATATCACAGGGGGACAGTATAGATGGCAGTATATACATTATATCACAGGGGAACAGTATGCAGGGCAGTATATACATTATATCACAGGGGAATAGTATACAGGGCAGTATATACATTATATCACAGGGGAACAGTATACAGGGCAGTATATACATTATATAACATTGGACAGTATGCAGGACAGTATATACATTATATCACAGGGGACAGTCTGCAGGGCAATATATACATTATATCACAGGGGGACAGTATGCAGGGAAGTACATACATTATATCACAGGGGAATAGTATACAGGGCAGTATATACATTATATCACAGAGGACAGTATGCAGGGCAGTATATACATTATATCACAGGGGAACAGTATACAGGGCAGTATATACATTATATCACAGGGGGCAGTATACATGGCAGTATATACATTATATCACAGGGGACAGTATACAGGGCAGCATATACATTATATCACAGGGGGACTCTATGCAGGGCAGTATATACATTATATCACAGGGGACAGTATGCAGGGCTGTATATACATTATATCACAGGGCACAGTATGCATGGCAGTATATACATTATATCACAGGGGGGCAGTATGCACTGCAGTATATACATTATATCACAGGGGAATAGTATACAGGGTAGTATATACATTATACACACAGGGGGATAATATACAGGTCAGTATATACATTATATCACAGAAGACAGTATGCAGGGCAGCATATACATTATATCACAGGGGAATAGAATACAGGGCAGTATATACATTATATCACAGGGGACAGTATACAGGGCAGTATATACATTATATCACAGGCGGACAGTATGCAGGGCAGTATATACATTATATCACAGGGGACAGTATGCAGGGCAGTAAATACATTATATCACAGGGGGACAGTATGCAGGGCAGTATATACATTATATCACAGGGGACAGTATGCAGGGCAGTAAATACATTATATCACAGGGGGACAGTATGCAGGGCAGTATATACATTATATCACAGGGGGACAGTATGCAGGGCAGTATAAACATTATATCACAGGGGGAAACATATGCAGGGCAGTATATACATTATATCACAGGGGGACAGTATGCAGGGCAGTATATACATTATAATCACATGGGAAAGTATGCAGGGCAGTATATACATTATATCACAGGGGGACAGTATGCAGGGCAGTATATACATTATATCACAGGGGGACAGTATGTGTGGCAGTATATACATTATATCACAGGGGGACAGTATGCACGGCAGTATATACATTATATCACAGGGTGAACAGTATATAGGGCAGTACATACATTATATCACATGGGGAACAGTATGCAGTGCAGTATATACATTATACACACAGGGGGACAGTATGCAGTGCAATATATACATTATATCACAGGGGGACAGTATGTGTGGCAGTATATACATTATATCACAGGGGGACAGTATGCAGGGCAGTATATACATCATATCACAGGGGAACAGTATACAGGGCAGTATATACATTATATCACAGGGGACAGTATGCAGTGCAGTATATACATTATATCACAGGGGGACAGTATAGAGGGCAGTATATACATTGTATCACAGGGGGTCAGTATGCAGTGCAGTATATACATTATATCACAGGGGACTGTATGCAGTGCAGTATATACATTATATCACAGGGGACAGTATGCAGGGCAGTATATACATTATATCACAGGGGACAGTTTGCAGTGCAGTATATACATTATATCACAGGGGACAGTATGCAGAGCAGTATATACATTATTTCTGCTGCGGGGTACACTGGGCTCCACAAGGATGGACAATGGGGTGTAGGGTAGGATCTTGATCCGAGGCACCAACAGGCTCCTCCTCTATAACCCCGCCTCCCTGCACAGGAGCTCAGTTTTGTAGTTAGTGCTGCAGTAAGCAGGCACATAACAGAGGGGCTGCTCCAGGCAGCCCTAAAAATAGCTTTTTTTATGAAGAAAAAGTGAAGACTTCAAGGGCAGCAGCGGTGTGTTACATGTCAGAAGACATTCACTGCTGCAGCTCCAGCTCTCCCCAGCGGCGCTGTACACTCCCAAACCCTGGTTGCCGGGTACCTACAGCGGAGGCTCCGGTTTTCTTCATGTTAGACACACACGACGGGGGCTCTCTGGGATCGCGTGGCCGCGCTTCGGGAGGTGATGAGTGGGCCCCGCTTGCGGTACCCGGTCTTTATCGCGATCCGGCGCGGTCAGTGGGAGGCGGGCCGCGCGCGCTGGTGGTGGACACTGTGGCAGTACAGGCAGGGACGTGCAGTCAGCCTCCCCTGTCATTAATGATTAAAATAATATAAAGAAGATACTTATGACACATATTCTGTGTCAGAAGTAGTTTCTTTATATTATCCTAACCATTTTAATGCTAAAAAAGTAGTTTGGGAGGCACTGATAGCAGTGCCTCCCGTTAACAATAAGAACAAGTTAAGGTGGTGGTGGTGGGGGGGGGGGGGGGGGGGGGGGAGGGGGGGCAAGCACTGGGCTGTAAAAGGCCAGTAAAAACTAGAGGGGAAAGCGGCACTTGTACAAGTGCCTCGTTGACAGGGGAAACCTGCCCCTGTCAGCGAAACAGATGTGATTGGACAGCGGATCCAGTGCTGGATCCGCTTGTCCAATCACCTGTATGTGGCGGGGTGAAGCGGCGGCGGGACCCGGCGCTACTGTGGAGCTCAGCCGTCACTAGTACAGTAGTGCGGCGGGGTGAAGAGGCAGCGGGACCAGTGCTCTTTCTCCGTCATGATTGGCGCTGGTAATGCACCCTTCATCAAGCTGTGTATATGCGCTGGGAGAAGGGGAGCTGTGTACTGTGTGAATGTGTGTGTGTGTGTGTGTGTGTGGGGGAAGCGGGGGTATGGGGGGGAGAAGTTGTACAGTATGTATGCGCAGGTATGGGAGGGAGGCTGTACTGTGTATGCACGGGTAGCTGTACTTTGTGTTTGCGTGGGGGGGAGTGTTGTCCTGTGTATGCGCAGGTGAGGAGGGAAGCTGGTAAGATGTACTGTGTGTATGCACGTGGGTTGCTGTACTGATTCGGGCGAGTTCGAGGGGGGGTAAGTGGAAGGGGGATTGTGATGTCATAGGGATAATTTAATGTATGCAAGTTAGAACACTTTTTTGGATACCTTGGCTGTTTGGGATTTAAAGAGGCTATTTAGTGTGGATTTTAGGCAGGAATAAGGTGCTAGGGCTACAAATTGTGTCATTATATCTTATTCTTTATCGGCACATGCAAGGTGGATTTGTTGATCTGGGGTTAGGGGGGAGGAGGTCGCGGGGTCCAGACATGTCATTGTGCCGGGCTCCAAGATTTCTTTTGCTGGCCCTGTGTGCACATATATATGTAAATTTACAGAGTGCATTGCCGGATACACGTTACACACACACACACACGCACACATATATATTTCTACATATATTATGTATATGTATGTACGTACGTACGTACGTACGTACGTACGTACGTACGTACGTACGTACGTACGTACGTGTATATATATATATATATATATATATATCTATCTGGAAAAAGAATTTAGGAGAATGCGCCCATAGTGCAAATCATTTTTTATTTTATGCATGCATCATTAGACACAAACAGATAAAAGGTAAGTGTGTCCCCGTACCAGATAAGACCCACACTTTGGGCCAGTCACAGAGCATAAAAAACATCCACCGGGCAAACCTCCGCCTCTGTGTACGAACGCCAGGACCATGCACCGCGCCGATAATCCGGACCCGTCTGGCCACTCGCAGCGGACACAGGGAGAAGAAGGCCGAGTGGAACAGAAGCACACACGTCTGGCAGGCTCCGCCCCAACGCGTTTCGTAGATACTTCGTCAGGAGGCTGGCCTGTCAGACGTCAGTAATCTATTTAAAAGCCCCCATCTTAATTAAACACAGGTGGTATGAATCATCAATGACTATTTATGTCTCTAAAGCGCTTTAGAAAAACAGTTCTAACATAGATATATAGCGCATGGGTTCAGGTAATATCTGCATAAAAGTACATAAACAAACAAACTGTTTGACAATATAAAACACAGTAAAAAGAATACATCATAAACAAACACGTGATAAAAAGGAGAAATGTTTTTCATTGACTGCTAAATGGAACATAACATCAAACATACATGATGGTTTCCCTTAGTAACCTGGAAGCACATATATCTCATTTCTACCGCCTCCACGTCTCTATATATTTGTGAGGTAGTCACTGTTCCTATCATGAGGAGAAAATCACAATCTGTAAGATCCCATTTATAAGTAAGAGACAGGCATATATTGCACTTTCCATTTTAAAAACGAAGTATATATAAATAATATCTTTCTTATATGGTCATTGAAAAAATATCTATGTTAAAAATAAATTTATAAAAAATGACTATATTCCCTATATATAGAGATGTAGTTATATAGCACACAAGACAAAAGGACAAAAGACTACAATTAACACTTGCCGCATAGCTTTAAATGAACAGATATTATTTCTCCCATCTTTTAATCAATATCTGAAACAGATTTTATAGATTATTGGGTAAAATAAATCAATCAATCCGAACTATCTACACCTTCTGTTATTAGCAGAATTATACACATCAGTTAGAGGCATTAATTGAAAACTTTAAACCAAGCTACAGGCTGAACG
The DNA here is from genome assembly GCF_028390025.1 of Pseudophryne corroboree. Taxonomy (NCBI): domain Eukaryota; kingdom Metazoa; phylum Chordata; class Amphibia; order Anura; family Myobatrachidae; genus Pseudophryne; species Pseudophryne corroboree. Next base: position 24,844,597 of record NC_086444.1, on the reverse strand, counting down.
TTATCATCAGCCACAAGACATTAGATGCTTGCAGGAGAAAAACCACCAGTCACTAACGTTCCCTAATAAAGGGAGTGATCTCGTAATTTTCGTTTAAACCACGTGGCACCAATGTGTTCAAAGTCAGAATCCAGAAGGTTTCCCTTCTGTGAAGACGTTCTTCTCTATTTCCACCATCTTTACCTGCCGATACATATACATATATATACACTGCTCAAAAAAATAAAGGGAACACTAAAATAACACATCCTAGATCTGAATGAATGAAATATTCTTATTAAATACTTTGTTCTTTACATAGTTGAATGTGCTGACAACAAAATCACACAAAAATTATCAATGGAAATCAAATTAATTAACCCATGGAGGTCTGGACTTGGAGTCACACTCAAAATTAAAGTGAAAAAACACTACAGGCTGATCCAACTTTGATGTAATGTCCTTAAAACAAGTCAAAATGAGGCTCAGTAGTGTGTGTGGCCTCCACGTGCCTGTATGACCTCCCTACAACGCCTGGGCATGCTCCTGATGAGGTGGCGGATGGTCTCCTGAGGGATCTCCTCCCAGGCCTGGACTAAAGCATCCGCCAACTCCTGGACAGTCTGTGGTGCAATGGAGTGTATGCAATGTATGCAATGCAATGTTGGTGGATGGAGCGAGACATGATGTCCCAGATGTGCTCAATTGGATTCAGGTCTGGGGAACGGGCGGGCCAGTCCATAGGATCAATGCCTTCGTCTTGCAGGAACTGCTGACACACTCCAGCCACATGAGGTCTAGCATTGTCTTGCATTAGTGTGAGAGGTGCGGCAGCTGTGTGGTGCCTGCTGCCGTGCAGGTGTAGACTCGGTACTCACCAGGCGCCGCTCTCTCTCTCACCTTCAGGTACCGGAACCCTCAACGGACCTGGAAATCTTCAATCGGATCCGGACACGGTGATTCCCACTCGGAGCTGACCGACAACCGAGCTGAGGAGAGAATGGTTTACCTTAAAGGGGGTATCGACCCTTCTTCCACTGGAACAGGGGATACCCCAGGAGTGACCGCGACCTTCACCGGTTGGGTGAAAGGTCATCACTGGCACAAAGCCTCAGCCACCCAGCTTTCACACACTCGCGCTCTCGCACGTAGTGTGATGAAAGGGATTCTCACGTCCGTGAGCAATCCTGACTCCGGCGCTCGGGGACAGACAAGGGACAAACGTACACGGATGCTACTCACCGTCACAAGTCTTGCACTCCGATCTTCTCCACTTACAGGTCCATGTAAGGAGGCAAAGAGAAACAGCCGTGCAGGGCCTAACTCTAACCTAGTGTGCGTCCGCTACACTAGCTACATAAACAGAGCCCTCAAACTAGCTCGTGTGGGTAGTGCGACACAACTATGCACAACTTAAACAACACATACACTTTGCCCTGCACGGTAACAACATACATCACACTATCGGAATACAAGATCACACGGTGTTGTCCCTTTAAATCCCTACCTGCCGCTGGAAGGGGGTGGGCGCCGCACGGCCTACCCACCTAAATACCTCAGGGTGGCCTGGGCCTAGCGCCCAGGGCCACCTGTACTCACCTCTGGGAAACACTGATTCACTGGGCCTAGCGCCCCCTAACTGCACACAGGCCGGAGGCCTGACTTCGCCCACGGGCCTAGCGCCCGCCTAACTTGCTGCCCGTTGGGTGACCTGGGCCTTGTGCCCAGGGTCACCTTATATGTACCTATTGACCAAAATACACTAGGGCCTAATGCCCTCTAACGTCCCCACAGGCCTAATGCCTGAACTGCCCCCGGGCCTAGTGCCCGCCTACTGCGGCGCTTTGAGGTGGCTTGGGCCTAATGCCCAAACCCCCTATCAATGTGGTCGGGTCTGGGTACTTGGGCCACGGGCCGGGTGGAACCCCCGGCTGCACGTGGCCTTGGACCCAGAGAGCCGACCACGCTTGTGCCCACGGGCCGGGAGGGCCCGACTGAATGCCCACAGGCCGAGAGGGCCTGACTCTGCCCACGGGCCTAATGCCCGAACACCCGGTGGTCTAGGGAGGAGCGGGTACAGGGGCACCTGAAAAGGGCCTACCTGACCCGCTGGAAGAGGCACCAGGGGGGAGCTTCGTCAGCTCTCCGCTTCCCACCCCTGGTGACCTCTCCGGCGCTCTCCTTCAATCTTCGGCCGCTGGCCCGTCCTGGCCAGCGGCGCCGCCGTCGCCTCGCCGCGTCCAGCCGCCGCTGGACATCCTCCGGCCGCCGGGCGTCTTCCGGCCTCTTCCGCGGCCACCCGAACTCCGACCACCGCGACCAGTTCTTCCGGCTCCTCCGCGCGGCGTCTCTCCTCTTCGCGCTCTTCCGCGCGCTCCGCCTCTTCGGCTCCCGCCCGGCGTCTGACGTCAGATGCCGGGGGCGGGGCCTATGACGCGGCGAGCGCCGATTGGCTCGCCGCGTCCCTCTCTGACTGGCTGCCGCTCCGGGAGCCGCGATTGGCTCCCGGAGGGCGCCAAGATTCAAACGCCTCTGGTCCGGTGCAGGGAAAAGGGTAATCCCTGCACCGGACACCCGCCGCCACGCACCCAGCGCTGGGGACAGACAAGCTGCCCCAGCGCTGTCCCCAGCTAGGGACAGCACCACAGATGTGCCCACAGGGCACATCTCTACATTTCCCCCCCCTTTTTCCTTTGTAGTCCCTACAAAGTTCTCCACGACGTCCATTGTCCGCGGGTCAGGGAATTCCGAGGTCCCTCCGGCGAGGTTGTGTTCAAGGGTCCAGCCCGGACGGGCTATGACCCCACATCCTTCCACCTCCAGCTCCGGGTTCCTCCTCTTCGTTCCTCCTGACCTCCATCGGTGGATCCTCTGGGGAAGTGGCATCTCCCCACGGTCGCTCAACGTGGGCCACCAAGGGGAATCTTCCTTCACGGGGACAGCAGTCCCCCACTCTTGGCCTTCCAGATCGTCTGGGACATCGTCCCTGTCTTCAGGGCGTGGTACCGACCACCACCCAACAGCGGAATCCTCCGGGGCATCCATTTCCTCCCGGGCAACAGCCATCATATGTCGAATTTCCTCGTGGGGCATCTCCAAAGGTCCTGTGTCTTCCTCTGGAACGGGTCCTCCCATGGCATCGCGATCCTGTCCCCGTACGTCCGTCCATTTCGGTACTTCCGGCAGGTATTGCTCCAGGACTATCTCCTCCTCTTCATGGAGGGCATTCAACTGGGAGCACGACTCTACCCGATCCTGCCAGTCACTCTCGTCGGCGCTTCCGATGCCAGAGTCGTCCTCCGTCTGTTCTTAGAGGGATTCGTCGGCGGACAGCTCACTGTAGTCCAAATCCTCCTCAGATATCTGGACTGGGGTATTACTTTCCTCCTCAGCGTACTTCTTCGCTTCCGCTGGCACCTCTGTTTCCTCAGCGTACTCCTTCGCTTCCGCTGGATTCTTTACTTCCTCAGCGTACTCCTTCGTTTCCGCTGGCATCTCTTGGTACCCAGGACACTCCTGTTCCGCACGTCCTGGTCGTGGACGGTTCCATCGCGGGGAGATTCCGGACATCTCCGTCACTGGGTCTTCACGCTTTTCTTCGCAGCGTGGTCTCTTCACCTCCCAGTCGTCCACCTCCGTCTGATGCGGGAAAGGATTCTGCCTTACTGGGGTCACTTTCTTGGGACAGAGTAGGTCCGCGGCATCTTCCCAGGGGCACTCACTGGCCGCATGTCCTGGTCGCCGACACTTCCAACAAGGGAGGGCCACTGCCACCTTCTCCAAGACGGGTTCCTGGTCCATCTCCTTCACTGGGGAATCTTCACCCGTTGGTTCCGGCTCAGAGGAAATGGGCACCTGCGAACTAACTTCAAGCAAGGCCTTCCGCTCCATTTCCCTGGTTTCCTCCTCCCATCTCTGGGCGCGACCATCCGCAATCATCCGGTCTTCATCCCACGGACAATCGGGAAGCGCATGTCCTCTCGCCTCGCAGAGCGCACACACAGGCTCTGCAGCCACCCGGTCCCAAAGCTGCTGACGAGACTCCGTCATCTGCTTCACCGTGGCCTCGTAGTCCGTCCTGTCTTCCGTCCATGGGCATTCCAGGAGCCGATGTCGGGGATCTCCACAGCTTTCACACCGGGGATCAACCTCGTCTTCGCTCAACTCTTCGTCCCAGGGACAACTGTTGTGCTCATGCCCGTAGTTTCCGCAGAGCAAACACCAGGACTCCTTCTTCACTTGGCCCTGCTGACGTCTCCGGTCCGCTTCCTGGGCCACCTTCTTTGGGGACGTCTCTCGCCACGTACACTCGTCGGCAAAGTGCCCCGTTTGCCGACATCTCTTGCAGGGCGTCACAGCGGCTTTCTTGCGCCCCTTCTCCCGGCGCTCTTCCTTTCCACGCTGGACCGACCGCTGCACCATCTTCAGGATGTCTGCCCCAGACACCGTCACCCAGTCGCTCTGGTCCGCACACATCCGGGGGTGAGTCTTCTCCGGAGCCGTCCGCAGGGAGGTCTTCTTGGTGGCGTTCCACATCGTGTCCGTGATCCGGTCTCTTTGATCCTGCCGACTACGCCAAGTGTGAGAGGTGCGGCTGCTGTGTGGTGCCTGCTGCCGTGCAGGTGTAGACTCGGTACTCACCAGGCGCCGCTCTCTCTCTCACCTTCAGGTACCGGAACCCTCGACGGACCTGGAAATCTTCAATCGGATCCGGACACGGCGATTCCCACTCAGAGCTGACCGACAACCGAGCTGAGGAGAGAATGGTTTACCTTAAAGGGGGTATCGACCATTCTTCCACTGGAACAGGGGATACCCCAGGGGTGACCGCGACCTTCACCGGATGGGTGAAAGGTCATCACTGGCACAAAGCCTCAGTCACCCAGCTTTCACACACTCGCGCTCTCGCACGTAGTGTGATGAAAGGGATTCTCACGTCCGTGAGCAATCCTGACTCCGGCGCTCGGGGACAGACAAGGGACAAACGTACACGGATGCTACTCACCGTCACAAGTCTTGCACTCCGATCTTCTCCACTTACAGGTCCCTGTAAGGAGGCAAAGAGAAACAGCCGTGCAGGGCCTAACTCTAACCTAGTGTGCGTCCGCTACACTAGCTACATAAACAGAGCCCTCAAACTAGCTTGTGTGGGTGGTGCGACACAACTATGCACAACTTAAACAACACATACACTTTGCCCTGCACGGTAACAACATACATCACACTATCGGAATACAAGATCACACGGTGTTGTCCCTTTAAATCCCTACCTGCCGCTGGAAGGGGGTGGGCGCCGCACGGCCTACCCACCTAAATACCTCAGGGTGGCCTGGGCCTAGCGCCCAGGGCCACCTGTACTCACCTCTGGGAAACACTGATTCACTGGGCCTAGCGCCCCCTAACTGCACACAGGCCGGAGGCCTGACTTCGCCCACGGGCCTAGCGCCCGCCTAACTTGCTGCCCGTTGGGTGACCTGGGCCTTGTGCCCAGGGTCACCTTATATGTACCTATTGACCAAAATACACTAGGGCCTAATGCCCTCTAACGTCCCCACAGGCCTAATGCCTGAACTGCCCCCGGGCCTAGTGCCCGCCTACTGCGGCGCTTTGAGGTGGCTTGGGCCTAATGCCCAAACCCCCTATCAATGTGGTCGGGTCTGGGTACTTGGGCCACGGGCCGGGTGGAACCCCCGGCTGCACGTGGCCTTGGACCCAGAGAGCCGACCACGCTTGTGCCCACGGGCCGGGAGGGCCCGACTGAATGCCCACAGGCCGAGAGGGCCTGACTCTGCCCACGGGCCTAATGCCCGAACACCCGGTGGTCTAGGGAAGAGCGGGTACAGGGGCACCTGAAAAGGGCCTACCTGACCCGCTGGAAGAGGCACCAGGGGGGAGCTTCGTCAGCTCTCCGCTTCCCACCCCTGGTGACCTCTCCGGCGCTCTCCTTCAATCTTCGGCCGCTGGCCCGTCCTGGCCAGCGGCGCCGCCGTCGCCTCGCCGCGTCCAGCCGCCGCTGGACATCCTCCGGCCGCCGGGCGTCTTCCGGCCTCTTCCGCGGCCACCCGAACTCCGACCACCGCGACTAGTTCTTCCGGCTCCTCCGCGCGGCGTCTCTCCTCTTCGCGCTCTTCCGCGCGCTCCGCCTCTTCGGCTCCCGCCCGGCGTCTGACGTCAGATGCCGGGGGCGTGGCCTATGACGCGGCGAGCGCCGATTGGCTCGCCGCGTCCCTCTCTGACTGGCTGCCGCTCCGGGAGCCGCGATTGGCTCCCGGAGGGCGCCAAGATTCAAACGCCTCTGGTCCGGTACAGGGAAAAGGGTAATCCCTGCACCGGACACCCGCCGCCACGCACCCAGCGCTGGGGACAGACAAGCTGCCCCAGCGCTGTCCCCAGCTAGGGACAGCACCACAGATGTGCCCACAGGGCACATCTCTACATTTCCCGCCCCTTTTTCCTTTGTAGTCCCTACAAAGTTCTCCACGACGTCCATTGTCCGCGGGTCAGGGAATTCCGAGGTCCCTCCGGCGAGGTTGTGTTCAAGGGTCCAGCCCGGACAGGCTATGACCCCACATCCTTCCACCTCCAGCTCCGGGTTCCTCCTCTTCGTTCCTCCTGACCTCCATCGGTGGATCCTCTGGGGAAGTGGCATCTCCCCACGGTAGCTCAACGTGGGCCACCAAGGGGAATCTTCCTTCACGGGGACAGCAGTCCCCCACTCTTGGCCTTCCAGATCGTCTGGGACATCGTCCCTGTCTTCAGGGTGTGGTACCGACCACCACCCAACAGTGGAATCCTCCGGGGCATCCATTTCCTCCCGGGCAACAGCCATCATATGTCGAATTTCCTCGTGGGGCATCTCCAAAGGTCCTGTGTCTTCCTCTGGAACGGGTCCTCCCACCGCATCGCGATCCTGTCCCCGTACGTCCGTCCATTTCGGTACTTCCGGCAGGTATTGCTCCAGGACTATCTCCTCCTCTTCATGGAGGGCATTCAACTGGGAGCACGACTCCACCCGATCCTGCCAGTCACTCTCGTCGGCGCTTCCGATGCCAGAGTCGTCCTCCGTCTGTTCTTGGAGGGATTCGTCGGCGGACAGCTCACTGTAGTCCAAATCCTCCTCAGATATCTGGACTGGGGTATTACTTTCCTCCTCAGCGTACTTCTTCGCTTCCGCTGGCACCTCTGTTTCCTCAGCGTACTCCTTCGCTTCCGCTGGCATCTCTTGGTACCCAGGACACTCCTGTTCCGCACGTCCTGGTCGTGGACGGTTCCATCGCGGGGAGATTCCGGACATCTCCGTCACTGGGTCTTCACGCTTTTCTTCGCAGCGTGGTCTCTTCACCTCCCAGTCGTCCACCTCCGTCTGATGCGGGAAAGGATTCTGCCTTACTGGGGTCACTTTCTTGGGACAGAGTAGGTCCGCGGCATCTTCCCAGGGGCACTCACTGGCCGCATGTCCTGGTCGCCGACACTTCCAACAAGGGAGGGCCACTGCCACCTTCTCCAAGACGGGTTCCTGGTCCATCTCCTTCACTGGGGAATCTTCACCCGTTGGTTCCGGCTCAGAGGAAATGGGCACCTGCGAACTAACTTCAAGCAAGGCCTTCCGCTCCATTTCCCTGGTTTCCTCCTCCCATCTCTGGGCGCGACCATCCGCAATCATCCGGTCTTCATCCCACGGACAATCGGGAAGCGCATGTCCTCTCGCCTCGCAGAGCGCACACACAGGCTCTGCAGCCACCCGGTCCCAAAGCTGCTGACGAGACTCCGTCATCTGCTTCACCGTGGCCTCGTAGTCCGTCCTGTCTTCCGTCCATGGGCATTCCAGGAGCCGATGTCGGGGATCTCCACAGCTTTCACACCGGGGATCAACCTCGTCTTCGCTCAACTCTTCGTCCCAGGGACAACTGTTGTGCTCATGCCCGTAGTTTCCGCAGAGCAAACACCAGGACTCCTTCTTCACTTGGCCCTGCTGACGTCTCCGGTCCGCTTCCTGGGCCACCTTCTTTGGGGACGTCTCTCGCCACGTACACTCGTCGGCAAAGTGCCCCGTTTGCCGACATCTCTTGCAGGGCGTCACAGCGGCTTTCTTGCGCCCCTTCTCCCGGCGCTCTTCCTTTCCACGCTGGACCGACCGCTGCACCATCTTCAGGATGTCTGCCCCAGACACCGTCACCCAGTCGCTCTGGTCCGCACACATCCGGGGGTGAGTCTTCTCCGGAGCCGTCCGCAGGGAGGTCTTCTTGGTGGCGTTCCACATCGTGTCCGTGATCCGGTCTCTTTGATCCTGCCGACTACGCCAAGTGTGAGAGGTGCGGCTGCTGTGTGGTGCCTGCTGCCGTGCAGGTGTAGACTCGGTACTCACCAGGCGCCGCTCTCTCTCTCACCTTCAGGTACCGGAACACTCGACGGACCTGGAAATCTTCAATCGGATCCGGACACGGCGATTCCCACTCAGAGCTGACCGACAACCGAGCTGAGGAGAGAATGGTTTACCTTAAAGGGGGTATCGACCATTCTTCCACTGGAACAGGGGATACCCCAGGGGTGACCGCGACCTTCACCGGATGGGTGAAAGGTCATCACTGGCACAAAGCCTCAGCCACCCAGCTTTCACACACTCGCGCTCTCGCACGTAGTGTGATGAAAGGGATTCTCACATCCGTGAGCAATCCTGACTCCGGCGCTCGGGGACAGACAAGGGACAAACGTACACGGATGCTACTCACCGTCACAAGTCTTGCACTCCGATCTTCTCCACTTACAGGTCCCTGTAAGGAGGCAAAGAGAAACAGCCGTGCAGGGCCTAACTCTAACCTAGTGTGCGTCCGCTACACTAGCTACATAAACAGAGCCCTCAAACTAGCTTGTGTGGGTGGTGCGACACAACTATGCACAACTTAAACAACACATACACTTTGCCCTGCACGGTAACAACATACATCACACTATCGGAATACAAGATCACACGGTGTTGTCCCTTTAAATCCCTACCTGCCGCTGGAAGGGGGTGGGCGCCGCACGGCCTACCCACCTAAATACCTCAGGGTGGCCTGGGCCTAGCGCCCAGGGCCACCTGTACTCACCTCTGGGAAACACTGATTCACTGGGCCTAGCGCCCCCTAACTGCACACAGGCCGGAGGCCTGACTTCGCCCACGGGCCTAGCGCCCGCCTAACTTGCTGCCCGTTGGGTGACCTGGGCCTTGTGCCCAGGGTCACCTTATATGTACCTATTGACCAAAATACACTAGGGCCTAATGCCCTCTAACGTCCCCACAGGCCTAATGCCTGAACTGCCCCCGGGCCTAGTGCCCGCCTACTGCGGCGCTTTGAGGTGGCTTGGGCCTAATGCCCAAACCCCCTATCAATGTGGTCGGGTCTGGGTACTTGGGCCACGGGCCGGGTGGAACCCCGGCTGCACGTGGCCTTGGACCCAGAGAGCCGACCACGCTTGTGTCCACGGGCCGGGAGGGCCCGACTGAATGCCCACAGGCCGAGAGGGCCTGACTCTGCCCACGGGCCTAATGCCCGAACACCCGGTGGTCTAGGGAGGAGCGGGTACAGGGGCACCTGAAAAGGGCCTACCTGACCCGCTGGAAGAGGCACCAGGGGGGAGCTTCGTCAGCTCTTCGCTTCCCACCCCTGGTGACCTCTCCGGCGCTCTCCTTCAATCTTCGGCCGCTGGCCCGTCCTGGCCAGCGGCGCCGCCGTCGCCTCGCCGCGTCCAGCCGCCGCTGGACATCCTCCGGCCGCCGGGCGTCTTCCGGCCTCTTCCGCGGCCACCCGAACTCCGACCACCGCTTCCGGCTCCTCCGCGCGGCGTCTCTCCTCTTCGCGCTCTTCCGCGCGCTCCGCCTCTTCGGCTCCCGCCCGGCGTCTGACGTCAGACGCCGGGGGCGGGGCCTATGACGCGGCGAGCGCCGATTGGCTCGCCGCGTCCCTCTCTGACTGGCTGCCGCTCCGGGAGCCGCGATTGGCTCCCGGAGGGCGCCAAGATTCAAACGCCTCTGGTCCGGTGCAGGGAAAAGGGTAATCCCTGCACCGGACACCCGCCGCCATGCACCCAGCGCTGGGGACAGACAAGCTGCCCCAGCGCTGTCCCCAGCTAGGGACAGCACCACAGATGTGCCCACAGGGCACATCTCTACATTAGGATGAACCCAGGGCCAACCGCACCAGCATATGGTCTCACAAGGGGTCTGAGGATCTCATCTCGGTACCTAATGGCAGTCAGGCTACCTCTGGTGAGCACATGGAGGGCTGTGCGGTCCTCCAAAGAAATGCCACCCCACACCATTACTGACTCACTGCCAAACCGGTCATGCTGGAGGATGTTGCAGGCAGCAGAACGTTCTCCTTGGCGTCTCCAGACTCTGTCACGTCTGTCACATGTGCTCAGTGAGAAACTGCTTTCATCTGTGAAGAGCACAGGGCACCAGTAGCAAATTTGCCAATCTTGGTGTTCTCTGGCAAATGCTAAACGTCCTGCACGGTGTTGGGCTGTAAGCACAACCCCCACCTGTGGGCATCGGGATCTCATACCACCCTCATGGAGTCTGTTTCTGATCGTTTGAGTAGACACATGCACATTTGTGGCTTGCTGGAGGTCATTTTGCAGGGCTCTGGCAGTGCTCCTCCTGTTCCTCCTTGCACAAAGGCGGAGGTGGCGGTCCTGCTGCTGGGTTGTTGCCCTCCTACGGCCTCCTCCACGTCTCCTGATGTACTGGCCTGTCTCCTGGTAGCGCCTCCATGCTCTGGACACTACGCTGACAGACACAGCAAACCTTCTTGCCACAGCTCGCATTGATGTGCCATCCTGGATGAGCTGCACTACCTGAGCCACTTGTGTGGGTTGTAGGGAGGTCATACAGGCACGTGGAGGCCACTCACACTATTGAGCCTCATTTTGACTTGTTTTAAGGACATTATATCAAAGTTGGATCAGCCTGTAGTGTATTTTTCCACTTTAATTTTGAGTGTGACTCCAAATCCAGACCTCCATGGGTTAATAAATTTGATTTACATTGATAATTTTTGTGTGATTTTGTTGTCAGCACATTCAACTATGTAAAGAACAAAGTATTTAATAAGAATATTTAATTCATTCAGGATGTGTTATTTTAGTGTTCACTTTATTTTTTTGAGCAGTGTATATATGTCTGAGGTACTGGGGTATGAGGCACACTGCATGTAGTATGTGTATAATAGGATTTTAATACCTACCGGTAAATCCTTTTCTCTTAGTCCGTAGAGGATGCTGGGGACAATTCAAGAACCATGGGGTATAGACGGGATCCGCAGGAGACATGGGCACTTTAAGACTTTCAAATGGTGTGACCTGGCTCCTCCCTCTATGCCCCTCCTCCAGACTCCACTTTAAGGAACTGTGCCCAGGGAGACGGACATTTTGAGGAAAGAATTTATTGTTAAACCACGGTGAGCATCTTACCAGCTCACACCTGAAGCATGCTGCAGAACGTGGCATTCCACAGAACACAAGCCAACGGCATGAAGAATTTGCAGCAATATGCTGACTAAAATTGTAACACAACCTGTGTGTAACCACAACCAATAATTGCAGATACAGTACGCACTGGGACGGGCGCCCAGCATCCTCTACGGACTAAGAGAAAAGGATTTACCGGCAGGTATTAAAATCCTATTTTCTCATACGTCCTAGAGGATGCTGGGGACACTTCAAGAACCATGGGGTTTATACCAAAGCTCTAGAACGGGCGGGAGAGTGCGGATGACTCTGCAGCACCTATTGACCAAACATGAGGTCCTCAGCGGCCAGGGTATCAAACCTGCAAAACATTTAAAAAGTGATTGAACGCGACCAAACCGATGCTCAGCCAAGTTGTAATGCCGAGAACCCCTGGGCAGCACCCCAGGACAAGCCCACCTTTCTAGTAGAATGGGCCTTCACCTATTTCGGTAACGGCAATCCAGCCGTGGAATGAGCATGCTGAATTGCACTACAGATCCAGTGCGCAATGGTCTGCTTGCAAGCAGGACACCCAATATTTTTGGGACGTACAGGACAAACAGAGCCTCTGTTTCCCTAATCCGAGCCGTCCAGGCGACATAACTTTCAAAGCTCTAACCACATCCAGAGACTTTGACTCAGCAAAGACGTCAGTAGCCGCAGGCACCTCAATAGGTCGGTTCCTGTAGAAAAGGGACAACCCCTTCGGTAGAAAACGCTGATGTGTCCTCAATTCAGCTCTATCTTCATGGAAGATCAAATAAGGGCTTTTGTGAGATAAGGTCCCCAACTCCAACACCCGCCTAGCAGATGCCAAGGGCAACAGGATGACCACTTTTCAAGTGAGAAACAGCAACTTCACCTTCTGTGAAGGTTCAAACCCATGTGATTGAAGGAACTGTAACACCACATTAAAAACCCAAGGTGCCATTGGAGGCACAATGGAAGGTAGATGCGCAACACACCTTTCATGAAAGACTGAACTTCCTGAAGGGAAGCCAATCGTTTTTCGAAAGAAAATTGCCAATGCAGAAAACTGGGCCTTAATAGAGTCCAATTACATGTTGCATTCCCTCCAGCCCGTAGAAAATGGAGAAAACACCCTAACTGAAAACACTGCTGTTGAAGCTTTCTTGAATTTACGCCAAGACACATATTTTCACCAAAGACGGTGGTAATGTCTAGACGTCACTCCTTTCCTGGCCTGAATAAGAGTGGGGATGACTCCCTTGGGAATACCCTTTCGGGCTAGAATCCGGCGCTCAACAGTCATGCCGTCAAACGTAGCCGTGGTAAATCCAGGTATACGCACGGCACGTACTGTAGGTCCTCGCGAAGAGGAAGAGGTCCAGGATCCATTTTTTGTTTGTTTTGTTTTTTATAATAATCACAGCACCAAGCCCACCTTGGCCAGTCTGGGCCATGAAATTTTGCCCGAAACCTCGTTCTTCCTATGATCCCGAGAACTTTTGGGAACAGTGGAAGTGGAGGGAATACATACACTGACCGGAATAGCCACTGTGTCACCAGTGCATCTAATGCTAATGTCCGAGGGTCTTTTGACCAGGAACAATATTTCTGAAGCTTCTCGTTAAGACGAGATGACCACGTCTATTTGAGAAACTCCGCAAAGACTTGTCACCTCTGCGAAAACTTCTTGGTGGACGTGCCACTCACCCGGCTGGAGATCGACTCCTGGAATGAAAATTACCGACAGAGCCCTTACATGTTTTCCTGCCCAGAGGAGAACCTTTGTCACCTCTGCTATTTCCGCTCAGCTTTCCATTCCGCCCTGCTGTTACATTATCCAACTGGATCTGCATGGGATGATCTTGAAGAAGATGTACCGTTTGTCGAAGACCTTTGTAAATGGCTCTCAATACCAGCATGTTCATCTGAAGGCAGGCTTCCTGACTTTAGCATTTTCCATGGAAGTTTTTCCTTGAGTGACAGCTCCTCAGCCTCGGAGACTTGTATCCGTGGTTACCAGGACCCAGGCCTGAATTCCAAACTTGCGTCCCTCTAATAGGTGCGAGCTGTGGAGCCACCACAGGAGTGAACTCCTGGCTTTCGACAACAGGACTATCTTATGGTGCATGTGTAGGTGGGATCCACTTTACCAACAGGTCCCCCTGGAATACCCTGGCATGGAACCTGCCAACCTGTATGGCCTCGAAGGCCGTCACCATACTTGCACTGATGGATCGACATTGTTGATGGTTTCAAAACTAGTATTACCATTTTCTGGATTTCCAGAGCCTTTTCCACCGGAAGAAAAACTCTCTGAACTACCCTGTCCATAATCGCTCCGAAAGACAAAATAATCTTTTTTCCTGAAAATCTATAATCCAACCGTGTTGTTGCAGTATGGACAGGGAGAGCGCGATGTTTTGTACCACGCGCTCACTGGATCTCGCCTTTATCAGGAGATCTTCTAGATACGGAATTATATTGACCCCTTCTTGAGGCGGGAGAACCATCATCTCCACCAACACCTTGGTGAAAACCCTCGGCGCCGTATAGAAAACCGAAAGGTAACTTCTGGATTGGTAATGGCAATCCTGAACCGCGAAACTCAGCTAAGCCTGGTAAGGAGGATAAATGGGAACATGCAGGTAAGCATCCTTTACGTCAACTGACCCCCTGTAATCCCCCTCCTCTAGACTGGAAAACACTGCCCCCAGTGATTCCATCTTGAACTTGAAACGTTTCAAGTAGAGATTCAGATTTTAGTTTCAGGATCTGTCAGACCGAGCCGTCCGGTTTCGAATCTACAAAGAGGCTTGAATAAACCCCTCCCCTTTGTTGTGACCCAGGCACCAGGACTATGTCCTGGTCCTGACATAAAATGTGAATTACCGTTAGAAGTGCTTCTCTCTCTGAAAGAGACGTTGGCAAGGTCAATTTTAAAAATCGGCATGGGGAAACGTCTTGAAACCCCAGTTTGTATTCCTGGGACACTATTTGTAACACCCAGGGATCCAGGTCAGATTGACTCCAATCCTGACTGAGCAGTTTTTAGACGTGCCCCCACCCAAGCTACCTCCTACGAGGGATCCCCATCGTCATGCTGTAGACTTGGCAGAAGCAGGGGTAGACTTCTGTTCTTGGAATCTGAAGCCGTTGTAGACATCTTTTCGTCTCTTCCCCTTCCTGCGAATAAGGGGAAACGTCTCTCTTACTTACTGGCCGAAAAAGGACTGCATGTGAGGGTGATCTTTTTTGCCGGTGCAGAGGGCAAAAATGTCGATTTACCTTCGGTAGCCGCCGAGACTAATGCATCCAGTCCATCGCCAAATAAGGCATCCCCTTATATGGGAGAGCCTCCATATTTCTCTTTGGAATCTGCATCCGCGTTCCACTGGCGAATCCCCAACGCCCGCCGATCCGATACTGCTATGGTTTCGGCTTGTGAACTCAAGAGTCCAATATCTTTCATTGCTTCTAGCATATAGGCGGCAGCATCTTTGATAATCCCTAACTTAAGGAACATCTCATCTTTAACAATCGTGTCAAATTCTGAGGACAAACATTCTGATCATTTTTCAAAAGCGCGACTCACCCACGCGCAGGCAATAGTGGGTCTGAGCAGTGTACCATTAGCAACATAAATGGATTTTAATGTAGTTTTCATCTTACGGTCTGCCGGCTCTTTTAGTGAAGCCGTGCCAGGTGCAGGGAGAATTACCTTCTTTGTCAACCTGGAACGTGCACTATCTAACACAGGGGGTGACTGCCGGGAAAGAATATATTACGCACGTGGGAGGGAGTTGATCTATTTCCCTGGAGTCCCCATCGTCGACACAGGACTCAGAGTCCGTGTCGGTACAGTAGCCATAAGATTTCAATGGACTTCCTGTAACCCAGAGAGGGTCGCCTGCAGATGGAATAACAGAATGCTGACCAACATATCTTCTACATATTCAGCATGCAGCATTAGATACAGCTTTATCTAATCTCTTATTGATATGATGCCTACCACCACGTATTTCATGCACCCATGCAGGCTCTTGGTGTGCCGGTAGCGTCACCACCTTACCACTCTGTGTCCCCAAATGGTTTCCTCCGTGAAGGAACTCCCTGCCTCAGATATGTCACCCACGTGTATCACACACACCTACAGACCCACCAGGACTGATAGGGGACAGACCTCTGTCAGAGGGACACAAAAGGGATTAGCCAGCTCACACCCCAGTGTAAACACACAAATCTGCGAAATATAACATACAGACCTGCAGCGCTTTATAATATAACATATACCTCGCCCCCCCCCCCCCCCCCCCCTTTTATATGCACCCTGATACAAATCAGTAGTGAAGGGAGGGCCAGCGTTTCTCTTGAGGAGAAAATGGCGCTGAGAAGTGTGCTGGCATATGCCCTCATTCCGAGTTGTTCGCTTGTTGCCGATTTTCTCTATTTTGCGATTAGTCGCTTACTGCGCATGCGCAATGTTCGCAGAGCGCATGCGCTTAGTTATTTTACTCAACAGTTAGGTATTTTACTCACGGCATTACAAGGAATTTTCTTTGTTCTGGTGATCGTTGTGTGATTGACAGGAAGTGGGTGTTTCTGGGCGGAAACTGGCCGTTTTATGGGTTTGTGTGAAAAAACGCTGCCGTTTCTGGGAAAAACGCGGGAGTGGCTGGAGAATCGGGGGAGTGTCTGGGCGAACGCTGGGTGTGTTTGTGACGTCAAACCAGGAACGAAACTGACTGAACTGATCGCAGTGTAGGAGTAAGTGTCGAGCTACTCAGAAACTGCTAAGAAATTTCTATTCGCAATTTTGAGAATCTTTCGTTCGCAATTCTGCTAAGCTAAGATTCACTCCCAGTAGGCGGCGGCTTAGCGTGTGCAATGCTGCTAAAAGAAGCTTGCGAGCGAACAACTCGGAATGAGGGCCATAGTGAGGAAGAAGCCCCGCCCCCAAAATGGCGCACTTCTCCTGCTCTTAATTAAATAATTAATTTCACTGGCGTAGGTAGGACAGAGTGTGTTTATGCCCCTTTTGCCAAAAACGAGTGTATTAACTGCCCAGGGCGCCCCCCCTGCGCCCTGCCTATGTCTAGCAGTGTATTGTGTGGCTGTGAGGAGGAAGCTCCGGCCCTTTTTATTTATACTGGCGGGGGTTAGGACAGTGCCTTGGCACTTATATCACCTCTTGCCAGTGCCTTTTTGAGGATTTATATGCTGCCCAGGGCGCCCCCCTCCCCTGCGCCCTAGAGTGCGCAGGGGGGTGGGGGGCGAGCATGGCGCACATCGCTGTGCGGTACCTCAGAAGTCGTCACTGAAATCTTCTTCTTCTACTCACCTGTCTTCTGACTTCTGGCTCTGCAAGGGGGGTGACGGCCGGCTCTGGGAGTGAACCCCTAGGCGTACCTAGTGATCAAACCCTCAGGAGCTAATGGTGTCCTGTAGCCAAGAGGCAGAGCCTTTAAACTCACTAGAAGTAGGTCTGACTTCTCTCCCCTAAGTCCCACGATGCAGGGAGACTGTTGCCAGCAATTCTCCCTGAAAATAACAAACCTAACCTAAGTCTTTTCCGAGAAACTCAGTAGAGCTCCTCAGAGTGCATCCAGTCTGCCTGGGCACAGATTCTAAATTGGAGTCTGGAGGAGGGGCATAGAGGGAGGAGCCAGGTCACACCATTTGAAAGTCTTAAAGTGCCCATGTCTCCTGCGGATCCCGTCTATACCCCATGGTTCTTGAAGTGTCCCCAGCATCCTCTAGGACGTATGAGAAATATATACAGTATATATATATATATATATATACATACACACACATATACACACTTCTGGGGTATGAGGCACACTTTATGTATCGTGTATATATGAGGCACACTGTATGCAGCATGTGTGTGTGTGTGGGTGTATATGTGTATGTATATATATATATATATATAAAATAAGATTTTAAACCTACCGGTAAATCTTTCTCTCCTAGTCCGTAGAGGATGCTGGGGACTCCGTAAGGACCATGGGGTATAGACGGGCTCCGCAGGAGATATGGGCACCTAAAAGAACTTTCTAGTATGGTGTGCACTGGCTCCTCCCTCTATGCCCCTCCTCCAGACTTCAGTTAGAGAACTGTGCCCAGAGGAGATGGACAACACGAGGAAAGGATTTTGTTAATCTAAGGGCAAGATTCATACCAGCCCACACCAATCATACCATATAACCTGAAATACATATAACCAGTTAACAGTATGAACAAACAACAGTACCGGTCCAAGACCGAGTCTAACTGTAACATAACCCTTATGTAAGCAATAACTATATACAAGTCTTGCAGATTTTCCGCACTGGGACGGGCGCCCAGCATCCTCTACGGACTAGGAGAAAAAGATTTACCTGTAGGTTTAAAATCTTATTTTCTCTTACGTCCTAGAGGATGCTGGGGACTCCGTAAGGACCATGGGGTTTATACCAAAGCTCCCAATCGGGCGGGAGAGTGCGGATGACTCTGCAGCACCGAATGAGCAAATGCTAGGTCCTCATCAGCCAGGGTATCAAACTTGTAGAATTAAGCAAAAGTGTTTGACCCCGACCAAGTTGCTGCTCAGCAAAGCTGTAATGCCGAGACGCCCCCGGCAGCCGCCCAAGAAGAGCCCATCTTTCCTTTACTGAATGCGGCAACGGCAATCCAGCCGTAACATAAGCCTGCTGAATCGTGTTACAGATCCAGCGAGCAATAGTCTGCTTCGAAGCAGGCGTGCCAATCTTGTTGGCAGCATACAGGACAAACAATGCAACTGTTTTCCTAATTCGAGCCGTCCTGGTTACATAAATTTTTAAGGCCCTGACTACATCCAGGGACATGGAATCCTCCAAGTCACTCGTAGCTACAGGCACCACAATAGGTTGGTTCATATGAAATTAAGACACCACCTTGGCTAAAAATTGAGGAAGAGTCCTCAATTCCGCTCTATCTACGTGAAAAATCAAGTAAGGGCTCTTGTAAGACAAGGCCGCCAATTCTGACACACGCCTCGCAGATGCCAAGGCTAACAACATGACCACCTTCCAGGTGAGAAATTTCAACTCCACCGTTTTAAGGGGTTCAAACCAGTGTGATTTAAGGAACTGCAACACCACGTTCAGGTCCCATGGTGCCACCGGGGGCACAAAAGGAGGCTGGATGTGTAGTACTCCTTTTACAAACGTCTGGACTTCTGGGAGAGAAGCCAATTCCTTCTGAAAGAATATTGACAAGGCCGAAATCTGTACTTTAACAGAGCCTAACTTTAGGCCCATATCCACTCCTGTCTGTAGGAAGTGGAGAAAACGACCCAGATGGAAATCTTCCGTAGGAGCATTCTTGGTTTCACACCAAGAGACATATTTCCGCCAGATACGGTGATAATGTTTTACCGTCACCTCCTTCCTAGCCTTTATTAGAGTAGGTATGACCTCCTCTGGAATACCCTTCTCCGCTAGGATCCGGCGTTCAACCGCCATGCCGTCAAACGTAACCGCGGTAAGTCTTGGAACGTGCAGGGCCCCTACTGTAACAGGTCTTCCTCTAGAGGAAGAGGCCAGGGATCTTTCGTGAGCATCTCCTGAAGATCTGAGTACCAGGCCCTTCGAGGCCAGTCTGGAACAATGAGTATTGTTTGTACTCTTTTTCGATTTATGATCCTCAACACTTTTATGATGAGAGGAAGAGGAGGAAACACGTAGACCGACTGGAATAACCATGGTGTTACCAGAGCGTCTACTGCTATTGCCTGAAGGTCCCGGGACCTGGCACAATACCTCCGAAGCTTCTTGTTGAGGCGTGACGCCATCATGTCTATTCGAGGAACTCCCCAGAGATCCGTTATCTCTGCAAAGACTTCTTGATGAAGTCCCCACTCTCCTGAATGGAGATCGTGTCTGCTGAGGAAGTCTGCTTCCCAGTTGTCCACTCCCGGAATGAAGACAGCTGACAGAGCGCTTACGTGATTTTCCGCCCAGCGAAGAATCCTGGTGGCTTCCTCCATCGCGACTCTGCTTCTTGTCCCGCCTTGGCGGTTCACATGAGCTACTGCTGTGACATTGTCTGATTGAATCAGAACCGGTAGGTTGCGAAGAAGAATCTCTGCTTGTCGAAGGCCGTTGTATATGGCCCTTAGCTCCAACACGTTGATGTGTAGACAGGACTCCTGGTCTGACCATAGTCCCTGAAAATTTCTTCCTTGGGTGACTGCTCCCCATCCTCGGAGGCTCGCGTCCGTGGTTACCAGGATCCAGTCCTGAATGCCGAACCTGCGACCCTTTAGAAGGTGAGCACTTTGCAGCCACCATAGAAGAGACACCCTGGCCCTGGGGGACAGTGTTATTTTTTGATGTAATTGTAGATGGGACCCGGACCATTTGTCCAGAAGATCCCATTGAAACGTCCTTGCATGGAACCTGCCGAAGGGAATGGCCTCGTAAGTTGCCATCATTTTCCCCAGAACCCGAGTGCATTGATGAGCTGACACTCTTTTCGGCTTCAGTAGTTCTCGGACCATGTTCTGGAGGTCCTGGACTTTTTCCAACGGGAGGAAAACTTTCTTTTGTTCCGTGTCCAGTATCATGCCAAGGAAGGCTAGTCGAGTTGTCGGAACCAACTGTGACTTTGGTAGATTGAGAATCCACCCATGCTGCTGAAGCACTCTCTGAGAGAGTGCCACGTTCTCCAGTAATTGCTCTCTTGATCTCGCTTTTATCAGGAGATCGTCCAAGTATGGGATAATTGTGACTCCTCGCTTGTGCAGGATCACCATAATTTCCGCCATTATCTTGGTGAAAATCCTCTGGGCCGTGGACAGCCCAAACGGCAACGTCTGAAATTGGTAATGACAATCCTGTACCGCGAATCTCAGGTACTCCTGATGAGAGAGATATATGGGGACATGAAGGTAAGCATCCTTTATGTCCAGTGACACCATAAAATCCCCCCTTCCAGGCAGGCTATCACCGCTCGGAGCGATTCCATCTTGAATTTGAATCTTTTCAGGTACAGGTTCAGGGATTTTAGGTTTAAAATGGGCCTGACCGAACCATCTGGCTTCGGGACCACAAATAGGGTTGAATAATACCCTTTTCCCTGTTGGCTCAGGGGAACCCTGATAATCACTCGCTGTTGACACAGCGTTTGGATTGCAGCTAGCACTACTTCCCGCTCTGGAGTAGAAGCTGGTAAGGCCGACTTGAAAAATCGGCGTGGGGGCACCTCTTTGAATTCCAGCTTGTAGCCCTGGGAGACTATTTCTATCACCCAAGGGTCCACGTCTGACTGAACCCAGACTTGGCTGAATAGTCGAAGGCGTGCCCCCACCTGAGCGGACTCCCGCAGGGGAGCACCAGCGTCATGCGGTGGACTTAGCGGAAGCCGGGGAGGACTTCTGCTCTTGGGAACCAGCCGCAGCAGGTGTCCTCTTGCCTCTACCCTTACCTCTTGGCGAGGAAAGAGGAGCCCCGACCTCTTCTGGATCTATGCGACCGAAAGGACTGCATCTAATATTGTGGGGGTTTCTTTTGCTGTTGGGGAACAAAAGGTAAAAAGGTCGACTTACCCACGGTAACTGTAGAGATCAGGTCCGCGAAGCCGTCCCCAAACAATACATCACCTTTGTAAGGTAAAACCTCCATATGCCTTTTTGAGTCTGCATCCCCCGTCCATTGGCGGATCCACAAGGCTCTTCTTGCCGAAATAGCCATAGCATTGGCTCTTGAACCCAGTAAACCAATGTCTCTTTGAGCGTCCCTCATATATAAGACTGCGTCCTTAATATGAGCTAATGTTAACAAAATTGTATCCCTATCTAGGGTATCAAGGTCAGCTGACAGTGTATCTCTCCAAGCTGCTACTGCACTACATACCCATGCCGACGCAATTGCCGGTCTAAGCAAAGTACCATTATGAGTGTAGATAGACTTTAGTGTAGTCTCTTGCTTGCGATCCGCAGGGTCCCTGAGGGCCGCTGTGTCAGGGGACGGTAGCGCCACCTTCTTGGAAAGGCGTGTTAAGGCTTTGTCCACTGTGGGAGAGGATTCCCAACGTACCCTGTCCTGTGTAGGGAAAGGGTACGCCATAAGAACCCTTTTGGGAATCTGCAGTTTCTTATCTGGAGTTTCCCAAGCTTTTTCACATAACTCATTAATTTCATGTGAAGGAGGAAATTTTATAACCTGTTTCTTTCCCTTAAACATGTGTATCCTCGTGTCGGGCACCGAGGGCTCATCAGTGATATGTAACACATCTTTTATTGCAATAATCATGCACTGAATACTTTTTGTCACCCTGTGGTGCAACCTTACTTCATCATAGTCGACACTGGAATCAGAGTCCGTGTCGGTATCTGTGTCCCTTATTTGTGAGAAGGGACGTTTCTGAGACCCCGACGGGTCCTGTGAGTCGGCACAATCTGTAGATTGATTACCTGCCGACGCTCTGGACTCTGCTTTGTCCAGTCTTTCATGCAGTGAAGCTACACTAGCATTTAACATATGCCACATATTCATCCAATCCTGAGTCGGCACCGCCGACTGAGACGCACCACTCATCTGTTCCACCTCCTCTTTGGATAAGCCTTCCGTTTCAGACATGCCGACATACGTACCGACACCCCACACACACACTGGGATATAACTATAAGGGGACAATTCCCCAAAGAAGGCCCTTTGGAGAGACAGAGAGAGAGTATGCCAGCACACACCAGCGCCAACTGACCCGGGGGAAAAAAACCCAGATATCGCTTTTACATATAAATGTATACAGAATTCCCCACTCACTGCGCTTTAAATATGTGCCCCCCTCTCTTATTTTCAGCCCTCTGATGCTCAGCAGGGGAGAGTCCGGGGAGCCAGCGTTCTCTGCAGCCTCTGTGGAGAAAATGGCGCTGGTTAGTGCTGAGGGATCAAGCTCCGCCCCCTCGCGCGGCGGGCTTCGGTCCCGCTCGAGATTTTTTTAAAAATGGCGGGGATTCGTGGTTTACTGCCCCGCAGCCTAACTACATGCTTCTTGCCTAAAAACGAGTTTTATTGCTGCCCAGGGCGCCCCCCCCCCGCGCCCTGCACCCATCAGTGCCATGTGTGTGTGTAAATGTGGGAGCAATGGCGCGCAGCTACCTGCTGCGCGCTTACCTCATGAAGATCTGAAGTCTTCTGCCGCCTGACGTCTTCTTATGATCTGTCATACTCACCCGGCTTCTTTTTTCCGGCATCTGTGAGGAGGATGGCGGCGCGGCTTCGGGACGAACCCCAGGGTGAGACCTGTGTTCCGACTCCCTCTGGAGCTAATGGTGTCCAGTAGCCTAAGAAGCAGAGCCCTTAACTCTTAAGAAGTAGCTCTGCTTCTCTCTCCTCAGTCCCACGATGCAGGGAGTCTGTTGCCAGCAGTGCTCCCTGAAAATAAAAAACCTAACAAATTTTTTTTTACAGAAAACTCAGAGCTCCCTGTAATGCACCCAGTCTCCTCTGGGCACAACATCTAACTGAGGTCTGGAGGAGGGGCATAGAGGGAGGAGCCAGTGCACACCATACTAGAAAGTTCTTTTAGGTGCCCATATCTCCTGCGGAGCCCGTCTATACCCCATGGTCCTTACGGAGTCCCCAGCATCCTCTAGGACGTAAGAGAAATATATATATATATATATATATATATATATAAGTCTGGGGTATGAGGCACACTGTGTGTAACGTGTATATATGAGGCACACTGTATGTAGCATGTGCATGTATATATATAATATATACAGTATGTCTGGGGTATGAGGCACACTGTATGTAGCATGTGCATGTATATATATTATATATACAGTATGTCTGGGGTATGAGGCACACTGTATGTAGCATGTGCATGTATATATATTATATATACAGTATGTCTGGGGTATGAGGCACACTGTATGTAGCATGTGCATGTATATATATTATATATACAGTATGTCTGGGGTATGAGGCACACTGTATGTAGCATGTGCATGTATATATATTATATATACAGTATGTCTGGGGTATGAGGCACACTGTATGTAGCATGTGCATGTATATATATTATATATACAATATGTCTGGGGTATGAGGCACACTGTATGTAGCATGTGCATGTATATATATTATATATACAGTATGTCTGGGGTATGAGGCACACTGTATGTAGCATGTGCATGTATATATATTATATATACAGTATGTCTGGGGTATGAGGCACACTGTATGTAGCATGCCTGAGGAAACATGTCAGCACACCACACAGACATGACACACATGTTACTCAGTCAGGGCCCCGCCCCTTTCCCTCCTCCCTGGGCGGCGTCGTGATGTCACCGCGTCCGTGACGTCACAAAAGGAACTGCTAGAGCCCCGCTCGGGTCCAGCTGGGAACTCGGAGAGAGGGAGTCAGTGACCCCCGGACCGCACACCCCGCACTCAGCACCTCACAGCCCGGCCTCCGCACCTAGCGCCCCGCAGCCCGACCGGAGCCACAGGCGTCCCGTCCCGGCACACAGGCAGGCCTGAGGGGGGCACCGAGGCCTTGTCCTTCTCCCGTCCCGGCACAGTGCCCGGAGAGGTGCCCAGGCTGGGAGTGCTGCGGGCCCCACTGACAGACTCGGCAGCACCTGGAGGCCCCTGGCAGATCAGAGTGTGGGTCCACCCAGGGAGCCCCCCCAATATTACCCCAAGGAGACCCCAAGAGCTGACACTCACTGGCTGCTGGAGACCAGGGCCGCTGTGCCTGCATTGCAGCAGGGTATCCTGTGTTCCTGGGACCGCTGATCCAGAGAGGCGCCCCCATTATCTGCGCTTTCCCCAGGTCCAGTACCGGATCCCACAGCCCCCCTTCCCCCTCCCCTACCCCCCACCCCCCCCTCACCATGGCCCAGCAGCAGATGACCAGTTCGCAGAAGGCCCTCATGCTGGAACTCAAGTCGCTGCAGGAAGAGCCAGTCGAGGGCTTCCGCATCACGCTGGTGGACGAGAGCGACCTGTACAACTGGGAGGTGGCCATCTTTGGGCCCCCCAATACCCTCTACGAAGGGGGGTACTTCAAGGTGAGTATGGCGGTGCTCGTGTCCCTCTCTGACCCCATTCTTGTTAATGTATACATATTACGGCCCCTCCAAAAAGTTCCGCAGGTTACTGCCCCTCCAAAAAGTTCCGCAGGTTACTGCCCCTCCAAAAAGTTCCGCAGGTTACTGCCTCTCCAAAAAGTTCTGCAGGTTACTTGGCCCCCCAAAAAAGTTCTGCAGGTTACTTGGCCCCCCCAAAAAGTTCCACATGTTACTGCCCCTCATAAAACTTTCGCAGGTCACTATGCTCCCCAGAAAGTTCTGCAGGTTACTGTCCCCAGAAATGTATCGCTATAGCATGGGTAACTATAAGAGGCCTATTCCATGCGACTGCCCCGTAGCGGGTTATGGAGGTTGACCATTAGGCGTACAGGTCCTTGTTATATAGGGGGAACAGGCGTGCGTCTCTCGTGACCTATATACATATATATATATTGAGGGTGTACGGCGTTCAGGTGCCTGCAGCAATCGTGGTGAAATGTTTTTTTTTAAACTCTCAGTCGCTGACTTGCGGTACCCGCTACGCTGACGTCGGGGTGGATGCCGTTGCGACATCACTGGCAAAACTAGTTTCCTATTTAAATCTGCATTCTATATAGAAGAACGTGACCACCCTGCTTATTGTTTATCCCGGTGATAATTAGGATCCTGTTGGGTCGGTGACTTCCCAGCAGCTGCTGCTGTGATGCTGCGGCGAGGCCTTGTGTAATACCTCTCTGCTGAGAGCGTGCATACCGTGCTAGCTGGCCTTAAATGCAGCTCCTTCTGGCTGCCGGAGTGAGCGTGGCTCCTGCATGTGTCCGTAATATCTGCACTGGGGACCTATACGCTCCTGATCTGTGCTTCTATAGGCCCTGCACAGGCTGTAGGGCAGGGGACTTAGCAAACATACACTGATCATATAGGGATTTATGATATAAAAGCAGATACCTCCTGACAAGTCCTGTTTGGGCCTGTGGACACTAAATGAAACAATGGTTCTCGTGCAATGTGGCTAGTGACTTTATATGCATTAATAATCATTTGTGTTTATAAAAAGTTTTACTGCTTTGGCACTAGTATACGTTGACATGGTATGTATGGGATAGGGAAGACGCTGCCACCATTAGAATCGTCATGCGCGAAGGGTCCCGTTTTGATCGCATCCGTTTAATCCGTGAATGTCTTTCGCAAGCGGGTTTTTGCAACCAGCGCGTTGGCTTTTAAATTGCTGTCCGGCTCTCGGCGGAAAATCATCTTGCGTCATCCCCTCTTTCTCCCCTATAGAGCGGCCATATTTATAAGAGAGGATCATTTACGGCTCGAAGGGAATTCCATTCCTGGTGATACAGCGCAGGGAGTCGAGCGTTGCCCGGTTGTGCGCGTATCCGTCGTTATGGTGGCTCGTACGTAGTGTACTGTGCAATGCAATTTGTCATTCTGGAATGCAGGTCGCTCCCATTGGCGAGAATTAAATCCCCAGCGCGCCCCCACCTCCTACCCTATACAGGGTAATCTCTTCCGGTGTAGGGGGTGCATTGTACTCCACATAGCCACAAGGCCGTAGTTTGTGGTATCGGCAAACTAATAATCCAAACAAGTCGGCTGCAGCCCCCAATCAGTAGAAACTAGTGACGTCAGTGAGGAAACACTCTACAGGGGGCAATGAGATTCTTTATACTGTAGTTCTTTATAGTTGAGCTGTAACAGGAAATGGCTAGCGGTGATGTCACTACTGATGGGCGTGCTATAGACTTGTTTAAAGACCGTATAGTCCGCACATGCTTTTTAGGGCTCTTTGTCATCATGGGTTCTTGGAATGTTGGCTGCGTTGTTCTGTGTGTTTCCACGCCGTCTCTTACAAGGGCTGCTATGTTTGCCAATAGCTTGAAGTCATAGCTAACGTTATTTTGTAATTGTTGTTTTTGTTTTGTTTTTTTGTATAGTTTTGTTTTTTTAAACACAATTGCAGCAAGTTCTCACATGTCTGCCTTAAAAATGCAACATGCCACAAAGTAGCAACTGTTGTCTGTATTGCACTAATTCCCAGAGTGCCGTGGGGTTTGGTGGTTCTAGGAACAAATCAAATTATTTATAGTTGGTGTGATTGGCAGCTGCCAGCACTGGATTTGCCAATCAAAATACTGTATATGTGGATAAACAGAAGCTCAGCCCTGTTCACTTCCACGTAACTGACCTTAAGGATGAACCTATAAGCACAATTTACTTAATTTAATCATCCATGCTGAATTTCTCAATAAGATAGCTTTGGCCTGGGGCGCCATGACAAAAATGTTGACTCTAAGGTGACATTATTATTATGGTAATTAGGATTATTACATTTTATTAATAAGGCGCCACAAGTGGTTGGCAGCGTTGTACATACGGCAGACGGAACAATAGAGTACACGGAACTTAACATTACAGTAACAGCAAAACTAGAACGGAGCACAGTTCTCGGTACACAATACAGCGGACATGTAAGGAAGCAAAAGGAGTAATCGGCGTACTAGTAGGGGCGGGCATCCGTTGGAAGAGATGGACGGTAACGAACGAGAGGAAATGCAGGTATAGGAGTCTATTCAATTGAAGGCGGAACTGCCGTCTAGTCGGAAAAACTGCAGTTTCCAACTTTTTTTTGCGGTCGAGTCAGGAGTCGACCTATACTGCTGTTTTTCTGACTTGACGGAAAACATGTGGATTGGCAGATTAGCTGCGGATCCACGTGTTTTGTCCGATTTGCGGCCAAAACCGACAGTTTTTTGGCACATTTTCGACAATGTCAATCCGGAATAAAAAAAAGTCGGAATGGCATTGTCCAAAAACCTGGCAAAACCAGTCGGATTTGCCCGCAAATTCAATACTACACTGTCGGATCCGACGTGCATTGAATAGACCCCATAGAGGGTCACTAAGTAGGCGAGAGCTGTAATTGAAGTGTGAGAGAAGAGGGCTGTGAGAACAGAATGGAAGAGGGCCCTGCTCCAAGGAGCTTACAATCTAGGGGGAGGGTGGAGATGAACAGGTGACATGAAGCACGAGCTAGTGTGGAAGGTGACCTGATGGCAGGAAGTAAGCGAGGCACAGATGGCCAAGGCATGAGGCAGGGGTTTGGGAGAGCGGCCTCGAGACTAGGTCATGTGGAAGGGTACGATTTGCACATGGGATGTAGTGACCAGGGTAGAGGAGAGGCGACTGTCATTGGCCGACCGGAGTGGGCGGGAGTATGTAGGAAGAGGAGATTGGAGGTGGATGGTGCAGTGGAACTAGAGAGGACCTTGTACGTGAGGGTGAGGAGTTTGAAGAGGATTCTGTGGGGATTTTGTGGAAGAGGAGTGACAGATGTGGAGCGGCGGGAGAGGAAGATAAGCCTAGCTGTGGAGTTGAGAACAGATTGGAGGGGAGCGAGGTGGGAGAGTGGGAGGCCAGTGAGGAGAACGTTGCAGTAGTTGAGTCATGAGATGACCAGTGAGTGGATAATAAGTTCAGTCGCACTCTGGGAGGAGAATGGCCTGATGTGAGTGATGTTGCGTAGCTGGAACTGGCGGGATTGAGCCAGAGGTTGGACGTGGGGGAGAAGAAGAGGGAGGAGTCAAGAGTGACGCCCAAAGCAGCGGAGTTGTGGAACGCGGAAGATGATGGTGTTGTCGACTGTGATATGATTTGTTATGTATTAATGGTGCTGGGCGCAGAGTCTTGCCCAATATTTAAATGTTTTTTTGATATGCTGTGGTCTCGGACTACCGCGGTGGTGCTTGGTAACCACCCCTCCCGGTGCAGGGAGGGCAGGTGGGAAGGGGTTGCTGCTGCCGGGAGCCCAGACCTAGGGCTGGGGGTGCCGCCCGCCGAGGTCCGGGAGGTTTGCACTTGCATGCAGGGTAACAGCGGACGCTTTTGTATGTAGCAAACACATAATACTGGACAGTTTTATTTTTACATGGATATTTATAATGAAGTATAGAAGCGTACTTTCCAGCTATAACTCTCTGCACGTGTTACATCTGCTTGGCTTTGCCGGAATACATACTATATCCCAGTTGTCGGGATGCTGGGCGTCACATGACTAGCCGCGGCATTCCTGACATTGAAGATCCCGGTAAGTATTCTTCCCCCGTCCTTACCCTAGCCCACCACTGCCCCCCGGGCCAGAACTCCCATCCTGATACTCACCTTTGTTCCGTCGGTGTGCCAATGCCAGTACTTTGCCCAGGTTTAGCCGCTTTACGTGGCTAAACCCAGCGCACTTGGGTGCGGCATGCGTGCCAAGTAACTCGCCACTGACAATTGAATATCACTGCATAGATGGGAGAATGGGCATGAGCAAACAATTGAATTCCCCCCGTAGTGGCTTAGTCCAGGATACACTCTTACTTCTGGTATCTTCTTATTGTCACTACGTTATTGTTTTTGGCCGTTTCTGGCCTACTTACCCAACATGTAGGTGTAGATGTCCAGCATTCCACACTCTTCCTGAAATACTCTGTGCTGGTCTGAGCTTTCCGCTTCAAATAGCTATAGGTTGTTCCAGCTTTGCCCGCTTCAAAATTGGAGACGTAAATGAAAAGCGGGTGAGTAATGAGAACGGATTCTCTGACCCTTTGGCTACATGGATGTTTTCTCTTCTCTGGTAATCGTGGAAACGCCTATGCCTAAAATCCTGGTAGTCTTATACAAGAGGTAATAACATTTGGGGATCAGATAGGAGAGAGGGCTGCGCTGTAGTGGCACATCAGCCGCACTTTTGGGTATCCCCGAATATGCGTATTTTAATATACACTCCCTGTGGGGCTGCCAACTGAAATGCACGACTTGGGGGCAAAAACCTTGCCTTTTCTGGGCGACGAAGGGTTTCTGCATCGCCCCTAATTAATTTGACCCCATGTGACTTTTTATGATCTAAACAATCTGATTTGATATTTGTTTGTGGTGGACCCTTTTTCCCCCATACAGAGCGGATTTCCTGTGTGTAATCCTTCTGATAGTGTTTTATAAGAAACTGTTAATAAGTAAGTGACAGTTGAGAACAATCGCTCGTCCTCACCGCACAGCAAATGCGAGGAGGATGGCCATTCTGGGAACTTTCACCTATTTGTTTAAATGTTATTGTTGGTGACGTGTGTTGGCTCGTGTATTTTTGTTTCCTTTTAATGACAAAGTCCATCTTTGGGACTCGTATGCAAAATCTGTTTGATAACACTGTGATCTCAGTGTAGCAGCAATAGCCCCCCCACCTGTTACTCACCAGTGCCCCTAGTGGTTTAGGTCTTACCACATGCTCTGTCACTTACCACTAGCACTACATATAGGGGGTAATTCAGAGTTGATCGCAGCAGCAAATTTGTTAGCAGTTGGGCAAAACCATGTGCACTGTAGTGGGGGGGCAGATATAACATGTGCAGAGAGAGTTAGATTTGGGTGGGGTGTGTTCAAACTGAAATCTAAATTGCAGTGTAAAAATAAAGCAGCCAGTATTTACCCTGCACAGAAACAGTATAGCCCACCCAAATCTAACGCTCTCTGCACGTTATATCTACCCCACCTGCAGTGCCCATGGTTTTGCCCAACTGCTAACAAATTTGCTGCTGCGATCAGGTCTGAATTACCCCCATAGTTAGAGGAGGGAAGACTAAATAATTTGTAAGTGTTGTACGTTCAGAATCCAAACAAGGCTTTGTAGTCCACTTCTGACTGTTGGTGTATAGTATTGTGTACATCTGCTTGTACCAGAGCACAAAGGTGTAAAGTGACGATAATAGAGCGGTCTCTGGCCATTTAAAGATATAGTCTGTTTTATGAAAAATAAAATGATGACGTGACTATAGACCTAGACTTTCTGTTTGTTTCATTTGTGTTTATGGTTGTTACCTTTTTACACGTCATTTCCTACCTTGCCGGAGTCCCATTCCATGGAATTTAGAGAGGGGACAGATCGAGGAAGCGATGTAGACCTTTACATAGAACGCGTCCCTGACAGTAAAGGTACCGTCTGCTTATAGAGCGCTGCCCTATTAATGCCCGGCTGTACGTCGTGGGTGTCATGGTACAAGCAAGCTGCGTGTAATGGCATGAACAGAAGCTGGCGATGTCCCTGCCCGCTGCGGGTGACACTTGATACGTAAGGTCATGGGCGTTAGTGACGTGATCTACGCCTCGGGTGTTCTGAAGGGGGCACCCTACCCCACGCTCTGCAGAGTCACTGACCATTAGCCGCAATGTGTTTGATTTTCCCCTTAGTGTGTTGTACAGAGTAAATTGCGGTAACATAGGTGAGGGATACTTTAGAACAAGGGTGGGCAATAAGTGGCCCTCCAGCTATTGTGGGACTATACATCCCAGCAAGCCCTGCCGCACTTTTGCAATCAGTGCATGCTGAAACGGTGGTAAGGCATGCTGGGATGTGCAGTTCATCAGCAACTGGAGGGCCGTGTATTGTCCACTGTGGTTTTATAGCCAGGCGTTTAGCCTTCTTCAGGCTCCATGAGTACAAGCTGTCCACTGTCCCAGTAATGATCTGGCCACATTAAGGGGGTCTCGGGTCACCTGTGTATGATGCATGCTGCCATATATGGAAAGCTGCATAGCATTCTGAGTCCTGGGAGAGGTTATGTAATTGCAGTATAAGTATATAATGCGCCAAGTCAATGTATAACGCTCTGCGAGTATCTGCCCGCTTCTGGGGTGACCGCCGTCCTCACATATGTTGACCCTGCTCAAAAACATGCAGTTCCTGGGTCCTTACACGTGATATGTAGGGAAGGGGGGTGATGTTGGCTACTGTTTTGACACACGTGTTCTAGCGCTGCGATTCTGCTGTGATAGCCACCTGGCTCGCTTTTGGCTAGAATTTTCACCAAATGCGTAACGTATAGCCACTCCCCCAGCGCGGCGCTGTGGCTAATTGCTGGGGGTCTCTGGGCGGTGACTCTTCCGTGCCTGTATCTCGCTTACCTATTGGGATTTTCCGGTGTTCTTGTTCCTTCCCATGTGATAGGATGAGTTGTTGGCGAGATGTGTAGATGGGATCGTATTGCGATTTTATAATGTCTGCCGCTGTGGCTGGGTGTTTCCATGACACAATCGGCGCGGCGGCGGGGTTGTAGCTGAGATCGGTTTTCAATTTAAAATCTTATTCGAACCTATTTCAAAGCGTTCCAATGTGTAAGTGTCATGGAGTATTTGTGTATGGCAGAGGCTGTATCTAAAGCTTACATCTGTTCAAACAAGAGGCTTCTATTAATTATTATGGCCACGCACAATTCTTTTGTATAGATCACTGAAATAATGAGCTTTTAGTGGCACTCCCTGGCCTCCTATGGAGTACTGGCCTCTACAGGTGACGAGACATTCCTCCTATTACCTTCCCCATCTCCCGCACTCTGCAGCTGCTGGCTGTAAGCAGGTTCATCCTCCCTTCTGGCAGCTCAGTAGTGTTCTATGGAGAGATGGGCTTATGGGGTGTGTTATACAGCTGTGCTGCCCATCCTCCACTAAATGCTTCGCAAGCTCCTCCCATAGCGCTTTCTGTGGCCACGCAATAAATGCTCTTAGGGGCACATAGGTAAAGATGACCTGTATCAGTCTAGTGCGGTACAAGGTGCAGCGTCTTAGTCCCACGGCAGATGCATGCATACCATGGCTTAGATCTGTGTACGTGTGCCAGCGACCTGCCTCGCGTCCGTCCTCTTTACCCGTCTGTGTGTGCGGCGTTTCATGCAGTGAGTAGTGTCTGCCTCCACACAGGCTTGTGCGCACAAGGTAATGGCGTCTGCCCCCGGAAGGTTAATATAAATGGTAACTCGTCCTTGTATAAAAGAGGAGGTATGCGGTGTCGGCGTAACCTGCTGTTAGCTTCAATGTCGGCAAACGTGCGTATTCTGTCTGCAGTGCATGCTCTTCGGTGTAATCGGCATGCACCGGACTGCGGCTTGGGAGACCACCGGTCACAATACCGACGGCGGGATCCCGGCTGTTGGAAGGCCGGCGGGGGGGGTCGAGCACAACGAAGCCCCTTGCAGGCGTGGACACCCACGAGTAGGAATAGTCCCTGTTGGTCGCCATGTGAATCGGCGTGATTTTCAGCCGCTGGGCTCCCGTCGTTGGTATTGGGACTGGCGGTCTTGTAAACTTATCCTGACTGGACACATTTGTCAAGTTGTTGTACTGTAGGGTTTGCTTTTCACTTATATACAGGGGTATATGTATGAAGCAGTGAAGTTGCCCATGGCAACCAATCAGCTTTGAAATAACATTTTATCAAATACATTAAAATGGCATGTACAGGTGAAACTCAGAAAATTAGAATATCGTGCAAAAGTTCATTTATTTCAGTAATTCAACTTAAAAGGTGAAACTAATATATTTTCTCTGACGTCCTAGTGGATGCTGGGAACTCCGTAAGGACCATGGGGAATAGCGGCTCCGCAGGAGACTGGGCACAAAAGTAAAAGCTTTAGGACTACCTGGTGTGCACTGGCTCCTCCCCCCATGACCCTCCTCCAAGCCTCAGTTAGATTTTTGTGCCCGGCCGAGAAGGGTGCACACTAGGGGCTCTCCTGAGCTTCTTAGTGAAAGTTTAGTTTTAGGTTTTTTATTTTCAGTGAGACCTGCTGGCAACAGGCTCACTGCATCGAGGGACTAAGGGGAGAAGAAGCGAACTCACCTGCGTGCAGAGTGGATTGGGCTTCTTAGGCTACTGGACACCATTAGCTCCAGAGGGACCGAACACAGGCCCAGCCTCGGAGCTCGGTCCCAGAGCCGCGCCGCCGGCCCCCTTACAGAGCCAGAAGCAAGAATTTCCAGGGCTTGTGGTCAAGTGAGATATTTCAAGCCTTTGTTATAATTTTGATGATTGTTGTTTACAGTTTAAGAAAACCCCAAATCCAAAATCTCAGAAAATTTGAATATTACATAAAATCAATAAAAAAAGGATTTTAAATACAGAAATGTTTACCCATCTGAGAAGTATAATCATGCCTATGTACTCAGTACTTGGTTTGGGCCCCTTTAGCATGAATTACTACCTCAATGCGGCGTGGCATGGATCCTATCAGCCGGTGGCACTGCTGAGGTGTTATGGAAGACCCGGATGCTTCAATGGCGGCCTTCAGCTCTTCTACATTGTTTTTAATGATTTTATGTAATCTTGTAATTTTCTGAGATTTTTGGATTTGGGGTTTTCTTAAACTGTAAACAACAATCATCAAAATTATAACAAAGGCTTGAAATATCTCACTTTGCATGTAATGAGTCTATAGAATATATTAGTTTCACCTTTTTAAGTTGAATTACTGAAATAAGTGAACTTTTGTACGATATTCTAATTTTTGCGTTTCACCAGACGTAGCTGCTCTGGGTCACCTCTCCACTCTTTCACGGCTTTATTCTCCTGCCCCATGGACCAAAATATATATATATATATATATATATATATATATATATATATATATATATATATTTTTTTTTTTTGAACTAACAGTCGCCCCCTTGTGATCGAGCTTCCCCTTGCAGCTCAGAGCATGGACACCATTTGCTATCTGCAGATTATAGATAACAGCGCAACGTTAACCATTAGTCATTTTGTGGTGGTGGATTAAATAATAATAAATAATGGGCCAAAATGCAATCAGTGTGTGACCTGCTTATAGTATGAAGACTGGGCTGACCTCAGGGTCTTTTCTCTGCCATAAATATTCTATTTCTATGCGAGTGTGTGTAGAACTGTTCCGTCCACGTATAGAACACAGATGTCGGAGCAGATAAGATGGCCAGATGTCACAGCCGCTGCGCTATGAGAGGCGTTTATAGCACTACAGCTTACAAGATGCCTGGGGTCCTAAGGCGTATATTTACTAAAGTGCAAGTTCACAGAACTGGAGATGTTGCCATAGCAACCAACCAGATTCTAGCGATTTCTCTTCCAGAAGGTGCTAGATAAACAGGTAGAATCTAGTTGCTGCGGGCAACATACATCTCCACTTCCAGAAACCCACACTGTAGTAAATATTCCCCTATGTCTCTGTGTGGGAGATTAATCACAGCTGGAAGAGAGAGAAAGTACCAACCAATGGGCTTCTGCCGTGTTACAGGCTGTGGGGTCTATGTACGAAGCCTTGGCGAGAGAGAGAGTGGAGAGAGATAAAGTACCAGCCACCTAGCTCTTAATTGCCATGTTCAGGCTGTGATTGAAAAATGACAGGAACCAATCAGGCTGGTACTTTATCTCTCTCCAAGTCTTATACTGGGTACCCACTGACCGATATATCGGCCGTTCAGTTGAATGGCCGATGTATTGTGGGCACGTCGGCGGGCAGGTGTATTGTGGGCATGTCGGCAGGATCAGCCAGTTCCATCTGCAGTATTTCCTCTCTAAGCTTTCCACCCGAGAGTTAAATGTGCACGAGCAGCGCCAGTGGCCTCCTGGGTAATATGCAGGGGGGCTGCAGTGCGGCTCCAACCTCTCTCCTCTCCGTGTCTGTGAGGCATCTACTTCTGCGCCTGCCTGGCACGGGTCTGGCCTCCAGTAGCCATGTGCTGGCACGTCTGCATCAGTAATTGGCCTGGCCGGGAGCCCAGCACTGGAGCAGCCTGTTGCTGCACCAACTCCTATCCTGCCTGCCCTGGGCCCAGCATTAACCTGTTCACCACCAGCGATGTCCTAACACTTCTGCCACTTACCCTATGGAGCACCCCCGCTCTGGGCTCCCTACGGTACACCACTTGTATCGCCTCTCCCCCGTTTTGTGTCCGGTAGCTCAATAATGCTCTGTCACCACCTGGATAAGTGGCAGAAAATATCTGTACGAGTTCTGATCTGTGCTGCAGAACTCCATAACTACTAATGTACTTGGTGCTGGACTGTGGGGAGGGCGCAGTGATAGAACGCTCTCCTTGTGTCAGTCCCTGCGGCAGACTCTCATCTCTGTCCTATGACATTGACGCTGAAGTTGAAGATGTATTAATAGTAATATCTCCTTAGCCGGCAAATTGTACAGAATGGTTAAACCTGCCCCTTTCTATAGTCACTAGCTCAGTACTGGTCCTCCCATTGGTTAGCCTTAAGTCCACGCTATCGGCAGGAATGGCTCAGTGTTGGCTGGCTTGTGTGATGTGCGCAATGACTCCTAGTATTTATTGGCAGGTTTCCATAGCACAGCGGTCTCATTGGCCCTTACCTTTTATTTACATCATATTTTTTTTGTTTGTTTGTTTTTGTTTTCTTTTTTTTTGGCTATTACAAATTGAGCGGTTTTTAGGTTACTCATAAAAGACTAAGGGGGAGATTTATCAAAGCTTGGAAAACGATTAAGTACCAGCCAATCGGCTCCTGTTATTTTTTAAACGCAGCCAGTAACATGGCAGTTGGGAGCGGATTGGTTGGTACTTTATGTAAAACACTGGAGAGAGAGAGAGAGACTCCAAAGTGCCTACTAAAAAATGACAGCAGCTGATTGGTTGGCACTTATTCTCTCTCTGCTACCTTTGATCCATATGCCCCTAACGGGATGCAGTTAAAATGCCGACAGGCGGAATCACGGCTCACCGTGGCGATTCCCACGACACCCATAGAGTGGGAATAGACTATGGCGAGCGCCGCTAGACTGCAAGGGGACTCTTAGCGCTCGCCTCGCTGACGGAATTCTGGTGGGTGGGACGCCGCTATTGGGATATTGACAGCCGGCATCCCATCCGTCGGTATAATGTATGTAACACGCCCCTAACAATGCCTTTAGCATTGAGGCTGTAAGAGACACATGTATGACCTGTTAAAGTGAATAATTGTCCTATGTCATTTTTGTATTGGGGGGTTTAAAATAACAAAGCCCCCTGTAGTATTTCTTGTTGCGTTACCGGCGCTTGCGCATGTTTGGCTACTTCATGATCTGATGTCACTGACCGTGTCTCTGTTCTCTAATTGCAGGCTCACATAAAGTTCCCCATGGATTACCCCTACTCTCCTCCGACTTTCCGGTTCCTCACCAAGATGTGGCACCCCAATATTTATGAGGTAAGGTCACCCTTGTTCTCAGGATCTTGCTGCACAAAGCTGGTGCTTCCCAGGCATGTATTCTGTAAGCTGCATGGTGTAATGAGGCGTTCCAGCCGTTCGGGGCTCCTGTGGCGGTGCTTGGTGGCGGTAGATAACTCGTGGGTTACTAGGAACCGCACAGTCCTCTGTGAATGAATAGCTGTCCTGCACAGATGGTCTCTGTCCACCAGAGGGCAGCCTTTATGTGCAGGAGCAGAGAAGCCCGGAAGGGACAGCTCTGTAGATGAGTAATTTACTACCTGGTGGAGGAAAGATACAATGAATTGATAACTGGTATATAGCACTGTGCATTATAGTGTCAGAGGTAATCACTCCCCCTGCTTTCTGCAAACATAGTGTAAATGTTTAGTTCCCCTTCAATGCTGTGCTGCAGCTCATTGCACCCACCCAAGCTTGGAGCCCTGGTGGTTGCTATGTGCAGATCTTCTCAGAACCCTACAGGGCATTAACTTTCTCTAGATACTGATGGAGGGGGGAGATTGAGGACCAATCACACCTCCCTCACGTTCTCAGCTTTTTTATTTTGAGGGGGGGGGGGGGTATGGTGATTCCTTAGTGTCTTGGGTGTGACTGTGCTTCTGAGAACAAGTCTGAATCTTTGGGCACTTTTCCTTCTTTCTAGAATGGGGATGTTTGTATCTCAATCCTTCACCCACCTGTAGATGACCCACAGAGCGGCGAGTTACCTTCAGAGAGGTGGAACCCAACACAGAATGTCAGGTAAGAGGTCCTAGCCGGCTGTAATGAGCTTTCTTGTGCTATATGGCATGTAGCCGTCAGTGCTCTGAGCAAGTGGCTGGCTACTTTTCTTTGTCCTGTACATTATAGATGGGTTAAACACTTATAGGACTTCTATAGAGTGTCTAATTACACTCACACCCATATTCTTCGCTCTGTTAATTTTCGCTGCCTCTCCTGCCTACTGATTACTTCCTCCCACCTCCAAGATTTCTCGTGTGCTGCCTTCTTTCTCTGGAATTCTCTACCTCTCACCCTCCATCTCTCTACAAAACTTCAAACGGGCTCTCAAGACCCACTTCTTCACCAAACCCAGCCAATGGGCAGCAAACGAAGGAGTAATAATTCCTAACCAATGTGGCGTAACAAAAAGATTAAGGAACGAATGGGCAAAAAGAGGAGAGAAATAAGAGCTGCTAAAGTAGAAACTGAAAAGCAAATAGCAAGGGATAGCAAATCAAACCCCAAACAGTTTTTTTTTAAATAAATCAACAGAAAAAGATTAAACAAGAAGAGTATAGGCCCTTTAAAGGACAAGCTGGGCGTCTTAATCAAAAACGATAATGACATAGCGGAAAAATTAAATGAGTTCTTCTCATCTGTATTCACGAGAGGACCAGATGCGGAAATTAACACAACCTCAGCAGCGATAATGTCCCACTGCTAAGCGCTTATTTAAGCGAGGAAGTAGTCTGTGAACGATTAAAAAAAAATTAATATTAATAAGTAACCTGATCCTGATGGAATTCACCCAAGGGTTCTCAGGGAGCTACACTCCGTACTAGCAAGACGCTATTTTTTATCTTCAATGACTCCCTTACATCAGGCATGGTTCCCAAAGATTGGCGTATAGCGGAAGTTGTGCCAATATTCAAAAAGGGAAGTAAATCTGATCCGGGTAATTATAGACCAGTAAGTCTTACATCTATAGTGGGGAAAGTACTGGAAGGTATTTTAAGGGACAGTATACAGAAGTTCTTTGAAGCCACGAACCAACATGTATTTGTAACGGATAGACCATGTCAAACAAACTTATTAGGCTTCTATGAAACGGCTAGCGCGAACCTAGATCAGGGTAAGGAGGTGGATGTAATCTTTTTAGACTTTGCTAAAGCTTTCGACACAGTACCGCACATCAGACCTGTATATAAGTTACAAGAACTGGGGCTAGGGAGCACAATATGCACTTGGGTAGATAATAGGGAGCAGCGAGTTGTGGTAAATAGAACATTTTCAAATTGGATTAAAGTACTAAGTGGTGTGCCACAAGGGTCTGTACTTGGACCACTATTCAACATTTTTCATTAACGATATAGCAGTAGGTCTAGAGAACATGGTGTAAATTTTTGCGGACGATACCAAACTGTGTAAGGTTATAAGTTTGGAACGACTTAGTTAAACTGGAAGCATGGGCAGAAAAATGGAGAATAAGGTTCAATACAGACAAGTGTAAGGTAATGCACTTTGGTAGAACAAAAATACTACCTACATACTTTAGGGGTACAACTAGGGGATTCTGTACTGGAAAAAGACTTGGGTGTTCACATAGATAACAAACTTGGCAACAGTACCCAAAGTAGGAATGCAGCAAAGAAGGCAAATAAGGTATTAGCATGCATAAAGTGGGAAATTGATGCAAGGGATGAGAGTATTATACTCCCATTATATAAATCACTCGTGAGGCCACATCTCGAGTACTGTGCACAATTATGGGCACCATACTACAAAAGGATATCCTGGAACTAGAAAAGGTTCAGAGGTGGGCGACCAAACAGATGCTGGAATACGAGAAAAGGCTTGCTAGGCATGTTTACACTGGAAAAGAGGAGACTAAGAGGGGACATAATTAACATTTACAAATATATAAGGGAACAATACACAGAGCTTGCGGGAGATCTGTTTTGGTAAGATCAACGCAGAGGACACGTGGACACTCGCTTAGGTTAGAGGAGAGGAGATTTCGCACAATGAGACGAAAAGGTTTCTTCACAGTAAGGACAATACGAGTTTGGAATTCCCTGCCTGAGAGAGTGGTAATGACACTGGGCTAGATAAATTCTTAATGGATAAGGATATACAGGGTTATGGTGGGTAGATTGCGCACTATATTTAAAATAAATAAATAAATAACTGCCATCTTTTTCATTTACAGAGTACATCAATGAAGGCAAAAAAAAAACGGGACAATGGTGACTTATAGTTGAAGACAATATAGGACAAGTATAGGGCAAATAAAAACGGACAGAAGTATCAGAATAGAAGACTGTAGAAGACTGTAATTGGGCGCTGCGGGTCCCTTGTGGCGCCATGTAGAAAAAGGATGATGATGATGGTTGTTGGTGGTTGTTCTTCACCTGCCTTATGTGTATATAGAGGGTGGTCTGTGCTTGACCTGCTCACTAGCCTTCAGTCAGTAATGGAACGTTGCTTGGACCTGATTAGTATAAATGTTTCTGTACCAGAGACGTTTCTATTTCATGTGATCATTTCTCTGACGTCCTAAGTGGATGCTGGGGACTCCGTCAGGACCATGGGGAATAGCGGCTCCGCAGGAGACAGGGCACAAAATTAAAAGTTTGACCACTAGGTGGTGTGCACTGGCTCCTCCCCCTATGACCCTCCTCCAAGCCTCCGTTAGATTTTTGTGCCCGGCCGAGAAGGGTGCAATCTAGGTGGCTCTCCTAAAGAGCTGCTTAGAATAAAAGTTTGTTAGGTTTTTTATTTTCAGTGAGTCCTGCTGGCAACAGGCTCACTGCAACGCGGGACTAAGGGGAGAAGAAGCGAACTCACCTGCGTGCAGGATGGATTGGGCTTCTTAGGCTACTGGACACTAGCTCCAGAGGGACGATCACAGGTACAGCCTGGATGGGTCACCGGAGCCGCGCCGCCGGCCCCCTTACAGATGCTGAAGAGAGAAGAGGTCCAGAAATCGGCGGCTGAAGACTTCCCAGTCTTCTTAAGGTAGCGCACAGCACTGCAGCTGTGCGCCATTGCTCTCAGCACACTTCACACCGCGGTCACTGAGGGTGCAGGGCGCTGGGGGGGGCGCCCTGGGCAGCAATGTAATTACCTTTACTGGCTAAAAATACATCACATATAGCCCCTGGGCTATATGGATGTATTTAACCCCTGCCAGGATTACAGAAAAAACCGGGAGAAGAGCCCGCCGTGAAGGGGGCGGGGCCTATCTCCTCAGCACACAGCGCCATTTTTCCCACACAGATCCGCTGGTGGGAAGGCTCCCAGGCTCTCCCCTGCACTGCACTACAGAAACAGGGTTAAAACAGAGAGGGGGGGCATATTTTGGCGATATTAATATATATTAAGCTGCTATAAGGGAAAACACTTACTATAAGGTTGTCCCTGTATAATTATAGCGCCTTGGTGTGTGCTGGCAAACTCTCCCTCTGTCTCCCCAAAGGGCTAGTGGGGTCCTGTCCTCTATCAGAGCATTCCCTGTGTGTGTGCTGTGTGTCGACAGGTATGAGGACGATGTTAGTGGAGGCGGAGCAATTGCCTGTAATGGGATGTCACCCCCTAGGGAGTCGACACCGGAATGGATGGCTTTATTTATGGAATTACGTGATAGTGTCAACACGCTACAAGGTCGGTTGACGATATGAGACGGCCGGCAAACCAATTAGTACCTGTCCAGGCGTCTCAAACACCGTCAGGGGCTTTAAAACGCCCATTACCTCAGTCGGTCGACATAGACACAGACACGGACACTGACTCCAGTGTCGACGGTGAAGAAACAAACTTATTTTCCAGTAGGGCCACACGTTACATAATCACGGCAATGAAGGAGGCGTTACATATTTCTGATACTACAAGTACCACAAAAATAAAAAAAAAGGGTATTATGTGGGGTGTGAAAAAACTACCCGTAGTTTTTCCTGAATCAGATAAATTGATTGAAGTGTGTGATGAAGCGTGGGTTAACCCCGATAAAAAACTGCTAATATCTAAGAAATTATTGGCATTATACCCTGTCCCGCCAGAAGTTAGGGCGCGTTGGGAAACACCCCCTAGGGTGGATAAGGCACTCACACGCTTATCAAAACAAGTGGCGTTACCGTCTCCTGATACGGCTGCCCTCAAGGAACCAGCTGATAGGAAGCTGGAAAATGTCCTAAAAAGTATATACACTCATACTGGTGTTATACTGCGACCAGCGATTGCCTCAGCCTGGATGTGCAGCGCTGGGGTGGCTTGGTCGGATTCCCTGACTGAAAATATTGATACCCTTGACAGGGACAGTATTTTATTGACTATAGAGCGTTTAAAAGATGCGTTTCTATATATGCGTGATGCACAAAGGGATATTTGCACCCTGGCATCAAGAGTAAGTGCGATGTCCATTTCTGCCAGAAGATGTTTATGGACACGACAGTGGTCAGGTGATGCGGATTCCAAACGGCACATGGAAGTATTGCCGTATAAAGGGGAGGAGTTATTTGGGGTCGGTCTTTCGGACCTGGTGGCCACAGCAACAGCTGGAAAATCCACCTTTTTTACCCCAACTCACCTCTCAGCAGAAAAAGACACCATCTTTTCAGCCTCAGTCCTTTCGTCCCCATAAGGGCAAGCGGGCAAAAGGCCAGTCATATCTGCCCCGGGGTAGAGGAAAGGGAAAAAGACTGCAGCAGACAGCCTCTTCCCAGGGCTCACTCGCAAGTAGACCCCTGGATCCTACAGGTGGTATCCCAGGGGTACAGATTGGAATTCGAGACGTCTCCCCCTCGCAGGTTCCTGAAGTCTGCTTTACCAACGTCTCCCTCCGACAGGGAGGCGTATTGGAAGAAATTCACAAGCTGTATTCCCAGCAGGTGATAATCAAAGTACCCCTCCTACAACAGGGAAAGGGGTATTATTCCACACTATTTGTGGTACCGAAGCCAGACGGCTCGGTGAGACCTATTCTAAATCTGAAATCTTTGAACACTTACATACAAAGGTTCAAATTCAAGATGGAGTCACTCAGAGCAGTGATAGCGAACCTGGAAGAAGGGGACTATATGGTGTTCCTGGACATCAAGGATGCTTCCCTTCATGTCCCAATTTGCCCTTCTCACCAAGGGTACCTCAGGTTCGTAGTACAGGACTGTCATTATCAGTTTCAGACGCTGCCGTTTGGATTGTCCACGGCACCCCGGGTCTTTACCAAGGTAATGGCCAAAATGATGATTCTTCTTCAAAGAAAAGGCGTCTTAATTATCCCTTACTTGGACGATCTCCTGATAAGGGCAAAGTCCAGGGAACAGTTGGAGGTCGGAGTAGCACTATCTCGGGTACTGCTACAACAGCACGGCTGGATTCTAAATATTCCAAAATCGCAGCTGATCCCAACGACACGTCTGCTGTTCCTAGGGATGTTTCTGGACACAGTCCAGAAAAAGGTGTTTCTCCCGGAGGAGAAAGCCAGGGAGTTATCCGAGCTAAAACCAGGAAAAGTGTCAGTGCATCATTGCACAAGGGTCCTGGGAAAAATGGTGGCTTCATACGAAGCGATTCCATTCGGCAGATTTCACGCAAGAACTTTTCAGTGGGATCTGCTGGACAAATAGTCCGGATCGCATCTTCAGATGCATCAGCGGATAACCCTGTCTCCGAGGACAAGGGTGTCTCTTCTGTGGTGGCTGCAGAGTGCTCATCTACTAGAGGGCCGCAGATTCGGCATTCAGGATTGGATCCTGGTGACCACGGATGCCAGCCTGAGAGGCTGGGGAGCAGTCACACAGGGAAGAAAATTCCAGGGAAAGTGGTCAAGTCTAGAGACTTCTCTCCACATACATATACTGGAGCTAAGGGCAATTTACAATGCTCTATGCCTAGCAAGACCTCTGCTTCAAGGTCAGCCGGTGCTGATCCAGTCGGACAACATCACGGCAGTCGCCCACGTAAACAGACAGGGCGGCACAAGAAGCAGGAGGGCAATGGCAGAAGCTGCAAAGATTCTCCGCTGGGCGGAGAATCATGTGATAGCACTGTCAGCAGTGTTCATTCCGGGAGTGGACAACTGGGAAGCAGACTTCCTCAGCAGGCACGATCTTCACCCGGGAGAGTGGGGACTTCACCCAGAAGTCTTCCACATGATTGTGAACTGTTGGGAAAGACCAAAGGTGGACATGATGGCGTCCCGCCTCAACAAAAAACTGGACAGGTATTGCGCCAGGTCAAGGGACCCTCAGGCAATAGCTGTGGATGCTCTGGTAACACCGTGGGTGTACCAGTCAGTGTATGTGTTCCCTCCTCTTCTTCTCATACCCAAGGTACTGAGAATTATAAGACGGAGAGGAGTAAGAACTATACTCGTGGCTCCGGATTGGCCAAGAAGGACTTGGTACCCGGAACTTCAAGAGATGCTCACAGAGGACCCATGGCCTCTGCCGCTAAGAAGGGACTTGCTTCAGCAAGGACCCTGTCTGTTCCAAGAATTACCGCGGCTGCGTTTGACGGCATGGCGGTTGAACGCCGGATCCTAAGGGAAAAAGGCATTCCGGAAGAGGTCATACCTACCCTGGTCAATGCCAGGAAGGAGGTGACCGCACAACATTATCACCGCATTTGGCGAAAATATGTGGCGTGGTGTGAGGCCAGGAAGGCCCCCACGGAGGAATTTCAACTGGGTCGATTCCTGCATTTCCTGCAAACAGGAGTGTCTATGGGCCTCAAATTGGGGTCCATTAAGGTTCAAATTTCGGCCCTGTCGATTTTCTTCCAGAAAGAATTGGCTTCAGTTCCTGAAGTCCAGACATTTGTCAAGGGAGTACTGCATATACAACCCCCTTTTGTGCCTCCAGTGGCACCGTGGGATCTCAACGTAGTTCTGGGATTCCTCAAATCACATTGGTTTGAACCGCTCAAATCTGTGGATTGGAAATATCTCACATGGAAAGTGACCATGCTGTTGGCCCTGGCCTCGGCCAGGCGAGTGTCAGAATTGGCGGCTTTGTCTCACAAAAGCCCATATCTGATTTTCCATTCGGACAGGGCAGAACTGCGGACGCGTCCCCAGTTTCTCCCTAAGGTGGTGTCAGCGTTTTCACCTGAACCAACCTATTGTGGTGCCTGCGGCTACTAGGGACTTGGAGGACTCCAAGTTGCTAGACGTTGTCAGGGCCCTGAAAATATGTTTCCAGGACGGCTGGAGTCAGAAAATCTGACTCGCTGTTTATCCTGTATGCACCCAACAAGCTGGGTGCGCCTGCTTCTAAGCAGACGATTGCGCGTGGGATTTGTAGTACAATTCAGCTTGCACATTCTGTGGCAGGCCTGCCACAGCCAAAATCTGTAAAGGCCCATTCCACAA
This sequence comes from Pseudophryne corroboree, assembly GCF_028390025.1. Taxonomy (NCBI): domain Eukaryota; kingdom Metazoa; phylum Chordata; class Amphibia; order Anura; family Myobatrachidae; genus Pseudophryne; species Pseudophryne corroboree. The sequence continues at coordinate 24,800,014 of NC_086444.1, read as the reverse complement.
GGAAGGTGGGCTCATCTTGGGCGGCTGCCCGAGGGGTCTCGGCTTTACAACTTTGCCGAGCTGCTACTTGGTCAGGGGCAAACACGTTTGCAAAATTCTACAAATTTGATACCCTGGCTGAGGAGGACTTGGAGTTCTCTCATTCGGTGCTGCAGAGTCATCCGCACTCTCCCGCCCGTTTGGGAGCTTTGGTATAATCCCCATGGTCCTGACGGAGTCCCCAGCATCCACTTAGGACGTCAGAGAAAATAAGAATTTACTTACCGATAATTCTATTTCTCGTAGTCCGTAGTGGATGCTGGGCGCCCATCCCAAGTGCGGTTTGTCTGCAATACTTGTACATAGTTATTGTTACAAAAATCGGGTTATTGTTGTGAGCCATCTTTTCAGAGGCTCCTCTGTTATCATGCTGTTAACTGGGTCCAGATCACAAGTTGTACAGTGTGATTGGTGTGGCTGGTATGAGTCTTACCCGGGATTCAAAATCCTTCCTTATTGTGTACGCTCGTCCGGGCACAGTATCCTAACTGAGGCTTGGAGGAGGGTCATAGGGGGAGGAGCCAGTGCACACCACCTAGTGGTCAAACTTTTAATTTTGTGCCCTGTCTCCTGCGGAGCCGCTATTCCCCATGGTCCTGACGGAGTCCCCAGCATCCACTACGGACTACGAGAAATAGAATTATCGGTAAGTAAATTCTTATTTTTATAGTTACCATGTTCTGTTATCAGACTCTAACTCCTGATAAACCCATATCATCCTTTTCTGTCCTCTCTTTCCCCAGGACCATCTTACTCAGCGTGATTTCACTGCTGAACGAACCAAACACCTTCTCCCCGGCCAACGTAGACGCTTCAGTAATGTTTAGGAAATGGAGAGACAGTAAAGGCAAAGACAAGGAGTACGCAGAGATAATCAGGTAATTGGGCTTGGCCGCCATGGGCCTTGCTGCTCCTCACACAATGGGGCATATGTATTAAGCCTGGAGAAGGGATAAAGCAGTGATAAGTGGAAGGGGATAACGCGCCAGCCAATCGGCTGCTAACTGTAATTTTTCGAATCAGTAATGATTGACTGACAGGTGCGTTATCACCTTCTACTTATCACTGCTTTATCCCTTCTCCAGGTTAATAGATCTCCCCCATTGTACTCTCCCTGAATAGAGCAGCGTGTTGCAGAACTTCCTCTAGAGGTCACTCTAGTACTAAAGCACCGTCACTTATATCCCGTTCCTCTCATTCCTTCTACAGGAAGCAAGTGTCTGCGACTAAGGCAGAAGCAGAGAAAGATGGCGTGAAAGTTCCCACCACCCTGGCAGAATACTGCATTAAAACCAAAGTGCCTTCTAGTGATAACAGCTCAGACTTGCTCTACGATGACCTATACGACGACGACATAGACGACGAAGACGAGGAGGAAGAGGACGCCGACTGCTACGATGACGACGACTCTGGTAACGAGGAGTCGTGATGCTCTCGAGCCTGTGGTCTTTCCCTTCTCACGGCCTGACCCTTAGACCTTCCTGCGCTTTGACCCTCGGCCCTCCTCCTGCCCTCCTCCCCTGCTGACTCAGGCCACAGATGGAGTAGTGTCTACCTAGCGGATATCCTGCCGCAGGATACAGAGACCAGTCAGTTGCACACTTGTGGACTTTGCTCCATTTTTTTTCATTTTCTTTTTTTACACGGACCTGTCGCGGAGATGCGAGGGACAGGAAGACAGCACCTCACGGAATCTCTGAAGTTCTTGTATGCGGCACTGAGCTACTTGTGTCTGCGCAAAACTGTTCTTTCTTTTACAGTTTATTTCCTAGAAATCGCTCTCCTGTTTATATTCCTTTAAGACGTATTTGAAAAAGAGGAGAAAAAAAAAAATAACACAAACTCAAACTGAAAGAGTAACTTTGGTATTCATTTAAATTTATACCCCACAGGGACGTTTTCAGCCAGAGAAGGTCCCCCTCTAATTCCCGTCTATCCTGAGGGGCGCTGGCTTTTTGGATACATTGCAAACTCCAAGCCCGCGAAAGGAGCGTTGGAGAAATCGCTACAGGTTAACGCCATGGTTTAGCGCCACGTTTTTTGCAGTAATCCACGTGTGTACAATGTTATGTTTACCTCAGCCAAACCCCCCCACACCCCACCCCCTCAAGGTATAAACCTGTGATGAGGCTGCAATCGCAACATGGCGTCTCCTCGCAGCTGCGGGAACCGGAGTGCGCTCTTACTACTGCTGCTGATTGGCTTTTTTTTTTTTTTCCTTTCGTTCTGTGATGTCATTAAAGGTTTGAAAAATTATATATATAAAGCTATAGAAGAAGCAAGAGTTTACAACAGAAAGATGCGTTTTGGTCTGAGGCACGAATCTAAACAGCGTTTGCTACATCCATTAGACTATCGGAAAGATGTCTGCGTGCAAGAGGTCATTGCTTAGCACTGTGTTTTTTTGTGGTTTTTTTTCTTTGTTTTTGTTTCTTATACTTTTAGCTTCTTTTTTTTTTTTTTAATTTGTTTTGTATTTCAGCACCCATGTCATCCCAACAGTTGCAGGGCTCTTGTGGTATGTTTTTATGTGGGTGTCTCACTGTTGTAAAGCGGAAGAGGACAAATAAAGTAAAATGTGAAATTCCCGGAGGCTGGCGATCATTGATGTTGGGTAAACCTGGGCAGTTGGTGGCTCTCTGGATGCACTGGACTACAAGTTCCAGCATGCTGCTTCTTGGTAGTCCCAGAAAAGCTGGGGTGTTGCAGTTTAGCAGTTGCGATAGTTACAAACGTATTCACTGAATTAACTTGTGCTCCCTAGAACTGTACCCAGCATATACAAGCATAGCAGTACAGAGATTGCATCATGAGGCCGCAGGAAATGTAAATTGATGACTTGTGTTGATCCAATATTTCAAAACTGTCTCTTTATATGTATTTAGTAGGTCCGCAAGAGTAACGGCTGGTACTGCTCTGCCCCTAGTGGGCAAATAATGTAAATGCTCTCTGGTGTGCAATTGAATCGCTCTTTAAGGGACTGATTTGGAAATGTACGTAAACCATTGATTCAGTTGTCTTTGCATTGCCCATTTAAAGTAGCGGGGGATCGTGTACATATAGACCGGGTTTCGCTGCGCGAAGAAATGTCCGCACCAGCAGCATGTGTGCCCATACGGCAGCACAATTGAACTGCTACCGGTGGGCACCCTTTGAACAATTGAATTTTCCCCCTTTAAAGCCTCAATTGAAAAGCCTTGCACAATAATCCTAATCCTTGCTAGTTCTGTGGTTGACCACTAGGTGGTGCATTTTAGAAACTTAATGTGTAAAGCAGAGGTTCCCAAACGCGGTCCTCAAGGCACCCCAACGGTCCTGGTTTTAAATGTATCCATGCTTGGCCACAGGTGACTTAATTAGCACCCCAGTCTATTTGATTTAACCATCTGTGCTGAGCCGTGGACATACCTAAAACCTGGACTGTTGGGGTGCCTTGAGGACTGCGTTTGGGAACCTCTGGTGTAAAGCCTCTGTTCACATCACTAGTTCCCAAAACTGTGCTCAAAGTACCAGTCTAGGTCTTTAGGATATCCATGCCTGAGCACAGGTGGCTTCATTTTATACCTCAATTTGTTTAATTAACTGTTCTCAAGAATGGATATACTTACCACCTGTACATGCAGGCTGCCCTGAAGACTGTACAAACAAAGTTGTCTACATAGTGAGATATAATGGTCACATCGTGCAGGTAGTGGACAACGTGTTTCTGACTTCTGTGGGCCACCACGTGCAGCTAGGACAGCGCCACCGGAACACATCAGGACTGCAGCGTGTCTTGGGTTAGGACTGCGCATGTTCTCGCTAATGTGTGTTCGGGGAGATGAGCGATCTGTGCTTATCCTGCAGTGCTATTCTGCCTGTCTGAGCGTATCCTGCTCTATATGGCCACGGCCTGTGCGGAGCACACACACGTAGCGGCGGCAGCTGGGATAGGCCGTGTGTACACTACTACCCCCCCATCCCCCGCTGTGCTATTCTGCCTGTATGTGGGGGAGACGGGCCTCTCCAGAGTGCCACAGGCTGTGACATATACTCCCAGTTGATTGCCCTCGATTTATACACTGATATCACAACCCCCCCCCCCCCCCTTCCCAGATTCAGATGTGTAAAGCGTCTAATCCCGTGCAGGAGGGTGTCAGCAGAAATAACGCAGCTGCTCCTGATCCTGCAAAACAATTGAATAGTTCTGGCTGGGGCACAAGTGAAATAATTCTCTACCCCCCCCCCCCCCCCCCCCCCCTTAGAAAAGGGCCTGTGTGTTCCTGCTGCAGTATGGGGACCCCTGTATACATGAATTTTATTTTTCTCCTATTTTAACAGAAATAAAATCACAGGCACACACCGGCCATATATTGTATTTACAGTCTGTGCAAGTGAGCAAATGTGCCCCGTCCTCCCCTAATGTCCCAGCGCTGGTGACAGACGCGTCCTCCCCTGATGTCTGTCCCAGCGCTGGTGACAGATGTGTCCTCCCCTGATGTCTGTCCCAGCGCTGGTGACAGATGTGTCCTCCCCTGGTGTCTGTCCCAGCGCTGGTGACAGATGTGTCCTCCCCTGGTGTCTGTCCCAGCGCTGGTGACAGACGTGTCCTCCCCTGATGTCTGTCCCAGCGCTGGTGACAGATGTGTCCTCCCCTGATGTCTGTCCCAGCGCTGGTGACAGAAGCGTCCTCCCCTGATGTCTGTCCCAGCGCTGGTGACAGATGTGTCCTCCCCTGGTGTCTGTCCCAGCGCTGGTGACAGAAGCGTCCTCCCCTGGTGTCTGTCCCAGCGCTGGTGACAGATGTGTCCTCCCCTGATGTCTGTCCCAGCGCTGGTGACAGATGCATCCTCCCCTGATGTCTGTCCCAGCGCTGGTGACAGATGTGTCCTCCCCTGATGTCTGTCCCAGCGCTGGTGACAGAAGCGTCCTCCCCTGGTGTCTGTCCCAGCGCTGGTGACAGAAGCGTCCTCCCCTGATGTCTGTCCCAGCGCTGGTGACAGATGTGTCCTCCCCTGATGTCTGTCCCAGCGCTGGTGACAGAAGCGTCCTCCCCTGATGTCTGTCCCAGCGCTGGTGACAGATGTGTCCTCCCCTGATGTCTGTCCCAGCGCTGGTGACAGAAGCGTCCTCCCCTGGTGTCTGTCCCAGCGCTGGTGACAGAAGCGTCCTCCCCTGATGTCTGTCCCAGCGCTGGTGACAGATGCGTCCTCCCCTGATGTCTGTCCCAGCGCTGGTGACAGATGCGTCCTCCCCTGATGTCTGTCCCAGCGCTGGTGACAGAAGCGTCCTCCCCTGATGTCTGTCCCAGCGCTGGTGACAGACGTGTCCTCCCCTGATGTCTGTCCCAGCGCTGGTGACAGACGTGTCCTCCCCTGATGTCTGTCCCAGCGCTGGTGACAGACGCGTCCTCCCCTGATGTCTGTCCCAGCGCTGGTGACAGATGCGTCCTCCCCTGATGTCTGTCCCAGCGCTGGTGACAGAAGCGTCCTCCCCTGATGTCTGTCCCAGCGCTGGTGACAGACGTGTCCTCCCCTGATGTCTGTCCCAGCGCTGGTGACAGACGTGTCCTCCCCTGATGTCTGTCCCAGCGCTGGTGACAGACGCGTCCTCCCCTGATGTCTGTCCCAGCGCTGGTGACAGACGCGTCCTCCCCTGATGTCTGTCCCAGCGCTGGTGACAGACGCGTCCTCCCCTGATGTCTGTCCCAGCGCTGGTGACAGACGCGTCCTCCCCTGATGTCTGTCCCAGCGCTGGTGACAGAAGCGTCCTCCCCTGATGTCTGTCCCAGCGCTGGTGACAGATGACAGATGTGTCCTGCCTTGTGCAGCGTGTGACAGTATTTTGGTGCTATCACATGACGCCCCTCCTGACTGTAAGTGATGAGGGAAATGGAGTAGTTGGCAGACATCACACGGCCAGTTACTCTTCCTGACACGATGCCCTTGGACCGGATCTCTGCCCTCAGGATAATGGGGACAATCTCCTGGTTTTTTATTTGTAGAGATGGGCACGGTGTTGGGAGGACGCTGCTCGTAGCTATCGCATCTAGACCGGTTATTGGGGTTTTATTTTTATTCTAAACTCGCAGTTACCACTGAACAAATGTCTGTTCCACAAAGAAAGAGAACATAAAGTTCCGCTGCACACTACAGTACCAAGCAATGCTCGTCAGAATAATGTAACTGTTTATTTCCAAGATCTTAAGGAAGAGAAAATACTGGAACAGTATCTAGAATTTTAGATCTCAGAATAATAGTAAAAAAAAGGAAAAGCGCCAGTGCTGTGAATTTGTGGGGTCCCTTGTACTTATGTTGGTTTTGTAATGGAATTCCAGTGGTCAGAATACGGACTCCGGGATCCCAGCCACCAGAATGCTAGCAGCGAGGTGAGCTCACTGCGCTCACCACAGCTTCTGTTCCCACTCTAAGGGTGTCGTGGATACCCACGAGTGGTTATAGCCTTGGTGCAGCTGTCGGCTTTCTTGGCGTCTGTATTCTGACCGCTTGGATAGTCTCTACATCCCCTTATGTCACAGGGTCATTTGCCAGAGGCGGTGTATGTTCCTAAGTGCTCCCTGCGCTGTGATCAGAACATGTTCAACCTGTGGCAGGGCATGCTGGAAGATGTAGTTCCACAGCGGCTGAAGAGCCACTGCCCCTGGGTTTATCTCATTGCTGCTCTAATCGGTGAGAGTCTGCAAATTACTCCTTCTGCCCCCTGCTGGAAACCTACTGTGCCCCAGCCAGTGGTGTGTATCTGGGATTGACCATACCGGGCTGAGAGACGCCCGAGGTAGCCTTGCGTGCTAGTAGAGGGTATCCAGAACCTTCCTGATCTCAGAATCATTAAAGCCTGTGGTTCCCAACCTGTGGGCCGTGGGGAAGGTGCAGGGGGGCCCTGAGTTACACTGTGGTACAGGATCCAATGAAATAACTTATGGCCAATGTAATAGGGAAACCCTGTGCTGGTGACTGGCAATCACGTAATATGTGGACACACAGAATCAGAACGCTGTTCACCCTATAACTGACCCGAAGGGCAGCGGTGCCATGGGGATGTATTCAGACCTGAACGCAGCCGCGTGTCTGTATTCAGAGTCTGTGCATGCACCGCAGTGCGCGTGCGCAAACCTACACCTTACGGCAGGATGCAGCCGCAAGGTGATTGACAGCAGCAGCCGTCATAGGCACAACGACACGGTATTCCAGGGGTCTGGTGGGCAAAATGGGAGAAGGGGGGGGGGGGGGGGGGGGGTGTCGGGAGCATTTTTGGGGTGGCTGCGTGACATCACAAGCAGCCGCTCCGAAAGAAAAAATGGCGCCAGACCGCCTGCCAGTGCAGCCAGAGGTCAACCTCAAATCGATAATTGCAGACGCATCATGAGGAGATGGACGCAGATCTTGCTGCGGATGCAACGATCTGCATCCATCTCTGAATAAGGTCCATGGTGCCCGGAGCAAGGGTATGTTTTGGCCCCCCCCCCTTACCTGTACTGAATTGGGGGCCATGTGGGAGCATGTTACATTTCAAAATATAAAATATTTAAAAATCCTAAATTGGTGACAGGGCCAATTCTAGACCTTGTGGAGTCTCCTTTGGTTGCCCCCAATGTTTAAAATATAGGGGTATGGCCACAAAAGAGTACCAATTCACATTATGTCACACAGTAGAGCCCTTTATACACATTACGCCACAGTAGAGCCGCTTATATACGTTTTGCCACAGGGCCACTTATACACGTTATACCACAGAGCCACTTATACACATTCCGCCACAATAGATCCGCTTACACACATTGCACCACATAGAGCCGCTTACACACGTTACACCACATAGAGCCGCTTACACACGTTACACCACATAAAACCGCTTACACACGTTACACCACAGTAGAGCTGCTTATACACATTACGCCACAGTAGAGCCGCTTATACATGTTACACCACATAGAGCCGCTTATACACGTTCCACCACAGTAGAGCCACTTATACACATTACGTCACAATAGAGCCGCTTATACATGTTACACCACATAGAGCCACTTATACATGTTACACCACATAGAGCCACTTATACATGTTACACCACATAGAGCCACTTATACACATTCTGCCACATAGAGCCGCTTATACACGTTACGCCACATAGAGCCGCTTATACACATTACGCCACATAGAGCCGCTTATACACATTATGCCACAGTAGAGCCGCTTATACACGTTACGCCACATAGAGCCGCTTATACAAGTTACACCACAGTAGAGCCACTTATACACATTCTGCCACAGTAGAGCTGATTATACACATTACGTCACAATAGAGCCGCTTATACTCGTTACGCCACAGTAGAGCCACTTATACACATTCCGCTACAGTAGAGCCGCTTATACACATTCCGCTACAGTAGAGCCGCTTATACACGTTCCGCCGCAATAGAGCCGCTTATACACGTTCCGCCGCAATAGAGCCGCTTATACACGTTCCGCCGCAATAGAGCCGCTTATACACGTTCCGCCGCAATAGAGCCGCTTATACACATTCCGCCACAGTAGAGCCGCTTATACACGTTACGTCACAATAGAGCCGCTTATACACGTTAAGTCACAATAGAGCCGCTTATACACGTTACGTCACAATAGAGCCGCTTATACACGTTACGTCACAATAGAGCCGCTTATACACGTTACGCCACAGTAGAGCAGTTTATACACGTTACCCCACGGTAGAGCAGCTTATATCCATTACACCATAGTAGAGACGCTATGGAAGTAGCTGTATTTCACTTTACTTGTTTAATTCAAATAAATAAATAAACACTATATATGCCCCGACTGACCTGACCTCACAACCCCCCAATCCCTAAATGAAAATACTGCCCCAAATGTGACCTCACACAGACCTACACCCTTCCCCCCAAGCTCTCAATGAAAATAATGCAGCAACCCTCCCCTTCACGACGTGATTTTCCCCCAATGCCTCAATGAATATATCATCCTAGAACTGCCATCTTAGTCCTGGTAATCCCACTATGCTTCACTTAAAATAATGTCCTTGAATTGCCTGAGGGGCAGAGAGAGGTGCTGCAGCATCAATGTAGAGAGAGGTGCTGCAGTAGATAGGGCAGATAGAGGTGCTGCAGCATCAATGTAGAGAGAGGTGCTGCAGTAGATGGGGCAGCAAGAGGTGCTGCAGTAAACAATTTACTTCATTTAATAATTTTTCCCCCAACATTCTCAATAAGAAACTTTTGGCCTAGGGGTGCCGTGAAACATAAGCTGGTACTCCAGGATTCGAGAACGTTTGGAAACCACTGCTTGAAGCAAAAGACTCAGAAAAAAGGTACAGAAACCAATACATCTTTTCTCTAATGTCCTAGTGGATGCTGGGGACTCCGTAAGGACCATGGGGAATAGTGGGCTCCGCAGGAGACTGGGCACTCTAAAGAAAGATTTAATACTATCTGGTGTGCACTGGCTCCTCCCTCTATGCCCCTCCTCCAGACCTCAGTTAGAATCTGTGCCCGGCCGAGCTGGGTGCTCCTAGTGGGCTCTCCTGAGCTTGCTAGATAAGAAAGTATTTTGTTAGGTTTTTTGTTTTCAGAGAGCTTCTGCTGGCAACAGACTCTCTGCTACGTGGGACTGAGGGGAGAGAAGAAAACCTACTCATGGCAGCTAGGTAGCGCTTCTTAGGCTACTGGACACCATTAGCTCCAGAGGTATCGAACACAGGTACCTAACCTTGATCGTCCGTTCCCGGAGCCGCGCCGCCGTCCCCCTCGCAGAGCCAGAAGAACAGAAGCAGCAGAAGCATGAAGACATCGAAATCGGCGGCTGAAGACTCCTGTCTTCACTTAAGGTAGCGCACAGCACTGCAGCTGTGCGCCATTGCTCCCACAGCACACCGCACACTCCGGTCACTGTAGGGTGCAGGGCGCAGGGGGGGGTGCCATGGGCAGCAATTAAATACCTTTTTTGGCAAAAAGAGACATATATACAGTCTGGGACTGTATATATGCCAGAGCCCCCGCCATTTTTTATACATTTAAGCGGGACAGAAGCCCGCCGCTGAGGGGGTGGGGCCTTCTTCCTCAGCACACCAGCGCCATTTTCTCTTCACAGCTCCGCTGGAAGGACGCTCCCCAGGCTCTCCCCTGCAGTATTCAGGTGCATCAGAGGGTAAAAAAGAGAGAGGGGGGGGCACATAAATTTAGGCGCAGTATATATACATATATTAACAGCAGCTACAGGGTAAACACTAAGGTACTGTGTAATCCCTGGGTTATATAGCGCTGGGGTGTGTGCTGGCATACTCTCTCTCTGTCTCCCCAAAAGCCTTTTGTGGGGTCCTGTCCTCAGTCAGAGCATTCCCTGTGTGTGTGTGCTGTGTGTCGGTACGCCTGTGTCGACATGTTTGATGAGGAAGGATACGTGGAGGCAGAACAAGTGCAACTGATTGTGGTGTCGCCGCCGACGGTGCCGACACCTGATTGGATGGATATGTGGAATGTGTTAAATGATAATGTAAACTCCTTGCATAACAAGTTGGATAAAACTGTAACCGGGGGACAGGCAGGGTCTCAAAAGCGCACACTATCCCAGATAGTTGACACAGATGTTGACACGGAGTCTGACTCCAGTGTCGATGACGATGAGGCAAAGTTGCAGCCTAAAATGACTAAAGCCATCCGCTACATGATTGTGGCAATGAAGGATGTATTATACATTTCTGAGGAAAATCCTGTCCCTGACAAGAGGATTTATATGTATGGGGAGAAAAAGCATGAAGTGACTTTTCCCCCTTCCCATGAATTAAATGAATTATGTGAAAAAGCATGGGATTCCCCTGATAGGAAGGTGATAGTTTCCAAGAGATTACTCATGGCGTATCCTTTCCCGCCAACGCACAGGTTACGCTGGGAATCCTCCCCTAGGGTAGACAAGGCGTTGACACGCTTGTCTAAAAAGGTGGCCCTGCCGTCTCCGGATACGGCCGCCCTAAAGGATCCTGCTGATAGAAAGCAGGAAGCTATCCTGAAGTCAGTTTATACACATTCTGGCACACTGCTGAGGCCAGCAATTGCTTCGGCCTGGATGTGTAGTGCAGTAGCTGCATGGACGGATACTCTGTCTGAGGAGTTAGATACTTTGGACAGGGACACTGTTCTACTGACCCTGGCACATATCAAGGACGCGGTCCTATATATGCGGGATGCCCAGAGGGACATTTGCCTGCTGGGTTCTAGAGTTAACGCTATGTCCATTTCTGCCAGAAGGGTCCTGTGGACTCGGCAATGGACAGGGGATACAGACTCTAAAAAACACATGGAGGTTTTACCTTATAAGGGTGAGGAATTGTTTGGGGACGGTCTCTTGGACCTCGTTTCCACAGCTACGGCTGGGAAGTCAAATTTCTTGCCTTATGTCCCTCCACAACCTAAGAAAGCACCATATTACCAAATGCAGTCCTTTCGTTCTCAGAGGAGCAAGAAGGTCAGAGGTGCGTCCTTTCTTGCCAGAGGCAGGGGTAGAGGACAAAAGCTGCACCACGCAGCTAGTTCCCAGGAACAAAAGTCTTCCCCCGCTTCCACTAAGTCCACCGCATGACGCTGGGGCTCCACAGGCGGAGCCAGGAGCGGTGGGGGCGCGTCTCCGACAATGCAGCCACCAGTGGGTTCGATCACAGGTGGATCCTTGGGCTATACAAGTTGTGTCTCAGGGATACAAGCTGGAATTCGAGGTGATGCCCCCTCACCGTTTCCTGAAATCGGCCTTACCAGCTTCCCCCATGGAAAGGGAGATAGTGGTGGAGGCAATTCACAAACTTTTTCTCCAGAAAGTGGTGGTAGAGGTCCCCCCCCCCCCCCTTCAACGGGGAAGGGGCTACTATTCCACTATGTTTGTGGTACCGAAACCGGACGGTTCGGTCAGACCCATTTTAAATTTAAAATCCCTGAACTTTTATCTGAAGAAATTCAAGTTCAAAATGGAATCGCTCAGAGCGGTCATTGCAAGCCTGGAGGAAGGGGATTTTATGGTGTCGCTGGACATCAAGGATGCTTACTTGCATGTCCCCATTTATCCGCCTTATCAGGAGTACCTCAGGTTTGTGGTACGATACTGTCATTACCAATTCCAGACGTTGCCGTTCGGCCTGTCCACGGCACCGAGAGTGTTTACCAAGGTGATGGCGGAGATGATGGTGCTCCTTCGGAAGCAAGGGGTTACAATTATCCCATACTTGGACGATCTCCTCATAAAGGCGAGGTCCAGGGAGCAGTTGCTGATCAGTGTAGCACACTCTCAGGAAGTGTTGCGTCAGCACGGCTGGATTCTGAACATTCCAAAGTCGCAGCTGTTTCCTGCGACGCGTCTGCCCTTCCTGGGCATGATTCTGGACACAAACCAGAAGAAGGTGTTTCTCCCGGAGGAGAAGGCTCAGGAGCTCGTGACTCTGGTCAGAGACCTCCTAAAGCCAAAACGGGTGTCAGTGCATCACTGCACACGAGTCCTGGGAAAGATGGTGGCGTCTTACGAAGCCATTCCCTTCGGCAAGTTCCATGCGAGGATCTTTCAGTGGGACCTGCTGGACAAGTGGTCCGGATCGCATCTTCAGATGCATCGGATGATCACCCTGTCCCCCAGGGCGTCTCTTCTGTGGTGGCTACGAGGTGCTCACCTCCTCGAGGGCCGCAGATTCGGCATACAGGACTGGGTCCTGGTGACCACGGATGCAAGCCTCCGAGGGTGGGGGGCAGTCACTCAAGGAAGAAACTTCCAAGGGTTGTGGTCAAGTCAGGAGACTTGTCTGCACATCAATATCCCGGAGCTAAGGGCCATATAGAACGCCCTGAGTCAAGCGGAGCCTCTGCTTCGAAACCAACCAGTGCTGATTTAGTCAGACAACATCACGGCAGTGGCCCATGTGAACCGCCAGGGCGGCACAAGAAGCAGGGTGGCAATGGCAGAAGCCACCAGGATTCTTCGGTGGGCGGAGAATCACGTACTAGCACTGTCAGCAGTGTTCATTCCGGGAGTGGACAACTGGGAAGCAGACTTCCTTAGCAGACACGACCTCCACCCGGGAGAGTGGGGACTTCATCAGGAAGTCTTCACGCAGATTGCAAATCGATGGGAACTGCCATAGGTGGACATGATGGCGTCCCGTCTCAACAAAAAGCTAAAAAGATATTGCGCCAGGTCAAGGGACCCTCAGGCGATAGCTGTGGACGCACTAGTAACACCGTGGGTGTTCCAGTCGGTCTATGTGTTCCCTCCTCTTCCTCTCATACCAAAGGTGCTGAGAATTGTAAGAAGAAGAGGAGTGAGAACAATACTCATTGTTCCGGATTGGCCAAGAAGAGCTTGGTACCCGGAATTGCAAGAAATGATCACAGAGGACCCGTGGCCTCTGCCTCTCAGACAGGACCTGTTACTACAGGGGCCCTGTCTGTTCCAAGACTTACCGCGGCTGCGTTTGACGGCATGGCGGTTGAACACCGGATCCTAGCAGAAAAGGGCATTCCGGAAGCAGTTATTCCTACGCTGATAAAGGCTAGTAAGGACGTGACAGCAAAACATTATCACCGTATATGGCGAAAATATGTTGCTTGGTGTGAGGCCAGGAAGGCCCCTACAGAGGAATTCCAACTGGGTCGATTCCTGCACTTCCTACAGTCGGGGGTGACTTTGGGCCTGAAATTAGGGTCCATAAAGGTCCAGATTTCGGCCCTATCCATTTTCTTTCAAAAAGAACTGGCTTCACTGCCTGAGGTTCAGACGTTTGTTAAGGGAGTGCTGCATATTCAGCCTCCTTTTGTGCCACCAGTGGCACCTTGGGATCTTAACGTGGTGTTGAGTTTCCTGAAATCCCACTGGTTTGAGCCACTTAAGACGGTGGAACTAAAGTATCTCACGTGGAAAGTAGTCATGCTGTTGGCCCTAGCCTCGGCTAGACGTGTGTCAGAATTGGCGGCTTTGTCATGTAAAAGCCCCTATCTGGTTTTCCATATGGACAGGGCAGAATTGCGAACTCGTCCGCAGTTTCTGCCAAAGGTGGTGTCAGCTTTTCATCTGAACCAACCCATTGTGGTGCCTGCGGCTACTCGTGACTTGGAGGATTCCAAGTTGCTTGATGTAGTCAGGGCTTTGAAGATCTATGTTGCTAGAACGGCTGGAGTCAGGAAGACTGACTCGCTGTTTATTCTGTATGCATCCAACAAGCTGGGTGCTCCTGCTTCAAAGCAAACCATTGCTCGCTGGATCTGTAACACGATTCAGCAGGCTCATTCTGCGGCTGGATTGCCGCATCCTAAATCAGTAAAAGCCCACTCCACAAGGAAGGTGGGCTCTTCTTGGGCGGATGCCCGAGGGGTCTCGGCATTACAGCTTTGCCGAGCTGCTACTTGGTCGGGTTAAAACACATTTGCAAAGTTCTACAAGTTTGATACCCTGGCTGAGGAGGACCTGGTGTTTGCCCATTCGGTGCTGCAGAGTCATCCGCACTCTCCCGCCCGTTTGGGAGCTTTGGTGTAATCCCCATGGTCCTTACGGAGTCCCCAGCATCCACTAGGACGTTAGAGAAAATAAGAATTTACTTACCGGTAATTCTATTTCTCGTAGTCCGTAGTGGATGCTGGGCGCCCGTCCCTAGTGCGGACTTTCTGCAATACGTGTATATAGTTATTGCTTGATAAAGGGTTATGTTATGTTGGCATCCATTGGTTGATGCTCTGTTGTTTGTTCATACTGTTAACTGGGTAAGTTTATCACAAGTTATACGGTGTGATTGGTGTGGCTGGTATGAGTCTTACCCTGGATTCCAAAATCCTTTCCTTGTAATGTCAGCTCTTCCGGGCACAGTTTCCTTAACTGAGGTCTGGAGGAGGGGCATAGAGGGAGGAGCCAGTGCACACCAGATAGTATTAAATCTTTCTTTAGAGTGCCCAGTCTCCTGCGGAGCCCGCTATTCCCCATGGTCCTTATGGAGTCCCCAGCATCCACTACGAGAAATAGAATTACCAGTGAGTAAATTCTTATTTATTTTGCATTTAAAAAATGATGGCCCATCCCCCGCTGTGTGAATGAGGGCATTGGCCAACAGGGTATTTGGACCTCCCCACAGGGCGGGGAGTGGGAAGAATGCCTTACCTGCCATAGACTTTTTACTCCAGAGTTCTGACTATAAAAATGATTAGAATAATACGAAGATATTTATAATCTATTCTTTGTATCTTTCATATACATTATAAAGTAAAAACACTGGTTTGTACTATAGTATGACAGGAAAGGATCTGCCTCACCCCACCGCATGTCACTGCAGAGTAAGAATGTGCTAATAGTTTCTTTTTATCCATTAACAAACTGCTAAGTGAATGAACAGAAGAGAAATCTAAATCAAATCAACATTTGGTGTCACCACCCTTTGCCTTCAAAACAGCATCAGTTCTTCTAGGTACACTTGCACACAGTTTTTGGAGGAACTCGGCAGGGAGGTTGTTCCTAACATTTGGAGAACTAACCACAGATCTGTGGATGTAGGCTTACTCAAATCCTTCTGTATCTTCATGTAATCCCAGACAGACTCGATGATTTTGAGATCAGGGCTCTGTGGAGACCATATCATTACTTCCAGGACTCCTTGTTCTTCTTTACACTGAAGATAGTTCTTAATGACATTGGCTGAATGGTTGGGGTCGGCGTCCTGCTGCAGAATAAATTTGGAGCCAATCAGATGCCTCTCTGATGGTATTACATGATGGATAAGTACCTGCCTGTAGCTTAAAGCAAGAGCTATCTGTGAAAAAATCCCTGCTGTTGCATACATGAGATGTAACAATCCCGATAGAGCCAAGGCAGAAAATCCTGCCCCCTAGAGCGCACTCCCATTGCAGACTGCTCAGTTGTCAACGTCTCACTCACCTCTGAGTTTCTAAGATCATGCCATCTTCGTTATCTCCCTACAGTGACACTCACTGGAGCGATGCCTGACCAGGGTTGAGCCTCTGGGGGATAATGAGCATAGAAGATATCTTATGGTAATCTACTTTCTCCCTCTCAAGCTCTAAGTGACCGTTATTTAATTGTGTGATATATAATGAAATATCTCATTCCTGACTCCATAAATAGTGCAGTGTCTGCTATCGGCCAATGATGGGATGCTGCCCCCTGGTGGCTACTGGGGTCATACTGCATAGGTTTTACAGGGCATATTTAATTTCTCTAACGTCCTAGTGGATGCTGGGGACTCCGTAAGGACCATGGGGAATAGACGGGCTCCGCAGGAGACATGGGCACTTTAAGAAAGAATTTAGATTCTGGTGTGCTCTGGCTCCTCCCTCTATGTCCCTCCTCCAGTTTGAATCTGTGCCCGGACGAGCTGGGTGCTGTTCAGTGAGCTCTCCTGAGCTTGCTGTAAGAAAGTATTTTGTTAGTTTTTTTATTTTCAGGGAGGTCTGCTGGCAACAGACTCCCTGCATCGTGGGACAGAGGGGAGAGAAGCAGCCCTACTCTCTGAAGATAGGTCCTGCTTCTTAGGCTACTGGACACCATTAGCTCCAGAGGGATCGTACACAGGATCTCACCCTCGTCGTCCGATCCCAGAGCCGCGCCGCCGTCCCCCTCGCAGAGCCGGAAGACAGAAGCTGGGTGAGTATGAGAAGCAAAGAAGACTTCGAAATCGGCGGCAGAAGACTCCGTTCTTCACATGAGGTAACGCACAGCACTGCAGCTGTGCGCCATTGCTCCATACACACCTCACATACTCCGGTCACTGTAAGGGTGCAGGGCGCAGGGGGGGGCGCCCTGGGCAGCATATGGACCTCTGTTGGCAAAAGTAAACATATATACAGTTGGGCACTGTATATATGTATGAGCCCCCGCCAAAAAGATATGTATTTTAGCAGGACAGAAGCCCGCCGTCGAGGGGGCGGGGCTTCTCCCTCAGCACTCACCAGCGCCATTTTTTTCTCCACAGCTCAGCTGAGAAGAAGCTCCCCAGGCTCTCCCCTGCAGATCACGGTAGAAAAAGGGTAAAATGAGAGGGGGGGGGGGGGGGGGGCACATAATTAGGCGCTAAAAACACAAATACAGCAGCTACTGGGTTAGCATTAAGTTACTGTGTTATTCCTGGGTTATATAGCGCTGGGGTGTGTGCTGGCATACTCTCTCTCTGTCTCACCACAGGGCCTTGTGGGGGAACTGTTTTCAAAAAGGGCATTCCCTGTGTGTGGTGTGTGTCGGTACGCTTGTGTCGACAAGTCTGATGAGGAAGGCTATGTGGAAGCAGAGTGGGAGCAAATGAATGTGGTGTCTCTGCCGACCGCACCGACACCTGATTGGATGGATATGTGGAAGGTTTTAAATGATAATGTTAATTCCTTACATAAAAGGTTGGAAAAAGCTGAAGCCTCAGGACAGTCAGGGTCCCAACCCATGCCTGATCCTATGTAGCAGAGGCCGACAGGGTCTCAGATGCGCCCACTATCCCAAATTATTGACACGGATACCGACATGGATTCTGACTCCAGTGTCGATTACAATGATGCAAGATTACAGCCAAAATTGGCTAAATCCATCCGTTATATGATTATAGCAATTAAGGATGTGTTGCACATCACAGAGGAAACCCCAGTCCCTGACAGGAGGGTTCATATGTATGGGGAAAAGAAGCCGCAGGTGATGACCTTTCCCCCCTCACACGAGCTAAATGAGTTATGTGAAAAGGCTTGGGAATCTCCAGATAAAAAAAACTGCAGATTTCCAAACGGATGCTTATGGCGTATCCTTTCCCGCCAACGGACAGGTTACGCTGGGAATCCTCCCCTAGGGTGGACAAAGCTTTAACACGCTTATCCAAGAAGGTAGCCCTGCCGTCACAGGATACGGCTACCCTCAAAGATGCTGCGGATAGAAAACAGGAGGGTACCCTGAAGTCCATTTATACACATTCAGGTACCTTACTGAGGCCGGCAATCGCGTTGGCTTGGGTGTGTAGTGCTGTAGCAGCATGGACGGACACCCTGTCTGAGGAACTTGATACCTTAGACAAGAATACTATATTAATGACCCTGGGGCATATTAAAGACGCTGTCCTTTATATGAGAGATGCTCAGAGAGACATTAGCCTACTAGGTTCTAGAATAAATGCTATGTCGATTTCTGCCAGAAGGGTCCTGTGGACTCTGCAATGGACCGGTGATGCCGACTCAAAAAGGCACATGGAGGTTTTACCTTACACGGGTGAGGAATTGTTTAGGGAGGGTCTCTCGGACCTGGTATCCACAGCTACGGCTGGAAAGTCAAATTTTTTGCCATATGTTTCCTCACAGCCAAAGAAAGCACCGTATTACCAAATGCAGTCCTTTCGATCACAGAAAAACAAGAAAGTCCGAGGTGCGTCCTTTCTTGCCAGGGGCAGGGGCAGAGGAAAGAAGCTGCACAACACAGCTAGTTCCCAGGAACAGAAGTCCTCCCCGGCTTCCACTAAATCCACCGCATGACGCTGGGGCTCCACAGGCGGAGCTAGGCCCGGTGGGGGCGCGTCTCCGAAATTTCAGCTACAAGTGGGATCACTGCCAGTTGGATCCCTGGGCAATAGATATTGTGTCTCAGGGATACAAGCTGGAATTCGAAGAGATGCCCCCTCACCGATACCTCAAATCGGCCCTGCCAGCTTCCCCCTTAGAGAGGGAAATAGTGTTAACTGCAATTCACAAATTGTATCTTCAACAGGTGGTGGTCAAAGTTCCCCTCCTTCAACAAGGAAAGGGTTATTATTCGACCATGTTTGTAGTACCGAAACCGGACGGTTCGGTCAGACCCATATTGAATTTAAAATCCCTGAACATGTACCTTAAAACGTTTCGGTTCAAGATGGAATCGCTGAGAGCGGTCATTGCAAGCCTGGAAGGGGGGGGATTTTATGGTGTCTCTGGACATAAAGGATGCATACTTTCATGTCCCCATTTATCCACCTCATCAGGCGTACCTCAGATTTGTGGTACAGGATTGTCATTACCAATTTCAGACGTTGCCGTTTGGTCTCTCCACGGCTCCGAGAATATTTACCAAGGCAATGGCGGAAATGATGGTGCTCCTGCGGAAGCAGGGGGTCACAATTATCCCATACTTGGACGATCTCATAAAAGCGAGGTCAAGAGAGCAGTTGCTGATCAGCGTAGCACGTTCTCTGGAAGTGTTACGGCAACATGGCTGGATTCTAAATATTCCAAAGTCGCAGTTGGTTCCTACGACTCCTCTGCCTTTCCTGGGCATGATTCTGGACACAGACCAGAAAAGGGTTTATCTCCCGATAGAGAAAGCTCAGGAACTCATGACACTGGTCAGGGGCCTATTAAAACCAAAACAGGTGTCAGTGCATCACTGCACTCGAGTCCTAGGAAAGATGGTGGCATCATACGAGGCCATTCCCTTCGGCAGGTTCCATGCGAGGACCTTTCAATGGGACTTACTGGACAAATGGTCCGGATCACATCTTCAGATGCATCGGTTAATCACCGTATCCCCCAGGGCCAGTGTGTCTCTCCTGTGGTGGCTGCAGAGTGCTCACCTTCTCGAGGGCCGCAGATTCGGCATTCAGGACTGGGTCCTGGTGACCACGGATGCAAGCCTCCGAGGGTGGGGAGCAGTCACACAGGGAAGAAATTTCCAAGGTCTGTGGTCAAGTCAGGAGACTTGCCTTCACATCAACATCCTGGAACTAAGGGCCATATACAACGCCCTACGTCAAGCAGAGACCCTGCTTCGCGGTCAACCGGTTCTGATTCAGTCAGACAACATCACCGCTGTGGCTCATGTAAACCGACAAGGCGGCACAAGGAGCAGGGTGGCGATGGTGGAAGCCACCAGAATTCTTCGCTGGGCAGAGAATCACGTCAGTGCACTGTCAGCAGTGTTCATCCCGGGAGTGGACAACTGGGAAGCAGACTTCCTCAGCAGGCACGACTTCCACCCGGGGGAGTGGGGACTTCATCAAGAAGTCTTCGCACAGATTGCAAGTCGGTGGGAACTGCCACAGGTGGACATGATGGCATCCCGCCTCAACAAAAAACTACAGAGGTATTGTGCCAGGTCAAGGGACCCTCAGGCGATAGCTGTAGATGCCTTGGTAACGCCGTGGGTGTTCCAGTCGGTCTATGTATTCCCTCCTCTTCCTCTCATACCAAAGGTGTTGAGAATCATAAGGAAAAGAGGAGTGAGAACAATACTCATTGTTCCAGATTGGCCAAGAAGGACTTGGTATCCAGATCTGCAAGAAATGCTCACGTAGGACCCGTGGCCTCTTCCTCTAAGACAGGACTTGTTGCAACAAGGGCCTTGTCTGTTCCAAGACTTACCGCGGCTGCGTTTGACGGCATGGCGGTTGAACACCGGATCCTAGCGGAAAAAGGCATTCCGGATGAGGTCATTCCTACGCTGATAAAGGCTAGGAAGGACGTGACGGCTCAACATTATCACCGTATTTGGCGAAAATATGTTGCTTGGTGTGAGGCCAGGAATGCCCCTACGGAGGAATTCCAGCTGGGCCGTTTCCTTCACTTCCTACAGTCAGGAGTGACTTTGGGCCTAAAATTGGGTTCCATTAAGGTCCAGATTTCGGCCCTATCCATTTTCTTTCAAAAAGAGCTGGCTTCTCTACCTGAAGTTCAGACGTTTGTGAAGGGAGTGCTGCATATTCAGCCTCCTTTTGTGCCCCCAGTGGCACCTTGGGATCTTAACGTGGTGTTGAGTTTCCTGAAATCCCACTGGTTTGAACCACTCAAAACGGTGGAATTTAAATATCTCACGTGGAAGGCGGTCATGCTACTGGCCTTGACTTCGGCTAGGCGTGTGTCAGAATTGGCGGCTTTGTCACATAAAAGCCCCTATCTGGTTTTCCATGCGGATAGAGCAGAGTTGCGGACCCGTCCACAATTTCTGCCAAAAGTGGTTTCATCTTTTCATATAAACCAACCTATTGTGGTGCCTGTGGCTACTACTGACTTGGAGGATTCCGAGTTGCTTGATGTGGTCAGGGCTTTGAAGGTTTATGTAGCCAGAACGGCTAGGGTCAGGACAACAGAATCTTTGTTTATCCTGTATGCTTCCAACAAGCTTGGTGCTCCTGCTTCAAAGCAGACTATTGCTCGCTGGATCTGTAACACGATTCAGCAGGCTCATTCTGCGGCTGGATTGCCGCTGCCAAAATCAGTTAAGGCCCATTCCACTAGGAAGGTGGGCTCTTCTTGGGGGCTGCCCGAGGGGTCTTTGCATTACAGCTGTGCCGAGCGGCTACTTGGTTAGGTTCAAACACTTTTGCAAAGTTCTATAAGTTTGATACCCTGGCTGAGGAGGACCTTGTGTTTGCTCATTCGGTGCTGCAGAGTCATCCGCACTCTCCCGCCCATTTGGGAGCTTTGGTATAATCCCCATGGTCCTTACAGAGTCCCCAGCATCCACTAGGACGTTAGAGAAAATAAGATTTTACTTACCGGTAAATCTATTTCTCGTAGTCCGTAGTGGATGCTGGGCGCCCGTCCCAAGTGCGGACTTCTTCTGCATTACTTGTATATAGTTATTGCTGCAAAAAGGGCTATGTTATTGTTGCATCAGGGTTGCACTGATGCTCTGTTGTTGTTCATACTGTTGACTGGGTAAGTTTATCACAAGTTATACGGTGTGATTGTTGTGGCTGCTATGAATCTTTCCCTGGATTTCCAAAATCCTTTCCTTGTACTGTCAGCTCTTCCGGGCAGTTTCTCTAACTGAGGTCTGGAGGAGGGACATAGAGGGAGGAGCCAGAGCACACCAGAATCTAAATTCTTTCTTAAAGTGCCCATGTCTCCTGCGGAGCCCATCTATTCCCCATGGTCCTTACAGAGTCCCCAGCATCCACTACGGACTACGAGAAATAGATTTACCGGTAAGTAAAATCTTATTTATTCACATCCATCTCTGTCCCAGCGGTGCTTACAATCTATATTCCCAAAGACACAGACAGGTTTTCATTTTGTTACAAGCCAATAAACGAATCAGTATGTGTTTCTGGGGGGCAGGTGGATGGAAACTTGAGAGAACATACAAACTCCATACATATAGAGCACTGGTTATGATTTTATGTAAAGCCCCAGTTCTATAAGCAAGACCCACATCATGGGAGGGGTGGTCTTCAGTATGCCGGCGGTCGGGCTCCCGGCGACCAGCATACCGGCGCCGGGAGCCCGACAGCCGGCATACAGACACTTATTCTCCCTCGTGGGGGTCCACGACCCCCCTGGAGGGAGAATAAAATAGTGTGGTGCGCGTAGCGCGCCACCGTGCCCATAGCGTGGCGAGCGCAGCGAGCCCGCAAGGGGCTCATTTGCGCTCACCACACTGTCGGTAAGCCGGCGGCCGGCCTCCCGGCGCCGGTATGCTGGTCGCCGGCAGATCGTAGTGAACCCCATGGGAGTACGGGGTGTACATTTTCTAAGGGGTTGTCAAGGGGTCTCCACACTGATCTCAGCCAGAAGAACCGAGGATTTACAAGCAAAGCAACAATTCATCGAGAGCTTCTCTCCTTCACGCACCACTTGGTATCAACATCACCATCAATTTGTCTCTAGTCCTGTAGCCATCATGGCTGAGTTACTCAGGAGGCCTATTTATCATCATGCAAAAACAGGTAAGGTTGCCGACACATAGGCCTGTTGGATAGTAAGCCTAATCCAACGAACAATGGACTGTTTCGAAGCAGGGCAACCCTTCTTCCGTGCATCATAGAGCACGAACAAGGAATCCGTCTTCCTGATCCGAGCTGTACGCTTGACATAGATCTTCAAGGCACGTACAGCATCCAAAGCCTCTGGAGGAGCAGAAGTGTCAGAAATGGATGGAACCACAATAGGTTGATTTAGGTGAAACGCGGAGACCACCTTCGGCAGAAACTGATGTCTAGTCCGGAGCTCCGCTCTGTCCTTGTAAAAGACCAAGTATGGACTTTTACACGATAAGGCCCTTAATTCTGAAACACGTCGAGCAGAAGCCAGGGCCAGTAACATCTCCGTCTTCCACGTGAGGTACTTGTTGTCTACTGTCATCAGAGGTTCAAACCAGGAGGACTGTATAAATTTCAACACTACATCCAGATCCCAGGGTGCCGTAGGCGGCACAAAGGGAGGTTGTATGTGGAGTACCCCTTGCAAGAAGGTCTGAACTTCTGTCAACACTGCCAATTTTTTTCTGAAAGAAAATGGAGAGAGCTGAAATCTGGACCTTAATGGAACCCAGACATTATCCCTTATCCACACTAGCTTGCAGAAAACATAGGAAACGTCCCAAGTGAAACTCTGCAGGCGGATACGTGCATTCCTTGCACCAAGAAACATATCTCCTCCAGATATGATGACAAGTGTTTTGATGTCACAGGTTTCCTGGCCATGGTTGCAGTAACTTTCGTGGAAAGGCCCTTGTGAACTAAGATGTTCCGCTCAACCACCATGCCGTCAAACGAAGACGCCGTAAGTCCGGGTAGACTAACGGTTCTTGTTGAAGATTGCTTCTGAGTGGTAGAGGCCAAAGGTCTTGGAAGGACATGTCCAGAAGATACGCGTACCACGCCCTCCAAGGCCAATCCGGGGCAATTAGAATTGCCTGGACATCTTGATTTATGATTCGCTTGAGCACTCTTGGGAGCAATGGGATCGGAGGAAACAGGTAGACCAGCCGCTACGGCCAAGGCGACATCAGAGCGTCCACTGCCCTCGCCTGAGGGTCCCTGGTTCGCAAGCAATACCAGGGAAGTTTCTTGTTGAGATGAAAAGCCATCATGTCTATTTGTGGGCAACCCCACCGGTCGATGATCTGCTGAAACACCAAATGGTGGAGTCACCACTCCCCCAGGTGGAGATCGTGTTGACTCAGGAAGTCCGCCTCCCAGTTGTCCACACCCGGAATGAAGATTGCTAACATGGCTCTTGCATTTCTTTCCACCCAGAGGAGTATCCTTGATACCTCTCGCATGCAGGCCCTGCTTTTTGTCCCTCCTTGTCAATTGATATACGCCACGGCCGTGGCGTAGTCCGACTGTACCTGGATCGTGTGATCCCTGGGCAGAGGAGAGGCTTGAAGCAGGGCATTGTATATCACCCGAAGTTCCAGAATGTTGATCGGAAGGAGGCTTTCGTGGACTGACTACCTGCCCTGGAACTGTGCCCCTTGGGTGACAGCTCCCCATCCCCTCAGGCTCGCATCCGTGGTGAGAAGGGTCCTATCCTGAATGCCGAAACACCAGCCTTCCAGGAGATTGGAAGGCTGTAGCCATCACAGGAGGGAAATCCTGGCCTGAGGTGACAGCTGAATCATCCGGTGCATCTGTAGATGTGAGCTGGACCATTTGCTCAGAAGATCCAACTGAAGTGTTCTGGCATGGAACCTCCCATACTGGATCTCATCGTATGAGGCAACCATCTTGCCTAACAATCTTATACAAAGATGTACAGACACTGGAGTGGGTCGGAGTACCAGGCGTCCTTCATATTCAAGGAGACCATAAATTCCTGTTCTTCCAGGCCCGCAATCACTGCTCGCAGGGATTCCATTTTGAACTTGAACACCCTTAAAAAAGAAGGATTCAAGGATTTCAGATTCAGAATGGGTCTGACCGAACCGTCCGGCTTCGACACCACAAACAGGTTTGAGTAAAACCCCTTGCCGCGTTGCGGTAGTGGTACTGGAACAATAACGTGGGACTGGACCAACTTTTGGATAGCCTGTTGCAATGTAACCTGCATATCCTCCAAAGCTGGTAAAGCCTGATTTGAAAAATCGCTGAGGGGGGAGTACTGTCTAACTTCAGTCTGTAGCCCTGAGAAACAAGATCTCTTACCCAGACATCTTGGCAGGAAGCCTCCCAGATGCGACTGAAGTGACACAGTCGAGCTCCCACCTCGAGATCCCCTCAGGGTGGGTGGGCACCGTCATGCTGAGGCCTTAGTGGAAGCAGGACCAGTGGACTGTTCCTGAGAACTGGTGGCTGCCGGCTTTCTGGACTTACCTCTGGTGCCTCTAGCTGTATTGGAGGCACCTCTGGCCTTAGAACGAAACCTGTGATACCGAAAGGACTGGAGAGACAGCCCTGGATAGGACTGTCTCGCCGACGGGGCCCCAGAGGGGCAAAACGTGGATTTTCCAGCCGTGACCTTGGAAATCCATGCATCCAACTCGACCCCAAACAGCCATTCCCCAGAGAAGGGGAGGGATTCCACAATCCACTAACGCAACCACACGGCCCTGCGTGCTGATACTGCCATGGCAATAGTGCGACCTTTAATGTTCCCCATCTCCTTAAGCGAATCACAGGACGCAGGTAGTGTCCTGAATGCGCTTAAGGAGGTTTACCATAGTAACTAAGGGCATATTCCCCGTGAGGCCCCCTTGAATTTGAACGGCCCAAGAATGAATAGCATGGTTCATCCAGCAACCCGCAATGACCAGTCTTTGTGAAAGACCGTCTGCAGTGTATATAGACTTTAGGGTAGTCTCTATTTTACGATCCTTCATGGTAAAGGAGCCCGGGGCAGGAAGCACCGCCTTCTTAGACAGGCGAGAGACAGAGACATCCACGCCAGGGGGTTCCTCCCAAAATTTTCTACCTTCAGGAGCAAACGGGAAAGTGCGCAAAAACTTTTTGGACACTTGGAATTTTTTGTCTGGATTTTTCCAGGCCTGTTTGAATAAGTCA
This sequence comes from Pseudophryne corroboree, assembly GCF_028390025.1. Lineage (NCBI taxonomy): Eukaryota > Metazoa > Chordata > Amphibia > Anura > Myobatrachidae > Pseudophryne > Pseudophryne corroboree. The sequence goes on along the minus strand of NC_086444.1, from coordinate 24,774,277 downwards.
TCTAATACTGGAGAACAGGGAAAGTGACATTGGTCTTGTTTTGTACAAAGAAAAATGACTGCTGTGACGCAGGGTCCTCTAGAGGGAGCTGTAACACATCCCAAATAGCCAAAATGAGGGGTTCAATACCCTGAGTAGAATCGGGATCCCCACTAATGGGATTCAGGTCATCCCCATCATCCTGTATATCATCATCTGTATCAGATAGTATAGCAGGTAAACCACGCTTCTGGGGACCTGCATGAGAGAGAGGGGGGCTGTGCATCACCTTAGCAGCTATATCTGCAACAGTTTGTGGCAGCAGCTGAGTTTTCAGCACATTAGCAGTGAGCTGGGATGACATGTCTGACATCATAGTCTTAAGAGACCCTGACCAGTGGGGCTCTGGACCCTCTCCCACAGCCTCTTCACAAAGATGTGAAGAGTGACTGCAGTGTTCACAGGAAACAGAGTCATTAGATAATGGAGAAATTTTTGTGTGACATACACTGCACAGCTTGTGTTTACCCATATTTCACAGTAAGTACAAAAAATAAGATTTTAAACCTACCGGTAAATCTTTTTCTCGTAGTCCGTAGAGGATGCTGGGGACTCCGTAAGGACCATGGGGGTAGACGGGCTCCGCAGGAGACATGGGCACTTTAAGAAAGTCTTTAGACCTGGGTGTGCACTGGCTCCTCCCTCTATGCCCCTCCTCCAGACCTCAGTTAGAGAAACTGTGCCCAGAGGAGACGGACAGTACGAGGAAAGGATTTTGTTAATCCAAGGGCAAGATTCATACCAGCCACACCAATCACATCGTATAACTTGTGATAACTACCCAGTTAACAGTATGAAACCAACATATCATCAGTTCAGGACCGATGCAACTATAACATAACCCTTATTGAAGCAATAACTATATACAAGTCTTGCAGAAGTAGTCCGCACTTGGGACGGGCGCCCAGCATCCTCTACGGACTACGAGAAAAAGATTTACCGGTAGGTTTAAAATCTTATTTTCTCTAACGTCCTAGAGGATGCTGGGGACTCCGTAAGGACCATGGGGATTATACCAAAGCTCCCAAACGGGCGGGAGAGTGCGGATGACTCTGCAGCACCGATTGAGCAAACAAGAGGTCCTCCTCAGCCAGGGTATCAAACTTGTAGAACTTAGCAAAAGTGACCAAGTAGCAGCTCGGCACAACTGTAATGCCAAGACCCTTCGGGCAGCCGCCCAAGAAGAGCCCACCTTCCTAGTGGAATGGGCCCTAACCGATTTAGGCAACGGTAATCCAGCCGTAGAATGAGCCTGCTGAATCGTGTTACAAATCCAGCGGGCAATAGTCTGCTTTGAAGCAGGAGCGCCAAGCTTGTTGGCAGCATACAGGACAAACAGTGATTCTGTTTTTCTGACTCTAGCCGTTCTGGCTAGGTAAATTTTCAAAGCCCTGACCACATCCAGGGACTTGGAGTCCTCCAAGTCACGCGTAGCCACAGGCACCACAATAGGCTGGTTCATATGAAAGGATGATACCACCTTAGACAGGAATTGAGGACATACCCGCAACTCCGCTCTATCGACATGGAAAACCAGATAGGGGCTTTTATGAGACAAAGCCGCCAATTCCGACACTTGCCTAGCCGAAGCCAAGGCTAATAACATGACCACCTTCTAAGTGAGATATTTAACTCTACCGTTTTAGGTGGTTCAAACCAGTGTGACTTAAGGAAACTTAACACCACGTTAAGGTCCCAGGGCTCCACCAGAGGTACAAAAGGAGGCTGAAAATGCAGCACTCCTTCACAAAAGTCTGAACTTCTGGGAGAGAAGCCAATTATTTTTGAAAGAAAATGGATAGGGCCGAAATCTGAACCTTAATGGAGCCTAAGTTTTAGGCCCAAATTCACTCCAGTTTGTAGGAAGTGAAGGAAACGGCCCAGATGGAATTCTTCCGTAGGAGTATTCCTGGCCCCACACCAAGAAACATATTTTTGCCATATACGGTGATAATGTTTAGATGTCACGTCCTTCCTAGCCTTTATCAGCGTAGGAATGACCTCATCCGGAATGCCTTTTTCAGCTAGGATCCGGCGTTCAACCGCCCTGCCGTCAAACGCAGCCGCGGTAAGTCTTGGAACAGACATGGGCCCTGTTGCAACAGGTCCTGCCTTAGAGGAAGAGGCCACGGATCTTCTGTAAGCATTTCCTGCAGATCCGGATACCAGATCCTTCGTGTCCAATCTGGAACAATGAGGATTGTTCTCACTCCTCCTTTTTCCTTATTATTCTCAACCCTTGGGTATGAGAGGAAGAGGAGGAAATACATAGACTGACTGGAACACCCACGGTGTCACTAGGGCGTCTACTGCTACTGCCTGAGGGTCTCTTGACCAGGCGCAATAACTCTGCAGCTTTTTGTTGAGGCGGGACGCCATCATGTCTATCTGTGGCAGTCCCCACCGAACTGCAATCTGTGCGTAGACTTCCTGATGAAGTCTCCACTCTCCAGGACGTATGTCTGGTGAGGAAATCTGCTTCCCAGTTGTTCACTTCCGGAATGAACACTGTTGACAGTGCTCTTACATGATTCTCCGCCCAGCGAAGAATTCTGGTGGCTTCCGCCATCGCCACTCTGCTCCTTGTGCCGCCTTGACGGTTTACATGAGCTACTGCGATGACGTTTTCTGACTGGATCAGAACCAGTTTGTCGCGAAGAAAGGTCTCCGCTTGACGTAGGGCGTTGTATATGGCCCTTAGGTCCAATATGTTGATGTTAAGACAAGTCTCTTGACTTGACCAAAGACCTTGGAAATTTCTTCCCTGTGTGACTGCTCCCCAGCCTCGGAGGCTCGCGTCCGTGGTCACCAGGATCCAGTCCTGAATGCCGAATCTGCGGCCCTCTAGAAGGTGAGCACTCTGCAGCCACCACAGGAGAGATACCCTGGCCCTGGGGGATAGGGTGATCAACTGATGAATCTGTAGATGTGACCTGGACCACTTGTCCAGTAGGTCCCATTTGAAGTCCTCGCATGGAACCTGCCGAAGGGAATGTTTTTCCCAGGACTCGAGTGCAGTGATGCACTGACACCTGTCTTGGTTTCAATAGGTCCCTGACTAGAGTCATGAGTTCCTGGGCCTTCTCTATCTGAAGGTAAACCCATTTCTGGTCTGTATCCAGAATCATACCCAAGAAGGGCAGACGAGTTATAGGAACCAACTGTGACCTCGGGAAATTGAGAATCCAGCCGTGTTGCTGTGACACCTTCAGCGAAAGTGACACGCTGTTCAACAACTGCTCTTTTGATCTCGCCCTTATTAGGAGATCGTCCAAGTATGGGATAACTGTGACTACTTGCTTGCGTAGGAACACCATTATTTCCGCCAATTACCCTGAAATTGGTAATGACAATCCTGTACCGCAATTGTCAGGTACGCCTAATGGGGTGGATAAATGGGAACATGAAGGTATGCAGCCTTTATATCTAGATAGACCATCAAATCCCCCCCCCCCTTCCAGGCTGGCGATGATCGCTCTGGGCGATTCCACTTTAAATTTGAACCTTTTCCCGTATAGGTTCAGAGATTTTCATTTTAAAATAGGTCTGACCGAACCGTACGGTTTTGGGACTACAGCCAAGGTTGAGTCATATCGCCTTCCTTGTTGCAGGAGGGGAACCTTGAGCACCACCTGTTGGAGATACAATGTGTGAATTGTATTTAATATTATCTCCCTTTCTGGGGGAGAAGCCGGTAGGTCCGATAAGGAAAAACCGGCGAGGAGGCACCTTTCGAATTCCAGCTTGTAACCCTGAGAAACAATTTTTATTGGCCCGGGATCCACCTGTGATTGAACTCAGATGTGGCTGAAGAGTCGAAGACGTGCTCCCACTGGGACGGACTCCCTTAGCGGAGCTCCAGCGTCATGCGGTGGATGTAGTAGAGGCCGGGGAGGACTTCTGTTCCTGGGTAAGAAAGGACGCTCCTCGTACTTTCTTGTTATTCTGTGACCGAAAGGACTGCATTTGATAATGTCGTGCTTTCTTAGGCTGTGAGGGAATATAAGGCAAAAGATCAGAATTACCAGCTATAGCCTTGTATGGTAAACCTTCCATATGCCTCTTTTAGTCGGCATCACCTGTCCATTTCATGTTCCACAGGACATGTCTAGCAGAAATCGACATAGCGTTGACTCTAGAACCCAGTAGACTAATGTCTCTTTGGGCATGTTTTATATATATATATATATAAGACAGCATTTTATTTATATATATATATATATATATATATATATATACACATACTAGGGTCAATAACATGGTATCCTTATCTAGGGTTTCAATCTCCGCTGATAAGGTATCTGTCCACGCTGCTACAGCGCTATAAACCCATGCCGACACAATCGCCGGTCTGAGTAGTGTACCCGAATGTGTGTAAATGGACTTCATAGTACTTTTACTGCATGCTATCTGCAGGATCCCTGAGGATAGCTGTTAAGTCAGCTCTACCTTTTGGGTAAACGTGACAAAGCTTTGTCCACCCTAGGGGAAGATTCCCATCGTATCCTGGCCCTAGTAGGGAAAGGATACTCCCTGAGAATTCTTTGTGGGAAGCTGCAGTCTCTTGTCTGGAGATTCCCGCTCTTTTTCTTCATGAGAGGAGGGAAATTTACCTCAGCTTTCTTCCCCTTAAACATGTGTACCCTCGTGTCAGGGACAGATGAGTCATCAGTGATATGCAAAACATCTTTTATTACAATAATCATATATTGAATACTTTTCTGCCAGTTTTGGCTGTAACTTTGCATTATCGTAGTCGACACTGGAGTCAGACTCCGTGTCGATATCAGTGTCTGTTATTTTGGATAGTGAGCGTTGTGAGACTCTGAAGGTCTCTGCGACATAGGGACAGACATGGGTAGATTCACTGTCTGTTCTCTAATCTTTTGTGCAATAAATTTACCTTAGCACTTAATTTCACATATCCAATCAGGTGTCGGCGTTGTCGACGGAGACACCACTCACACACACATTTGCTCCATCTCCTCCTTAGGAGAGCCTTTTACCTCAGACATGTCGACACACACGTACCGACACACCACACACTCAGGGAATGCTCATCTGAAGATAATTCCCCCACAAGGCCCTTTGGAGAGACAGAGAGAGAGTATGCCAGCACACACCCCAGCGCTATTAACCCAGGAAAAAACACAGCAATTTAATGTTTTACCCAGTAGCGCTGTTATTATCTGTGCCGAATTATGTGCCCCCCCTCTTCTTTAAAACCCTCTCTTCTACCGTGGTATAAGCAGGGGAGAGTCCGGGGAGCTTCCTCTCAGCGGTGCTGTGGAGAAAAACATGGCGCTGGTGAGTGCTGAGGGAGAAGCCCCGCCCCCTCGACGGCGGGCTTCTGTCCCGCTAAAAGTGTAAAATTGGCGGGGGCTCCTGCTTATATACAGTGTCCAGCTGTATATATGCTCCTTTTGCCAAATAAGAGGTTTATATTGCTGCCCAGGGCGCCCCCCCTCTGCGCCCTGCACCCTTACAGTGACCGGAGTATGTGAGGTGTGTGGGAGCAATGGCGCACAGCTGCAGTGCTGTGCATTACCTCAGTGAAGATCATGAAGTCTTCTGCCGCCTCTGAAGTCTTCTTTTCTTCTCATACTCACCCGGCTTCTATCTTCCGGCTCTGCGAGGGGGACGGCGGCGCGGCTCTGGGATCGGATGACGAGGGTGAGATCCTGCGTACCAATCCCTCTGGAGCTAATGGTGTCCAGTAGCCTAAGAAGCAGGACCTGCACTCAGAGAGTAGGGCTGCTTCTCTCCCCTCAGTCCCTCGATGCAGGGAGTCTGTTGCCAGCAGAGCTCCCTGAAAATAAAAAACCTAACAAAATACTTTCTATCAGCAAACTCAGGAGAGCTCACTGAAAAGCACCCAGCTCCTCTGGGCACAGTATCAAACTGAGGTCTGGAGGAGGGGCATAGAGGGAGGAGCCAGTGCACACCCAGGTCTAAAGACTTTCTTAAAGTGCCCATGTCTCCTGCGGAGCCCGTCTATCCCCATGGTCCTTACGGAGTCCCCAGCATCCTCTAGGACGTTAGAGAAACATACACACAGTTATAATGCAAGCCTGCCCTACTGTATTTGAGAGGAGACACACAGAGAGAGGGATGATACCCGCACACCCTGAGCTGCACAATCCCAGTGAAACTGTCAGCTCTGTATATAAACGTAAACACTAACAATTGCAATCCTAAATAGGCTCAGGATAGTGTACACAAGTGGCTCTCCTCCTTTGCTACACCCTGTACCAGTTTCCAGCGTGTCTGTGAGTCAGGAAGCGCTGTGTGTGCTGTCTGTGGCTGCAGTAAGCAGAGAAAGGCGCCAAAACGCAGCTGGTCCCGCTCTGAGAAGCTCCGCCCCCTCCAGTGGCGCCGGAACTACACATCTTATATATACTGGCAAAGTCTCCAATAAGCTTAAAACCTCACACAAGTGCTGAGTTAAGCAAGTAGTGCCAGTTTTCACACGGGGGGGATCTTAGTAGAACCCCCCCAAGGAGGGTCCTGTACGCCTCGCCCGTGGTCAGCCGCACTTTGAACCGGGGACCCCCCTAGCGCGGTCTCCGGTTTATACTCACCACCGATGTCACCTTCAGTCAGTGTTAGGGGTGTGCGGCGTGCTGCAGCTGTGACAGCCAAGGCGCAATGCCCCGCTGAACAAACAGCCCCTCAGGACGGTGGTCCTGCAGCGGGGAAGCGGCTCTGCACCCCGTAAGGCCGGTGACCGTCTCCCCCCTAACTCCCACGGTGCAGGTATGCTGTTGTCCAGGCAGCATACCGGAAATAAGAAGTTTTAAAAGGAATTGAATAAAACTCTCTGTAGCTGCAGAGATGTGCATCCACTCCTGAGGGGACTTTTTTCTAAACTGCCTGTGGGAGGGGGCATAGAGGGGAGGAGCCAGCACACCCAGTTGAAGAAATTTAAAGTGTACTGGCTCCTCTGGACCCCGTCTATACCCCATCGTACTAGTTACCCCCAATATCCCTTATGGATGCTAGAGAAACAAGAGGCACACTCAGAGGCATAACTAGGTTCTTTGGCGCCCAGAGCAAGATGAATAATGGTGCCCCCCCTCCCAATAAAAAAAAAAAGATCCCTGCATGCTCCAGAAAGGGGCATGGTCAACTGGCAAGGGGCATGTTTCACTTTTTGGTAAGTAACTGTGAGAGAGACCAGGGACAGAGAGAGAAAATACAGACCAGGGGCAGAGGGGGAGAGAGAGAGTAAGGGGGAGAGAGAGAGAGACCAGGGTAGAGGGAGAGAGACCAGGGACAGAGAGAGAAAATACAGACCAGGGGCAGAGGCTGAGAGAGAGAGTGAGGGGGAGAGAGAGAGAGACCAGGGTCAGTGATAGAGAGACCAGGAGCAGAGGGACAGAGAGAGAGAAATCAGGGGCAGAGTGAGAGAAAGAGAACAGTAGGTAGAGGGAGAGACAGACTAGGGGCATAGGCAGAGAGAGAGAGAGAGAGAGACCAGGGACAGAGAGAGAGAAGACAGACAAGAGTAGAGGGAGAGAGACCAGGGTCAGTGATAGAGAGAGAGAGAGAGAGAGAGAGAGAGAGAGAGAGACCAGGAGCAGAGAGATAGACAGACCATGGAAGAGAGAGAGCGACTGGGGCAGTGGGAGTGAGAGAGACCAGGAGCAGAGAGGAGGAGACCAGGGGCAGAAGGATAGAGAGAAATCAGGGGCAGAGTGAGAGAAAGATAACAGCAGGTAGAGCGAGAGACAGACTAGGGGCACAGCAGAGAGTGACCAGGAGCAGAGGGAGACAGAGCAACAGACCAGGGGCAGAGGGAGGGAGACAGACCAGGGGCAGAGGGAGGGAGACAGACCAGGGGTGGAGGGAGGGAGAGAGACAGACCAGGGGTGGAGGGAGGGAGAGCAGGGACAGAGAGAGAGAAGACAGACAAGGGTAGAGGGAGAGAGACCAGGGTCAGTGATAGAGAGAGAGAGAGAGAGACCAGGAGCAGAGAGATAGACAGACCATGGAAGAGAGAGAGCGACTGGGTCAGTGAGAGTGAGAGAGACCAGGAGCAGAGAGGGGGAGACCAGGGGCAGAAGGATAGAGAGAAATCAGGGGCAGAGTGAGAGAAAGATAACAGCAGGTAGAGCGAGAGACAGACTAGGGGCACAGGCAGAGAGTGACCAGGGGCTGAGGGAGAGAAAGACCAGGAGCAGAGGGAGACAGAGCAACAACCCAGGGGCAGAGGGAGGGAGACAGACCAGGGGCAGAGGGAGGGAGACAGACCAGGGGCAGAGGGAGGGAGACAGACCAGGGGTGGAGGGAGGGAGAGAGACAGACCAGGGGTGGAGGGAGGGAGAGCAGGGACAGACAGAGAGATCAGATGCAGTGAGAGAGCGAGACCAGGAGCAGAAGGAGAAAGAAAGACAAGCGGGAGGGCAGGGAGATAGAGACAGACAGACCAGGTGGAGAGAGAGAGAGAGAGACCAGGGGCACAGAAAGAGATACCTAAAGCGTGGCGAGCGAAGCGAGCCCACAAGGGTACAATGCAGCATAAATAAAACAAAATGCCCTACCACAAACGGAGATTCAAAAAAACATTGCTGTAAGGGCAGAAGAGAAATTCCACCATCACCTAATTTCAAATCCAGGTCCTTTCCACAAGGGGATAATATACTCAAGCACCCCCAATCCCCCCCCCCCCCCCCCACAGCTTGCACCCCCCAGCACCTACACCCTGACTTTGAGTGGGCCACTTTGAAAGGAACGGTAGATTTATGGGTCCGAACATTTGAGTTTTAATATAACACAAGTAAAGTTAAAATTTACACATGTGCCATCATAGCCACATCTGCCTCTTTCTATGCCATCAGACTCCTCCTTCGCAGGACACCAGCATTTGTCACATGTCCCCATGCTCACCAGCTACTGACAGTAGTGCCCCTTATTCACATTACACCACACAGTATGAGCCGAAATTCACATTATTCCACACAGTATGAGTCGAAATTCACATTACACCACACAGTATGAGCCAAAATTCACATTACGCCACACACTATGAGCCAAATTCACATTACTCCACATAGTATGAGCCAAATTCACATTACACCACACGGTATGAGCCAAATTCACATTATGCCACACGGTATGAGCCAAATTTACATTATGCCACACGGTATGAGCCAAATTCACATTATGCCACACGGTATGAGCCAAATTCACATTATGCCACACGGTATGAGCCAAATTCACATTATGCCATGCGGTATGCCCCCAGCAGTTCCAGATACACATAATACCCCCAGATGTGCTTGATACACGTTATGCCCACAGCAGTGCCAGGTTCACATAATACCTCTAGCCGTGCTTGATACACATTATGCCCCAAGCAGTGGCAGTTACACGTAATACCCCAGCATTGCCAGATACACGTAATGCTGCCAGCAGTGCCAGATACACGTAATACTCCCAGTAGTGCTAACTACTGCTAGGCTTCCGCTACTGCTCGTGTTTGAGGGGAGCGCGTGCCTCTCCCGAGTCCTGCCCTTCACTGAAAACCTCCGGCGGCCATTTGAAATATGGCGCCGACTTATGAGCCAATCAAAGCTCGTGGTCTGGCAGCGAATCAGGAGCCGCTGCCGGTCCGCGAGCTCTGATTGGTTGATAGTAAACACCAAATTAGAAATGGCCGGGAGCAGCAGGGGGGAGGAATCATGTGGTAGGAATTGATCGGCATGCTCGGCGGGAGCCGGACTTTGCCCACGCTTATGCATAGTATATGTATATTATATAGACAAAGGTCAGTTTTAATTTTCAGTGTATGTACAGTATATATAGACAGAGCCCTAGTGACAAGTGCAGACAGCAGTGATCACATGAAATGTAAATACAGTGCACACTGCAGAATGATGCCCAATAATGCACAACCCCTTACCCTGGAATCAGATCCCTGGGGGCAGCAGCACAGGATGGAGGGGCGGGCGCTGCACTGTACCTGCTCCTGGACCCTGCTTCCAGGGGCAGCCCGCTCTCTATTCTCTGAGACCCGCCGCCATAAACATCTTGTAGCCTCCATCCGCTACGCTCCAGGGCATGCAGGGGGCGTGAGATCAGAGCAGGCAGCCTCGGGTGATCCTTGTCCTGCCTCATCTCTCCACGGGCAAGGGGAGGCGGGGATGATGGCGCCACTCTCGGCCAGCTATCGCGACAAAGATATAATTGTGGTGGTGGGGGGCTACTCCACTGGGTGGGCGCCGGTAGTACTCTTCTGGGATGACAGTGTCCTGGCCAGCGGCGCTCCCCTCAGGCGGATCTGCCACAGCGCCCAGGGCATAAGCCCCACTCACCCTACCCTTGTTACGCCTCTGGGCACACTGACTGTCTTGTAATACCTCCTGAGGTGATTACCCAGCTGTACAGGTCCTACAGGACAGTAGGGTAGGAGGCACAGTCTGTTTAATTGCCTTGCCTTTGTTAGACATACCTGCAAGGATAATATACACACAGTATGGCAATGTGCAGTGTGTAACCGAGTACAGTATGTGGCAATGAGCATCCACAAATACAATAAATTGTAATGTGGACAACAAAAAAATCCCTGTACACACCAGTATAAGAGGGTTACTTAAAAAAACAGAAAAGAGGATTTTGGTACTTACAGATAAATCCATTTCTCTGAATCCTCTAGGGTAGTGGTTCGCAAACTCGGTCCGCAGGACCCCACACAGTGCATGTTTTGCAGGTAACCCAGCAGGTGCACAGGTGTATTAATTACTCACTGACACATTTTAAAAGGTCCACAGGTGGAGTTAATTATGTCACTTGCGATTCTGTGAGAACTGCAAAACATGCACTGTGTGGGGTCCCGAGGACAGAGTTTGAGAACCTGTGCTCTAGGGGACACTGGAGCTCTCTTTAGACATTAGGGGTGTGAAGCTTGCAACCAGAGGTGTGGCACAATCTAAAACTAGTATTGTCTGCACAGCCGGCTCCTCCCCCTTCAAATCCCTCCTCCCTCAGTTTGGAAAATTTGACTGAGAGAATAGGACATGATACTAGAGCAAATGGCGAGGAGCCGAACCGTACAACATATCAAACAGCATCCAAGAACTTCTTTAACCGAAAAACTAACACTGTGTGTATGAACTGTTTGAACAAGAATCAGAAACACAGCAGGCTGACAGCACTGAGGCGGGCGTCCAGTGTCCCCTAGAGGATTCAGAGAAATGGATTTATCGGTAAGTACCAATATCCTCTTTTCTCTTTCATCCACTAGGGGACACTGGAGCTCTCTTTACACATTAGGGGACGTCCCAAAGTTATCCCCCAGGGAGGGAGTGCTGTCGGTGGCCTGCAAAACCAAACGTCCGAACTTAGAATCTTCGGACGCAAAGGTATCAAACTTGTAAAATTTCGCGAACGTGTGGGCTGAGGACCATGTTGCCGCTCTGCAAAGTTGAGTGGTGGAAGCACCTCTGGCAGCCGCCCATGAGGCAACCACTGACTGGGTGGTATGAGCACCCGTCTGAGCCGGAACCTGTTTTCCACAGGAAATATAAGCTTGCCGAATGGCAAGTCTAATCCATCGAGAAAGAGACTACTTAGAAACCGGCCAACCCTTCTTTGGCCCATCATAAAGAACAAACAAATGGTCCGACTTCCTGAAGGACGACGTAACTTGTACATACACCCGTAAAGCTCGGACAACATCCAACGCCACATCCCCATCTGCGATACCCTGGAAAGATGGGACCACAATTGGTTGGTTTACGTGAAATCCGGAAACAACCTTGGGAAGAAAGTCCGCTCTTGTACGGAGTTCCGCCCTATCCTCATGAAATATCAAAAAAGGACTCTTACACGATAAGGCTCCCAACTCAGAAACCCGCTTATCCAAAGCCAAGGCCAGCAATAACGTTACCTTCCAGGAGAGATATTTCAGGTCTGTTCTCGCTAACGACTCAAAGAGTGGCGATCTCAAAAAGTCCAGCACCAAATTTAAATCCCATGGAGCAGTGGGAGGACGAAAAGGGGGCTGTATCCTCAGAACCCCCTGTAAAAAAGTTTAAACCTCTGGCAAGGATGCCAACCGTTGTTGAAAAAGGATGGAAAGAGCCGAAACCTGAACCTTCAGAGAGCCCAGCCGCAGACCTAACTCTAGGCCGGCCTGAAGGAAAAGTAAAAGTCTGGACAAGTGGAAAGTCGTCGAATTCCACCCCCGTTCCTGACGCCAATCCATGTATTTCTTCTAAATTCTGTAATAATGCATGGCTGTGACCGGCTTCCTAGCGGCAATCATAGTAGGAATGGCCGTTCTTGGTATCCCTCTGTTCCTTAAGATCCGGGTTTCAATAGCCACGCCGTTAAACGCAGCCTGTTCAGGTCCGGATGGTGAAACGGTCCCTGAGATAGCAAGTCCTCTCTCTGAGGTAACCGCCAAGAATCGTCCGCTAATAACCCTCTTAGGTCTGAGTACCAACTCCTGCTAGGCCAATCTGGAGCGATTAGAATCGCCCACACCCGTTCTCGTTTCAACCTCTTCAGAACCCTGAGTATAAGTGGGAACGGTGGAAAGATGTAAACCTTCCTGCAGCACCAAGGAAGTGTTAATGCGTCCACTCCTGCCGGATCCCTTGTCCTGGACACATATCTGGGCAGCTGGTGGTTCTGCCGAGACGCCATTAGATCGACTTGAGGTAGACCCCATCTCCTCACCACCATGTTGAAAATCCCTGGAAGCAGGCACCACTCTCCTGGATGCATGTCCTGGCGACTGAGATAATCTGCGTCCCAGTTCTCCACACCTGGAATGAACACTGCCAAGAGGATGATGTTTCGCCTTTCCGCCCACAACAAGATCTTTGTGGCTTCTCTTAACGCCATCCTGCTCTTTGTTCCTCCCTGACGGTTTATGTAAGCCGTCATTGTGACACTGTCCGACTGTATCCTCACGTACTGACCCATGGCCAGGTCTTCGGCTAGGAAAAGCGCATTGTAAACTGCTCTTAGTTTGAGAATGTTGATGGGCAATCTGCTCTCCTGTAACATCCATTTTCCCTGAAACTGACGGTCCACGAAGACGGCACCCCAACCTCTGAGACTGGCATCCGTTGTCAGGATCCCCCAATCCCAAATGCCGAATCTATTCCCTGCTGCGAGATTTTTGTGTAACGACCCCCAAATCAATGAGACTCGTACGTGCGGTTGAAGTCGTATCCTTCGATGAAGAAGCCAATGTGAACCCGCTCCCTGAGCAAGGAGGTTCATCTGGAATGGTCGGGAATGAAGTCTGCCGTATTGGAGAGCTTCGAACCACGCCACCATCTTTCCGAGAAGTTGCACACAGAGGTGCAAAGACACTGTCTGCGTCCGTAGTACCTGATCCACTAACTTCTGTATGTCCTGGATCTTGGACCCTGGCAGGAAAATTTTCAATTGCACAGTCTCCAAGATGAGGCCGAGGAATTGAATCCTTTGAGTTGGAATGAGGTTGAATTTCTAGAAGTTCACAATCCACCCGTGTTGAATGAGAAATTGGTGAGATGTCTGAGCATCTTTTATCAGCTTCACCTGAGAGGAGGCCTTGATCAGAAGATCGTCTAGATAAGGTATTATCGTGACCCCTAATAGCCGCAAACCTGCAACCATGATCGCCATGATCTTCGTGAAGATCCTTGGCGCTGACGATAGACCGAATGGTAGTGCTCTGAATTGGTAATGATCCTTCACCAGTGCAAACCTTAGGTAAGCTTGGTGGGGAGACCAAATTGGAATATGCAGGTATGCATCCATTATGTCCATGGACACCATGAACTCGCCCTGTTCCAAACCTGCAATGACTGACTGGATTGATTCCATCTTGAATTTGTAGATCTTTAGAAACTGGTTTAAAACTTTTAAATTGAGTATCGGTCTGACCGACCCGTCTGGCTTTGGCACGACAAAAAGACTGGAATAGAAACCCGTACCTCTCTGAGAGGCGGGAACTGGAGTAATGACCTCTGACCGTAGTAATCTTTGAATTGCTGTCAGTACAGCTTTTGCCTTCTGAGGGCACCAAGGCAAACCCGTAAAAAACGGACTGTGAGGTCTCTGTTGAAAATCCAGTTTGTACCCCTGGGAAATTTTGTCGTTTATCCAAAGATCTGGTGAGGTGGTGGCCCAGATATCCCAAAAACCTTCCAGACGTGCGCCCACTATGGGGGATCCCAGGTGGGCCGGGAGACCGTCTTGTCAACAGGTTTATCCTGCTTTCTGGTTGCTGCCTGTGCGCGACCTCTACCTCTGCCTCCACGTACTTGTGTACCGAAACCTCTTCCTCAGGCTCGAAAGGACTGCAATCTAAATGAATTAAACGCTGGTCCCGAATAACCTCTCCTAACCTGCGGCGCGGTTCTCGTATAAGGAGTAGGCAGAAAGGCGGATTTCCCTGCTGTAGCCTGCGAAATCCACTTGTCCAACTCTGAACCGAAAAGCATCTCACCCCCAAAGGGGATGGATTCTACTGCCTTCTTGGTGTCCGAGTCTCCGTGCCAATCTCTGAGCCATAAAATCCGCCTAGCCGATATGGTCGAAGCGGAAATGCGTGATGCTATTCTGCTATGATCCTTTGAGGCTTGGCACAAGTATGAAGCAGATTCTCGAATGTGTTCCACCAGTTGGGTAATCTCTTTCAAACTATTTTCCTCCTCAATAGCCTGTACAATACGCCCAGACCATGCGTCCATGGCCTTATTGACCCAAGCACATATGATCGCAGGTCTCTGTGCTGCACTTGCTGCTACGAAAATTGACTTTAAAGCTGTGTCAACCTTACGATCTGAAGTATCCTTTAAAGTCGTTACATTAGGTATTGGTAAAATTGTCTTCTTTGACAACCTTCCTAGGGAAGCATCCACTACAGGTGGATTCTCCCACTTATCCATGACAGCCTTGGGAAGGGTACAAGTCACCTGAAACTTCTTCGGAAATTGAAAGCGTTTGTCCGGCTGTTTCCAAGCCTCCTCCATCTGAGATTGGAGGGATTTAGGAATGGGAAACACGGCTGAACGCGGCCTTTGAGATTCGAATAAATTGAATTCTTCCGGCTCCTTTACGTCGTCTGCCTTAAAGTTCAGGATCTCCTTTACCGCTTCAATTAAGGACTCAATATCCGAGATTGCCGTGTCCTCTTCTGAAAAATCGGTGTCTAGGGTAGATTCAATTAACTCGCCTTCCTCTCTATCAATGAGAAGACCCTCTTCCTCCTCTGTGTCCGGTATAACAGGAAGAGGTCTTTTAACTGCCTTGCGCACATTCGTTTCTTCATGTGCGGGTGGCGTTAACTTGATGAGAAATTCCTCCATCGTCTTAGAGAATCCCGCAGCCCATTCCGCTTGCTGCTTGCGTGATTCTGCCATCTCCTTGGAGATTCTATTTGCAAGGTTGTCTTCCCATGACCGAGTCGGAGCACTGCTCCCATGTGGGGCGTCCTTGTCCAAGCAGGATTCGCACACCCCGGAGCTGCCAACCCGCGTGCTCTTGTTACATTTCGTACAAACCTAACAGGTCTTAGAAGTCTTGGTTGGTGCTTTAGACATGTTACATATAAACCCCGTACCAGGGTATTACGCAGCTTTTTCACCCTTTAAACTAGGAAGCGAAAAACTGAGAGATGACGGAACCGAATGTATCGGATCCGGCTGGGATTACCTGTCCCATTTCCTCTCTCTCTCTCTCTCTCTATATATATATATATATATATATATATATATATAGAGAGAGAGAGAGAGAGAGAGAGAACGTCAATGAATTGTAGAATGTGATAAAAAATAAATAAATACACCAGCCGATTAGTAAACATCCACACCCCAACTGTAAATCAGCCACGATGGTAGAGTTGGTATCCGCCTTCTTCCGTATATTTTCGCCAGGATCTTTGAAAGAGAATTCCCTTGAAAATATAAGTAGTGTATATATATATATATATATATATATATATACACATACATACATATCAGTACTTTGCAGGAGATCCTCACCTAATCTACAATACAGACTATACCAGCAGAGGGCGCTGTTAGCTCTTTTATCAGCTTCTCCTGTGATATGGCTTATAATATAAAATCTGGACAGTAGGGGGAGCGATTACTGTGATAAAGAGACGGCTCCCCCTGTCTTCATATGGGAGGGATAGGGGGGATGGATCCTACCCCTCAGGTTGACGCCTGAATCGGAATTAAAAATGTCCGCCACTGAACAATCTTGTCCTGGGGGGTTTCACTCTACCATCTCCCCAATAACGTCTAGTCGCGCTTCTTAGAGCTGCTTCTGGCGCGCGCGCGCGCGCTGAGGGACCCTTCACATCCAGTCCCACAGCGGCGTATCTACATAGAACTAGTGAATAGCCGCCAGCGAGAAGTGTGCGCTGCCTCATGATACTGAGCCGCCACTGACCTTGCGCTCCGGCCAGCGCGCACGCTGCGGTACCGTTCTCATCCAGTCCCACAGCGGCGGCCACCGGAGAAGAGAAGGGCTGTGCGCTCTGCATCTCACGCGACCGAGGTTTCTCCTCAGCCGCGCGAAACTAAGTTACCCAGCTCCGGCCAGCGCGCGCTACCTCACTCACCCGGTCCCACCGCGGTGCAGCTCCCGCTTGTGTTCTTAGTTAAGCGCTACTTCTAACTAAAAACTAAATGCTAAAAAGCAGCTATAAGGGAATCCTATGGTAGGGCCCTGTATAAAAACCAGTACACTCAGATAGTTGTGAAGAGGATCTCCTGTGGAGAGATGCAGATCCCTTCAAAAGGGATCTTTGTCTCCCCCAATGGAATTAGCCTTGTCCCCCTTGTTTGTAGGTTGATGCAGCTATAAGAACAGTTTTAGTCAGGAGCCAAGATGCTCCACGTGCTGTCCCTCCAGCACAATTTTCTAAACTGAGGGAGGAGGGATGTGAAGGGGGAGGAGCCGGCTGTGCAGACAATACTAGTTTTAGATTGTGCCACACCTCCGGTTGCAAGCTTCACACCCCTAATGTCTAAAGAGAGCTCCAGTGTCCCCTAGTGGATGAAAGAGAAAAGGGAAAGTTATATCCAAGTACAGTCAGAAGAAACAGACAGCAAATCTAGCATACGTCACAAACAATGCAGATATCACAATTTAACGGCAGTGGGCACTGAATTCAACTACACAGCTAAGAGAGCTGGTAGGAATTAGTGCTGTCTATAACCTGACTCCAAGGAGAGGTATACGGGGAGACTGGACCCAGTGTTCCCAGAGACCTACAGAGTTCTTGAAATGGCTGCCCGGCGTCTCTGTGAGAGAAGAGGGTGGAAGGAGGAGCAGATCAGGGCGGGAAGACCTCAGTGGAATGGCGCCCTGGGCTGAAAGAGGGGCTGCTGGGGAAGCGCTGACCTCCTCTGGCTGTCAGTAACCACCGGTTCCCTGGCCTCTTTCAAGTTATCCCAGCGCCAGTAACGTTTGTCCAGCGTAGTTTAACACTGGGGTGTGGGTACACATCAGCACCTCCGGTGCTTCTCCCAGGACCAGAGGAAGGACTGCGCAGATCGTGGGATTACCTGTCCCCCAGTCTCCGGTTGCAGTATGGGGTAGCCCTTGGTGCCCCTGCTAGTGAAGGCTTTAAGGGTCCCGATAAAAGTTCAACGCTGTGGCTCCGGTGGGGGTTTGGAGCATCAGTGCTAGCGTCCAAATGGCTGCCTAGCACTGTCTGCTCAAGTAACAAAGAATAGGTTGTTGAAAATAAGATTTACCTTACCGGTAAATCTATTTCTCGTAGTCCGTAGAGGATGCTGGGACTCCGTAAGGACCATGGGGAATAGATGGGCTCTGCAGGAGATAGGGCACTTTAAGAAAGCTTTGGATTCTGGGTGTGCACTGGCTCCTCCCTCTATGACCCTCCTCCAGACCTCAGTTAGGGAAACTGTGCCCAGAGGAGATGGACAGTACGAGGAAGGATTTTTGTAAATCTAAGGGCGAGATTCATACCAGCCACACCAATCACACCGTATAACTTGTGATAACTTACCCAGTTAACAGTATGAACAACAACATAGCCACGGTATCACCGAAAACTATAACATAACCCTTATGTAAGCAATAACTATATACAAGTCTTGCAGAAGAAGTCCGCACTTGGGACGGGCGTCCAGCATCCTCTACGGACTACGAGAAATAGATTTACCGGTAAGAAAAATCTTATTTTCTCTAACGTCCTTGAGGATGCTGGGACTCCGTAAGGACCATGGGGATTATACCAAAGCTCCCAAACGGGCGGGAGAGTGCGGATGACTGTGCAGCACCGATTGAGCAAACAGGAGGTCCTCCTCAGCCAGGGTATCAAACTTATAGAACTTTGCAAAGGTGTTTGTCCCCGACCAAGTAGCTGCTCGGCACAACTGTAATGCCGAGACCCCTCGGGCAGCCGCCCAAGAAGAGCCCACTCTCCTAGTGGAGTGGGCCTTAACCGATTTCGGTAATGGCAATCCTGCCGTAGAATGTGCCTGCTGAATCGTGTTACAGATCCAGCGAGCAATAGTCTGCTTTGAAGCAGGGGCGCCAACCTTGTTGGCCGCATACAGAACAAACAAAGCTTCAGTCTTCCTGATCCGAGCCGTTCTGGTCAGCCCTGACTACATCCAGGGACTCAGAATCCTCCAAGTCCCTTGGAGCCACAGGCACGACAATAGGTTGGTTCACATGAAAAGATGAGACCACTTTTGGCAGAAAGTGAGGACGAGTCCTCAACTCTGCCCTATCCACGTGAAAAACCAAGTATGGGCTTTTATGCGATAAAGCCGCCAATTCTGAAACACGCCTCGCCGAAGCTAACGCCAACAACATGACCACTTTCCATCTGAGGTATTTCAACTCCACAGTTTTAAGTGGTTCAAACCAAGGTGACTTGAGGAAACGTAACACCACGTTAAGATCCCAAGGCGCCACCAGAGGCACAAAGGGAGGCTGAATATGCAGCACCCCCTTCACAAAAGTCTGTACCTCAGGAAGAGAGGCTAATTCTCTTTGAAAGAAAATGGATAAGGCTGAAATCTGGACCTTTATGGACCCTAATTTTAGGCCCAAGGTCACTCCTGTTTGAAGGAAGTGAAATAGACGGCCCAAATGGAACTCCTCCGTAGGAGCAGCTCTGGCCTCACACCAAGAAACATATTTCCGCCATATACGGTGATAATGTTTTAACGTAACGTCTTTCCTAGCCTTGATCAGGGTAGGAATGACTTCCTCCGGAATTCCTTTTTCCGCTAGGATCCGGCGTTCAACCGCCATGCCGTCAAACGCAGCCGCGGTAAGTCTTGGAACAGACAGGGCCCCTGCTGCAGCAGGTCCTGCCTTAGAGGAAGAGGCCACGGATCATGTCTATTTGAGGCAGGCCTCACCGATCCGCGATCTGTGCAAAGACTTCTTGATGAAGTCCCCACTCCCCCGGATGCAGGTCGTGCCTGTTGAGGAAGTCCGCCTCCCAGTTGTCCACCCCCGGGATGAACACCGCGGACAGCGCGCTTACATGGCCTTCCGCCCAGCGTAGAATCCTGGTCGCTTCTGCCATGGCCACTCTGCTCCTTGTTCCGCCTTGGCGGCTTATATGAGCCACTGCCGTGACATTGTCTGACTGAATCAGAACCGGTCTTCTCTGAAGTAAGCTCTCCGCTTGGCGCAGGGCGTTGTATATGGCCCTCAACTCCAGGACGTTGATGTGGAGACAAGTCTCCAGGCTTGACCAGAGACCTTGGAAATTTCTTCCCAGTGCCACTGCTCCCCAGCCTCGGAGGCTTGCGTCCGTGGTTACCAGGACCCAGTCCTGTATGCCGAACCTGCGACCCTCTAGAAGGTGAGCACTGTTCAGCCACCACAGGAGAGATACCCTGGTCCTGGGAGACAGGGTGATCCTTTGATGCATTTGTAAATGGGACCCGGACCACTTGTCCAAAAGGTCCCATTGAAAAGTCCTCGCATGGAATCTGCCGAAAGGGATGGCCTCGTATGAAGCCACCATCTTCCCCAGGACCCGCGTACACTGATGCACTGAAACCTTCTTTGGTTTCAATAGGTTCCTGACCATGGTCATGAGTTCCTGAACCTTTTCGATCAGAAGAAAACCCTTTTTCTGGTCTGTGTCTAGGATCAGGCCCAGAAAGGTCAGACGCGTTGTAGGAACTAGCTGGGACTTCGGTATATTGAGATTCCAGCCGTGTAGCTGCAACGTCTTCATGGACAGAGACACGCTGTCCAGCAACTTCTCCCGAGATCTTGCCTTTATTAGGAGATCGTCCAAGTATGGGATAATTGTGACCCCCTGCCTGCGCAGGAGCACCATCATTTCCGCCATTACCTTGGTGAAAATCCTCGGGGCCGTGGAAAGCCCAAACGGCAACGTCTGAAATTGGTAGTGACAGTCCTGCACTGCAAATCTCAGGAATGCCTGATGAGGGGGGAATATTGGAACATGAAGGTATGCATCCTTTATGTCCAGAGACACCATCCAATCCCCCCGCTCCAGGCTGGCGATGACCGCCCGGAGTGATTCCATTTTGAACTTGAACCTTTTCAAGTACAAGTTCAGAGATTTCAGGTTTAAAATGGGCCTGACCGAACCGTCCGGTTTCGGGACCACAAACGGGGTTTAATAATATCCCTCTCCCTGCTGGAGATGAGGAACTGTGACAAGCACCTGTTGAACATACATTTTTTGGATTGCTGTCAACACTGACTCCCTCTCTGACGGGGAAGTCGGCAGAGCCGATTTGAAAATCCGGCGAGTAGGCAAGTCTTCGAATTCCAGCCTGTATCCCTGAGCAACAATCTCTATTGCCCAGGGATCCACCTGCGATTGAACCCAGACGTGGCTGAAAAACCGAAGATGAGCCCCCACCAGATCTGCCTCCCCCCGGGAAGCCCCAGCGTCATGCGGTGGATTTTGCAGACGCCGGGGAGGACTTCTGCTCTTGGGAACTAGCTGGGTGCAGCTTCTTTCCCCTGCCTTTTTCTCTGGTAACAAAGGACGATCCCCGCACCTTCTTGTTTTTATTGGAACGAAAGGACTGCATTTGATAATGAGGCGCCTTATTAGTATGCTGCGGTAGGGACATAAGGTAAGAAATTCGACTTACCAGCCGTAGCGACTAGGTCCGAGAGGCCGTCTCCAAACAACTCCTCCCCCTTGTACGGCAAGGACTCCATGTGCCGCTTAGAATCGGCATCTCCCGTCCACTGCCGGGTCCACAGGAGTCGCCTAGCAGAAATAGACATAGCATTTATTCTGGAGCTTAATAAACAAATGTCTCTCTAAGCATCTCTCATATACAAGGCAGCATCTCTGATATGCTCTATGGTCATTTGAATGGCATCCCTATCTAAGGTGTCAAGCTCCGTAGATAAGGAATCTGCCCATGCCACAACTGCACTACAAACCCAGGCCAACGCCATAGCTGGTCTAGCAATAGTACCGGAGTGAGTGTAAATGTGCTTCAAGGTAATTTCCTGCCTGCGATCGTCCGGTTCCTTGAGGGACGCCGTATCCTGGGAAGGCAGTGCCACCTTTTTGGACAAGCGTGTCAGTGCCTTGTCCACTTTTGGTGAAGATTCCCAGCGTATCCTATCAGTTTGTGGAAAGGGATACGCCATAAGAATCCTTTTGGGAACTTGTGGTCTCCTATCTGGAGATTCCCAAGCCTTTTCGCACAATTCACTTAACT
This sequence comes from Pseudophryne corroboree, assembly GCF_028390025.1. Taxonomy (NCBI): domain Eukaryota; kingdom Metazoa; phylum Chordata; class Amphibia; order Anura; family Myobatrachidae; genus Pseudophryne; species Pseudophryne corroboree. Next base: position 24,752,561 of record NC_086444.1, on the reverse strand, counting down.
CAAATGATGATGGAAAAGGGACTTCAGGCTTTTTCTCTTTATACATGTGTACCCTCGTGTCAGGGACAGGGGGTTCCTCAGTGATATGCAAAACCTCTTTAATGGCCATAATCATGTACCGAACACCTTTTGCCACCTTCGGCTGTAATTTTGCATCTTCATAGTCGACACTAGAGTCAGAATCTGTGTCGGTATCTGTGTCATCAATCTGGGATATGGTGCGCTTCTGAGACCCCGACGGGTCTGGCATGGACTGGGTACCTGACTGATCCCTAGCTTCTGCCTTGTCTAACCTTTTATGCAATAGATTTACATTTGCATTCAAGACATTCAGCATATCCACCCATTCCGGTGTCGGCGTTGCCGACGGCGACCTGACATTCAAACACTCCCCCTCCACCGTAAGCGAGCCTTCGTCAAACATGTCGACACACGCGTACCGACACACTTCACACACACAGGGAACTCCTTTTCTGAAGACAGTATCCCTGTCAAGGCCCTTTCGAGAGAGAGAGAGAGAGTATGCCAGCACACACCCCAGCACAATAACCCTGGAGACTAACACAAAATGTTTTTCCCCAGCAGCGCTGTGTAATATGTAAACTGCCAATTATGTGCCCCCCCCCCCTCTCTTTTAAGCACCCTTTCACCGTGTGTAAGTAGGGGAGAGTCCGGGGAGCTTCCTCTCAGCAGTGCTGTGGAGAGAAAATGGCGCTGGTGAGTGCTGAGGGAGAAGCCCCGCCCCCTCAGCGGCGGGCTTCTGTCCCGCTCAAACTTAGGAAAATATGGCGGGGGCTCTTCTATATACATGTACAGAGCCCACCTGTACATGTATATAGTCTTTTTGCCATGCAGAGGTTTATATTGCTGCCCAGGGCGCCCCCCCCTTCGCCCTGCACCCTTACAGTGACCGGAGTGTGTGAGGTGTATGGGAGCAATGACGCACAGCTGCAGTGCTGTGCGTTACCTCAGTGAAGCTGAAGGCTTCTGCCGCCTGAGACGTCTTCTGACTTCTGGCTCTGTGAGGAGAACGACGGCGCAGCTCCGGGGGTGGACGCCCAGTAAGAACCTGCGTTCACCCCCTCTGGAGCTAATGGTGTCCAGTAGCCGAGGAAGCAGAGCCTATCTTTGACAAGGTCGGATCCTCTCTCCCCAGTCCCTCGATGCAGGGAGCCTGTCGCCAGCAGTGCTCCCTGTGAAAAAGTAGTAAAAATCCAAACAAAAATGCTTTCAAGCAGGGGGGGCGTGGCCTGGCTGGTGTGGGAAGCAGACACACATTGAGGGAGCTCCTGCAGCTGAAATCCCTAAATCCCTCTCATATCACCCCTCAGCATCCCTTTCCTTCTCCTAACGGCTTGCCTGCCTGCCCCTGTCTCCCTGGTGCACCCCTGTTCGTGCTGCGGAATCGGGGAGCGACGCCTAAAGCTCCCGCGGATTGCGGCCTACAGGAACCTACGAAGCCGGGGCCTCAATTTGCTGAGGAGGGTGACCGGAGCCTCGGTGATCCCCCGCTGAACCCGCCGCCACCTCCTGGAGCCTGGATCTCGGCTCGCAGCGGCGGAGCGTCATCCACCACCGCATCCTGCCTGTCTCTGTTACCCGGAGGTGTCGGGACCCTCGGTGGCCGGACGGAGCCGCATGAGGCCCGGCGCCTATTTCAGGTGAGACCTGCTTGCCCTCTGCTATCCCCCTGCCAACATCAGAGGAGAAAGGGAACAGGAGGGGGATCGAAGAAGGGAACGAAGGGGGGAAAAACAAGAAAAAAAGAAGTGGAGGCTTGCTGCGGGAGACACTGGGGGTTAGTGGCTGCAGCTCCCGCAATTACCCGCCCCAAACGTACCCCCAAATACCCTCCTAGGGTCCACTTATACCACCCTGCACTCTCCTTTCACTAGGAGGTCGCACCAACACAAGGAGCCCTTACCTCCCCCCCACCTACTGCTAGTCTACCTTCAGCCACAACTCGCAGTGCACCGTTCTACCCCATGTGATTCTTCTTCTACACTACTGCTGATGGGCCTCATGCCCCACTGAAGACACCATAATCTAGCCCTCCAGTGGTTCGCCCTCAGGCCTTATCGCTTGCACATCTCCACGAGCCGCTTCAATAATTTCTCTAAACCCTTCCCGACTCAATCCAACAGACTGCCACCATGTCTAAATCCGCCGCCTCCATCAGAAAACGTGCGGGGACAGACATAACCCAGCACTTCACCAGAGCCGACAAAAACGACAAACTATCCTCGCTCTCTGGACCCCCCTCCCCTAGCCTCTCGGTGTCCGACAAGGAAGACTCGTCTTCATCCCCCGCTCTTTCAACCAAGGAGGACATCCTAGCTCTGAAATCGCTCATCATGGATTTCAAGGAGTCACTGGAGTCCAAACTAGACAACGTGGTTACCTCCATTAGGTCGGATATTACATCACTATCCTCTAGGACCTCCAAACTTGAATCCCGTCAGGACACTCTGCACAAAGAGCAGAGTGAGACCGTTAGAGACATCGACCATCTCATCCGGGACATCTCGGAACTACGCGACAAGAACGAGGACCTGGAGAATCGCGAGAGAAGAAACAATCTCCGCATACGGAACGTCCCGGAATCCGTCCTTCCCGCGAACCTCGAAACATACCTACACAAATTATTCTCCGCCGTGGTTCCGACTCTAGGCTCCCGTGAACTGCCGCTAGAAAGGGCCCATAGAGCTCTCCGGCCCAAACCACGTGATGGTGACCCCCCCAGAGATGTAATCTTGCGCTTTCTTAACTTCAAAGATAAAGAACTGGTTCTTAATCCCACCCGGAGCAAGCCATACATCTTATTCGAAAATGTTAGGTTGCAATTCTTTCAGGACTTGGCTCCCTCCACGCTACTCAAACGGAGAGAGCTAAAAGATCTGACCTCCGCGCTTCGCACGCGCGGAATTCGATATCGCTGGGGGTTCCCATTCAAGCTGCTGATTGACCTCAATGGAAAAACTCTTATCGTCAGGGACCCGAGAGAGGGTAGAGACTTCTTGTCACACCTAGAGGACTCCGACTCTGTACAGGCGGCAACCCCTATCCACCAGTCGACCTAACTATCCTCACTCCAAATGCCACCTAAACTTTTTGCTTAATTGAAGCATCTTGGCCCACCCGTGTGAAGTTTTTTGTTTTTGTTTTTTTTGTTTGTTGACGCTTAGATCTACTTGACCAGTTGATGTTTATTACATATAATATATATTGGTTGTTACTATGCGGGGGGGAGGTTTATATAGCAACCACCTAGCCCTTCCACAATGCTTAATGCTACGGAGGGCTTCCGAATGTGTTGCGAGACCCCTCCGCCTAGCTATCATACTCACTGCTTTAGAGTCAACGCCCCGGTCATATTGGACACATCTGGGCATGTGACTCGGAACACCTCCATAGGGAGTGACCCGACCTCTGAGGATACTATGTTGGAGCACACAGGGTACTGGTTGATGTTCACGACTCTACCCTGTTTGCTCTGCTTCTACTTAACTAATGTTACTGTTATGTTATTTACTGCTTACACGTTTATTCTACATTACTTCTCTTTGATGCTTTTTTCCCCTAAGGCCAATATTAGCTTACTCTCTAAATATCCCACCACTGGAGGGCCACGATCCCTCTTCCACTCTACATAACCCACGAGTTCATGTTGCCGAACTCCTACTTGTAAACACACTCCCCCCCACCCTACCTCCTAGGAGGGAGTACGGTTATCACCCGCTGCTTCCCCACCTTGGACCAATCGGTCCTAATTTCTGTGCTGGTTCCTCCTCGCTGGTCGTGAGGTTCCTTACACGGACCCTTTCCCCTCTTTTCCCTTTTTTTTTTCTTTTCTTTTTGCTTTTGTCCTCTTCTGGCCGATCACCGCCAACTCTCCTTTTTCTTCCGACGAGCCGGGACCCCCCACCAGCTCTAACCTCCCCACCCCCCCCTCTCCCCGGGTTTTTTTTTTTTTCTCTTCCCTCTCACCTTTTTCTCTCTCTCTCTACCCTCCTTCTTTTTTCTCTCCTTCTTCTTCTCTCCCTCCTCTTACTCCCAACTCACAATGCCTCTGTTGATAGCATCTTTGAACGTCAAGGGCCTCAACACCCCCCAGAAACGCTCCTCTCTATTCCGATCCCTTCGCACCCTTAAAGCGGGCCTAGTATTTATCCAGGAGACTCACTTCAAATCCCAGTCACACCCGGCCCTCACCTCTAAACGTTACCCAATGGCTTTCTACTCCTCGAGCCAATCCAAACACAATGGGGTGGCCATTTTGGTAAACTCTAAAATCCCGTTTGTGTTGGGTTCCTCACATACGGATAAAGATGGGCGGTTCATCATTTTAACGGGCAGGCTCGGACACTTAGAATGCACAATAGCCACTGTTTACGCCCCTAATTCTGGACAAGCGTCCTTCTTTAACTCCTTCTTCTCCACACTGTCCAAAATCAGAAAAGGCTACTTAATATTAGGTGGAGATTTTAATACTGCCCCGGATACTCACTTAGATAAATCCTCTCCCCAGCCACGCCTACACCGTGACCCCTCATCCCGAGCTTTAAATAAACACACACGGGAATCCGGTCTCACTGACGTTTGGCGGGCCCTCAACCCCACATCCAAGGATTACACATTCTACTTGTGTCCACATCAATCTTACTCCCGTATCGACCTTTTTTTCTGTAGTACCCAGGCCTCCAAGCACATATCCGACTCATCCATTATCACCAACCCGTGGTCAGATCACTCCATCGTCACCGCCACCTTTGATTTCCTTGACACCCCGACATCCCGACCTGCCTGGCGTTTAAATGAGACGCTGCTGAAAATTCCTCAATTTCAGGAAAAAATCAAACTTGCTCTTGCAGACTACTTTACTTTAAACATCACTGACTCCTCTTGCACCCCATTAATATGGGAAGCACACAAGGCCATCATCAGAGGTCACATCATTAGTTACGCCTCACACAGGAATAAGGAACACAAACAAAAATTGGCCTCCCTCACAGAAGAGGTCCACAACCTGGAAACCCAACATAAATAGCGGCCCTCTCGCCCCCTTTATACACAACTTACCACTGCTAGAGTGGCCCTGAACGCTTTGCTGGCCGAAAAAACTGAGCACTCACTCCGCTGGCTGAAACAAAGATTTTATGAAAAGAGCAACAAAGCTGACACTTTATTGGCCAGCAGACTGAGGGCTCGGAAAGCGCAATCCGCCATCTCAGCGATCAAAGATGACAAGGGCTCACCCCAATATAACCCCTCCACCATCAACTCCCTTTTTAAAGCTTATTATGAGCGACTTTACAATCTCCCGGATAGATCGCCCACTCCCGACCAGACCTACCCGCCTGCTTCTGACTACCTGACATCGTGCGATCTGCCCCGCTTAGATCCAGAGACCTCATCGGGCTTGGACGGGCCCATTTCTGAGGAAGAAATTGCCTTCGCTATTAAATTTCAGAAACCGTCGAAAGCCCCTGGCCCAGACGGCTTTCCTATGTCATACTACAAAACCTTTCAATCTTCATTACTTTCCCATCTCACGAAGGTATTTAACCTAATACTAGAGGGCTCCCCCTTCCACTCTCAAACCACCAAGGCTACCATCACTGTAATTCCGAAACCAAATAAAGACCCCCAACTAATTACTAACTACCGGCCCATTTCATTACTGAATACAGACCTCAAAATTTTCACCAAAGTCTTAGCTAACAGGCTCAACCCCATTCTCCCCTCCCTGATTCACCCTGACCAGGTGGGCTTTGTCCCGTCCAGACAAGCGCTTGACAACACCAGACGCACGATTGACATTATTCACTATGTTAATCTCTACAAAATCCCATCTCTGGCGCTTGCTCTGGACGCGGAGAAGGCCTTCGATAGGGTGTCCTGGCCCTTCATGCTGCAAACCCTACAACACTTTGGCTTTCACGGTAAATTCCTACAGGCTATACAAGCTTTGTACCACAACCCCTCGGCTTCAGTACACACAAATGGCCTACTATCGGATCCCTTCACAATCTCCAACGGAACCAGACAAGGATGCCCGCTATCCCCCCTCATCTTCGCGCTGATAATCGAACCCCTCGCGTGCCGCATCAGAGCCAACCCAGATATTTCTGGGATCGCTGTTAACCGCACTCACTACACTGTCTCCCTATTCGCAGACGACATACTCCTCACACTGACGAACCCGACCATCTCCCTTCCCAACCTACTTCGAGAGCTGTCTATATACGGCAACCTCTCGGGATATAAAATCAACCAGTCAAAATCCAAGGCCCTTTCCTTACATATCCCCAAGAGCGCCAAGACCCTGTTACAAACAAACTTCGAATTCTCATGGCGCAAACATTCACTTAAATACTTAGGAGTCTTCATTACCAAATCATACAACTCTCTCTACCGAGCTAACTACCCCCCACTCATAACTTCAATTTTCAAGGACATCCGCCAATGGGAATCTTATTATCTCTCTTGGATTGGACGTATTAACGCCATAAAAATGAATGTACTCCCCAAACTCCTGTACTTATTCCAAACACTTCCAATCCAGATCCCCTCGCACACCCTCCGCTCCCTCCAGTCCTCGCTAGGTGATTTTATTTGGAACCATACAAAACCTCGTCTCCGACGGGAAACCCTGGCCAAACACTCTCAGCTGGGTGGCCTAGGCCTTCCCATCCTTCAACGCTATTTTGCTGCGACTAAACTGAGCCAATTGGTTGCTTGGCACGCTCCGAGGGGCACTAAGCGATGGGTCGACCTGGAGAGCGATTTAATTGGCGTTCCTTCGGTCTCCTATCTACCTTGGATTCACCGCAAAAACTATCCCCAATTTAGCCTCCCTACACCTACTGTAGCGGTCACACTCGGAAACTGGGAGCTCCTGAGCAAAAAATTGAAACTACCTATTTACCCCTCCCCCCTAACCCCTATCTGGAACAATTCAGCATTTCCCCCAGGTCTATCCTCAGCAATGGCCCGTCCTTGGATCTCTGCTGGTGTCACTAGAATCCACCACTTTACAGGAACCCACGCTATCAGATCTTTCTCTGATCTACAGACTACATATGGCCTGCCCAACTCCCTACACTACCAATACCTACAAATACGGCACTACATCTCCTCTCTACACCCTTCATTCCCACTTCCAATCCCTTCCTCTTTCGAAAGGCTTTGCCTGCATAACCCCACTAACAGAGGAGTCATCTCTCTTCTCTACAAAACCATCTTGTCCCCGGTAACCCCCGCCCTTGAACCTCACGAACAGGCTTGGGAAACAGACTTGGGACGACAATTCGAGGCCGAGGAGTGGGAAACTATCCGGGCCGCGGTCTCGAAGTGCTCCATTAGCGTGGCCATCCGTGAGAACTCGTTTAAAATATATACAAGATGGTATTTGGTTCCAGACCGCCTACATAAAATGTATCCTGGTACCTCAAACCTTTGCTGGAGGAACTGTGGACAAGTGGGCACTTTTTTCCACACATGGTGGTCCTGCCCAGTGATCATACGTTACTGGACCATGGTCCGTGCCCTGCTTGCCCAGCTGCTAGATCTCCCGCAACCTCTCTCACCCAATAATCTACTCCTCTGTGCCCACGTGGACCAGGTACCTAAAGACTCAAATAAACTGATCCTCCATATCTCCTGTGCAGCTAAATACCAAATAGCACGCAACTGGAAAGCACCAGACGCTCCTAACCGCCAGGCACTAACAAATAGGATTTAGTTCATTGCACAAATGGAATACATCACAAGCCTCCAACACAACAGAGTCCAAAAATTCCATTCCACTTGGCTTCCTTGGTACAGATATAAAAATTCACCCCTCCCAGGACTCAGCTAGATTGCTACTCAAACTGGGCGCGTTTGATATCCCTCCCCTACTAACCCCCCCCCCCCTTTTTTTTTATTTTTCTATTTACTTACTTGTTTATTTTTTTTTTATTTTTTCCCTCTCTCTCCACTTTTCTTTCTCTTCCCTCTCTCACAATTCTCTCCCTTTCTCCTTTTCCCTGTTCCCTACCGCCTGGGCCCCTGGCTCGTCGGAGTTCTCTCTATGCTTTCCGCCTCCCCTACCTTCCTTATATTCCCCCAACAACCTCACTTACTCAATTTGCCTAGACCTCTTAATACGACGATTATACTTTTTGGAAGTACGCTTTTTCTTTCTTCTGATATTTTCTCCCCTCTGATCACACATGAATCTCTATTGTCATAACACTCTTCATGACGAGTCTTGTGAAATTTGATTCGTGACTCATTTATTGTATGATTGTTCGCTTTATTACCGAATGTTGTTAACGTTGTTTATTTCTCACAATAAAACTTTATGATTGGAAAAAAAAAAAAAATGCTTTCAAGCAGAGAACTCTAGAGAGCTCTCTACAGTGCACCCATCTTGCTCTGGGCACAGTGTAAAACTGAGGTTTGGAGGAGGGTCATAGAGGGAGGAGCCAGTGCACACCCAGAATCCAAAGCTTTCTTAAAGTGCCCTATCTCCTGCGGAGCCCGTCTATTCCCCATGGTCCTTACGGAGTCCCAGCATCCTCAAGGACGTTAGAGAAAATAATAAAAATTAAGCGCTTGGGCTGAAATGCAGCCCCACTGTAATCCGGTGACCAGCTCCGGCTGGCACTAAACAAAAACTGAAGAGCCTGAGCTATGGGCAAGGTATGAGGGGAAAGAGGTTCACTGCATTCTGGGAGCTTGTAAAAGCTTTGCTGTTCAGTGGCTGTCCTGGTCTCTACCAGCATACCCCCAAGGTTAACCCTGTGGATGCCTATGGACCCTGAAGAAGAAACAACCATTAATAGATACAGAGCAATTAAAAAATAAAAATAATTAAATTTGGGCTCCCAGGCTCTAACCTGGGAGCCTGACCAGAGCTACAGATGCCCAGGGTGCAGCATGTTCAGGCCTTTCCACGGCTCCTTCCTAATAGCACAGACATAACAATGGCACATGGACAATCCCTCCGCTTCTGTAGCCTATATGATGTAATGTGCGGCCTTCTGTTCATTGAGAGGCCATCTGATCTGGCCTCTGAATTAGATTATCCGTCATTTGATGCACTGTTGCCTGCCTGTGGCTGGACTGCCCATCCTCAGCTCAAGCCTCAGTAGACGTTTATGAGCACAGGCCATGCCCTCAGACACAGTTGTTTGTCTGCCCTTGGACACATCACCGGCCGTTCTAACACTCGCACAACCGCTGCCATCGCCAACAATACCACAAAGACCATAAGATCGCATTGTTTACCTATTATTCCGTAAGTGATGCGCAGTTATTTTCCCGCATACCTTCACCTTTCCGTCCTTATACAGAGTCTCACATCCTACGCCAGTATTGTCTGTGGAATAGCTACTGTGCAATGAGAAGTCTGGCTTAGGACACCAACAATTCAACCAAACTGTACATCATGGGTATCTAGCCTACCTGGCACCATACTGCATCAGGCCATGGCAAATTGGGACTTATTCCTGCACCTTATATCCCCCAGAAAAGCATCTTACACCTATACCGTCATGCCCTCTGAGGAACAGATGCCCAGTTCTCTAGTATAGCCAGGAAAAAAGGTTTGCACTCTTATACCCTTTTAAGACCCTGAGTTGTAGCTGAGTGTAAATGGGTAACCCACATCCAGTGACCAGGGAACCCGGGCAACTTACAGGGTAGGACACAGGAAAATAGGATTTTGGTACTTACCAGGTAAATCCTTTTCTTTGAATCCATAGGGGGCACTGGAGGACTCTTGTGTGTTTGGGGATATGGACGGCTTTAGCAGAACAAAAGGCACTGAATATTTAAATTTAGTAACTCTCCTCCCCTCCATATTCCCAGAGTACCTCAGTGTTTTTTACTGAGCCGAACAGGAGCGATAGAGAAGTTGACAATGGAGAATTACATATAACATAACAGACAACAATAAAGTTGACACATAACGTTACTGACAACTACCAGTCGGTGAGAATGTGTTACCATAAGATCCCCTGAACTTACCACAAACCAGGTAAAACTGCTCTGGGTGGGCGTCCAGTGCCCCCTATGGATTCAAAGAAAAGGATTTACCTGGTAAGTACCAAAATCCTATTTTCTTTTTCATCCACTAGGAGTCACTGGAGTACTCTTGGGACGTACCAAAGCTTCCCACGTGGGCGGGAGAGCTGTTTGGCACCTGTAACACTAGGCGGCCAAAGCTAGATACTGATGACCATGTAGCCGCACGGCAAAGCTGCGTCGTAGAAGCCCCACGACCAGCTGCCCATGAAGTTCCCACAGAACGTGTGGAATGAGCTGTTACTGATGTAGGCGGCTGTAACCTAGCATAAAGGTAAGCTTGACGTATAGTCAGTTTAATCCATCTGGATAAGGTCTGTTCAGAAGCTGGCCAACCCATTTTGGCAGCATCATAGAGAACAAACAAAGTATCCGTCTTACGAACTGTAGACATTCGGGATACATAAACGCGTAGTGCGCGTACCACATCCAAAGTTCCAGAATCTTCTGTTAACACAGGAACTACTATTGGTTGATTGATGTGAAAAGATGACACTACCTTTGGCAAGAAAGCGGGATTCATCCGAAGTTCCGCTCTGTCATCATGAAACACCAAATACGGTGGCTTGCATGAGAAGGCACCCAAATCTGAAACACGCCTTGCCGAAGCTAAGGCTCGTAAAAAAATTGTTTTCCAAGTGAGAAACTTAATATCCACTTGTTGTAAGGGTTCAAAATATGAAGATTGTAAGAAATCTAAAACCAGATTCAAGTCCTATGGCGCAGTAGGTGGAATGAATGGAGGCTGTACTCTGAGGACACCTTGCAGAAAGGTGTGTACAGACGGCAATAGAGCCAATCGTCTTTGAAAGTAAATTGACAAAGCAGAGACCTGCACCTTTAGTGTAGATAAACGCAGTCCTCCATCTAAGCTCGTCTGTAGAAATAACAAAAGACGGGATAACTTGAAAGATGATGTCGGAAACTTCCGAGCTTCACACCAACCTATATAGGCACGCCAAATTCTGTAATAATGAGCTGCCGTAACTGGCTTCCTAGCTCGTAACATGGTTGGTAAAACAGATTTTGGAATGCCCTCTCTTCTTAAGAGGGCGGTCTCAACAGCCACCCCGTCAAACGCAGCCGCGCTAAATCGGGGTAAAGGAACGGACCCTGTTGTAACAGGTCCGGACGTAACGGGAACGGCCGAGGATCGTCTGCGAGTAGTCCGCGGAGATCCGAGAACCAAGCTCTCCGAGGCCAATTAGGCGCCACTAGTATGACTGTGGCGGACTCTCATTTGATCCGTTTCAGCAACAGAGGGAGCAGCAGAAACGGTGGAAACAGATACACGAGGCTGTATGGCCACGCGATTGTGAGAGCATCCACCGCCACTGCCTTTGGATCTCGCGTTCTGGACACATACTGGGGCGTTTGGCGATTGTGGCGCGATGCCATCAGATCCACTTGTGGGTAAACCCCACCTCTGGACCAACCTGTGAAACACTTCTGGATTTAAGGCCCATTCTCCTGGATGAAAATCCCGGCGGCTGAGATAATCTGCCTCCCAGTTGTCCACTCCCAGAATGAACACTGCCGACAATATCACATGGTGATGCTCGGCCCAATTGAGGATTCGAGCTACTTCCCGCATGGCCATGCGGCTTCTCGTTCCTCGTTTGATGTACGCGACCGCCGTCGCGTTGTCTGACTGCACCTGGACAGTCTGAGACCGAAGCATGTGCACTGCTTGTCGTAGTGCATTGTAAATTGCCTGGAGTTCCAGGACATTTATCGACAGCAATCTTTCGTGATCCGCCCAGAGACCCTGGAGCTGACAATTTTGAACTACAGCTCCCCAACCTCTGAGACTCACATCCGTCGTTAGAATTATCTAATTCCAGGCACCGAACCGTTTCCCTGCGGTTAGATTGTGTACTTTGGGCCACCAGAGTAGAGATACTCTGGCCCGTGGAGACAACCTCACCCTCTGGTGAATCTGCAGATGCGAGCCCGATGAAAAGGACGTGAGTGAAATCTTCCGAACTGAAGCTCTTCGAAAGCCGCCACCATTGTGCCTAACAGGCGAATGCACAAATGTACCGAGACTGTGCGTGGCTTGAGCACTAATTGTACCAGATGACGAATAATCTGTACTTTCTGTTCTGGTAGGTAAATTCTTTGATCTACCGTATCGAGAATCATACCTAGGAATTGAAGTCGTTGGGACGGAATCAGATGTGATTTCTTGAAGTTGACAATCCAACCGTGCTGAACTAGTACATTGTACGTGAGCAACGCATGTTGAAGGAGCATCCTTTGAGACGGAGCTTTGATGAGCCGATCGTCCAAGTACGGAACAACTATCACTCCCAGGGATCTGAGATGAGCTATCATCACAGACATTACTTTGGTGAATACCCGAGGCGCTGACGAGAGGCCAAACGGTAGAGCCTGAAACTGGTAATGGTTCTGCCGTATCGCAAAACGCAAGAACCTCTGATGAGGTGGCCAAATCGGAATGTGTAAGTACGCATCCTTGAGATCCAGCGCAATCATGAATTCCTGTGGCTCTAAACATGCAATTACTGACCGCAGAGATTCCATCTTGAATCTGTAGTAAGTGACGTACTGATTGAGGCCCTTTAAGTTCAATATTGGCCTGACCGAGCCATCCGGCTTTGGTACCACAAACAGACTGGAATAATAACCCTGACCTTGTTGGTGTACCGGGACCGGAATCAAAACTGCTGAATCCAGCAGAGACTGAATTGCAATTTGCAGAACCGCCCTCTTGTCGTCCGACACAGGCAGTCCTGTCTTGAAAAACCGCAGTGGCGGGAGACAGTCGAATTCTATCTTGTAACCTTTTAACACTAAATTGCGGATCCACCCATCTGTGGATGTCTGGAACCACGCCAAATGGAACGTTTGAAGGCGTGCCCCCACAACTGGAGATCCGAGATGGGCTGGGAGCCCGTTATGCCACTGGCTTGTCGGTGACCTTAGCGTCCGGACGACTGGTGTTGGTTTGTTGAAAACCACGTCCTCGACCTTGTCTACCAGGCGTGGCTGTTCCTCTACCACGGCCTCGAAAGGGCTGAGGTCTAAAAGATTTGAACGCCGGGCCAGAGTATTTCCGTCTAGGTAACGTTGGAGACAGTGGTAGGAAAACAGACTTCGCTCCCGTGGCCTCAGAAATCAATTTGTCCAATTCAGGACCAAACAACTTCTCGCCCCATAAGGTAACGCCTCTATACCTCTCTGAACCTCTGCTTGCCAAGATCGCAGCCAGAGTGCTCATCATGCCGTAACTAGCGACGATGAAAGGCGTGAAGTGAGCTGACAGACGTCAGTAGAAGCTGTACATAGATACTCAGAAGCTTCACAGATTTGATTAACGAGAAGTATAAGGTGATCGTCATGTAGACCAGACTTGAGTTCTGTTATCCATACAATTAGCGCCTTAGTGACCCAGATGCCAACCAATCCAGGTCTAAGCAACACTCCTGCTGCTATATACATGGACTTTAGCATAGCTTCTATTTTCCGGTCTGAAGGGTCTTTAAGTATAGTAACAGTTAGTACTGGTATGGTTAATTTCTTTGTAAGTTTTGACACAGACGAATCCGTAGACGAATCCACCATTGGCGGATTCTCACATGTAGATGTCACAGACTCTGGAAACGGGTAACTAGACTAAAATAAGATTTTACTTACCGATAAATCTATTTCTCGGAGTCCGTAGTGGATGCTGGGGTTCCTGAAAGGACCATGGGGAATAGCGGCTCCGCAGGAGACAGGGCACAAAAAGTAAAGCTTTTCCGATCAGGTGGTGTGCACTGGCTCCTCCCCCTATGACCCTCCTCCAGACTCCAGTTAGGTACTGTGCCCGGACGAGCGTACACAATAAGGGAGGATTTTGAATCCCGGGTAAGACTCATACCAGCCACACCAATCACACCGTACAACTTGTGATCTAAACCCAGTTAACAGTATGATAACAGCGGAGCCTCTGAAAGATGGCTTCCTTCAACAATAACCCGAATTAGTTAACAATAACTATGTACAATTTATGCAGATAATCCGCACTTGGGATGGGCGCCCAGCATCCACTACGGACTCCGAGAAATAGATTTATCGGTAAGTAAAATCTTATTTTCTCTATCGTCCTAGTGGATGCTGGGGTTCCTGAAAGGACCATGGGGATTATACCAAAGCTCCCAAACGGGCGGGAGAGTGCGGATGACTCTGCAGCACCGAATGAGAGAACTCCAGGTCCTCCTTAGCCAGAGTATCAAATTTGTAAAATTTTACAAACGTGTTCTCCCCTGACCACGTAGCTGCTCGGCAAAGTTGTAATGCCGAGACCCCTCGGGCAGCCGCCCAAGATGAGCCCACCTTCCTTGTGGAGTGGGCCTTTACAGATTTAGGCTGTGGCAAGCCTGCCACAGAATGTGCAAGTTGGATTGTGCTACAGATCCAACGAGCAATCGTCTGCTTAGACGCAGGAGCACCCATCTTGTTGGGTGCATACAATATAAACAACGAGTCAGATTTTCTGACTCCAGCTGTCCTTGCAATATATATTTTTAATGCTCTGACAACGTCCAGTAACTTGGAGTCCTCCAAGTCACTTGTAGCCGCAGGCACTACAATAGGCTGGTTCAGATGAAATGCTGACACCACCTTAGGGAGAAAATGCGGACGAGTCCGCAGTTCTGCCCTGTCCGAATGGAAAATCAGATATGGGCTTTTGTAAGATAAAGCTGCCAATTCTGACACTCTCCTGGCAGAAGCCAGGGCTAGAAGCATGGTCACTTTCCATGTGAGATATTTCAAATCCACCTTTTTTAGTGGTTCAAACCAATGAGATTTTAGGAAGTCCAAAACCACATTTAGATCCCACGGTGCCACTGGAGGCACCACAGGAGGCTGTATATGCAGCACTCCCTTAACAAAGGTCTGGACTTCAGGGACTGAAGCCAATTCTTTTTGAAAGGAAATCGACAGGGCCGAAATTTGAACCTTAATAGATCCCAATTTGAGACCCATTGACAATCCTGATTGCAGGAAATGTAGGAATCGACCCAGTTGAAATTCCTCCGTCGGAGCACTCCGATCTTCGCACCACGCAACATATTTTCGCCAAATTCGGTGATAATGTTGCACGGTTACTTCCTTCCTTGCTTTAATCAAAGTAGGAATGACTTCTTCCGGCATGCCTCTTTCCTTTAGGATCCGGCGTTCAACCGCCATGCCGTCAAACGCAGCCGCGGTAAGTCTTGAAACAGACAGGGACCCTGCTGAAGCAAGTCCCTCCTTAGAGGTAGAGGCCACGGATCTTCCGTGATCATCTCTTGAAGTTCCGGGTACCAAGTCCTCCTTGGCCAATCCGGAACCACTAGTATCGTTCTTACGCCTCTTTGCCGTATAATTCTCAATACTTTTGGTATGAGAGGCAGAGGAGGAAACACATACACCGACTGGTACACCCAAGGCGTTACCAGCGCGTCCACAGCTATTGCCTGCGGATCTCTTGACCTGGCGCAATACCTGTCCAGTTTTTTGTTGAGGCGAGACGCCATCATGTCCACCATTGGTCTTTCCCAACGGGTTACCAGCAAGTGGAAGACTTCTGGATGAAGTCCCCACTCTCCCGGGTGAAGATCGTGTCTGCTGAGGAAGTCTGCTTCCCAGTTGTCCACTCCCGGGATGAACACTGCTGACAGTGCTATCACATGATTCTCTGCCCAGCGAAGAATCCTTGCAGCTTCTGCCATTGCCCTCCTGCTTCTTGTGCCGCCCTGTCTGTTCACATGGGCGACTGCCGTGATGTTGTCCGACTGGATCAATACCGGTTTTCCCTGAAGCAGAGGTTCTGCCTGGTTTAGAGCATTGTATATTGCTCTTAGTTCCAGAATGTTTATGTGAAGAGACGTTTCCAGGCTCGTCCATACTCCCTGGAAGTTTCTTCCTTGTGTGACTGCTCCCCAGCCTCTCAGGCTGGCGTCCGTGGTCACCAGGATCCAATCCTGTATGCCGAATCTGCGGCCCTCCAATAGATGAGGACTCTGCAACCACCACAGAAGAGACACCCTTGTCCTTGGAGACAGGGTTATCCGTAGGTGCATCTGAAGATGCGACCCTGACCATTTGTCCAACAGATCCCTTTGGAAAATTCTTGCGTGGAATCTGCCGAACGGAATCGCTTCGTAAGAAGCCACCATTTTTCCCAGGACTCTTGTGCATTGATGTACAGACACCTTTCCTGGTTTTAGGAGGTTCCTGACAAGCTCGGATAACTCCTTGGCTTTTTCCTCCGGGAGAAAACCTTTTTCTGAACCGTGTCCAGAATCATCCCTAGGAACAGCAGACGAGTTGTCGGCATTAACTGGGATTTTGGAATATTCAGAATCCACCCGTGCTGTTTTAGCACTTCTTGAGACAGTGCTAATCCCATCTCTAGCTGTTCTCTGGACCTCGCCCTTATTAGGAGATCGTCCAAGTATGGGATAATTAATACGCCTTTTCTTCGAAGAAGAATCATCATCTCGGCCATTACCTTTGTAAAGATCCGAGGTGCCGTGGACAATCCGAACGGCAGCGTCTGAAACTGATAGTGACAGTTTTGTACAACGAACCTGAGGTACCCCTGGTGTGAGGGGTAAATTGGAACGTGGAGATACGCATCCTTGATGTCCAAGGATACCATAAAGTCCCCCTCTTCCAGGTTCGCTATCACTGCTCTGAGTGACTCCATTTTGAACTTGAACTTCTTTATGTACAGGTTCAAGGACTTCAGATTTAGAATAGGCCTTACCGAGCCATCCGGCTTCGGTACCACAAAAAGAGTGGAATAATACCCCTTCCCTTGTTGCAGAAGAGGTACCTTGACTATCACCTGCTGAGAGTACAGCTTGTGAATGGCTTCCAACACCGTCTCCCTTTCGGAGGGGGACGTTGGTAAAGCAGACCTCAGGAAACGGCGAGGTGGATCTGTCTCTAATTCCAACCTGTATCCCTGAGATATTATCTGCAGGATCCAGGGATCTACTTGCGAGTGAGCCCACTGCGCGCTGTAATTTTTGAGACGACCGCCCACCGTCCCCGAGTCCGCTTGAGAAGCCCCAGCGTCATGCTGAGGCTTTTGTAGAAGCCGGGGAGGGCTTCTGATCCTGGGAAGGAGCTGCGTGTTGCTGTCTCTTCCCTCGACCTTTGCCTCGTGGCAAATATGAATAGCCCTTTGCTCTCTTATTTTTAAAGGAACGAAAGGGCTGCGGTTGAAAAGTCGGTGCCTTTTTCTGTTGGGGAGTGACTTGAGGTAGAAAGGTGGATTTCCCGGCTGTAGCCGTGGCCACCAAATCTGATAGACCGACTCCAAATAACTCCTCCCCCTTATACGGCAAAACTTCCATATGCCGTTTTGAATCCGCATCGCCTGTCCACTGTCGCGTCCATAAAGCTCTTCTGGCCGAAATGGACATAGCACTTACCCGTGATGCCAGTGTGCATATATCCCTCTGTGCATCACGCATATAAAGAAATGCATCCTTTATTTGTTCTAACGACAGTAAAATATTGTCCCTGTCCAGGGTATCAATATTGTCAATCAGGGATTCTGACCAAACTACCCCCGCACTGCCCATCCAGGCAGTTGCTACAGCTGGTCGTAGTATAACACCTGCATGTGTGTATATACTTTTTTGGATATTTTCCATCCTCCTATCTGATGGATCTTTAAGTGCGGCCGTCTCAGGAGAGGGTAACGCCACTTGTTTAGATAAGCGTGTTAGCGCCTTGTCCACCCTAGGAGGTGTTTCCCAGCGCTCCCTAACCTCTGGCGGGAAAGGGTATAATGCCAATAATTTCTTTGAAATTATCAGCTTTTTATCAGGGGCAACCCACGCTTCATTACACACGTCATTTAGTTCTTCTGATTCAGGAAAAACTATAGGTAGTTTTTTCATACCCCACATAATACCCTGTTTAGTGGTACCTGTAGTATCAGCTAAATGTAACGCCTCCTTCATTGCCAAAATCATATAACGTGTGGCCCTACTGGAAAATACGGTTGATTCGTCACCGTCACCACTGGAGTCATCGCCTGTGTCTGGGTCTGTGTCGACCGACTGAGGCAAAGGGCGTTTCACAGCCCCTGACGGTGTTTGAGTCGCCTGGACAGGCACTAATTGATTGTCCGGCCGTCTCATGTCGTCAAACGACTGCTTTAGCGTGTTGACACTATCCCGTAGTTCCATAAATAAAGGCATCCATTCTGGTGTCGACCCCCTAGGAGGTGACATCCCCATATTTGGCAATTGCTCCGCCTCCACACCAATATCGTCCTCATACATGTCGACACACACGTACCGACACACAGCAGACACACAGGGAATGCTCCTAATGAAGACAGGACCCACTAGCCCTTTGGGGAGACAGAGGGAGAGTTTGCCAGCACACACCAAAAGCGCTATATATATATCAGGGATAGCCTTATAATAAGTGCTCCCCTATAGCTGCTTTGTTATATAAAAATATCGCCATAAATTTGCCCCCCCTCTCTGTTTTACCCTGTTTCTGTAGTGCAGTGCAGGGGAGAGACCTGGGAGCCGTCCTGACCAGCGGAGCTGTGAGAGGAAATGGCGCCGTGTGCTGAGGAGATAGGCCCCGCCCCTTTTCCGGTGGGCTCGTCTCCCGCTATTTTGAGAAATCAGGCAGGGGTTAAATATCTCCATATAGCCTCTAGGGCTATATGTGAGGTATTTTTAGCCTTTATAGGTACTCATTTGCCTCCCAGGGCGCCCCCCTCCCAGCGCCCTGCACCCTCAGTGACTGCCGTGTGAAGTGTGCTGAGAGGAAAATGGCGCACAGCTGCAGTGCTGTGCGCTACCTTTAGAAGACTGCAGGAGTCTTCAGCCGCCGATTCTGGACCTCTTCTGTCTTCAGCATCTGCAAGGGGGCCGGCGGCGCGGCTCCGGTGACCATCCAGGCTGTACCTGTGATCGTCCCTCTGGAGCTTGATGTCCAGTAGCCAAGAAGCCAATCCATCCTGCACGCAGGTGAGTTGACTCCTTCTCCCCTCAGTCCCTCGCTGCAGTGATCCTGTTGCCAGCAGGAATCACTGTAACATAAAAAACCTAGCTAAACTTTCTCTAAGCAGCTCTTTAGGAGAGCCACCTAGATTGCACCCTTCTCGGCCGGGCACAAAAATCTAACTGGAGTCTGGAGGAGGGTCATAGGGGGAGGAGCCAGTGCACACCACCTGATCGGAAAAGCTTTACTTTTTGTGCCCTGTCTCCTGCGGAGCCGCTATTCCCCATGGTCCTTTCAGGAACCCCAGCATCCACTAGGACGATAGAGAAAATCTGCGAGGTATAGAAAACCGTTTATCCGGATTCTTCCGTGTTTCCACTAACATCTTATTAAGAAATTCCGAAACAGGAAAACACATCGGAGATCTTTGTCGTTTAGTAAATACTTCATAATTTGTCAGAGGCTCCTCAGTTTCTGTAAACTTCAGAGACTGACGCACCGCTCTGATGAGATTATCAATGCCTGGGCTGTCAAAATCTTCACTATCTGACTGCTGGTCCACTTCGCCCTCCTCACCCTCATCTTGCGCAGTTAGGTCTGGCATAGAATCGTCAGAATGCAACATAGCAGAAACTGGTAAATCATAAGACAAATTAAATTTATCCCTTCTACCCAAAGTGGACTTGGACCTTTGGCAAGGCTGAGACCCCTCCGGTAGTTCTGGCGGTCTCACCCGAGACTCCGATCTTGCCGCTTCCCGCTCTTGTCGAGCGGCAGCCAATTCTGATTGCAACCCAGCCATGACATCTGTTAGCATAGCCCATGGAGGGTCCGGGGATGAAACCGGCTCTGAAATTGTATTCGTAACAGAATTCACAAAACATACTGTACTTGTGGTAGATCCATCCGGTAACACACTCTTACAGACCTTGCAGTGAAACTGCTTTTTAGATTTTGCTGGTGCCTTACTCATTATGCAGACCTACAATACAATATACAAAGACAGACAACTTGCACGACTCAGTAAAATTGTTACTACGGTGTGTGTAATATATATATATATATATATATATATATATATATATATATGGCCGCAGTGCAGTGCACGTGGCCAGTACTATATGAAATCTGATCCAAAATTCCCACTAACACCCCTGCGCCATCCGGTGGAGTAGAGATGTAGGACAGGAATGTTCTGGAATCACAAACAGGAAGAACAGGAAGCATGGTTAAAATGGCATCCATGCCATGCTTACACTAATGATCACAGTGCAGGTTATAAATTGTGTAATATAACCTGGAAACATGCTGTTTAAAACAAATCCTGTTAATAAAGGCTTAATATAGACTATACAATTCTTACAACCCATGCAGCCTTTTATGCTGCTATGGGTATTATACACTTCTCCCCCCCGTGCAGCTGCGCTGCATGTGAAGACTTCTCTACACCCCCCCCCCCCCCCCGTGCTGTGTACCGCTGTATATTCCAGCTGGGAGCGGGTACACTGAGCCGGGGAACTTTACAGGGAGCCGGGGCGCGGGTAGAGGGAGCCGGGGAGCGCACTCTATAGAGTCGTGGAGCGGTGGCTATGGAGCGACGGAAGTGCGGCCGGCGTACGGGGCTCTGTGCGGCGGGGCTGAGCGGCTCTGGCAGCCACTTAAAAGACTAACCAGCGGCGGTGCACTGTTAGCGTCGGGCGGCGCACATAAAGGAAAGTGTTCCCCACACAGCGGGGCGGCAGCGTGAGCTGACCGCCCCGTCCCACAACATACCTGGACGCCTGTGGTGAGGGGCTATGACGGGGCTTCTTCTGCAAGCTCCGTCCAGCCTTTCTTGCAGGTTGATCTGCACTTGTGTGTGAGGGTGCTCTGTAGTGAGGACCGACACGCCAGCAGCTGCTTGTAGCAGCTTCCACTATCCCGGACCCACGCCTTTTGGAAGGGGGAAGGGATATGTATAAAGTTTAGTAAAAATAAGAATTTACTTACCGATAATTCTATTTCTCGTAGTCCGTAGTGGATGCTGGGAACTCCGTAAGGACCATGGGGAATAGCGGCTCCGCAGGAGACTGGGCACAAAAAGAAAGCTTTAGGACTACCTGGTGTGCACTGGCTCCTCCCCCTATGACCCTCCTCCAAGCCTCAGTTAGGATACTGTGCCCG
Organism: Pseudophryne corroboree; assembly: GCF_028390025.1. Classification (NCBI taxonomy): domain Eukaryota; kingdom Metazoa; phylum Chordata; class Amphibia; order Anura; family Myobatrachidae; genus Pseudophryne; species Pseudophryne corroboree. The sequence goes on along the minus strand of NC_086444.1, from coordinate 24,731,348 downwards.
GACGAGCGTACACAATAAGGAAGGATTTTGAATCCCGGGTAAGACTCATACCAGCCACACCAATCACACCGTACAACTTGTGATATGAAACCCAGTTAACAGCATGATAACAGAGGAGCCTCTGAATAGATGGCTCACAACAAGAACCCGATTAGTTAACAATAACTATGTACAAGTATTGCAGACAATCCGCACTTGGGATGGGCGCCCAGCATCCACTACGGACTACGAGAAATAGAATTATCGGTAAGTAAATTCTTATTTTCTCTGACGTCCTAGTGGATGCTGGGAACTCCGTAAGGACCATGGGGATTATACCAAAGCTCCCAAACGGGCGGGAGAGTGCGGATGACTCTGCAGCACCGAATGAGAGAACTCCAGGTCCTCCTCAGCCAGGGTATCAAATTCATAGAATTTTGCAAACGTGTTTGCCCCTGACCAAGTAGCTGCTCTGCAAAGTTGTAAAGCCGAGACCCCTCGGGCAGCCGCCCAAGATGAGCCCACCTTCCTTGTGGAATGGGCTTTTATTGATTTAGGCTGCGGTCATCCTACCGCAGAATGCGCCAGCTGAATAGTGCTACAAATCCAGCGCGCAATAGACTGCTTAGAAGCAGGAGCACCCAGCTTGTTGGGTGCCATCAGGATAAACAGCGAGTCAGTTTTCCTGACTCCAACCGTCCTGGAAAAATAAAATTTTCAGGGCCCTGACTACGTCCAGCAACTTGGAATCCTCCAAGTCCCTAGTAGCCGCAGGCACCACAATAGGTTGGTTCAAGTGAAAACCTGAGACCACCTTTGGGAGAAACTGAGGACGAGTCCTCAACTCTGCCCTATCCATATAGAAAATCAGATAAGGCTTTTACATGACAAAGCCGCCAATTCTGACACACGCCTGGCCAAGGCCAACAGCATGACCACTTTCACGCGAGATACCTTAGCTCCATGGTTTTAAGTGGCTCAACCAATGCGACTTTAGGAAATTCAACACCACGTTGAGATCCAAAAAGTGCCACAGGAGGCACAAAAGGAGGCTGAATATGTAGTACTCCTTTAACCAAAGTCTGAACTTCAGGCAGTGAAGCCAGTTCTTTCTGGAAGAAAATCGACAGAGCCGAAATCTGGACCTTGATGGACCCCAATTTGAGGCCCAAACGTCACCCCTGCTTGCAGGAAGTGCAGGAATCGACATAGTTGAAATTCCTCCGTCGGGGCCTTCATGGCCTCCCACCAAGCAATAAATTTTCGCCAAACGCGGCGATAATGTCTTGCGGTGACATCCTTCCTGGCTATGATCAGGGTAGGGATGACTTCCTTCGGAATACCCTTTTCCTTTAGGATCCGGTGTTCTACCGCCATGCCATCAAACGCAGCCGCGGTAAGTCTTGGAACAGACAGGGTCCCTGCTGCAGCAGGTCTTGTCTAAGCGGCAGAGGCCAAGGGTCCTCTGCCAGCATCTCTTGAAGTTCCGGGTACCAAGCTCTTCATGGCCAATCCGGAACCCCGAGTATGGTTTTCACTCCTCGCCTTCTTATTATTCTCAGTACCTTGGGTATGAGAGGTAGAGGAGGAGACACATAAACCGACTGGTACACCCACGGTGTCACTAGAGCGTCCCCAGCGATCGCCTGAGGGTCCCTCGACCTGGCGCAATATCTTTTCAACTTCTTGTTGAGGCGGGACGCCATCATGTCCACCCGTGGTCATTCCCAACGGTTTACCCGCATTTGGAAAACTTCTGAATGAAGTCCCCATTCTCCTGGGTGTAGGTCGCCCATCGGAGAATCCTTGTGGCTTCTGCCATCGCCATCCTGCTTCTTGTGTCGCCCTGTCTGTTTACATGGGCGACCGCCGTGATGTCGTCTGATTGGATCAGTACCGGCTGGTTCTGAAGCAGGGGCCTTGCTTGGCTTAGGGCATTGTAAATGGCCCTTCGCTGCAGAATATTTATGTGAAGTGAAATCTCCTTGGAAATTTCTTCCCTGTGTGACTGCACCCCAGCCCCGAAGGCTGGCATCCGTGGTCACCAGGACCCAGTCCTGTATTCCGAATCTGCAGCCCTCTAGTAGATGAGCCCTCTGCAGCCACCACAGCAGCGACACCCTGTTTCTTGCTGACAGGGTTATCCGCTGTTGTATCTGTAGATGGGACCCGGACCATTAGTCCCACAGGTCCCACTGGAACGTCCTTGCGTGGAGTCTTCCGAAAGGAATTATGCTTCGTACGAAGCTACCATTTTCCCCAGGACGCGTGTGCATTGATGTACCGACACCTGTCCTGGTTATAGGATGTCTCTGACTAGAGATGACAACTCCTCGGCTTTTTCCACTGGAAGAAACACTCTTTTCTGGTCTGCGTTCAGAAACATTTCCAGGAACAGAAGACGTGTCGTCGGGACCAGCTGTGACTTTGGAATATTGAGAATCCAGTCGTGCTGTTGTAGCACTTCCCGAGAGAGTGCTACCCCCACTACCAACTGTTCTTTGGACCTCGCCTTTATCAGGAGATCGTCCAAGTACGGGATAATAAAAACTTCCTTCTTGCGAAGGAGTATCATCACTTCTGCCATTACCTAGGTAAAGACCTTCGGTGCCGTGGACAACTCCCCCGGCCGCGTCTGGAACTGATAGTGACAGTCCTGTACCACATATCTGAGGTACTCCTGGTGAGGAGGGTAAATGGGGACATGCATGTACGCATCCTTGATGTCCAGGGAGACCCTGTAATCCCCCTCGTCCAGGCTCGTAATATCCGCCCTGAGCGATTCCATCTTGAACTTGAATCTTCTGATATAAAAGTTCAAGTATTTTAATTTCAAAATGGGTCTCACCGAAACGTTTCGGTACCACAACCACTGTGGAATAGTAACCCCTTCCTTGCTGAAGGAGGGGCACCTTGACAATCACTTGTTGTGATTATAGTGTTGAATATCCACCAACACCGTCTCCCTGGCAGAGGGAGGTGCCGGTAAGGCAGATTTTAGGAAACGGCGGGGGGAAGAACGTCTCGAACTCCAGCCTGTACCCCTGAGATACTACTTGAAGGACCCAGGGATCCATGTGAGAGAGCCCACTGTCCACTGAAATTTCTGAGACGGGCCCCCACCGTACCCGAGTCCGCCTGAGCAGCCCCCGCACCATGCTGTGGACCTACCAGACGCAGGGAGGATTTCTGCTCTTGGGAACTAGCTGTGTGTTGCAGCTTTTTCCTCTACCTTTGCCTCTCGGCAGAAAGGATGAGCCTCTAGCCCTCTTGCTTTTCTGGGGCCGAAAGGACTGTACTTGATGATACGGTGCTTTCTTTTGTTGTGGGGTAGCCTGTGGCAAAAAAATCGATTTCCCAACAGTAGCTGTGGAAACGAGGTCTGAAAAACCATCCCCAAACAGTTTTACCCCCTTATAGGGCAACTTCCATGTGCCGATTCGAGTCGGCATCGCCTGACCATTGTCAAGTCCATAACCCCCGTCTGGCGGCAATGGACCTAGCGCTTATTTTTGATGCCAGCCGGCAAATATCCCTCTGTGCATCACGTATGTATAAGACCACGTCTATTTTCAGCAAAATATTGTCCCTATCCATAGTTATTTTCCGACAGGGAATCTGACCACGCAGCGGGAGCACTGCACATCCATGCCGAAGCAACGGCTGGTCGCAATATAATGCCCTAGTGTGTGACTATATCTTATAGGGTAACCTCCTGCTTTCTATCAGCAGGTCCCTTCAGGGCGGCCGTATCCGGAGACGGTAGTGCCACCTTTTCTGATAAGCGTGTAAGCGCTGTATCTACCCTATGGGGTGTTTCCCCGCGTGACCTATCCTCTGGCGGGAAAGGGTACGCTGCCAATAACCGTTTTAGAAATTATCAATTTCTTACCGGGGGAAGACCACTCTTCCTCACACACCTCATTTAATTTCTCAGATGCAGGAAAAACTACTAATAGTTTTCTCTCACCAAACACAATACCCTTTTATGTGGTACCTGGGGTATAATCATAAATGTGTAATACATTTTTCATTGCCTCAATCCTGTAACGGGTGGACCTATCTGGAGGGTACACCAGTCTCATCGACGTCGACACTGGAGTCAGTATCCGTGTCGACATCTGTGTCTGTTATCTGAGGTAGCGGGCGATTTTAGAGCCCCCCATGACATTTGAGACGCTGGAACAGGCACAAGCTGAGTAGCCGGCTGTTCTGTGTCGTCGACCTTTTATGTAAGGAGTTGACACTTTCACGTAATCTTTCCATAAGTTCAACCACACCGGTGTCGACCCCGCAGGGGGTGACAACATATTTACAGGCATTCGCTCCGCCTCCACCTCATTATCCTCCACATACCTGTCGACACAGCCGTACCGACACACAGCACACACACAGGGAATGCTCGGATAGAGGACAGGACCACACAAAGCCCTTTGGGGAGACAGAGGGAGAGTATGCCAGCACACACCAGGGCGCTATATATCACAGGGATAGCACCTATAAAAAGTGTTTTCCCTTATAGCTGCATATATATATGTATACTGCGCCTAAAATGTGCCCCCCCTCTCTTTTTAACCCTTTCTGTAGTGTATTAACTGCAGGGGAGAGCCAGGGAGCTTCCCTCCAACGGAGCTGTGAGGGAAAAATGGCGCCAGTGTGCTGAGGAGATAGCTCCGCCCCTTTTTCGCGGACTTTTCTCCCGCATTTTTATGGATTCTGGCAGGGGTTAATGTACATCCATATAGCCCTGGGGGTTATATGTGATGTATTTTTGCCAGCCAAGGTGTTAATATTGCTGCTCAGGGCGCCCCCCCCCCCGGCGCCCTGCACCCATCAGTGACCGCAGTGTGAGGTGTGCATGAGAGCAATGGCGCACAGCTGCAGTGCTGTGCGCTACCTTGATGAAGACTGATGTCTTATGCCGCCGATTTTCCGGACCTCTTCTTGCTTCTGGCTCTGTAAGGGGGCCGGCGGCGCGGCTCTGGGACCGGACTCCGAGGCTGGGCCTGTGTTCGATCCCTCTGGAGCTAATGGTGTCCAGTAGCCTAAGAAGCCCAAGCTGGCTGCAAGCAGGCAGGTTCGCTTCTTCTCCCCTTAGTCCCTCGATGCAGTGAGCCTGTTGCCAGCAGGTCTCACTGAAAATAAAAACCTAAAACTAACTTTTATCTAAGAAGCTCAGGAGAGCCCCCTAGATTGCACCCTGCTCGGTCGGGCACAAAAATCTAACTGAGGCTTGGAGGAGGGTCATAGGGGGAGGAGCCAGTGCACACCAGGTAGTCCTAAAGCTTTCTTTTTGTGCCCAGTCTCCTGCGGAGCCGCTATTCCCCATGGTCCTTACGGAGTTCCCAGCATCCACTAGGACGTCAGAGAAAATAAAATATTCAAAATAAGTGTGGGAGGTCCACACAACACATGTTGCTGCTGTGAGCACAGAAAAAACACTGAGGTACTCTGGGAATATGGAGGGGAGGAGAGTTACTAAATTTAAATATTCAGTGCCTTTTGTTCTGCTAAAGCCGTCCATATCCCCAAACACACAAGAGTACTCCAGTGACCTCTAGTGGATGAAAAAGAAAACCTGGTTAGGCAGCAGTGTTAACGGGTGTTCCAGGTCCTGTTCAAAGCATCAGGAGAGCCACATTCCAGGAGAGGTCATCTCCAAGCACCGACACTGCACCCGTGTGCAGTGCAAACAGCACTTACCTGAGAATATTCCGGGTTGGAGCCGAGGTATGGATGGAGTCTGTCCCAGGACGGATCTGCATTGGAAGTGTTAAGATCCCAGGTCAGACCCAGGACTTTGGTGTGAAAGGGGTATATAGTTGCCAATTTGGATTTACCTAGTTAGCCCAATTTCCATGATAAAGATGGCGGCCAGTACCCAAGTTACTAGTGGCTCTTAGTTTAGCGTCTGAGGTGCCCACCTTCAGCTTGTACAGTCAGAGAGATAAATGATAAGACATTACTCACATGGACACCAAATATAACACTAAGCCCGTTACAGAGACCGCTGCCGCATACCCAATCATAGTGTATCCTTCCATAGGACTATCCAGACATCAGGGATATCCCAAGCTTCAGAACAGGTGGGTAAATCTGACTGGTTTGGATATCCTTAATACCTGGCCTGTGAGCGGGCCAGGATTGGGAAACACTGTTCTATGGGGTATTGTTTAAATAGCTGTAGCTTACTTACCTGCATGTTTCAACCTACAAACGTAAAGCGGTACCAATACTTATTTGTGCAGCAAGCTTGTAAATGCTGCCACCTTCTAAACATCCCCCTAAGTCACAATAACCTGCCCCATCAGCAGTAATATCCGGGTAATCATTAGGGTGTGTTATAATATGCACGCTTGCAGGATCACCTACTCAGCAGTTATTACAGCTCCATCCGCCGGATGAGATTGTACCGTAGCGGCAAGTCACAATTTACTACTCAGGTGAAAGTGCAACGTCTTTCCCTCATTGGTTTAACATTGGGAGTATTTCTGCTGTGACGGAGTCATGCCCCGTTACCAATGTTACCTCCTCTGACACGCAATCTAGAGAAATGAAAATAAAGCCAGGTTCTCCAGATATAATTTTAGCTTCACAAGCTGCACCTTACTTACACAGGCGATTGTCCGGCAGTTCTCATATCAAAACAATTTGGTCACAAATGGCTCAACCTGCAGCTCCAGTCAGATGCGTTACTGGTCGGGGCACAGCGCCAAAGTTTGCCGACTCGCTCAGCTAATGATGAATGTAGAGTATATGCACCCTGCTCTGGTCTCGCAGGTGTAAAAAGCGTATCGGGGAAGTACTGTAAGACGGCGTATCACTTATTTAACAAAAGGCTGTACAGCTGAAACCCAATAACAAGTCTTCCGGTAGACCGTCCCTCTGGCTCTGCGATGTGAAACCTGTACAAATGATTATTTGTAATCTAGTTTTCCAGCAGCTTTAGGAGTTTGACATTTGCAGCTCTGTGCATTCGGGGTATTATTTAGTGTGGTGTTACCGGATCACGTCAGAGGAGCCTAATGAGAAATGATGACCCGCAGGGGAAGAGGTGGGATGTAGGAGGACCAAATATGCATGTGAAGAGTAGACGCCTTCCGGTACAACTAGACAAAGTTCAAAGTCCATGCAAAGTGCTCAAAAAAAAAATAATGAAAAATAAAAACTAATGAGAAAAAAAAAAAAATACAGGATTAACTGCAGATGATCCTTAGGTTTTATTTAAAATAAAAAAATAAAAATGTGACGTTATGATAGGGACAACGGACAGAAGTGTACGGGGACAACAGTTCTTTAATATAAACGTCCTGGTTCCAAATTAATTTCCCTTGATGAGTGATGGGAAAAAAAAAATATATATAATAAAATAAAGAGGGGGGAAAAAATAGACAGAAACCTAGTAATTAATCTGTCGGTAACATTTATCGGATTTAAATAAGAGGCTTTTCAGATTTTCTTTTTTCTTTTTTTAAAATGGCACTTTTCTTACAAACCAATGTGCGTAAAACAAAAAGAAAACTATATATATATTATATATTTTTGCACAGATGCAGGTGTTAGATTCAAATGCCCCCTTCAAAAAAAAAACAAGGACTGCAAAATGCAGAAAACCACATTTAGGCTCTATTACATTTACAAATACATACATAAATATATTACATACACCAGCAAACCAAAAGAAAGCGGGCAAGTGTCACACTAAGGATGTGTTCGCAGACTGTTCCCGCACAGACATTTTGGCTGATCACAGTTGTTTCTTCTGTAAAGTATTCAAATTGATGATGGTGGTGGGCTGGGAATGCGCACTAGCATACTCCTCCCTCTGTTGCTGTGAAATGCGTTAGTTTGTCCAGTATGGGGAACTGGCGTAGGCGGTCTTGTTTGCCTGAGTCTTCTGCTGCATGGAGTTCGCTTGGCTGCGCTGACCAGATCCACCCTGCAGTAGACAAGGAAGGTCTTCAGAAATTACTATGATCACAGGAGGTGAGAGACTGAGCTAGAAGAGAGAGAAGAGGAGGAGAGGAGAAAAGAGAAGAGGAAGAGAGGAGAAGAGAGAAGAGGAGGAGAGGAGAAAAGAGAAAGAGAGGAAAGGAAAAAATAGGATTTTGGTACTTACCAGGTAAATCCTTTTCTTTGAATCCATAGGGGGCACTGGAGTACTCTTGGGATATGGACGGCCTCCATAGGAACAGGGCACTGAATATTTAAATTTAGAACACTCCACCCCTCCATATCCCAGAGTACCTCAGTGTTTTTTACTGAGCCGAACAGGAGCTATAGAGAGGTTGACAATGGAGTATTACATAGAACATGACGGACAATGAAGTTGACACATAACGTTACTGACAACTAAACAGTTGACACCATAACCAGCACTTGCTAATTTGAACCAGTCGAAGAGAGTGTGTTACCATAAGATCCCCTGAACTTACCAGAAACCAGGTAAAACTGCTCTGGGTGGGCGTCCAGTGCCCCCTATGGATTCAAAGAAAAGGATTTACCTGGTAAGTACCAAAATCCTATTTTCTTGTTCATCCACCAGGGGTCACTGGAGTACTCTTGGGACGTACCAAAGCTTCCCCCTTGGGCGGGAGAGCTGTTTGGCACCTGTAACACTAGGCGGCCAAAGCTAGATGCTGATGCCGCAAACGTATCAAACTTGTAAAAGCGCACAAACGTGTGCACTGATGACCATGTAGCCGCACGGCAAAGCTGCGTCGTGGAAGCTCCACGACCAGCTGCCCATGAAGTTCCCACAGAACGTGTGGAATGAGCGGTTACTGATGTAGGCGGCTGTAACCTAGCATGAAGGTAAGCCTGACGTATAGTCAGTTTTATCCATCTGGATAAGGTCTGCTTAGACGCTGGCCAACCCATCTTGGCAGCATCATAGAGAACAAACAACGTATCCGTCTTATGAACTGTAGACGTTCGGGATACATAAACGCGTAATGAGCGTACCGCATCCAGAGTTCCAGAATGTCCTGTTAACACAGGAACTACTATTGGTTTATTGATGTGAAAAGATGACACTACCTTTGGTAAGAAAGCGGGATTCGTCCGAAGTTCCGCTCTGTCATCATGAAACACCAAATACGGTGGCTTGCATGACAAGGCACCCAAATCTGAAACACGCCTTGCCGAAGCTAAGGCTAGAAGAAAAATTGTTTTCCAAGTGAGAAACTTTATATCCACTTGCTGTAAGGGTTCGAAATATGAAGACTGTAAGAAATCTAAAACCAGATTCAAGTCCCATGGCGCAGTAGGTGGGATGAATGGAGGCTGTACTCTGAGGACACCTTGCAGAAAAGTGTGTACCGACGGCAATAGAGCCAATCGTCTTTGAAAATAAAGTGACAACGCAGATACCTGCACCCTTAGTGTAGATAAACGCAGTCCTCCATCTAACCCCGTCTGTAGAAATAACAAAAGACAGGATAACTTGAAAGATGATGTCGGAAACTTCCGAGCTTCACACCAACCTATATAGGCACGCCAAATTCTGTAATAATGAGCTGCCGTTACTGGCTTCCTAGCGCGTAACATGGTTGGTATAACCGATTCTGGAATGCCCTCTCTCCTTAAGAGTGCGGTCTCAATAGCAACCCCGTCAAACGCAGCTGCGCTAAATCGGGGGAAAGGAACGGACCCTGTTGTAACAAGTCCGGACGTAGTGGGAGCGGCCAAGGATCGTCTGCGAGTAATCCGCGGAGATCCGAGAACCAAGGCGCCACTAGTATGACTGTGACAGACTCTCTTTTGATCCGTTTTAGCACCAGAGGGAGCAGCGGAAACGGTGAAAACAGATACACTAGCCTGTACGGCCAAGCGATTGTGAGAGCATCCACCGCCACTGCCTTTGGATCTCTCGTTCTGGACACATACTGGGGCGTTTAGTGATTGTGGCGAGACGCCATCAGGTCCACTTGAGGGTAACCCCACCTCTGGACCAACATGTGAAACTTCTGGATTTAATGCCCATTCTCCTGGATGAAAATCCCGACGGCTGAGATAATCCGCCTCCCAGTTGTCCACTCCCGGAATGAACACTGCCGATAATATCACCTGGTGGTATTCTGCCCAATTGAGGATTCGAGCTACTTCCCGCATTGCCATGCGGCTTCTTGTTCCTCCTTGTTTGTTGATGTATGCGACGGCCGTCGCGTTGTCTGACTGCACTTGGACAGTCTGAGACCGAAGCATGTGTACTGCTTGTCGTAGCGCATTGTAAATTGCGCGGAGTTCCAGGACATTTATAGACCGCAATCTTTCGTGATCCGCCCAGAGACCCTGGAGCTGACAATTTTGAACTACAGCTCCCCAACCTCTGAGACTCGCGTCCGTCGTTAGAATTATCCAATTCCAGCCGCCGAACAGTTTCCCTGCGGTTAAATTGTGTACCTTGAGCCACCAGAGTAGAGACACCCTTGCCCTTAGCGACAACCTCACCCTGTGGTGAATCTGCAGATGCGAGCCCGACCACTGTGCGAGCACATCCAGTTGAAATGGACGTGAGTGAAATCTTCCGAACTGAAGAGCTTCGAAAGCCGCCACCATTGTTCCTAAGAGGCGAATGCACAAATGTACCGAGACTGTGCGTGGCTTGAGCACTAATTGTACCAGATGGCGAATAATCTGTACTTTCTGTTGTGGTAGGTAAATTCTTTGATTTACCGTATCGAGAATCATACCTAGGAACTGAAGTCGTTGAGACGGAATTATTTCTTGAAGTTGACAATCCAACCATGGTGAACCAGTACCTTGTACGTTAGCAGCGCATGTTTGAGAAGCATCTGTTGAGACGGGGCTTTGATGAGCAGATCGTCTAAGTACGGAACTATTGTCACTCCCAGGGATCTGAGATGAACTATCATCACAGACATCACTTTGGTGAATACCCGAGGCGCTGACGAAAGGCCAAACGGTAGAGCCTGAAACTGGTAATGGTTCTGGCGTATTGCAAACCGCAAGAACCTCTGATGAGGTTGCCAAATCAGAATGTGTAAGTACGCATCCTTGAGATCTAGCGCAATCATGAATTCCTGTGGCTCTAAACCTGCAATTACTGAGCGCAGAGATTCCATCTTGAATCTGTAGTAAGTGATGTACCGATTGAGACCCTTTAAGTTCAATATTGGCCTGACTGAGCCATCCGGCTTCGGTACCACAAACAGACTGGAATAATAACCCTGACCCTGTTGGTGTACAGGGACCGAAATCAAAACTGCTGAATCCAGTAGGGACTGAATGGCAATTTGCAGAACCGCCCTCTTGTCGTCCGAGAGAGGTAGTCCTGTCTTGAAAAACCGCAGTGGCGGAAGACAGTCGAACTCGATTTTGTAACCTCTTAACACTAAATTGCGGATCCACCCATCCGCGGATGTCTGGAACCACGCCAAATGGAACGTCTGAAGGCGTGCTCCCACAATCGGAGAACCGAGATGGGCTGGGCTGGTAGCCCGTCATGCCACTGGCTTGTCGGTGACCTTAGCGTCCTGACGACTTGTGTTGGTTTGTTGGAAACCACGTCCTCGACCCCGTCTACCAGGCGTGGCTGTTCCTCTGCCACGTCCGCGAAAGGATTGAGGTCTTAAGGATTTGAACGCAGGTCCAGAGTATCTCCGTCTTGGTACCGTTGGAGGCAATGGTAAGAAAACCGACTTTCCTCCCGTGGCCTCAGAAATCCATTTGTCCAATTCAGGACCAAACAACTTCTCGCCACCGTAAGGTAACGCCTCTATACCTCTTTTGACCTCTGCCTCCGCTTGCCAAGAACGCAGCCAGAGAGCTCGTCGTACTGTAACCAGTGACGATGAAATGCGAGAAGTGAGCTGACAGACGTCAGTAGAAGCTGTACATAGATACTCCGCAGCCTCACACATTTGATCAGCAAGAAGTATAAGGTGATCGTCATGTAGGGCAGACTTGAGTTCTGTTATCCATACTATGAGCGCCTTAGTGACCCAGATGCCAACCAACCCAGGTCTCAGCAGCACTCCTGCTGCTATATACATGGACTTTAGCATAGTTTCTATTTTGCGGTCTGAAGGGTCTTTAAGCGTAGTAGCAGTTGGCACTGGTATGGTTAATTTCTTTGTAAGTTTCGACACCGACGAATCAACCATTGGTGGATTCTCCCATGTACATGTCACAGAGTCTGGAAACGGGTAACTAGACTTAAATCTGCGAGGTATAGAAAACCGTTTATCTGGATTCTGTCGTGTTTCTACTAACATCTTATTAAGAAACTCCGAAACAGGAAAACACATTGGAGTTCTCTGTCGTTTAGTAAATACGACTTCATCATTTCTCAGAGGCTCCTCAGTTTCTGTAAACTTCAGAGACTGACGCACCGCTCTGATGAGATTATCAATGCCTGAGCTGTTAAAATCATCACTATCTGACTCCACTTCGCCCTCCTCACCCTCATCTTGTGCCGTGAAGTCTGGCACGGAATCGTCAGAATGCAACATAGCCGAAACAGGTAATTCATAAGACATTTGAAATTTATCCCGTCTACCCAAAATGGATTTGGACAATTCGCAAGGCTGAGGACGCCTCCGGTAGTTCTGGCGGTCTCACCCTAGACTCAGATCTTGCCGCTTCCCGCTCTTGTCGAGCGGCGGTCAATTCTGATTGCAACCCAGCCAGTACATTGGCTAGCATTTCCCATGGAGGGTCCAGGGAGGAAACCGGCTTTAAAACCGGAGCAGAAATTGTATTCGTAACCGAATCCACAAAACAAACTGTACATGCGGTAGATCCATCCGGTAACACACTGCTACAGACCTTGCAGTGATGCTTTTTAATTTTTGCTGGTGCCTTACTCATTATGGAGACAGACAATACAATACCCAAAAACAGACACTTGCACGACTCAGTAAAATAGTACTAAGGTGTCTCTATATAAAGATATATATATCTGGCCAAGTGCAGTACACGTGGCCAGTACTATGAAATGTGATACCAAATTCCCACTAACACCCCTGCGCCTCCGGTGGAGTAGAGATGTAGTACTGGAACGTTCTGGAATCACAACAGGAAGACAAAGGAAGCATGGTTAAAATGGCTGCCATGCTTAAACTTATAGTCACAGTACAGGTTATAATCTTTAAAACTGATATATAACCCTGTATGAAAATCCTGTGTATATCATCCCTGCAGCCTAGCATACTGCTGCTGCTTGTCCCCCCTCGTGCCGCTGCTTGTCCCCCCTCGTCTGCTTGCAGCCTGTAATGCCCTCCCCCCCCACCCCCCTGTATGCTCCGTTGCGGAGGCAGTATGCGGGGCGGGCAGCGTTAGTGTGGGGCGGCCAGCGGGAGCCGGGTAGCGGGACGCGCTGGAAACAGACAGCGGGACGTGGGGAGCGCGGTCCTTTGAAGCGGCTCTGAGCAGCGGCGGCGGCCGGGCTGTATAGGGATCCAAGCGGCCAGTAGTATGGTGCGCCAGCGTGTTAAAGAAAACATTGTCCCCACACAGCGGGGCGACAGCGTGAGCTGACCGCCCCGACCTACATACCTGGACTCCTGTGGTGAGGCTCCGACGGGGCTTCTCTGTAAGCAACGGCCAGCCTTTCTGCAGAATGTCTGCTCTGGCTGTGAGGGTGCTCTTTTGGTGAGGACCGACACGCCACAGCTGCTTGTAGCAGCTTGCACTATCCCTGACCCTGGCCTTTTGGAAGGGGGAAAGGGATGTGTATGAAAAAAGAAAAAATATTAACTAAAAAAAATAAAAATATTCAAAATAATTGTGGACTAAGCCACATAAGCCTGTTGCTACTTGAGCACAGAAAAAACACTGAGGTACTCTGGGATATGGAAGGGTGGAGTGTTCTAAATTTAAATATTCAGTGCCCTGTTCCTATGGAGGCCGTCCATATCCCAAGAGTACTCCAGTGACCCCTAGTGGATGAAAAAGAAAAGGAGGAAACCACTGGTCGTACGCATAACTACAAGACATAATAAAGTGGCTTGGACCTGTACCTATTTAGTGTAGGACCACAGACCCATCTTTCAGCAGTCACCACCCATGGCAGATATTATGGACAACCTCACGGCAGTTTGGCCACATTGATACAAAATCTAATTTTTATTAAAAATGATACTCTTATCCTCCAGTTTATTTTCTCTTTACATTTCTGTTCATTTGGTTACTCTTAAGGCGACAAACACTGTAATTCATAGTCTTCTCCAAAGCACTGTCAGCTTTTCTGCCTAGAATTTCATTGCCTCAACCATTAGAAAATACAACAGGACTCCCTCACCAGCCAGACTAAAATAAGATTTTAAACCTACCGGTAAATCAATTTCTCCTAGTCCGTAGAGGATGCTGGGGACTCCGTAAGGACCATGGGGTATAGACGGGCTCCGCAGGAGATATGGCACCTAAAAAGAACTTTGACTATGGGTGTGCACTGGCTCCTCCCACTATGCCCCTCCTCCAGACCTCAGTTAGAGAACTGTGCCCAGAGGAGATGGACAATACAAGGCAGGATTTAGCAATCCAAGGGCAAGATTCATACCAGCCCACACCAATCATACCATGTAACCTGGAACATACATAACCAGTTAACAGTATGAACAAACTACAGTAACGGTCCAAGACCGATGTCAACTGTAACATAACCCTTATGTAAGCAACAACTATATACAAGTCTTGCAGAGTTTCCGCACTGGGACGGGCGCCCAGCATCCTCTACGGACTAGGAGAAATAGATTTACCGGTAGGTTTAAAATCTTATTTTCTCTTACGTCCTAGAGGATGCTGGGGACTCCGTAAGGACCATGGGGTTTATACCAAAGCATCCAATCGGGCGGGAGAGCGCGTATGACTCTGCAGCACCGACTGAGCAAACGCTAGGTCCTCATCAGCCAGGGTATCAAACTTGTAGAATTTAGCAAAAGTGTTTGACCCCGACCAAGTCGCCGCTCGGCAAAGTTGTAAAGCCGAGACGCCTCGGGCAGCCGCCCAAGAAGAGCCCACCTTCCTAGTGGAATGGGCCTTAACCGAATTTGGTACCGGCAATCCAGCCGTAGAGTGAGCCTGCTGAATTGTATTACAGATCCAGCGAGCAATAGTCTGCTTCGTAGCAGGAGTGCCAATCTTATTGGCCGCATACAGGATAAACAGAGCCTCTGTTTTCCTAATTCTAGCCGTCCTGGCTACATACATTTTTAAGGCCCTGACTACGTCCAGGGATCTGGAATCCTCCAGGTCACTTGTAGCCACAGGGACCACAATAGGTTGATTCATATGGAACGAAGAAACCACTTTAGGCAAAAATTGCGGACGTGTCCTCAATTCAGCTCGATCCACATGAAAAATCAAGTAGGGGCTCTTGTGTGACAAAGCCGCCAATTCTGACACTCGCCTTGCTGATGCTAAGGCCAACAACATGACCACCTTCCAGGTAAGAAATTTCAACTCAACCTTGTTAAGCGGTTCAAACCAGTGTGATTTTAGGAACTGCAACACCACGTTCAGGTCCCATGGTGCCACTGGAGGCACAAAAGTGGGCTGGATGTGCAGCACTCCCTTTACAAATGTCTGGACTTCTAGAAAAGAAGCCAATTCCTTCTGAAAGAAAATCGAGGGGGCCAAAATCTGTACCTTAACAGAGCCTAATTTCAGGCCCATATCCACTCCTGTCTGTAGGAAGTGGAGAAGACGACCCAGATGAAAAATAAGAATTTACTTACCGATAATTCTATTTCTCATAGTCCGTAGTGGATGCTGGGGACTCCGTCAGGACCATGGGGATAGCGGCTCCGCAGGAGACAGGGCACATCTAAAGAAAGCTTTTAGGATCACATGGTGTGTACTGGCTCCTCCCCCCATGACCCTCCTCCAAGCCTCAGTTAGGTACTGTGCCCGGACGAGCGTACACAATAAGGAAGGATCTTGAATCCCGGGTAAGACTCATACCAGCCACACCAATCACACCGTACAACTTGTGATTTGAACCCAGTTAACAGTATGATAACAATGAAGTAGCCTCTAAAAAAGATGGCTCACAACAATAATAACCCGATTTTTTTGTAACAATAACTATGTACAAGTAATGCAGACAATCCGCACTTGGGATGGGCGCCCAGCATCCACTACGGACTATGAGAAATAGAATTATCGGTAAGTAAATTCTTATTTTCTCTAACGTCCTAGTGGATGCTGGGGACTCCGTCAGGACCATGGGGATTATACCAAAGCTCCCAAACGGGCGGGAGAGTGCGGATGACTCTGCAGCACCGAATGAGAGAACTCCAGGTCCTCCTTAGCCAGAGTATCAAATTTGTAAAATTTTACAAACGTGTTCTCCCCTGACCACGTAGCTGCTCGGCAAAGTTGTAATGCCGAGACCCCTCGGGCAGCCGCCCAAGATGAGCCCACCTTCCTTGTGGAGTGGGCCTTTACAGATTTAGGCTGTGGCAGGCCTGCCACAGAATGTGCAAGTTGGATTGTGCTACAGATCCAACGCGCAATCGTCTGCTTAGACGCAGGAGCACCCAGCTTGTTGGGTGCATACAATATAAACAACGAGTCAGATTTTCTGACTCCAGCTGTCCTTGAAATATATATTTTTAATGTTCTGACAACGTCCAGTAACTTGGAGTCCTCCAAGTCGCTAGTAGCCGCAGGCACCACAATAGGCTGGTTCAAGTGAAAAGCCGAAACCACCTTAGGGAGAAAATGAGGACGTGTCCGCAGTTCTGCCCTGTCCGAATGGAAAATCAGATATGGGCTTTTGTACGATAAAGCCGCCAACTCTGAAACTCTCCTGGCTGAAGCCAGGGCCAGTAGCATGGTTACTTTCCATGTAAGATACTTCAAATCTACAGATTTGAGAGGCTCAAACCAATGAGATTTGAGAAAATCCAAAACTACGTTTAGATCCCACGGTGCCACTGGGGGCACAATCGGGGGCTGTATATGTAGTACACCCTTGACAAAAGTTTGTACTTCAGGCACTGAAGCCAATTCCTTCTGGAAGAAGATTGATAAGGCCGAAATTTGAACTTTAATAGACCCCAATTTGAGGCCCATAGACAATCCTGCCTGCAGGAAATGTAAGAATCGACCCAATTGAAATTCTTCCGTTGGGGCCTTCTTGGCTTCACACCACGCAACATATTTTCTCCAAATGCGGTGATAATGTTGTGCGGTCACTTCCTTCCTAGCCTTAATCAAGGTAGGAATAACTTCCTCTGGAATGCCCTTTTCTTTTAGAATCCGGCGTTCAACCGCCATGCCGTCAAACGCAGTCGCGGTAAGTCTTGGAACATACAAGGTCCCTGCTGAAGCAGATCCCTTCTTAGAGGTAGGAGCTACGGATCCTCCGTGAGCATCTCTTGAAGTTCCGGATACCAAGTTCTTCTTGGCCAATCCGGAGCCACTAGTATTGTTCTTACTCCCCTTTTCCGAATAATTCTCAGTACCTTTGGTATGAGAGGCAGAGGAGGAAACACATACACTGACTGGTACACCCATGGTGTTACCAGAGCGTCCACAGCTATTGCCTGAGGGTCTCTTGACCTGGCGCAATATCTGTCCAGTTTTTTGTTGAGGCGAGACGCCATCATATCCACCTTTGGTTTTTCCCAAACGGTTCACAATCATGTGGAAAACTTCCGGATGAAGTCCCCACTCTCCCGGGTGAAGGTCGTGTCTGCTGAGGAAGTCTGCTTCCCAGTTGTCCACTCCCGGGATGAACACTGCTGACAGTGCTATGACATGATTTTCCGCCCAGCGAAGAATCCTTGCAGCTTCTGTCATTGCTCTTCTGCTTCTCGTGCCGCCTTGTCTGTTTACGTGGGCGACTGCCGTGATGTTGTCCGACTGGATCAACACCGGCTGACCCTGAAGCAGCGGTTTTGCCAAGCTTAGAGCATTGTATATCGCTCTTAGCTCCAGTATATTTATGTGAAGAGACGTCTCCAGGTCTGACCATACACCCTGGAAGTTTCTTCCCTGTGTGACTGCTCCCCAGCCCCGTAGGCTGGCATCCGTAGTCACCAGGACCCAGTCCTGTATGCCGAACCTGCGGCCCTCTAACAGATGGGCACTCTGCAACCACCACAGGAGAGACAACCTTGTTCTTGGTGACAGTGTTATCCGCTGATGCATGTGCAGATGCGATCCGGACCATTTGTCCAGCAGATCCCACTGAAATGTTCGTGCATGGAATCTGCCGAATGGAATTGCTTCGTAAGAAGCCACCATCTTTCCCAGGACTCTTGTGCATTGATGTACTGACACAGTTCCTGGTTTTAGGAGGTTCCTGACCAGTTCGGATAACTCCCTTGCTTTCTCCTCCGGGAGAAACACCTTTTTCTGAACCGTGTCCAGAATCATTCCCAGGAACAGCAGACGTGTTGTCGGGGTCAATTGAGATTTTGGAAGATTCAGAATCCACCCGTGTTGCTGAAGCACTACTTGGGTTAGTGCTACACCGACTTCCAGCTGTTCTCTGGACTTTGCCCTTATCAGGAGATCGTCCAAGTAAGGGATAATTAATACGCCTTTTCTTCGTAGAAGAACCATCATTTCGGTCATTACCTTGGTAAAGACCCGAGGGGCCGTGGACAAACCAAACGGCAGCGTTTGAAACTGATAATGACAGTCTTGTATCACGAACCTGAGATACCCTTGGTGTGAGGGGTAAATTGGGACATGCAGATAAGCATCTTTTATGTCCAGGGACACCATGAAGTCCCCTTCTTCCAGATTCGCTATCACTGCTCTGAGTGACTCCATCTTGAACTTGAATTTCTGTATGTACAGGTTCAAGGATTTCAGATTTAGAATAGGTCTTACCGAACCGTCCGGCTTCGGTACCACAAATAGTGTGGAATAATACCCCTTTCCCTGTTGTAGGAGGGGTACCTTGACTATCACCTGCTGAGAATACAGCTTGTGAATGGCTTCCAATACCGTCGTCCTTTCTGAGGGAGACGTTGGTAAAGCAGACTTTAGGAACCGGCGAGGGGGAGACCTTTCGAACTCCAACATGTAACCCTGAGATACTATCTGCAGGATCCACGGGTCCACCTGTGAGCGAGCCCACTGATTGCTGAAAATCTTTAGTCGACCCCCCACCGCTCCTGAGTCCGCTTGTAAAGCCCCAGCGTCATGCTGATGGCTTTGTAGAACCCGGGGCGGGCTTCTGGTCCTGGGCAGGGGCTGCTTGCTGCCCTCTCTTACCCTTTCCTCTGCCTCGCGGCAGATAAGACTGTCCTTTTGCTCGCTTGTTTTTATAGGAGCGAAAGGACTGCGGCTGAAAAGACGGTGTCTTTTTCTGTTGGGAGGGGGTCTGAGGTAAAAAAGTGGATTTGCCGGCAGTTGCCGTGGCCACCAGATCCGATAGACCGACCCCAAATAATTCCTCTCCTTTATATGGCAACACTTCCATATGCCTTTTGGAATCCGCATCACCTGACCACTGTCGCGTCCATAAACTTCTTCTGGCAGATATGGACATCGCACTTACTCTTGATGCTAGAGTACAAATATCCCTCTGAGCATCTCGCATATAAAGAAACGCATCCTTTAATTGCTCTAGAGTCAATAAAATACTGTCTCTATCCAGGGTATCAATATTTTCAGTCAGGGAATCCAACCACACTACCCCAGCACTGCACATCCAGGCTGAGGCTATTGCCGGTCGCAGTATAACACCAGTATGAGTGTATATACTTTTCAGGTTAGTTTCCAGCCTCCTATCCGCTGGATCCTTGAGGGCGGCCGTATCAGGAGACGGCAACGCCACTTGCTTTGATAAACGTGTGAGCGCCTTATCCACCCTAGGGGGTGTTTCCCAGCGCGTCCTA
Source organism: Pseudophryne corroboree (assembly GCF_028390025.1). Classification (NCBI taxonomy): domain Eukaryota; kingdom Metazoa; phylum Chordata; class Amphibia; order Anura; family Myobatrachidae; genus Pseudophryne; species Pseudophryne corroboree. The sequence goes on along the minus strand of NC_086444.1, from coordinate 24,711,543 downwards.
ACCTCTGGTGGGAAAGGGTATAATGCCAATAACTTCTTAGAAATTAGCAGTTTTCTATCTGGGTTAACCCACGCTTCATCACACACGTCATTCAATTCCTCTGATTCTGGAAAAGCTACAGGTAGTTTTTTCACCCCCCACATAATACCCCTTTTTGAGGTACCAGCAGTATCAGAGATCTGCAAAGCCTCCTTCATTGCCGTGATCATATAACGTGTGGCCCTGTTGGAAAATACGTTTGTTTCTTCACCGTCGACACTAGATTCATCTGTGTCAGAACCCGTGTCGACTGACTGAGGTAAGGGACGTTTTACAGCCCCTGACGGTGTCTGAGACGCCTGAGCCGGTACTGACTGGTTTTCCGGCCGTCTCATTTCGTCTACTGACTTTTGTAATGTACTAACATTATCACGTAATTCCATAACTAAAGCCATCCATTCCGGTGTCGACTCCCTAGGGGGTGACATCACCATTACCGGCAATTGCTCTGCCTCCACACCAACATCGTCCTCATACATGTCGACACACACGTAACGACACACAGCAGCCACACAGGGAATGCTCTAATCGAAGACAGGACCCCCTTAGCCCTTTGGGGAGACAGAGGGAGAGTTTGCCAGCACACACCAAAAGCGCTATAAATGTATATAAACAACCCTAAAAGGTGTTGTTTTTGTTATAAGCGCTTTTAATATATAAATATCGCCAATTTATGCCCCCCTTCTCTTTGTTACCCTGTTTCTGTAGTGCAGTGCAGGGGAGAGTCCTGGGAGCCTTCCTCACAGCGGAGCTGAGCAGGAAAATGGCGCTGAGTGCTGAGGAGAATAAGCTCCGCCCCTTTTCCGGCTGGCTTTTCTCCCGGGTTTTGAGAAATCTGGCCTGGGTTAAATACATACATATAGCCTTAATGGCTATATGTGATGTATTCTTTGCCACTAAAGGTATTTAATATTGCTGCCCAGGGCGCCCCCAGCAGCGCCCTGCACCCTCCGTGACTGGTCAGTGAGAAGTGTGTAGCAACAATGGCGCACAGCTGCCGTGCTGTGCGCTACCTTCATGAAGACTGAAGAGTCTTCTGCCGCCTGTTTCCGGACCTCCGATCTTCAGCATCTGTAAGGGGGGTCGGCGGCGCGGCTCCGGGACGAACCCCAGGATGACCTGTGTTCCGACTCCCTCTGAAGCTATGTCCAGTAGCCTAAGACTCCAATCCATCCTGCACGCAGGTGAGTTGAAAATCTCTCCCCTAAGTCCCTCGATGCAGTGAGCCTGTTGCCAGCAGGACTCACTGAGATTTAAAACCTAAAAAAACTTTTTCTAAGCAGCTCTTTAGGAGAGCCACCTAGATTGCACCCTGCTCGGACGGGCACAAAAACCTAACTGAGGCTTGGAGGAGGGTCATGGGGGGAGGAGCCAGTACACACCATGTGATCCTAAAAGCTTTCTTTAGATGTGCCCTGTCTCCTGCGGAGCCGCTATCCCCATGGTCCTGACGGAGTCCCCAGCATCCACTAGGACGTTAGAGAAATCTTCCGTAGGTGCATTCTTGGTCTCACACCAAGACACATACTTTCGCCAGATACGGTGATAATGTTTTATCGTCAACTCCTTCCTAGCCTTTATTAACGTAGGGATGACCTCGTCCGGAATCCCCTTTTTCGCTAGGATTCGGCGTTCAACCGCCATGCCGTCAAACGTAATACTCAGGGCCCCTGCTGCAACAGGTCTTCCCTCAGAGGAAGAGGCCAGGGATCTCCTGTGAGCATCTCTTGTAGATCCGAGTACCAGGCCCTTCGAGGCCAGTCTGGGACAACGAGTATCGTTCATACTCTTCTTCGTCTTATGATCCTCAACACTTTTGTGATGAGAGGAAGAGGAGGAAACACGTAGACCGATTTGAAAACCCACGGTGTTATCAGAGCGTCCACTGCTATTGCCTGAGGGTTCCGAGACCTGGCGCAGTACCTCTGAAGTTTTTTGTTGAGGCGTGACGCCATCATGTCTATTTGAGGAGTTCCCCAAAGACGTGTTACTTCTGCAAAGACTTCTTGATGAAGTCCCCACTCTCCTGGATGGAGATCGTGTCTGCTGAGGAAGTCTGCTTCCCAGTTGTCCACTCCCGGAATGAAGACAGCTGACAGAGCGCTTACATGATTTTCCGCCCAGCGAAGGATCCTTGTGGCTTCCACCATCGCGACTCTGCTTTTTGTCCCGCCTTGGCGGTTCACATGAGCCACTGCTGTGACATTTTCTGATTGAATCAGAACCGGTAGGTTTCGAAGAAAACTCTCCGCTTGTCGAAGGCCGTTGTAAATGACCCTGAGTTCCAACACATTGATGTGTAGACAGGACTCCTGGTCTGACCAAAGACCCTGAAAATGTTTTCCCTGTGTGACCGCTCCCCATCCTCGGAGGCTCGCGTCCGTGGTAACCAGGATCCAATCCTGAATTCCGAACCTGCGACCCTCCAAGAGGTGAGCACTTTGCAACCACCACAGGAGGGACACTCTGGTCCCTGGGGACAGTTATTTTCCGATGTAAGTGCAGATGGGACCCGGACCACTTGTCCAGAAGGTCCCATTGAAAAGTCCTTGCATGGAACCTGCCGAAGGGAATGGCCTCGTAGGCCGCCACCATTTTCCCCAGAACTCGAGTGCATTGGTGAACTGACACCCTTTTCGGTTTTAGCAGGTCTCTGACCATGTTCTGTATGTCTTGGGCTTTCTCTATTGGGAGGAAGACCTTCATTTGTTCCGTATCCAGTATCATACCTAGGAACGGTAGTCGAGTTGTCGGAATCAACTGTGACTTCGGTAGATTTAGAATCCAACTGTGTTGCTGGAGCACTCTCAACGAGAGCGCCACACTGTTCAGCAATTTCTCCCTTGATCTCGCTTTTATCAGGAGATCGTCCAAGAATGGGATAATTGTGACTCCATGCTTGCGCAGGACCACCATCATTTCCGCCATTATCTTGGTGAAAATCCTCAGCGCCGTGGAGAGTCCAAACGGCAACGTCTGAAATTGGTAATGACAATCCTGTACAGCGAATCTCAGGTATTACTGATGGGGGGCATATATGGGGACATGAAGGTACGCATCTTTTATGTCCAGAGACACCATAAACTCCCCCTCCTCCATGTTGGCTATTATCGCTCTGAGAGATTCCATTTTGAATTTGAATCTTTTTATGTACAGGTTTAGGGATTTCAGATTCAAAATAGGTCTGACCGAACCGTCCGGTTTCGGGACCACAAATAGGGTTGAGTAGTAACCTCTTCCCTGCTGGTGCAGGGGAACCTTGATTATCACTTGCTGTATACACAGCGTTTGAATTTCAGCTAACACTACATCCCTTTCCGATGTGGAAGCTGGTAGGGCCGATTTGAAACATCGGCGCGGGGGCACCTCCTCAAATTCCAATTTGTAACCCTGGGAAACTGACCCAGGCCTGACTGAAAAGTCGAAGACGTGCCCCCACCGGTGCGGACTCCCTCAGGGGAGCCCCAGTGTCATGCTGTGGGTTTTGGAGCAGCCGGGGAGGACTTTGGTTCCTGGGCACCTGCCGAAGCAGGTGCTCTCTTGCCTCTGCCCTTACCTCTGGCGAGGAAAGAGGATCCCCGACCTCTTTTGGACTTGTGCGACCGAAAGGACTTCATCTGATAGGGTGTTACTTTCTTTTGCTGTTGGGGTATATAAGGTAAAAAAATAAGATTTTACTTACCGATAAATCTATTTCTCGTAGTCCGTAGTGGATGCTGGGGACTCCGTCAGGACCATGGGGATTAGCGGCTCCGCAGGAGACAGGGCACAAAACTAAAGCTTTAGGATCAGGTGGTGTGTACTGGCTCCTCCCCCTATGACCCTCCTCCAAGCCTCAGTTAGGATACTGTGCCCGGACGAGCGTACACAATAAGGAAGGATATTGAATCCCGGGTAAGACTCATACCAGCCACACTAATCACACCGTATAACTTGTGATCTAAACCCAGTTAACAGTATGACAAACGTAGGAGCCTCTGAACAGACGGCTCACAACAATAACAACCCGATTTTTTTGTAACAATAACTATGTACAAGTATTGCAGACAATCCGCACTTGGGATGGGCGCCCAGCATCCACTACGGACTACGAGAAATAGATTTATCGGTAAGTAAAATCTTATTTTCTCTGACGTCCTAAGTGGATGCTTGGGACTCCGTCAGGACCATGGGGATTATACCAAAGCTCCCAAACGGGCGGGAGAGTGCGGATGACTCTGCAGCACCGAGTGAGAGAACTCCAGGTCCTCCTCAGCCAGGGTGTGCCCCTGACCAAGTAGCAGCTCGGCAAAGTTGTAAAGCCGAGACCCCTCGGGCAGTCGCCCAAGATGAGCCCACCTTCCTTGTGGAATGGGCATTTATATATTTTGGCTGTGGCAGTCCTGCCACAGAATGTGCAAGGTGAATTGTACTACACATTCAACTAACAATCGTCTGCTTAGAAGCAAGAGCACCCAGTTTTTTGGGTGCATACAGGATAACAGCAAGTCAGTTTTCCTGACTCCAGCCGTCCTGGAAATCTATATTTTCAGGGCCCTGACAACATCTAGCAACTTGGAGTCCTCCAAGTCTCTAGTAGCCGCAGGTACCACAATAAGCTGGTTCAGATGAAACGCTGACACCACCTTAGGGAGAAACTGGGGACGAGTCCGCAGCTCTGCCCTGTCCGAATGGACAATCAGATATGGGCTTTTGTGAGACAAAGCCGCCAATTCTGACACTCGCCTGGCCGAGGCCAGGGCCAACATCATGGTCACTTTCCATGTGAGATATTTCAAATCCACAGATTTGAGCGGTTTAAACCAACGTGATTTGAGGAATCCCAGGACTACGTTGAGATCCCACAGTGCCACTGGAGGCACAAAAGGGGGTTGTATATGCAGTACTCCCTTGTCAAATTTCTGGACTTCAGGAACTGAAGCCAATTCTTTCTGGAAGAAAATCGACAGGGCCGAAATTTGAACCTTAATGGACCCCAATTTGAGGCCCATAGACACTCCTGTTTGCAGGAAATGCAGGAATCGACCGAGTTGAAATTTCTTCGTGGGGCCTTCCTGGCCTCACACCACGCAACATATTTTCGCCACATGTGGTGATAATGTTGTGCGGTCACCTCCTTCCTGGCTTTGACCAGGGTAGGAATGACCTCTTCCGGAATGCCTTTTTCCCTTAGGATCCGGCGTTCAACCGCCATGCCGTCAAACGCAGCCGCGGTAAGTCTTGGAACAGACATGGTACTTGCTGAAGCAAGTCCCTTCTTATCGGCAGAGGCCCTGAGTCCTCTGTGAGCATCTCTTGAAGTTCCGGGTACCAAGTCCTTCTTGGCCCATCCGGAGCCACGAGTATAGTTCTTACTCCTCTACGTCTTATAATTCTCAGTACCTTTGGTATGAGAAGCAGAGGAGGGAACACATACACCGACTGGTACACCCATGGTGTTACCAGAACGTCCACAGCTATTGCCTGAGGGTCTCTTGACCTGGCGCAATACCTGTCCAGTTTTTTGTTCAGGCGGGACGCCATCATGTCCACCTTTGGTCTTTCCCAACGGTGCACAATCATGTGGAAAAAAAACTTCTCGATGAAGTCCCCACTCTCCCGGGTGGAGGTCGTGCTGAGGAAGTCTGCTTCCCAGTTGTCCACTCCCGGAATGAAAAACTGCTGACAGTGCTATCACATGATTTTCCGCCCAGCGAAGAATCCTTGCAGTTTCTGCCATTGTCCTCCTGCTTCTTGTGCCGCCCTGTCTGTTTACGTGGGCGACTGCCGTGATGTTGTCCCACTGGATCAATACCGGCTGACCTTGAAGCAGAGGTCTTGCTAAGCTTAGAGCATTGTAAATTGCTCTTAGCTCCAGTATATTTATGCGGAGAGAAGTCCCCAGACTTGATCACACTCCCTGGAAATTTTTTCCCTGTGTGACAGCTCCCCAGCCTTTCAAGCTGGAATCCGTGGTCACCAGGACCCAGTCCTGAATGCATAACTGTGGCCCTTTAGTAGATGAGCACTCTGCAGCCACCACAGAAGAGACACCCTTGTCCTTGGAGACATGGTTATCCGCTGATGCATCTGAAGATGCGATCCGGACCATTTGTCCAGCAGATCCCACTGAAAAGTTCTTGCGTGAAATCTGCCGAATGGAATCGCTTCGTAAGAAGCCACCATTTTTCCCAGGACCCTTGTGCAATGATGCACTGACACTTTTCCTGGTTTTTGGAGGTTCCTGACTAGCTCGGATAACTCCCTGGCTTTCTCCTCCGGGAGAAACACCTTTTTCTGGACTGTGTCCAGAATCATCCCTAGGGACAGCAGACGTGTCGTCGGAGACAGCTGCGATTTTGGAATATTTAGAATCCACCCGTGCTGTCGTAGAACTACTTGAGATAGTGCTACTCAGACCTCCAACTGTTCTCTGGACCTTGCCCTTATCAGGAGATCGTCCAAGTAAGGGATAATTAAGACGCCTTTTCTTTGAAGAAGAATCATCATTTTGGCCATTACCTTGGTAAAGACCCGGGGTGCCGTGGACAATCCAAACGGCAGCGTCTGAAACTGATAGTGACAGTTTTGTACCACGAACCTGAGTTACCCTTTGTGAGAAGGGCAAATTTGGACATGGAGGTAAGCATCCTTGATGTCCAGGGACACCATATAGTCCCCTTCTTCCTGGTTCGCTATCACTGCTCTGAGTGACTCCATTTAGAATAGGTCTCACCTAGCCGTCTGGCTTCAGTACCACAATATAGTGTGGAATAATACCCCTTTACTTGTTGTAGGAGGGGTACTTTGATTATGACCTGCTGGGAATACAGCTTGTGAATTGTTTCCAATACTGCCTCCCTGTCGGAGGTAGACGTTGGTAAAGCAAACTTCAGGAACCTGCGAGGGGGAGACGTCTCGAATCTCCAATCTGTACCCCTGGGATACTACTTGTAGGATCCAGGGGTCCACTTGCGAGTGAGCCCACTGCGTGCTGAAACTCTTGAGACGACCCCCCACCGCACCTGTTTGTACGGCCCCAGCGTCATGCTGAGGACTTGGCAGAAGCGGTGGAAGGCTTCTGTTCCTGGGAATGGGCTGCCTGCTGCAGTCTTCTTCCCTTACCTCTATCCCTGGGCAGATATTATGGGGACGAAAGGACTGAGGCTGAAAAGACTATGTCTTTTTCTGCTGAGATGTGACTTGGGGTAAAAAAGGTGGATTTTCTAGCTGTTGCCGTGGCCACCAGGTCCGATGGACCGACCCCAAATAACTCCTCCCCTTTATACGGCAATACTTCCATGTGCCGTTTGGAATCTGCATCACCTGACCACTGTCGTGTCCATAAACATCGTCTGGCAGATATGGACATCGCACTTACTCTTGATGCCAGAGTTTCGCATATATAGAAATGCATCTTTCAAATGCTCTATAGTCAATAAAATACTGTCCCTGTCAAGGGTATCAATATTTCCAGTCGGGGAATCCGACCAAGCCACCCCAGCGCTGCCCATCCAGGCTGAGGCGATCGCTGGTCGCAGTATAACACCAGTATGTGTGTATATACTTTTTAGGATATTTTCCAACCTCCTATCAGTTGGCTCCTTGAGGGCGTCCGTATCTGGAGACGGTAACGCCACTCGTTTTTATAAGCGTGTGAGCGCCTTATCCACCCTAAGGTGTGTTTCCCAACGCGCCATAACTTCTGGCGGGAAAGGGTATACCGCCAATAATTTTCTATCGGGGGAAACCCACGCATCATCACACACTTCATTTAATTTATCTGATTCAGGAAAAACCACATGTAGTTTTTTCACACTCCACATAATACCCTTTTTTGTGGTACTTGTAGTATCAGAAAATATGTAACATCTCCTTCATTGCCCTTAACAAGTAACGTGTGGCCCTAAAGGAAAATACGTTTGTTTCTTCACCGTCGACACTGGAGTCAGTGTCCGTGTCTGTGTCGACCGACTGAGGTAAAAGGACGTTTTAACGCCCCTGACGGTGTTTTAGACGCCTGGACAGGTACTAATTGGTTTGCCAACCATCTCATGTCGTCAACCGACCTTGCAGCGTGTTGACATTATCACGTAATTCCTTAAATCAGCCATCCATTCCGGTGTCGACTCCCTAGAGAGTGACATCACCATTACCGGCAATTGCTCCGCCTCCTCACCAACATCGTCCTCATACATGTCGACACACAAGTACCGACACACAGCACACACACAGGGAATGCTCTGATAGAGGACAGGACCCCACTAGCCCTTTGGGGAGACAGAGGGAGAGTTTGCCAGCACACACCAAAAACGCTATATTATACAGGGACAACCTTTATATAAGTGTTTTTCCCTTATAGCATTTTAATATATATATACATATCGCCAAATAAGTGCCCCCCCTCTCTGTTTTAACCCTGTTTCTGTAGTGCAGTGCAGGGGAGAGCCTGGGAGCCTTCCCACCAGCATTTCTGTGAGGGAAAATGGCGCTGTGTGCTGAGGAGAATAGGCCCCGCCCCCTTTTCGGCGGGCTTCTTCTCCCGTTTTTCTGAGACCTGGCAGGGGTTAAATACATCCATATAGCCTCCAGGGGCTATATGTGATGTATTTTTAGCCAGAATAAGGTATTATACATTGCTGCCCAGGGCGCCCCCAGCAACGCCCTGCACCCTCCGTGACCGTTGGTGTGAAGTGTGTGACAACAATGGCGCACAGCTGCAGTGCTGTGCGCTACCTTCATGAAGACTGAAAAGCCTTCTGCCGCCAGTTTCTGGACCTTCAATCTTCAGCATCTGCAAGGGGGGTCGGCGGCGCGGCTCCGGGACGAACCCCAGGGTGAGACCTGTGTTCCGACTCCCTCTGGAGCTAATGGTGTCCAGTAGCCTAAGAAGCCAATCCATCCTGCACGCAGGTGAGTTGAACTTCTCTCCCCTAAGTCCCTCGATGCAGTGAGCCTGTTGCCAGCAGGACTCACTGAAAATAAGAAACCTAAAAACTTTTTCTAAGCAGCTCCTTAAGAGAGCCACCTAGATTGCACCCTGCTCGGACGGGCACAAAAACCTAACTGGGGCTTGGAGGAGGGTCATAGGGGGAGGAGCCAGTACACACCACCTGATCCTAAAGCTTTAGTTTTGTGCCCTGTCTCCTGCGGAGCCGCTAATCCCCATGGTCCTGACGGAGTCCCCAGCATCCACTTAGGACGTCAGAGAAATTTGATTTACCTGCTGTGGCTGTGGAAACCAGGTCCGTCAGCCCATCCCCAAACAATACATCACCCTTGTAGGGTAGTACTTCCATATGTTTCTTGGAATCCGCATCACCCGTCCATTGGCGAGTCCATAAGGATCTTCTCGCTGAGACAGACATGGCATTGAAGCTAGCAATCCAATGTCCCTTTGAGCATCCCTCATAAATAATACTGCGTCTTTAATATGGGCTAGTTAGGAATATAGTATCCTTATCCATATTATCAAATTGATCTGTCAGCTCATCTGTCCAAGCTGCAATTGCGCTACACACCCATGCCGACGCAATTGTCGGTCTTAGCACAGCACCCGTATGAGAATAAATACACTTTAAGGTAGTTTCTTGCCTGCGATCTGCAGGGTCCTTAAGGGCTGCTGTGTCAGGAGACGGTAGCGCCACTTTCTTGGACAAGCGCGTCAGGGCTTTGTCCACAGTGGGGGGTGATTCCCAAATCTCCCTGTCCTGCTTAGGGAAAGGGTATGCCATATAAATTCTTTTGGGGATCTGCGGTCTCTTATCCGGAGTCTCCCAAGCTTTTCCAAAGAATTCATTTAATTCATGAGATGTGAGAAAGTTAATAATCTGTTTCTTTTCCTTAAACATGTGTACCCTTGTGTCGGGGACAGAGGGTTCATCCACAATATGCAACACATCCCTTATTGCCACAATCATACACTGAATGGTTTTAGTCACCCTAGGGTGCAATTTTACTTCGTCATAGTCGACACTGGAATCAGAATCCGTGTCGGTAGTAGTGTCTTGTGTTAAGGGACGCTTTTGAGACCCCGACGGGCCCTGTGAGTCGGTCCAATCTGAGGATTGACCCCCTGATGTCCCCCCTAAATCAGCCTTATCAAGCTTTTTATGTAAAGATGCCACACTTGCATTCAACATATGCCACATGTCCATCCAATCTGGAGTCGGCACAACCGACGGGGACACACCACTCATTTGCTCCACCTCCTCCTTGGAAAAGCCTTCCGCTTCAGACATGTCGACACCACGTACCGACACCACACACACACACACACAGGGATTAACCTATAAGGGGACAAAACCCCAACCAGGCCCTAGGGAGAGACAGAGAGAGAGTATGCCAGCACACACCAGCGCTTAAAAACACTGGAAAAATATGACCAGATAGCGCTTTTATATATATATAAAATGACCAGATTCCCACTCACTGCGCTCAAAATGCCCCCCTCCTCTTTTTTCCAGCCTGAATGTTCAGCAGGGGAGAGACCAGGGAGCCAGCGTTTTCCTCATGCAGCTTCTGTGGAGAAAATGGCGCTGGTTAGTGCTGGGGATCGGGCTTCGGTCCCGGTGATTTTTTATAGAAAATGGCGGGGGATCGTAGAATTACTGCCCAGCAGCCTAATCTACCTTGTCAGTGCCCAAATGTGAGGTTTATTGCTGCCCAGGGCGCCCCCCCCTGCGCCCTGCACCCTTCAGTGCTGCTCTGTGTGTGTGAATGGAAGCAATGGCGCGCAGCGGTACCTCATGAAGATCTGATGTCTTCTGCCGCCTATTATGTCTTCTGCCTTCTCATACTCACCCGGCTTCTATCTTCGGCATCTGTGAGGAGGACGGCGGCGCGGCTCCGGGACGAACCCCAGGTGAGACCTGTGTTTTGACTCCCTCTGGAGCTAATGGTGTCCAGTAGCCTAGAAGCAGTGCCCAACTTGACAAGCCAGCTCTGCTTTTCTCTCCTCGGTCCCACGATGCAGGGAGCCTGTTGCCAACAGGACTCCCTGAAAATAAAAAACCTAACAAAATTCTTTTTCCACAGAAAACTCTGGAGAGCTCTCTGCAGTGCACCCATTCTCCTCTGGGCACAAGATCTAACTGAGGTCTGGAGGAGGGGCATGGAGGGAGGAGCCAGTGCACACCCATAGTCAAAGTTCTTTTTAGGTGCCGTATCTCCTGCGGAGCCCGTCTATACCCCATGGTCCTTACGGAGTCCCCAGCATCCTCTAGGACGTAAGAGAAATTAGTAGTACTGTAAGGAACAGGACAGAGGGACGGTACCAGAACTCCCACTACTAGGTTTGCACTACTGAAGTGAAACGTCAGATGAAAAATTAAACTCCTAAGTAGACAGGGTTAGGAGTTAATAATATGCAGCTTTACTACCAAAGGGCATTAAAATGCTGAAAACTTAATTATCTTATTACTTGTGGGACAGTTTGATATACTGCACTCTTGTGTCCTCATACAACATCCCTTTTGCACCATGCAGCGACACACACCAGGTGTGATTTCAACTTGAAGCACTTATTCTTCAATTTTGCAAATCGCGCGTTACGTTTTCAGGATTCATTCGTTGTCACAAAGGAATTGTTAGTAAGTTGCATATAAAGCATAATGATTCACGGTGCGGGTCACTCGACTCTGACCGGTCTGTTGCGTTTTTACAGACTGCGTACTTATTCCCCAATCTGGAGCCTTAGTTGCCTTATAGTGTACTAGGAAGTTAGGATTAGTGTTTTGGCGCTGCCAAGTCACAAAGTACAAGGCGCGCTAAACAAATTTGTCGCAATTTGAGTATAGTATACACGAGCACTTCTGTATATATGTATTGCAGGAAAGTACACACAGTGTATCACCAGGAACAAACATCATGGAACCAGCCGTAAACTTGCACCCTTACGTAACACCGTTCTATCACTGTACACAGAATAATTAAGGCCTCTACATCTTACAATGCATTTAATGACCTATGGTAGACATGAAGATAATGCCACTTATCTGTGGTCACAAACACCAGGATTGGTATCTGTATCTAGAAGGCATGCAGAACCTCAATACTCAGGATTACGTTTCTGGACTTGTTCCAGTAAATGATGGGAGCGGAAGACCCCTCACCTGAGCATCCTGCTGAAGATGGTGATGAAGCAGCTGAGAGTGAGGTTGTTGATGAGCAGGCAAAATATGCAGGAAAGGAGCTGGTGCGTATCCGGCAGCGGCGCCGGGGTTTAAGGGCCCGGTGGATCCGAGAGCAGAGGGAAGGCTGAAGGGAGGCGGTGTGGCTGCATGGAATCCCTGCTTGTCAAACGCCTGGAAGAGGAGACAGATGGCAGAGATTAATTCCTTCCCGAAGCTGGAAAAGTGACAGCGAGATAGTCACGGACACCTACCTGAGTCTTGTTGTAGACAGAGCCGCTGATATCGGGTACTCCGCTGTTACTGGAACTCACAGACACCCCTGCGCAAAGAAGAAAGCAGCAGCTTTACGCACAAGTAAAGTAGCTCTTCTGTTTAATTCCACAGAATTCCACCCACAACTATACATTTAGTATTGGATGGAACTGGATGACCGTTTGAGTACTTCTAGATTTCATGAAACTATGCTGAGAACTTCTGGATCAGCCAGGCATCACCCCAGAGAAGTAGCTCTGAGCACATATAGAGGGACTGTATGGATTTTGCAATCAAATTCATTGAAGCCCAGAAGAACGGTGATGCCCCTGAGGAGCCAGTTTGTGGCACAGTCCAAAGTGGCAAATTAAACGTGCAGTGAAAGCCCGCTCACTTAGGTGCATTTGGTCTCTAGTCACAATGGCAAACACGTATGTAATGTATTGGTGTACATGTATGCTTTCTATAGGTTCCTTCCGGGAAGGGGAAAGCGGAATCACTCACCTTTGCCCGGTCCAGTGCCCGCAGACTTGTTTTGTGCTTGGGCTGACCCGCTGTACCCTCCCTTGCCGTAATCGCCAGCCGTCGTCCCCTGGGCCAGATCATCGTATCCTATGGGAAAATGGACTAATCACATACACATGATGTAGATCAATCCACGAGGAACCTTTAGTTTAAGGCAGCTGACCGATAGATCATTACCTGCACCGTAGCTGTGCTGCCCGTATCCCCCGGCCTGCTGGAAGGGCGCGGACGCCGTGTTCAGATTAACCCCATGCTGCTTGGCTGATGCAGGAGGAACCTAGAACAGACCAAATGAGTGCAATTTAAACCTCATAAAAAGGATGTCCTAGGAACAATAGGAGAACAATAAGAGATTGAAACAAAAGGAAGATATTGTGTAAAAGTTAATGTTTGGGATATGGCAAGCTCAGGTAGTTCTGACACTAGTGTCGCTGGTCTCAAATACAAAGCGCTTCCCATATCTACAAACCAATAACAAATTCAGAACCTAGATCTTCTCAACAGAAGACTCAATGACTTCAATTCATCCAAGAAAAGCAACGCACATGCCCAAAAGTACCCACACAGCAGTCCCTAATGGCTGGAAGGCAGAATGGTGTGGAACAGAGCTGTGTCTATTAGCATACAACACTCCCGCCACCACCATCTCAGTACGGGTGCACCTACACTCACGGGATGTCTCATGTCCACCCCTCTAAAATATTGGGTACCTTGTGTCTAGGTATCAGGTCAGATGCACCCACTGCTCCGTTTCCCACCCGCACTGCACGCCCATTGCTAAACACACTTCCAATGTGGCCAATGTGACAAAACGAGGGTCCCACTGTATCGCGTCTCAGCCCTGGGTAGTGACCCTGATGGTGTACTGTATACAGCCCGTCTCTCTGCTTCCCAGTGTATAAATGCAGAGAGAGGGGTATGAATAAGCCAGGAGTGCCCTTACCGCCAGACCAGGGTGTACAGTGTGGTGAACATGATAACCTATGTAATGATGCTGCAATGTGTTACTAGGTATTGCCTGCGGGTGTATTTGGAGCAGTTGCCCTTGGCTCCCCTATACTGAAAATATGCCCTCCAGGCAGCTATATCCCACCTAGCCCCCACTGTAAAGACACGACGATCTGCAGAAAGTCACAGGCAGAGTTGAAGCCATCACAGGTCCCTTCCCGTACTGCTCAGGACACATTTACATCCTGGGATTCAAATCCATCCCATCCATGCAGCAGACGAAGGATAAAAAGCAGCAGCACAATAGACGCAGGGCTCTTCTGCCCTCTTGGCACAAACGTTTGAGCTGGTTGAGGACTCTGAATCCTACCAGCTTCGTAGGCAGCGCTAACCTTAGCGACCGTCAGCAATGGACTTCACACAGCGGTGACGGTTCCAGAGAAAAGTCCACAGCTCAGGAGTATACTCAAGTGGGAATAGTCTGTGGGCCGTCTGATGTGATGTACCCATAGCAGCGCTATAACCGCTGCCTTTCTGGTGACTCCCAATCCGTGAGAATAACCGACACATAAACCCGGTATCCTCACAGACAATCACACTTCTGCCGTATCAGGATCCATCTCTCCTGCTGTTGCACGGGCTGATCTATGGGGCCCTCTAGGCTGGGCCCCCAACGTGTACTCACAACTCCTGAGCAATCTCTCTGCACATCTCCATGTGGTTACATCAGAAGCAGCATCGTGGGATTAGCAGTACGGCGAGAGTCTTTGCTGCAGCGAGTGATTTAGCAGGTGCTCATCGGCCAACTAGGATCCCTCCTCTGGGGCATACTGATGGTCACTCACCCTCTCTCAGGCCTCAGGAGCACCAGCTGCTCCAATACAACTCAGCCACAGTAACCGCATTATTCCCCTCAAACTTCTGCACACCATTCGCCAATTGGCTTGTGACCGCCACGAGCGACTTGTCACCAGCGTGTGGGACTATGAGATGTAGGTCTCCACTGTGACCACAAATCAGGGCAAGAGCGCACCGTAAACATGGCCTACGCACATACTGGGCTAGAACCGGACGACTCCCTAATCAATGGGAAGACCATTGTTCTGACGTGATCAGGGCACCGGTACCCACCCTTAGAGCTGCTTCACCACTGTGTACGAGGTTCTAAAGACAACCCAAAACTATATTCTGAAAAAGAGAACACTAGAGCAGCGTAGACAGGACGTGGTCATGCAATGACTGCTTGGAAAACATGCAGTAACCATTTCACCAACACAGACGTAAGTGAGGAGATAGGAATCAGATTTACGGTGCGTCTATCAGGATATGCTAATTTATTAAAGTTGCAGAGATGTACTGGAATCACATGCTGATAGGACAGCTGTCTTTCTGTACTTACAAACATGGTGGGGCCATACTGGAAAGCACTCGGTACTCCTGGTACTCCAGCGTAGTAAGGTAATCCTGTGTAACTGTAGCCCGGCGGCAAGGTTGGGTTCAGGAACGGCTGCTGAGCCGTGTGGTGCGTCTGCGTCTGATTCTGCTGAGGCTGGGCTAGCGTGGTGGCCGGAGCCGGAGAGGCAGATTCACCGCGGTTAAACTTGGCTACATCACCTGCAATGATACAATAAGATCTGTCACACAGGAGAAGGCAGATCCAGCTGCAACAGCTTAACATACGGTCTATTCCGGCGGGTCACATACAGGCACAGGATGGATGTCGGCAATCTCGGTGGTCGGAATCCCCGCGTCGGTATTCTGACCGCCGGGATATTAACTACATCCCGTGCGAACACAAAGTCTGAAGCCTCTCCTTACTAAAACGCCTCCATCCCCTGAATCTTTCCCATTTCAGCTAATTTCCCATGAGTGTAAGCGTCTTCTTAATAGGCTGATATTTTTATATGTACAAGGCCTCAGAATACCATGGTCAAGCAGCTCTGGACATTTCTTTGGATCTCTCAGAGTTAGCACTGGTAGCAAGAAAAGCCTAGAAGTGTTCGCATACACCTATTCTCATATTGGGCCAAAAAGCCCCTAGCTGGTAAACTATCTATGAACAAGAAGCAAAACAGAGTCCACAGTAGCATAATGAAGGAAATGGTAGCAAAACTGAGAAAAGTGCACAGCAGGAGTTGCACTAGGCTTCTTGTGCCATATGGTACAGAGAGGAGAGGTGTATGAGGACAACTGTAGATCCTGAGGTATAGACATTCTTAGGGGTGTATTCAATAACTGTCGGAAGCTGGCGTCTTGTCGGAAAGATGGCAGCTTCCGAAAGAAATAGGTCAGAAGGGGTTCCGACCTATTCATTAGAGGCAGTTTTTTTCAGACAAGTCGGGAATTCCAGACTTGTCGGAAAACACATGGATCGGCGGCCGCGTGCTTCTGTCGGAAGCCTCTTTCCGACAAACTCAATCCGACTTGTAAACAAGTTGGATTGAGGGGAGGAGACGGGGAGCGGCGCGGCGGGCTACGGGGATGAGAGGTACCTTGCCTGGCCGACCACCGGCCAGGCACCTCTCTCCCTGCAGCGCCCCCCCCGTCCAGCTTACCCCCGCCACCTGCCAGCTAACCCCCACTGTCCACCGCCGTTACTCCCCCTGCCACCGTCAGCACACTCGGCAGCCACTGACAGCAGCGGCAGGACAGGACCCCGGGTACGGCCAGGTCCGACAGTTGGATTTGGCTAAAATCTGACAGTCAGATTTGGCCGTCCATTGAATAGGGGTTGTCGAATCCATTCCGACAAATGCATGTCGGAATGGATCCGAATCTTATTGAATACACCCCTAAAAATCCCTACGTTTTGAGAAGTGTACTTTTTGGCCCACAACTTGAGATCATTTCATCTGCTAAGCAGCAGAGGGAAAGTTTGTGGATTCCTGTGAAAATAATAAGAATTTACTCACCGGTAATTCTATTTCTCGTAGTCCGTAGTGGATGCTGGGAACTCCGTAAGGACCATGGGGAATAGACGGGCTCCGCAGGAGACTGGGCACTCTAAGAAAGAATTAGGACTACTGGTGTGCACTGGCTCTTCCCTCTATGCCCCTCCACCAGACCTCAGTTAGGGAAACTGTGCCCGGAAGAGCTGACACAACAAGGAAAGGATTTGGAATCCCGGGTAAGACTCATACCAGCCACACCAATCACACCGTACAACTCGTGATAACTATACCCAGTTAACAGTATGAATAACAACTGAGCCTCACTGAACAGATGGCTCAGAACAATAACCCTTTAGTTAGGCAATAACTATATACAAGTATTGCAGACAATCCGCACTTGGGATGGGCGCCCAGCATCCACTACGGACTACGAGAAATAGAATTACCGGTGAGTAAATTCTTATTTTCTCTGACGTCCTAGTGGATGCTGGGAACTCCGTAAGGACCATGGGGATTATACCAAAGCTCCCAAACGGGCGGGAGAGTGCGGATGACTCTGCAGCACCGAATGAGCAAACTCAAGGTCCTCCCCAGCCAGGGTATCAAACTTGTAGAATTTTGCAAACGTGTTTGATCCCGACCAGGTAGCAGCTCGGCAAAGTTGTAAAGCCGAGACCCCTCGGGCAGCCGCCCAAGAAGAGCCCACCTTCCTCGTGGAATGGGCCTTCACTGATTTAGGATGCGGCAGTCCAGCCGCAGAATGTGCAAGTTGAATCGTGGAGCAGATCCAGCGAGCAATAGTCTGCTTAGAAGCAGGAGCACCCAGCTTGTTGGGTGCATGCAGGATAAACAGCGAGTCAGTCTTTCTGACACTAGCCGTCCTGGAAACATAGATTTTCAGGGCCCGGACTACGTCCAGCAACTTGGAGGCCTCCAAGTCCCGAGTAGCCGCAGGCACCACAATAGGTTGGTTCATATGAAACGCTGATACCACCTTAGGGAGGAATTGGGGACGTGTCCTCAATTCTGCTCTGTCCATATGGAAGATCAGATAGGGGCTTTTACAGGACAAAGCCGCCAATTCCGACACCCGCCTAGCCGAAGCCAAGGCCAAAAGCATGACCACTTTCCACGTGAGATATTTTAATTCCACGGTCTGAAGTGGCTCAAACCAATGTGATTTTAGGAAATCAAACACAACGTTGAGATCCCAAGGTGCCACCGGGGGCACAAAAGGGGGCTGAATGTGCAGCACTCCCTTAACAAACATCTGAACTTCAGGCAGTGAAGCCAGTTCTTTTTGAAAGAAAATAGACAGGGCCGAAATCTGGACTTTAATGGAACCCAATTTTAGGCCCATAGTCAGTCCTGACTGTAGGAAGTGCAGAAAACGACCCAGCTGAAATTCTTCTGTGGGGGCCTTCATAGCCTCACACCAAGCAACATATTTTCGCCATATGCGGTGATAATGCTTTGCTGTCACATCTTTCCTAGCTTTTATCAGCGTAGGAATGACTTCAACCGGAATGCCGTCAAACGCAGCCGCGGTAAGTCTTGGAACAGAAAGGGCCCCTGCTGTAGCAGGTCCTGTCTGAGAGGCAGAGGCCAAGGGTCCTCTGAGATCATTTCTTGCAGTTCCGGGTACCAAGTCCTTCTTGGCCAATCCGGAACGATGAGTATAGTTCTTACTCCTCTCTTTCTTATTATCCTCAGCACCTTTGGTATGAGAGGAAGAGGAGGGAACACATAAACCGACTGGTACACCCACGGTGTCACTAGAGCGTCCACAGCTATTGCCTGAGGGTCCCTTGACCTGGCGCAATATCTTTTTAGCTTTTTGTTTAGGCGGGACGCCATCATGTCCACCTGTGGCCTTTCCCAACGGTTTACAATCAGTTGGAAGACTTCTGGATGAAGTCCCCACTCTCCCGGGTGGAGGTCGTGCCTGCTGAGGAAGTCTGCTTCCCAGTTGTCCACTCCCGAAATGAACACTGCTGACAGTGTTATCACGTGATTTTCCGCCCATCGGAGAATCCTTGTGGCTTCTGCCATCGCCATCCTGCTTCTTGTGCCGCCCTGTCGGTTTACATGGGCGACCGCCGTGATGTTGTCTGACTGAATCAGCACCGGCTGGTTTGAAGCAGGGGTCTTGCCTGACTTAGGGCATTGTAAATGGCCCTTAGTTCCAGAATATTTATGTGTAGGGAAGCCTCCTGACTCGACCATTGTCCTTGGAAGTTTCTTCCCTGAGTGACTGCCCCCCAACCTCGGAGGCTTGCATCCGTGGTCACCAGGACCCAGTCCTGTATGCCGAATCTGCGGCCCTCTAGAAGATGAGCACTCTGCAGCCACCACAGCAGAGACACCCTGGCCCTCGGGGACAGGGTGATCAGCCGATGCATCTGAAGATGCGATCCGGACCACTTGTCTAACAGATCCCACTGAAAGATCCTTGCATGGAACCTGCGGAATGGAATTGCCTCGTAAGAAGCTACCATCTTTCCCAGGACTCGCGTGCAGTGATGCACCGACACCTGTTTTGGTTTCAGGAGGTCTCTGACCAGAGATGACAACTCCTTGGCCTTCTCCTCCGGGAGAAACATCTTCTTCTGTTCTGTGTCCAGAATCATACCCAGGAACAGCAGATGCGTCGTAGGAACCAGCTGCGACTTTGGAATATTCAGAATCCAGCCGTGCTGTTGTAGCACTTCCTGAGATAGTGCTACTCCGACCAACAAATGCTCCCTGGACCTCGCCTTTATAAGGAGATCGTCCAAGTATGGGATAATTATAACTCCCTTCTTTCGAAGGAGTATCATCATTTCGGCCATTACTTTGGTAAATACTAGTGATGAGCGGATTCGGTTTTACTCGGTTCTCAAAACCGAATCTTATTGACTCACTGATGTCACGTGTTTTGGATAGCCAATAAGATTCGGTTTTGAGAACCGAGTAAAACCGAATCCGCTCATCACTAGTAAATACTCTCGGTGCCGTGGACAGACCAAACGGCAACGTCTGGAATCGGTAATGGCAGTCTTGTACCACAAAACGGAGGTACACCTGGTGCGGTGGGTAAATGGGGACATGCAGGTAAGCATCCTTGATGTCCAGTGATACCATGTAATCCCCTTCTTCCAGGCTTGCAATAACCGCCCTGAGCGATTCCATTTTGAACTTGAACTTCCTTACATAAGTGTTCAAGGATTTCAAATTTAGAATGGGTCTCACCGAACCGTCTGGTTTCGGTACCACAAACATTGTGGAATAGTAACCCCGTCCCTCTTGAAGGAGGGGAACTTTTATTATCACCTGCTGGAGGTACAGCTTGTGAATTGCCGCCAGCACTACCTCCCTGTCCGGGGGAGTGGCTGGCAAGGCTGATTTGAGGTAACGGTGAGGGGGAGACGTCTCGAATTCCAGCTTGTATCCCTGAGATACCACTTGTAGAACCCAGGGATCCACCTGTGAGCGAACCCACCGGTCGCTGAAGTTCCGGAGACGGGCCCCCACCGCACCTGGCTCCACCAGTGGAGCCCCAGCGTCATGCTGTGGATTTAGTGGAAGCAGGGGAGGATTTTTGTTCTTGGGAACTGGCTGTATGGTGCAGCTTTTTCCCACTACCCCTGCCTCTGGGCAGAAAGGACGCGCCTTTAACCCGCTTGCCTTTCTGGGGCCGAAAGGACTGTACCTGATAATACGGTGCTTTCTTAGGCTGTGAGGGAACCTGAGGTAAAAATGTCGACTTCCCAGCTGTTGCTGTGGAAACGAGGTCCGAGAGACCATCCCCAAACAATTCCTCACGCTTGTAAGGCAAAACCTCCATGTGCCTTTTAGAATCCGCATCACCTGTCCACTGCCGAGTCCATAATAATCTCCTGGCAGAGATGGACATTGCATTTATTCTAGATGCCAGCCGGCAAATATCCCTCTGTGCATCTCTCATAGATAAGACTACGTCTTTAATATGCTCTATTGTTAGCAATATAGTGTCCCTGTCAAGGGAATCAATGTTATCAGACAGGGAATCAGACCACGCTGCTGCAGCACTGCACATCCATGCTGAAGCAATAGCAGGTCTCAGTATAGTACCTGAGTGTGTATATACAGACTTCAGGATAACCTCCTGCTTTCTATCCGCAGGCTCCTTTAAGGCGGCCGTATCCTGAGACGGCAGCGCCACCTTTTTTGACAAGCGTGTAAGCGCTTTATCCACCCTCGGGGATGTCTCCCAGCGTAACCTGTCCTCTGGCGGGAAAGGGTACGCCATCAGTAACTTTTTAGAAATCACTAGTTTCTTATCGGGGGAAGCCCACGCTTCTTCACACACTTCATTCAACTCATCTGATGGGGGAAAAACCACTGGTTGCTTTTTCTCCCCAAACATAATACCCTTTTTAGTGGTACCTGGGTTAATGTCAGAAATGTGCAACACATTTTTTATTGCCGTAATCATGCAACGGATGCCCCTTGTGGATTGTGTATATGTCTCATCCTCGTCGACACTGGAGTCAGACTCCGTGTCGACATCTGTGTCTGCCATCTGAGGTAGCGGGCGTTTTTGAGCCCCTGATGGCCTTTGAGACGCCTGGGCAGGCACGAGCTGAGAAGCCGGCTATCCCACAGCTGTTATGTCATCGAACCTTTTATGTAAGGAGTTGACACTGTCGGTTAATACCTTCCACATATCCATCCACTCTGGTGTCGACCCCGCAGGGGGTGACATCACATTTATCGGCACCTGCTCCGCCTCCACATAAGCCTCCTCATCAAACATGTCGACACAGCCGTACCGACACACCGCACACACACAGGGAATGCTCTGAGGACAGGACCCCACAAAGTCCTTTGGGGAGACAGAGAGAGAGTATGCCAGCACACACCACAGCGCTATATAAACAGGGATTTACACTATTACAGAAAGTGATTTTCCCTATAGCAGCTATACAATACAGTTTTGCGCCTAAATTTAGTGCCCCCCCTCTCTTTTTTACCCTTTGAGCCTGGAAATTGCAGGGGAGAGCCTGGGGAGCTGTCTTCCAGCGGAGCTGTGAAGAGGAAATGGCGCCAGTGTGCTGAGGGAGATAGCCCCGCCCCTTTTTCGGCGGGCTTCTCCCGCTCTTTTATTAATATTATGGCAGGGGATTTTTACACATATATAGTTTATTAGACTATATTATGTGTTGTTTTGCCAATATAAGGTACTCTAATTGCAGCCCAGGGCGCCCCCCCCCCCAGCGCCCTGCACCCATCAGTGACCTGAGTATGTGGTGTGCATAGGGAGCAATAGCGCACAGCTGCAGTGCTGTGCGCTACCTTAATGAAGACCGGAGTCTTCAGCCGCCGATTTCCAGGACGTTCTTCTTGCTTCTGGCTCTGCAAGGGGGACGGCGGCGCGGCTCCGGGACCGGACGACCGAGGCTGGGCCTGTGTTCGATCCCTCTGGAGCTAATGGTGTCCAGTAGCCTAGAAGCCCAAGCTAGCTGCAAACAGGTAGGTTCGCTTCTCTCCCCTAAGTCCCTCGAAGCTGTTGCCAGCAGGTCTCACTGAAAATAAAAAACCTAATAAATACTTTCTTTACTAGAGGCTCAGGAGAGCCCCTAGTGTGCAACCAGCTCGAGCCGGGCACAGATTCTAACTGAGGTCTGGAGGAGGGGCATAGAGGGAGGAGCCAGTGCACACCAGTAGTCCTAATTCTTTCTTAGAGTGTCCAGTCTCATGCGGAGCCCGTCTATTCCCCATGGTCCTTACGGAGTTCCCAGCATCCACTAGGACGTCAGAGAAAAACAAAATGTAATTCCTTTTACTGTTCTAATGATTATTTTAGATTGAAGAGACCAATGGTTCTTCTCCGCAGAAAACTGACTGGGGAGACCGTCTCCACGTCATTCAATGAGGTGCAGTTTTGCCCGCTTCCAATCTCTAACGCAAGTCTTCGGCGATGAGATTCTGTGACCATGAACCTTTGTTTCAAAGGAGGGGCGCTACAGACTTTTGACCAGCCCAGCTTTAGAGTGCCAGCTCTAGCCCCATGGTAGAACAATCCCAAAGATGGAATAGGAAATGGATTTAGGGTAAAATGATCACCGATGGAGGTCTAGTGAGAGAGGGGGGAACTGGACATGCCATCCATACATTCATTCATAACCTATACAAACATAAACTGTAACACCAACCAACCTGAGTATGGGTTGCTTGCAAGACCTCCGTCTCTACCGGTCAGAGTCGCCGGTGCGGGAAATGTGATTCCGTAGTAATCCTATGGAAATAAATCGATTATGCTGCGCAGCTTCTTACAAGCACTGAGAACATGTGAACGGAGCATGATAAATCAGAGACGTGTTACCAAACAAGACGATTTTTACAGGGATACAAATCAAAACAGATAAACAATGCCTCAAATCCTATGGGTGGGCCTCATGACCCTCACACCACACCACTCACCATTGGTAATCTGGACTGAAGCATTTGGAGATCATCATACCCGTAAATCTGCTTAAAGAGAACAAGGGGAAATAATCAGCAAAAATAAACAGAATAGAAAAATACAAACAAGGTAATGTCAGGCCAACGCATGGGACAACCAGAACAAATAGTCTACATGCAACTGCACATCAATCCTCTACGTCCACGGAGACGCCACGCGTTTCACATTCATACAACACATGTCAATCACTCAATCAGCTATTGTCGGTCCCTTTACATCAACACAAGAAAACAGACACACTACAAAATAAAACGCAGTCAGCGTTACTGACACACACACACACACACACACACACACACACACACACACACACACACACACACTAACACCTCAGTCACACTGCACACAATGCCCATGTACCCCCTCCCCCTCCCATCACACCCCCTCAGCAAACCATGTGTGGAACCCACAGCCACTACACAAGGCCCCCAGGACAAAGAAGGCACAATATTACGGCACACAACGACTGGGCTTACTGGGTATGCAGGCAGCAGGCCTCCGGGTCCTACAATGTACTGGTTGTGTAACAGAGGAGGCACGCCCTGGGGGAGGTTCGGAGGAGCTTTTCCTGGAAAACATAATGAAACCGAACCGCTTAATGAACAACACAACATAGAGGAGATCATTTATGATGCAACTTCTACCACAAACAACCAGGAACATTTCCTGCAGCCACGAGATTTACAACATGCCAAGAAGATTACCGCCCTTTATGAGCCCGAGTATGTATCTTATAGTTCCCCATGTTTATATACACACGTACAAATAAATAACACATTTAATACCCCTTTCACACTAGAAGCAAAATCCACGGGAAGCCACAGCAATCTGGGATTTTGCTTAGTGTGAAAGCAGACTACCAGGGACTAAGGGGGAGATTTATTAAGCCTGGAGAAGTGATAAAGTGGAAGGTGATAACGCACCAGCCAATCAGCTCCTGTCATTTTTCAAACCCAGCCTGTAACATTTTAGGAGCATTTTCCACTTTATCACTTCACCAGGCTTAATAAATCTGCCCCAAGTCCCTTCTT
This sequence comes from Pseudophryne corroboree, assembly GCF_028390025.1. Taxonomy (NCBI): domain Eukaryota; kingdom Metazoa; phylum Chordata; class Amphibia; order Anura; family Myobatrachidae; genus Pseudophryne; species Pseudophryne corroboree. Next base: position 24,687,257 of record NC_086444.1, on the reverse strand, counting down.
CCTGACCCTGTACTTTACCAGGGTTGGTGGCAAATTCCCAGCATTTAGTGGTAAAGGGGTATTAAGATACATAGAAAGAAGGATATCTCAGTGACAACTGTAGGCTAGGTTTAGGCAGCCGGTAGGTACAAGTGGCAGCCGGTAGGTACAAGTGGCAGCATGCGCTGCCAAAGGAATAGACACGACTCTAAAAACAACTGATGGACACTGGAAAGTTATGCCGTGACTTAAAACCGCACAACTGCGGAGGTGGACTTTATAGGACTAGAATTACTCACATTATTGCAGTAACGTTACACCTGTCGCCAGCCTGTCTGCCCCTCTCACCTGAAGACACTAGCGGAGCAGCCCGGGTGCTGGCGGCGGCAGGGACGCTGACAATGGGGACGCTCAGACCCAAGCTGTTTGTAGTGTTGATGCTGCTGGCTATGCTAACAATGGAAGAGGTGCTGGTCACAGACGTAGGCGCTGTAGAGTAGGTTGTGGTGGGCTGGAGGGACACCGTGTTTTCCACATTCGTGTGCTACAACAGACAAGCATCAGACACCAAGATGTCAGAGACACAGGAGCTACACACTGATCACACCTACGGAAATACTATACACGTGTTCATAGCCCGACCGCCATTATTTCTCCCTTTCACATTCCAACATTGAACGCTCAACTCTGACCTAACCGGGCTCCTAATGGTAAGCGGGAGAGTATTCGCATGGAGGATGGAAGGTATAAGGCGTTGTACTGGGGGATGGAAGGTATAAGGCGTGGTACTGGGGGATGGAAGGTATAAGGCGTGGTACTGGGGGATGGAAGGTATAAGGCGTTGTACTGGGGGATGGAAGGTACAAGGCGTTGTACTGGGAGGTGGAAGGTATAAGGCGTTGTACTGGGATGTGGAAGGTATGAGGCGTTGTACTGGGGGATGGAAGGTATGAGGCGTGGTACTGGGGGATGGAAGGTACGAGGCGTTGTACTGGGGGATGGAAGGTTAGAGGCGTTGTACTGGGGGATGGAAGGTATAAGGCGTTGTACCGAGGGATGGAAGGTATAAGGCGTTGTACCGAGGGATGGAAGGTATAAGGCGTTGTACTGAGGGATGGAAGGTATAAGGCGTTGTACTGGGGATGGAAGGTATAAGGCGTTGTACTGGGGGATGGAAGGTATAAGGCGTTGTACTGGGGGATGGCAGGTACGAGGCGTTGTACTGGGGGATGGAAGGTACGAGGCGTTGTACTGGGGGATGGAAGGTAGTTGTACTGGGGGATGGAAGGTAGTTGTACTGGGGGATGGAAGGTAGTTGTACTGGGGGATGGAAGGTACAAGGCGTTGTACTGGGGGATGGAAGGTATAAGGCGTTGTACTGGGGGATGGAAGGTATAAGGCGTTGTACTGGGGGATGGAAGGTATAAGGCGCTGTACTGGGGGATGGAAGGTACAAGGCGTTGTACTGGGGGATGGAAGGTATAAGGCGTTGTACTGGGGGATGGAAAGTATGAGGCGTTGTACTGGGGATGGAAGGTATAAGTCGTTGTACTGGGGGATGGAAGGTATGAGGCGTTGTACTGGGGATAGAAGGTATGAGGCGTTGTACTGGGGGTTGGAAGGTATAAGGCGTTGTACTGGGGATGGAAGGTATAAGGCGTTGTACTGGGGATGGAAGGTATAAGGCGTTGTACTGGGGGATGGAAGGTATAAGGCGTTGTACTGGGGATGGAAGGTATAAGGCGTTGTACTGGGGATGGAAGGTATAAGTCGTTGTACCGGGGATGGAAGGTATGAGGCGTTGTACTGGGGGTTGTAAGGTATAAGGCGGCGTACTGGGGGATGGAAGGTATAAGGCGTTGTACTGGGGGATGGAAGGTATAAGGCATTGTACTGGGGGATGGAAGGTATAAGGCGTTGTACTGGGGGATGGAAGTATAAGGCGTTGTACTGGGGGATGGAAGGTATAATGCGTTGTACTGGAGGACGGAAGGTATAAGGCATTGTACTGGGGGATAGAAGGTATAAGGCGTTGTACTGGGGGATGGAAGGTATAAGTCGTTGTACTGGGGGTGGAAGGTATAAGTCGTTGTACTGGGGGATGGAAGGTATAAGTCGTTGTACTGGGGGATGGAAGGTATAAGTCGTTGTACTGGGGGATGGAAGGTATAAGTCGTTGTACTGGAGGACGGAAGGTATAAGTCGTTGTACTGGGGGATGGAAGGTATAAGGCGTTGTACTGGAGGACGGAAGGTATAAGTCGTTGTACTGGGGGATGGAAGGTATAAGTCGTACTGGGGGTGGAAGGTATAAGGCGTACAGGACCGGGGGAAGCAGATTTGGCAACACCTCCAGCTGAAAGACAACTTTGTGCTACCGCTTTCAGAGACAACAACCTCCTTAGTAAAGGGGAGGGTTTCATTATAAAAGGGCCTATACTTTCTGCAGTTATTAAACAGCAATCTTTGCATCTAGGAATACTGGTGGCAAGTGCTGAACTCAAGTCAATCATGTATCTACCCACTGCAGTGATCATGTTTCTGTCACAGGGCACCAATAACCCTGTAAATTCCAGCTCATTCCATTCCTGGCAGAAGACCCAAAAGCAAATCCTGTCCCTTTCTCCAAACGTCCACGTTGCCGACGTTATGTGCCATCCACGGTATGTGCCATCCCAATAACAAAGCTGTTATGCACATGCTAATATCTTAGTTCTTCCAGAGAGTCTGAACCCTAAGATTGAAGCTATTACCCCCTCGTTGTTAGGAGCATTAGCACAGAAGAGGCGTCTAAGTAACACCCACTGCCCGGCTTCTGCTCCACACATCTCTCAGACAATCTCCCTTCCTTTCAGCGATAGACTGTTCCTGTTATCCATCGATGTCCTGAAACAGGTACAGAGCCCATAACGTGTTCTCACCAAGGACCATCGATTGCAAATGGTTATAAGACCTCATAATAGAATGGGGTCCCCACGGTGAACTGGTGAAAGCCATGGGAAGCCAGACCATGTGATGGCGGCACATTTACCAAGAGGACTTCCATATGTATCAGACCCCAGCAAATCTCATGTAGGGAGGGCATTCCAGGGTGACGGACACAGGGAGAATATAACATTGCCTTAATCAATTAAATCTAAAAGTTAAATTATGGTCCATTATTTATGTGTATTATGCCATCATTATTACTTAATTATCGCTTAATAAAAAGACTAAACATAGAGACAATTAGGTATATTCAATTGATGTCGGATTCTTTCCGACAGAAAAAATTCGACATTTGAGTATTCAATTAGCGGCCAAATCAGACATGATAAAGTCGGATTGACATTGTCGGAAACGGGGATAAAACCTGTCAGATTTAGCCGCGATTCCGACAAAACACATGAATCCGCGGCTATTCCACCGATCCACGTATTTTCCAACAAGTAGGAATTGGCGACTTGTTGGAAAAACGGCAGCCAAACTGAATAGGTCGGAACAGTTTCCGACCTAAAAAAGTCGGAAACTCACGTCTCCCTGACAAGACAGCAATTCCGACTACAATTCAATACACCCCAATGTGGTATTAAATATTGGAATCCTTGCCTTTAAAATACGGCTTCCTGGACCCATCCAAATGATGAACTCTGAGCAATCACTGGTCATACACTAGTAGTAAAAATGCCCAATAAACATCAACCAGCAGCAGCAATGACCAATAAACACCAATGGACATATTCCCCAGCGTAAAACTCAAGCAGCATACACACCCCCCCCCCCAAAATCCCACCATGGGACGCTCCTGGTGATGTCACTTCAATGAAGACAGCACCCCTACATACTGGGGAGGCGGCTTGCTACGAACTACAGCACCTTGTGCACCAATTCTTATATATAGATTCCATAGTTTAAACATTTTTTTACCTGCAGGTTATTCAAATACATGGGTTCACTACGATATGCCGTGGGTCGGGCTCCCGGCGCTGGGAGCCCGACCGCCGGCTTACCGACAGTGTGGCGAGCACAAATGAGCCCCTTGCGGGCTCGCTGCACTCGCCACGCTACGGGCACGGTGGCGCGCCACACTATTTTATTCTCCCTCCAGGGGGGTCGTGGACCCCCACGAATGTGAATAAGTGTCGGTATGCCGGCTGTCGGGATCCCGACAGCCGGCATACTGAAGATCACCCAAATACATAACAGTACAGGACATGTAACTGCCGCTCATTATATTAACCATCATTTATTACATCTCACAAAATCAAAATAGCACAACTGTGATACAGAGCTGTCCTCATGCATCCATTCCTTCTGAGCCATATAGCACAAGATGCATGGCGCTACTTAGACCCTCTGCCACATGTAGTGACCCTGCATGGCATTACTTAAGACCCTCTGCCACCGCGTAGTGATTCCATGTGGTGCTTAGACCCTCTGCCACATGTAGTGACTGGGCATGGCGCTACATAGACCCTCTGTCGTGTGTAGGGATTACGCATGGTGCTTAGACCCTCTGCCACATGTAGGTGACCCCGCATGGCATTACTTAGACCCTCTGCACATGTAGTGACCCCGCATGGCGTTACATAGACCCTCTGCCACGTGTAGTGACTCCGCATGGTGTTACTTAGACCCTCTGCCACGTGTAGTGACTCCGTATGGCGTTACTTAGACCCTCTGCCACATGTAGTGACCCCGCATGGCATTACTTAAGACCCTCTGCCACCGCGTAGTGATTCCATGTGGTGCTTAGACCCTCTGCCACATGTAGTGACTGGGCATGGCGCTACATAGACCCTCTGTCGTGTGTAGGGATTACGCATGGTGCTTAGACCCTCTGCCACATGTAGTGACCCCGCATGGCATTACTTAGACCCTCTGCACATGTAGTGACCCCGCATGGCGTTACATAGACCCTCTGCCACGTGTAGTGACTCCGCATGGTGTTACTTAGACCCTCTGCCACGTGTAGTGACTCCGTATGGCGTTACTTAGACCCTCTGCCATGTGTAGTGATTAAGCATGGCATTACTTAGACCCTCTGCCATGTGTAGTGATTAAGCATGGCATTACTTAGACCCTCTGTCACACGTAGTGATTCCATGTGGTACTTAGACCCTCTGCCACGTGTAGTGACTGGGCATGGCGCTACATAGACCCTCTGCCACGTGTAGTGACTGGGCATGGCGCTACATAGACCCTCTGTCGTGTGTAGGGATTACGCATGGTGCTTAGACCCTCTGCCACATGTAGTGACCCCGCATGGCATTACTTAGACCCTCTGCCACATGTAGTGACCCCGCATGGCATTACTTAGACCCTCTGCCACGTGTAGTGATTTCGCATGGCGTTACTTAGACTCTCTGCCATGTGTACTGATTTCGCATGGCGTTACTTAGACCCTCTGCCACGTGTACGGATTTCGCATGGCGTTACTTAGACCCTCTGCCATGTGTAGCGATTCCGCATGGCGTTACTTTGACCCTCTGCCACACAGTGATTCCATGTGGTGCTTAGACCCTCTGCCACGTGTAGTGACTGTGCATGGCGCTACATAGACCCTCTGTCGTGTGTAGGGATTACGCATGGTGTTTAGACCCTCTGCCACATGTAGTGACCCCGCATGGCATTACTTAGACCCTCTGCCACATGTAGTGACCCCGCATGGCATTACTTTGACCCTCTGCCACGTGTAGTGATTCCGCATGGAGTTACTTAGACCCTATGCCATGTGTAGTGATTCCGCATGGCGTTACTTTGACCCTCTGCCACACGTAGTGATTCCATGTGGTGCTTAGACCCTCTGCCCCGTGTAGGGATTACGCATGGCGCTACATAGACCCTCTGCCACATGTAGTGATTTTGTATGGCGTTACTTAGAACTAGAGATGTGCACCGGAAATTTTTCGGGTTTTGTGTTTTGGTTTCGGTTCCGCGGCCGTGTTTTGGATTCGGACGCGTTTTGCCAAAACCTCCCTGAAAATTTTTTGTCGGATTCGGGTGTTTTTTTTACAAAAAACCCTCAAAAACAGCTTAAATCATAGAATTTGGGGGTCATTTTGATCCCATAGTATTATTAACCTCAATAACCATAATTTACACTCATTTTCAGTCTATTCTGAACACCTCACAATATTATTTTTAGTCCTAAAATTTGCACCGAGGTCGCTGGATGGCTAAGCTAAGCGACACAAGTGGCCGACACAAACACCTGGCCCATCTAGGAGTGGCACTGCAGTGTCAGGCAGGATGGCACTTCAAAAATACACTCCCCAAACAGCACATGATGCAAAGCAAAAAAAGAGGCGCACCAAGGTCGCTGTGTGACTTAGCTAAGCGACACAAGTGGCCGACACAAACACCTGGCCCATCTAGGAGTGGCACTGCAGTGTCAGACAGGATGGCACTTCAAAAAAATAGTCCCCAAACAGCACATGATGCAGAGAAAAAAAGAGGCGCAATGAGGTAGCTGTGTGACTAAGCTAAGCGACCCAAGTGGCCGACACAAACACCTGGCCCATCTAGGAGTGGCACTGCAGTGTCAGACAAGATGGCACTTCAAAAAAATAGTCCCCAAACAGCACATGATGCAAAGAAAAAAAGAGGCGCAATGAGGTAGCTGTGTGACTAAGCTAAGCGACCCAAGTGGCCGACACAAACACCTGGCCCATCTAGGAGTGGCACTGCAGTTTTCTAGCGAGAGGATGAGTGCTTCCATCCTCATGTGAAGCTGAACCACTAGCCATGAACATAGGCCAGGGCCTCAGCCGTTCCTTGCCACGCCGTGTCGTAAATGGCATATTGGCAAGTTTACGCTTCTCATCAGACGCTCTCAATTTTGATTTTTGGGTCATTTTACTGAACTTTTGTTTTTTGGATTTTACATGCTCTCTACTATGACACTGGGCATCGGCCTTGGCAGACGACGTTGATGGCATTTCATCGTCTCGGCCATGACTAGTGGCAGCAGCTTCAGCACGAGGTGGAAGTGGATCTTGATCTTTCCCTATTTTAACCTTCACATTTTTGTTCTCCATTTTTTAATGTGTGGAATTATAATAAGATTTTACTTACCGATAAATCTATTTCTCGTAGCCCGTAGTGGATGCTGGGGACTCCGTCAGGACCATGGGGAATAGCGGCTCCGCAGGAGACAGGGCACAAACGCAAGCTTTTAGGATCACATGGTGTGTACTGGCTCCTCCCCCTATGACCCTCCTCCAAGCCTCAGTTAGGTACTGTGCCCGGACGAGCGTACACAATAAGGAAGGATCTTGAATCCCGGGTAAGACCCAAACCAGCCACACCAATCACACCGTACAACTTGTGATCTGAACCCAGTTAACAGTATGATAACAATGAAGTAGCCTCTAAAAAAGATGGCTCACAACAATAATACCCCGATTTTTGTAACAATAACTATGTACAAGTAATGCAGACAATCCGCACTTGGGATGGGCGCCCAGCATCCACTACGGACTACGAGAAATAGATTTATCGGTAAGTAAAATCTTATTTTCTCTAACGTCCTAGTGGATGCTGGGGACTCCGTCAGGACCATGGGGATTATACCAAAGCTCCCAAACGGGCGGGAGAGTGCGGATGACTCTGCAGCACCGAATGAGAGAACTCCAGGTCCTCCTCAGCCAGGGTATCAAATTTGTAGAATTTTACAAACGTGTTCCCCCCTGACCACGTAGCTGCTCGGCAAAATTTTAAAGCCGAGACCCCCTCGGGCATCCGCCCAAGATGAGCCCACCTTCCTTGTGGAATGGGCATTGACAGATTTTGGCTGTGGCAGGCCTGCCACAGACTGTGCAAGCTGAATTGTACTACAAATCCAACGAGCAATAGTCTGCTTAGAAGCAGGAGCACCCATCTTTTGGGGTGCATACAATATAAACAGCAAGTCAGACTTTCTGACTCCAGCCGTCCTGGAAATATATATATATATATATATATCTATTTTTAGGGCCCCGACAACGTCTAGCAACTTGGAGTCCTCCAAGTCCCTAGTAGCCGCAGGCACCACAATATGTTGTTTCAGGCGAAACGCTGACACCACCTTAGGAAGAAACTGGGGACGAGTCCGCAGTTCTGCCCTGTCCGAATGGAAAAACAAATATGAGCTTTTTTTTTTTTTTTTTTTTTTTTTTAAGACAAAGCCCCCAATTCTGACAATCGCCTGGCCGAGGCCAGGGCCACAACATGGTCCCTTTCCATGTGAGATATTTCAAATCCACAGATTTGATCGGTTCAAATCAATATGATTTGAGGAATCCCAACACTACGTTGAGATCCCACGGTGCCACTGGAGGCACACAAGGGGCTGTATATGCAATACTCCCTTGACAAACGTCTGGACTTCAGGAATTGAAGCCAATTTTTTCTGGAAGAAAATCTACAGGGCCGAAACTTGAACCTTAATGGACCCCAATTTGAGGCTCATAGACACTCCTGTTTTCAGGAAGTGCAGAAATCGACCTAGTTGAAATTTTTTCGTGGGGCCTTCCTGGCCTCACCCACGCAACATATTTTCACCACATGTGGTGATAACGTTGTGCGGTCACCTCCTTCCTGGCTTTGACCAGGGTAGGTATGACCTCTTCCGGAATGCCTTTTCCCTTAGGATCCGGCGTTCAACAGCCATGCCGTCAAACGCAGTCGCGGTAAGTCTTGGAACAGACAAGGTCCCTGCTGGAGCAGGTCCTTTCTTAGAGGCAGATGCCACGGTTCCTCTTGGAACAGACATGGTTCTTGCTGAAAGCAAATCCCATCTTAGCTCCCGAGGCCATTAGTCCTCTGTGAGCATCTCTTGAAGTTCCGGGTACCAAGTCCCTCTTGGCCAATCCGGAGCCACGAGTATAGTTCTTACTCCTCTACGTCTTATAATTCTCAATACCTTGGTTATGAGAAGCAGAAGAGGGAACACATACACCGACTGTTACACCCACGGTGTTACCAGGACGTCCACAGCTATCGCCTGAAGGTCTCGTGACCTGGCGCAATACCTGTCCCGTTTTTTGTTCGGGCGGGACGCCATCATTTCCACCTTTGGTCTTTCCCAACGGTTCACAATCATGCGGAAAACTTCCCGATGAAGTTCCCACTCTCCCGGGTGGAGGTCGTGCCTGCTGAGGAAGTCTGCTTCCCAGTCGTCCACTCCCGGAATGAACACTGCTGACAGTGCTATCACATGATTTTCCGTCTAGCGAAAAATCCTTGCAGTTTTGACCACTGCCCTCCTGCTTCTTGTGCCGCCCTATCTGTTTACGTGGGCGACTGCCGTGATGTTATCCCACTGGATCAATACCGGCTGACCTTGAAGCAGAGGCCTTGCTAAGCTTATAGCATTACAAATTTGCTCTTAGCTCCAGTATATTTATGTGGAGAGAATTCTCCAGACTTGATCACACTCCCTGGAAATTTTTTCCCTGTGTGACTGCTCCCCAGCCTCTCAGGCTGGCCTCCGTGGTTACCAGCATCCAATCCTGAATGCCGAATCTGCGGCCCTCTAGAAGATGAGCACTCTGTAATCACCACAGGAGAGACACCCTTGTCCTTGGATATAGGGTTATCCGCTGATGCATCTGAAGATGCGATCCGGACCATTTGTCCAGCAGATCCCACTGAAGAGTTCTTGCGTGAAATCTGCCGAATGGAAGCGCTTCGTAATAAGCCACCATTTTTACCAGGACACTTGTGCAATGATGCACTGACACTTTTCCTGGTTTTAGGAGGATCCCGATTAGCTCGGATAACTCCCTGGCTTTCTCCTCTGGGAGAAACACCCTTTTCCTGGACTGTGTCCAGAATCATCCCTAGGACCAGCAAACGTGTCGTCGGAACAACTGCGGTTTTGGAATATTTAGAATCCACCCGTGCTGTCGTAGAACTACTTGAGATAGTGCTACTCCGACCTCCAACTGTTCTCTGGACCTTGTTCTTATCAGGAGGTCGTCCATTTTCTTTGAAGACGAATCCTCATTTCGGTCATTACCTTGGTAAAGACCCGGGGTGCCTTGGACACTCCAACGGCATCGTCTGAAACTGATAGTGACAGTTCTGTACCACGAACCTGAGGTACCCTTGGTGAGAAAAGCAAATTTTGGGACATGGAGGTAAGCATCCCTGATGTCCCGGGACACCATATAGTCCCCTTGTTCCCAGTTCGCTATCACTGCTCTGAGTGACTCCATCTGGATTTGAACCCTTGTAAGTGTTCAAATTTTTCAGATTTAGAATCGGTCTCACCTAGCCTTCTGGCTTCAGTACCACCCTATAGTGTGGAACAATACCCCTTTCCTTGTTGTAGGAGGGGTAATTTTATTATCACCTGCTGGGAATACAGCTTGTGAATTGTTTTCAATACTGCCTCCCTGTCGGAGGGGGACATTGGTACAGCAGACTACAGGAACCTGCGAGGGGGGAAACGCCTCGACATTCCAATCTGTGCCCCTTTGATACTACTTGTAGGATCCAGGGGTCCTGTACGGTCCCAGCGTCATGCTGAGAACTTAGTAGAAGCGGTGGAGGGCTTCTGTTACTGGGAATGGGCTGCCTGCTGCAGTCTTCTTCCCTTTCCTCTATCCCTGGGCAGATATCTTATAGGGACGAAAAGACTGAGGCTGAAAAGACTGTGTCTTATTCTGCAGAGATGTGACTTAGGGTAAAAAACGGTGGATCTTCCAGCAGTTGCCGTGGCCACCAGGTCCCATGGACCGACCCCAAATAACTCCTCCCCTTTTATACGGCAATACATCTTTGTGCCGTTTGGAATCTGCATCCCCTGACCACTGTCGTGTCCATAAACATCTTCTTGCAGATATGGACATCGCATTTACTCTTGATGCCAGAGTGCAAATATCCCTCTGCGCATCTCGTATATATAGAAATGCATCCTTTAAATGCTCTATAGTCAATAAAATACTGTCCCTGTCAAGGGTATCAATATTTTTAGTCAGGGAATCCGACCAAGCCACCTCAGCTCTGCACATCCAGGCTGAGGCGATCGCTGGTCACAGTATAACACCAGCATGTGTGTGTATACTTTTTAGGATATTTTTCAGCCTCTTATCAGCTGGCTCCATAAGTACGGCCCTATCTGTAGATGGTACCGCCACTTGTTCTGATAAGCATGTGAGCGCCTTATCCACCCTGAGGGGTGTTTCCCAATGCGCCTTAACTTGTGGCGGGAAAGGGTATACCGCCAATAATTTTCTATCGGGGGAAACCCACGCATCATCACACACTTCATTTAATTTATCTGATTCAGGAAAAACTACAGGTAGTTTTTTCACCTCACACATAATACCCTTCTTTGTGGTACTTGGAGTATCAGAAATATGTAACACCTCCTTCATTGCCCTTAACGTGTGGCCCTAAAGGAAAATACGTTTGTTTCTTCACCGTCGACACTGAAATCAGTGTCCGTGTCTGGGTCTATGTCGACCGACTGAGGTAAATGGGCGTTTTTACAAGCCCCTGACGGTGTCTGAGACGCCTGGACCGGTACTAATTTGTTCGCCGGCCGTCTCATGTCGTCAACCCACTTGCAGCGTGTTGACATTATCACGTAATTCCATAAGTAAGCCATCCATTCCGGTGTCGACTCCCTAGAGAGTGACATCACCATTACAGGCAATTTGCTCCGCCTCCTCACCAACATTTTCCTCATACATGTCGACACACACGTACCGACATACAGCACACACATAGGGAATGCTCTGATAGAGGACAGGACCCACTAGCCCTTTGGGGAGACAGAGGGAGAGTTTGCCAGCACACACCAAAATGCTATAATTATACAGGGACAACCCTTATATAAGTGTTCCTCCCATATAGCATTTAATATATATGTATATCGCCAAATCAGTGCCCCCCCTCTCTGTTTTAACCCTGTTTCTGTAGTGCAGTGCAGGGGAGAGCCTGGGAGCCTTCCCCTCAGCCTTTCTGTGAGGGAAAATGGCGCTGTGTGCTGAGGAGAATAGGCCCCGCCCCCTTTTCGGCGGGCTTCTTCTCCGGAGATTGTGAAGTCTGGCAGGGGTTAAATACATCCATATAGCCTCAAGGGCTATATGTGATGTATTTTTCGCCATACAGGTATTCTACATTGCTGCCAGGGCGCCCCCCCCCCCCGCGCCCTGCACCCTCCGTGATCGCTGTGTGAAGTGTGCTGACAGACAATGGCGCACAGCTGCAGTGCTGTGCGCTACCTGAGGAAGACTGAAAAGTCTTCTGCCGCCTGGTTCCGGACCTCTTCAATCTTCAGCATCTGCAAGGGGGTCGGCGGCGCGGCTCCGGGACGAACCCCAGGGCGAGACCTGTGTTCCGACTCCCTCTGAAGCTAATGGTGTCCAGTAGCCTAAGAATCCAATCCATCCTGCACGCAGGTGAGTTGAAATTCTCTCCCCTAAGTCCCTCGATGCAGTGAGCCTGTTGCCAGCAGGACTCACTGAAAATAAAGAACCTAAAAACTTTTTCTAAGCAACTCTTTAAGAGAGCCACCTAGATTGCACCCTTCTCGGACGGGCACAAAAACCTAACTGAGGCTTGGAGGAGGGTCATAGGGGGAGGAGCCAGTACACACCATGTGATCCTAAAAGCTTGCGTTTGTGCCCTGTCTCCTGCGGAGCCGCTATTCCCCATGGTCCTGACGGAGTCCCCAGCATCCACTAGGACGTTAGAGAAATGCCAGTATCAATAGCAATGGCCTACTACTATATATACTGCGCACAACTGAAATGCACCACAGGTATGGATGGATAGTATACTTGACGACACAGAGGTAGGTAGAGCAGTGGCCTTCCGTACCGTACTGCTATATATACTGGTGGTCACTGTCAGCAAACTGCAAAACTAAAATGCACCAAGATGGACAGTATACTTGACGACACAGAGGTAGGTAGAGCAGTGGCCTTCCGTACCGTACTGCTATATATACTAGTGGTCACGGTCAGCAAACTGCAAAACTAAAATGCACCACTGGTATAGAATCTAGATGGATAGTATACTTGACGACACAGAGGTAGGTAGAGCAGTGGCCTTCCGTACCGTACTGCTATATATACTGGTGGTCACGGTCAGCAAACTGCAAAACTAAAATGCACCACAGGTATAGAATCTAGATGGATAGTATACTTGACGACACAGAGGTAGGTAGAGCAGTGGCCTTCCGTACCGTACTGCTATATATACTGGTGGTCACTGTCAGCAAACTGCAAAACTAAAATGCACCACAGGTATAGAATCTAGATGGATAGTATACTTGACGACACAGAGGTAGGTAGAGCAGTGGCCTACCGTACCGTACTGCTATATATACTGGTGGTCACTGTCAGCAAACTGCAAAACTAAAATGCACCACAGGTATAGAATCTAGATTAGGGGTGGGCAATGTGCGGCCCGCGAACCGATCCTGTCCGGCCCCGCTTTCCCACACCACGGTGCAATGACAAGCGGCCTGACTGGCTGAGCCGCTCGTCATTGCGCTACCTAACTCCAAGAAGCGGCGCCACAGAGGAAATTCCGGTCACGTCACTGGGTCTGCTGACCGGGATTTTCACTGTGAGGTCAGGCGCTGGGCGGCACTGGGGGCGGGGCCACCGCAGGAGCGGGCAGCAGCAGCAGGGACTCCGTGCGGCACAGCGGGCAGCGGGGATCAGGCAGCGTGCCCCGGATCTGCCACTGTGAAAAAAGGTAAAGGAATAAATGCTCAACTTTAAAAGCTGCTATATAGGTTCAGGGGAGGGGAGGGTTGGTTAGGAGGGGAGGGACTGCTATATGGGTTTAGGGGAGGATAGAGACTGCTATATAGGTCCAGCAGAGGGGGGGAGAGGGAGGAAGGAGGGAAGGGTAGAGACTGCTATATAGGTCCAGCGCTATTTTTTTTATTACTGGATTTTTTATTACTGGATTACTTTTTTTTTTTAGACATTTTGTTTTTTGCCCGTAAAAAACTACGTATTTAATGTATATCGTGGTGTATGTTTTTATAGTGTTATATATATATATATATATATATATATATATATATATATATATATATATTTTTTTTTTTTTAAATATATATATATATATATTTATATATATATATACACACTATGTTTTTATTGTTATATACATAACTATAGGCCTAATTCAGACCTGATCGCTAGCAGGCGATTTTTGCACTGCTGCGATCAGGTAGTAGCCGCCTACAGGGGTTGGGGTAATCGCTGTGCAGGGGTGTGATCGCATCTGCAGAGAGCTGCACAAACAAAAGTTTGTGCAGTCTCTGCTCGACCCAGGACTTACTCTTCCAGTGCGATGATCGAGACCGGAGCGGACATCAGAAACCTTCCCTTCAAATGCCAGGTCCCGCCTGCGTTTTTCCGGACACTCCTCTAAAACGGTCAGTTGCCACCCACAAACGTCCTCTTCCTCTCAATCACCTTGCGATCGCCCGTGCGATCGCTTTGTTCGTACCATCCCGTCGCTGCGGACCGACGCGCCTACACATTGCGGTGCAGTTCAGACCCGATTTACAAGATATTTTGTGTGTGGCCCTCGACTATTCACTGGAAGTGTTAAGCGGCCCCCCAGCTGAAATAATTGCCCACCCCTGATCTAGATGGATAGTATACTTGATGACACAGGAGGTAGGTAGAGCAGTGGCCTTCCGTACCGTACTGCTATATATACTGGCGGTCACTGTCAGCAAAACTCTGCACTGTACTCCTCCCATATAATACTGCTGGTCCCCAGTCCCCACAATAAAGCAGTGTGAGCACAGATATATGCAGCACACTGAGCACAGATATATAGCGTTTTTCAGGCAGACAACGTATAATACTGGTGGTCACTGGTCAGCAAAACTCTGCACTGTACTCCTCCTATATAATACTGCTGGTCCCCACAATAAAGCAGTGTGAGCACAGATATATGCAGCACACTGAGCACAGATATGGAGCGTTTTTCAGGCAGAGAACGGATAAAACTGGTGGTCACTGATCAGCAAAACTCTGCACTGTACTCCTCCTATATAATACAGCTGCTCCCCAGTCCCCACAATTAAGCAATAAGCACAAATATTTGCAGCAACATTAATAAACGGAGAGGACGCCAGCCACGTCCTCTCCCTAACATTTCCAATGCACGAGTGAAAATGGCGGCGACGCGCGGCTCCTTATATAGAATCCGAATCTCGCGAGAATCCGACAGCGGGATGATGACGTTCGGGCGCGCTCGGATTAACCGAGCCATACGGGAGAATCCGAGTATGCCTCGGACCCGTGTAAAATGGGTGAAGTTCGGGGGGGTTCGGTTTCCGAGGAACCGAACCCACTCATCACTACTTAGAACCTCTGCCACGTGTAGTGATTCCGCATGGCGTTACTTAGACCCTCTGCCACACATAGTGATTCCATATGGTGCTTAGACCCTCTGCCACGTGTAGTGACTGGGAATGGTGCAACAGACCCTCTGCCACGTGTAGTGACCCTACATGGCATTACTTAGACCCTCTGCCACGTGTAGTGATTCCACATGGCATTACTTAGACCCTCTGCCACGTGTAGTGATTCCGATTGGCATTACTTAGACCCTCTGCCACACAGTGATTCCATATGGTGCTTAGACCCTCTGCCACGTGTAGTGACTGGGTATGGCGTTAGACCCTCTGCCACACATAGTGATTCCATATGGTGCTTAGACCCTCTGCCACGTGTAGTGACTGGGCATGGCGCTACATAGACCCTCTGTCATGTGTAGGGATTATGCATGGTGCTTAGACCCCCTGCCACATGTAGTGACCCCGCATGGCATTACTTAGACCCTCTGCCACATGTAGTGACTCCGCATGGTGTTACTTAGACCCTCTGCCACACAGTGACTCCATATGGTGCTTAGACCCTCTGCCACGTGTAGTGACTGGGCATGGCATTAGACCCTCTGCCACACATAGTGATTCCATATGGTGCTTAGACCCCCTGCCACGTGTAGTGATTCCACATGGGGTTACTTAGACCCTCTGCATTCCACATGGCATTACTTAGACCCTCTGCCACGCGTAGTGATTCCATGTGGTGCTTAGACCCATAGATCCTCTGCCACATGTAGTGACCCCGCATGGCGTTACTTAGACCCTCTGCCATGTGTAGTGATTAAGCATGGCATTACTTAGACCCCCTGTCACACGTAGTGATTCCATGTGGGGCTTAGACCCTCTGCCACGTGTAGTGACTGGGCATGGCGTTAGACCCTCTGCCACACACAGTGATTCCATATGGTGCTTAGACCCTCTGCCACACATAGTGATTCCATATGGTGCTTAGACCCTCTGCCACATGTAGTGACTCCGCATGGCGTTACTTAGACCCTCTGCATTCCACATGGCATTACTTAGACCCTCTGCCACGTGTAGTGATTCCATGTGGTGCTTAGAACCATAGACCCTCTGTCACGTGTAGGGATTATGCATGGTGTTTAGACCCTCTGCCATGTGTAGTGATTAAGCATGGCATTACTTAGACCCTCTGCCACACGTAGTGAGTGATTCCATGTGGTGCTTAGACCCTCTGCCACGTGTAGTGACTGGGCATGGCGCTACATAGACCCTGTCATGTGTACTGATTTCGCATGGCGTTACTTAGACCCTCTGCCATGTGTAGCGATTCCGCATGGCGTTACTTTGACCCTCTGCCACACATAGTGATTCCATGTGGTGCTTAGACCCTCTGCCACGTGTAGTGACTGGGCATGGCACTACATAGACCCTCTGTCATGTGTAGGGATTACGCGGGATCCGGATTGAAAGTCGACAGTAACTAGGTCGACAATGTCTAGGCAGACCACTATTGGTCGACAGTAACTAGGTCGACAGGGTGTCTAGGTCAACATGTCAAAAGGTCGACATGAGTATCAATTTTTTTCTTTTTTTGAACCTTTTCATACTTAACGATCCACGTGGACTATGACTGGAACGGTAATCTGTGCCGAGCGAAGCGGCAGCGGAGCGAAGGCACTATGCCCGAAGCATGGCGAGCGAAGCGAGCCATGTGAGGGGACGCGGTGCACTAATTGGGGTTCCCGGTTACTCTACGAAGAAAACACCAAAATAACATTAAAAACTCATGTCGACCTTTTGACCCGTCGACCTAGAACATGTCGACCTAAAGACCCTGTCGACCTAGACACCCTGTCGACCTAGTTACTGTTGACCAATAGTGGTCGACCTAGACATTGTCGACCTAGTTACTGTCGACTTTCAATACCACACCCGGATTACGCATGGTGCTTAGACCCTCTGCCACATGTAGTGACCCCGCATGGCATTACTTAGACCCTCTGCCACATGTAGTGACTGGGCATGGCGTTACTTAGACCCTCTGCCACACAGTGATTCCATATGGTGCTTAGACCCTCTGCCACGTGTAGTGATTCCGCATGGCGTTACTTAGACCCACTGCCACATGCAGTGACTCCGCATGGCGTAACTTAGACCCTCTGCATTCCACATGGCATTTCTTAGACCCTCTGCCACGCGTAGTGATTCCATGTGGTGCATAGACCCATAGACCCTCTGTCACGTGTAGGGATTATGCATGGTGCTTAGACCCTCTGCCATGTGTAGTGATTAAGCATGGCATTACTTAGACCCTCTGCCACACGTAGTGAGTGATTCCATGTGGTGCTTAGACCCTCTGCCACGTGTAGTGAGTGATTCCATATGGTGCTTAGACACTCTGCCACGTGTAGTGACTGGGCATGGCATTACTTAGACCCTCAGCCACGTGTAGTGACTGGACATGGCATTACTTAGACCCTCTGCCACATGTAGTGATTTTGCATGGCGTTACTTAGAACCTCTGCCACGTGTAGTGTTTCCTGGACTGTCATACCTATTCCTTAATGTAACATCAGTACTGCATCACAGCTCCACCTAACGATGTTCATAGTGACCTGGCCTCTCAGGATTGGTATATTAGTTGGTATAAAGTCGGAGATTGAGCACAACGATGTGTGGCTCACTCATCATTTCCTGATCTTTTTCCTTTATACCCAGATTAATGTCTGGATGACACACAGCAGCTGCATGCGATGCCAGTGCCCAGGGTACCAACGCTCTCAGCCAATCAGCGATTCCCTATTCATTCCTAATGTATGACAGTACCACGGGTGCCCAGTCATTTCGGTTAAGGATCACTTTTAGTCCGAGCATGCTGGAACTTGTTGTTCCACAAGTACCAGCATGCCAGGGCAGGTGGGCTCACCAGATTCAGGCTAATTAATGTTACAGCAGGGAGATTCCTCTGGGATGATTTTTTGAAAATTGCGGGTCCCCATACTTTTTTTTTCTAATTTTTGCGCAGTGCTTCTCCCTAACACGCCTGCCACAGCCAGGCCTACTGATTGGGTGGGCTGCCGTCAGTTTGAAAACCGATCATCAGTAAATCGGCGGATCCTATGCTTGTCTATGTAGAAAAAAAAACCGATTGTTGGTTCGATGCTCTAAAGTTGGGTTTTTGGTCGGAGTACTTTACAGCAACATTCATTGTAATACAATTTCTTTTAAATATATGTATTTGTAACGCTTTAAGCGCTGGCGGTACCTGGGCATATACAGTGCCTTGCTAAAGTATTCACCCCATTTTGCATTTTTCGTTTCCTCACAACTTGGAATTAAAATGGATTGTTTGAAGGTTTGCATCATTTCATTCACAGAACACGGCTACAACTTTGAAGATTTTTTTTTATTTTTTTTATTGTGAAGCAAACAATAGGACAAAATAACAGAAAACTTCAGCGTTTATAACTATTCACCCCCCCCTAATTCAGTACTTTGTAGAGCCACCTTTTGCGGCAATTACAGCTGCAAGTCGCTTTGGATAAGTCTCTATGAGCTTGCCACATCTTGCCACTGGGATTTTTGCCCATTCCTCAAGGCAAAACTGCTCCAGCTCCTTCATGTTGGATGGTTTCCGCTTGTGAACAGCAATCTTCAAGTCTGACCACAGATTCGCAATTGGATTGAGATCTGGGCTCTCACCAGGCCATTCAAACACATTTAAATGTTTCCCCTTATACCACTCGAGTGTTGCTTTAGCAGTATGCTTCGGGTCATTGTCCTGCTGGAAAGTCCCAGTCTCAAATCACAGAGTGAAACAGGTTTTGTTCAAGAATATCCCTGTATTTAGCACTATCCATCTTTTCCTCGACTCGAAACAGTTTCCCAGTCTCTGCTGCTGAAAAACATCCCCACAGCATGATGCTGCCACCACCATGTTTCACTGTGGGGGAAGGTGTTCTTGGGGTGATGGGTTTGCGCCAGACATAGCGTTTTCCTTGATGGCCGAAAAGTTACATTTTAGTCTCATCTGACCAGAGCACCTTCCTCCATACATTTGGGGAGTTGTCCACATGCCTTTTGGCAAACTCAAAACGTGCCATCTTATTTTTAACACTAAGTAATGGCTCTTTTCTGGCCACTCTCCTATAAAGCCCAGCTCTATGGAGTGTACGGCTTATTGTGGTCACATGCGCAGATACACCAGTCTCTGCTGTGGAACTCTGCAGCTCCTTCAGGGTTACCTTTGGTCTCTGATTAATGCCCTCCTTGCCCGGTCTGTGAGTTTTGGTGGCCGGCCCTGTCTTGGCAGGTTTGTTGTGGTACCATGTTCTTTCCATTTGATGATGATGGTGCTCCGGGGGGGATCATCAAAAATCTGGATATTTTTTTTTATAACCCAACCCTGACTTGTACTTCTCAGCAACTTTGTCCCTGACTTGTTTGGAGAGCTCCTTGGTCTTCATAGTGTGATGCCTCTTGCTTAGTGGTGTTGCAGCCTATGGGACCTTTCAGAAAAGGTGTGTTTATACTGACAGATCACGTGTGGACTTCATTTCGCTAATTATGTGACTTCTGAAGGTAATTTGTTGTACCAGAAATTTTGAGGGGCTTCATAGCAAAGGGGGTGAATACATATGCACATGCCAATTTCCAAATTCTTATTTCTAAAAACTCTTTACATACATTTTTCTCATTTCACTTCACCAACTTAAGACTATTTTGTGCAGATCCATCACATAAAATTCAGATAAAAAAAATAAGATTTTAGACCTACCGGTAAATCTTTTTCTCCTAGTCCGTAGAGGATGCTGGGGACTCCGTAAGGACCATGGGGTATAGACGGGCTCCGCAGGAGACATGGGCACTAAAAAGAACTTTTAGTATGGGTGTGCACTGGCTCCTCCCTCTATACCCTCCTCCAGACCTCAGTTAGAGAAATTGTGCCCAGAGGAGATGGACAATATGGGGAAAGGATTTTGCAAATCTAAGGGCAAGATTCATACCAGCCCACACCAACCACACCGTATAACCTGGAATACACGCAACCAGTTAACAGTATGAACAAAAAACAGTATCAGTCAAAAACCGATCCCACTGTAACATAACCCTTATGTAAGCAATAACTATATACAAGTCTTGCAGATTCAGTCCGCACTGGGACGGGCGCCCAGCATCATCTACGGACTAGGAGAAAAAGATTTACCGGTAGGTTTAAAATCTTATTTTCTCTTACGTCCTAGAGGATGCTGGGACCATGGGGGTTTATACCAAAGCTCCAAACCGGGCAGGAGAGTGCGGATGACCATGCAGCACCGATTGAGCAAATGCGAGGTCCTCATCAGCCAGGGTATCAAACTTGTAGAATTTTGCAAAAGTGTTTGAACCCGAACAAGTAGCTGCTCGGAAAAGCTGTAACGCCGAGACGCCTCGGGCAGCCGCCCAAGAAGAGCCCACCTTCCTAGTGGAATGGGCCTTTACCGAATCTGGTAACGGCTATCCAGCCGTAGAATGAGCCTGCTGAATCGTGTTACAAATCCAGCGAGCAATGGTCTGCTTAGACGCAGGAGCGCCAACCTTGTTGGCTGTATACAGGACAAACAGAGCCTCTGTTTTCCTAACCCTAACCGTCCTGGCTACATAAATTTTTAAGGCCCTGACTACATCCAGGGAATTGGAGTTCTCCAAGTCACCCGTAGCCACCGGCACCACAATAGGTTGGTTCATATGAAATGAAGAAACCACCTTAGGCAAAAATTGAGGACGAGTCCTCAACTCAGCTCTATCCACATAGAAAAGGCGACAAGGCCGCCAATTCGGACACCCGCCTTGCAGATGCCAGGGCCAATAACATGACCACCTTCCAAGAGAGAAATTTTAATTCCACCGTTTGAAGAGGTTCAAACCAGTGAGATTTTAGGAAACTTAACACCACGTTAAGGTCCCAAGGTGCCACCGGTGGCACAAAAGGAGGCTGGATGTGCAGCACTCCCTTCACAAAAGTCTGGACTTCTGGGAGAGAAGCCAATTCCTTCTGAAAGAATATAGATAGGGCCGAAATCTGTACCTTAATGGAGCCTAACTTCAGGCCCATATCCACTCCTGTCTGTAGAAAGTGGAGAAAACGGCCCAGATGGAAATCTTCCGTAGGAGCATTCTTGGCTTCACACCAAGATACATACTTCCTCCAAATACGGTGATAATGTTTCGCCGTCACCTCCTTCCTAGCCTTTATCAGAGTAGGGATGACTTCCTCCGGAATACCTCTCCCAGCTAGGATCCAGTGTTCAACCGCCATGCCGTCAAACGTAGCCGCGGTAAGTCTTGGAATACGCACGGCCCTTGCTGCAACAGGTCCTCCCTGAGAGGAAGAGGCCACGGATCTTCTGTGATCATTTCCTGAAGATCCGAATACCA
Source organism: Pseudophryne corroboree (assembly GCF_028390025.1). NCBI lineage: Eukaryota > Metazoa > Chordata > Amphibia > Anura > Myobatrachidae > Pseudophryne > Pseudophryne corroboree. Next base: position 24,665,555 of record NC_086444.1, on the reverse strand, counting down.
GGCCCTTTGAGGCCAATCTGGAACGAGTATTGTTTGCACTCTTTTTCGTCTTTTGATTCTCAATATTTTTGAGATGAGAGGCAGAGGAGGGAACACACAGACCGACTGAAACACCCATGGTGTCACCAGGGCGTCTACCACTACTGCCTGAGGGTCCCTTGACCTGGCACAATACCTCCGAAGCTTTTTGTTGAGGCGTGACGCCATCATGTCTATTTGAGGAAGTCCCCAACAACTTGTTATTTCTGCAAAGACTTCTTGATGAAGACCCCACTCTCCTGGATGTAGATCGTCTCTGCTGAGGAAGTCTGCTTCCCAGTTGTCCACTCCCGGTATGAAGACAACTGACAGAACGCTTACGTGATTTTCCGCCCAGCGAAGAATCCTGGTGGCTTCTGCCATTGCCACTCTGCTCCTTGTCCCGCCTTGGCGGTTTATATGAGCCACGGCTGTGACGTTGTCTGATTGAATCAGCACCGGTAGGTCGCGAAGAAGATTCTCCGCTTGTCGTAGGCCGTTGTATATGGCCCTCAATTCCAGCAAGTTGATGTGTAGACAAGCCTCCTGGCTTGACCATAGTCCCTGAAAATTTCTTCCTTGTGTGACTGCTCCCCAGCCCCTGAGGCTCGCGTCCGTGGTTAACAGAACCCAGTCCTGAATGCCGAACCTGCGACCCTCTAGAAGGTGAGCACTCTGCAGCCACCACAGGAGAGACACCCTGGCCCTGGGGGACAGGCTTATCTTCTGATGTAGTTGTAGATGAGACCCTGACCACTTGTCCAGAAGGTCCCACTGAAATGTCCTCGCATGGAACCTGCCGAAGGGGATGGCCTCGTAGGCTGCTACCATTTTCCCCAGAACTCGAGTGCATTGATGAACAGACACTCTTTTTGGTTTTAGCAGGTCTCTGACCATGTTCTGGAGGTCCTGGGCTTTTTCCATTGGGAGAAAAACCCTCTTCTGTTCCGTGTCCAGAATCATCCCTAGGAATGATAGTCGAGTCGTTGGAACCAATTGTGACTTTGGCATATTGAGAATCCAACCGTGCTGTTGTAGCACTCTCAGGGAGAGCGACACGCTCTTTAGCAATTGATCTCTCGATCTCGCTTTTATCAGATCATCATCCAAGTACGGGATAATTGTGACTCCTCAACTGCGCAGGAGCACCATCATTTCCGCCATCACCTTGGTGAAAATCCTTGGTGCCGTGGAAAGCCCAAACGGCAACGTCTGAAACTGGTAATGACAGTCCTGTACAGCGAATCTCAGGTACTCCTGATGAGGAGGATATATGGGGACATGAAGATAGGCATCCTTCGCGTCCAGTGATACCATAAAATCCCCCCCTTCCAGGCTGGAGATCACTGCCCGGAGCGATTCCATCTTGAATTTGAACTTTTTCAAGTACAGGTTTAGGGATTTTAGATTCAAAATGGGTCTGACCGAACCATCCGGCTTCGGGACCACGAACAGGGTTGAATAGTACCCTTGCCCCTGTTGGATCAGGGGAACCTTGACAATCACTTGCTGTTGACACAGCTTTTGAATTGCAGCCAATACTACTTCCCTCTCCGGAAGAGAAGCTGGCAAGGCCGACTTGAAAAATCTGCGAGGGGGCACCTCTTCGAATTCCAGTTTGTAGCCTTGGGATACAATTTCCATCGCCCAAGGATCCATGTCTGAAAGAACCCAGACCTGGCTGAAGAGTCGAAGACGTGCCCCCACCGGTGCGGACTCCCTCAGTGGAGCCCCAGCGTCATGCGGTGGATTTATCAGAAGCCAGGGAGGACTTCTGCTCCTGGGAACTAGCCGAAGCAGGCGCTCTCTTTCCTCTACCCTTACCTCTGGCGAGGAATGAGGAGCCCCGACCTCTTCTGGACTTATGCGACCGAAAGGACTGCATCTGATATTGTGGAGTTTTCTTTTGCTGTGGGGGAACAAAAGGCAAAAAGGTAGATTTACCCGCGGTAGCTGTGGCAACGCGGTCCGCGAGACCATCCCCAAATAAAACTTCACCTTTGTAAGGTAAAACCTCCATATGCTTCTTTGAGTTGGCATCACCCGTCCATTGTCGGGTCCACAGGGCTCGTCTAGCAGAAATCGCCATGGCGTTGGCTCTTGAACCTAGCAGCCCAACGTCTCTCTGAGCGTCTCTCATATATAAGACTGCGTCTTTAATGTGACCTAAGATCAATAAAATGGTATCCCTGTCTAGGGTATCCAGGTCAGCTGACAAGGTATCTGTCCAATGCAAATGTGACCTTATTACATAAGAGATTGGACAAAGCAGAGTCCAGGGAAAAAGCAGTGAGTCAATCCACGGCTTCGAGTGGGTCACCGGGCCCTTCTGGGTCTCAAAAACGTCCCATATCCCAAATAGCAGACACTGATACCGACACGGATTCTGACTCCAGTGTCGACTATGAGGAGGCGAGGTTACACCCAAGGGTGGCCAAAAGTATTCGTTATATGATTATTGCAATAAAAGATGTTTTGCATATCACAGATGACCCCTCTGTCCCTGACACGAGGGTGCGCATGTTTAAGGAAAAGAGACTTGAGGTAACCTTTTCCCCATCTCATGAGCTGAACGCGTTATGTGAAAAAGCTTGGGAAACTCCAGACAAGAAACTGCAGATTCCCAAGAGGATTCTTATGGCGTACCCTTTCCCTGCACAGGACAGAGTACGGTGGGAATCTTCGCCCAAGGTGGACAAGGCTTTAATGCGTCTGTCCAAGAAGGTGGCGCTGCCATCTCCAGACACGGCAGCCCTCAAGGATCCTGCTGATCGCAGACAGGAGACTGCCTTAAAATCTATCTATACGCATACGGGTGCTTTACTCAGACCGGCAATTGCATTGGCATGGGTATGTAGCACAGTTTTTATATATAATAACCGTGTAATACACTCACTGCGCCATACAAGTGCCCCCCCCCCCCCCCTCTTTTTCTGCCCTCTGTCACCGTCTTCAGCAGGGAGCCAGCGTCGCTGCAGTGCTCTGTGGAGAAAATGGCACTGGTTAGTGCTGAGGGACCAAGCTCCGCCCCCTCCAGCGGCGGGCTTCGGTCCCGCTCAATTTTATAAAAACTGGCGGGGGATTTATACACTAACTGCTTCCGCAGCCTATATCAATATAAATGCCAGCCTAGAGGTTTATATTGCTGCCCAGGGCGCCCCCCCTGCGCCCTGCACCTAACAGTGCCTGCCAGTGTGTGTAGTGTGTGGGAACAATGGCGCGCAGCGTTACCGCTGCACGCTTACCTCAGGGAAGATCTGAAGCCTTCTACCGCCTTGAAGTCTTCTTTTCTTCTTATACTCACCCGGCTTCTGTCTTCCGGCTCTGTGAGGAGGACGGCGGCGCGGCTCTGGGACGAACGGCGGGGGGAGACCTGCGTTCAGACTCCCTCTGGAGCTAATGGCGTCCAGTAGCCTAAGAAGCATAGCCTATCACTTAAGTAGGTCTGCTTCTCTCTCCTCAGTCCCACGATGCAGGGAGCCTGTTGCCAGCAGTGCTCCCTGAAAATAAAAAACAATATTATTTTTCAGAGAAACTCCGGAGAGCTCCCCTGCAGTGCACCCAGTCTCCTCTGGGCACAGGATCTAACTGAGGTCTGGAGGAGGGGCATAGAGGGAGGAGCCAGTGCACACCCATACTAAAATTTCTTTATAGTGCCCATGTCTCCTGCAGAGCCCGTCTATACCCCATGGTCCTTACGGAGTCCCCAGCATCCTCTAGGACGTAAGAGGGAAAAAAATAGGATTTTGGTACTCACCGTTAAATCCTTTTCTCCTAGTCCGTAGAGGATGCTGGGGACTCCAAAAGGACCATAGGGTATAGACGGGATCCGCAGGAGCTTGGGCACACTAAAAAGACTTAAGACTGGGTGTGAACTGGCTCCTCCCTATATGCCCCTCCTCCAGACCTCAGTTATAGGAACTGTGCCCAGGAGAGACGGACATTACAAGGAAAGATTTTTGTCTTAACTAAGGGCTACCAAATTACCAGCCCACACCATAAACTTACCGTACAACCGGAATAACGCCAACACAGATAACAGTATGCATAAAACTCCAGCAACCAGCTGCAACAAACCAATACACAAGTCGTGTATAACCGAACTTAACCAGTAAGAAAATATATAATGCAAGTAATAGTCCGCACTGGGACCGGGCGCCCAGCATCCTCTACGGACTAGGAGAAAAGGATTTAACGGTGAGTACCAAAATCCTATTTTCTTTTAAGTCCTAGAGGATGCTGGGGACTCCAAAAGGACCATGGGGATTATACCAAAGCTCCAGAACAGGCGGGAGAGTGCGGACGACTCTGCAGCACCGACTGAGCAAACGCCAGGTCCTCATCGGCCAGGGTATCGAACTTATAGAATTTAGCAAAAGTGTTCGAACCCGACCAAGTAGCCGCTCGGCAAAGCTGTAGTGCCGAAACACCTCGGGCAGCCGCCCAAGATGAGCCCACCTTTCTGGTAGAATGGGCTTTAACCGACTTCGGCACCGGCAACCCCACCGAAGAAGGAGCTTGCTGGATCGTACTACAAATCCAGCGTACAATAGTCTGTTTTGACGCGGGATGACCAACCTTGTTGGCCGCATACAAAACAAACAACGCTTCAGTTTTCCTAGTAACAGCTGTCCTAGAAACGTAAACTTTTAACGCTCTTACAACATCCAGAGATTTTGGAATCGCCACTTCTTCCGTAGCTACCGGAACCACAATAGGTTGGTTAATGTGAAATGACGAAACCACCTTCGGTAGAAATTGTTGACGAGTCCTCAATTCCGCCCTATCCGCATGAAAAATCAAGTACGGACTCTTATGAGATAAAGCTGCCAATTCCGATACTCGCCTGGCAGTTGCCAGCGCCAAAACATTACAACCTTCCAAGTGAGAAATTTTAATTCCACCGTCCGCAAAGGTTCAAACCAGGAAGACATGAGGATCCGTAAGACGACATCAAGGTCCCATGGCGCTACAGGCGGTACAAACGGTGGATTGATATGCATTACACCCTTCACAAAAGTCTGAACCTCTGGGAGGGCAGCTAACTCTTCTTGAAAGAAAATAGACAAAGCCGAAATTTGCACTTTGATGGAACCCAATTTCAGGCCTGTATCTACACCCGCCTGTAAAAAGTGGAGAAAACGACTCAAGTGAAACTCCTCCGCAGGAGCCTTATTAACCTCACACCAATGTTTCGCCGTAACCTCTTTCCTAGCCTTAATGAGGATTGGAATGACCTCCCTGGGAATACCCTTACGAGCTAAGATCTGGCGCTCAACCTCCATGCCGTCAAACTCAACCGCGGTAAGTCCGGAAACACGCATGGACCCTGTAACAACAGATCCTCTCTTAGAGGAAGCGGCCAAGGATCTTCCACCAGTAAGTCCTGAAGATCCGGGTACCAGGCCCTTCTTGGCCAGTCTGGGACGACGAGAATCGCCTGAACCCTTGCTCGACGAATGATCCCCAGCACCTTTGGAATGAGAGGAAGAGGAGGGAACACCTACACCGACTGGAAGACCCACGGAGACACCAGGGCGTCCACCTCCGTGGCTTGTGGGTCCCTTGACCCGGAACAATACCTCGGGAGCTTCTTGTTGAGCCGAGACGCCATCATGTCTATCAACGGAATTCCCCAGCGTCTTGTCACTTCTGCAAATACCTCTTGGTGCAGAGCCCACTCTCCCGAATGGAGGTCGTGTCTGCTGAGGAAATCCGCTTCCCAGTTGTCCACCCCCGGTAGGAAAACTGCTGACAGTGCGCTGACGTGTTGTTCCGCCCAGCAAAGTATCTTTGTGGCCTCCGCCATTGCTGCTCTGCTCCTCGTTCCGCCTTGCCGGTTTATATGGGCCACCGCTGTGATGTTGTCTGACTGTACCAGGACCGGTCGACCCTGAAGAAGACTTCTTGCTTGGAGCAGGCCGTTGTAAATGGCTCTTAACTCTATAACATTTATGTGGAGACAGGCTTCCTGGAGCGACCATTTTCCATGGAAATTTCTTCCTTGGGTGACTGCGCCCCAGCCCCGGAGACTTGCATCTGTTGTCAGAAGTACCCAATCCTGGATACCGAATCGGCGTCCCCCCAGGAGGTGATGAGCTTGTAGCCACCACAGGAGAGAAATTCTGGCTCTGGGAGATAGACTTATCTTCCGGTGAATGTGTAGATGAGACCCAGACCATTAGCTCAGCAAGTCCCACTGAAACACGCGGGCGTGAAATCTGCCGTATGGAATGGCTTCGTACGCCGCAACCATCTTCCCCAGAACCAGAGTACAATGATGGATCGACACACTCGTCGGCTTCAGAAGTTCTCTGACCATCGTCTGCAATTCCAGAGCCTTTTCTTCTGGAAGGAATACCTTCTGTAACTCCGTGTCCAGAATCATGCCCAGAAAAGGAAGCCGAGTGGTCGGAATCAACTGGGATTTCGGCAATTTGAGGACCCATCCGTGTTGTCGCAGAACCGATAGAGACAACTCTACACTTGTCAGCAATCGTTCCTTGGACCTCGCCTTGATCAGGAGATCGTCCAAGTACGGGATAAGTGAAACCCCTTGTTTGCGAAGAACAACCATAATTTCCGCCATGACCTTGGTGAAAATCCTCGGAGCCATGGAAAGCCCAAACGGCAACGTCTGAAATTGGTAATGAGAATCCTGTATCGCAAACCCGAGGAAAGCCTGTGCGGAGGATATATCGGCACATGTAAGTAGGCATCCTTTATGTCGACTGACGCCATAAAATCCCCCTCCCTCCAGGCTGGCAATCACCGCTCGAAGGGATTCCATCTTGAACTTGAAGACTTTCAAGTATGGATTGAGGGATTTTAGATTTAGAATTGGTCTGACCGAACCGTCCGGTTTCGGTACCACAAAGAGGCTCGAGTAGAACCCCCCCCCCCACCCGCTAGGACGGAGGGACGGGAACAATGACCCTCTGTAGACACAATTTTAGAAGGGCCGCCCGGATCACCTCCCTGTCCGGAAGAACCACTGGTAATGCCGAAATGAAGAACTGGTGAGGGGGCATCTCCTGAAACTCCAGTTTGTATCCTTGAGACACTATTTCTAACACCCTAGGATCCAGGTCTGATTGAATCCAGACCTGGCTGAATACCTGAAGACGGCCCCCCACCGGTCCGGACTCCCCCAGGTAAGCCCCAGCGTCATGCGGTGGACTTGGTAGCAGCCGGGGAGGACTTCTGGTCCTGTGCACCTGAGGTTGCAGGAATTTTTCTTCCCCGTCCTCTACCCTTTGAGGCGAGGAAAGACGAACCCTTTCCACGCCTGTATTTATTGTGACGAAAGGACTGCATTTGCTGATGTGGTGCCTTCTTCTGTTCTGTGGGAACATAAGGAAGAAAAGAGGACTTACCCGCGGTCGAGACTAGGTCCGCCAGGCCGTCCCCAAACAAGACCATACCTTTAAAGGGTAGAGCTTCCATAGACCTCTTGGAGTCGGCATCAGCATTCCATTGATGGATCCACAAGGCCCTCCTGGCAGATATCGACATGGCATTGGTCCTTGATCCCAAGAGACAGATGTCCCTTGCCGCGTCCTTCAGGTAATCTGCAGCGTCCTTAATATAACCGAGAGTTAGAAGGACATTACCTTTATCAATAGTATCCATGTCACTAGCTAAATTCTCCGCCCATTTAGCAATAGCACTACTCACCCATACCGACGCCACAGCAGGTCTGAGCAATGCACCCGTATTAGCGAAAATGGACTTCAGACACGTCTCCAACTTGCGATCCGCCGGATCCTTGAGAGCTGCCGTGTCAGGAGACGGAAGCGCCACCTTCTTAGACAAACGGGATAGAGCTTTATCAACGGTTGGAGATGTCTCTCATTTTTCCCTGTCATCAGAGGGAAAAGGATACGCCATAAAAATCCTCTTGGGAATCTGCCATTTCTTATCCGGCGATTCCCAAGCCTTTTCACAAAGAGTATTCATTTCATGAGAGGGGGGAAACTTTACCTCAGGTTTCTTCCCCTTGAATAAGCAAATCCTTGTTCCCTGCACCGCAGGTTCATCAGAATCTGCAACACATCCTTTATAGCCACAATCATGTACTGAATACTCTTAACCAAACGTGGATGTAACGCCGCCTCAGTGAAATTGACCTCGGAATCAGAGTCCGTGTCGGTATCCGTATCCCCCACCTGAGTAAAAGGCCTCTTATGGGACCCGGATGGGGTCTGTACCTGAGATAAAGCCTCCTCCATAGATTTCTTCCACACCTGGGTCTGTGACTCAGACTTATCTAACCTCTTAGATAAAGAAGCTACATTGGAATTTATTGTAGTAAGGAGTGCTAGTAAATCAGGAGTCGGCTGAGTCGACAGTGCTAGCTCTAGCCCCACATCCCCACCTCCTATAACCTCCTCTGGTGAATAACATTCAGGTTCCGACATGTCGACACGCAGTACCGACACCCACAACCGTCCCAGCAAGGTGACAGGCCCACAATTCAGCCCAGAAGAGGAGACAGATGGAGTATGCCAGCTCACACCCCAGCGCCTGTATTGGGACACAGAAGATTAAGTGTACCCAGCGCTGCCTTATAGTTCACAACTGGTACCCCACAGCGGCTCCCCACTGGAGGTGCCCCTTATACTTGCAGAAAACGTGGAGGTCCCGGCAGCGTCTCTCCCTTGGTGCTGTGTAGGGAGAAAATGGCGCGCGAGTGAGCCGCAGACCGAAGCTCCGCCTCCTTCCCGGCGGCTTCGGCCCGCCAAATTTTAACATACAAAAAATGCCCGGCGGGGGTCTGTAATAAAAGTGCCTCGGCACCTACGATCTTTTGTCGGCTCAGTAACCTCAGTAACATGCCCCCCCCAGCGCCCTGCACCCAGTGACAAGCGTTGGTGATGTGTGTGTGGGAGCATGGAGCACAGCGTTACCGCTGTGCTTTACATTCCGTCACTGAAGTCTTCTGCCATCCTGAAGTCTTCCGTTCTTCTCATACTCACCCGACTTCTGGCTTCTGTGAGGGGGTGACGGCGTGGCTCCGGGAACAAGCAGCTAGGCGCACCAAGTGATCGAACCCTCTGGAGCTAATGGTGTCCAGTAGCCGAGAAGCAGAGCCTTGAGACTCACAGAAATAGGTCTGCTTCTCTCCCCTCACTCCCACGCTGCAGGGCTCCCTGAAAATAAAAAACCTAACAAAAAGTCTTTTCCTAGAGAAACTCAGGAGAGCTCCCCTAGTGTGCATCCAGTCACTCCTGGGCACAAAGTCTAACTGAGGTCTGGAGGAGGGGCATAGAAGGAGGAGCCAGTTCACACCCAGTCTTAAGTCTTTTTAGTGTGCCCAAGCTCCTGCGGATCCCGTCTATACCCCATGGTCCTTTTGGAGTCCCCAGCATCCTCTAGGACGTAATAGAAATAAGATTTTACTTATCGGTAAATCTATTTCTCGTAGTCCGTAGAGGATGCTGGGGACTCCGTAAGGACCATGGGGAATAGACGGGCTCCGCAGGAGATAAGGCACTTTAAGAAAACTTTGGATTCTGGGTGTGCACTGGCTCCTCCCTCTATGTCCCTCCTCCAGACCTCAGTTAGAGAAACTGTGCCCAGAGGAGATGAACAGTACGAGGAAAGATTTTTGTAAATCTAAGGGCGAGATTCATACCAGCCCACACCAATCACACCGTATAACTTGTGATAAACTACCCAGTTAACAGTATGAACAATAACATAGCCTCGGTTCAAACCCGATCAACTATAACATAACCCTTATGTAAGCAATAACTATATACAAGTCTTGCAGAAGAAGTCTGCACTTGGGACGGGCGCCCAGCATCCTCTACGGACTACGAGAAATAGATTTACCGGTAAGTAAAATCTTATTTTCTCTAACGTCCTAGAGGATGCTGGGGACTCCGTAAGGACCATGGGGATTATACCAAAGCTCCCAAACGGGTGGGAGAGTGCGGATGACTGTGCAGCACCGATTGAGCAAACAGGAGGTCCTCCTCAGCCAGGGTATCAAACTTATAGAACTTTGCAAAGGTGTTTGACCCCGACCAAGTAACAGCTCGGCACAGTTGTAGTGCCGAGACCCCCCGGGCAGCCGCCCAAGAGGAGCCCACCTTCCTAGTGGAATGGGCCTTAACCGATTTAGGCAATGGCAATCCTGCCATAGAATGCGCCTGCTGAATCGTATTACAGATCTAGCGAGCAATAGTCTGCTTTGAAGCAGGAACGCCAACCTTGTTGGCCGCATACAGAACAAACAGAGCTTCGGTCTTCCTGATCCTAGCTGTTCTGGTCACATAAATCTTCAAAGCCCGGACCACATTCAGGGACTCGGAATCCTCCAAGTCCCGAGTAGCCACAGGCACGACAATAGGTTGGTTCATATGAAAAGATGAGACCACCTTGGGCAGAAATTGAGGAGGAGTCCTCAACTCTGCCCTATCCACGTGAAAAATCGGGTATGGGCTTTTATATGATAAAGCCGCCAATTCCGAAACCCGCCTTGCAGAAGCTAAGGCCAACAACATGACCACTTTCCAAGTGAGGTATTTCAACTCCACTGTTTTGAGTGGTTCAAACTAAGGTGACTTGAGGAAACTTAATACCACGTTTAGGTCCCAAGGCGCCACCGGAGGTACAAAGGGAGGCTGAATATGCAGCACGCCCTTCACAAAAGTCTGTACTTCAGGAAGAGAAGCCAATTCTCTTTGAAAGAAAATGGATAAGGCCGAAATTTGAACCTTTATGGACCCTAATTTTAGGCCCAAATTCACTCCCGTTTGAAGGAAGTGAAGCAGACGGCCCAACTGGAACTCCTCCGTAGGAGCAGCTCTGGCCTCACACCAAGAAACATATTTTCGCCATAAACGGTGATAATGTTTCGACGTCACGTCTTTCCTAGCCTTGCTCAGGGTAGGAATGACCTCCTCCGGAATCCCTTTTTCCGCTAGGATCCGGCGTTCAACCGCCATGCCGTCAAACGCAGCCGCGGTAAGTCTTGGAACAGGCAGGGCCCCTGCTGCAGCAGGTCCTGCCTTAGAGGAAGAGGCCACGGATCTTCTGTGAGCAACTCTTGCAGCTCCGGATACCAAGTCCTCCGTGGCCAATCTGGAACAATGAGGATTGTTCTGACCCTGCTTATTCTTACTATTCTCAACACCTTGGGTATGAGAGGAAGAGGAGGAAACACATAGACCGATCTGAACACCCAAGGTGTCGCCAGAGCGTCTACCGCTACCGCCTGAGGGTCCCTTGACCTGGTGCAATATCGCTTTAGCTTTTTGTTGAGACGGGACGCCATCATGTCTATTTGAGGCAGCCCCCACCAACCCGTGATCTGTGTGAAGACTTCTTGATGAAGTCCCCACTCTCCCGGATGCAGGTCGTGCCTGCTGAGGAAATCAGCCTTCCAGGTGTCCACCCCCGGGATGAACACTGCTGATAGTGCGCTTACATGGCCTTCCGCCCAGCGTAGAATCCTGGTCGCTTCTGCCATGGCCACTCTGCTTCGAGTTCCGCCTTGGCGGTTTACATGGGGTGGTATTCATGTGACCGCCGGTCAGCTGACCGACAGTCACATGACCTCCTCCACCAGCCCGACAGGTCACTGTCCCGATGGTCGGCATGCTGACCAACAGGGACTATTTCCACTCGTGGGTGTCCATGACACCCATAGAGTGGGAATAGAACCCGTGGCGAGCGCAGCGAGCCCGCAAGGGGCTTGCTGCACTCGCCCCTCCCCGCCGGGATCCCGGCGTCGGTATGCTGCCGGGATCCCGGCGTCGGTAAGCTGACCGGCGGTCAGGAGACCGGCGGTCAGCCGTACTACACCCTTTACATGAGCCACTGCCGTGACATTGTCTGGCTGAATCAGAACCGGTTTTTCCCGAAGCAATTCCTCCGCTTGACGCAGGGCGTTGTATATGGCCCTCAACTCCAGGACGTTGATGTGGAGACAAGTCTCTAGATTTGACCAGAGACCTTGGAAATTTCTTCCCAGTGTGACCGCTCCCCAACCTCGAAGGCTTGCGTCCGTGGTCACCAGGACCCAGTCCTGAATGCCGAATCTGCGACCCTCTAGTAGGTGAGCACTGTGCAGCCACCACAGGAGAGATACCCTGGTCCTGGGAGACAGGGTGATCCTTTGATGCATTTGTAAATGCGACCCTGACCACTTGTCCAAGAGGTCCCATTGAAAAGTCCTTGCATGGAACCTGCTGAAGTAGATGGCCTCGTATGAAGCCACCATCTTCCCCAGGACACGTGTGCAATGATGCACTGAAACCTTTTTTGGCTTTAATAGGTTCCTGACCAGGGCTATGAGCTCCTGAACCTTTTCGATCGGAAGAAAAACCTTTTTCTGGTCTGTGTCTAGAATCAGGCCCAGAAAGGTCAGACGCGTTGTAGGAACTAGCTGGGACTTCGGTATATTGAGAATTCAGCCGTGTAACTGCAACGTCTTCATGGACAGAGACACGCTATCCTGCAACTTCTCCCGAGATCTCGCCTTTATGAGGAGATTGTCCAAGTATGGGATAATTGTGACACCCTGCCTGCGCAGGAGCACCATCATTTCTGCCATTACCGTGGTGAAAATTCTCGGGGCCGTGGAAAGCCCAAACGGCAACGTCTGAAATTGGTAGTGACAGTCCTGCACCGCAAATCTCAGGAACGCCTGGTGAGGGGGGAATATCGGAACATGAAGGTAAGCATCCTTTATGTCCAGGGACACCATCCAATCCCCCCCCTCCAGGCTGGCGATGACCGCCCTGAGTGATTCCATTTTGAACTTGAACCTCTTCAAGTACAGGTTCAGGGATTTTAGATTTAAAATGGGTCTGACCGAACCGTCTGGTTTCGGGACCACAAACAGGGTTGAGTAATATCCCTCTCCTTGCTGGAGATGAGGAACTGTGATAATCACCTGTTGAATATACAATTTTTGGATTGCTGCCAACACTAGCTCCCTCTCTGACGGGGAAGCCGGCAGAGCCGATTTGAAAAACCGGCGAGGAGGCAAGTCTTCGAATTCCAGCCTGTATCCCTGAGAAACAATCTCTAATGCCCAAGGATCCACCTGCGAGCGAACCCAGACGTGGCTGAAAAACCGAAGACGAGCCCCCACTAGATCTGCCTCCCCCCGGGAAGCCCCAGCGTCATGCGGTGGACTTTGCAGATGCAGGGGAGGACTTCTGCTCCTGGGAACTAGCTGTGTGCAGCCTTTTTCCCTTGCCTTTTCCTCTGGCAACAAACGACGATCCCCGTACCTTCTTGCTCTTATTGGAACGAAAAAGGACTGCATTTGATAATGAGGTGCCTTTTTTGTATGCTGCGGGGGGACATAAGGTAAGACATTTGACTTACCAGCCGTAGCAGTAGAGACAAGGTCCGAGAGGCCGTCTCCAAACAACTCCTCCCCCTTGTAAGGCAAGGACTCAATATGCCGCTTTGAATCGGCGTCTCCCGTCCACTGTCAGGTCCACAAGAGCCGCCTAGCAGAAATAGACATAGAGTTTATTCTGGAGCTTAGTAAACAAATGTCTCTTTGAGCATCTCTCATATACAAGGCAGCCTCCCTGATATGCTCTATGGTCATTAAAATGGCATCCCTATCTAAGGTGTCAAGCTCCGTAGATAAGGAATCTGCCCATGCCACGACAGCATTACAAACCCAGGTCGACGCCATAGCCGATCTAACAATAGTACCGGAATGAGTGTAAATATGCTTCATGGTAATTTCCTGTCTGCGATCAGCAGGATCCTTGAGGGAAGCCGTATCCTGCGAAGGCAGTGCCACCTTTTTGGATAAGCGTGTCAGCGCCTTGTCTACTTTAGGCGAAGATTCCCATCGTATCCTATCCGTTTGTGGAAAAGGATACGCCATAAGAATCCTTTTGGGAACTTGTGGTCTCCTATCTGGAGATTCCCAAGCCTTTTCGCACAATTCGCTCAGCTCAAATGAGGACGGAAAAGTGACTTCAGGCTTTTTCTCTTTATACATGTGTACCCTCGTGTCAGGGACAGGGGGTTCCTCAGTAATATGCAAATCCTCTTTAATGGCAATAATCATGTACCGAATACCTTTTGCCACCTTCGGCTGTAATTTTGCATCTTCATAGTCGACACTAGAGTCAGTATCCGTGTCGGTATCTGTGTCATCGATTTGGGATATGGAGCGCTTCTGAGGCCCCGAAGGTCCTGGCGCCACAGGGACAGGCATGGACTGGGTACCTGACTGATCCCTAGCTTCTGCCTTGTCTAACCTTTTATGCAATAGATTGACATTTGCATTTAAGACATTCAGCATATCCATCCATTCCTGTGTCGGCGCGGTCGACGGCGATATGACATTCAAGCACTCCCCCTCCACATTAAGCGAGCCTTCCTCGTCAAACATGTCGACACACGCGTACCGACACACTTCACACACACACACAGGGAAACTCTTTTCTGAAGACAGTATCCCCTTTAAGGCCCTTTGGAGAGACAGAGAGAGAGTATGCCAGCACACACCCCAGCGCAATGACCCTGGAGACCATGGCGCTGGTGAGTGCTGAGGGAGAAGCCCCGCCCCCTCGGCGGCGGGCTTCAGTCCCGCTCAAAGTTATTAAAAAATGTTGGGGGCTCTTTTATATACATGTACAGAGCCCACCTGTACATGTATATAGTCTTTTTGCCATGCAGAGGTTTATATTGCTGCCCAGGGCGCCCCCCCCCCCCATGCGTCCTGCACCCTTACAGTGACCGGAGTATGTGAGGTGTATGGGAGCAATGACGCACAGCTGCAGTGCTGTGCGTTACCGCAGTGAAGCTCTGAAGGCTTCTGCCGCCTGAGACGTCTTCTGACGGCGGCGCGGCTCTGGGGGGGTGGACGCCCAGTAAGAACCTGCGTTCACCCCCTCTGGAGCTAATGGTGTCCAGTAGCCGAGGAAGCAGAGCCTATCTTAGACAAGAAGGTCTGCCCCTCTCTCCTCAGTCCCTCGATGCAGGGAGCCTGTTGCCAGCAGTGCTCCCTGTAAAAATTTAGAAAAAATCCAAACAAAAATGCTTTCTAGGCAGAGAACTCAGGGAGCTCCTTGCAGTGCACCCATCTCGCTCTGGGCACAGTGTAAAACTGAGGTCTGGAGGAGGGGCATAGAGGGAGGAGCCAGTGCACACCCAGAATCCAAAGCTTTCTTAAAGTGCCCTATCTCCTGCGGAGCCCGTCTATTCCCCATGGTCCTTACGGAGTCCCCAGCATCCTCTAGGACGTTAGAGAAATTAAAATTACAGGATGTAATGTAACAAAATATCTTCAGAGAAGACCCAAGTGACCAGCTCCCTTGGGCACTAAACTAAGACTGGCTTGGAGGGGGGACATAGTAGGGGAGGAGCTAGTCACATGGTTATAAATTTAAAGTGCCAGCTCCCAGTTACTGCTTACTATATCCCCATTGCATCTGCAGTGGCCCCTAGTGGATGTAGGAGAAATAGGTAAAAAGCCAAGGGGGGGCGAATACTTTAGCAAGGCAGTGTACAACTCTCCCAGTCCCCAACACACAGTGTCCGAGCTAAGCGATGGATTCTACATCCTGCAACTCTGATAGGCTATCCGCCAAATAACTGAACATGCTGCAGCCTGTTTAACATTTACAAAAAAAAAAAAATAAGTGTCAAAAATAGGCAACACATTGGAAGCACTTACCGCGTGAGATACGGTTGAGGACAATACGGACGCTGTAGGAAGGCTGTTTTGGTGCCCGGACAAAGTGCTAGAAGGAGAAGCAGAAAGCGCCTGTGAATACTACACCAGAAACACACCCGTATTATTGTGTGCAAAGTAACTCTGCCCTGCAATGTGCAAGTGCTTTACTGAAGAAAAAGACTCAGGGACAAAATCTCATCACACGGATCAGATATGTGCTTGGATAGGAAACATCATCGTCTTCTTGGAATGAGCGTCGAGATAACGAACACGGCCGGGGGCTCAGTTTACATTGCACCTGACACTATTCTTATTTCAGGGTTGTATCCTAAACAGTCTCTACCTCATACCTGTTGAGCTGTGCCAGAGAGCTAGATGAGAGGTCACTCGGCTGCGGGACGCTGGACAGCGAGACAGCCGATGAGTGCTGAGACACTGTCGGGAGGAGAGAGGAGGTGGTGGAAGCCGGACCGGACAGAGATCCTACAGAAGGCAGGCTCTGGGAATTCTCAGACTTCACAGAGGAGATGGAAGGAGTAGCTGTAAGGAGAAGACGCACATAACATTGGGAAGAGAGATCTGGTATGTTATCACAATTAAAAGCATTTGCTTTGTTGCACAATAGGGTATATTCCAAACTAACTGTGTGCGTCCTTTCTATTAACATTTGAAGTCAGTCTATTCCCCAGGTAAACCCCGGAAACGTTTGAATTGCTTACAGTAGAGTTATTTTAACTACCAAGTCTCCGGCCCATCGGTTTATGGAGAACAAACCCGGAGACAGGAATACAAGCATAGCACATTCTCTGCGACGTATTCCCAGGTTGTACCAGTAAAAATACAAAGCACAGTGAGGAAATTAAAGACGTATGTGCCTTGACGTATGTGCCTTGACGTATGGGTAAAAAAAGGTTACAAAATGCAGCGTCACGCCTACGTCTGAGGCAGGCCACAGTGACCTCTGAGCATTAAATGAGAACAATAATGTTTACTTAAGAGTTTCGATTCACATATAAACAAAACGTATATCTCAGGACTACAAATACTAGGTATAAGGCTGACGCAGCCACCATAGAAAGCTCAGAGAGAAGTTACAGGCCGCTCCCAGAGGGTTAGGAGCCGTAGGATGGCACAACGAGACTCAGTACGTGGTTTTCCACACAATGATTTGGATAATAGGATTTTGGTACTTACCAGGTAAATCCTTTTCTTTGAATCCATAGGGGGCACTGGAGTACTCTTGGGATATGGACGGGCGTAGCCGAACAAAGGCACTGAATATTCAAATTTAGGACCCTCCCCCCCCTCCATATCCCCAAGTACCTCAGTGTACTTTGCCAGTGTTTTTTACTGAGCGAACAGGATATAGAGAGGTTGACAATGGAGAATCCCTATAACATAACGGACAACCACAAAGTTGACTCGTAACCTTATTGTCAACTAAAAAGTTGACAGCTTAACCGATAGAACTTATAATTTGAACCAACCGGTGAAAATGTGTTACCATAAGCTCCTTTGAGCTTAATACCATCCAAGTTAAATTTGTTCACTAAGCTCCCTTGAGCTTAAAACAACCCAGGTAAAACTGCTCTGGGTGGGCGTCCAGTGCCCCCTATGGATTCAAAGAAAAGGATTTACCTGGTAAGTACCAAAATCCTATTTTCTTTATCATCCACTAGGGGTCACTGGAGTACTCTTGGGACGTACCAAAGCTTCCCTCGTGGGCGGGAGAGCTGTTTGATACTTGTAACAGTAGGCAGCCAAAGCTAAATGCTGATGGCGCCACCATTTATAACGTGTAAACGTGCACAAACGTGGTGCACTGAAGGCTATGTAGCCGCGTCGTAGACTCTCCACGACCCGCTGGGTCTGACATTCCCACAGAACCTGTGGAATGAACTATTACTGACGTAGGCGATTGTAACTTAGCCTTAAAGTAAGCCTGACTTGTAGTCATTATTATTCAACTGGATAATGTCTGCTGAGAAACTGGCTAACCCCAGTTTACAGTATCATATATAACAACAACGTATTCATATCACGTACTGTAGACGTTCGGTACATATATAAACGCGTAACGCGTGTACCACATTCAGAATTTTAGAATGTGCTGTCCACACAGGAACCACTATTGGTATATTGATGTGAAGAATACGAAAGCGGATTTCGTCCGAAGATCTGCTTTGTCATGAGAAAACTCAAATACGGTGGCTTGGAATACAAGGCACCCAAATATGAAAACAAACCCCTTGTCGAAGCACCATTGCCGAAGGCAAGGCTAGAAGAAAAATGTTTTCCAAAGTGAGAAACTTAATCCCCATTTGTTGAAAGGGTTCCAAAATATGAAACTGTAAGAAAATCTAAACCCAACCTCAAATCGCCTGGCGCTGTAGGTGGGATAAATAGAGTCTGAACTTTGGTGACCCCTTGTAGAAAGATGTTGACAGACGCAAATAGAGGCAAACGCTTTGAAAATAAGTTTACCACACAGATACCTGCCCTCTTAGTGCAGATGAACGCAGTTTGCCATCCCATCCTGTTTAACAGAATACGGGTACTTGAAGTATGATGTTGGAAACTTCCGAGGTTTACACCCTATGTAAGCACACGAAATTTTTTTTTTTTTTTAGTCATGAGCTGCCTTAAGCGGCTTAGTATTTCGTGACATGGTTGGTATAACCGATACTGTAATGCTCTATTTTTTTAAGAGGGCGGTCTGAACCCTCACCCCGTCAACCGCAGCTGCGGTACATAGATAATAGGTACATAGGTAACTATGGGTAAAAGAACGTTCCCTGATGTAACAGGTTGGACGTATTATGAGCGGGCCAAGATCGTGTGCAAGTATTCCTTGAAAATTCGAGAAGCAAACTTCTCTGAAACCCATGAGATACCACCAGTATGACTGTGACGAACTGTCTTCTGATCCGTTTTGGCAACGAAGAAAGAAGCGGACAATGGTGGAGCCAGATACACGATGCTGAATGACCCCATGAATGTGATGTACACATACTGAGCTTTTGTAATTGTGGCGAGATGCCATCATGTATACCTGAGGGTAACCCCCTTCTGTGGACTCACATATGAAACACCTCTGGATTTAATGTCCAGTTTTTAAGATCCAAACCCTGACGGTTGAGATCGCCTGTCTAACAGATGTCCACTCACGGATTGATGTCTTGACATTTTCACATAATAGCGTTCTGAGCCATTGAAGATTTGAGTTACCTACCGCCTTGCCATGCGGCTTATTGGTTCTCACTGGTTGTTGAGTATGCAACTGCCTTTGCTTTGTTTGACTGCTTAAGGGCAGCGTGAGCCAGGCATGAAAAAACAAAATTACATGAAACTCACGGTTGTTCCTCTCCACAGAAATCTTTAGTAAAAAACGAAAGATTTATTTGTTATGAAGAGAAACCAGAGTCTATCCCTGGTCAGACTGAAAGCGAATCATTTATTGCATTGTAAAATGCACAGAGATGTAGGACATTTATCTATTGCATTGTAAAATGCACAGAGTTCTAGTACCTTTATCGACAGGAATCTGTCGTGTTTTAGAACCTTTGCGTTGATTTTAACTACAAATCCTGACTCTCTGTGACTGTCGTCCAGAGTATACGCACCCTTGTCCCTCTGTGGGAAACGCGATTGAAGGGTGGTGCACTAAATTGAAAACACATCTTTATTCTTAATAATTGAATACACCAATGTACCGCTAGTGTGCGTGTACTTTTGTTCTTGTTGGTGTAGTAGGTAAAAGTCTTTGATTTACCGTATTTATAATCTTACCTAGGAATTGACATCGTTTAGACAGACTTAGATGTGATTGTTTTCGAACTTAATCTGCTACCGCAGTATAACTTAGTAGCGCAAGATAGAGGAACTTTGTTGATACATAGTTCTTATGTGAGATGAGCTATTATTCCAACATCACTTTGGTAAATACCGGAAGCGATAAGCAACGGTATAAATGAAATGGTTAATGGTTGTGGCGATTTTCAAACGCTAGAACCTATGATGAAGAAACCGGACTGGGTAAATACGCATTGTGAAGATCAAATGCAATTATACAATTTTGTGGCTGCAATAAGCAAAAACTAACTGCAGAAAATCCATTTTCTAACTGTAGTAAATGACTTGCTGATTGATATTGCAACGGAGCTGTTTGATTTTGCTCAAACAGAGGGGAATAAGTAACTTTGACTCTGTTGGCGTACTATTGCCTGGTTTATAAACCAGCAAAGACTAAATGACAACCTGCCAAACCGTTCGCCAGAAGCAGTTTTGTACTCTAAGCTGTAAATAGCTGAGACATATATGAGTTGAAGTCATGAAACCTCGCAAATGTAACATGAAAAGACGCACTTCCACAATTGTAAAAGAGGTCATCAAACCACTGGCTTGCTGACTGTAACGTCCTGTCGTTACAAGGCGTGACTGTTTCTTATAAAGGAATAAAACACCGTTACAAGTATACTGTATGCGCTAATGGCAGAATATCCTATAGGGATAAAATGCCGTTACACATATATCAAATTCAGGCGCAAACAAGCTCTGGCCTTGTCGCGCTTAACTAGCGACAATGAAAATAACCGGCGTTAGCAGAAGCTTTACAGATATACTCTGCAGCTTTTTTGAACCGTGATCGGCATGGTTTCATACATAGATTCTAGTGACCCAAATGTATCTGTGGTTTTTATAATGTTTGACAGAAACGCATATACCAATGGCGGATCGCGTCCTTTTGGAAACGATTATGTATGGTTGTCCAAAACCCCGCACTATCTGAATGCTGGACTAATGTACCCTTCTCACTTGTAGTTATCGGTGTGAGATTTGACATAGAATCGTGCATTAAATTATAAGACTAGTGAAATAAACACTCTGGTACCCAAAGGAAAATTGTCACTTTGGAAAGATTGTCTTTTGTTAGCGCTGGCGGAGTTATTCTGAGACTCCGATTACCGCTGTTTTAATTTGAATTGCCAATGTTAACATTTTTAGTCTGCACTAGAGCCTTATTTGCTATGTAGACAGACATCATAATAGGCAACAGACAGACACTTGCACGACTTAATAACATTATTATATGGCATATATATCTATATATATATGTTATTGCTGAACAGCATATTTATTAGGAAACTAAAGTGTTCTTTATGTGAAAAGCAGTTCACATAGGCATGAAACCCGAACCAAATTCCTACTAACACCCCTGCGCCTTCTGGTGGCTTAAAGATGTAGGGCAGGAATGTTCTAGATTATCCTGAAGTAAAAAATTCCCACTAACACCCCTGCGCCTCCTTGTGGAGTAGAGGTGTATGGTCTGGAATTATAACTGGAAAACCAGCAATGATTAAAATGGCCGTCATGCCATGCTTTCACAGAAAATCACAGTACAGGTTACTTGCTGCAGTTTTAATATAGGCTTAATAGCCTATTATACAGTTACTATGCTTAATAGCCTATTATACAGTGATAACCCAGGTGTAGGATACAGTAAAATATATGCATTTAGTCAATTAATATGAGCACTGCCTGCAGTGTATTTATCTTGCAACCTTAACCAAAAATAACAGAAAACATGGTTAAACGTGCAATAGGTTATGCCACTGCTAACCCATTGCCAGCCAAAGCCTCATATATATATTATATATATATATACAAAGTGTTTACACATATAATCACAGTTCATACTGATATTATAGACAGTTCTGCCAGCAAAAGCTTCATTATACATTATATATATAAAACGTGCTGAAACATATATCACAGTACACATGTACATTGTTTAAAGTGCTGCGCAGCTTGTTTATTTTGAACCCATGCAGCCTTTGCTGCTGCTATGGGTATTATTCCCCCCCCCCCCCCCCCCCTGCATCCCCATGTTACCTGCAGCGTACGGGGATCGGGTGCAGGGAGAGCAGGAGAGCCTGAATGTAGCGCCGGGGAGCTGACCGGAAGCTCCTTCCTACAGCAGTACACAGTCTCCCTGTGTCTGCGGTGTTTCACTGGGAGAGTGGCCGGCGTCCTTGAGTGACGTGCGGCCACTCTTTAGTACCCAGGAGAGTCTCGGCGGCGTGTAGCGGTGCCGGGCCATCCGAGCAGTGAGAGCGGCCGGCGTCTGAGTGACGTGCGGCCGCTCTGCTTAGTTCAGCGCCCGGAGAGTGTCGGCGGCGTGTAGCGGTGCCGCATCAGAGCAGTGAGAGCGGCCGGCGTCTGAGTGACGTGCGGCCGCTCTGCTTAGTTCAGCCAAGGAGAGTGTCGGCGGCGTGTAGCGGTGCCGGGCCATCAGAGCAGTAAGAGCGGCCGGCGTCTGAGTGACGTGCGGCCGCTCTGCTTAGTTCAGCGCAGGGAGAGTCATGTACGAGTGAGGTGGAACTTCATATATAAGAAGTGGTCCTTACTACTTCAGCGGGACCCGTCAGCGGCGTGCTCAGCGGCGGCCAGCTCCCTGTACAGTATAACACTCACACAGCAGGGCGGCAGCGTGAGCTGACCGCCCTGACACCCATACCTTGCTCCATCCTGGCTGTGACGAGCTCTCTGTAAGCTCCGTTTCAGTCCTTCTTCCAGCTCTTTGTCTCATCCTGGCTGTAACGGATCTTCTTTCTGTAAGCTCCGTTCAGCTTGCAGGAGACAGTGGCTGCCTGTGGCTGTGAGGGTGCTCTTTGTGAGGACCGACACGCCATGCGCTGCCCTATAGCGCCTGTGGCTGTGAGGGTGCTCTTTGTGAGGACCGACACGCCATACGCTGCCTTGCAGCGGCACCATCCCGGACCCAAGTTTTTCCAGAAACTGGGACGGGAAGTGTAAAAATTAAAAATAAAAATAAAAATCTTCTGAAAAGTGGCCATTGCCACAAGCCGATGTTCATCTGTGAGCACCGAAAAAACACTGGCAAAGTACACTGAGGTACTTGGGGATATGGAGGGGGGGGAGGGTCCTAAATTTGAATATTCAGTGCCTTTGTTCGGCTACGCCCGTCCATATCCCAAGAGTACTCCAGTGACCCCTAGTGGATGATAAAGAAATGTGCTTGGATTAAAGCATCATTGTCTTGTTGTGTACAGTCTCCTCCTCGCAGGCCGACACACGCTGTGATGCACACAAGGGTCAGACACTGGCAGAAACACGCACACAGCAATGAAGCAGGCTAACACACATTATAACCTCATACAGAACACACAATGGTCACACTCAGTACTTACTGTTCAAAGACACTTGTGCCCGTATTCCATTGTGTCCATTCTGTAATACAATAACACATCAGAGACATTACCATCCTCGTAACAGAACAGTCTGTACTGAGCTACACCGACTGCTCTACAAGCTTGGCACAAAACACTCATTTGTGTCCAGTATTTCCTAATATCACTGGCATGGTGCACACAAAGTGCTATTACACTTAACACAAACTTGCCACTAATAGAATAGAGTGTGGTTACTCATCCCAGAGCAACACAAGTGGGCTTACTCCACCACACATAGGGATCCACCTGTTACTGACCCATCCAACGGCATAGTGGGCGGGTAACCAGTTACCGCCTACTTCTGCGTATGGATCAGTCTGCACCAGGCAGCCGGTAGAGGGTTCAGCTTGAGGACACTGGGCTCAATCCAGAACAGCCGGAGAACTGAATAGTGTTTTGCACTACTCTGGCAGTCACAGGATACAAGCAGATGGAGGCGTACTAAGGCAAGATGTTTATTGCTCAAATGACGTAAACAAACTGCCCCTTGCTAAAGGGGTTTGGGGCAATCACAGCATAAAGATGTCACAGATGTACAGTGCTCTCTGGATGGTCAGATGATACATTACACAGAGCCACATCAGCCCTTTATATAGTAAGATAACACAATACGATTCGGTATGATATACAGATGGATGGGATGCTGGCGGTCAGAATACCAACAGCTGCATCCTATCAGAATCCTGACAGCCCCCCAGAAACTACCCTAACCCTTCCCTCTAACCTAACCCTCCCTTGTAGGTGCTTAACCCTAACCCTTCCCCTCTAACCTAACCTAACCCTCCCTTGTAGGTGCCTAACCCTAACCCTTCCCTCTAACCTAACCTAACCCTCCCTTGTAGGTGCCTAACCCTAACCCTCCTCCCTACCTAAACCTCCCTTGTATTTGCTTAACCCTAACCCTTCCCCCTAACCTAACCCTCCCTTGTAGGTGCTTAACCCTAACCCTTCCCTCTAACCTAACCCTCCCTTGTAGGTGCTTAACCCTAACCCTCCTCCCTACCTAACCCTCCCTTGCAGGTGCCTAACCCTAACCCTCCTCCCTACCTAACCCTCCCTTGTAGGTGCCTTACCCTAACCCTCCTCCCTACCTAACCCTCCCTTGTAGGTGCCTAACCCTCCTCCCTACCTAACCCTCCCTTGTAGGTGCTTAACCCTAACCCTTCCCTCTAACCTAACCCTCCCTTGTAGGTGCCTAACCCTAACCCTCCTCCCTACCTAACCCTCCCTTGTAGGTGCCTATCCCTAACCTTCCTCCCTACCCCTCCCTCCCTTGTAGGTGCCAAACCCTCTCTTCCCCGCTGCCTCCCCGGTACCTAATCCTCCCCTTCCCATCCCTGCACTCTAACCCCAACCCCCTTCTAATGCCTAAACCTAACCTCCCACTCCCCATGGCATGATGTGAGTGCATCCAGCTAAACGAACATTCAGGATTCCAGACGTCGGTATTTTGTCGCCGGGTTCCCGAGCACCGTCGGAATTTTGATGCCGGCATTATGGTGCCGTTCAGGATTCCAGCGTCGGTATTTCGACCGCCGGGATCCTGTCTGGCGGAATTTTAACTACATCCCCATAATACAGCAGGTAGTAATCCTGACTATATACCTGTAAGATTAGTACAACTCACATTTCACAGGAACTGGTAAACTGCATTCCTCCTCTGACATACAGTATATCTACCACACAGAATAAATATATCTACATGGCTCAAATAGTCATATAATCAGCAAATGGCTTCCACAAATGTACACGACACTCTTAAAGCCAACTGCTTTTTCCTAAATCCCCGCTGTACATGTTACGCAGGCGACCCCCCCCACCCACAACCCTCGTGTGCATTTCAAAGAAGTGCTTTACGATGACATACGAACTTTGCTGGTCTCAGATTCTAACACTTCCTACGTTAGAACGTCTCGAGAATATTCTGCCAAAGCTTTATAAAACAAAATTCCTTTGGAAATACTTTCCTATAAGTGAACAGTCCATAAATGTAACCACACGTTTCTACAATTCTAGATTTGCGCACAGAACACTAAACGCGACATGTTAAAGTGCATTAAAACCTTTTCCAACATTTTGAATTACTTTCAGAACAATATTGCTCTGGTCTCCGCGTCCAGCGCTGGGAATTACCTCCCTTGGTGGCGCAGTCACCGGACACCGCTCCCGGAACGCAGCCAGATGCAAGTTATTAAACATCTACACGCTATATGATTGAACAGTATAGTTCCAATATTTCCCTCTGATGGCACAGCAGCATGAAAGATCGGTATCCGGACTCTAGATCGACAGTGACTAGGTTGACACCAGAAATAGGTCGACGCTGCCATTAGGTCGACATGGAAAAAGGTTGACATGAGTTTTTCAAAAAATTTATTTCCTTTTTTGAACTTTTTCATACTTTACGATCCACCTGGACTACGACTGGGAACGGTAGCCTGTGCCGAGCGCAGCGGTAGCAGAGTGAGGCACCTTTCCCAAAGCATGGCGAGCAAAGCGAGCCATGCGAGGGGACACGGTGCACTAATTGGGGTTCCCGGTCACTTTATGAAACCCCCCCCATCAAAAACTCATGTCGACCTAATGGGCGCATTGACCTAGTCACTGTCGACCAATAGGTGTTAACCCAGTCACTGTCGACCCTGAGTCCCATACCCGAAAGATCATGTCAGGAAGTTAAATCCTTTCCTGCCAGGATACCTAGTGAGGGACACTGTGGCCAAGAAGGACAGTAGCTTGTGCCAATGGGACAAATACACAGATTATGTAATATTGACAGCACAGGGTTCCCTCAACTCCAATATAAACTACAACGGTGCATACTGTGATCTAGGGATGGACAGCCTGGCATTGAGTGGTTTGCCAGGCTACAGACATCAAATCCAGCAATACAATGGCTGCCTGCAGCTGCCCGCCATCGGATGGGCATCGGTAAGCTGCATCGAATGGCTGGCAACCATCTAATGTCCGAAATCTATTGTAAAAAGTACTTCAATCAAATCATGAACATGGATGGCTGCTATTCACCGGCTTCCGATGTCCATCTTTACAAAGGCCCAGTAGACAGGAAAAAGGAGAACAGCCCTGAAATGCGGGGAAACCGCCTAAGCAGAAGTACACCCCAGAAGTAACCCCCAAAACGAACCCTAATCCTAAAGCCCAGACTGGATGGGCCTTATGCTTATCTGCTGTCAAAGTCTATGTTCTAGGTTTGACGCAACTGGATACATTTTAAAACTAAACTTTTGAGAGGTTTATAGCTACTGCTAATAGAGTAATGACTTCATTCTTAAGCACACATCTATCACTACAATAAAGGGGAACAGCTGGTGTTCTTACAGTGACTGGCACCACCTCAGGGGCTGGCAAGGAGCTTTGGTATCCTATTCTGCTGTGCACAGACGTCTGGTCGTAAGAGGAGGAGATGGTCACTGGACTGGTGCTCTGCGAGGAGCTACTGTGGCTGGAAGTGGTGATTACAGACGAGGTGTAGCTGGGCTCCTGCACAGTACTGGATATCGGCAGAGAGGTATTCAAGGCGTCACTGAAAAGGCAGGAAGGAAAGGTCACCAATTGCTCTGATGCTCTCCATGCTGTGAATGGTCTGCGCAGCCGACAGCGACGACGGTTTATTCAGTCACCTTCACTATCACCTGAACAAAACAGTCAACTTTATTTTTACGTTAGGGCAGATTCCCAGTAAGTGACAGCAGATCAGAGGTCTGATGACTTTGACCTAGAACACTTTTAAAACATGTCCACCTACTCATCATTACATCAAAGAGCGAATAGAAAACTCTAAACACCAGCAACATATGTTACTGGCAAACCGCAGTCAATGGAAAATAAGAATTTACTTACCGATAATTCTATTTCTCATAGTCCGTAGTGGATGCTGGGGACTCCGTCAGGACCATGGGGAATAGCGGCTCCGCAGGAGACTGGGCACAAAGTAAAAGCTTTAGGACTAGCTGGTGTGCACTGGCTCCTCCCCCTATGACCCTCCTCCAAGCCTCAGTTAGGATACTGTGCCCGGACGAGCGTACACAATAAGGAAGGATTTTGAATCCCGGGTAAGACTCATTACCAGCCACACCAATCACACCGTACAACTTGTGATCTGAACCCAGTTAACAGCATGATAACAGAAGGAGCCTCTGAAAAGATGGCTCACAACAACAATAACCCGACTTTTGTAACAATAACTATGTACAAGTAATGCAGACAATCCGCACTTGGGATGGGCGCCCAGCATCCACTACGGACTATGAGAAATAGAATTATCGGTAAGTAAATTCTTATTTTCTCTAACGTCCTAGTGGATGCTGGGGACTCCGTCAGGACCATGGGGATTATACCAAAGCTCCCAAACGGGCGGGAGAGTGCGGATGACTCTGCAGCACCGAATGAGAGAACTCCAGGTCCTCCTCAGCCAGGGTATCAAATTTGTAGAATTTAGCAAACGTGTTTGCCCCTGACCAAGTAGCTGCTCGGCAAAGTTGTAAAGCCGAGACCCCTCGGGCAGCCGCCCAAGATGAGCCCACTTTCCGTGTGGAATGGGCTTTTACAGATTTTGGCTGTGGCAGGCCTGCCACAGAATGTGCAAGCTGAATTGTACTACAAATCCAACGAGCAATCGTCTGCTTAGAAGCAGGAGCACCCAGCTTGTTGGGTGCATACAGGATAAACAGCGAGTCAGATTTTCTGACTCCAGCCGTCCTGGAAACATATTTTCAGGGCCCTGACTACGTCCAGCAACTTGGAATCCTCCAAGTCCCTAGTAGCCGCAGGCACCACAATAGGTTGGTTTAAATGAAATGCTGAAAACATCTTAGGGAGAAATTGAGGACGAGTCCTCAATTCCGCCCTGTCCGAATGGAAAATCAGATAAGGGCTTTTACAGGATAAAGCCGCCAATTCTGACACGCGCCTGGCCCAGGCCAGGGCCAACAGCATGACCACTTTCCATGTGAGATATTTTAACTCCACAGATTTAAGTGGTTCAAACCAATGTGACTTTTGGAATCCAAAAAAAACTACATTGGAGATCCCAAGTGCCACTGGAGGCACAAAAGGAGGCTGTATATGCAGTACCCCTTTTACAAACGTCTGAACTTCAGGGACTGAAGCTAGTTCTTTTTGGAAGAAAATTGACAGGGCCGAAATTTGAACCTTAATGGACCCCAATTTCAGGCCCATAGACACTCCTGTTTGCAGGAAATGTAGGAATCGACCCAGTCGAATTTCCACCGTCGGGCCTTACTGGCCTCGCACCACGCAACATATTTTCGCCAATTGCGGTGATAATGTTTTTGCGGTTACATCCTTCCTGGCTTTGATCAGGATAGGGATGACTTCATCCGGAATGCCCTTTTTCCTTCAGGATCCGGCGTTCAACCGCCATGCCGTCAAACGCAGCCGCGGTAAGTCTTGGAACAGACAGGGTCCTTGCTGGAGCAGGTCCCTTCTTAGAGGTAGAGGCCACGGATCCTCCGTGAGCATCTCTTGAAGTTCCGGTTACCAAGTCCTTCTTGGCCAATCCGGAGCCACGAATATAGTGCTTACTCCTCACCATCTTATCAATCTCAGTACCTTGGGTATGAGAGGCAGAGGAGGGAACACATACCCTGACTGGTACACCCACGGTGTTACCAGAGCGTCTACAGCTATTGCCTGAGGGTCCCTGGACCTGGCGCAATACCTGTCGAGTTTTTCCCAACGGTTTATAATCATGTGGAAGACTTCTGGGTGAAGTCCCCACTCTCCCCAGGTGGAGGTCGTGCTGAGGAAGTCTGCTTCCCAGTTGTCCACTCCCGGAATGAATACTGCTGACAGTGCTATCCCATGATTTTCCGCCCAGCGAAGAATCCTTGCAGCTTCTGTCATTGCCCTTCTGCTTCTTGTGCCACCCTGTCTGTTTACGTGGGTGACTGCCGTGATGTTGTCCGACTGGATCAACACCGGCTGTTCTTGAAGCAGAGGTCTTGCTAAGCTTAGAGCATTGTAAATGTCCCTTAGCTTCAGGATATTTATGTGAAGTGATGTCTCCAGGCTTGACCATAAGTCCTGGATATTCCTTCCCTGTGTGACTGCTCCCCAGCCTCGCAGGCTGGCATCCGTGGTTACCAGGACCCAGTCCTGAATGCCGAATCTGCGGCCCTCTAGAAGATGAGCACTCTGCAACCACCACAGGAGGGACACCCTTGTCCTTGGTGACAGGGTTATCCGCTGATGCATCTGAAGATGCGACCCGGACCATTTGTCCAGCAGGTCCCACTGGAAAGTTCTTGCGTGGAATCTGCCGAATGGGATTGCTTCGTAGGAAGCCCCCATTTTACCCAGAACCCTTGTGCATTGATGCACTGAGACTTGGCTCGGTTTGAGGAGGTTCCTGACTAGCTCGGATAACTCCCTGGCTTTCTCCTCCGGGAGAAACACCTTTTTCTGGACTGTGTCCAGGATCATCCCTAGGAACAGAAGACACGTCGACGGAACCAGTTGCGATTTTGGAATATTGAGAATCCAATCGTGCTGCCGCAACACTATCTGAGATAGTGCTACACCGACCTCCAACTGTTCCCTGGATCTTACCCTTATCAGGGAATCGTCCAAGTAAGGGATAACTAAAATTCCCTTCCTTCGAAGGAATATCATAATTTCGGCCATTACCTTGGTAAAGACCCGGGGTGCCGTGGACCATCCCTACGGCAGCGTCTGAACTGATAGTGACAGTTCTGTACCATAAACCTGAGGTACCCTTGGTGAGAAGGGTAAATTTTGACATGAAGGTAAGCTTCCTTGATGTCCCGAGACATCATGTAGTCCCCTTCTTCCAGGTTCGCAATCACTGCTCTGAGTGACTCAATCTTGAATTTGAACCTCTGTATGTAAGTGTTCAAAGATTTTAGATTTTAGAATCGGTCTCACCGAGCCGTCTGGCTTCGGTACCACAATAGTGTGGAATAATACCCCGTTCCCTGTTGCAGGAGCGGTACCTTGATTATCACCTGCTGGGAATACAGCTTGTGAATGGCTTCCAAAACTGCCTCCCTGTCAGAGGGAGACGTCGGTAAAGTCGACTTTTGGAAACGGCGAGGGGGAGACGTCTCGAATTCCAATATGTACCCCTGAGATATTACCTGAAGGATCCAGGGGTCTACTTGCGAGTGAGCCCACTGCGCACTGAAATTCATTGAGAACGGGCCCCCACCGTGCCTGAGCTTGTAAAGCCCTAGCGTCATACTGAGGGCTTGGCAGAGGCTGGAAAGGGTTTCTGTTCCTGGGAACTGGCTGATCTCTGCAGCCTTTTTCCTCTCCCTCTGTCACGAGCAGAAAAGAGGAACCTTTTGTCCGCTTGCCAACAAAGGACTGCGCCTGATAATACGGCGTCTTATTTTGAGAGGCGACCTGGGGTACAAACGTGGATTTCCCAGCTGTTGCCGTGGCCACCAGGTCTAAAAGACCGACCCCAAATGTCCCCTTTCAAAGGCAATACTTCCAAATGACGTTTGGAATCCGCATCACCTGACCATTTTACTGGTAGAATTGGACAACGCACTTATACTTGATGTCAGTCGGCAATTATTCCGCTGTGCATCATGCATATATAGAAATGCATCTTTTAAATGCTCTATAGGCAATAATATACTATCCTTATCTAGGATAATAGGATTTTGGTACTTACCAGGTAAATCCTTTTCTTTGAATCCATAGGGGTCACTGGAGTACTCTTGGGATATGGACGGGCTTCCGTAGGAACACAGCACTGAATATTTAAATTTAGTAACACTCCACCCCTCCATATCCCTGAGCACTTACTCAGTGTTTTTTACTGAGCCGAACAGGAATGAAGAGAGGTTAATAATGGAGTATTACATATAACATAACTGACAATAACGAAGTTAACCCATAACGTTACTGACAACTAACAGTTGACACCCTAACCAGCACTTGTAACTTGAACCAGTCGGTGAAAATGTGTTACCATAAGATCCTCAGAACTAACCCCAAGTAAGTAAACTGCTCTGGGTGGGCGTCCAGTGACCCCTATGGATTCAAAGAAAAGGATTTACCTGGTAAGTACCAAAATCCTATTTTCTTTTTCATCCACTAGGGGTCACTGGAGTACTCTTGGGACGTACCAAAGCTTCCCCCGTGGGCGGGAGAGCAGTTTGGCACTTGTAACACTAGGCGGCCAAAGCTAGATGCTGATGCCGCAAAAGTATCAAACTTGTAAAAGCGCACAAACGTGTGCACTGAAGACCATGTAGCCGCCCGGCAAAGCTGCGTCGCAGAAGCCCCACGACCAGCTGCCCATGAAGTTCCCACAGAACGTGTGGAATGAGCGGTTACTGACGTAGGCGGTTGTAACCTAGCATGAAGGTAAGCCTGGCGTATGGTCAGTTTTATCCATCTGGATAAAGTTTGTTTAGATGCTGGCCAACCCATCTTGGCAGCATCATAGAGAACAAATAACGTATCCGTCTTACGAACTGAAGACGTTCGGGTTACATAAACGCGTAACGCACGAACCACATCCAGAGTTCCAGAATGTGCTGTCAACACAGGAACTACTATTGGTTGATTGATGTGAAAAGATGACACTACCTTTGGTAAGAAGGCGGGATTCGTCCGAAGTTCCGCTCTGTCATCATGAAACACCAAATACGGTGGCTTGCAGGACAAGGCACCCAAATCCGAAACACGCCTTGCCGAAGCTAAGGCTAAGAGAAAAATTGTTTTCCAAGTGAGAAACTTTATATCCACTTGTTGTAAGGGTTCAAAATATGAAGACTGTAAGAACTCCAAAACCAGATTCAAGTCCCATGGCGCTGTAGGTGGAATGAAAGGAGGCTGTACCCTGATTACACCTTGGAGAAAGGTGCGTATAGACGGCAATAGAGCCAATCGTCTTTGAAAGTAAATTGACAAAGCAGATACCTGCACCTTTAGTGTAGATAAACGCAATCCTCCATCTAAGCCTGATTGTAGAAACAACAAAAGGCGGCATAACTTGAAAGCTGATGTCGGAAATTTCCGAGCTTCACACCAACCTATATAGGCACGCCATATTCTGTAATAATGAGCTGCCGTAACCGGCTTTCTAGCCCGTAACATGGTTGGTATAACTGAATCTGGAATGCCCTCTCTTTTTAAGAGGGCGGTCTCAACAGCCACCCCGTCAAACGCAGCCGCGCTAAATCGGGGTAAAGAAAAGGACCCTGTTGTAACAGGTCTGGACGTATCGGGAGTGGCCACGGATCGTCTGCGAGTAATCCTCGAAGATCCGAGAACCAAGCTCTCCGAGGCCAATGAGGCGCCACTAGTATGACTGTGAGCGACTCTCTTTTGATCCGTTTTAGCACCAGAGGGAGCAGCGGAAACGGTGGAAACAGATACACCAGACTGTACGGCCACGCGACAGTGAGAGCATCCACCGCGACTGCCTTTGGATCTCTTGTTCTGGACACATACTGGGGCGTTTGATGATTGTGTCGAGATGCCATCAGGTCCACCTGAGGATAACCCCATCGCTGAACCAACATGTGAAACACTTCTGGATTTAATGACCATTCGCCTGGGTGAAGATCCCGACGACTGAGATAATCCGCTTCCCAGTTGTCCACTCCCGGAATGAACACGGCCGACAATATCACCTGGTGGTATTCTGCCCAATTGAGGATTCGAGCTACTTCCCGCATTGCCATGCGGCTTCTCGTTCCTCCTTGTTTGTTGATGTATGCGACCGCTGTCGCATTGTCCGACTGCACTTGGACAGGCTGAGAGCGAACCATGTGCACCGCTTGTCGTAGCGCATTGAAAATCGCGCGGAGTTCTAGAACATTTATTGACAGCAATTTTTCGTGATCCGCCCAGAGACCCTGGAGCTGACAATTTTGAATTACCGCTCCCCAACCTCTGAGACTGGCGTCCGTAGTTAGAATTATCCAATTGCAAACTCCGAACCGTCTTCCTGCGGTTAAATTGTGTTCCTTGAGCCACCATAGCAGAGAAACTCTTGCTATTGGTGACAACCTTACTCTGTGGTGAATCTGCAGATGCGAGCCCGACCACTGGGCAAGCACGTTCAGCTGAAATGGACGAGAGTGAAATCTCCCGAACTGAAGCGCCTCGAAAGCTGCCACCATTGTGCCTAACAGGCGAATGCACAAGTGTACCGACACTGTGCGTGGTTTGAGTACTAATTGTACTAGATGGCGTAGCATTTGTACTTTCTGTTGTGGTAGGTAAATCCTTTGATTGACCGTATCGAGAATCATACCTAGGAACTGAAGGCGTTGAGACGGAATCAGATGTGATTTCTTGAAATTGACAATCCAACCGTGGTGAACCAGTACATTGTAAGTTAGCAGCGCATGTTGGGTAAGTATCTGTTGAGACGGAGCTTTGATGAGCAGATCGTCTAAATACGGAACTATCGTCACTCCCAGGGATCTGAGGTGAGCTATCATCACAGACATTACTTTGGTGAATACCCGAGGCGCTGATGACAGGCCAAACGGCAGAGCCTGAAACTGGTAATGGTTTTGGCGTATTGCAAATCGTAAGAATTTCTGATGAGGCTGCCAAATTGGAATGTGTAAGTACGCATCCTTGAGGTCTAGCGCAATCATAAATTCCTTGGTCTCTAACCCCGCAATCACCGACCGTAGAGACTCCATTTTGAATCTGTAGTAAGTTACGTACTGATTGAGGCCCTTTAAGTTCAATATTGGTCTGACTGAGCCATCCGGCTTCGGGACCACAAATAGACTTGAATAATAACCCTGACCCTGTTGGTGTACAGGGACCGGAATCAACACTGCCGAATCCAGTAAGGACTGAATGGCAATTTGCAAAACTGTCCTCTTGTCGTCCGACAGAGGCAAACCTGTCTTGAAAAACCGCAGAGGCGGAAGACAGTCGAACTCTATTTTGTAACCTTTTAACACTAAATTGCGAATCCAGCCCTCCGCGGACGTGTGGAACCACGCCCCATGGAACGTGTGAAGGCGTGCTCCCACAATTGGAGATCCGAGATGGGCTGGTAACCCGTCATGCCACTGGCTTGTCGGTAACCTTAGCGTCTTGGCGAGTTGTGTTGGTTTGATGGAAACCACGTCCTCGACCACGTCTAGCAGGCGTGGCTGATCCTCTGCCACGTCCTCGAAAGGGCTGAGGTCTAAAGGATTTGAACGAAGGTCCAGCGTACCTTCTTCTTGGCGCAGGTGGAGGCAATGGTAAGAACACAGACTTACCTCCCGTAGCCTCCTTAATCCATGCGTCCAATTCTGGACCAAACAACTTCTTGCCATCGTAAGGCAACGCCTCTATACTTCGTTTGACCTCTGCCTCCGCTTGATAAGTACGCAGGTAGAGTGCTCTTCGTGCCGTAACTAGCGAAGATGAAATACGAGAAGTGAGCTGACAGACGTCAGTAGACGCTGTACAGAGATACTCTACAGCCTCAATCATTTGATTCACCTGAATTATCAGGTTTTCGTCATGTAAAGCCGATTTGAGTTCTGTAAGCCATATTATGAGCGCCTTAGTGACCCAAATGCCAACCAATCCAGGTCTTAGCATCACACCTGCTGCTACATACATGGATTTAAGCATAGTTTCTATCTTACGATCTGACGGATCTTTAAGCGTAGTAGCTGATGGCACTGGTATGGTTAATTTCTTGGTAAGCTTTGACACTGAAGAATCAACTATTGGTGGATTCTCCCATGTACCCGTTACCGATTCTGGAAACGGATAACTAGACTTAAATCTGCGAGGTATAGAAAACCGTTTATCTGGATTCTGTCTGGATTCTACTAACATCTGATTTAGAGAATCCGACACAGGAAAACTTACTGGCGTCTTCCGTCGTTTAGTAAATATGACCTGATCATTGGTGAGAGGCTGCTCAGCTTCAGGAAACCTTAGCGACTGCCGTACCGCTCTGATGAGATCATCAATGCCGGAACTGTTAACATCCTCGCCGTCTGACTCCACTTCGCCCTCCTCCCCCTCATCGTGTTCCGTGAGGTCTGGGATGGAATCGTCAGACTGCAACATAGCAGACACTGGAAAATCATAAGACATATGAAAATTATCCCGTTTGCCCAAAATGGATTTGGACCCTACGCAAGGCTGAGACGCCTCCGGTAGTTCTGGCGGTCTCACCCTAGACTCAGATCTTAGCGTTTCTCGCTCCAGACGAGCAGCGGTCATTTCTGTCTGAAATTTCTCCAGTACATTTACTAACATACCCCACGGAGGATCCGGTGATGAAATTGGTTGCAAAACCGGAGCAGAAATGGTATTCTGAACGGAATCCACAAAACATACGTTACATGTGGTAGATCCATCCGGTAACACACTGCCACATACTTTGCAAATATGCTTTTTAGTTTTTGCTGGTGCCTTACTCATTATGGCGACAGACAATACAATACACAAAACACAGACACCTGCACGACTCAGTAAAATAGCAATAAGGTGGCTCTGTATATATATCTGGCCCAGTGCAATACACGTGGCCAGTACTATAAATTTTGATCCCAAATTCCCACGAACACCCCTGCGCCTCCGGTGGAGAAGAGATGTAGGACAGGAACGTTCTGGAATCACAGAGGAAGACACAGGAAGCATGTTAAAAATGGCTGCCCTGCTATACTTATACATATAATCACAGTGCTGCATTCACTGATTATACTGTAATAATCCCTCTGCTGCTGCAGTATTTCACTGATATGTCCCCCCTGTAATGGCTGTTTATCTTATTACAGCGGCAGCGCAGCGTGTGGGCCCCCAGCGGGTATCGTAGAGCGCTATGTGCCTCGTGTGTCCCAGCGGTGGGCTCCTGTATAATAGCGTGTCAGCTACCAAGGTAGCGCTGCGGCGAAGTGAGGGTCGTTCCGAGGTGCCTGGCCGGAGGCTGTGGCCTAACGGGCGGGTACCTGAGCGGGGAGAGCCGCGGCGCCTGCACGGAGGTCTGTGGCCGAACGTGCGGGCGCCTGAGTGGAGAGAGCCGCTGCGCCTGCACGGAGGTCTGTGGCCGAACGTGCGGGCGCCTGAGTGGAGAGAGCCGCGGTGCCTGCACGGAGGTCTGTGGACGAACGTGCGGCCGCCTGAGCGGGGTGGAATGGGCGGGCGCCTGAGCGGGAAGATGCCGGAGGCTGAGAGGGGAGAGCCGCTCCTTGCCGTCACCCAGCACTATGTCTCCACACGTCGGGGCGGCAGCGGGAGCTGACCGCCCCGTTTCACATACCTCACTCCTGCAGACGTGCGGAGGCTCCGACGGGGCTTTTCAGTAAGCGCCGGCCAGCCAGTGCAGGAGGATGTGAGGGCTGTGAGGGAGCTCTTTCAGAGAGGCCCGACACGCCCGTGCTGCAATCAGCAGCTGCACTATCCCTGACCCTGCCTTTTGGAAGGGGGACAGGGATGTGGTCAAACAGTAGAAAAAATAAAAATTAAAAATAAAAGTTTCTTCAACAAAACCGTGACTTCAGCTAAGCATGTGTTGCCACGTTCAGCACAGAAAAAACACTGAGTAAGTGCTCAGGGATATGGAGGGGTGGAGTGTTACTAAATTTAAATATTCAGTGCTGTGTTCCTACGGAAGCCCGTCCATATCCCAAGAGTACTCCAGTGACCCCTAGTGGATGAAAAAGAAATCAATATTTCCAGTCAGGGAATCCGACCATGCCAACCCAGCACTGCACCTCCAGGCTGAGGCGATAGCTGGTCGCAGTATAACACCAGTATGTGTGTAAATACCTTTTTTTGGATACCCTCCTGCTTTCTATCAGCAGGATCCTTAAGGGCGGCCATCTCATGAGAGGGTAGAGCCCTTGTTCTTACAAGCGTGTGAGCGCCTTATCCCCCCTAGGGGGTGTTTCCCAATGCATCCTAACCTCTGGCGGGAAAGGGTATGCAGCCAATACTTTTTAAGAAATTATTGTTATC
The DNA here is from genome assembly GCF_028390025.1 of Pseudophryne corroboree. Classification (NCBI taxonomy): domain Eukaryota; kingdom Metazoa; phylum Chordata; class Amphibia; order Anura; family Myobatrachidae; genus Pseudophryne; species Pseudophryne corroboree. The sequence continues at coordinate 24,628,658 of NC_086444.1, read as the reverse complement.
GGGGGGAAACCCACGCATCATCACACATTTTATTTCTCAGATTCAGGAAAACTACAGGTAGTTTTTCCCTCACCGAACATAATACCCCTTTTTTGGTGGTACTCGTATTATCAGAAATGTATAAAACATTTTCCATTGTCTCAATCATGTAACGTGTGGCCCTACTGGAAATCACGGTTGTCTCTTCACCGTCGACACAGGAGTCAGTATCCGTGTCGGCGTCTGTATCTGCCATCCGCCTGACGGCCTATGAGACGTCTGGACAGGCACAAGCTGAGTAGCCCGCTGTCTCATGTCAACCACTGTTTTTTTATATAGAGCTGACACTGTCACGTAATTTTCAACAGTACATCCACTCAGGTGTCGACCCCCTAGGGGGTGACATCACTGTTACAGACACTCTGCTCCGCCTCCACATCATTTTCCTCCTCATACATGTCGACACACACGTACCGACACCCAGCACACACACAGGGAATGCTCTGATAGAGGACAGGACCCACTTAGCCCCTTGGGGAGACAGAGGGAGAGTTTGCCAGCACACACCAGAGCGCTATATATGTATAGGGACAACCTTACAATAAGTGTCTATCCCTTATAGCTGCTTATATCTGTTATTTTGCCAAATAAGTGCCCCCCTCTCTTTTTTACCCTGTTTCTGTAGTTGCAGGATGCAGGGGAGATTCTGGGAGCCTTCCTACCAGCGGAGCTGTGTGGGAAAAATAGGCCCCGCCCCCTTCACGGCGGGCTCTTCTCCCGCTTTTTTCTGGAAAACTGGCAGGGGTTAAATACATCCATATAGCCCAGGAGCTATATGTGATGTATTTTTTTGCCAACTAAGGTAAATTCATTGCTTCCCAGGACGCCCCCCCCCCAGCGTCCTGCACCCTCAGTGACCGGAGTGTGAAGTGTGCTGAGAGCAATGGCGCACAGCTGCAGTGCTGTGCGCTACCTTATGAAGACAGGAAAGTCTTCTGCCGCCGATTTATGGACCTCTTCTTGCTTCAGCATCTGTAAGGGGGCCGGCGGCGCGGCTCCGGGACCCATCCATGGCTGGGCCTGTGATCGTCCCTCTGGAGCTAATGTCCAGTAGCCTAAGAAACCCAATCCACTCTGCACGCAGGTGAGTTCGTTTCTCTCCCCTTAGTCCCTCGATGCAGTGAGCCTGTTGCCAGCAGGTCTCACTGAAAATAAAAAACCTATTTAAACTTTTACTCTAAGCAGCTCAGGAGAGCCACCTAGATTGCACCCTTCTCGTTCGGGCACAAAATCTTAACTGAGGCTTGGAGGAGGGTCATAGGGGGAGGAGCCAGTGCACACCAGCTAGTCCTAAAGCTTTTACTTTGTGCCCAGTCTCCTGCGGAGCCGCTATTCCCCATGGTCCTGACGGAGTCCCCAGCATCCACTAGGACGTTAGAGAAATAACCAGTGTAGTATTGTCTGACACGTGCCATCACGCGGCCCAGAACACTTGCACTCATGGAGGGACTCACTCACCTTATGGTCTTTGAATACAGGTTGTTGGGTGTCTGACTTCCATTATCGGGACTTGCGTTTGAGCCAAACTCTGGCAAGGTGGGTTCTGAACCAAACTCCAGGGCTCCAAACTGCACGTTTAACCCTGTGACTTCAGCTGATCCTGGCATCTCCACAGCGGACGCGGGAATCTACAAAGACATTGCACGTGTTATACTGAACGGAAAACGCCGGAGGAAAGTAGGGTTCACTCATGACTACTTAAAAGGAGTTATTCACATCATTTTTCATACTCCAACCCTTTGTAGAAAACATTTTAATATGATGCACTAGCCATACTTCTAAAACAAAACCATAGTGACTACACGAGAGGACGGGGAAGATAGAAGACTGGAAACGCGTGACCGGCTGCAGTATCAGCACTTGGATGTACAGAGCGGTGGATGCGACCGGATTCCAGCATGTTCACCTAATATCTAGTATGATAAGTGCTTCCCAAACGCAGTCATCAAGGCACCACAATAGTACTAATCAGTTCATCTGTGCCTGAGCATGGATATTCTTAAAACGTGGACTGTTGGGGTGCCTTGAGGAGCACGTTTGGGAACCACTGTAATATGGAGAACTCCAATAAAGGGAGTGATGGGAAACGCATTTGGAGAAATTCTATACAGAAATCACCCTATTTTAATAGTTTATAACAGAGTTGTGATTTAGCAAAAAGCAATACACTCAGACCAACCAAATACACAGGACCGCAAGATCATCCTGCGGCAGCTGTGGCTAACGTGCTGGGGTACTACGCACTTAGGGGGTCATTCAGCCCTGGTCGCACGCAGGTGGTTTTTTGCACTGCTGCGACCAGGTAATCGCCGCCTACAGGGACGCCATCTGCTGTGCAGTTTCTGCACAGCCCAGGAACTCAGCCGCTGCGACGATCCGGGCTGATGCAGACATCAGGACCCCTCCTCCCGAATGGCTGCGCACGCCCGCGTTTTTCCGGACACTCCCTGGAAACGGTGAGTTGCCCCCCCCCCCTCCTCCCCACAAGAACGCCTTCTTCCTGTAAATCTTCTTGCGATCGTCGGTGCGATCGTTTTCTTCGTTCTGTCGCTGCCCGGCGATGGCGGCCGAGATGCCTGCGCTTTGCGGTGCATGTGCTGTTCAGACCCGATCGCATGGCTGCGAAAAAAGGCAGCATGTGATCAGGTCTGAATGCCCCCCTTAGTGCACTCTGGAATTTGCCATTCAGCTATATAGAACAGGATACCTTGTGTAGCGGCAGGAATCCTGCCTAACATTACCACCATGGCCCCTGGACGTCATTTCACCAATGTCAAAACACAATTGGGAACAAATGGGGTAATAATTAACAAAGGAGGGGATCTATCAAAGCTTGGAGAAAGATAAAGTGGAGAGAGATAAAGTACCAACCACTCAGTTCCCAACTCATTTTTCAAAAACATTCTGTACCGTGACAGTTAGGAGCTCATTGGTTGGTACTTTTTCTCTCTCCAAGCTTTGATACAGGCTCCAATCATCCAGCGACTATACCCCATTGTATATATGCTCCAGTGTCCCGTAGTGGATGAAGGAGAAAAGGGCATATCCGGATCACTCAGAACTGTTGACCTCCACACAGAATTCAGATATGTGCTTGGAAAAGTAAACATCACTGTGTTCCGAATAGCCCATTATATTATAACCGCCCAGAGCAGAGGTCGCTAGGAAAATCCCTAGCAAAATTACACAACTCGACCGCGTTAAGTATTAGAATAAACTGATAAAACAAAACAGAATAAAATCAGAACATTGAACTACTACTGCAGCTTGGGGGATACAAAGGACTGGTCTTCAAGTTGCTGACCTTTGAAGTGGGTGGTATCCTCCGTTTCTGGGGCTTGAGGTGCTTCTGCTGCTGCGTTTGTTGGGCAGACATTGCCTGTGAGTCCAGGGACAGACTGGGGAGCTGCAGCATTTTGCCGACGCTGGTGGTGCTGTCCACCGGAGAGGTTTCCCGCAGCTTCACCTGGGGGGAGAAGGTCTCCAGTCCAGGAGGTTGCGCTGGCACAGACTGCATCGGGTGCTGCTGCCGCTGAGCGAGCTGACTCAGGACCGGCGAGGGCTCTGGCTGGGATTTGAAATCTGAATTGAGGAACACAGGACAAGTGGTTTCACAAGGGAGGGGGTCTTTACGTCTTGGTGGAGGGATACGAAAACCTAGCAGCACTCAGGACCTTCAGAGCACTCAGCACTGCTACTCTCCACACACGGAATTCAGATATGTGCTTGGAAATAAATACATCACTGTGCACTGAATAGTCCATGATACCTTAGCATCCTGCAGCACGAGGTCTAGAGGCCACAGGAAAATTACACAGAAGCACACAAATCACAATCACAGAAAAGTGCAGAAATGATGAAACGGTTTATAATAAGACGCTTTGTTGCATATGTGCAGTTCTATACACCAGTGTTGCTTTAATCATAAATCAGAGTAAAGTTTAATGAAGCCTGGAAGAAGCCGTTGGAAATTCTGTCTTAACGGTAATAAAGAATGCACTGGGTACAACTGACCGGAAAACATGACATATGATTTCTGCCTGAAATCGCCTGTTGACAATGCAAACTAAACTACTGTAGCTGCCATTTGACATACAGGTTGTGAATAATTGGTTCAGCAAGAAGTGTAAACATACAGTAGAAAGGAAGTGCACCGATCAGCCCCACGGTGGCAATTGTAGTCAGTCATTTGCAGCGTGCAACAGTGTGTTTCTGAGCTTTCAACAGGCAATATCACTTATTTTCAAAGTGGACTGTCCTCCAACCCCCTCCCCCAATAAAAGGTCAAGGTTAAGTCAAGATAGAGAATTACTGCCATTTTTTATCTTCTGAAACAGGCATTCCCAACCTCGGTCCTCAAGGCACATTAACAGTGCAGGTTTTAGGGATATCCAGGCTTTAGCATAGATGGTTGAATCAAAATAACTGAGGTACTAATTTAATTACATGCGCTCAGGCATAGATATCCCTGAAACCTGGCCTGTTAGTGCGCCTCCAGGACCCAGGTTGCCTGGTCTAAAGTTACAATATATACAACCATACAAAGCAGTCTTGCATAAAACATAGCACCATCGAGAAACACTATAGCCATACTGGGCTCATGGAGAAAGAAGGGTCCTTACCAAACTGAGCGAGGACCGATGACGGTGGCGCAGAAGGCTTTATGTCCCAGGAAGAAGAGGAGGTTGTGTTGCTGCCAGTTTGCTGAGAATTCTGGGATGTGAATTGCCCCAATCCCGGACTCTTCAGCTGCTCCAGAATCTGGGAGCCGGCAGAGTTTGTCAGTTTTGAAGACCCAAGCTCACCAAACCCAGAGCCAAGGACAGACGACTACGGGAGAAGAGAAACAGAAACCAGGTGATATAGGAGAACATGATCAGCCCAGTCTGAGCTCCGAGCGACCTCCCTGCACCTAATTCTCTCTAGGCGCTATCAATCGTCACATCCGACGTACAAAGTGACAGTGCACGATTTCTGCAAATGACGGTGGGGACGTGGCAGAATGAATCCCGCTTACCAGACTCTGAGGAGTGAAGCTGCTGACCGCACTGGTGCTGCTGACTGCCGGTGCGCTCTGGGAGCTGTGCTGGGAGTTGGTGAACACCAGGGCCTGGCCAAAGTTCTGCTGCTGAGCGGGACCGTCGTAAGCCACAGATTCCGTTTCGCTGCCTGACTGCGGCTTCTGGAGTAAGGCTACCAAGTCAATGCTGAAAGCACAAATCAATGCACGTTAATGGACAGGTCTTCAGCTGTCAGCCGCGATCAATGGTACAAGTATATGCTTTGCATTCAGTGCTTTTATAAGAGGAACAACCCCTGTTACACATTACAGTGGAACCCTTTAAACCGTAACAACGGACACGTAGCTTTGACTACAAGGAGATTTTATGGTAGACTTAGCATGGTTAAATCTGTCTGCGAGGTACACTGGATTCCACAGGGAATATATTGGGGTGTAGAGTTGGATCTTGATCCAGAGGCACCAACAGGCTAAAGCTTTGACTGTTCCCAGGATGCATTGCATGGACTCCTCTATAACCCCGCCTCCGTACACTGGAGCTCAGTTTCGTTAACCAGTCCAATGCAGTAGCAGGTAAGAGAGAAGGCAGATGTTAGTTACAGAGAACCACATTCTCACGACAGGAGAAGGGACCAGCGGCTAATGCCATACAAACCCAAAGAAGCTAAGTGCGTCAGGGTGGGCGCCCTGTGGAATCCAGTGTACCTCGCAGAAAGATTTAACCATGGTAAGTCTACCATAAATCTCCTTTTCTGCAGCGGGGTACACTGGGATTCCACAGGGAATACATCGGGGATGTCCTAAAGCAGTTCCTCATGGGAGGGGACGTGCTGTAGCGTGTACATGAACCTGGCGTCCAAAGGAAGCATCCTGGGAGGCGGAAGTATCAAAGGCATAGAACCTAAAGAACGTGTTCACTGAGGACCACGTAGCGGCCTTGCACAATTGTTCTGCGGACGCACCGCGGCGGGCCGCCCAAGAAGATCCAACAGACCAAGTAGAATGGGCCTTAATAGCAGCACGAGCCATGAGACCGGCTTGCGCATAAGCTTGTGCAATCACCATTCTAATCCATCTGGACAAAGTTTGCTTATTCGCAGGCCAGCCACGTTTGTGAAAACCAAAAAAGTACAAAAAGGGAATCTGACCTCCTGATAGAGGAAGTGCTTTCCACATATATACGTAGAGCCCGTACCACATCCAAAGACCGCTCTTTGGAGGACAAGTCAGAAGAGATGAAGGCCAGAACCACAATCTCCTGGTTAAGGTGAAAAGAGGACACCACCATAGGAAAATAACCTGGGAGAGTTCTGAGAACTGCCCGGTCACGATGGAATATTAAAAAGGATGGACGGCAGGACAAAGCACCCAAGTCCGAAACCCTTCTAGCAGAGGCAATAGCCAGCAAAAAGAGGACCTTGGCAGTGAGCCATTTAAGGTCCACCTTCTCAAGAGGTTCAAATGGAGACTCTTGCAGGGCATTCAGGACAACAGACAGATCCCATGGAGCCACAGGAGGGACATAGGGCGTATTGCGAATTCAACCTCCCTGAGTTAATGTATGAACATCAGGAATAAAGGCAATTTTCAGATGAAACCACATCGACAAAGTAGATATGTGAACCTTGAGGGAGGTTAGACGAAGTCCTAAGTCCAGGCCTTGTTGCAAAAAAGCCAGAAGTCTGGAAGTACTAAACTTTTAAATACCGTAATTCCTAGCAGCACACCAGGTGAAGTAAGAATTCCAGACCCTATAATAAATCCGTGCAGAAGCCGGTTTGCAGGCCTTTAGCATAGTTTGGATAACCGCCTTAGAAAATCCTTTGGATCTTAGGAGTGAAGCTTCAAGAGCCACGCTGTCAAAGCCAGTCTGGCCAGGTCCGGGCAGACACAAGGGCCCTGAACGAGGAGGTCTGGGCGTTGAGGAAGTAGAAGAGGACTCTCTATCGACAGACCCTGCAGGTTGGAGAACCAATGCCGTCTGGGCCACGCTGGAGCGACGAGAAGTAGTATTCCTCCTTCTTGCTTGAACTTCCACAGAACCCTGGGCAGGAGTGACACTGGCGGGAACATGGAAAGTTCCATGGAATTGCCAGTGCGTCCATGAATGCTGCTTGAGGATCCCTGGTCGTTGATCCGAAGACCTGAACTTTGTGATTGTGTCGAGACGCCATCAGGTCTTCATCTGGTAGACCCCACTTGTCCACTAGGAGTTGAAAGACTTCCTGATGAAGACTCCACTATCCGGCGTGCACGTCCTGACGACTGAGGAAATCTGCTTCCCAGTTGAGGACTCCCGGAATGAACACTGCCGATATTGCTGGCAGATGGCGTTCCGCCCAACGAAGGATTTTTGACACTTCCATCATTGCCATGCGGCTTCGAGAGCCGCTTTGATGTTTTATGTATGCCACCGTGGTGGCGTTGTCTGATCGTACTTGAACAGGCCTGTTCTGTATCAGACGTAGGGCAAGAGTCAAAGCATTAAACACTGCCCGCAGTTCCAGAATGTTTATCGGAGGAGCGATTCCTACATGGTCCACCAACCCTAGAGAGAGTGTTGCTCCAGCACCGCGCCCCAACCCCTCAGACTGGCATCCGTAGTCAGTAGCACTCAGTTGGGGATCGAGAAGGGAAGGCCCCTGCTCAACTGTTGGTCCTGTAGCAACCAGCTTCGTGACAGACGAACCTCCGGAGTCAAGGAGATCATCTGGGACCTGATCCGATGAGGCAGGCCGTCCCACTTGGCAAGGATTAATCTCTGCAGAGGGCGGGAATGAAATTGAGCGTACTCTACCATGTCGAAAGCCGAGACCATGATACCTAGAACTTGCATCGCCGAATGTATCGTCACTCTTGGGCGAGAAAGCAAGTATCTGAGCCTGTCCTGAAGTTTCAGGACTTTCTCCGGAGACAGAAACAGCCTCTGGCTGTGTGTGTCCAGCAGTGCCCCCAGGTGCACCATGCTCCGAGCAGGGATCAGCAAGGACTTTTTCCAATTGATGAGCCACCCGTGGGATTGTAGGAATTGGATCGTCCATTCCAGAGACTGAGGAGACCATCTTGGGAGTCCACCAGGATCAGCAAGTCATCCAGATATGGCAGGATCCTGATTACGTGACAACGGAGATGGGCCGTCATCACGGCCATTACCTTGGTGAAGATCCAAGGGGCCATGTACAATCCAAATGGCAGAGCCTGGAATTGATAATGTAGGTACTGCTGACGCGATATGGCATTAGGAATATGCAGGTAAGCATCCTGTATGTCCAGGGATATCATATAGTCTTCGGGTTCCATGGCCAGCACAATAGAGTGCAGAGTTTCCATACGGAATTTGGACACCCTCACAAATTTGTTCAATGTTTTGAGGTTGAGTGTAGGCCGGAAAATAGGATTTTGGTACTTACCAGGTAAATCCTTTTCTTTGAATCCATAGGGGGCACTGGAGTACTCTTGGGATATGGGCGGCGTAGCAGAACAAAGGCACTGAATATTTAAATTTAGAACTCTCCACCCCTCCATATCCCTAGAGTACCTCAGTGTACGAACCCAGTGTTTTTACTGAGCGAACTACTATAGAGAGGTTGACAATGGAGAATTCCTATAACATAACGGACAACAACAAAGTTGACCCATAACGTTAGTGTCAACTAAACAGTTGACAGCATAACCGATAGACCTTTATAGTTTGAACCAATCGGTTAAAATGTGTTACCATAAGCTCCTTTGAGCTTAATACAAACCAGGTAAAACGTGTTACCCTAAGCTCCTCTGAGCTTAAAACAACCCAGGTAAAACTGCTCTGGGTGGGCGTCCAGTGCCCCCTATGGATTCAAAGAAAAGGATTTACCTGGTAAGTACCAAAATCCTATTTTCTTTTTCATCCACTAGGGGTCACTGGAGTACTCTTGGGACGTACCAAAGCTTCCCTCGTGGGCGGGAGAGCTGTTTGACACTTGTAACAGTAGGCAGCCAAAGCTAGATGCTGATGCCGCAACCATTCATAACGTGTAAACGTGCACAAACGTGGTGCACTGAAGGCTATGTAGCCGCGTCGTAGACGCTCCACGACCCGCTGGGTCTGACATTCCCACAGAACCTGTGGGATGAGCTATTACTGACGTAGGCGATTGTAACTTAGCCTTAAAGTAAGCCTGACTTGTAGTCATTATTATCCCACTGGATAATGTCTGCTGAGAAACTGGCTAACCCCAGTTGGCAGCATTATAGAGAACAAACAACGTATCCGTATCACGTACTGTAGACGTTCGGAACATATATAAACGCGTAATGCGTGTACCACATTCAGAATTCTAGAATGTGCTGTCAACACAGGAACCACTATTGGTTTATTGATGTGAAGAATAAGAAAGCGGAATTCGTCCGAAGATCTGCTTTGTCATGAGAAAACTCAAATACGGTGGCTTGGAATACAAGGCACCCAAATATGAAAACAAAACCCTTGCCGAAGCTAAGGCTAGAAGAAAAATGTTTTCCCAAGTGAGAAACTTAATCCCCATTTATTGTAAGGGTTCAAAATATGAAAACTGTAAGAAATCTGAACCCAACCTCAAGTCACCTGGCGCTGTAGGTGGGATAAATGGAGGCTGCACTTTGATGACACCTTGTAGAAAGGTGTGTACAGACGCAATAGAGTCAAACGTCTTTGAAAATAAGTTGACCACACAGATACCTGCACCCTCAGTGCAGATAAACGCAGTTTTCCATCCCACCCCGTTTAACAGAATACGGGTAACTTGAAGGATGATGTCGGAAACTTCCGAGCTTTACCACCTATGTAAGCACACCAAATTTTGTAATAATGAGCTGCCTTAAGCGGCTTACTAGCTCGTAACATGGTTGGTATAATACTGTAATGCCCTATTTCTTTTCTTAAGAGGGCGGTCTGAACCCTCACCCCGTCAACCGCAGCTGCGGTACATAGGTAATAGGTACATAGGTAACTATGGGTAAAAGAACATTCCCTGTTGTAACAGGCTGGACGTATTATGAGCGGGCCAAGATCGTGTGCAAGTATTCCTTGGAGATTCGAGAAGCAAGCTCTCCGAAACCCATGAGATATCACTAGTATGACTGTGACGAACTGTCTTATGATCCGTTTTGGCAACGGAGAGAGCAGCGGAAAATGGTGGAGCCAGATACACGATGCTGAATGACCACACGAATGTGAGAGACTCCACCGCCACTGCCCTTGTGATCTGTTGTTTTGTACACATACTGAGCTTTTGTAATTGTGGCGAGATGCCATCATGTATACCTGAGGGTAACCCCCTTCTGTGGACTCACATATGAAACACCTCTGGATTTAATGTCCAGTTTTCAGGATCTAAATCCTGACGGGTGAGATCATCTGTCTAACAGATGTCCACTCACGGAATGAACCCCGTTGACATTATCACATAATGGTGTTCTGGGCAATTGAGGATTCGAGTTACCTGCCGCATTGCCATGCGGCTTCTTGGTTCTCCCTGGTTGTTGTGTATGCAACTCCCGTTGCGTTGTCTGACTGTTGGTCAGACTGAAAGCGAAGCATGTAGTGCATTGTAAAATGCACGGAGTTCCAGGACATTTATCGACAGCAATCTGTCGTGATCCGTTTCAGAACCTCTGTCGCTGATCTTTTTTAACTACAACTCCTGAACCTCTGAGACTCTCGTCCAGATTATATACACCCTCGCCCCTCTGTGGGAAACGCGAGTGAAGGCCGGCGAACTAAATCGCTTTGAAACACATCATTATTCTTAACAGGCGAATACAGCAATGTACCGCTAGTGTGCGTGTTTTGCACTAATTACTAGATGTACATTTGTTCTTGCTGGTGTAGTAGGTAAATGTCTTCGATTTACCGTATTTTTAGATGCGATTATTTTTGAACTTGATCTGCCACCGCAGTATACATTAGTAGCGCAAGTTAAAGGAACTTTGTTGAGACAGAGTTCTTATGAGCAGATCGTCTAAGTATGGAACGATTGTCACTGGCAGGTCTCTGAGATGAGCCATCATCACCAACATCACTTTGGTAAATACCCGAGGCGTTGACAAGAAGCCAAATGGTAGACCTGAAATGGTTAATGGTTGTGGCGTTTTGCAAACGCTAGAACCTGTGATGACCAAACCGGAATGGGTAAATACGCATTGTGAAGATCAAGTGAAATTATGCAATTTTGTGGCTCCAATATGCAAATACTAACCGCAGAAAATCCATTTTCAAACTGCATTAAGTGACTTGCTGATTGAGACTGCGACGGAGCTGTCTGGTTTTGTTACCCCAAACAGAGGGGAATAAGTAACCCTGACTCTGTTGGTGTACTACTGCCTGGTTATAAAGACAGATGAAAACTAGCAGAGACTAAATGGCAACCTGCCAAACCGTTCGACAGAGGCAGTCTTATCCTTTAATCTGTAAATAGCTGAGACATCCATGAGTTGATGTCTGGAAACCCCGCAAATGTAACGTGTAAAGACGCGCTTCCACATTGGAAAATGGAGATGGCCTAAGAGGTCATCAAGCCACTGGCTTGCTGACTGTAGCGTCGTGTCGTTACAAGGCGTGACTGTTTTGTACCACCGCCTTGAAAAAACTGAAGTCTAAAGGGATTAAACGCCGGCACAAGTATTTCCGTTTTGATACTGGATGCGGTAATGGCTGAATATCAAATTTAGGACCAAACAAGCTCTGGCCTTGTCGCGCTTAAACTAGCGACGATGAAAAGTGAGAATCGAAGTAACCGGCGTTAGCAGAAGCTTTACAGATATACTCTGCAGCTTCTTTTAACAGTTTATTGTTTCCATACATAGTCTAGTGACCCAAATGTATCTTGGGTCTTTATAATGTTTGACACAGACGCATTTACCAATGGCGGATCGCGTCATTTTGGAAACGATTAAATAGTGGTTAGAGTCTACTTAGTCTCTGTAAAAACGTAGACATTGACTCACTGGGCCGCACTATCTGAGTGCTGGACTAATGTACCCTTCTCACTCGTAGTTATCGGTGTGAGATTTGACATAGAATCGTGCATTAAATTATAAGACCAGTTAAATAAACACCCTGGTACCCAAAGGGAAATTGGCCCTTTGGAAAGACTGTCCTTCGTTAGTGCTGGTGGAGTAACTTCCGAGACTCCGTTACCGCTCTTTTAATTTGAATTGCCAATGCAATTTTTAGTCTGCGCTAGAGCCTTACTCGCTATGCAGACAGACACCACAATAGTCAACGGACAGACACTTGCACGACTTATTGAAGTTATTATCATATATATATTTTATTGCTGAAAAGCATATTTATATGAAACTCATGGTTGTTTCTCTCAACGGAAATCTGTAGTAAAAAGCGAAAGCTTTATTCGATCTGAAGAGAAACCAGAGTATTCTTTATGTGAAAAGCAATTCACATGGGCATGTGAAACCCGAACCAAATTCCCACTAACACCCCTGCGCCTCTGGTGGCTTAGAGATGTAGGGCAGGAATGTTCCAGAATTACAAACTGGAAAAACAACAGGAAGCATGTTAAAATGGCCCCTTTGCCATGCTGACTGTGATAATCACCTGAACAAGTTACAATTGTTCAGTGTTAATATAGCCTCTTATACAGTATAATCACAGTATGGGTACAACACATGCTCTATGAATAAATATATATATATATATATATATATATATATATAGGCTCAATAGCCTATGATAATTACAGACATTAATATATATATGCTCAATAGGCTATTATACAGCATTAATATAGGCTCAATAGCCTATTTGATAATTACAGATATTAATATATATAGGCTCAATAGCCTATTATACAGTGATAATCACATACATTAATATAGGCTCAATAGCCTATTATACAGTGATCATCACAGATATTAATATATATAGGCTCAATAGCCTATTATACATGATAATCATTAATATTCTGATATCACAGGACAGGTTATAATACATGTCTGCATTATTTACTGTCACCTCTGGCTGCATATATAACTGCTGTTTATATATGTATTTTACATACCCCTTCAGCAGTGAGTCGCCCGATTCCACCGCCCCCCTTCCCCCCTGTAACACTGTGTCTTCTCAGGAACAGCCGGGAAGACTTGCAGGGAGGCTTGCAGGGAGGCTGGCATCTGCGGTGCTGGGCGGTCGGACGGAGCAGCGGCCCGGTTGTCACCCTGTTAACGCTGTTAGTGAGCGTCTGCGGGTGGATGTTGTCGGCCGGACGGAGCGGCTGGGACGGGCGGACGTAGCGCTGCCGTCTGGAGCGAGTCTCAGACGTAGCGGCTGGGCGCTGTGGCGGGCGGTGCGTGGAAGCGGCATTCACTGTGACCCACCTAGCGGGGCGGCAGCCTGCGCTGACCGCCCCGTTCCCCAGCTTACCTTCCTCCTATTCAAGGCTGCGACGGGGCTTCTCTGTGTAAGCTCCGTCCAGCTTTCAAGTCATCTTGTTCCTGGCTGCGACGGGGCTTCTTTCTGTAAGCTCCGTCCAGCTTGTTCCTGGCTGTGACGGGGCTTCTTCTGTAAGCTCCGTCCAGCTCGTCTTTGATAACTTCTTGCTGGCTGTGACGGGGCTTCTGTATGTAAGCTCCGTCCAGCTCTTTGATCATTTCTTCCTGGCTGTGACGGGGCTTCTTTCTGTAAGCTCCGTCCAGCTGTTGCAGGAGACAGTGGGCTGCCTGTGGCTGTGAGGGTGCTCTTTGTGAGGACCGACACGCCATGCGCTGCCTTGCAGCGGCACCATCCCGGACCCATGTTTTTCCAGAAACTGGGAAGGGATGTGCTAAGTGTAAAATTAAAAATTAAAAAAAAAAAAAATCAAAATGAAAAATTAATAAATCTTCCATCCAAGTGTGGGAATCCCACAAGCCGATGTTAGTGCTTTGAGCACAGAAAAAACACTGGGTTCGTACACTGAGGTACTCTAGGGATATGGAGGGGTGGAGAGTTCTAAATTTAAATATTCAGTGCCTTTGTTCTGCTACGCCGCCCATATCCCAAGAGTACTCCAGTGACCCCTAGTGGATGAAAAAGAAAGACCCATTTGGTTTCGGTACTAGAAACAGGGTCGAATAGTATCCTCTGCCTCTCTGGGACAGAGGTACCGGCACTACCACTCCTGTATCCAGGAGCGAACGCACAACCAAGTGTAGAGCTTTCGCTTTTAACGGATCCGAAGGGATAACCGTAGAGCAGAACTGGCGAGGGGGACGTCTCTTGAAAGAGATTGCATACCCGTGAGAGACAATTTCCAGCATCCAGGAGTCTGAAGTGATCTTTAACCAGGCCTGGGTGGTGAACTGCAGAAGTCGGCCTCCCACCCTGGGATCCCCCAGTGGGAGGCCCGCCCCGTCATGCAGCAGGCTTCTCTTGTTTGGATGCAGGCTGACGGGCGGCCCAAGATTGTTTAGGTTTGGGCTTAGTGGTTTTGGAAGTACGAGCCTGTCTCATGTACGCCTGACCCTTTGTTTTTCCTGGCGGTCGAAAGGAACGAAAAGTAGTACTCTTTGCCTTCAGTGCAGAAGGATTAGTACTTGGGAGGAATGCAGTCTTAGCAGTCGCCAAGTCCGTCACAATCTTATTCAGATCCTCACCATATAGGATGTCTCTCTTAAAAGGGAGCACCTCCAAGGTCTTTTTGGAGTCTAGGTCCACCTTCCAGGACCTTAACCACAGAATTCAGCGAGCCAGGATAGACGTAGTAGACGCCTTGGCTGCCATTACACATGCCTCGGAGGACGCCTCCTGAATATAGTGGGAGGCTGTGGTAATGTGAGACAGATATTGTCTGGCAGTCTCAGAAATATCCTGAGGCAGCTCATCCTCTAATGCCTAAACCCATGCTTCAATTTCTCTTGCTGCCGAAGAGGCTACTATAGTGGGTCTATGTACAGCACCGGTAAGGGAGTAAATAGACTTCAGGCATCCCTCCACACATTTATCCGTCGGTTCCTTCAGTGAGGTGACAGTGGTGACAGGCTGAGTAGAAGAAACCACAAGATGGGCCAGTTTCCCACTTGTTACTCAACTCCACAGGGATAGGATAACGAGCTAGCATCCTTTTAGACATGGAGAATTTCTTTCCTGGAGACGACCAGGATTCCTGACGAATGTCAATTAAATGGTCTGAATGTGGTAAAACTGCTTTACTAACCTTCTGATGTATCAGGTTTCTTAGACGCAGTAGTGGGATCTACCTGATCATCAATTTGTAGAATCAGCTTAATAGCCTCCACTAGGTCAGGAACATCAACCTGAATTGTTGGTTCCTCGTCAGCAGCGACTGTATCAGTGTCTGACGAATCAGTATATTCCCCATCCTCATCAGAAGAATTATCTGAAATATTAGAGGATTGTGAGGAGGAAGCAGCCCGCTTAGATGACCCCTTGACCCCAGAAGGGTGTGGGGTAGACCTGTATCTAACCAAAGAGTGATTTAATTGTTGTAACTGGGTAGAGAGAGTGTCCGCCCAGGGCGGATTAACTACAGGGACAATATGAGGCTGCAATGGCACGGGAGGTTCCACAGGGGACGGAAGACGTGTCACAAGCGTATTCAGCATACCTGAAAACGTTGCCCAAGGTGGTTCCTGATTGACCACAGGTGCTGCGGGCTGACTGGGAGATGTATGGCATCCAGTACACAAACCATCAGTTACAACTTCCCCCTCAGGTAAATCCTTGGTGCAAGCACTGCATGATGCAGAAGCATCCGGGGATTTCCCGCCCTGTGTGGCAGACATTATATGGAATGTAGCCGTAGAGCGTAACAGTATAATATAGCCAGACAAACACAATACCTGCAAACAACCCCACTGATTTATGTGATAGTAAATACAGGACACAGACAGAGAATTAAAGCGGTATGAGGTGACTGAAATACACAGTAAGAAACACAAGACAGTATATACTGTGTAGCACTAATATATATATATATATATATATATATATATATATATATAAAAATGCATAGTAGATACTGGATGTATATCCCAGAATACTTGTACTAAATATTCAGGTAGCATTACACTTGTTCTTAACTAACACGGTCTAAAATGACACGTAGAATACTTAAGTGTCTGTAAAGGCACAGCGCTGATGAGGCAGGCGGATATTTACAGAGGAGACAGTGCCCTGCAGTCCCAGAATCAGCCCAGCTACTTGTGTAAAGATGGCGCCAAAATCTGTCAGGGAGTGAGGGAGAGTGAAATGCAGCTCCAGGGCGGGAACACCAGCAGTAGACGGCGGCCGGAGCTGGGGAGGGGCTACAGGTCAGCGCCTTATCCTCTATGCTGATCCTCACCGCCAGGTACTGTGGTGCCTATGTACAATGGATTTATTAAAATACGACCTGAGCTCCCTGCACTGGTGATTACAGTAGGGTCCCTGTGCAGTACAGTGTCCACGCCAGCGATGCGTTCTGTCTCCTGGGACCGCGATTTACCGGCGGGTCCCACCTGGGGGACCCTCTTACCTCCTCCCTGATGTGCAGCCATACGATCCTGGAGAGCGTCAGCGGCGGTGTGCTTCCGCTGCAAGTACCCGGGAACCGGCCGCGGGAGTATGCAGCGCTGCTAGGGAGGTGATGGAGCTGCAGCACAGCATGTCATAAAGACATATAAAGTGCTGCGGCCCTTGAAGTCTTCTAAAAAAAAAAAAAAAGAAAGCTCTTTTCAGGGCTGCCTAGCGCAGCCCCCGTTAAGTGACCTGTGATATGCAGGCACCAACTAACAAACTGAGCTCCTGTGCACGGAGGTGGGGTTATAGAGGAGACAGTGCAATGCGTCCTGGGAACAGTCAAAGCTTTAGCCTGTTGGTGCCTCGGATCAAGATCCAACTCTACACCCCGATGCATTGCCTGTGGAATCCCAGTGTACCTGGCTGCAGAAAAGTCTGTGTTCCCGTCAGAGTGTTAAGGAGAAACATTTGCAATGAACATCGCAAAGCTCATCGCAAAGCTACGTACAATTAATTTTTTTCTTTCATGGCATTTGGATCTAGCATCGCAAACTCTAATGACACTGGGGGGGGGGGGGGGGTGATGTAGAGAATTGAAAAAAAGTACAGTAATCTGTCTGTAACATTGGATTTTTAAGTATGATCTATTCCCAGTGACGCACAGCTGCGTGCCCCTGGAGCAGATATGTGTAATCTTTCCTCGCACCGCACAGGGGTGTACAACGGACGGGAGATCCCTTATAGCAATAAACAGCAATGCGCACAGTCGGACATCACAGGGAAGTCCAGCAGCACACCACGTAGAAATGAACTGCACCCCCTCCAATCTCAACTACTGTGTAAGCCCCCAGCTTACCTCTGTCCTGGGGTGATGTGGTTCTCTGAGGGAACAGAGGAAGCAGTGAAAACCTTTGTTTCAGAAAGCTGCAGGACAGAAACAGAAAGGCATGTTCCAGCTGTAGAACGTCACACTTACAATGATGCTCAGGCGTCTTAAGAGGATTTGAAAATGTAAAATAGACTAATGCCAACTGTGTTACAGTCAGGAAATTGATAGGGAAATAAGGGAACACAAATGTGGGTAGTAATAATAGAGGAGCAGAGCATCTTCCGGGGTACGGGTCAGTGACTGAGCAGCACGGCTCACCACAGCGCTGCAGGTGTAGATAACTACGTGCGCACAGGTGTGGCGAACAAACCATTATTAAACAGAACTCACATCTTCATTCCAGTCCTCTGCCGTCCATTCTTCAATAGAATTTCTCCATGTGCCTTCAACAGAAAGACGTAGAATGGGTTTAATGATTATTTATTTATTTATATATATATATATATATATATATATATATATATTAAAAAAAAAAAAAAAAAAAGTTCTATATGGGTAGCGTGGTTGGCGTTGTGGTTAGTATTAATGCCTCACAGCACTTAGGTATTGGGTTAGATTCCTACCATGGCACTATCTGCATTGAGTTTGTATGTTATCTCATGTTTTGTGGGTTTCCATCCAAACACATTCTGGTAGGATAATTGTATTCGGATGATAAAAACTACTCCCAGAAGCATAGACTGTAAGCTCACGTGTGAATGACTAAACACTGTGTAAATTATCTGCGGAATGTGCGCTCTATAAAATAACTATCACTAAATAAAAACATGAAGCATCATCAAAAAATGCCCGGATAAAGCCTCAGAGTTTGCGGCTACGGGTGAACAGAAAGAGGAAAAAAAAAAAAAAAAAAAGGCTGCAAAACTACTCAATAATGACAATGGGGGTCATTCTGAGTTGATCGCTCGCTAGCTGTTTTTAGCAGTCGTGCAAACGCTATGCCGCCTCCCACTGGGAGTGTATCTTAGCTTAGCAGAAGAGCAAACGAAAGGATCGCACAGCGCCAGCAAAATAATTTTGTGCAGTTTCAGAGTAGCTTCAGAGCTACTCAGCGCTTGCGATCACTTCAGACTGTTCAGTTCCTGTTTTGACGTCACTAACATGCCCTGCGTTCGCCCAGCCACGCCTGCATTTTTCCTGGCATGCCTGCGTTTTTTCCAACACTCCCTGAAAACGGTCAGTTGACACCTAGAAACGCCCACTTCATGTCAATCACTCTGCGGCCAGCAGTGCGACTGAAATGCTTCCGTAGACATTATGTAAAAATACATCGGCCGTTGTGAAAGTACGTTGAGCGTGCGCACTGCGCCGCATACGCAGAGGTGTCGTTTTTTCACTTAATCGCAGCGAACATTTTCAGCTAGCGATCAACTCGGAATGACCCCCAATATACTAATCAAGGCTTTAAACTCCTGTGTGCTGACCCCTCCTCTTGCTTGCCCCATAGTGCTAATCATGGAACCTCAGCACTGAGTGCAGGAATTCAGCAGACAGATCACCGGGCTGATTTAGAACCGTATTAACACTAGAAGTATCTCAGGCCTTCTAGAGCTCCTAACAACTCCTACTGCCGATCAACCATCAACAGGGCGAGAAACACAAACAAGAGAGAAGATGGGACCCTCCCCATAACAGATCAGAAACAGGGACATACAGCGAGTAAGACCTTGTGATTCCACACTTACCAGTTCCATCGTCTCCATCGCTCTGACCAGTCTCCCACACCTCTGGTTTTCCCCCAAAGCCATCATGGGCGCTGGGCTCTGTGTAGTCTGCAGGGTTGAAGGTCCTGGAACAGCAATACATACATTTCAACACACTGAGGTTCAAGAAGGAAACTCATGAAAAGCTGTGGAACAACAACATACCCCATCCCTTGTGCCGAGAATCTTCCTGCTCCCCTGCCTCGGCCGCGTCCACCGAATCCTGTAAGAGCATTTTATGTTGATCAGTGAAGCCTGGCACGTTGTCATTTAAATTACACATTTTTTTATTATTTTTTAGACAAGCTAAAATATTGCCCCCTTACTTTGCGAGAAATCCTCCTGGCAATGTCAGACTTGCGCATAATTGCGGACCCCAAGTAAGAGAGTACAACGGACTCAACTAACCGGGTCCCACTAGCAGACAATCACTTGTAGATTGCAGACAGCCCCACCATATGAAATGTAAACAAGGCCCAGCACTGTACAGGAGACATGGAGGAGCTGCTTCCAGATTCAGGCCCCCCATGGGGTGTATACGCTGTAAGGAGGGCTGAGTAGTGTTCCACGTGTTAGAGTTTGACAGTTCTAGACTCCTCTAGCCCGGATGACAGATCCTACTTACTAACACCTGTGAGCGGCTGGGCTGCAGTGCCAGTACTCTGCCAGGCTGGACACAGACCTGTGCCACCTGTGCCAGGTCCATCTGGAGTCTCCCATGTAACAGGCAGATTCTCACAGCACAGAGTCTGCCCGGCCAGTTACCAGCAGTAGGGAAAAAATAAGATTTTACTTACCGATAAATCTATTTCTCGGAGTCCGTAGTGGATGCTGGGGTTCCTGAA
Source organism: Pseudophryne corroboree (assembly GCF_028390025.1). Taxonomy (NCBI): domain Eukaryota; kingdom Metazoa; phylum Chordata; class Amphibia; order Anura; family Myobatrachidae; genus Pseudophryne; species Pseudophryne corroboree. Next base: position 24,608,689 of record NC_086444.1, on the reverse strand, counting down.
AGGACCATGGGGAATAGCGGCTCCGCAGGAGACAGGGCACAAAAAGTAAAGCTTTTTCCGATCAGGTGGTGTGCACTGGCTCCTCCCCCTATGACCCTCCTCCAGACTCCAGTTAGGTACTGTGCCCGGACGAGCGTACACAATAAGGGAGGATTTTGAATCCCGGGTAAGACTCATACCAGCCACACCAATCACACCGTACAACTTGTGATCTAAACCCAGTTAACAGTATGATAACAGCGGAGCCTCTGAAAGATGGCTTCCTTCAACAATAACCCGAATTAGTTAACAATAACTATGTACAATTTATGCAGATAATCCGCACTTGGGATGGGCGCCCAGCATCCACTACGGACTCCGAGAAATAGATTTATCGGTAAGTAAAATCTTATTTTCTCTATCGTCCTAGTGGATGCTGGGGTTCCTGAAAGGACCATGGGGATTATACCAAAGCTCCCAAACGGGCGGGAGAGTGCGGATGACTCTGCAGCACCGAATGAGAGAACTCCAGGTCCTCCTGAGCCAGAGTATCAAATTTGTAAAATTTTACAAACGTGTTCTCCCCTGACCACGTAGCTGCTCGGCAAAGTTGTAATGCCGAGACCCCTCGGGCAGCCGCCCAAGATGAGCCCACCTTCCTTGTGGAGTGGGCCTTTACAGATTTAGGCTGTGGCAGGCCTGCCACAGAATGTGCAAGTTGGATTGTGCTACAGATCCAACGAGCAATCGTCTGCTTAGACGCAGGAGCACCCATCTTGTTGGGTGCATACAATATAAACAACGAGTCAGATTTTCTGACTCCAGCTGTTCTTGCAATATATATTTTTAATGCTCTGACAACGTCCAGTAACTTGGAGTCCTCCAAGTCACTTGTAGCCGCAGGCACTACAATAGGCTGGTTCAGATGAAATGCTGACACCACCTTAGGGAGAAAATGCGGACGAGTCCGCAGTTCTGCCCTGTCCGAATGGAAAATCAGATATGGGCTTTTGTAAGATAAAGCTGCCAATTCTGACACTCTCCTGGCAGAAGCCAGGGCTAGAAGCATGGTCACTTTCCAAGTGAGATACTTCAAATCCACCTTATTTAGTGGTTCAAACCAATGAGATTTTAGAAAATCCAAAACTACATTTAGATCCCACGGTGCCACTGGAGGCACCACAGGGGGCTGTATATGCAGCACACCCTTAACAAAGGTCTGGACTTCAGGGACTGAAGCCAATTCTTTTTGAAAGAAAATCGACAGGGCCGAAATTTGAACCTTAATAGATCCCAATTTGAGACCCATAGACAATCCTGATTGCAGGAAATGTAGGAATCGACCCAGTTGAAATTCCTCCGTCGGAGCACTCCGATCTTCGCACCACGCAACATATTTTCGCCAAATTCGGTGATAATGTTGCACGGTTACTTCTTTCCTTGCTTTAATCAAAGTAGGAATGACTTCTTCCGGCATGCCTTTTTCCATTAGGATCCGGCGTTCAACCGCCATGCCGTCAAACGCAGCCGCGGTAAGTCTTGAAACAGACAGGGACCCTGCTGAAGCAAGTCCCTCCTTAGAGGTAGAGGCCACGGATCTTCCGTGATCATCTCTTGAAGTTCCGGGTACCAAGTCCTTCTTGGCCAATCCGGAACCACTAGTATCGTTCTTACGCCTCTTTGCCGTATAATTCTCAATACTTTTGGTATGAGAGGCAGAGGAGGAAACACATACACCGACTGGTACACCCAAGGCGTTACCAGCGCGTCCACAGCTATTGCCTGCGGATCTCTTGACCTGGCGCAATACCTGTCCAGTTTTTTGTTGAGGCGAGACGCCATCATGTCCACCATTGGTCTTTCCCAACGGGTTACCAGCATGTGGAAAACTTCTGGATGAAGTCCCCACTCTCCCGGGTGAAGATCGTGTCTGCTGAGGAAGTCTGCTTCCCAGTTGTCCACTCCCGGGATGAACACTGCTGACAGTGCTATCACATGATTCTCTGCCCAGCGAAGAATCCTTGCAGCTTCTGCCATTGCACTCCTGCTTCTTGTGCCGCCCTGTCTGTTCACATGGGCGACTGCCGTGATGTTGTCCGACTGGATCAACACCGGTTTTCCCTGAAGCAGAGGTTCTGCCTGGCTTAGAGCATTGTATATTGCTCTTAGTTCCAGAATGTTTATGTGAAGAGACGTTTCCAGGCTTGTCCATACTCCCTGGAAGTTTCTTCCTTGTGTGACTGCTCCCCAGCCTCTCAGGCTGGCGTCCGTGGTCACCAGGATCCAATCCTGTATGCCGAATCTGCGGCCCTCCAATAGATGAGGACTCTGCAACCACCACAGAAGAGACACCCTTGTCCTTGGAGACAGGGTTATCCGTAGGTGCATCTGCAGATGCGACCCTGACCATTTGTCCAACAGATCCCTTTGGAAAATTCTTGCGTGGAATCTGCCGAATGGAATTGCTTCGTAAGAAGCCACCATTTTTCCCAGGACTCTTGTGCATTGATGTACAGACACCTTTCCTGGTTTTAGGAGGTTCCTGACAAGCTCGGATAACTCCTTGGCTTTTTCCTCCGGGAGAAAAACCTTTTTCTGAACCGTGTCCAGAATCATCCCTAGGAACAGCAGACGAGTTGTCGGTATTAACTGGGATTTTGGAATATTCAGAATCCACCCGTGCTGTTTTAGCACTTCTTGAGACAGTGCTAATCCCATCTCTAGCTGTTCTCTGGACCTCGCCCTTATTAGGAGATCGTCCAAGTATGGGATAATTAATACGCCTTTTCTTCGAAGAAGAATCATCATCTCGGCCATTACCTTTGTAAAGATCCGAGGTGCCGTGGACAATCCGAACGGCAGCGTCTGAAACTGATAGTGACAGTTTTGTACAACGAACCTGAGGTACCCCTGGTGTGAGGGGTAAATTGGAACGTGGAGATACGCATCCTTGATGTCCAAGGATACCATAAAGTCCCCCTCTTCCAGGTTCGCTATCACTGCTCTGAGTGACTCCATTTTGAACTTGAACTTCTTTATGTACAGGTTCAAGGACTTCAGATTTAGAATAGGTCTTACCGAGCCATCCGGCTTCGGTACCACAAAAAGAGTGGAATAATACCCCTTCCCTTGTTGTAGAAGAGGTACCTTGACTATCACCTGCTGAGAGTACAGCTTGTGAATGGCTTCCAAAACCGTCTCCCTTTCGGAGGGGGACGTTGGTAACGCAGACTTCAGGAAACGGCGAGGTGGATCTGTCTCTAATTCCAACCTGTACCCTTGAGATATTATCTGCAGGATCCAGGGATCTACCTGCGAGTGAGCCCACTGCGCGCTGTAATTTTTGAGACGACCGCCCACCGTCCCCGAGTCCGCTTGAGAAGCCCCAGCGTCATGCTGAGGCTTTTGTAGAAGCCGGGGAGGGCTTCTGTTCCTGGGAAGGAGCTGCGTGTTGCTGTCTCTTCCCTCTACCTTTGCCTCGTGGCAGATATGAATAGCCCTTTGCTCTCTTATTTTTAAAGGAACGAAAGGGCTGCGGTTGAAAAGTCGGTGCCTTTTTCTGTTGGGGAGTGACTTGAGGTAGAAAGGTGGATTTCCCGGCTGTAGCCGTGGCCACCAAATCTGATAGACCGACTCCAAATAACTCCTCCCCTTTATACGGCAAAACTTCCATATGCCGTTTTGAATCCGCATCGCCTGTCCACTGTCGCGTCCATAAAGCTCTTCTGGCCGAAATGGACATAGCACTTACCCGTGATGCCAGTGTGCAGATATCCCTCTGTGCATCACGCATATAAAGAAATGCATCCTTTATTTGTTCTAACGACAGTAAAATATTGTCCCTGTCCAGGGTATCAATATTTTCAATCAGGGACTCTGACCAAACTACCCCAGCACTGCCCATCCAGGCAGTCGCTACAGCTGGTCGTAGTATAACACCTGCATGTGTGTATATACTTTTCTGGATATTTTCCATCCTCCTATCTGATGGATCTTTAAGTGCGGCCGTCTCAGGAGAGGGTAACGCCACTTGTTTAGATAAGCGTGTTAGCGCCTTGTCCACCCTAGGAGGTGTTTCCCAGCGCTCCCTAACCTCTGGCGGGAAAGGGTATAATGCCAATAATTTCTTTGAAATTATCAGCTTTTTATCAGGGGCAACCCACGCTTCATTACACACGTCATTTAATTCTTCTGATTCAGGAAAAACTATAGGTAGTTTTTTCATACCCCACATAATACCCTGTTTAGTGGTACCTGTAGTATCAGCTAAATGTAACGCCTCCTTCATTGCCAAAATCATATAACGTGTGGCCCTACTGGAAAATACGGTTGATTCGTCACCGTCACCACTGGAGTCATCGCCTGTGTCTGGGTCTGTGTCGACCGACTGAGGCAAAGGGCGTTTCACAGCCCCTGACGGTGTTTGAGTCGCCTGGACAGGCACTAATTGATTGTCCGGCCGCCTCATGTCGTCAAACGACTGCTTTAGCGTGTTGACACTATCCCGTAGTTCCATAAATAAAGGCATCCATTCTGGTGTCGACTCCCTAGGGGGTGACATCCTCATATTTGGCAATTGCTCCGCCTCCACACCAATATCGTCCTCATACATGTCGACACACACGTACCGACACACAGCAGACACACAGGGAATGCTCCTAACGAAGACAGGACCCACTAGCCCTTTGGGGAGACAGAGGGAGAGTTTGCCAGCACACACCAAAAGCGCTATATATATATCAGGGATAGCCTTATAATAAGTGCTCCCTTATAGCTGCTTTGTTATATCAAATATCGCCATAAATGTGCCCCCCCCTCTCTGTTTTACCCTGTTTCTGTAGTGCAGTGCAGGGGAGAGACTTGGGAGCCGTCCTGACCAGCGGAGCTGTGAGAGGAAATGGCGCCGTGTGCTGAGGAGATAGGCCCCGCCCCTTTTCTGGCGGGCTCGTCTCCCGCTATTTAGAAACATTAGGCAGGGGTTAAATATCTCCATATAGCCTCTAGGGCTATATGTGAGGTATTTTTAGCCATTATAGGTAATCATTTGCCTCCCAGGGCGCCCCCCTCCCAGCGCCCTGCACCCTCAGTGACTGCCGTGTGAAGTGTGCTGAGAGGAAAATGGCGCACAGCTGCAGTGCTGTGCGCTACCTTTTGAAGACTGCAGGAGTCTTCAGCCGCCGATTCTGGACCTCTTCTGATTTCAGCATCTGCAAGGGGGCCGGCGGCGTGGCTCCGGTGACCATCCAGGCTGTACCTGTGATCGTCCCTCTGGAGCTGATGTCCAGTAGCCAAGAAGCCAATCCATCCTGCACGCAGGTGAGTTCACTTCTTCTCCCCTAAGTCCCTCGTTGCAGTGATCCTGTTGCCAGCAGGACTCACTGTAAAATAAAAAACCTAGCTAAACTTTTTCTAAGCAGCTCTTTAGGAGAGCCACCTAGATTGCACCCTTCTCGGCCGGGCACAAAAATCTAACTGGAGTCTGGAGGAGGGTCATAGGGGGAGGAGCCAGTGCACACCACCTGATCGGAAAAAGCTTTACTTTTTGTGCCCTGTCTCCTGCGGAGCCGCTATTCCCCATGGTCCTTTCAGGAACCCCAGCATCCACTAGGACGATAGAGAAACATACAGCAATATAAGTTACCCTACTCAACCCATAAGGACAGAGGGCCTAATTCAGACCTGATCGGTGCGGTGTTTTTGCACAGCCGCCGATCAGGTCTGAACTGCGCATGCGCCGGCATCGCAGTGTGCCGCCACATGCCAGACAGCCGTCTCAGCCCTGCGATCTCCTCTGCCTGACTGACAGGCAGAGGCGGTGGGTGGGCGGGCCGGCGGCGTAGGGGGCGCAGTCCGGGCAACGAAGGTGTACCTGGACCGTGCGGGGTGTGGACCGCGGCGGCTGCGTAACGTCACACGCAGCCGCTGCGACCCTCACAGCGACGGGTACCTCCCTGCCAGCGCGCAGGAGCTGCGCTGGTAGGGAGCTACTCCTAAAGTACAAAATCATGGCCGCTGTGCGATGCTTTGGTACTTGTGCGGGGGTGGATGTTAGACGTGGTTAGACGCTGTGCCTGGATTCAGTGGACTGAGTGATGTTTTACACGCTCCCCTCCGGCCATGCTCCAGGTTAGTGGAGGCTATTATGCAGTAGTGAGAAGAGATTCTACTAGACCAGGCAAAGAAGTTGAAATAAATAAAAACAAGGTTACAATGAAAGGGCCCAAGGCTCCAGTACTAGGGGCGCGGAACCCAAACTCTGTGGAACATAGCCAGTCATCAGTACCCATCCCAAGAAGCCAGGTACAATTCCTGAAAAAATGAAAGTGCCAGGCTCCAATTATCCACCTGTCTATACCCCATAGTCTATGCTCCAGTGTCCCTTAGTGGATAAAGGAGAAAATAGATTTGGTCATTTCAGTAACACGTTAAAACCGTACCTCGCCCCCGGCCACGTCTCCCACGGTCCGCAGCTCTCTCGCCAGGACCGCTGTCCACTCCATTTTCTTCTGCTCTAACTGCAGGAAACAAAACACCATTAGCAATCTACACACGTTTAGGGGAATTTATAGGCGATGAGATAAGGGCAGCATACACTCTCTCCCACGGCTCCCTCCACGGCCACGTCTGTTGGAAGTGCCGCGACCGCGGCTCATTTCTCTGTCTCCTCTTTTCTCCCGGTTCTCTTTGTTTTCAGAGCTCTCTTTGCCGATGCTTTTCTTTTTGCCCCCAACAGTTTCCCAGGACGTCTACATGGAGGGGGGAAAGTGTGTAAGGGTCTTCTCATTCGAGGACTCTTATAACGGCATAGCCAACAGTCACATCCCGCTAATAATGGGTACTACAGAGACCTAACAGTCTATTCAGAGCATCGTCAGGCATGCGGAACATACGGCGGACCATCTCACCGTGTCAGAGTTTCCTTCCAGTAGTATATTAATGGCTCGGTTCACATCTCCATTGCAGTCGTGTAGCGCCACTATGCACTCGTCCTGGTTCTTCCCCGTCACCTCCATTAGCTGTACAGTGAAATCACAAGAGATTACCAAGGAGAACAACAAGAACTGTGCTCTTTATATTACAATTACAGCCTCAAATGTATTCATTTGTATGATCTGCTAGGCCAGTTATGCAGTACCTGCAGCCCAGTCGCCCTCATTATATGCAGCCCTCTGGTGGGAGTGTCAGACAGGAGGGTGTAAATTCAGACACTGAATTGACTTTTGTTTTACATCAAAACCATTGCTAAAAGGCATTACAGGAGATATTTAATTGCCTGCTGAAACCATTGCCTGGGTGCTCTTGCATTTTAGCTCATTTTCATTCCAGAAGCCAGAGCGGGGATGTAATGCGCACAAGCTCACACACATTTACATGTCTAAAGAAATCATATCTTCCTGCATCGAATGCCAGTTTTCTCTATGAGCCTCAGGACTGCAGCTGTTCAACGGAACTGCTGACCGTACAGTAGAGGGATCCACGCGGAGAGAGTACAGCGGCAGTGCAGGAGGATGTGTTGCTGCAGTGGAGAGTACTGTTACATGGGATTGACCCACTCCCGGCCTTGCATATACCTCCGTCTCCATAAGGATCTTTTTAGCAATCCTGCAAGGCATTTCTCACTAGTAAGTTTTATGGGGGTCATTCTGACCCGTTCGCTCGCTGCTTTTTGTCGCAGCCGAGTGAATGGGTCCCTACTGAGCATGCCAGACGGCCGAAGGCCGTAGCAGGGCTGCGATCGCCTTTGCCTGATCGACAGGCAAAGGCGATCGCTGGGCGGGAGGGGACGGAACGGCGGCGTTTGGCCGCCGTTTTGTGGGAGCGGTCCGGCCAACTCAAGCGTGGCCGGACCGAACTGGGGGCGGGCCGCAGCGGCTGCGTGACGTCAGACGCAGCAGGACGGGGAGTGATGAGTAGCTCCCAGCCAGCACGCTAAAGCTGCACTGGCCGGGAGCTACTCATGTGCAAAGGCATTGCCGCTGTGAGATGCCTTTGCACTTCTGCAGGGGGGGGGGGCGGCACTGACATGCGGGGCGGACTAGCCCTGTGCTGGGCGTCCCCCCGCATGTTAGTGCGAATGATCGTAGCTGTGCTAAATTTAGCACAACTACGATCAACTCAGAATGACCCCCTATGTATTTTACATGTTTAAGCAAGTCAACTTTTATTGTGGCCCTATCACAGTGTGTTTGGAACATCACCAATTTTTCTTTTTTAAATAAACACTAATTCTTATCAATGCAAAAATTAGATGGGTTGGTCGAGGGAACCGTAGGAGCTGGCACTTTCAGGCCTGTGTAACTAAGACTGTAGCTTCTCTCCTCCCTCTTTCTCAGAAAAACCTGAACACAAACCTTCCCTCCTTAATGCGAAACATGCAATCTGGTAGAAATTTTGCGAAGGTGTGCACAGAAGACCCGGAGGTCCTATGACAACTGCTCTGCTGAAACCCTGGGGCGCGCAGAACAGGAAGTACTCACTACCCCGGGAGAGTGACCTGACAACCACTCTGGAGTAAGCCTGGGGGATAACGCAGCGGATCTGCTTTCCAGATGGGCAACCATGCTTATTTACATCATAACGTACTGGGAGACGGTCCATGCACCGAAGTGAGGTGGTCTCGTCCGAATACAGGTGAAGGGTCAGGACCACATCCAAAAGAAAAGGGGATGGAATACAGGGAGACAATTGGTCCTGATTAACGTGAAATGACAAAACAACCTTTGGCTCATAAGAGATGAAGAAGGGAACTCTTAAAACAAGGCCCCAAGATTTGAAACATGCGGTGTCCACACTATGGCCACCAGGAAAAACAACTTGAAGGTTAAAAGCTTGAGCTCAACCGATTCCAAAATCTCAAATGAGGTCTTTTGAAGGGCCGACAGGACCAGATTCAGATTCTCTGGTACCACTGGAGAGGAAAGAGAAGAAAAAAGATTAAAAAAAAAAAAAAAAGAAGAAGGAGGCTGGACCAAAATAGGGAGTTGCACCTTCAACTCCAAACCATCCTGAAGGATAGGGGATACAAAACCTCCACACTCTGTGCTAGCTTCTATCAGAAACATTTTCCCGGCTCGCAACATGGTCCGGAAGAAAAGCCTGCAGGGTATTGCCTTCAATTGCCACGTCATTAAAAATAAGAATTTACTTACCGATAATTCTATTTCTCGGAGTCCGTAGTGGATGCTGGGGTTCCTGAAAGGACCATGGGGGAATAGCGGCTCCGCAGGAGACAGGGCACAAAAAGTAAAGCTTTCCGATCAGGTGGTGTGCACTGGCTCCTCCCCCTATGACCCTGCTCCAAGCCTCAGTTAGGTACTGTGCCCGGACGAGCGTACACAATAAGGGAGGAATTTTGAATCCCGGGTAAGACTCATACCAGCCACACCAATCACACCGTACAACTTGTGATCTAAACCCAGTTAACAGTATGATAACAGAGGAGCCTCTGAAAGATGGCTCCCTACAACAATAACCCGAATTAGTTAACAATAACTATGTACAATTATTGCAGATAATCCGCACTTGGGATGGGCGCCCAGCATCCACTACGGACTCCGAGAAATAGAATTATCGGTAAGTAAATTCTTATTTTCTCTATCGTCCTAGTGGATGCTGGGGTTCCTGAAAGGACCATGGGGATTATACCAAAGCTCCCAAACGGGCGGGAGAGTGCGGATGACTCTGCAGCACCGAATGAGAGAACTCCAGGTCCTCCTTAGCCAGAGTATCAAATTTGTAAAATTTTACAAACGTGTTCTCCCCTGACCACGTAGCTGCTCGGCAAAGTTGTAATGCCGAGACCCCTCGGGCAGCCGCCCAAGATGAGCCCACCTTCCTTGTGGAGTGGGCCTTTACAGATTTAGGCTGTGGCAGGCCTGCCACAGAATGTGCAAGTTGGATTGTGCTACAGATCCAACGAGCAATCGTCTGCTTAGACGCAGGAGCACCCATCTTGTTGGGTGCATACAATATAAACAACGAGTCAGATTTTCTGACTCCAGCTGTCCTTGCAATATATATTTTCAATGCTCTGACAACGTCCAGTAACTTGGAGTCCTCCAAGTCACTTGTAGCCGCAGGCACTACAATAGGCTGGTTCAGATGAAATGCTGACACCACCTTAGGGAGAAAATGCGGACGAGTCCGCAGTTCCGCCCTGTCCGAATGGAAAATCAGATATGGGCTTTTGTAAGATAAAGCTGCCAGTTCTGACACTCTCCTGGCCGAAGCCAGGGCTAGTAGCATGGTCACTTTCCATGTGAGATATTTCAAATCCACATTTTTTAGTGGTTCAAACCAATGAGATTTTAGAAAGTCCAAAACCACATTGAGATCCCACGGTGCCACTGGAGGCACCACAGGAGGCTGTATATGCAGCACTCCCTTAACAATAGTCTGGACTTCAGGGACTGAAGCCAATTCTTTCTGGAAGAAAATCGACAGGGCCGAAATTTGAACCTTAATAGATCCCAATTTGAGACCCATAGACAATCCTGATTGCAGGAAATGTAGGAATCGACCCAGATGAAATTCCTCCGTCGGAGCACTCCGATCCTCGCACCACGCAACATATTTTCGCCAAATGCGGTGATAATGTTGCACGGTTACTTCCTTCCTTGCTTTAATCAAAGTAGGAATGACTTCTTCCGGCATGCCTTTTTCCTTTAGGATCCGGCGTTCAACCGCCATGCCGTCAAACGCAGCCGCGGTAAGTCTTGAAACAGACAGGGACCCTGCTGAAGCAAGTCCCTCCTTAGAGGTAGAGGCCACGGATCTTCCGTGATCATCTCTTGAAGTTCCGGGTACCAAGTCCTTCTTGGCCAATCCGGAACCACTAGTATCGTTCTTACGCCTCTTTGCCGTATAATTCTCAATACTTTTGGTATGAGAGGCAGAGGAGGAAACACATACACCGACTGGTACACCCAAGGCGTTACCAGCGCGTCCACAGCTATTGCCTGCGGATCTCTTGACCTGGCGCAATACCTGTCCAGTTTTTTGTTGAGGCGAGACGCCATCATGTCCACCATTGGTCTTTCCCAACGGGTTACCAGCATGTGGAAGACTTCTGGATGAAGTCCCCACTCTCCCGGGTGAAGGTCGTGTCTGCTGAGGAAGTCTGCTTCCCAGTTGTCCACTCCCGGGATGAACACTGCTGACAGTGCTATCACATGATTCTCTGCCCAGCGAAGAATCCTTGCAGCTTCTGCCATTGCACTCCTGCTTCTTGTGCCGCCCTGTCTGTTCACATGGGCGACTGCCGTGATGTTGTCCGACTGGATCAACACCGGTTTTCCCTGAAGCAGAGGTTCTGCCTGGCTTAGGGCATTGTAGATTGCTCTTAGTTCCAGAATGTTTATGTGAAGAGACGTTTCCAGGCTCGTCCACACTCCCTGGAAGTTTCTTCCTTGTGTGACTGCTCCCCAGCCTCTCAGGCTGGCGTCCGTGGTCACCAGGATCCAATCCTGTATGCCGAATCTGCGGCCCTCCAATAGATGAGCACTCTGCAACCACCACAGAAGAGATACCCTTGTCCTTGGAGACAGGGTTATCCGCTGGTGCATCTGAAGATGCGACCCTGACCATTTGTCCAACAGATCCCTCTGGAAAATTCTTGCGTGGAATCTGCCGAATGGAATTGCTTCGTAAGAAGCCACCATTTTTCCCAGGACTCTTGTGCATTGATGTACAGACACCTTTCCTGGTTTTAGGAGGTTCCTGACAAGCTCGGATAACTCCTTGGCTTTTTCCTCCGGGAGAAAAACCTTTTTCTGAACCGTGTCCAGAATCATCCCTAGGAACAGCAGACGAGTTGTTGGCATTAACTGGGATTTTGGAATATTCAGAATCCACCCGTGCTGTTTTAGCACTTCTTGAGACAGTGCTAATCCCATCTCTAGCTGTTCTCTGGACCTTGCCCTTATCAGGAGATCGTCCAAGTATGGGATAATTAATACGCCTTTTCTTCGAAGAAGAATCATCATCTCGGCCATTACCTTTGTAAAGACCCGAGGTGCCGTGGACAATCCGAACGGCAGCGTCTGAAACTGATAGTGACAGTTTTGTACGACGAACCTGAGGTACCCCTGGTGTGAGGGGTAAATTGGAACGTGGAGGTACGCATCCTTGATGTCCAAGGATACCATAAAGTCCCCTTCTTCCAGGTTCGCTATCACTGCTCTGAGTGACTCCATCTTGAACTTGAACTTCTTTATGTACAGGTTCAATGACTTCAGATTTAGAATAGGTCTTACCGAGCCATCCGGCTTCGGTACCACAAATAGAGTGGAATAATACCCCTTTCCTTGTTGTAGAAGAGGTACCTTGACTATCACCTGCTGAGAGTACAGCTTGTGAATGGCTTCCAAGACCGTCTCCCTTTCGGAGGGGGACGTTGGTAAAGCAGACTTCAGGAAACGGCGAGGTGGATCTGTCTCTAGTTCCAACCTGTATCCCTGAGATATTATCTGCAGGATCCAGGGATCTACCTGCGAGTGAGCCCACTGCGCGCTGAAATTCTTGAGACGACCGCCCACCGCCCCCGAGTCCGCTTGAGAAGCCCCAGCGTCATGCTGAGGCTTTTGTAGAAGCGGGGGAGGGCTTCTGTTCCTGGGAAGGAGCTGCCTGTTGCTGTCTCTTCCCCCTTCCTCTGCCTCGTGGCAGATATGAATATCCCTTTGCTCTCTTGTTTTTAAAGGAACGAAAGGGCTGCGGTTGAAAAGTCGGTGTCTTTTTCTGTTGGGGAGTAACTTGAGGTAAAAAGGTGGATTTCCCGGCTGTAGCCGTGGCCACCAAATCTGATAGACCGACTCCAAATAACTCCTCCCCTTTATACGGCAAAACTTCCATATGCCGTTTTGAGTCCGCATCGCCTGACCACTGTCGCGTCCATAAACTTCTTCTGGCCGAAATGGACATAGCACTTACCCGTGATGCCAGTGTGCAGATATCCCTCTGTGCATCACGCATATAAAGAAATGCATCCTTTATTTGCTCTAAAGACAGTAAAACATTGTCCCTATCCAGGGTATCAATATTTTCAATCAGGGACTCTGACCAAGCTACTCCAGCACTGCACATCCAGGCTGTCGCTATAGCTGGTCGTAGTATAACACCTGTATGTGTGTATATACTTTTTTGGATATTTTCCATCCTCCTATCTACTGGATCTTTAAGTGCGGCCGTCTCAGGAGAGGGTAACGCCACTTGTTTAGATAAGCGTGTGAGCGCCTTGTCCACCCTAGGAGGTGTTTCCCAGCGCGCCCTAACCTCTGGCGGGAAAGGGTATAAAGCCAATAACTTCTTTGAAATTAGCATCTTTTTATCGGGGGCAACCCACGCTTCATCACACACCTCATTTAGTTCTTCTGATTCAGGAAAAACTATAGGTAGTTTTTTCACACCCCACATAATACCCTGTTTAGTGGTACCTGTAGTATCAGCTAAATGTAACGCCTCCTTCATTGCCAAAATCATATAACGTGTGGCCCTACTGGAAAATACGGTTGATTCGTCACCGTCGCCACTGGAATCAGTGCCTGTGTCTGGGTCTGTGTCGACCGACTGAGGCAAAGGGCGTTTTACAGCCCCTGACGGTGTTTGAGGCGCCTGGACAGGCACTAATTGATTGTCCGGCCGTCTCATGTCGTCAAACGACTGCTTTAGCGTGTTGACACTATCCCGTAATTCCATAAATAAAGGCATCCATTCTGGTGTCGACCCCCTAGGAGGTGACATCCCCATATTTGGCAATTGCTCCGCCTCCACACCAATATCGTCCTCATACATGTCGACACACACGTACCGACACACAGCAGACACACAGGGAATGCTCTTAACGAAGACAGGACCCGACTAGCCCTTTGGGGAGACAGAGGGAGAGTCTGCCAGCACACACCAAAGCGCTATATATATGACAGGGATAGCCTTATAATAAGTGCTCCCTGTATAGCTGCTTTTATAATATAATTTTTGCCACTATTTTGCCCCCCCTCTCTTGTTTTACCCTGTTTCTGTAGTGCAGTGCAGGGGAGAGACCTGGGAGCCGTCCTGACCAGCGGAGCTGTGTAAGGAAAATGGCGCTGTGTGCTGAGGAGATAGGCCCCGCCCCTTTTACGGCGGGCTCGTCTCCCGCTCTTTAGTGGATTCTGGCAGGGGTTAAATATCTCCATATAGCCCCCGGAGGCTATATGTGAGGTATTTTTTAGCCAAATAGGTTTTCATTTGCCTCCCAGGGCGCTCCCCTCCCAGCGCCCTGCACCCTCAGTGACTGCCGTGTGAAGTGTGCTGAGAGGAAAATGGCGCACAGCTGCAGTGCTGTGCGCTACCTTTAGAAGACTGAGGAGTCTTCTGCCGCCGATTCTGGACCTCTTCTTGTTTCAGCATCTGCAAGGGGGCCGGCGGCGAGGCTCCGGTGACCATCCAGGCTGTACCTGTGATCGTCCCTCTGGAGCTAATGTCCAGTAGCCAAGAAGCCAATCCATCCTGCACGCAGGTGAGTTCACTTCTTCTCCCCTAAGTCCCTCGTTGCAGTGATCCTGTTGCCAGCAGGACTCACTGTAAAATAAAAAACCTAAGCTAAACTTTTCTAAGCAGCTCTTTAGGAGAGCCACCTAGATTGCACCCTTCTCGGCCGGGCACAAAAATCTAACTGAGGCTTGGAGGAGGGTCATAGGGGGAGGAGCCAGTGCACACCACCTGATCGGAAAGCTTTACTTTTTGTGCCCTGTCTCCTGCGGAGCCGCTATTCCCCCATGGTCCTTTCAGGAACCCCAGCATCCACTAGGACGATAGAGAAATCAGCTAATCAGGATGCAAGAAAAGCACCAACCGGGACCAACACAAGAGTGAGAACGTACATCAGAATAACATGCATCCAAGATCAGATTCGTTTGACAACATAAGGAAACATTGGCAACGGGGGAAAACATACCCCAGGCTGAACATCCATGGGGCAGATGTACTAAGCCTTGGAAAGTAATGAAGTCGACAGAGAAACTATTAACCATTCAGCTCCTAATGGGTATTTTCAAAGACAGCCTGGAACATGGCAGATTGGAGCGGATAGGCTGGTACTCTCTTTGTCCACTGTATCACTCTTCAAAGCTTAGTACATCTACCCCATGAACTCCACCGCAAAAGTACTCGGATCCCTGGACCAAGAACAAAACAGAGGAACCTTGCAGCTGTGACAGGCTAAAGTCCACCTTCCAAATTCTATTGCCGCTCTGTCCTCCTAGCTCTCTCTGTGGAGAATGCACCACTTACAGATCATTACAGACTGTATACCATCAATTGACTGTGGACAAGCCATGTATGATCGTTCGGGATAACTGGTGATAACAGCTGGCAAGGGGAATTTTAGACATCGGTCTCTTAACAGCTGGAGATCACACCCTAAGGTCATCCCCGTGGATGCCTGTGGACCCTGAAGAAGACAAGAACATTGGGGCAGATGTATTAACCTGGAGAAGGCATAAGGAAGTGATAAACCAGTGACAAATGCAAGGTGATAACACGCATCAGCCAATCAGCTTCTGTTAAATTACATATTGGAGTCGATTGGCTGGTGCGTGTATCACTTCCTTATGCCTTCTCCGGGTTAATACATCTGCCCCATTATCTGTAAGAACTGTGCAGGTTTTCAATCTTTATTATAAGAAGGTGCCT
This sequence comes from Pseudophryne corroboree, assembly GCF_028390025.1. Lineage (NCBI taxonomy): Eukaryota > Metazoa > Chordata > Amphibia > Anura > Myobatrachidae > Pseudophryne > Pseudophryne corroboree. Next base: position 24,593,041 of record NC_086444.1, on the reverse strand, counting down.
GCCCGCACTCCCCCGTGTCCCAGGTGTGGGACTGCGTTTTAATTACCGTCAGCAAAACAGTTATCGGTATTCATTAACTTCTTTAAGAAGCAAAATTGTTGCTGGAGAATAATCCTTAAGGGGAACGCTATCCTCGGCTCCAGATGATTTTAATTACAGATACTGGTCATGGACGGAGTGTACAGTATATATAAAGTATCTATTAACTGCAGTATTTATATCTGTCTGCCATATTATGTCTTTAGCATGCTATATTGATGTATGCGCAACTCTGATCTTTATATTATTGTTTACATATGATGGATATGTTCATTTAGAATACGTTTATTAGAGTTATACATACCAAATGCTAGATACTCATTATCCCTCTCTTGATGGTCATGGTTTGTATTTGGAGGAGACACAGACACCATTAAGAGAGCGCTGCAGATCTGTACCTGGCTATATTTTATGAGACTGTGTAGATTGTGTGTCATATTGGTGCACACAGATGCAACACACTTAGGGGGTCATTCCGAGTTGATCGCTCGCTAGCTACTTTTAGCAGCCCTGCAAACACATTGTCGCCGCCCACTGGGGAGTGTATTTTTGCAGAAGTGTGAACACTTGTGCAGCAGAGCGCCTGCAAAATCCTTTTGTGCAAAACAAGACCAGCGTTGTAGTTACTCTTCGTGTGCATTGATTCTAATGACGGCGGGACGGCTTTTGACGTCACACACCCGCCCAGCCACGCCTGCGTTTTTCATGACACGCCTGCGTTTTTCTAAGCACTCCCTGAAAACGGTCGGTTGACACCCAGAAACGCCCACTTCATGTCAATCTTCCTGCGTTCGGGCGGGCGACTGAAAGTTTCGCTAGAACCTGTGCAAAACCACGATGCCCTTTGTAACCGTAGGTCGCGCGTGCCTATTGCGGTGCACACGCATGCGCAGATTAGCCATTTTATTCACTGATCGCTACGCTGCGAACAACGGCAGCTAGCGATCAACTCGGAATGACCCCCTTAAGGTGCATACACACATGCCAAGAAAGTAAACGGCGTCGCTCATTTTCACCCTTCCTGAGCAACGTCGTTTATTTGGCAAGTGTGTATGCCGCCGTCGAGCGATGCGAGGGCCCGTGGGTCGTTAACGACCCTCGCTGTTGGCTGTGCATGCAGCTCAATTTGGACTGTTCTCCGAAGGCTGCATGCCCGGCCGCTGCATGAAGTCACCGAGCGATATGGTTTTCGTATCGCCCAGTGTGTACGCGCTGCCACCGACCGCCCCGGCAGGGAAGAGAACACACTAGGCAACGTCACTCAGAGCGCATTGCCCAGTGTGTACCCACCTTCACAAGCATCTATCATGGAATATACAGCTGGAATGCAGATAACACTAGTACAAATCAGACAGACACAAATACACTATGGTACTTAGCCTTCCAGAGAAAGGCCAAGAGTAGGGAAGCTGGGGTCTAAGCTATGGCCCCAGAGGTGACATAGAAACAGGAAAGCAGAGGAATGGTCTATCACTCCTTCTGGAAAATCAAAGCAGCAGACTGAACTGCTCCACTGCGAAGGTAGGCCGGCACTTAGCAAGCTCCACCCCCGCCAATAATCTAGCCATTCCCAGGCAGCATGACAGAGCACTCTTCCTCCTGAGAGGTGCGGAGCTGCAGGGAATCGGTCAACACGGTCACATCGATGGCTGCGGATCCAGCCAGTCTCCGGTACAGGAGAAGCACACCTCATACCCATCTATACACAACTTACAAATGATCATAAAAGTATACTTAGAGGACAGCCACAGTCTGAACAGCCCTGCTTCAATGGGCACTTTTATACTGCAGTCCACGGGCTGCAGGGGGAGGAGCTACTGTCTTACAGCTATACTAGTCTAGCTAGTGCCAGTTCCTACAGTCTCCTCCAGCAACCGATGGTTCCGTGCCTCCCTGATCTTAACGGAGAGAAATAGAACAAATCATTCTGCAAAGGTCAATAAATAAGGTTTCCCTTTCAGCAGAAGACATAATTCACTCCCTCAGCCCAAAGAGCACTAATGCAATATCGTGAACTGTTTTTTTGCCTTTACACATTTTTCAATGGAACCGGCTCTGCGTAAACAGTCTCCATTAAAAGGACATTCACGCCCACAGGAAAGCAGAGGCAGCTGAGCCGCGGCTACTGGCACTAGTTCCTGGGACACAGCATACATGGCTCCGAATCCACATGCAGCTGTCCACCCCCCACCCGTGCACAGCACCATCTGCCATGGAAGTCTGTGCGTCCTCCTCGACGAGTCCCAGGAAGCGGAATGACAGAGGCGTGCTGCTTACCTGTTTCACTTTGTCCTCGAAGTCTGCATCGTTTTTATCATAGATCATCTGTGCGAGGCGAATCTGCTCAGCCGTTGCCTAGGAAACACGAACAAACGTTACGAGTGCGGAGGCCCGGGAGTGATGGCTACAGCGCTGTACGCAAATGTCATCATCCGTTTGTGCTTTGCGAGATAGGTAAGCCTTGGCATATTGGGAAACGTTTTTAATTCAACCCAATTTATGGCCAGGCATAAGAAGGGCAACCAGAATCCATGGCAAACTAATGCCCGTATTTATCAATGAGCCATAAATTTCACTGCGAGTGATAAATTGCACCAGCCAATCACCTCCTAACTGCCATTTTTCAAACCCAGCCTATGACCCGGAAGTTAGGAGCTGATTGGCTGGTGCAATTTATCACTCAGTGAAATGTATCACTCATTGATAAATAAGGGCATAAGGATATTATATTGTGATGGGACAACTTGACTAGCTAGGAAGGAGGGTGATAAGATGCCTCCAGTACCTACCTGTACCTGTTTCTGTGGCTGTGTCTGTGGAGTTGGAATCTGTGTTTTTTCCCGAGTGCCCCGGGTGCGTTCATTTCCCACCGAAGTCATCATATACAGTATATACAAAACAATGTATGTACAAAATAGAAAATCTGTAAGAGAGAGCGAGATAGTAATGGTAAAATAACAGACACTTATTATACTACCATTTACCAACAGTCAGAGCATATTCCCTGGCCCTTTCCACCTGTATAAACCCGTCCCCAATTCAGCACAACAGACAGCAAACCTCCGAGGCCGGTGCCCCACTGGCGCTAACAAAACGCCAATAATGGCACATGTGACAGCGCTGGCACCTAATGCCAATACAGAACGCACAATGCTTCACTTTGTGACAACTTGTACTGGCTGCCAGTGTATAAAGTTGGCAGTATCCATTCCAATCTGCCACGTATGGAAGTGGGCATGTCCACCACGGACCCCACTAGGCCCCAACCTGTTATACGCTTCAGCTAGCATACTAACAACTATTGATCCTTTGCTTCAGGTTCCCTTGAAGCAATCTGTGTCTAATACTCACTATAGAAGTACACCGGGCAGATCAGCCTGATGAAGGTATAGTGAGTATACAGGGGCGATAGCCAGCAAACGGCTTCAAATGCCCCTGCAACGGTCAGGTCTGGGGGTCTGACATTCTGCGTCCTGTTTAAAAACTGAGCTGCCCGACCTCCAGATCCTCGTGAAGAGAACACACACACACAGATATTCTTAGCTACACAATACGTGTTCATATTACTTTCTTTTTTAAAATTACCACGTCATTTGATCATTTCCAGATAAATAATGCAACATCTTCTAAATATAAAATAAAAAAAAATACCAAAAAAAAAAGCAAAACTAATTTACCGCTTACATGTAGTCTTTTAATAAGAATTTACTTACCGATAATTCTATTTCTCGTAGTCCGTAGTGGATGCTGGGGACTCCGTCAGGACCAAGGGGAATAGCGGGCTCCGCAGGAGACAGGGCACATCTAAAAAGCTTTTTAGGTCACATGGTGTGTACTGGCTCCTCCCCCTATGACCCTCCTCCAAGCCTCAGTTAGGTACTGTGCCCGGACGAGCGTACACAATAAGGAAGGATCTTGAATCCCGGGTAAGACTCATACCAGCCACACCAATCACACCGTACAACTTGTGATCTGAACCCAGTTAACAGTATGATAACAAAACGAAGTAGCCTCCGAAAAGATGGCTCACAACAATAGTAATAACCCGATTTTTGTAACAATAACTATGTACAAGCATTGCAGACAATCCGCACTTGGGATGGGCGCCCAGCATCCACTACGGACTACGAGAAATAGAATTATCGGTAAGTAAATTCTTATTTTCTCTAACGTCCTAGTGGATGCTGGGGACTCCGTCAGGACCATGGGGATTATACCAAAGCTCCCAAACGGGCGGGAGAGTGCGGATGACTCTGCAGCACCGAATGAGAGAACTCCAGGTCCTCCTTAGCCAGAGTATCAAAATTTGTAAAATTTTACAAACGTGTTCTCCCCTGACCACGTAGCTGCTCGGCAAAGTTGTAATGCCGAGACTCCTCGGGCAGCCGCCCAGGATGAGCCCACCTTCCTTGTGGAATGGGCATCTACATATTTCGTCTGTGGCAGGCCTGCCACAGAATGTGCAAGCTGAATTGTACTACAAATCCAGCGTGCAATAGACTGCTTAGAAGCATGAGCACCCAGCTTGTTGGGTGTATACAGTATAAACAGCAAGTCAGACTTTCTGACTCCAGCCGTCCTAACTATATATATATATATATATTTTTAGGGCCCTGACCACGTCTAGTAACTTGGAGTCCTCCAAGTCCCTAGTAGCCGCAGGCACCACAAGAGGTCGTTTCAGGTGAAAACGCTGACACCCCTTCATGAAGAAACTGGAGACGAGTCCCAGTTCTGTCCTGTTCAAATGGAAAATTTTAATATGGGCTTTTGTAAGACAAAGCCGCCCATTCTGACAATCGCCTGGCCGAGGCCAGGGCTAACAACATGGTCACTTCCCATGTGAGATATTTGTCAACAGCATGGTCACTTTCCATGTGAGATATTTCAAATCCACAGATTTGAGCGGTTCAAACCAATATGATTTTAAGAAATCCCAACACTATGTTGAGATCTCACGGTGCCCCTAGGGGCACAAAAAAGCTGTATATGCAATACATCCTTTACAATCTGGACTTCAGGAACTGAAGTCAATTCTTTCTGGAAGAAAATCTACAGGGCCGAAATTTAAATGTTAATGAACCCCAATTTGAGGTCCAAAACACTCCTGTTTTCAGGAAGTGTAGAAATCGACCTAGTTGAATTGCCGTTGTGGAGCCTTCCTGGCCTCACCCACGCAACATATTTTCACCACATGTGGTGATGACGTTGTGCGGTCACCTCCTTCCTGGCTTTGACCAGGGTAGGTATGACCTCTTATGGAATGCCTTTTCCCCTCAGGATCCGGCATTCAACCGCCATGCCGTCAAACGCAGCCGCGGTAAGTCTTGGAATAGACATGGTACTTGCTGAATCAAGTCCCTTCTTAGCTCCCCAGGCCCTTAGTCCTCTGTGAGCATTTCTTGAAGTTCCGGGTACCAAGTCCCTCTTGGCCAATCCGGAGCCACTAGTATAGTTCATACTCCTCTATGTCTTATAATTCTCAATACCCTGGTTATGAGAAACAGAGGAGGGAACACATACACAGACTAGTACACCCACGGTGTTACCAGAACATCCACAGCTATCGCCTGAAGGTCTCATGACCTGGCGGAATACCTGTCCCGTTTTTGTTCGGGCGGGACGCCATCATGTCCACCTTTGGTCTTTGCCAACGGTCCACAATCATGTTGAAAAACTTCCCTATGAAGTTTCCACTCTCCCGGGTGGAGGTCATGCCTGCTGAGGAAGTCTGCTTCCCAGTCGTCCACTCCCGGAAAGAACACTGCTGACAGTGCTATCACATGATTTTCCGCCTAGCGAAAAATCCTTGCAGTTTTCACTGCCCTCCTGCTTCTTGTGCCGCCCTTCTGTTTACGTGGGCGACTGCCATGATGTTATCCCACTGGATCAATACCGGCTGACCTTGAAGCAGAGGTCTAGCTAAGTTTAGAGCATTATAAATTTGCTCTAAGCTTATTTATGCGGAGAGAATTCTCCAGACTTAATCACACTTCCCTGGAAATTTTTTTTTCCTGTGTGACTGTTCCCCAGCCTCTCAGGCTGGCCTCCGTGGTCACCGGCATCCAATCCTGAATGCCGAATCTGCGGCCCTCTAGAAGATGAGCACTCTGTAATCACCACAGGAGAGACACCCTTTTCCTTGGATATAGGGTTATCCGCTGATGCATCTGAGGATGCGATCCGGACCATTTGTCCAGCAGATCCCACTGAAGAGTTCTTGCGGGAAATCTGCCGAATGGAATTGCTTCGTAATAAGCCACCATTTTTACCAGGACTCTTGTGCAATGATGCACTGACACTTTTCCTGGTTTTAGGAGGATCCCGATTAGCTCGGATAACTCCCTGGTTTTCTCCACTGGGAGAAACACGTTTTTCTGGACTGTGTCCAGAATCTTCCCTAGGAACAGTAGACGTGTCGTCGGAAAAAGCTGCGATTTTGGAATATTTAGAATCCACTCGTGCTGTCGTAGAACTACTTAAGATAGTGCTACTCCGACCTCCAACTGTTCTCTGGACCTTGCCCTTATCAGGAAAGCGTCCATGTTTCTTTTAAGAAAAATCATCATTCCGGCCATTACCTTGGTAAAGACCCGGGGCGCCGTGGACCATCCAAACGGCAGCGTCTGAACTGATAGTGACAGTTCTGTACCAGGAACCTGAAGTACCCTTGGTGAGAAGGGCAAATTTGGACCTGTAGGTAAACGTCCCTGATATCCAGTGACATCATATCGTCCCCTTCTTCCTGGTTCGCTATCACTGCTCCGAGTGACTCCATCTTGATTTGAACGCTTGTATGTAAGTGTTCAAATATTTCAGATCTCACCGAGCCGGTTGGCTTCAGTACCACAATATAGTGTGGAATACTACCCCCTTCCTTGTTGTAAGAAGGGTACTTTGATTATCACCTGCTGGGAATACAGCCTGTGAATTGTGTGAGGGGGAGACGTCTCGAATTTCCAATGTACACCTGGGATATTACATGTAGGATCCCGGAGTTCCCTTGCGAGTGTTGCTGAAACTCTTGAGATGACCCCCTACCGCACCTGAGTCCGCTTGTACGGCCCCAGCGTTATGCTGCGGACTTGGCAGAAGCCGTGAGGAGCTTCTGTTCCTGGGAATGATCTGCTTGCTGCAGTCTTCTTCCCTTTCCTCTCCCCCTGGGCAGATATGACTGGCCTTCGCCCGCCTGCCCGTATGGGGACGAAAGGACTGAGACTGAAAAGACTGTGTCCTTTTCTGCCAATATGTGACTCGGGGTAACAAAAGGTGGATTTTTCAGCTGTTGCCATGGCCACCAGGTCCAATGGACCGCCCCTTTATACGGCAATACTTCCATATGCCGTCTGGAATCTGCCTCACCTGACCACTGTCGTGTCTTCGTCTGGCAGATATGTACATCACATTTACTCTTTGATGCCAGAATGCAAATATGCCTCTGCGCATCACACATATATAGAAATGCATCCCTAAAATGCTCTATAGACAATAAAATCCTGTCCCTGTCAAGGGTATCAAAATTTTCAGTCAGGAAATCCGACCAAGCCCCCTCAGCGCTGCACATCCAGGCTGAGGCGATTGCTGGTCGTAGTATAACACCAGTATGTGTGTATATACTGTTATGATATTTTTCAGCTTCCTATCAGCTGGCTCCTTGAGGGCGGCCGTATCTGGAAACGGTAACGCCATGTTTTTTATATGCGTGTGAGCGCCTTGTCCACCCTAAGGTGTGTTTTCCAACTCGCCCTTACTACTGGCGGGAAAAAAGGGTATACCTCCCATAACTTTCTGTCGGAGGAACCCCACGTATCATCACACACTTCATTTAATTTATCTGATTCAGGCAAAACTACAGGTAGTTTATTCCCACCCTACAAAATACCCTTATTTGTGGTACTTGTGGTATCAGAAATACGTAACACCTCCTTCATTGCCCTTAACATGTAACTTGTGGCCCTAAAGGAAAAATACGTTTGTTTCTTCACCGTCGACACTGGGGTCAGTGTCCGTGTCAGTGTCTGTCGACCGACTGAGGTAAATGGGCGTTTTTACAAGCCCCTGACGGTGTCTGAGACGCCTGGACCGATACTAATTTGTCCGCCGGCTGTCTCATGTCGTCAACCGGCTTGCAGCGTGTTGACATTATCACGTAATTCCATAAGTAAGCCATCCATTCTGGTGTCGACTCCCTAGAGAGTGACATCACCATTACAGGCAATTTTCTCCGTCTCCTCACCAACATTTTCCTCATACATGTCGACACACACGTACCGACCTACAGCACACACATACAGGGAATGCTCTGATAGAGGACAGGACCCACTAGCCCTTTGGGGAGACAGAGGGAGAGTTTGCCAGCACACACCAAAAGCGCCATAATGTATATAACAACCCCAGAAGGTGTTGTTTCTATATATGGGCTCTTAATATATAATTATATCGCCAATTTATGCCCCCCTTCTCTTTAACCCTGTTTCTGTAGTGCAGGGGAGAGTGGGAGCCTTCCTCACCAGCGGAGCTGGTCAGGAAAATGGCGCTGAGTGCTGAGGAGAATAAGCTCCGCCCCTTTCACGGCGGGCTTTTCTCCCGGTTATTAGGAAAACTGGCCTGGGTTAAATACATACATATAGCCTTAATGGCTATATGTGATGTATTTATTTGCCAAATAGGTATTTATATTGCTGCCCAGGGCGCCCCCAGCAGCGCCCTGCACCCTCCGTGACCGTGTCAGTGAGCCGTGTAGCAACAATGGCGCACAGCTGCAGTGCTGTGCGCTACCTCTCTGAAGACTGTGAAGTCTTCTGCCGCCTGTTTCCGGACCCCGTTCCGCCGTCTTTCTTCAGCGTCTGTAAGGGGGATCGGCGGCGCGGCTCCGGGACGAACCCCAGGCTGACCTGTGTTCCGACTCCCTCTGGAGCTCAGTGTCCAGTAGCCTAAAACTTCAATCCTCCTGCACGCAGGTGAGTTGCAAGTCTCTCCCCTAAGTCCCTCGTTGCAGTGATCCTGTCGCCAGCAGGAATCACTGATTAGAAACCTAAAAAAAAACTTTACTAAACAGCTCCTTAAGAGAGCCATCCAGTTTGCACCCTTCTCGGACGGGCACAAAAACCTAACTGAGGCTTGGAGGAGGGTCATAGGGGGAGGAGCCAGTACACACCATGTGACCTAAAAAGCTTTTTAGATGTGCCCTGTCTCCTGCGGAGCCCGCTATTCCCCTTGGTCCTGACGGAGTCCCCAGCATCCACTAGGACGTTAGAGAAAACAAAATACCCCCTTCCACAAAAAAACAAACAAAACAATGTAACCAACAGCTCCACCCACTGCGTACTGACAGCGGTACAGTCTACTAAAGCACAGGACACAACCTATTAAACTGGAAGCTAACAAGCTATGGTACTCCGTGCTCTATTGTGTCTAGGAAGGGACCAGCTATGGTATTCCGTGCTCTATTGTGTCTAGGAAGGGACCAGCTACGGTACTCCGTGGTCACGTCTAGGAAAGGCCCAGCTATGGTACTCCAAGCTTCATCATGTCTAGGAAAAGCCCAGCTATGGTACTCTGTTTATTATGCCTAGAAATGGACCAGCTACGGTACGCCATGCTCTATCATGTCTAGGAAGGGACCAGCTATGGTACTCCGTGCTCTATCCTGTCTAGGAAGGGACCATCTACGGTACTCCGTGCTCTATCCTGTCTAGGAAGGGACCAGCTACGGTACTCCGTGGTCACATCTAGGAAGGCACTAGCTATGGTACTCCGCGCTCTATCATGTCTAGGAAGGCACCAGCTATGGTACTCCAAGCTTCATCATGTCTAGGAAAGGCCCAGCTATGGTACTCCATGCTCTATCATGTCTAGGAGGGGACCAGCTATGGTACTCTGTGCTATATCATGTCTAGGAGGGGACCAGCTATGGTACTCCATGCTCTATTGTGTCCAGGAAGGGACCAGCTACGGTACTCCGCGCTCTATTGTGTCTAGGAAGGGACCAGCTACGGTACTCCGTGGTCACGTCTAGGAAGGCAACAGCTATGGTACTCCAAGCTTCATCATGTTTAGGAAAGGCCCAGCTATGGTACTCCAAGCTTCATCATGTCTAGGAAAGACCCAGCTATGGTACTCCAAGCTTCATCATGTCTAGAAAAAGCCCAGCTGTGGTACTCTGTTTATTATGCCTAGAAATGGACCAGCTACGGTACGCCATGCTCTATCATGTCTAGGAAGGGACCAGCTATGGTACTCCGTGCTCTATCCTGTCTAGGAAGGGACCAGCTACGGTACTCCGTGGTCACGTCTAGGAAGGCACTAGCTATGGCACTCCGCACTCTATCATGTCTAGGAAGGCACCAGCTATGGTACTCCAAGCTTCATCATGTCTAGGAAAGGCCCAGCTATGGTACTCCATGCTCTATTTTGTCTAGGAAGGGACCAGCTATGGTACTCCGTGCTCTATCATGTCTAGGAGGGGACCAGCTATGGTACTCTGTGCTATATCATGTCTAGGAGGGGACCAGCTATGGTACTCCATGCTCTATAACTTCTAGGAAGGGACCAGCTATGGTACTCTGTGGTCACGTCTAGGAAGGCACCAGCTATGGTACTCCGTGCTCTATCACGTCTAGGAAGGCACCAGCTATGGTAATCCAAGCTCTATCATGTCTAAGAAGGGATCAGCTATGGTACTCCGTGCTCTATCATGTCTAGGAAGGGACAGCTATGGTACTCCGTGCTCTATCATGTCTAGGAAGGGACCAGCTACGGTATTCCGTGGTCACGTCTAGGAAGGCACCAGCTATGGTACAGCAAGCTTCATCATGTCTAGGAAAGGCCCAGCTATGGTACTCCGTGCTCTATTGTGTCTAGGAAGGGACCAGCTACAGTACTCCGTGCTTTATCCAGTCTAGGAAGGGACCAGCTACGGTACTCCGTGGTCACGTCTAGGAAGGCAACAGCTATGGTACTCCTTGCTCTATCATGTCTAGGAAGGCACTAGCTATGGTACTCCAAGCTTCATCATGTCTAGGAAAGGCCCAGCTATGGTACTCCATGCTCTATCCTGTCTAGGAAGGGACCAGCTACAGTACTCCGTGGTCACGTCTAGGAAGGGACCAGCTACGGTACTCCAAGCTTCATCATGTCTAGGAAAGGCCCAGCTGTGGTACTCCGTGCTCTATTTTGTCTAGGAAGGGACCAGCTATGGTACTCCGTGCTCTATTTTGTCTAGGAAGGGACCAGCTATGGTACTCCATGCTCTATTTTGTCTAGGAAGGGACCAGCTATGGTACTCCGTGCTCTATCATGTCTAGGAGGGGACCAGCTATGGTACTCTGTGCTATATCATGTCTAGGAGGGGACCAGCTATGGTACTCCATGCTCTATAACTTCTAGGAAGGGACCAGCTATGGTACTCTGTGGTCACGTCTAGGAAGGCACCAGCTATGGTAATCCAAGCTCTATCATGTCTAAGAAGGGATCAGCTATGGTACTCCGTGCTCTATCATGTCTAGGAAGGGACAGCTATGGTACTCCGTGCTCTATCCTGTCTAGGAAGGGACCAGCTACGGTACTCCGTGGTCACGTCTAGGAAGGCACTAGCTATGGCACTCCGCACTCTATCATGTCTAGGAAGGCACCAGCTATGGTACTCCAAGCTTCATCATGTCTAGGAAAGGCCCAGCTATGGTACTCCATGCTCTATTTTGTCTAGGAAGGGACCAGCTATGGTACTCCGTGCTCTATCATGTCTAGGAGGGGACCAGCTATGGTACTCTGTGCTATATCATGTCTAGGAGGGGACCAGCTATGGTACTCTGTGCTATATCATGTCTAGGAGGGGACCAGCTATGGTACTCCATGCTCTATAACTTCTAGGAAGGGACCAGCTATGGTACTCTGTGGTCACGTCTAGGAAGGCACCAGCTATGGTACTCCGTGCTCTATCACGTCTAGGAAGGCACCAGCTATGGTAATCCAAGCTCTATCATGTCTAAGAAGGGATCAGCTATGGTACTCCGTGCTCTATCATGTCTAGGAAGGGACCAGCTACGGTATTCCGTGGTCACGTCTAGGAAGGCACCAGCTATGGTACAGCAAGCTTCATCATGTCTAGGAAAGGCCCAGCTATGGTACTCCGTGCTCTATTGTGTCTAGGAAGGGACCAGCTACAGTACTCCGTGCTTTATCCAGTCTAGGAAGGGACCAGCTACGGTACTCCGTGGTCACGTCTAGGAAGGCAACAGCTATGGTACTCCTTGCTCTATCATGTCTAGGAAGGCACCAGCTATGGTACTCCAAGCTTCATCATGTCTAGGAAAGGCCCAGCTATGGTACTCCATGCTCTATCCTGTCTAGGAAGGGACCAGCTACAGTACTCCGTGGTCACGTCTAGGAAGGGACCAGCTACGGTACTCCAAGCTTCATCATGTCTAGGAAAGGCCCAGCTGTGGTACTCCGTGCTCTATTTTGTCTAGGAAGGGACCATCTATGGTACTCCGTGCTCTATTTTGTCTAGGAAGGGACCAGCTATGGTACTCCATGCTCTATTTTGTCTAGGAAGGGACCAGCTATGGTACTCCATGCTCTATTTTGTCTAGGAAGGGACCAGCTATGGTACTCCGTGCTCTATCACGTCTAGGAAGACACCAGCTATGGTAATCCAAGCTCTATCATGTCTAAGGGATCAGCTATGGTACTCCGTGCTCTATCATGTCTAGGAGGGACAGCTATGGTACTCCGTGCTCTATCATGTCTAGGAAGGGACCAGCTACGGTACTCCGTGGTCATGTCTAGGAAGGCAACAGCTATGGTACTCCACGCTTTATTATGTCTAGGAAGGCACCAGCTATGGTACTCCAAGCTTCATCATGTCTAGGAAAGGCTCAGCTATGGTACTCCGTGCTCTATTGTGTCTAGGAAGGGACCAGCTATGGTACTCTGTGGTCACGGCTAGGAAGGCAACAGCTATGGTACTCCGCGCTCTATCATGTCTAGGAAGGCACCAGCTATGGTACTCCAAGATTCATCATGTCTAGGAAAGGCCCAGCTACGGTACTCCGTGCTCTATTGTGTCTAGGAAGGGACCAGCTATGGTACACCATGCTCCATCATGTCTAGGGAGGGGCCCTATGGCACTCAGCTTTCTAGCATGCCTAGGAAGGTACCAGCTATGGTACTCTGTAGTCACATCTAGGAAGGCACCAGCTATGGTACTTCGTGCTCTATCACGTCTAGGAAGGGACTAACTATGGTACGTCAAGCTTAAACCCTCCCCTCCCCCCCCCCCCCCCACAAATCATTTGTAAAAGCATCTTCGAGGAAGTGGTCTATTATATACTGGAGAGTGGCACACACCAGCAAAGAACAGAATAGAATAGAAGCACAAAGAGCCATAATCTACTGAAACATAAGTGTGATATAAACAATTTGGAAACTACGACGTAGACTTAAAGCCTTGCTTGTCACCTACATAACTGCAGAGGTGGCCTCACTTCTCGTGGGAATTCACTAGGAGATAATGACCTGACAACATCACGGACGCTTGCCGCTAAAGACACAGCTCTAAAATAGCTTCACTGCTGTAAAAACCGAAACAATGTTCGATACGTTTGTGCCGATTAAACCAAAATGTTCTCCTGGTTTCCGGCACGAGTAAACTTTTCACCAAGTACATGGCAGCGCTCACCGACTGAAGGAAATATTTAGGAGAAAGTGGTTTTGTTATTTAGAACAAAACATCCATTTATTAACTAAGTAAAAATCAAACACGTACTGGTGCTCAGTGATTGAGGCACTCTCTCGAATTGGGGCATCTTGATCGTTTACAGGGAAAGGTTCCTTTATGAGATCACCCCCTGTGTGCCCCCTCATTTGATTCTTTGTAGGAATCCTGGGGATGGTATGAGCACAGGGATCGGCTGGATCCGTGTTGACTGCTCAGCCATAGCCTTATCAGTTACAGCGGCAGGGGTCAGTAGCAGTGCACGGCCAGAGATTCCATACATTGCACAAGGGATAGTGAGCAATGCACAACACCCACTGTGAAATAGAAGGAAATAGGAAGGGCCCTTATAGCAAACTAACCCACCCAATATAAGGATAGGCATTTACGGTGGTATGCAGAGGATTTAGCTCTATAGCTTCCAGCACAGGGATACACAACTATATATTTTCCCTCCCATGCACAGGAATATACCAAATCATCTACTCCCAGGATATCACTGTCTCCAGCATTCCTGGAACCCGGCTTATGCAAGTGACGTATGTCCTAATTATAGCCAGCCCAGTGGCTTCCCCCCACAACAGCCATTTTCAGAAGACAACACAGGTGCATCTCATAATAGAACATATCCAATGCGCGCACAAACACACAATACAGCACGGTCAGCCATGTACTGCAGCCGTCCATAGAGTAAACACTAGGTAAGCGGGGGTCGGACAGCTGCCCTGCATCGTGTGACTAGTAGGAGAGCCACGGGCAGCTCAGTCTTCATCTAGACGTCAACTGATTCAAGCATTGCATCTGTATTACAGAATGCAGACTCAATCACACACAGGGCACATGTGACAGCCTACGGGTAAAATGATTTCTGGTATGACCGAATCAGCCACACACACTCCAAATCAGACAAAGTCCCTATTAGGCATAACATTTATTTGAAAGTGGCCGCCAGAGACTTAAGAAAATGAAACAAGCTTTTCAACTGGACAAAAGAGTAACGTCACAAACATCCAGCTTTGTGTATCAGTATCTGACATCGGCCGCATTAGGACATTTATTAGTTATTTATATAACGCATACATATTCCGCGGCGCTGTACAGACAATGTTTGGCCATTCACATCAGTCCTTGCCCCCACTAAAGCTTACAATCTATATTCCCTATCACATGTACACGAGCACACATTCACACTAGGGTTAATTTTGTTGGGAGCCAATTAACCTACCAGTATATTTTTGGATTGTGGGAGGAAACCGGAGTACCCGGAGGAAACCCACCCAAGTACGGGGAGAAAATACAAACTCCACACAGTTAGGGCCATGGTGGGAATCAAACCCATGACTTCAGTGCTGTGAGGAAGTCATGCTAACCACTACACCATCCGTGCTGCTTTGTGTATCAGTATCGGATATCTGCAACATCAGGAGGACATTAGACGCACACAAAATCCGATATTGGCCTGTAGGTCTCATCAAGTCCAGGGAAACATGAGCAGAAGTCAGATAAGACTCATTTTTGGCAAAATAGCAACAAAAAAAAGATACCTTACGCTAGAAGTGGGGCCGTTTGGCATGAAGGAGCACACGTAACACGACACATTCTTTGTTATATGTGCAGTCATGAAAACGCACATGCAACATAGCAGATTCTATCCTCTACAGATCCTCAAATATCAGACTATGCTGAGTAATGTGATATAGGACACCTGTATACTGTGTGTGACCGAGTCTGTATACGGAGCAGAACAGAACTTGTATTGAAAAAAGCTGCAGGTGCTACATTGTAGCACTTCATGTACAGACTCAGAGACAGTCGCACACAGATATACAAGTTACTCAGCACAGTCTCCTTGTGCGTCCTAGTCTCATTGTGTTTCTATTAAGACGCATTCAGCAAAGAAGTAGCAATAAAGACGCCCAACGTTAGAAGATTCTCACAAGACCTGGCGTGCCAGGAAGGGCTGGTTGGCGCGACTTCAGTAAAGAAGTACGAGGACACAGCTGTATATATCGCTGTCCACTCCTCCTGTGACGACCCCAAAACGTAAAACCTTTTATACTTTGTCAAAGGGAATAAAACACATGGGAGCAGCTTAAAGTGAAATGTTTTGCTAGCCAATACTTTATATGTGAAGGGATTACATGTATTTACAAGACTACAAGCAGTCATTTGTACATCGTTACCAAGCAGTGATAACACACTTTGCATACAGCCGCAATGTAAACACGGTGACGTATTTCAGGTGTACAGAAGAGATATAAAACCAACCGTTCATCTGACAGAGGAAATATTACTCTGCCAAACACTGAGCGGATTTGCATATGAGGACTGATTTCATGCAGCTGAATTCAGATAGGACTAAAAGTATTTATCCCTAGCCGGCCGGAAAGAGACCTAACCAACCAAACGGCAGACAAGCATGGCAAAGTCTCCAGGATCCGGCTACGTGGAGCTTGGGCCACACAACTGGACCAGACCAAGCACAATCAGCACGGCCGGACAATAGGCCTAATTCAGACCTGATCGCAACAGTAAATTAGATAGCTAATGGGCAAAACCATGTGCACTGCAGGTGGGGCAGATGTAACATGTGCAGAGAGAGTTAGATTTGGGTGGGGTGTGTTCAAACTGAAATCTAAATTGCAGTGTAAAAATAAAGCAGCCAGTATTTACCCTGCACAGAAACAAAATAACCCACCCAAATGTAACTCTCTCTGCACATGTTACATCTGCCCCCCCCCCCCCCCCCCCTGCAGTGCACATGGTTTTGCCCATTGGCTAACAAATTTTTCTGCTGGGATCAGGTCTGAATTAGGCCCAATAACCACACGCAGTGCCTGATGCAAAGTTACCGTGCAGTTTAACCGACATCTACTCGTTTTCATTTGGACGCTGCTGCGGTTTTGTGGTCCGTACAAGCCCATGCACGCTGCGATTGGTGACCAATTGCGAAACCCCTGTGGTACCATATACACAATAATAATAATAATTTGATCCAAAGTTACCTAAAATGGCGCAGTGCTGCAATGGTTGCACACACATGGGGGTCAATTCTATTCGGCAACTAAAGAATAGCGCCGGGAATTAGCTCCCGACGCTATTCAATTCAGCTAAAGTTAAGTCGGCGATGTCCCGTTCTCGCCGACTTAACAGGTAGTTTTGTCGGGAGAACGGGCATTCTCCGACTTAACTACCCGGCGCGAGGCTGATTCCCGACAGAATCAGCCTCGCGCCGGCCGCGAGGCAGCACTTTTGTCGGGTTTATTCTCTCATCCCCCGGGGATGAGAGAAGAATTCCCGACAATTGCGGGCAACTAGTAGCAGAATTGAATAGCGTCGGGAGCTAATTCCCGGCGCTATTCTTTAGTTGCCGAATAGAATTGACCCCATAGTATTAAAGGGAACAGGACCCACAGCAGACATACACATAGTATTGGCAATGGTTCAATCGTAACGCAGAGTTTACGGTAGAGCATAGGTGTCGTTATACAGGACAAAGTAAAAATAGCGCAACAAAGGAAAGACAAAGGAAGCTGGCAAAAACTCAATGCAGTCCTGTTCTACAAGATGGAAAACAACGGCAGGACGACCTGTACTAACCACAGGAGTTCAAACGCTCAGCCGAACCTGGAAGTGGGAGTCTCACCCCGCACAGGAAGCGTTACTTTCACTACTCAAAAGGGACCTGATCTTTATCCTAAAGAACAAACCTCCCTGTCCAGCCGCGTCAGCCTGTGCCCTGCACAGTGGGGCCTCATTCACTAATTTCCTCTGCAAAGTAAAACATACATATATAAGCAACGTGCAATGTTACTGGGGTAAGAATACACTTCACTGGGGAATCGTGGAGCTCCTCAAATAGGCAAGAAGTGATCGCTCCTCGTATGGCCGAAATATGAGCACGTTTCACAAGTGACTGTACACATATGTTTAAACGGAAAAAGGCCTTCTCGCTGCTGCTCAGATCCAATTTCTCCTCTAAAAGGAGCAGCTGCCTCCCCACCCAGCCTGACCTCAATCTCAGACGGCTACCCCCCCCACCCCCACCCCCTTCCACAGTCACTGCCTGGCAGAACCCTGTATAACTCGCACACAGGCGAGCATGCTACGGCACAATCAAGTGCATATTAGTAATTGCAGATTGATGCACTACAACTGACATATGAAACAGATTTACAGGGTCTGGAGACCCCAGGGACGTCAAATGCTCTAAATATGTAGAATTTAAGTTATAACACCCCACAAAATGCCTGTTTACCTATGCAGCCTACAGTAGCACATAAGTATAGCCTGTATATAACATCGCCTCAACGATTTTATTGCAGTCTAGAGAATCAGGGGTACAAACAAACTTCACACACGAGGGAACTCAATTGCAGACAAGGACATCAGCCCGGGTGAATCAGCGAAGCAACAGCACTTTTACAGCAGCCCGATCTTGCACACCACAGGGTTGCGAGCAGTTTTGTGCAAATTCGGGATTCAGCTTGGTGGACGAGGGGTGTGGTGCCACGGCTGGCGTTTAAACGGCGCAGCAGCAGCAATACGTACCCTTCATCCACAATTGAATTCCTCCCACAATATAGGAATGTACTGAGTGTGTAAATAATAATAGTCTAAGGGGTATATTTGCAGTTGTCAGGATTTAAAGCGTCAATACCCAGCCATGTTTTGCACTTAATAACATAGCAGCTTGAAATTGCACCGGCGGAACAACGGTCGCTTAATAAACGCACCCCTAAGAATCATACAACTCGCTTTTTGCAGGTAAGCGGCCAAAACCGGCTCACCACAAACACCCTTTGCGCGGTCAGCGAGGAGAATTAGAATCCGCCACCTGTATTATCACACTACAAATCCAATGTTTTACCAGGACACCGCAAAAACACACAAAACCTAGCACAGATAATATAACCTGTTACACAACTCAGTCCGTTACATTGTGACTTGCACCCTACACAGGCAGATCTGCTCCCTGCCCACCTAACTAACTTGAATAGCGTTATTACATAGGGCCCCACTAATGTGTTCGACTTACAGGGTCATCTGCCAAAAGCATTTTCCACAAGTCTAGATGAAATGATCACAGTTACTTATAGTTAGCGCCAGGTGATGACATAAGATCACTTTCTGGTGAGCAACAGCATAACCCAAGTATAAATCACAGACAGAATGTGCACATCCAATACACGTACTACTGAAATCTACATAACAACCATATTAGTGGGACACAATTAAGGAGCCTCGGGGGCAAAGGGGCACATGCCTCATATACATGGACTCTGAATTTTTGCTGCCATCAAGTAGCATCTGACACCTGCGAGGAAAAATAATAGGGTCCCTAGTTTGTGGAGGTCCAGGATTTCAGCCAAGATTGCTCATGTTTTTAAAATAAGAATTTACTTACCGATAATTCTATTTCTCGGAGTCCGTAGTGGATGCTGGGGTTCCTGAAAGGACCATGGGGAATAGCGGCTCCGCAGGAGACAGGGCACAAAAAGTAAAGCTTTAGGATCAGGTGGTGTGCACTGGCTCCTCCCCCTATGACCCTCCTCCAAGCCTCAGTTAGGTACTGTGCCCGGACGAGCGTACACAATAAGGAAGGATTTATGAATCCCGGGTAAGACTCATACCAGCCACACCAATCACACTGTACAACCTGTGATCTGAACCCAGTTAACAGTATGATAACAGCGGAGCCTCTGAAAAGATGGCTCACAACAATAATAACCCGATTTTTGTAACTATGTACAAGTAATGCAGATAATCCGCACTTGGGATGGGCGCCCAGCATCCACTACGGACTCCGAGAAATAGAATTATCGGTAAGTAAATTCTTATTTTCTCTATCGTCCTAGTGGATGCTGGGGTTCCTGAAAGGACCATGGGGATTATACCAAAGCTCCCAAACGGGCGGGAGAGTGCGGATGACTCTGCAGCACCGAATGAGAGAACTCCAGGTCCTCCTTAGCCAGGGTATCAAATTTGTAGGATTTTACAAACGTGTTTGCCCCTGACTAAATATCCGCTCGGCAAAGTTGTAAAGCCGAGACCCCTCGGGCAGCCGCCCAAGATGAGCCCACCTTCCTTGTGGAATGGGCATTTACATATTTTGGCTGTGGCAGGCCTGCCACAGAATGTGCAAGCTGAATTGTATTACACATCCAACTAGCAAAAGTCTGCTTAAAAGCAAGAGCACCCAGTTTGTTGGGTGCATACAGGATAACAGCAAGTCAGTTTTCCTGACTCCAGCCGTCCTGGAACCTATATTTTCAGGGCCCTGACCACATCTAGCAACTTGGAGTCCTCCAAGTCCCTAGTAGGCGCAAGACACCACAATAAGCTGGTTCAGGTGAAACACTGACACCACCTTAGGGAGAGAACTGGGGACGAGTCCGCAGCTCTGCCCTGTCCGAATGGACAAACAGATATGGGCTTTTTTGAGAAAAAAACCACCAATTTGACACTCGCCTGGTCCAGGCCAGGTCCAAGAGCATGTTCACTTTTCATGTGAGATGCTTCAAATCCACAGATTTGACTGGTTTTAAACCAATGTGTTTTGAGGAATCCCAGAACTACGTTGAGATCCCACAGTGCCACTGGAGGCACAAAAGGGGGTTGTATATGCAATACTCCCTTGACAAACTTCTGGACTTCAGGAACTGAAGCCAATTCTTTCTGGAAGAAAACTCGACAGGGCCGAAATTTGAACCTTAATGGACCCCAATTTGAGGCCCATAGACACTCCTGTTTGCAAGAAATGCAGGAATCGACCGAGTTGAAATTTCTTCGTGGGGCCTTCCTGGCCTCACACCACGCAACATATTTTCGCCACATGTGGTGATAATGTTGTGCGGTCACCTCCTTTCTGGCTTTGACCAGGGTAGGAATGACCTCTTCCTGAATGCCTTTTCCCTTAGGATCCGGCGTTCCACCGCCATGCCGTCAAACGCAGCTGCGGTAAGTCTTGGAACAGACATGGTACTTGCTGAAACAAGTCCCTTCTTAGCGGCAGAGGCCATAAGTCCTCTGTGAGCATCTCTTGAAGTTCCGGGTACCAAGTCCTTCTTGGCCAATCCGGAGCCATGAGTATAGTTCTTACTCCTCTACGTCTTATAATTCTCAGTACCTTAGGTATGAAAAGCAGAGGATGGAACACATACACCGACTGGTACACCCACGGTGTTACCAGAACGTCCACAGCTATTGCCTGAGGGTCTCTTAACCTGGCGCAATACCTGTCCCGTTTTTTGTTCAGACGGGACGCCATCATGTCCACCTTTGGTAATTCCCAACGGTTTACAATTATGTGGAAAACTTCCCCATGAAGTTCCCACTCTGCCGGGTGGAGGTCGTGCCTACTGAGGAAGTCTGCTTCCCAGTTTCCATTCCCGGAATGAAACACTGCTGACAGTGCTATCACATGATTTTCCGCCCAGCGAAAAGTCCTTGCAGTTTTTGCCACTGCCCTCCTGCTTCTTGTGCCGCCCTGTCTATTTACGTGGGCGACTGCCGTGATGTTTTATCCCACTGGATCAATACCGGCTGACCTTGAAGCAGAGGTCTTGCTAAGCTTAGAGCATTATAAATTTACCCTTAGCTATATTTATGTGGAGAAAAATCTCCAGACTTGATCACACTCCCTGGAAATTTTTTCCTTGTGTGACTGCTCCCCAGCCTCTCGGGCTGGCCTCCGTGGTCACCAACATCCAAAACTGAATGCCGAATCTGCGGCCCTCTAGAAGATGAGCACTCTGTAACCACCACAGGAGAGACACCCTTGTCCTTGGATATAGGGTTATCCGCTGATGCATCTGAAGATGCGATCCGGACCATTTGTCCAGCAGATCCCACTGAAAAGTTCTTGCATGAAATCTGCCGACTGGAATTGCTTCGAAGGAAGTCACCATTTTTTTACCATGGCCCTTGTGCAATGATGCACTGATTTTAGGAGGTTCCTGACTAGCTCGGATAACTCCCTGGCTTTCTCTTCCGGGAGAAACACCTTTATCTGGACTGTGTCCAGAATCATCCCTAAGCACAGGAGACATGTTGTCGGGATCAGGTGCGATTTTGGAATATTTAGAATCCACCCCTGCTGTTGTAACAGTATCCGAGATAGTGCTACTCCGACCTCCAACTGTTCCCTGGACTTTGCCCTTATCAGGAGATCGTCCAAGTAAGGGATAATTAAGACGCCTTTTCTTCGAAGAAGAACCATCATTTCGGCCATTACCTTGGTAAAGACCCGGGGTGCCGTAGACAATCCAAACGGCAGCGTCTGAAACTGATAGTGACAGTTCTGTACCACGAACCTGAGGTACCCTTAGTGAGAAGGGCAAATTTGGGACATGGAGGTAAGCACTCCTTGATGTCTTGGGACACCAGATAGTCCCCTTCTTCCCGGTTCGTTATCACTGCTCTGAGTGACTCCATCTTGATTTGAACCTTTGTAAGTGTTCAAATTTTTTTAGATTTAGAATAGGTCTCACCTAGCCTTCTGGCTTCAGTACCACAATATAGTGTGGAATAATACCCCCTTTTCTTGTTGTAGGAGGGGTAATTTAATTATCACCTGCTGGGAATACAGCTCGTGAATTTTTTCCCATACTGCCTCCTTGTCGGAGGGAGACCTTGGTAAAGCAGACTTCAGGAGCCTGCGCAGGGGAAACGTCTCGACATTCCAAACTGTACCCCTGGGATACTACTTGTAGGATCCAGGGGTCCTGTACGGTCTCAGCGTCATGCTGAGAGCTTGTCAGAAGCGGTGGAACGCTTCTGTTCCTGGGAATGGGCTGCCTGCTGCAGTCTTCTTCCCTTTCCTCTATCCCTGGGCAGATATGACTCTTATAGGGACGAAAGGACTGAAGCTGAAAAGACGGTGTCTTTTTCTGCAGAGATGTGACTTAGGGTAAAAACGGTGGATTTTCCAGCAGTTGCCGTGGCCACCAGGTCCGATGGACCGACCCCAAATAACTCCTCTTCCTTTATACGGCAATACACCTTTGTGCCGTTTGGAATCTGCATCACCTGACCACTGTCGTGTCCATAAACATCTTCTGGCAGATATGGACATCGCACTTACTCTTGATGCCAGAGTGCAAATATCCCTCTGTGCATCTCGCATATATAGAAATACATCCTTTAAATGCTCTATAGTCAATAAAATACTGTCCCTGTCAAGGGTATCAATATTTTTAGTCAGGGAATCCGACCAAGCCACCCCAGCTCTGCACATCCAGGCTGAGGCGATCGCTGGTCGCAGTATAACACCAGTATGTGTGTATATACTTTTTATGATATTTTTCCAGCCTCCTGTCAGCTGGCTCCTTGAGGACGGCCCTATCTATAGACGGTACCGCCACTTGTTCTGATAAGCGTGTGAGCGCCTTATCCACCCTAAGGGGTGTTTCCCAACGCGCCCTAACTTCTGGCGGGAAAGGGTATACCGCCCATATTTTCTATCGGGGGGAACCCACGCATCATCACACACTTCATTTTATTTATCTGATTCAGGAAAAACTACGGTAGTTTTTTCACATCCCACATAATACCCTCTTTTGTGGTACTTGTAGTATCAGAAATATGTAACACCTCCTTCATTGCCCTTAACGTGTGGCCCTAATAAGGAATACGTTTGTTTATTCACCGTCGACACTGGATTCAGTGTCCCTGTCTGTGTCTGTGTCGACCGACTAAAGTAAACGGGCGTTTTAAAACCCCTGACGGTGTTTTTGAGACGTCTGGACCGGTACTAATTGTTTGTCGGCCGTCTCATGTCGTCAACCGACCTTGGCGCGTGTTGACATTATCACGTAATTCCCTAAATAAGCCATCCATTCCGGTGTCGACTCCCTAGAGAGTGACATCACCATTACAGGCAATTGCTCCGCCTCCTCACCAACATCGTCCTCATACATGTCGACACACACGTACCGACACACAGCACACACACAGGGAATGCTCTGATAGAGGACAGGACCTACTAGCCCTTTGGAGAGACAGAGGGAGAGTTTGCCAGCACACACCAAAAACGCTATAATTATATAGGGACAACCTTATATAAGTGTTTTCCCTTATAGCATCTTTTTTATATATTTCTAACGCCAAATTAGTGCCCCCCCTCTCTGTTTTAACCCTGTTTCTGTAGTGCAGTGCAGGGGAGAGCCTGGGAGCCTTCCCTCCAGCCTTTCTGTGAGGGAAAATGGCGCTGTGTGCTGAGGAGATAGGCCCCGCCCCTTTTTCGGCGGCCTCGTCTCCCGCTCTTAACGGATTCTGGCAGGGGTTAAATATCTCCATATAGCCCCCGGAGGCTATATGTGAGGTATTTTTAGCCAAAAAAGGTTTTCATTTGCCTCCCAGGGCGCCCCCCTCCCAGCGCCCTGCACCCTCAGTGACTGCCGTGTGAAGTGTGCTGAGAGGAAAATGGCGCACAGCTGCAGTGCTGTGCGCTACCTTAAGAAGACTGAGGAGTCTTCTGCCGCCGATTCTGGACTTCTTCTCGTTTCAGCATCTGCAAGGGGGCCGGCGGCGAGGCTCCGGTGACCATCCAGGCTGTACCTGTGATCGTCCCTCTGGAGCTAATGTCCAGTAGCCAAGAAGCCAATCCATCCTGCACGCAGGTGAGTTCACTTCTTCTCCCCTAAGTCCCTCGTTGCAGTGATCCTGTTGCCAGCAGGACTCACTGTAAAATAAAAAACCTAAGCTAAACTTTTCTAAGCAGCTCTTTAGGAGAGCCACCTAGATTGCACCCTTCTCGGCCGGGCACAAAAATCTAACTGAGGCTTGGAGGAGGGTCATAGGGGGAGGAGCCAGTGCACACCACCTGATCCTAAAGCTTTACTTTTTGTGCCCTGTCTCCTGCGGAGCCGCTATTCCCCATGGTCCTTTCAGGAACCCCAGCATCCACTAGGACGATAGAGAAAGTGGCAATGATTTACAGTGCAAAACTAAGTCTTGTATAGGATTGCTGCTTTAAAAAATAAGATTTTACTTACCGATAAATCTATTTCTCGGAGTCCGTAGTGGATGCTGGGGTTCCTGAAAGGACCATGGGGAATAGCGGCTCCGCAGGAGACAGGGCACAAAAAGTAAAGCTTTTTCCGATCAGGTGGTGTGCACTGGCTCCTCCCCCTATGACCCTCCTCCAGACTCCAGTTAGGTACTGTGCCCGGACGAGCGTACACAATAAGGGAGGATTTTGAATCCCGGGTAAGACTCATACCAGCCACACCAATCACACCGTACAACTTGTGATCTAAACCCAGTTAACAGTATGATAACAGCGGAGCCTCTGAAAGATGGCTTCCTTCAACAATAACCCGAATTAGTTAACAATAACTATGTACAATTTATGCAGATAATCCGCACTTGGGATGGGCGCCCAGCATCCACTACGGACTCCGAGAAATAGATTTATCGGTAAGTAAAATCTTATTTTCTCTATCGTCCTAGTGGATGCTGGGGTTCCTGAAAGGACCATGGGGATTATACCAAAGCTCCCAAACGGGCGGGAGAGTGCGGATGACTCTGCAGCACCGAATGAGAGAACTCCAGGTCCTCCTTAGCCAGAGTATCAAATTTGTAAAATTTTACAAACGTGTTCTCCCCTGACCACGTAGCTGCTCGGCAAAGTTGTAATGCCGAGACCCCTCGGGCAGCCGCCCAAGATGAGCCCACCTTCCTTGTGGAGTGGGCCTTTACAGATTTAGGCTGTGGCAGGCCTGCCACAGAATGTGCAAGTTGGATTGTGCTACAGATCCAACGAGCAATCGTCTGCTTAGACGCCGGAGCACCCATCTTGTTGGGTGCATACAATATAAACAACGAGTCAGATTTTCTGACTCCAGCTGTCCTTGCAATATATATTTTTAATGCTCTGACAACGTCCAGTAACTTGGAGTCCTCCAAGTCACTTGTAGCCGCAGGCACTACAATAGGCTGGTTCAGATGAAATGCTGACACCACCTTAGGGAGAAAATGCGGACGAGTCCGCAGTTCTGCCCTGTCCGAATGGAAAATCAGATATGGGCTTTTGTAAGATAAAGCTGCCAATTCTGACACTCTCCTGGCAGAAGCCAGGGCTATAAGCATGGTCACTTTCCATGTGAGATATTTCAAATCCACCTTTTTTAGTGGTTCAAACCAATGAGATTTTAGGAAATCCAAAACCACATTGAGATCCCACGGTGCCACTGGAGGCACCACAGGAGGCTGTATATGCAGCACTCCCTTAACAAAGGTCTGGACTTCAGGGACTGAAGCCAATTCTTTTTGAAAGAAAATCGACAGGGCCGAAATTTGAACCTTAATAGATCCCAATTTGAGACCCATTGACAATCCTGATTGCAGGAAATGTAGGAATCGACCCAGTTGAAATTCCTCCGTCGGAGCACTCCGATCTTCGCACCACGCAACATATTTTCGCCAAATTCGGTGATAATGTTGCACGGTTACTTCCTTCCTTGCTTTAATCAAAGTAGGAATGACTTCTTCCGGCATGCCTTTTTCCTTTAGGATCCGGCGTTCAACCGCCATGCCGTCAAACGCAGCCGCGGTAAGTCTTGAAACAGACAGGGACCCTGCTGAAGCAAGTCCCTCCTTAGAGGTAGAGGCCACGGATCTTCCGTGATCATCTCTTGAAGTTCCGGGTACCAAGTCCTTCTTGGCCAATCCGGAACCACTAGTATCGTTCTTACGCCTCTTTGCCGTATAATTCTCAATACTTTTGGTATGAGAGGCAGAGGAGGAAACACATACACCGACTGGTACACCCAAGGCGTTACCAGCGCGTCCACAGCTATTGCCTGCGGATCTCTTGACCTGGCGCAATACCTGTCCAGTTTTTTGTTGAGGCGAGACGCCATCATGTCCACCATTGGTCTTTCCCAACGGGTTACCAGCATGTGGAAGACTTCTGGATGAAGTCCCCACTCTCCCGGGTGAAGATCGTGTCTGCTGAGGAAGTCTGCTTCCCAGTTGTCCACTCCCGGGATGAACACTGCTGACAGTGCTATCACATGATTCTCTGCCCAGCGAAGAATCCTTGCAGCTTCTGCCATTGCACTCCTGCTTCTTGTGCCGCCCTGTCTGTTCACATGGGCGACTGCCGTGATGTTGTCCGACTGGATCAACACCGGTTTTCCCTGAAGCAGAGGTTCTGCCTGGCTTAGAGCATTGTATATTGCTCTTAGTTCCAGAATGTTTATGTGAAGAGACGTTTCCAGGCTCGTCCATACTCCCTGGAAGTTTCTTCCTTGTGTGACTGCTCCCCAGCCTCTCAGGCTGGCGTCCGTGGTCACCAGGATCCAATCCTGTATGCCGAATCTGCGGCCCTCCAATAGATGAGCACTCTGCAACCACCACAGAAGAGACACCCTTGTCCTTGGAGACAGGGTTATCCGCAGGTGCATCTGAAGATGCGACCCTGACCATTTGTTCAACAGATCCCTTTGGAAAATTCTTGCGTGGAATCTGCCGAATGGAATTGCTTCGTAAGAAGCCACCATTTTTCCCAGGACTCTTGTGCATTGATGTACAGACACCTTTCCTGGTTTTAGGAGGTTCCTGACAAGCTCGGATAACTCCTTGGCTTTTTCCTCCGGGAGAAAAACCTTTTTCTGAACCGTGTCCAGAATCATCCCTAGGAACAGCAGACGAGTTGTCGGCATTAACTGGGATTTTGGAATATTCAGAATCCACCCGTGCTGTTTTAGCACTTCCTGAGACAGTGCTAATCCCATCTCTAGCTGTTCTCTGGACCTCGCCCTTATTAGGAGATCGTCCAAGTATGGGATAATTAATACGCCTTTTCTTCGAAGAAGAATCATCATCTCGGCCATTACCTTTGTAAAGATCCGAGGTGCCGTGGACAATCCGAACGGCAGCGTCTGAAACTGATAGTGACAGTTTTGTACAACGAACCTGAGGTACCCCTGGTGTGAGGGGTAAATTGGAACGTGGAGATACGCATCCTTGATGTCCAAGGATACCATAAAGTCCCCCTCTTCCAGGTTCGCTATCACTGCTCTGAGTGACTCCATTTTGAACTTGAACTTCTTTATGTACAGGTTCAAGGACTTCAGATTTAGAATAGGCCTTACCGAGCCATCCGGCTTCGGTACCACAAAAAGAGTGGAATAATACCCCTTCCCTTGTTGCAGAAGAGGTACCTTGACTATCACCTGCTGAGAGTACAGCTTGTGAATGGCTTCCAACACCGTCTCCCTTTCGGAGGGGGACGTTGGTAAAGCAGACTTCAGGAAACGGCGAGGTGGATCTGTCTCTAATTCCAACCTGTATCCCTGAGATATTATCTGCAGGATCCAGGGATCTACTTGCGAGTGAGCCCACTGCGCGCTGTAATTTTTGAGACGACCCCCCACGGTCCCCGAGTCCGCTTGAGAAGCCCCAGCGTCATGCTGAGGCTTTTGTAGAAGCCGGGGAGGGCTTCTGATCCTGGGAAGGAGCTGCGTGTTGCTGTCTCTTCCCTCGACCTTTGCCTCGTGGCAGATATGAATAGCCCTTTGCTCTCTTATTTTTAAAGGAACGAAAGGGCTGCGGTTGAAAAGTCGGTGCCTTTTTCTGTTGGGGAGTGACTTGAGGTAGAAAGGTGGATTTCCCGGCTGTAGCCGTGGCCACCAAATCTGATAGACCGACTCCAAATAACTCCTCCCCTTTATACGGCAAAACTTCCATATGCCGTTTTGAATCCGCATCGCCTGTCCACTGTCGCGTCCATCAAGCTCTTCTGGCCGAAATGGACATAGCACTTACCCGTGATGCCAGTGTGCATATATCCCTCTGTGCATCACGCATATAAAGAAATGCATCCTTTATTTGTTCTAACGACAGTAAAATATTGTCCCTGTCCAGGGTATCAATATTTTCAATCAGGGATTCTGACCAAACTACCCCCGCACTGCCCATCCAGGCAGTCGCTACAGCTGGTCGTAGTATAACACCTGCATGTGTGTATATACTTTTTTGGATATTTTCTATCCTCCTATCTGATGGATCTTTAAGTGCGGCCGTCTCAGGAGAGGGTAACGCCACTTGTTTAGATAAGCGTGTTAGCGCCTTGTCCACCCTAGGAGGTGTTTCCCAGCGCTCCCTAACCTCTGGCGGGAAAGGGTATAATGCCAATAATTTCTTTGAAATTATCAGCTTTTTATCAGGGGCAACCCACGCTTCATTACACACGTCATTTAGTTCTTCTGATTCAGGAAAAACTATAGGTAGTTTTTTCATACCCCACATAATACCCTGTTTAGTGGTACCTGTAGTATCAGCTAAATGTAACGCCTCCTTCATTGCCAAAATCATATAACGTGTGGCCCTACTGGAAAATACGGTTGATTCGTCACCGTCACCACTGGAGTCATCGCCTGTGTCTGGGTCTGTGTCGACCGACTGAGGCAAAGGGCGTTTCACAGCCCCTGACGGTGTTTGAGTCGCCTGGACAGGCACTAATTGATTGTCCGGCCGTCTCATGTCGTCAAACGACTGCTTTAGCGTGTTGACACTATCCCGTAGTTCCATAAATAAAGGCATCCATTCTGGTGTCGACTCCCTAGGGGGTGACATCCTCATATTTGGCAATTGCTCCGCCTCCACACCAATATCGTCCTCATACATGTCGACACACACGTACCGACACACAGCAGACACACAGGGAATGCTCCTAACGAAGACAGGACCCACTAGCCCTTTGGGGAGACAGAGGGAGAGTTTGCCAGCACACACCAAAAGCGCTATATATATATCAGGGATAGCCTTATAATAAGTGCTCCCTTATAGCTGCTTTGTTATATCAAAATATCGCCATAAATGTGCCCCCCCCTCTCTGTATTACCCTGTTTCTGTAGCAGTGCAGGGGAGAGACTTGGGAGCCGTCCTGACCAGCGGAGCTGTGAGAGGAAATGGCGCCGTGTGCTGAGGAGATAGGCCCCGCCCCTTTTCCGGCGGGCTCGTCTCCCGCTATTTAGAAAAATTAGGCAGGGGTTAAATATCTCCATATAGCCTCTAGGGCTATATGTGAGGTATTTTTAGCCTTTATAGGTACTCATTTGCCTCCCAGGGCGCCCCCCTCCCAGCGCCCTGCACCCTCAGTGACTGCCGTGTGAAGTGTGCTGAGAGGAAAATGGCGCACAGCTGCAGTGCTGTGCGCTACCTTTAGAAGACTGCAGGAGTCTTCAGCCGCCGATTCTGGACCTCTTCTGATTTCAGCATCTGCAAGGGGGCCGGCGGCGTGGCTCCGGTGACCATCCAGGCTGTACCTGTGATCGTCCCTCTGGAGCTTGATGTCCAGTAGCCAAGAAACCAATCCATCCTGCACGCAGGTGAGTTGACTCCTTCTCCCCTCAGTCCCTCGCTGCAGTGATCCTGTTGCCAGCAGGAATCACTGTAAAATAAAAAACCTAGCTAAACTTTCTCTAAGCAGCTCTTTAGGAGAGCCACCTAGATTGCACCCTTCTCGGCCGGGCACAAAAATCTAACTGGAGTCTGGAGGAGGGTCATAGGGGGAGGAGCCAGTGCACACCACCTGATCGGAAAAAGCTTTACTTTTTGTGCCCTGTCTCCTGCGGAGCCGCTATTCCCCATGGTCCTTTCAGGAACCCCAGCATCCACTAGGACGATAGAGAAATACAGGCAATGTCGGCTGAAATCCCGGATCTCCGCACACTGGGACCCCATTACATTTCCCCGCTAACGTCTGGAATAGTGGCATGTGCCTATCTCTCACCAGCAGCAAAGTACAGATCCCTGGAATTCTATTTCCAGACATATCTTGGTTGCAAAGGGGACCACGCCACTTGTAGCATGTATACCTCTATTCCACGAGCCCCTCAATTCTCAAAGGAAGAAAATACTGAGGAATATGACCAAACCAAATTTATAGGAACAGCTTAACCTTCACAAGGATCCCAGAACCAGAGATATCTATATCCCATAAGACTACACAAGACTCAAACAGACCATTAGATTAGATCTCACAGGGACAGTGGGCAGAAGGATGAGGCTAAGGCTCAGCGTGGTGGATAACATTCCCAAATAACCACACAACTGCCACACTGGAGCAGGCAAAGCCGACAGATGCCTGCTGGTCTCACAGAGGCTGATGGGAGACCTCTCTCATTTACTAATATGCCCAATAGAGACATGATAAATATTGGTGGTGACAGGCCGTGATGTCCCCCCAATGGAGCTGAAATATTCCCACAATCTTATAATATTGTGGAAAGCGGTAACTAGTGGTACTGCAGCCGAAGCAGATAAAGTCCAGTATCACCGCTCACCCCGAGTCTGGCTACTTCATACAAACACCGTTAGCTTTGCTGGCCTTGTCACATCTCTGCAAAGCGATGACCATTACACGAAACACAAATTATACTATCCATGCTAGGAGCAAAACAAAAAGCAACTTTGCTAGAATGTATAAAAGGATTAAAAAGATATTTTTTAACCCACACAAAGGGGTCGATTCAATTCAGCAACAGTTGAATAGCGCCGGGAATTAGTTCCCGGCGCTATTCAATACAGCGACTAGGTACCCATCAATTGTCGGGAATTATTCTCTCAGCCCCAGGGGGGTGAGAGAAGAAAACCGACAAAAGAGCGGCCGGCGCGAGGCTGATTCTGACGGGAATCAGCATCGCCGCGGGTAAAGTCGGAGAATGCTCGTTCTCCCGACAAAACTACCTGTTAAGTCGGCGAGAACGGGCATTCTCCGTCTTAACTTTAGCTGAATTGAATAGCGTCGGGCGCTAATTCCCGGCACTATTCAACTGTTGCTGAATTGACCCCAAAGGCAAGAAAAGGTGCCCCATTTGTAAAATAATCCCCATGTATGTGAGGAGCCCCCCTGTGTACAGTAATGCCCCTGTAGGCGAGGAGCGCCCCCTGTGTACAGTAATGCCCCTGTAGGTGAGGAGCGCCCCCTGTGTACAGTAATGCCCCTGTAGGTGAGGAGCGCCCCCTGTGTACAGTAATGCCCCTGTAGGCGAGGAGCGCCCCCTGTGTACAGTAATCCCCCTGTAGGTGAGGAGCGCCCACTGTGTACAGTAATCCCCCCGTAGGTGAGGAGCCCCCCTGTGTACAGTAATCCCCCTGTAGGTGAGGAGCGCCCCCTGTGTACAGTAATGCCCCTGTAGGTGAGGAGCGCCCCCTGTGTACAGTAATGCCCCTGTAGGCGAGGAGCGCCCCCTGTGTACAGTAATCCCCCTGTAGGTGAGGAGCGCCCCCTGTGTACAGTAATGCCCCTGTAGGTGAGGAGCGCCCCGTGTACAGTAATGCCCCTGTAGGTGAGGAGCGCCCCCTGTGTACAGTAATGCCCCTGTAGGCGAGGAGCGCCCCCTGTGTACAGTAATCCCCCTGTAGGTGAGGAGCGCCCCCTGTGTACAGTAATGCCCCTGTAGGCGAGGAGCGCCCCCTGTGTACAGTAATGCCCCTGTAGGTGAGGAGCGCCCCCTGTGTACAGTAATGCCCCTGTAGCGGTGAGGAGCACCCTGTGTACATTAATCCCCCTGTAGGTGAGGAGCGCCCCCTGTGTACAGTAATCCCCCTGTAGGTGAGGAGTGCCCCGTGTACAGTAATGCCCCTGTAGGTGAGGAGCGCCCTGTGTACAGTAATGCCCCTGTAGGTGAGGAGCGCCCTGTGTACAGTAATGCCCCTGTAGGTGAGGAGCGCCCTGTGTACAGTAATCCCCCTGTAGGTGAGGAGCGCCCCCTTTGTACAGTAATCCCCCTGTAAGTGAGGAGCGCCCCGTGTGTACAGTAATCCCCCTGTAGGTGAGGAGCGCCCCCTGTGTACAGTAATGCCCCTGTAGTGGTGAGGAGAGCCCCCTGTGTACAGTAATGCCCCTGTAGGTGAGGAGCGCCCCCTGTGTACAGTAATGCCCCTGTAGGCGAGAAGCGCCCCCTGTGTACAGTAATGCCCCTGTAGGCGAGGAGCGCCCCCTGTGTACAGTAATGCCCCTGTAGGCGAGGAGCGCCCCCTGTGTACAGTAATGCCCCTGTAGGTGAGGAGCGCCCCCTGTGTACAGTAATGCCCCTGTAGCGGTGAGGAGCACCCTGTGTACATTAATCCCCCTGTAGGTGAGGAGCGCCCCCTGTGTACAGTAATCCCCCTGTAGGTGAGGAGTGCCCCGTGT
This sequence comes from Pseudophryne corroboree, assembly GCF_028390025.1. Classification (NCBI taxonomy): domain Eukaryota; kingdom Metazoa; phylum Chordata; class Amphibia; order Anura; family Myobatrachidae; genus Pseudophryne; species Pseudophryne corroboree. The sequence goes on along the minus strand of NC_086444.1, from coordinate 24,560,135 downwards.
ACAGTAATGCCCCTGTAGGTGAGGAGCGCCCTGTGTACAGTAATGCCCCTGTAGGTGAGGAGCGCCCTGTGTACAGTAATGCCCCTGTAGGTGAGGAGCGCCCTGTGTACAGTAATCCCCCTGTAGGTGAGGAGCGCCCCCTTTGTACAGTAATCCCCCTGTAAGTGAGGAGCGCCCCGTGTGTACAGTAATCCCCCTGTAGGTGAGGAGCGCCCCCTGTGTACAGTAATGCCCCTGTAGTGGTGAGGAGAGCCCCCTGTGTACAGTAATGCCCCTGTAGGTGAGGAGCGCCCCCTGTGTACAGTAATGCCCCTGTAGGCGAGAAGCGCCCCCTGTGTACAGTAATGCCCCTGTAGGCGAGGAGCGCCCCCTGTGTACAGTAATGCCCCTGTAGGCGAGGAGCGCCCCCTGTGTACAGTAATGCCCCTGTAGGTGAGGAGCGCCCCCTGTGTACAGTAATGCCCCTGTAGCGGTGAGGAGCACCCTGTGTACATTAATCCCCCTGTAGGTGAGGAGCGCCCCCTGTGTACAGTAATCCCCCTGTAGGTGAGGAGTGCCCCGTGTACAGTAATGCCCCTGTAGGTGAGGAGCGCCCTGTGTACAGTAATGCCCCTGTAGGTGAGGAGCGCCCTGTGTACAGTAATGCCCCTGTAGGTGAGGAGCGCCCTGTGTACAGTAATCCCCCTGTAGGTGAGGAGCGCCCCCTTTGTACAGTAATCCCCCTGTAAGTGAGGAGCGCCCCGTGTGTACAGTAATCCCCCTGTAGGTGAGGAGCGCCCCCTGTGTACAGTAATCCCCCTGTAGGTGAGGAGCGCCCCCTGTGTACAGTAATCTCCCTGTAGGTGAGGAGCGCCCCCTGTGTACAGTAATGCCCCTGTAGGTGAGGAGCGCCCCATGTACAGTAATGCCCCTGTAGGTGAGGAGCGCCCCCTGTGTACAGTAATCCCCCTGTAGGTGAGGAGCCCCCTGTGTACAGTAATGCCCCTGTAGGTGAGGAGCGCCCCGTGTACAGTAATGCCCCTGTAGGTGAGGAGCGCCCGGTGTGTACAGTAATCCCCCTGTAGGTGAGGAGCGCCCCGTGTACAGTAATGCCCCTGTAGGTGAGCGCCCCCTGTGTACAGTAATCCCCCTGTAGGTGAGGAGCGCCCCCTGTGTACAGTAATCCCCCTGTAGGTGAGGAGCGCCCCCTGTGTACAGTAATCCCCCTGTAGGTGAGGAGCGCCCTGTGTACAGTAATCCCCCTGTAGGTGAGGAGCACCCTGTGTACAGTAATCCCCCTGAAGGTGAGGAGCGCCCTGTGTACAGTAATCCCCCTGTAGGTGAGGAGCGCCCTGTGTACAGTAATCCCCCTGTAGGTGAGGAGCGCCCCCTGTGTACAGTAATGCCCCTGTAGGTGAGGAGCCCCCCTGTGTACAGTAATCCCCCAGTAGGTGAGGAGCGCCCCCTGTGTACAGTAATGCCCCTGTAGGTGAGGAGCGCCCCCTGTGTACAGTAATCCCCCTGTAGGTGAGGAGCCCCCTGTGTACAGTAATCCCCCAGTAGGTGAGCGCCCCCTGTGTACAGTAATCCCCCAGTAGGTGAGGAGCGTCCCCTGTGTACAGTAATCCCCCAGTAGGTGAGGAGCGCCCCCTGTGTACAGTAATCCCCCTGTAGGTGAGGAGCGCCCCCTGTGTACAGTAATCCCCCTGTACGTGAGGAGCGCCCCCTGTGTACAGTAATCCCCCTGTAGGTGAGGAGCGCCCCCTGTGTACAGTAATCCCCCAGTAGGTGAGGAGCGCCCCCTGTGTACAGTAATCCCCCTGTAGGTGAGGAGCGCCCCCTGTGTACAGTAATCCCCCTGTAGGTGAGGAGCGCCCCCTGTGTACAGTAATCCCCCTGTAGGTGAGGAGCGCCCCGTGTACAGTAATCCCCCAGTAGGTGAGGAGCGCCCCCTGTGTACAGTAATCCCCCAGTAGGTGAGGAGCGTCCCCTGTGTACAGTAATCCCCCAGTAGGTGAGGAGCGCCCCCTGTGTACAGTAATCCCCCTGTAGGTGAGGAGCGCCCCCTGTGTACAGTAATCCCCCTGTAGGTGAGGAGCGCCCCCTGTGTACAGTAATCCCCCAGTAGGTGAGGAGCGCCCCCTGTGTACAGTAATCCCCCTGTAGGTGAGGAGCGCCCCCTGTGTACAGTAATCCCCCTGTAGGTGAGGAGCGCCCCGTGTACAGTAATCCCCCTGTAGATGAGAAGCGCCCCTTGTGTACAGTAATGCCCCTGTAGGTGAGGAGCGCCCCCTGTGTACAGTAATCCCCCTGTGAGGAGCGCCCCCTGTGTACAGTAATCCCCTTGTAGATGAGAAGCGCCCCCTGTGTACAGTTATCCCCGTGAGGAGCGCCCCGTGTACAGTAATCCCCCTGTAGGTGAGAAGCGCCCCCTGTGTACAGTAATGCCCCTGTAGATGAGAAGCGCCCCCTGTGTACAGTAATCCCCCTGTAGGTGAGGAGCGCCCCCTGTGTACAGTAATCCCCCTGTAGATGAGAAGCGCCCCTTGTGTACAGTAATGCCCCTGTAGGTGAGGAGCGCCCCCTGTGTACAGTAATCCCCCTGTGAGGAGCGCCCCCTGTGTACAGTAATCCCCCTGTAAGTGAGCGCCCCCTGTGTACAGTAATCCCCCTATAGGTGAGGAGTGCCCCCTGTGTACAGTAATCCCACTGTAGATGAGAAGCGCCCCTTGTGTACAGTAATGCCCATGTAGGTGAGGAGCGCCCCCTGTGTACAGTAATCCCCCTGTGAGGAGCGCCCCCTGTGTACAGTAATCACCCCGTAGGTGAGGAGCGCCCCCTGTGTACAGTAATCCCCCTGTAGGTGAGAAGCCCCCTGTGTACAGTAATCCCCCAGTAGGTGAGGAGCGCCCCCTGTGTACAGTAATCCCCCAGTAGGTGAGGAGCGTCCCCTGTGTACAGTAATCCCCCAGTAGGTGAGGAGCGCCCCCTGTGTACAGTAATCCCCCTGTAGGTGAGGAGTGCCCCGTGTACAGTAATGCCCCTGTAGGTGAGGAGCGCCCTGTGTACAGTAATGCCCCTGTAGGTGAGGAGCGCCCTGTGTACAGTAATGCCCCTGTAGGTGAGGAGCGCCCTGTGTACAGTAATCCCCCTGTAGGTGAGGAGCGCCCCCTTTGTACAGTAATCCCCCTGTAAGTGAGGAGCGCCCCGTGTGTACAGTAATCCCCCTGTAGGTGAGGAGCGCCCCCTGTGTACAGTAATCCCCCTGTAGGTGAGGAGCGCCCCCTGTGTACAGTAATCCCCCTGTAGGTGAGGAGCGCCCCCTGTGTACAGTAATCTCCCTGTAGGTGAGGAGCGCCCCCTGTGTACAGTAATGCCCCTGTAGGTGAGGAGCGCCCCATGTACAGTAATGCCCCTGTAGGTGAGGAGCGCCCCCTGTGTACAGTAATCCCCCTGTAGGTGAGGAGCCCCCTGTGTACAGTAATGCCCCTGTAGGTGAGGAGCGCCCCGTGTACAGTAATGCCCCTGTAGGTGAGGAGCGCCCGGTGTGTACAGTAATCCCCCTGTAGGTGAGGAGCGCCCCGTGTACAGTAATGCCCCTGTAGGTGAGCGCCCCCTGTGTACAGTAATCCCCCTGTAGGTGAGGAGCGCCCCCTGTGTACAGTAATCCCCCTGTAGGTGAGGAGCGCCCCCTGTGTACAGTAATCCCCCTGTAGGTGAGGAGCGCCCTGTGTACAGTAATCCCCCTGTAGGTGAGGAGCACCCTGTGTACAGTAATCCCCCTGAAGGTGAGGAGCGCCCTGTGTACAGTAATCCCCCTGTAGGTGAGGAGCGCCCTGTGTACAGTAATCCCCCTGTAGGTGAGGAGCGCCCCCTGTGTACAGTAATGCCCCTGTAGGTGAGGAGCCCCCCTGTGTACAGTAATCCCCCAGTAGGTGAGGAGCGCCCCCTGTGTACAGTAATGCCCCTGTAGGTGAGGAGCGCCCCCTGTGTACAGTAATCCCCCTGTAGGTGAGGAGCCCCCTGTGTACAGTAATCCCCCAGTAGGTGAGGAGCGCCCCCTGTGTACAGTAATCCCCCAGTAGGTGAGGAGCGTCCCCTGTGTACAGTAATCCCCCAGTAGGTGAGGAGCGCCCCCTGTGTACAGTAATCCCCCTGTAGGTGAGGAGCGCCCCCTGTGTACAGTAATCCCCCTGTACGTGAGGAGCGCCCCCTGTGTACAGTAATCCCCCTGTAGGTGAGGAGCGCCCCCTGTGTACAGTAATCCCCCAGTAGGTGAGGAGCGCCCCCTGTGTACAGTAATCCCCCTGTAGGTGAGGAGCGCCCCCTGTGTACAGTAATCCCCCTGTAGGTGAGGAGCGCCCCCTGTGTACAGTAATCCCCCTGTAGGTGAGGAGCGCCCCGTGTACAGTAATCCCCCAGTAGGTGAGGAGCGCCCCCTGTGTACAGTAATCCCCCAGTAGGTGAGGAGCGTCCCCTGTGTACAGTAATCCCCCAGTAGGTGAGGAGCGCCCCCTGTGTACAGTAATCCCCCTGTAGGTGAGGAGCGCCCCCTGTGTACAGTAATCCCCCTGTAGGTGAGGAGCGCCCCCTGTGTACAGTAATCCCCCTGTAGGTGAGGAGCGCCCCCTGTGTACAGTAATCCCCCTGTAGGTGAGGAGCGCCCCGTGTACAGTAATCCCCCTGTAGATGAGAAGCGCCCCTTGTGTACAGTAATGCCCCTGTAGGTGAGGAGCGCCCCCTGTGTACAGTAATCCCCCTGTGAGGAGCGCCCCCTGTGTACAGTAATCCCCTTGTAGATGAGAAGCGCCCCCTGTGTACAGTTATCCCCGTGAGGAGCGCCCCGTGTACAGTAATCCCCTTGTAGGTGAGAAGCGCCCCCTGTGTACAGTAATGCCCCTGTAGATGAGAAGCGCCCCCTGTGTACAGTAATCCCCCTGTAGGTGAGGAGCGCCCCCTGTGTACAGTAATCCCCCTGTAGATGAGAAGCGCCCCTTGTGTACAGTAATGCCCCTGTAGGTGAGGAGCGCCCCCTGTGTACAGTAATCCCCCTGTGAGGAGCGCCCCCTGTGTACAGTAATCCCCCTGTAAGTGAGCGCCCCCTGTGTACAGTAATCCCCCTATAGGTGAGGAGTGCCCCCTGTGTACAGTAATCCCACTGTAGATGAGAAGCGCCCCTTGTGTACAGTAATGCCCATGTAGGTGAGGAGCGCCCCCTGTGTACAGTAATCCCCCTGTGAGGAGCGCCCCCTGTGTACAGTAATCACCCCGTAGGTGAGGAGCGCCCCCTGTGTACAGTAATCCCCCTGTAGGTGAGAAGCCCCCTGTGTACAGTAATCCCCCAGTAGGTGAGGAGCGCCCCCTGTGTACAGTAATCCCCCAGTAGGTGAGGAGCGTCCCCTGTGTACAGTAATCCCCCAGTAGGTGAGGAGCGCCCCCTGTGTACAGTAATCCCCCTGTAGGTGAGGAGCGCCCCCTGTGTACAGTAATGCCCCTGTAGGTGAGGAGCGCCCCCTGTGTACAGTAATCCCCCTGTAGGTGAGGAGCGCCCCCTGTGTACAGTAACCCCCCTGTAGGTGAGGAGCGCCCCCTGTGTACAGTAATCCCCCTGTAGGTGAGGAGCGCGGCCCCCCCCCCCCCCCCGTGTACAGTAATCCCCCTCTAGGTGAGGAGCGCCCGGTGTGTACAGTAATCCCCCTGTAGGTGAGGAGCGCCCGGTGTGTACAGTAATCCCCCTTTAAGTGAGGAGCGCCCCGTGTGTACAGTAATCCCCCTGTAGGTGAGGAGCGCCCGGTGTGTACAGTAATGCCCCTGTAGTGGTGAGGAGCGCCCCCTGTGTACAGTAATCCCCCTGTAGGTGAGGAGCGTCCCCTGTGTACAGTAATGCCCCTGTAGGTGAGGAGCGCCCAGTGTGTACAGTAATCCCCCTGTAGGTGAGGAGCGCCCCCTGTGTACAGTAATCCCCCTTTAAGTGAGGAGCGCCCCGTGTGTACAGTAATCCCCCTGTAAGTGAGGAACGCCCCGTGTGTACAGTAATCCCCCTGTAGGTGAGGAGCGCCCCCTGTGTACAGTAATCCCCCTGTAGGTGAGGAGCGCCCCGTGTACAGTAATCCCCCAGTAGGTGAGGAGCGCCCGGTGTGTACAGTAATGCCCCTGTAGGTGAGGAGCGCCCGGTGTGTACAGTAATCCCCCTGTAGGTGAGGAGCGCCCGGTGTGTACAGTAATCCCCCTTTAAGTGAGGAGCGCCCCGTGTGTACAGTAATCCCCCTGTAGGTGAGGAGCGCCCGGTGTGTACAGTAATACCCCTGTAGGTGAGGAGTGCCCCGCGTGTACAGTAATACCCCTGTAGGTGAGGAGCGCCCCGTGTACAGTAATGCCCCAGTAGGTGAGGAGCGCCCGGTGTGTACAGTAATCCCCCTGTAGGTGAGGAGCGCCCGGTGTGTACAGTAATCCCCCTTTAAGTGAGGAGCGCCCCGTGTGTACAGTAATCCCCCTGTAGGTGAGGAGCGCCCGGTGTGTACAGTAATACCCCTGTAGGTGAGGAGCGCCCCCTGTGTACAGTAATCCCCCTGTAGGTGAGGAGCGCCCCCTGTGTACAGTAATGCCCCAGTAGGTGAGGAGCGCCCGGTGTGTACAGTAATCCCCCTGTAGGTGAGGAGCACCCTCTGTGTACAGTAATCCCCCTGTAGGTGAGGAGCGCCCCCTGTGTACAGTAATCCCCCTTTAAGTGAGGAGCGCCCCGTGTGTACAGTAATCCCCCTGTAAGTGAGGAGCGCCCCATGTGTACAGTAATCCCCCTTTAAGTGAGGAGCGCCCCGTGTGTACAGTAATCCCCCTTTAAGTGAGGAGCGCCCCGTGTGTACAGTAATCCCCCTGTAGGTGAGGAGCACTCCCTGTGTACAGTAATCCCCCTGTAGGTGAGGAGCGCCCGGTGTGTACAGTAATTCCCCTGTAAGTGAGAAGCGCCTCCTTTGTACAGTAATCCCCCTGTAGGTGAGGAGCGCCCGGTGTGTACAGTAATCCCCCTGTAAGTGAGGAGCGCCCCATGTGTACAGTAATCCCCCTTTAAGTGAGGAGCGCCCCGTGTGTACAGTAATCCCCCTTTAAGTGAGGAACGCCCCGTGTGTACAGTAATCCCCCTGTAGGTGAGGAGCGCCCGGTGTGTACAGTAATTCCCCTGTAAGTGAGAAGCGCCCCCTGTGTACAGTAATCTCCCTGTAGGTGAGGAGCGCCCCCTGTGTACAGTAATCCCCCTGTAGGTGAGGAGCGCCCCCTGTGTACAGTAATGCCCCTGTAGGCGAGGAGCGCCCCCTGTGTACAGTAATGCCCCAGTAGGCGAGGAGCGCCCCCTGTGTACAGTAATGCCCCTGTAGGTGAGGAGCACACCCTGTGTACAGTAATGCCCCTGTAGGCGAGGAGCGCCCCCTGTGTACAGTAATGCCCATGTAGGTGAGGAGCACACCCTGTGTACAGTAATGCCCCTGTAGGCGAGGAGCGCCCCCTGTGTACAGTAATGCCCATGTAGGCAAGGAGCGCCCCCTGTGTACAGTAATGCCCATGTAGGTGAGGAGCACACCCTGTGTACAGTAATGCCCCTGTAGGCGAGGAGCACACCCTGTGTACAGTAATGACCCTGTAGGCGAGGATCTCCCTGTGTACAGTAATGCCCCTGTAGGTGAGGAGCGCCCCGTGTACAGTAATACCCCTGTAGGTGAGGAGCGCCCTGTGTACAGTAATCCCCCTGTGTACAGTAATGCCCATGTAGGTGAGGATCTCCCTGTGTACAGTAATCCCCCTGTAGGTGAGGAGCGCCCCGTGTACAGTAATACCCCTGTAGGTGAGGAGCGCCCCCTGTGTACAGTAATGCCCATGTAGGTGAGGAGCGCCCCGTGTACAGTAATGCCCATGTAGGTGAGGAGTGCCCCATGTGTACAGTAATGCCCATGTAGGTGAGGAGCACCCCGTGTACAGTAATACCCCTGTAGGTGAGGAGCACCCCTTGTGTACAGTAATGCCCATGTAGGTGAGGAGCACCCCGTGTACAGTAATGCCCATGTAGGTGAGGTGCACCCCGTGTACAGTAATGCCCATGTAGGTGAGGAGTGCCCCATGTGTACAGTAATGCCCATGTAGGTGAGGAGCACCCCGTGTACAGTAATACCCCTGTAGGTGAGGAGCACCCCTTGTGTACAGTAATGCCCATGTAGGTGAGGAGCACCCCGTGTATAGTAATGCCCATGTAGGTGAGGAGTGCCCCATGTGTACAGTAATACCCCTGTAGGTGAGGAGCACCCCTTGTGTACAGTAATGCCCATGTAGGTGAGGTGCACCCCGTGTACAGTAATGCCCATGTAGGTGAGGAGCACACCCTGTGTACAGTAATGCCCCTGTAGGTGAGGAGCACCCCTTGTGTACAGTAATGCCCATGTAGGTGAGGTGCACCCCGTGTACAGTAATGCCCATGTAGGTGAGTGCCCCATGTGTACAGTAATGCCCATGTAGGTGAGGAGCACCCCGTGTACAGTAATCCCCCTGTAGAGCACCCTGCATGAAAATCATGTGAACACCACCCTCATATACAAGATTCCTATGTGTATATTTACTGCTCACTTCACACAAAAGTGGTGTACATGTGTGGAATAATCCCACGGACGGAAGGACGTGTACTATGGCAAGATGGTATAAGGTGAGGACACAGGGCGTACAAGGTCACTATGTATACAGCAAACCATGTAAAAGATGGCAGGGGTTTCATGTCTACAATGATGTCCAGCATATAGTGGCCCCTGGGTACAAAGCAGATTAGCAGTGTCCCTTGTCCACAGTAAATCCCTATGGATAGGGAACCCTTGTGTACATAACAGATTGGATGCCTCACAGAAATGTATAGATGGGGTTTCTTCTGTGTGCAGAGCAGATTGGGTGGTCCCATGCATTGTAACGCGTCCTGCAGACGGGGTCCCCCTGCACGCAGAGCATGAATACAGTAGAGCTCAATCCATGCAGTGGAATCCTGTAGAAGGGGTGATAGGATGTATATAACCCCCCCATGTGTGCAGGGAAAGATATAAATAGCCCCACCCCCCATGTGTACAGCAATAGGATGTATATAGGGCCCCCCTATGTGTACAGGGACAGGATGTATAGAGGACCCCAAATGTGTGTACAGGGATAGGATGTATAGAGGACCCCCCCATGTGTGTACAGGGATAGGATGTATAGAGGACCCCCCCCCCCCATGTGTGTACAGGGATAGGATGTATATGGGGTCCCCCATATGTGTACAGGGATAGGATGTATAGAGGACCCCCATGTGTACAGGGATAGGATGTATAGAGGACCCCCATGTGTGCAGGGATAGGATGTAGAGAAGACCCCCCCATGTGTGCAGGGATAGGATGTAGAGAGGACCCCCCCATGTACAGGGATAGGATGTAGAGAGGACCCCCCATGTGTGTACAGGGATAGAATGTATAGAGGACCCCCCATTTGTGTACAGGGATAGGACGTATATAGGGTCCCTCCATGTGTACAGGGATAGGATGTATATAGGGACAGAATGTATATAGGATCACCCCATGTGAACAGGGATAGGATGTATATAGGGACCCCCCATGTGTACAGAGATGGGATGTATATAGGGTCCCCCCCATGTGTATAGGGATGGGATGTATATAGGGACCCCCCATGTGTACAGGGATGGGATGTATATAGGGTCCCCCCCCATGTGTACAGGGATGGGATGTATATAGGGTTCCCCCCCATGTGTACAGGGATGGGATGTATACAGGGTCCCCCCCATGTGTACAAGGATGGGATGTATAGAGGACCCCTCGTGTGTACAGGTATAGGATGTATAGCAGACCCCCCCATGTGTGTACAGGGATAGGATGTATAGAGGACCCCCCATGTGTGCAGGGATGGGATGTATAGAGGACCCCCCATGTGTGCAGGGATGGGATGTATAGAGGACCCCCCATGTGTGCAGGGATGGGATGTATAGAGGACCCCCCATGTGTACAGAGATAGGATGTATAGAGGACCCCCATGTGTACAGGGATGGGATGTATAGAGGAACCCCCCATGTGTGTACAGGGATAGGATGTATAGAGGAACCCCCCATGTGTACAGGGATGGGATGTATAGAGGAACCCCCCATGTGTACAGGGATAGGATGTATAGAGGACCCCCCATGTGTGTATAGGGATAAGATGTATACAAGGCCCATGTACAGGGATAGGATGTATACAGGGCCCCCCATGTACAGGGATAGGATGTATACAGGGCCCCCCATGTACAGGGATAGGATGTATACAGGGCCCCCCATGTACAGGGATAGGATGTATACAGGGTTCCCCATGTACAGGGATAGGATGTATACAGGCCCCCCCATGTACAGGGATAGGATGTATACAGGACCCCCCCATGAACAGAGATAGGATGTATACAGGGCCCCCCATGTACAGGGATAGGATGTATACAGGGCCCCCCATGTACAGGGATAGGATGTATACAGGACCCCCCATGTACAGGGATAGGATGTATACAGGACCCCCCATGTACAGGGATAGGATGTATACAGGACCCCCCATGTACAGAGATAGGATGTATACAGGACCCCCCATGTATAGGGATAGAATGTATAGAAGACCCCCATGTATAGGGATGGGATGTATACATACACTGTATATAGGGCACAGCGGGGGGAGCGGGATTGCGGCACGGCGCAGACTCCCCCCCGCCCTACTGCGCCGGCTCGGGCCGCACTCCTTTGTCCACTGACCGGGGAGGGGGAGCCGCCATCACTAGGCCGCAGCCCGCCCTGATCCCCCGGCACGGCACCGTCTGTGCGCGTCCCCCGACCCCACCGGTATTCATTACCCTCTTCCTCCTCCCTTCTCCGGTGTGACCCCTAAACTGGTGGGCGGAGTCCCGGTGCCGCCCGGTGGGGGGTATAGTTGCCCGGCGCCCACGCATACGACACCCCCTCCGCCAGCCGGGCCTCGAGCACCGCCGCCGTTTCTTACCTGCAGCACAATGCGCCTCACAAAGCAGCAGCAGCGGGCGCCGTCACGTGACTCCTCCCTCACCCGCGCGCGTCACCCGCCTGCGCATCCGACATGTCCCCGGTGTGACGTCACCCGCCCGCGACACGACCCCCCTCTCCCCCCCTTCCCCATACTGACCGGCACCGCCGCGACGCGTCCTCCTCAGCCGGCCGCAGCGCTCCGTCTCCTGCCTCCCGGGGGGTGTCTGAGGGGGCGGCGCGTCCTGCTGACGTCATGGGCTGTGCTAGTTGCCAGGGAGACGGGTTGCTGACAGACATGCAATCTCCCCCTCCCCTCAGACCTGAGTGACAGGGTCTGCTGAGACTTGTAGTTCCACAGTAGTCATAAAGCCGCCCCAGTGGGCTGAGAGCCTGACTGGCTGCCTTGTGGGTCAGTGATACACTTGGGAGGTCGGTTACCCCCGCAGGGGCCTATTCCTGGGGGCGACCGGGTGCGTTACATAACGTGCGCAGGTGCCAATTGCTCCTGGTTTATGTAACGGATCCATCCGCCATTACGCCCCGTTGTGGCCGCCGTCTGCTCATCAATCCCCCAAAACACGTTTCACGGCTTCACTGCGGGAACTAAAGCCGTTATTACCATTGATGCCTCCCAATGGTGATCCCTCCGCCTCCCCCAGCCCCCTCCGTGCCCACGCGGCATCTCTCGCCACTGCTAGTCAGCGGCGTTAGGGAGCGGGGGCGCCTTCTTGTCAGGGCAGGTGTCCCGGCTGTGGAGCGATACTGAATTGACCCCCGGGGTATTAGTCTCGGCCGCTGAAAACTGCGGCCAGCATAACACACCATTTCCACAGTGCCGCCGCTCTTCATAATAAATGGGCGTCATCGTCCCAATTTCAGGGAATGTGGTGAAGTGCCCCCCCGGTGTGGCAGGATGACTCCCTCATGCCTATCTGTGCCACTGTACAGTGTAAATGGCCTCACCACATAGCAAACGACACCCCAAACAATGCATCCTCTCTATTTATTGAGTTTCTTAAAATGCACGCTCCTTATATTGCTCGAACTCCCCCCCCCCCATCATTTGAAATGTTTAAATTGGGGACATGTCCACAGTAGGGTTTAGCCCCATTACTGTAGGGCTCAGTGCCTACACCCCCTGAATCAGGGCTGTAACTAGGGGTGTGCAAGTGGGGCCGTCAAACAGGGCCCTGGTGGCAGCAACGTCGCTGTTCCACGGCATCTGCATGTGGCTTGCAGGGTGCTTAGAATGGCAGTAGAGCTAATGCAGAGCTGCCCGGGGTATACTAAGGACTCTCCGGCCAGTGCTCTGCTTCCCAGTGCCGGTGGCCCCTACCCCTGTGTATGACATCATTAGTTTAGGGTGCGGCGCACTGCTCCCAATCACGGTCTAGTGACCTGACGATCTCCCTCCATGTTTTCTGATGGAGAGCGGAAGTTATGATTCCGTCAGTTATGGCAAGTCCCCCAGGTACTGAAACAGCAAAGTATCCCCACACCATCAGTCTACCAGCACCATGTCTGACTGTTCTTTATTGTGGAACGCTGTGTTAGCTTTACGCCAGATGTAACGGGACCAATGTCTTCCAAACACTTCAATGTTTGACTCATTCCGCCACAGAACATCAGCCCAAAAGGATTGGTTGGTAACAATGTGACTTTTTTGAGCATGTGAGACATGCCTTTAGTTTCCTCTTGGATACCATTTTTGTCCATTCTCTTCCTTAGGGTGGATTCATGAATACTGACATTAACTTAGGTGAGTGAGGCCTGCAGTGCCTTAGATGTTTGTCCGGATTGATTTGTGACTTTCTGGATGAGGCGCTCTTGGAGAAATCTGGTCACTCCTTGGAAGATTCACCACAGTTCCACGTTTTCTCCATTTGAGGATGATAGCTCTCACTGTGGTTTGCTGGAGTTCCAGAGCTTTAGAAATGGCTCTGTAACCCTTCCCAGATTGATCTAATTCAAAAATATTCTTTCTCGTGTCTTTTAGAATTTCTGTGATCACGGCATACTGCTTCTTGCTGAGACGTTTTATCCAGCTTCACACTGCAGGAAAGGTTCTTTTTAAGTGTTGTTTAACAGGGATGTGTCAGTAATCAAGCCTGATTAAGGCTAGTCTTATTGACCCAAAAATAAATTCATTCTTGTTCATTGGTTGAATGAGTAAAGGCGTCAATTACTATTTCACACTTGGTTCAGGCTGCCGTGCACTGGCTTCCCTTCCTTTTCAGAACCTAATTCTCCTCACACTCACCCATAAAGGCCTCGCCCAATTCATCCCCATCTCCATTCCCACCTCCCTCCACACCTCCTCCCATCCACTTCGAATCTAGAACCAGATTGACTATGTCCTGCCTCTTGATGATGGTTTTTGTTACTATCTGACTGCTGCTGTACTCTGAGGACTACTGTCATCGACGGGAGGCAGTCAATTTACCGGCTGTCGGGATCCCAGCTGCCAGGATACTGATGGCGGAATCCCGACACCCAGTGAAATACCGGTGGTCGGAATTCCCACTTGGGTGGAGGTCTATGCCACCACCAGAGGAGGAATATAACCCTGTGGTGGCCAAAGGTCACCACCAGGCCCAAAGCGTGGTGAGCGCAGCAAGCCCGCGAGGGGACGCGCTGCTCTTGCCGCCAGTATCCCGGCATCGGTCTCCTGACCGCTGGGATATCATGCTGATCTCATCATCGACATTTCACTGATAACACTTTTATTCCAAAATCCTTAGTCCAGCCAGGGTCACTGAACATGGGTTTCAAGCCGTGTTATACCGCAGGCTGGGCCCAGGGAATTACCAGAGATTCCCCTCTACTGGCGCTTGGAGATGACATCATCTCCAAGCGCCAGTGAGCCGGCTCTCTATAGGGAGTTAATGGGACCTGGATCATCCGTTCACACTGTCCCATAGCCCAGGATCATCCCGTGTCCAACCGTGCAAGCTACCAGGGTTCAGGTTATTTTTCGGGGACCCTTTCACACCGAGCATCAGGATCTTCAACGTGTTTCTTCCACTGTGTAGACTATATACTCTTCACTTTAGTGACTAAATGAAATAAAGTTTATTCAGTTTATTTTGCAGCCTTTTACCCCAGACACCAACTGTCCGTATGCTGTGCCCTGGCATCTGCTGCCACACATATAGATTGGTCTAAAAGTTGTGCTAGACTTGTTCTGCATCTTCTGCAGGTGGAGTACAGGAGACATTTTGCTGGACAAGTTGATGATAGCTCCACTGATGTTCCATAGAACTTCAACGCTAATACTCCAGAGCCATTATACATAGGTGATTAGCCCAATGCCACATTTGTTTGCACAGTCTCAAAGGACTAATCACAGTCTCAGCAAATAGCAGTCGTTCCTCATTACAGCATTAATCTGTAGTCTGTGTATGGACCCGGCACAACTGTTGCACCAAACAGCTGACTGCCCATCTGTTATTCTGGACAATGCATGTCACCCTCCATTTAATCAGGAGTCAGTTTAAGACCACAGGACCATTGCTGGTTGGATGCTATGTGAGTGGTGTTAAGTCTGATTAACCTTCAGGAAGAAAAGCAATACTTTAAAGTAGTGATGAGCGGATTCGGTTTTACTCGGTTCTCAAAACGTCATCTTATTGGCTATCCAAAACACGTGACATCCGTGAGCCAATAAGATGCTGTTTTGAGAACCGAGTAAAACCGAATCCGCTCATCACTACTTTAAAGACACAAGTGTTCAAGCCGCTGTGACCTTTAAGCGTGTGTGCATGTAACCCCTATCAAATGCGTACACATTGCGTGCGCACGCCGTCACGTTGTTAGCACAGAGTAGCTACACGTGTGGCGGAATACACTCTATAACCCCTAATAGAAAAAAGGAATGCAACACCAATTGTATGTTTGTATATACTATGTTGGGGTCCAACCCACCAACAGTTATTTACTAAAAAGGGGTACAACAAGAAATACAATCACATAAGAGAAGAGGCTACAATCAATGAATACATACGTTTCTTCGCCTGCGCCACCCAGTCCCGGTCCTCAGTCAATCTGGATAGATGACCTTCAGAGAATGTGTATGACCGGCCAGGCAGCTTGGCTTTTATACATTAGTCCAAATCATGAAACAATAGAAACTAATTTCTTCACCTATAGGTCAAAGGGCTGGTCATTTACAGTACAGGAGGGTTCATAGGTCGGTTTGAATAGGTGGGCGATGCCTGGTCCAGGTGCACTTGCAGATGTTCTCCACTGTGTTCCCGCCGAATATCAAGAGTACAGTAAATACAGTTAATATTAATATTCTGTTCCTGCGCATAGATATGCGCAGGAGCGTGCTATCTTCTGCAAACTGCTACCGAATATTGCTCTTAAAATACTGTACAGCTGGATACCAAAAACCACCTCCTAACCTAATTCTGTCCCCTCATATCCTGTAAAGGTGAATCCCTCTGTTGTTATACCTTTAAAGCAAGTATAACTCGCTGATGAGGTGCATGTAGGCTATGTGTAAATTGTGCACTATGTGGATTAAATATGTGATATGTTTATGTGGCTTTTCCATGCGAATACGTATGCTACCGTATTTACTCATACCACGCACTAATATGCAGGACCGCGTGAGCGATTATACGTAACTTGCGAGTATGCACACGCACGGCAAAACAAGTACGCGCACGGAGGCCACTCTGTGTGGTGTTTGTACGTGATGTGTGTGGCTATAATATTTTCGACTTCGACAGTGGTAACTCTCTTTTGTGTTGCTACTCATGCTGCACGTCTCTACAATCGGAGCTGGGCTGAATATATCACCACATGTCACTGGCTTCAGGGGTGGTTTAAGAGAGGAGGGGGCCCACACAGGGGCCGCACACAGGCACCTTCTTCTCTGCACATAGACTCTGGCACTGTGCCAGATTTGACTGCACATGTGCAGATCCCCGGGAACATGACGTCCACGCCATTTTTCCGGTGATTCTTAACTGCACATGCGCAGAACCCCAGGATCTTGATGATCACACCATTTTTCTGGTGATTCTCATCTGCACGTGTAGATCCCTGGGAACATGACGTCTGCGCCATTTTTCCGGTGATGGTCTACTGTGCATACGCAGATTCCTGGTAACATGACGGATGCACCATTTTTCAAGGGGTTTCTCCAGTGCACATGTGCAGATCCCCAGGAACATGACATCCGCTCCATTTTCCGGTGTTTCTCATCTGCCCATGCGCAGATCCCCGAGGATCTTGATGACCGCGCCATTTTTCTGGTAATTCTCATCTGGAACCCCAGGATCTTGATGAGTGCGCCATTTTTCTGGTGATTCTCATCTGCATACACCGATCCCTGGGAACATGGTGGCGCCATTTCTCCTGTGATAATCCACTGCACATGCAGATCCCCAGAAACATGACGTCCGTGCCATTTTTCCGGTGATTCTCCACTGTACAAGCGCAGATCCCCAGGAACATGATGTCTGTGCCATTTTTCCTGTGACTCTCTACTGTACATGCACAGATCCCTGGGAACATGACGTCTGTGCCATCTTTCCTGTGATTCTCCACTGTACAAGCGCAGATCCCCAGGAACATGATGTCTGTGCCATTTTTCCTGTGACTCTCTACTGTACATGCACAGATCCCTGGGAACATTACGTCCGTGCCATCTTTCCTGTGATTCTCCACTGTACAAGTGCAGATCTCCGGGAACATGACGTCCGTGCCATCTTTCCTGTGATTCTCCACTGTACATGCGCAGATCCCCAGGAACATGATGTCTGTGCCATTTTTCCTGTGATTCTCTACTGTTCATGCACAGATGCCCAGGAACATGATGTCCACACCATTTTTCTGGTGATTCTCCACTGTACATGCACAGATCCCTGGGAACATGATATCTGTGCCATTTTTTACTGTGATTCTCTACTGTACATGCACAGATCCCCAGGAACATAATGTCCGCACCGTTTTTCCGGTGATTCTCCACTGTACATGCACAGATCCCTGGGAACATGATATCTGTGCCATTTTTTACTGTGATTCTCTACTGTACATGCACAGATCCCCAGGAACATGACGTCTGTGCCATTTTTCCTGTGATTCTCTACTGTATATGCACAGAACCCCAGGAACATGATGTCCGTACTATTTTTCCAGGGATTCTCCTCTGTAAATGCACAGATTCCCCGGGAACATGACGTCGATGCCATTTTCCCAGTGATTTCTTACTGGGCTTAATTCAGACCTGATCGCTAGGGTGTGTTTTTGCATCCGTGCGATCAGGTAGTCACCGCCTATAGGGGGAGGGGAAATGTTCTTTGCAGGGGTGCGATCACATATGCAGGAGGGCTGCACAAACAGAAGTTTGTGCAGTCTCTGCACAGCCCAGGACTTACTCAGCCGCTTCGATGATCGCGGCCAGAGTGGACGTCAGAAACCCTCCTTCCAAATCCCTGGATCCTCCTTCATTTTTCCGGACACTCCTTTAAAACGGTCAGTCATCTTGCGATTGCCCGTGCGATCGCTTTGTTCGCACCATCCCGTCACTGCCCGGCGCTCCCCATGGCTGCGGACCGATGCGCCAGCGCATTGCGGTGCATATGCAGTTCAGACCCGATCACCCGCTGTGCGAAAACGCACAGTAGCGATCGGGTCTGAATTTCGCCCCCTGTGCTACACATAGGCTACACACCTAGGGCCCGATTCCACGCCAGACGCACAGGGAAATGTATTTATTACGTTTCTTATATAGCGCAGAAAAATTCCGTTGCACTTTACAATTGGACACAATGATAAAACAAAACTGGGTAATAACAAACAGTCATAGATGTAGGAGGGCCCTGCTCGCAAGCTTATAATCTATAGGGAAATAGGCATTCATACACAAGGATAGGTGCTATCTATTGCATAGCTGTCCACCCGAGAGCAAAGGTTCTAGGTGGGCTGCCTGATATCACATCACAGCAATGATGAGCCATGTTCAGAAAGGAGAGCGAAGAAAGAGAACATATGTGGAGGATATGTGTGGACGGGTGGTCTTCAGTATGCCGACTGATGGGATCCCGCCGCACAGTATACCGGCGCCAGGATCCCGACAGCCGGCATACCGACACTTATTCTCCCTCGTGGGGGTCCACGACCCCCCTGGAGGGAGAATAAAATAGCGTGGCGACCGCAGCGAGCCTGCAAGGGGCTCATTTGCGCTCGCCACACTGTCGGTAAGCCGGCGGTCGGGCTCCCGGCGCCGGTATGCTGGTCGCCGGCATACCATAGTGAACCCGTGTGGACTGTACAGTGGGGATATAGGGGCCTAATTCAGTCCTGTTTGCTCGCTATGGTTTTTTTGCAGTCCTGCGTTCGCATAGTCACCGCCCATAGGGGAGTGTTTTTTCGCTTTGCAAGTGTGCGAACGCATGTGTAGCCGAGCGGTACAAACAGATCTTGCGCAGTCTCTGAGTAGCCCAGGACTTACTCAGCCGCTGCGATCACATCAGCCTGTTTGGGACCGGAATTGACGTCAGACACCTGCCCTGCAAACGCTTGGACACGCCTGCGTATTTCCAAAGACTCCCAGAAAATGGTCAGTTGCCACCCACAAATGGCTTCTTCCTGTCAATCTCATTTGCGAATGCCCGTGCGAATGGATCCTTCGCACAAACCCATCGCTGAGCGGCGATCTGCTTTGTACCAGTTTGACGCGCCTGCACATTGCGGTGCATACGCATGCGCAGTTTAGACCTGAACGCCCGCTGTACGAAAATGCAGACTAGCGATCAGGTCGGAATTAGGCCCATAATTGCATAGGAAAACATATGAAGGTAATGTGGGCGGTTCTGGAATGTGATAAGCTGTCTGAAGAGGTGAGTTTTCAGGGAACGCTTGAAGGTTTGGAGACTAGAGGAGAGTCTTATTGTGCGTGGGAGGGCATGCCACAGAGTGGATGCAGCCTGAAGAAAGTCCTATAATCGTGCATGGTAGCGAGAAATGAGTGTGAATGAGAGACGTAGATCTTGTGCAGAGCGAAGAGGTCGGTAGGGAGATATTTTGAGATAAGAGAAGAGATGTATATAGGTGTAATTTGGGTAATAGTCTTATGTGTGAGTAGCAGTATTTTATATTGAATGCGGTAGAATACCGGTAACCAATGTAGGGACTGACAGAGTGGATCTGCAGATGATGAACGTCTAGCGAGGAAGATTAGCCTCACAGCTGCATTCAGAATGGATCGTAGTGGTGAGAATCTCTTTTTGGTAAGACCAGTAAGAAGACTATTACATTAATCAATGCCGGAGATAATGAGTGCATGGATTAGAGTTTTTGCTATGTCTTGTGTAGGGTATGGTCGTATGTTGGATATGTTTTTTAGATGCATGTAACATGATCTTGAGACAGATTGAATGTGGGGAACAAAGGACAGATCAGAGTCAGGGATGACACCTAGGCAGCGAGCTCGTGGGGTAGGATTGATTGTTGCGTTCTCAACAGTGATAGAGATATCAGGTTGGTAACTACTATTGGCCGGTGAAAATATAATTAACTAACGGCAGAAAGGCATTCAGTGACACGGACCAATAGAGATGGTGACAAATCTGGGGAGGATACGTAAAGTTGAGTCTCATCCGCATACAGATGATACTGATATGCAAAAGAACTGATTAGTTTGCCAAGAGATGAGGTATAGATAGAGAAAAGTAGAGGACCTAAGACCAAGCCTTGTGGTACTCCAACTGATAGAGGTAGAGAAGAGGAGGTGGATTCAGAGAAGCTGACACTGAAGGAGTGATTAGATAGGTAGGATAGGAACCAAGAAAGGGTTGTGTCTTGAAGACCTAGGGATTGCAGTGTTTGTATGAGAAGAGAATGGTCTACAGTGACAAAAGCAGCAGAGAGAAAAGCGGATGGATCTTCCGGATATCTTCATACTGTGCATGCACCATGGAAAGATATCATCGAACAAGTCATACGCACATGGACTGAGAATACAAGTGCGGATGGATTGGTAAATCAGTCAACAGAGTCCTCTTTCACTGCAATGGGCATAATTCAGCTTGGATCGCTATTGAGACAGAAATTGCCATTTTCTCAGTCCTGCTTCTAGAAAGCGCCGTGAAGAGCCGCCAAGAAAGGTAAAAGACGGCCACTGATGCAATCACAAAACCATCGACAATTGTGGTTGACCCAGGGTTACTCAAAATAATGAGCATGCAGTTACACCGGCGCTATGTTTTTAGGCGCAATCCATTGCTCACATCTTCAGTGTAGCCCCCTGTCGCCGGGCCCCCATGTTTTTGGTCGTAATGGCATACCCTCCAACATGACCCATTCCATTAGGTACAAAATGCTCTGTTCCTGGACTTCCTTGCCAGTGGCAGTTACAGAGGTGGGGCTGCAGCGCAGTCCAAAATTCAAATAGGGGAGCCACACCAACTGCCACCGTAAACGCTGCCAAACATCACCAGCCAGGACTCAATGGCAGTTGGTGTGGCTCCCCTATTTGAATTTTGGACTGTGCTGCAGCCCCACTTCTGTAACTACCACTGGCAAAGAAGTCCAGGAACAGAGTATTTTGTACCTAATGGAATGGGTCATGTTGGAGGGTATGTAATGGCTGCATGTGACGTCACACAGCTGTCGCAGCCCACCCCGCAAACAGTACTGACACCTCTGTTGTTCGGACCATGACGCTGCCCCGTCACCACCCCAGCCGGGACTGAGATTGCGAGCGATTGCACTCTTAAGTCCTCGCTCATACGTGCAGCACTGAGGCCCTCATTCCGAGTTGTTCGCTCGCTAGCCACTTTTCGCAGCAGTGCACACGCTAAGCTGCCGCCCTCTGGGAGTGTATCTTAGCTTAGCAGAATTGCGAACGAAGTATTTGCAATATTGCGAAAAGATTTTTCTTTACAGTTTCCGAGTAGCTTGAGACTTACTCTTCCACTGCGATCAGTTCAGTGCTTGTCGTTCCTGGTTTGACGTCACAAACACACCCAGCGTTCGCCCAGACACTCCTCCGTTTCTCCAGCCACTCCCGCGTTTTTCCCAGAAACGGCAGCGTTTTTTCACACACTCCCATAAAACGGCCAGTTTCCGCCCAGAAACACCCACTTCCTGTCAATCGCACTCCGATCTCCAGAGCGAAGAAAAAACCTCGTAATGCCGTGAGTAAAATACCAAACTTCTTAGCAAATTTACTTGGCGCAGCCGCAGTGCGAACAATGCGCATGCGCAGTTAGCGGAAAATCGCACCGATGCGGAGGAAAATAACGAGCGAACAACTCGGAATGAGGGCCTGAGTGCGCATGCACAGAAGTGCAGGAATCGACAAATCGCGATTTCCGTACTTCAGCGTTCACTGCTGAATCGGGCCCTATGTGCGATAATTGAGCAGCAACTCTAGAACAGCCCCATCATGGGGGATTGTGCTCCACTGTAGCATGCCGACGGAGATAGGATGCCTGTTTCAGGTAGATCTTTTTTACCCGGCACGGGGTGGGCACAAGCCTGGACACTAATGACAACATCTGCGCCAGGGACCGTACAGTCAGGACGGGACGACGTTCCACACTCAGACGCATTGATATTCGGCCCTGGATCATACGTGCTGTAAAAAGGACTTCTACATCGGGTTGCTTTTGACACTATGGGGTCATTCCGAGTTGTTCGCTCGCAAGCTGTTTTTAGCAGCTTTACACACGCTAAGCCGCCGCCTACTGGGAGTGAATCTTAGCATCTTAAAATTGCGAACGAAAGATTCTCAAAATTGCGATTACACACCTCTTAGCAGTTTCTGAGTAGCTTCAACCTTACTCGGCATCTGCGATCAGTTCAGTGCTTGTTGTTCCTGGTTTGACGTCACAAACACACCCAGCGTTCGCCCAGACACTCCTCCGTTTCTCCAGCCACTCCCGCGTTTTTCCCAGAAACAGTAGCGTTTTTTCGCACACCCATAAAACGGCCAGTTTCCGCCCAGTAACACCCACTTCCTGTCAATCACACTACGATCACCAGAACGAAGAAAAAGCCGTGAGTAAAATTCCTAACTGCATAGCAAATTTACTTGGCGCAGTCGCACTGCGGACATTGCGCATGCGCACTAAGCGGAAAATCGCTGCGATGCGATAAAAATTACCGAGCGAACAACTCGGAATGACCCCCTATATTAAATTCTATAAAGTCTAATCAACTGTAATTATTACCTTGCGATGTTTATCCGAGACAGCTGTAATAGGACAGTGACTGGAATTCATCCTGGTGAAACATTACAGCAATAACTGTAGACCCTGGATTGCTGCAGTATGTGAGCTCTCCGGTGATCTGACAGGTTCTGTGTCTCCATGACAACGCTCAGATCCAGCGCTGGCATGTGTGAGGATTCCTTGCATGGAAACCCACTGACCTATCTTCTTCCTGCTAATAGAAGAACATGGACAGACAAGTGCGATGGTTGTAATGGCCCCTGGCACAGTCCTGCACTGGCCCCTGGTTATTTATAAAATGGACACTGGTTGCTGGCCGGACCATAGGCCTAATTCAGACCTGATCGCAAATTTGCAGAGGTTTGAGATTGAAAAGTCGCCGCCCAGACAGAGTGAAATACCGCCCAGTGCATGTCTGCGTACGCCGTGCGCAAAAGCTTTGCAAACGCCGGTCAGCTGCAAATATGTTCGCACCTCACTCACCATCAAATGATATTTCCAGCCTGTGCGTAGCCCAGGATCTACTCCTACAGTGCGATGAGAACAGGCTGATCGGGGCCGGAGCTGACGTCACACACCCTCCCTGAAAACGCTTGGGAACACCTGCGTTTTCCCTGACACTCCCAGAAAATGTCCAGTTACCACCCACAAACGTCCGCTTCCTGTCAATCAGCCTGTGTTCGCCTAGAAAACAAAAAAGATGCAGGATTTTTTTGCAGTTTTGGCCTTGCGCCTTACGATCTATACACATGCGCAGTTGTTCAGCAATCGCCCGCTGTGCGATTTCGCACAACAGTGATCAGGTCTGAATTAGGTCCCATGCTTGGATCAATAATCTCTCCATGCTCAGATCAACAATTATTTATTAACCTTTATTTATATAGCACCGGCCAGGGCCATAGCACTTCAAAAATGAGCCCTGTGCCAGCGGCGCCCCCAAATGTGTCATCATGAGGTCCGTACAAGGGGGCAGGGTCACTGGGAACGGAGAATTTGAGTGCCCGGAGTATCCTAAGGACGCACCAGGCGGCTTGCCCCTAAGATGAGGGAGAAGCTGGGTGCCCGAGGTGTCCTAGGTGCACTCCAGGTGGTGGCTATCTAGGCTATTCGGAGCTGTTCCTGGCAGCCTGCATGCCAAGTGGCAGTGCCTTAGGGCAGCAGTGGTGCCACACCCTAGGGCCTGTTGCCTTAGGTGTTGGCACCATTCGTCCACCCCGAAGTAACAGCATTTATCGTTGGCATTAAAATGAGAATGGGTAATGACAGACAGAGAGGTAAAGGGTCCTGCTCACAAGCTTACAAACACGCAGACAATATATACATAGCAGTATTTACTGGTGTGCTATCCCAGGAACCATGTGACTGACAGCCCACCTCTGCCGCTGGCGTGGAAATTCAGGAGCAAAGCATTTTGTACCTAATGGAACGGGTGATGTTGGAGGGTATGCCATACTGCCGACTTCTCGGCTTGGGTCCCCAGGAGGGTCCGGCCAGTTGGGTGGACTGCGGACATGTTTCTACAATTGCATTATGATGGCCTTCCTCCCCTATAGAATTCCATACTTCCCAGCTTTGAAAAGTAATGGACAGCCATGATGACGTGTGAAGTGGGCGACAGCAGCGGATTCCGGGACACATAAGTTTCCACTGCGCGTTCTAGACTCAAATGTCATTTTTTCTAGAATTATCTGAGAGGAATTGTCACACGGCGCTGGGATACTTTGTTTCTTTGTGTACAAGGTTTGTAGGCCTTGTAAGCCCCACGTATATGTCATATAACTTATCATCATTCCTTTTTGTGCATCCAGTGTCACAGTAGCAATACGTATTGCATAACCTCAACGTTTATTCAGGATTTACTCCACTTTCATACATAAGCTGGGTGATATGACTGTGCCCATAGGCTAAGATCTGCCGAGGTGGTATAAAGGTGGCTGCACATGTACTGCCAACTACCCTGACCATGATTGTAGCTGTGCCCCCTATAACGCTTATGGGCTGATACACAGGGGTACATTTACTAAAGCTTCTAAAAGGTGAAAAGTAGTGATGTTGCCCATAGCAACCAATCAGAGGATTTCTATCAATTTCTAGAATGCAATAAAGAATTAATACACAGAATCTGATTGGTTGCTATGGGCAACAACACTACTTCTCACTTTTAGAAGCGTTAATAAATTTACCCCTAAGTTGGACACTAAGGGCCCGATTCAAACCTGATCGTAAACTCTGACATGCGGGGGTTAGTTCGCCCCACATGTCAGGCCCTAGAAGGCCCCCCCCTCCCCCCTCCCAGCACATGTGTGGTAGCATTGCACAGCAGCGATGAAATCGCACCTGGCGAGTAGCTCCCTGCGGAGGCAGGCGGTTACCTGCCATGTTCTTGGTTGCATCGGCTGCGTGTGACGTCAAGCAGCCGTGATCCACCCCCCAGCGCTGTACGAATGCCGCCGGCATGCCCCCTCCCGCCCCACGACTGCCTCTGCTTGTCAATCAGGCAGAGGCGATCGCACCAATGAGATGCTTTCATATTTTTTTCTACTGGTCATGCATCTAAGTTGCACTGCTCCTGCATCCTGATTATATATATATATATACATATATATATATATATATATATATATATATATATATATATATATATATACACACACACACACACAACAAAGCTGGCGACACTCACGGGTCTTCCACACAATGATTCATAGAGACTCGCACCCATTCTGAGGTCATTGTGAATGACTATAAGTCTCAGTGAATCATTGTGCGGAAGACCCGTGAGTGTCGCCAGCTTTGTACCACTTCCTTTAGAATAATGTAGCCGGTGACAGGGCTTACAGCCTGGGCTGGTTGCTACTGATGTTGATGGACATAGGGTCTAATTCATGTGTATACGTAGTGCCGATGTTTTTGCAGTGGAGCGATTATCTGCAGACTGTGCATGAGCCGCG
Source organism: Pseudophryne corroboree (assembly GCF_028390025.1). NCBI lineage: Eukaryota > Metazoa > Chordata > Amphibia > Anura > Myobatrachidae > Pseudophryne > Pseudophryne corroboree. The sequence goes on along the minus strand of NC_086444.1, from coordinate 24,534,987 downwards.
ATCGCACTGCGCACACAAGGTACCTTAGAGCTCGCACTGACACGTTACACGCAGAGTGATTGACAGGAAGGGACCGTTTGGGAAAAGGTAACGTGGGGCAGACGTGTCATGGCAGTTTCCAGGGGGCATTTATCAGCCTTCTGCTGCTATCATGTACGTACAAAGGCATGATGCCAGCGCCGCTACTACTGCGGCCAGTCTGCGTAGCCATAGGTCTACCCTAGCCGCCGCTGTTCCTCGTTATTACGTATAGGCTGCGTATGTATACACGGTTGCAAACATGAATTAGGCCTGAAGAGCGTGCTTGGTTGTGCTGGTCAGACTACAGTACAGGGATAGGGATGGCCAGCGGTGTGGTTTCCATCGATGATTACCATCGATGGTGATATGGAAAGTAACCATTGATGGCTGCCAACTATGCAGATGGTTCCCACTATCAATGGTCATCCCGTTTTCTTTACTGACTGGCCCATGGGCCAATGAGAATACAGGGGCGGGACTTCGCATGTGTCCGGGACTGAGCTATACTCCGTGTCCCGCAGCACATTAAAAAAAAATAAGAAATATTTGTTTATACCTTTCCATCGATGGAGGAAAACCATCTGGTTCTCCCCCATCGATGGCAAAAGTATTCTACATCGGCCATAAACCATCAATGATTTTGAATCATCGATGGTCGATGGCCATCCCTATACAGGGATCCATCTGCCATAAGGTGCTGCAGACTCAGCCTGAGTACCATGGGGCTGTATTCACCGGCCCACCCCATCCTCTTGAATACCAGGACAGAAACCCAAGTCCCTGCCAGCCTATTAACCTCTGGGCATATAGAATTAGGAGTCCCATGCTAAGCTACAAACACCAATGCTACAACATTTAGGCATCTACTGTATGTACTAAGCCTTCGAGAGATAAAGTGGATGGAGATAAAGTACCAGCCAATCAGCTCCTGTCATGTTACAGGCTCTCTCCAAGGCTTAGTAAATCATTGTTACGTAAACCTAGGCTCTGCATTAAACACTGTTCAATGAGATCAGTAACCCATAGATAGGAAATCAATCAGGTCATCCTAAATACTGGGATCTGATACGGTGCAGAGTCCGCTGGGTGTCTTCAGAGTCCTCCGGAGTCCCTGGTGTAGTCCCGACTTCTATTCATCTGCAGCATCATAGGACTCGGCCTTGAAATATTCATCAAGTAAAACTTAAATCTCTTATTTAACCAGTTGGCACAATCGGAAGGACTCGGACGTTGCTAGGAAACAGGATTTAAATGAAGACTTAGGAGTTCCTTATTGCTTGGTAACAAGTTATTGTTTTGGGCATAAAGATTTTCTCATCCTCGGGAGACCGCAATATCCCTGTATATAAGACTCCTGCACACGAAGCACATAGATTCCTGCGCTTCACTCTGGCATCATAGTGAGATAGACACGCCCAGCGCCCCACAGACCGGGCACCTCGGAGAGCGAGGCAGGGCTCACCCGTGCTGAGCAAATAGAGGATGTGGGGTAATTATGGGTTAATATATAGAATCCATCCTAACATGAGTATGCTTACCCTTTTGACAAATCCTCTTGGTAGGGCACTTTGTAAATTAGTACATCTGCCTGTACTGGAGATGTGCGGCGAGCACTATTCGTGTCTTGGTTTTAGATCTGGATCCTCGCTCGTGTTTTGGATCTGGATTGGTTTTGCCAAAACCACCCTTTCGGGTTTTGGTTTTGAATCTGGATGATTTTTGGAAAAAAAAAAATCAAAAACAGCTAAAAATCACAGAATTTGGGGGTAATTTTGAGTCTACGGTATTATTAACCTCAGTGACATTCATTTCCACTCATTTCCAGTCTATTCTGAACACCTCACACTATTGTTTTTAGGCCAAAAGGTTGCAATGAGGTTGCTGGATGACTAAGCTAAGCGACACAAGTGGACGGCACAAACACCTGGCCCATCTAGGAGTGGCACTGCAGTGTCAGACAGGATGGCACTTTTAAAAAACTAGGCCCCAAACAGCACATCATGCAAAGAAGTAAAAGAGGTGCAACGAGGTGGCTGTATGACTAAGCTCAGCGGCACAAACACCTGGCCCATCTAGGAGTGGCACGCAGTGGCTGAATGCCGAAAGAGGCCGCAATTTTTCGGACCACCGACAGCATCTCCTGCATGCCCCTGTCATTTCTCAAAAAAATCTGCACCACCAAATTGTATGTGCGAAACATGGGACGTGCTGGAATTTGCCCAGATGTAATACAATATTGGTGGCACAATGTACCCCTAAACCACACACACGGCAAAGCCTGAAAAATGTATTTGGATAATAATAACCCTTTTATTTGGACGGAGTTATATAACAATATGCGGCACAGAAGAGCGTACCCCTAAACCACACAGGGCAAACCCTATAAAAATTATTTGGATTAAATATTAATAACCCCTTTATTTGGAGTAAATAATATACAGCACAGGACAGCACCATTGGACTTATACGGCAGTACCACTGGACTTATACGGCAGTACCAATGGACTTGTACGGCAGTACCACTGGACATGTGGCAGTACCACTGGACATATGCGGCGGTACCACTGGACTTATATGGCAGTAATACCACTGGACTGGACATATACGGCAGTACCACTGGGCTGGACTTATATGGCAGTATCACTGGACTTATACGGCAGTACCACTGGACTGGACTTATATGGCAGTACCACTGGACTTATTCGGCAGTACCACTGGGCTGGACTTATATGGCAGTATCACTGGACTGGACTTATATGGCAGTACCACTGGACTCATACGGCAGTACCACTGGGCTGGACTTATATGGCAGTACCACTGGACTGGACTTATATGGCAGTACCACTGGACTGGACTTATATGGCAGTACCACTGGACTGGACTTATATGGCAGTACCACTGGACTGGACTTATATGGCAGTACCACTGGGCTGGACTTATATGGCAGTATCACTGGACTTATACGGCAGTACCACTGGACTTATGCAATGGACTGGACTTATACAGCAGCACTGGACATATGGCAGCAGAGAACACCACCACTGTGACTGGATTGATGCAGCACAAGACACCACCACTGGACTGATGCAGGACAACACAGCACTGGAATGACACATAAGACAGAGCAGGTCGCCACACCACTTTCCTGCACAGACAGACACTGAGAAGAGAGACATGGCCTCTTGCTATATTCTCCAGGACTGGAGTGAAAATGGCGGCGACGCGCGGCTCCTTATATGGAATCCAAAACCCGCGAGAATCCGACAGTGGGATGATGATGTTTTGCCTCATTCTGGTTTCTGAGTCAGGCGGGAAGTCCTGGGCCGGGCTCGGATCCAGGCTCAGGACGTGAAGTTCGGGGGGGTTCGGTTCTCAGAGAACCGAACCTGCTCATCTCTAGCCTGTACTACATTCTCCCCATGTGTACAGCACTATAGAATATGCTGGTGCTCTGTAGTTAAGGTAATGATAATGTGAAAACGATAGATACTTTTAGTCCTGGGATGGACTAGGACCACCTTGGCTCTTCACTGCCTGGTCTTTTTGTCGACAATATAACTACTTACTCCTGCCAGACAGGGGCTCACTATGGTCTATGACACCTGGTACGGAGTAAATAACCCCGCTTTGTGCTGAAGGTGTGCACCAGCAGAAATAAGGCATGGTCTCACAGGAATGGGGCATGGTCTAACAGCCCAACCCGTTTTCCTCACTCTAGGGGTCCCGGAGATGCTGCGCTGCCCCCCAGAGACTGCATGGGTGTAGTATTAGGAGCAGAGTGCTGCATGTGATGTTACAGTGCAGCACCCAGCTCCTATCACTGAGGAGGAGACAGCACTTTGATGTCACCCCTTGGATGGTGACACCCGGGTGCAGCCTGCACCCCCTTAGTAACACCACTGCTGCCAGATAGCCTAAAACCACAGTGGATTGGGACACCCGGACAGCGGGTAAGTTCCTGCTGGGCCGGTCCTCATGCTCCCACCTGTGGGCAGTTGACAATGGCTGCTGGCCCTTGCCACCGCTCTTCTGGGATTTGCGTTCCACCTGCTCCGGCCAGCAAGCACTTCCAGATGCCGTTTGCTGGAAGCTGCAAGTGGTGCCGTGGAATATATGCTCCAGAGATGGGCTCCGATGGGGACTGTAGTTAAGCACCGGAACACATGCGTAACCTGCCCTACACCATCCCCCCCCCCCCCCCCCTGGACTCCAGGACATAACCTCCTCCCCCAGCCCTAGTACATGTATTACCGCAGCACCCTCTTTCCCCAGCCCAGGTACATATACTACCAAACCACCCACCACTCCCCCACGCACTCACACACGGCCCAGAAACATATACTAACCACCCTACCACGCCCCGGCCTCAGGGATATATACTATTCAACTTGGCCCCATAGATTTAAACTAGCCCCCCAGCTCATGTGACATACACTCCCCACCGGCTTTTGTGGTATGTTCCTGTCAGGCCCAATGTGCTTTTTGTTCTTTGGAAGGCAAGGAGTTTTATTTTTTCCCGTGGGGGCCAATGTGTTTTTTTACTTTTCCTGTGGGTGTGTGTGTTTTTTCCCTGTGGAGGCCAATGTGTTTAATTTGTGCTATGTATCCGAGTTGCACCGCGCATTAGTCCTGATGGTGTCCGCCTGATTCATATTTGTAAGTAGAGCAAAAAAAGCAAGTAAATTTGCATCTGGAACAAACCACGTTGCAAAGAGAGCAAATACATTTATATTGTTTCTGTGCAGGGTAAATACTGGCTGCTTTTGCATATAGCCCACAGATGTCAGACCGCTTTATTTTCACATTGCAATTTTCGATATCCGTTTGAACACACCGCACCCAAATCTAATCTCCGTGCACGTTACATCTGCCCCCCCTGCAGTGCATATGGTTTTGCAAATTTTCTTGCTTTTTTCCAGCCACTGGATTAATCCTGACACTGTCTTATATGTTGGTTTGATATATTGTAACATACAGTATGTATAGATTCTTCAGGACCAGGTCTGCGCGGAATCTCGCACTACCCTGAAAGGAAACATGAATTAGGCCGAGAGTTGCAGCTCAGATTTAGATGCATGCACCAAGCAGTGTATCAGAAATGTGTTACGCGTTCCTATGCGGTTACAAGGATTGGCTAATCAGATGCAGATATAGCGTAGTATGGGTGTATTGCTGAAAGTGGTTGCGTACAGAGACACTGAATTGCTGATACTGGAGGCCATAATCAGACGGGTGATCTGGATTTAGCATAGGGCTGGGGAACGTTTCAATGGTGCGATCAAGTGAGTCCCGTGTCGCAATGCTCCTTTTTGCTCGGGCCACGCCCCCTTATCGGGGCACGTGCAACTTAGGCTGCGCGCAAGAGTCCCTACTTGGCACTCCTCAAAGTTGGGAGGTATGATACTTGGAAGCACGGTTATACACCAGGGATATCTGTGACCGACTCTGAATCAGATCCTAGGAGGAGTGATCCCATCCCCTTTGACAGACCCCGCCCCCATTTGGGCTGCTTCCATAAATTTCCTGGTCTGGTTTTCCCTCCCAGTCTGCCCCCTGGCCCTATAGCTGCATATTACACTTTTATTGAAGATCAGACATGGAGTCACTTTTTTGGCTTCTGTAGAAAGTACCACCATGGATCCTACAGGAATAACCATCAGCAGTAACAGCAGAACCTGGGAGTACTGAGCCCTAGGGGGTATATGGAATAGAGTGCGAGTTTCTTGGACGGGCGAGATCTCGGCGACTAAGGCTGTAGATTTAAAGCTCCAAAAATGTAAATAGCAAAACCAGGTTGGTGTTGCCTTTAAAATTCTTGACACATATCTACAGCCTGATAAATGTTGACATGACAAAATGACTGAGTAACTTTGTATCTCAGATGCATGTAAAGGGGATTATCACAATTATTTATAAACATTTTGTTGTATGAATAATAAAGAGCACGTTCTCTCCTTTAGTAAGAGCCAGGATTATCCCCAGCGATATGAGGGAAGACGCATACATCACTAATGACGCCCCTTCTGTTACTGACGTCCACCTTCCAACATAAACTTGTTGGTTTTGGTGATATCTCAGGTTCTCCTGTTAGCTGCAGGCTTTATGGATATAATGTACGCTAGGACCAGAGGACATTGGGGAAAATTCCGAGTTGATCGCTCGCTAGCAGTTTTTAGCAGCCGTGCAAACGCATAGTCGCCGCCCACGGGGGAGTGTATTTTCGCTTTGCATGAGTGCGAACGCATGTGCAGCCGAGCGCCTGCAAACACATTTTGTGCAGAACAAGACCAGCCCTGTAGTTACTTATCCTGTGCGATGATTGCTGCGACGAGTGACACGGTAATGACGTCAGATACCCGCCCAGCAAACGCCCGGCCATGCCTGCGTTTTTCCAAACACTTCCAGAAAACGATCAGTTGACACCCATATACGCCCTCTTCCTGTCAATCTCCTTGCGTTCTGCTGTGCGATTGGAATCGTCGCTAGAACCAGTGCAAAACCACAATGGACTTCGTACCCGTACGACGCGCATTGCGGTGCATACGCATGTGCAGATTAGCCGTTTTTTCACTGATCGCTAAGCAGCGAACAACGGCAGCTAGCGATCAACTCGGAATGACCCCCATTGTGCCTGTGACTGTGTGGACTTGCTCCATGCATGGTGCAAGATCACAGTTACTAGCTATTTCAGGAATAAAGGACGTCCTGTTAATATAACGTACGTATTAAGTCGCTCAGAAATGATCCTTTACACTGAGAACACAGGCAGCGCTGTCAGCGGAGGGATTTGTATTGGGGCTCCGCCATGTCATCAGGAACCTGAGGCCGTTAGCGTTTTACATGTCCCCCACAGCCACGTTTTGTAAATGAGAGACAAGGGACGGATTAGGTTATGCAGCAAGCGCAGAGACAGGCGCCTGATTCAGAGGCAGATAAAACGCTGATAATTGTGGAGTTGAGCAGTTTTTTGTACTGTGCATAAAATTGTGTCGCACTGTGAACACGCCAAGATAGATGACAGCTGGCACTCGCAGTGAGGATTTGGATGCAGAATGATTGACAGGTGGGAGGTAACGGGGGGGAGTGGCTAGTCAAACGCAGGCGTATTGAGACCATTTAGAGGGCGTGTCTTGTGTCCTGTGTCTGTGTACGTAGCTACAGTGACTCCTGCAGTTGACTTCTGATGGGCCTTCTGGAAAACCACCGGGTGCCTCTTTGTACGCAAGCAGTGGGCGCCACTGTACAAAGCCCAGCAGCTGCGACATTAGCATATTTTCGCAGTTCCACTGAGTACAGAAGTACAGAATCACAGTCACAAGCGGATTGATGTCCATCTCTAAATCAGGAATGGTATACCTCCAGTCAGGGCTGCCATCACAAATTGTGGGGCCCGGGACCAACAAAATAGACAGGGCCCCCCGCAAAAACAAAAGATTCTGCCGCACCGCTCCACCCCCTATGTGATGTCACACATCACGACGTTACATATAGGTGGAGCACTGTGGTCCTGCAGGAACGAATCGCAGAGCTGATGCGCAGGGAAGGTTTGTTGTAAGTCCTCCCTGTGCATCAGACCACTGGTGTTGTGTTGCCTGTGCTCTCCAGTCATTGGCGGTAGGAGCCTTGGGTTGGCCCCGCTTTCTATAAGGGCCTGGGACTCCAGTCCCCGCTGTACCCCCCTGATGGCTGCCCTGGCTCCAGTATCAGAGAAGCCTTGACGTGAGCCCTTTGTAAATACTGCATATGTAACTCAGATCTCTGAATTATCTACCACCATGTAGTGTTCACATCGTATTGCTAATACCCCTTGGCATGCTGGGCAAACCTGTCTTGTGTATTTTTCTTGCCTAAAGACCTATGGCAAACACAGTATATAGATTTCATGGTGGAACAAATTGCTGGTAAAGTGCTTGTGGCCTGGCTGTGGGCACTTTCTCCTATTCAGTCCTCAGTTTCTGTTTCTCCTACGTTTTGAATTGAGGTGGGATTTAATAACCTGCATCCACCATGCAGATACTCTGTTCACAGCAGTACAGAGTATTTTCAGGGATGTATTGCAGAGATGTTTTTGAAGGCAGCGGTCTTTCCATTGGTGTGATTATCTAAGTGTGGACATTGCTACATATAACAGGAGCAGCATCGTGATGTAAGGAGGGGAATACAGTTACCCCTTTGTTTTTGTTGAATTATTAAAACAATTGACCCTGTATTTGTGAGCAAGGGGTCAGCAAGTTATGACATATTACACTGTAGAGAGGTATTGGCCTCTCATCACCTGTAATTCATGAATCTTCAGAAGTCTCTCCCACTTTAAAGACGGTTTCTTGGCTGGGTCAGGACAAGAATGAAATACTGAGTATGACCTTGAGTCCTCGTCGTCCTCCAACATCAGGAAGCCCCGGCTGCAGGAAGTAGCTTCTAATCACAGCACATGGAGTTATGGTGCGAGAGAGACTGCGGAAAAGTAAATAAATGAGAAATCAGACCTTATGGATATAAATGAACAGCCCTGATGTAAGAGTAGAGGAGCTTACTATACTAACATTATAATTGGGGGGGAATTGTTTCATTTTGGAACAGCCCTATGCTACAGCAGATAGAGACATCACAAACTTGTCCAGAGTAGCAGCAACAACCAGGGCAGCCAGCAGGGGGAGCCTGTGGGGATAGGTGTCCCAGGCCCTTACAGAGAGGGGGCCCACCCCTGGCTCTTACCATCAAATACCTGGAAAGCTGCACCAGACTGTGAAACAACAGTGGGCTCATGCACAGGGAGGACTTCTTAAAACAAGCCATACATGTCGACATCCTGGCTGCTCTCACGGATAGGGGCGGGGCAGAGGCAAAACAGGGGCAGGCGGAGGCGGAACACGGGAGGGGTAATCGCGGCACTTCATTTAAGCCACGCCCCCTGCTATGTAATGCCGCGATTACCGGCATTATACAGCAGGGGGCGTTGCTATGATGACGCGATTCAGCAAGAATCGCGTCATCGACTGCCCGGACCGCCCACTTTACTCACTAAGTGGGCGGCCGGGCAGGGGGGCCCCTAAAAAATCGGGAGACTTGCCTGCTCTTCCGGGGGTGCGGGAGGGTCACCCGATTTTCGGGAGCCTCCCGCCCATTCCGGGAGAGTAGGCAAGTATGAAACAAGCCTACCCCACGCATCAGCTCTCTGAACCGTTCCTGTAGCTCCGCAACGCTCCACCTATATGTGATATCACAATGTATGACATCACATAGGGGTGAAGCAGTGCGGCAGAATCTTTATTTTGAGGTGGGGGGTTGTTTTTTTGTTAGTCCCAGGCCCCACAATTTCTGATGGCAGCCCTGACAACCACAAACACTCACAAAGTGATACAAACAGGCATAGAGACACTGGAAGAAGCAGCTTGCAAGGATTTAGGACTGATAGACAGAAAACATAGCAAGATGGACGCGGCCGCTGCATCCAACTCTGAATTAGGCCCTTAATGCATTCACTAGTCTATTAAGGACAGACCACAAACCAGTCTCCAGGTAATCAGACATTGGGGGGTAAACTAACCTCTGTTAGCGGCTTGATAAAATGTCCCATTTAACAGCCCAACAATCCTACCACCTTACACCTAATTATGGCCAAAGGCAAATCAATGCTTCATCCGATAGCTCATGTGGCTAAGGCTAACCAGAACAAAAAGCTTATTTTATCATACACTATGACAGCAAGAAAAATAGGATTTTAATACCTACCGGTAAATCCTTTTCTCTAAGTCCGTAGAGGATGCTGGGGACTCCGAAAGGACCATGGGGTATAGACGGGCTCTGCAGGAGACATGGGCACTTTAAGACTTTAAATGGGTGTGAACTGGCTCCTCCCCTCTATGCCCCTCCTCCAGACCTCAGTTATAGGAAGTGTGCCCAGAGGAGACGGACATTTTCGAGGAAAAGGATTTTGTTAAACTAAGGGTGAGATACACACCAGCTCACACCACAACACACCGTACAACATGGCATGTAACTACAACCAGTTAACAGCGTGAACCAAAACAATCAGCAACAGGCTAACCTTAACCAAAACACAACCTTTGTGTAACATAAGCAATAACCATTTACAAATACTGCAGATAGAGTCCGCACTGGGACGGGCGCCCAGCATCCTCTAAAGGATTTACCGGTAGGTATTAAAATCCTATTTTCTCCTACGTCCTAGAGGATGCTGGGGACTCCGAAAGGACCATGGGGTTTATACCAAAGCTCCAGACCGGGCGGAAGAGTGCGGATGACTCTGCAGCACCGATTGAGCAAACATGAGGTCCTCATCAGCCAGGGTATCAAACTTGTAGAATTTTGCAAACGTGTTTGACCCCGACCAAGTAGCTGTTCGGCAAAGCTGTAATGCCGAGACACCCCAGGCAGCCGCCCAAGACGAGCCCACCTTCCTAGTGGAATGGGCCTTCACCGAATTCGGTAACGGCAATCCAGCCGTAGAATGTGCATGCCGAATCGTATTACAGATCCAGCGTGCAATAGTCTGCTTAGAAGCAGAAGCCCCAACCTTGTTGGAAGCATATAGAACAAACAGCGCCTCTGTTTTCCTAATACGAGCCGTTCTGGCCACAAATTTTCAAAGCTCTGACCACATCGAGAGACTTAGAATCCGCCAATGCATCCGTAGCCACAGGTACCACAATAGGTCGGTTCATGTGAAACGCAGAAACCACCTTTGGCAGAAATTGTTGACGGGTTCTCAATTCTGCTCAATCAACATGGAAGACCAAGTAAGGGCTTTTGTGAGACAAAGCCGCCAACTCTGACACCCGCCTTGCGGACGCCAAGGCCAATAGCATGACCACCTTCCAAGTGAGAAACTTCAACTCAACTGTAACACCACATTAAGGTCCCATGGTGCCACCGGGGGTACAAATGGAGGCTGTATGTGCAGCACCCCCTTCACGAAAGTCTGTACTTCTGGAAGCGAGGCCAATTCCCTTTGAAAGAAAATAGATAAGGCCGAAATCTGCACTTTAATGGAGCCTAACTTTAGGCCCGCATCCACGCCTGATTGCAAGAAATGGAGAAAACGACCCAACTGAAATTCTTCCGTAGGCGCCTTCTTGGATTCACACCAAGACACATATTTTCTCCAAATACGGTGGTAATGCTTCGCCGTTACCTCCTTTCTAGCCTTCAGTAAAGTCGGAATGACTTCTCCGGGAATACCCTTTCGAGCTAGAATTTGGCGTTCAACCGCCATGCCGTCAAACGCAGCCGCGGTAAGTCTTGGAACACGCACGGCCCTTGCCGTAACAGATCCTCTCTCAGAGGAAGAGGACAGGGATCTTCCACGAGCAATTCCTGAAGATCCGGATAGCAGGCCCTCCTTGGCCAGTCTGGAACAACGAGTATCGTCCGAACTTCTGTTCTTCTTATGATTTTTAACACCTTTGGAATGAGCAGAAGCGGAGGGAACACATAGACCGACTGAAACACCCACGGTGTCACTAGCGCGTCCAATGCAAGTGCCTGAGGGTCCCTCGACCTGGAACAATATGCCTGAAGCTTCTTGTTGAGGCGAGACGCCATCATGTCTACTTGAGGAAGTCCCCAACGACTTGTCACTTCTGCAAAGACCTCTTGATGAAGATCCCACTCTCCTGGATGGAGATCGTGTCTGCTGAGGAAGTCTGCCTCCCAGTTGTCCACGCCTGGTATGAAGACCGCTGACAGAGCGCTTACATGTCTTTCCGCCCAGCAAAGAATTTTTGTGGCCTCTGCCATTGCTGCTCTGCTCCTTGTTCCTCCCTGGCGTTTTACGTGCGCCACCACTGTTATGTTGTCCGACTAAATCAGGACGGGTAGGCCGCGAAGGAAATTATCTGCTTGCAGAAGGGCGTTGTAAATGGCCCTTAATTCCAGGATGTTTATGTGCAGACAAGCTTCCTGGCTTAGCCATTTTCCCTGGAAATTCTCCCCTTGAGTGACTGCTCCCCAACCCCGGAGACTCGCATCCGTGGTTACCAGGACCCAATCCTGGATCCCGAACCGGCGACCCTCCAGTAGGTGAGAACTTTGGAGCCACCACAGTAGAGAAATCCTGGCCTTGGGGGACAGGCATATTCTCCGGTGCATGTGTAGATGGGACCCGGACCATTTGTCCAACAGGTCCCACTGAAACGTTCTGGCATGAAATATGCCAAACGGAATGGCCTCGTAGGCCGCTACCATCTTCCTCAGCACTCGAGTGCACTGATGAATCGACACTCTTGCCGGTTTCAGAAGGTCCTTGATCATGGACTGGATTTCCAGAGCTTTTTCCCCCGGGAGAAAAACTCTCTGTAGATCCGTGTCCAGAACCATGCCCAAGAACGACAGCCGTGTTGTCGAAATCAACTGCGACTTTAGCAAATTTAGGAGCCATCCATGTTGCTGCAAAACAGTCAGGGACAGCGCAACGTTTTTTTTAGCAATAGCTCCTGTGATCTCGCCTTTATCAGGAGATCGTCCAAGTACGGGATAATTGTGACCCCCTGCTTGAGGAGGAGCACCATCATTTCCGCCATGACCTTGGTAAAAATCCTCTGGGCCGTGGAAAGACCAAACAGCAACGTCCGTAATTGGTAGTGACAATCCTGAACAGCGAACCTCAGGTACGTCTGATGAGGAGGATATATGGGGACATGTAGGTAAGCATCCTTTATGTCGACTGATACCATAAAATCTCCTCCCTCTAGACTGGAGATCACTGCACGCAGGGATTCCATCTTGAATTTGAAACTTTTCAAATACAGATTGAGGGACTTTAAATTAAGAATCGGTCTGACCGAGCCATCCGGCTTCGGGACAACAAACAGGCTTGAATAAAACCCTTCTCCCCGTTGTGACGGGAGCACCTCGACAATGACCCGCTGCTGACACAGCGTCTGTATTGCTACACTCACTACCTCCCTTTCCGGAAGGGAAGCTGGTAAGGCCGATTTGAAAAATCGGCGTGGAGGCACGTCTTGAAACTCCAGTTTGTATCCTTGGGTCACAATTTCTAGCACCCAAGGGTCCAGGCCCGAGTGAACCCAGACCTGACTAAAAAGCTGAAGACGCGATCCCACCGGTGCGGACTTCCGCAGGGGAGCCCCAGCGTCATGCGGTGGACTTGGCAGAAGCCGGGGAGGACTTCTGCACCTGAGACTCTGCCACGGCCGGTGATCTCTTTCCCTTTCCTCTGGCAAGGAAGGATGACCCACATCCTTTCCGGAACTTCTGCGACCGAAAGGACTGCATCTGGTATTGAGGAGTCTTCTTTTGCTGCGGAGGAACAAAAGGCAGAAACGAGGACTTACCAGCGGTAGCTGCAGAAACCAGGTCCGCGAGGCCTTCACCAAATAAAACTTCCCCCTTATAGGGCAGAGCCTCCATAGCCCTTTTTAGAATCAGCAACACCATTCCATTGATGAGTCCACAATGCCCTCCTAGCCGAGACTGCCATGGCATTGGCCCTCGATCCCAAGAGGCCAATATCCCTTGCAGTATCCTTGAGATAGACCGCAGCGTCCTTGATATGACCCAGTGTCAACAGTACGCTATCCCTTTCCAGAGTGTCTATTTCAGATAACAAGGTATCAGCCCACTTTTCAATAGCGTTACTCACCCATGCTGACGCCACGGCCGGCCTGAGCAGCGTACCTGTCGTGACATAAATAGACTTCAAGGTAGTTTCCTGCCTACGATCAGCCGGATCCTTAAGGGCCGCCATCTCAGGTGACGGCAACACCACCTTCTTGGACAAATGAGCTAGAGCTTTGTCCACTGTGGGGGTCGACTCCCACCTAACCCTATCCTGGGAAGGAAACGGGTATGCCATAGCAATTCTCCTGGGAATCTGCCACCATTTATCCGGGGTTTCCCAGGCCCTTTTAAAAAGAGCATTCATTTCATGCGAGGAAGGAAACGTTACCTCCGGCTTCTTCCCCTTAAACATGCAGACCCTAGTCTCAGGGACAGCGGGGTCCTCTGTGATATGTAATACGTCTTTTATTACCACAATCATGTATTGAATACTCTTAGCTACCTTAGGATGTAGCTTCGCATTATCATAGTCGACACTGGAGTCAGAGTCCGTGTCGGTATCCGAGTCTGATATCTGGATAAATGAACGTTTTTGGACCCCGAGGGTGCCCGAGTGAGTGTGACTACCTCTCCCATGGAATGCCTCCATGCCTGGTTCTGAACCTCGGATTTATCCAACCTCTTATGTAACAAAGCCACACTCTTATTCAAAACGCTCCACATCTCCACCCAATCAGCAGTGCTGACGGAGTCACTCCTTCATTCTGTTCAGCCCCCACACGCGCCTCCTCCTGGGAAGAGCATTCAGCCTCAGACATGTCGACACACACGTACCGACACCACTCAACACACTAGGCTACAGGGGACAGACCCACAGCAAGGCCTTTCAGAGGGACAGAGAAAGCGTTTGCCAGCTCACACCCAGCGCCCCACCGGTCAGAAACCTGTAAGCGCTGTTATATATTATAACAATATTAACCAACACCAAATTTGTGCCCCCCCCTCGTTTTTCAAGCACCCAGTTACTTGTGTGCAGTGAAGGGCCAGGAGCAGCGTCTCTGCAGCAAGCCGTGGAGAGAAAATGGCGCTGGTTAGAGCTGGAGGACGAAGCCCCGCCCCCTACATGGCGCGCCTCCATCCCGCTTTTGTATGCTGGCGGGGGTCCCTTATATACATGCCAGCCCCTTATATGAGGTAATATTTGCTGCCCAGGGCGCCCCCCCCCCCCCCTGTGCCCTGCACCCTTGCAGTGCCTTGTGCGTGTGGGAGCAATGGCGCGCAGCGCCGCCGCAGCGCGGTACCTCAGGAAGACTGAAGTCTACTGCCGCCTTCACAAAGTCTTCGTTGCTTCTATTACTCACCCGTCTTCTGACTTCTGGCTCTGTGAGGGGTGGCGGCACGGCTCCGGGAGTGAGCTGCAAGGCAACCCAAGCGATCAGACCCTCTGGAGCTAATGGTGTCCAGTAGCCTAAGAAGCAGAGCCTTGTAACTCACAGAAGTAGGTCTGCTTCTCTCCCCTCTGTTCCACGATGCAGGGAGACTGTTGCCAGCAGTGCTCCCTGAACATAAAAAAACCTAACAAAAGTCTATTTCCAGAGAAAATAAGATTTTAAACCTACCGGTAAATCTTTTTCTCCTAGTCCGTAGAGGATGCTGGGGACTCCGTAAGGACCATGGGGTATAGACGGACTCCGCAGGAGACATGGGCACTATAAAGAACTTTAGAATGGGTGTGCACTGGCTCCTCCCTCTATGCCCCTCCTCCAGACCTCAGTTAGAGAAACTGTGCCCAGAGGAGACGGACAGTATGAAGAAAGGATTTTTGTTAATCTAAGGGCAAGATTCATACCAGCCCACACCATCCACACCGTATAACCTGGAATATACGAACCAGTCAACAGTATGAAACAAAACAGCATCAGCCAGAGACTGATCAAAACTGTAACATAACCCTTATGTAAGCAATAACTATATACAAGTCTTGCAGAATTTAGTCCGCACTGGGACGGGCGCCCAGCATCCTCTATGGACTAGGAGAAAAAGATTTACCGGCAGGTTTAAAATCTTATTTTCTCTTACGTCCTAGAGGATGCTGGGGACTCCGTAAGGACCATGGGGATTATACCAAAGCTCCAGACCGGGCGGGAGAGTGCGGATGACTCTGCAGCACCGATTGAGCAAACAGTAGGTCCTCATCAGCCAGGGTATCAAACTTGTAGAATCTCGCAAAAGTGTTTGAACCCGACCAAGTCGCCGCTCGGCAACGCTGTAATGCCAAGACGCCTCGGGCAGCCGCCCAAGAAGAGCCCACCTTCCTAGTGGAATGGGCCTTTACTGAATTTGGTAACGGCAATCCAGCCGTAGAATAAGCCTGCTGAATCGTATTACAGATCCAGCGACAATACTCTGCTTAGAAGCAGAAGCGCCAACCTTGTTGGCTGTATACAGGACAAACAGAGCCTATGTTTTCCTAATCCGAGCCGTCCTGGCTACATACATTTTCAAGGCCCTGACTACATCAAGGGACTTGGAATCCTCCAAGTCCCCCGTAGCCACAGGCACAACAATAGGTTGGTTCATATGAAACGATTAAACCACCTTAGGCAAAAATTGAGGACGAGTCCGCAATTCTGCTCTATCCACATGAAAAATCAGATAGGGGCTTTTGTGAGACAAAGCCGCCAACTCAGACACCCGCCTTGCAGATGCCAAGGCCAACAACATGACCACCTTCCAAGTGAGAAATTTTAATTCCACCGTTTGAAGTGGCTCAAACCAGTGAGATTTCAGGACCTGTAACACCACGTTAAGGTCCCATGGTGCCATTGGAGGCACAAAAGGAGGCTGTATATGCAGCACGCCCTTTACAACAGTTTGGACTTCTGGGAGAGAAGCCAATTCCTTCTGAAAGAAAATTGATAGGGCCGAAATCTGTACCTTAATGGAGCCTAATTTTAGGCCCATATCCACGCCTGTCTGCAGAAAGTGGAGAAAACGGCCCAGATGGAAAACTTCCGCAGGAGCATTCTTGGTTTCACACCAAGATACGTACTTCCTCCAGATACGGTGATAATGTTTCGCCGTCACCTCCTTCTTAGCCCTTATCAGAGTAGGGATGACCTCTTCCGGAATGCCCTTCCCAGCTAGGATTCGGCGTTCAATCGCCATGCCGTCAAACGCAGCCGCAGTAAATCTTGGAACAGACAGGGTCCCTGTTGCCACAGGTCCTCTCTGAGAGGAAGAGGCCACGGATCTTCTGTGAGCATTTCCTGAAGTTCCGAATACCAGGCCCTTCGAGGCCAATCTGGAACAATGAGTATTGTCTGCACTCTTTTTCTTCTTACAATTCTCAATATCTTTGAGATGAGTGTAAGAGGAGGGAACACATAGACCCACTGAAACACCCACGGTGTCACCAGGGCGTCCACTGCTACTGCCTGAGGGTCCCTTGACCTGGCACAATACCTCCGCAGCTTCTTGTTGAGACGTGACGCCATCATGTCTATTTGCGGAAGCCCCCACATACTTGTTATCTCTGCAAAGACTTCTTGATAAAGTCCCCACTCCTCTGGATGGAGATAGTGTCTGCTGAGGAAATCTGCTTCCCAGTTGTCCACTCCCGGAATGAAGACTGCTGTCAAAGCGCTTACATGATTTTCCGCCCAGCGAAGAATCCTGGTGGCTTCCGCCATTGCCACTCTGCTTCTTGTTCCGCCTTGGCAGTTTACATGAGCCACGGTTGTGACGTCTGACTGAATCAGAACCGGTAGGTAGCAAAGAAGATTCTCCGCCTGACGCAGGCCGTTGTATATGGCCCTCAATTCCAGTACGTTGATGTGTAGACAAGTCTCCTGGCTTGACCATAGTCCCTGGAAGTTTCTTCCTTGTGTGACTGCTCCCCATCCTCGGAGGCTCGCGTCCGTGGTCACCAGAACCCAGTCCTGAATGCCGAACCTGCGACCCTCTAGAAGGTGAGCACTCTGCAGCCACCACAGGAGAGACACCCTGGCCCTGGGGGACAGGCTGATATTTTGATGAATGTGTAGATGGGACCCAGACCACTTGTCCAGAAGGTCCTACTGAAAAGTCCTCGCATGGAACCTGCCGAAGGCAATGGCCTTGTAAGACGCCACCATTCCCCCCAGAACTCGCGTGCAGTGATGGACCGACACACTTTTCGGTTTCAACAGGTCCCTGACCAAGTTCTGGAGTTCCTTGGCTTTTTCCACTGGGAGGAAAACCCTCTTTTGTTCCGTGTCTAGAATCATGCCCAAGAAAATCAACCGGGTCGTTGGAACCAACTGTGACTTTGGTAGATTGAGAATCCAGCCGTGTTGCTGCAGCACGCTTAGGGAGAGCGACGCGCTTTTCAGAAATTGTTCTCTCGATCTCGCTTTTATCAGGAGTTCGTCCAAGTACGGGATAATTGTGACTCCCTGCTTGCGCAGGAGCACCATCATTTCCGCCATTACCTTGGTGAAAATCCTCAGGGCCGTGGAAAGCCCAAACGGCAACGTCTGAAACTGGTAATGACAGTCCTGTACAGCGAATCTCAGGTACGCCTGATGAGGCGGATATATGGGGACATGAAGGTATGCATTCTTTATGTCTAGTGATACCATAAAATCCCCCCCTTCCAGGCTGGCGATAACCGCCCTGAACGATTCCATCTTGAATTTGAACCTTTTCAAGTACAGGTTTAGGGATTTTAAATTCAGAATGGGTCTGACCGAGCCATCCGGTTTCGGGACCACAAACAGGGTTGAATAGTACCCCTTCCCCTGTTGAAGTAGGGGAACCTTGACAACCACTTGTTGATGACACAGTTTTTGAATTGCCGCTAAAACTACCTCCCTTTCTGGGGAAGAAGCTGGTAAGGCCGATTTGAAAAACCGTCGAGGAGGCACGTCTTCGAATTCCAGCTTGTAACCCTGGGATACAATTTCCATTGCCCAGGGATCCACCTCTGATTGAACCCAGACGTGGCTGAAGAGTCGAAGACGTGCCCCCACCGGGGCGTACTCCCTCAGTGGAGCCCCAGCGTCATGCGGTGGATTTAGTAGAAGCCGGGGAGGACTTCTGCTTCTGGGAACTAGCCGTAGCCGGCAGTTTTTTCCCTCTACCTTTAACCCTGGCGAGAAAGGAAGATCCCCGACCTCTTCTGGACTTATGCGACCGAAAGGACTGCATCTGATATTGTGGCGTTTCCTTTTGCTGTGAGGAAACATAAGGTAAAAAAGTAGATATACCTGCAGTAGCCGTGGAAACCAGGTCCGTGAGACCTTCCCCAAATAAGTCCTCACCCTTGTAAGGCAAAACCTCCACATGCCTCTTTGAGTCGGCATCACCCGTCCATTGGTGGGTCCACAGGGCTCGCCTGGCAGAAATCGCCATGGCATTGGCTCTCAAACCCAGTAGGCCAACGTCTCTCTGAGCATCTCTCATATATAGGACTGCGTCTTTAATGTGACCCAAGGTCAATAAAATGGTATCCCTATCCAGGGTATCAATGTCAGCTGACAAGGTATCTGTCCAAGCTGCTACAGCGCTACAAACCCAAGCCGACGCTATTACCGGTCTGAGCAAGGCACCTGTATGTGTATAAATTGACTTCAAGGTAGTTTCCTGCCTGCGATCAGCAGGATCCCTGAGGGCTGCTGTATCTGGAGACGGCAGCGCCACCTTTTTGGACAAGCGCGTCAACGCCTTGTCTACTCTGGGCGAGGATTCCCACCGTACCCTGTCCTTAGCCGGGAAAGGATACGCCATAAGAATTCTCTTGGGAATCTGCAGTTTCTTGTCTGGAGTTTCCCAAGCTTTTTCAAATAACTAATTCAGCTCATGAGATGGGGCGAAAGTTACCTCAGGTTTCTTTTCTTTAAACATGTGTACCCTCGTGTCAGGGACAGAGGGGTCATCTGTGATATGCAAAACATCTTTAATTGCAATAATCATATAATGAATACTTTTGGCCACCCTTGGGTGTAACCTCGCTTTATCGTAGTCGACACTGGAGTCAGACTCCGTGTCGGTATCAGTGTCTGCTACTTGGGACAGTGGGCGTTTCTGAGACCCAGAAGGGCCCTGTGACACAGTTAAAGCCATGGATTGACTCCCTGCTTTATCTCTGGACTCTGCTTTGTCCAACCTCGTGTAATAAAGCCACATTTGCATTTAAAACATTCCACATATCCAACCAGTCAGGTGTCGGCGTTGCCGATGGAGACACCACAATCATCTGCTCCACCTCCTCCCTAGAAGAGCCTTCCGCTTCAGACATGCCGACACACAAATACCGACACCCCCACACACTCAGGGAAATTTCTATCTGGAGACAGTTCCCCAATAAGGCCCTTTGGAGAGACAGAGAGAGAGTATGCCAGCACACACCCAGCGCCAACTGACACTGGAAACAATTCCCAGATAAACAGCGCTTTTATATATATATATATATATATGACAATATACACTCACTGCGCCAATTATAAGTGCCCCCCCCCCCTCTTTTTGCCCTCTGTCACTGTGTTCAGCAGGGGAGAATCCGGGGAGCCAGCGTCTCTGCAGTGTACTGTGGAGAAAATGGCGCTGGTTAGTGCTGTGGTACCAAGCTCCGCCCCCTCAGCGGCGGGCTTCGGTCCCGCTCAAATTTACAAACACTAGCGGGGGATTGTATATCTACTGCCTCTGCAGCCTATATATTAGCCAGTCCTAGAGGTTTATTATTGCTGCCCAGGGCGCCGCCCCATGCGCCCTGCACCCATCCGAGCCTGCAGTGTGTGTTGTGTGTGGGAGCAATGGCGCGCAACGTTACCGCTGCACGTTACCTCAGAGAAGAACTGAAGTCTTCTGCCGCCTTTGAAGTCTTCTTTCTTCTAATACTCACCCGGCTTCTATCTTCCGGCTCTGCGAGGAGGACGGCGGCGCGGCTCCGGGACGAACGGCTAGGATGAGACCCGCGTTCCGACCCTCTGGAGCTAATGGTGTCCAGTAGCCTAAGAAGCAGAGCCTATCACTTAAGTAGGTCTGCTTCTCTCTCCTCAGTCCCACAATGCAGGGAGCCTGTTGCCAGCAGTGCTCCCTGAAAATAAAAAACCTAACAAAATTCTTATTTCAGAGAAACTCAGGAGAGCTCCCCTGTAATGCACCCAGTCTCCTCTGGGCACAGGATCTAACTGAGGTCTGGAGGAGGGGCATAGAGGGAGGAGCCAGTGCACACCCATTCTAAAGTTCTTTACAGTGCCCATGTCTCCTGCGGAACCCGTCTATACCCCATGGTCCTTTCGGAGTCCCCAGCATCCTCTAGGACGTAAGAGAAACTCAGGAGAGCCCCGTGTGTGTGACCAGTCTCCTCTGGGCACAGAATCTAACTGAGGTCTGGAGGAGGGGCATAGAGGGAGGAGCCAGTTCACACCCATTTAAAGTCTTAAAGTGCCCATGTCTCCTGCGGAGCCCGTCTATACCCCATGGTCCTTTCGGAGTCCCCAGCATCCTCTAGGACGTAGGAGAAATGATGCCCTCACAACTTTCATACACGTATTCAAACTCTACAGGACACAGTGGTGCTCTTGTGCCAACACTATCTGCCCTTCAGCATCAGCTTACACAATATACCTGGAAAATGACATGTTAACCTGCAGCTTGTGACCGGATGACCCGACTGTGCCAGGAAGTTACAGTCTTGCATAATTTACTCTACTTTGAGCAGCTTAAGTGGTCTTACTTTGCCAAACCTAGGGAATAATGTTACTATCTTTAAATACATTAATAGCAAGAGATTAAAGAAGGAGAGAATAGGCCCTTTAAAAGACAAGTTGGGAGTCTTAAGCAAAAATGATAATGACATAGCGGACACACTAAATGAGTTTTTTTTCAACAGTATTTACTAGAGAGGACCCAATTCAGGGACTAACATAATCTCAATAATGAGAATATCCCACTGATAGGTACTTATTTAAGCGAGGAAGTAGTCTGTGACCGATTAAAACATTTAAAGATTAATAAGTCACCAGGTCCCGATGGTATTCACCCAAGGGTTCTAATGGAGCTTCATTCTAAACTTGCAAAACCGCTATTTTTGATCTTTAAGGATTCAGTAATATCAGGTATGGTTCCCAAAGACTGGCGTATAGCGGATGTAGTGCCTATATTCAAAAAGGGAAGTAAAGCTGAACCAGGTAATTATAGACCAGTTAGTCTTACATCTACAGTGGGGAAAGTATTGGAAGGTATTCTAAGAGATAGTATTCAGAAGTTCCTTGAAGTCAATAAGGTCATTAAAAGGAATCAACATGGGTTTATGAAGGACAGATCCTGTCAAACCAACTTACTTGGCTTTTATGAAACAGTAAGCACAAACCTAGATCAGGGTAAAGAGGTGGATGTAATCTTTTTAGATTTTCCCAAAGCGTTCGATACTGTACCACACATGAGACTTATCTACAAGCTACAAGAATCAGGGCTAGGAAGCACAATATGCACTTGGGTCAAAAACTGGTTAGATAATAGGGAGCAGCGCGTTGTGGTTAATGGATCTTTTTCAACTTGGACTAAAGTGCTAAGTGGTGTGCCGCAAGGCTCAGTATTAGGACCGCTATTGTTCAATATTTTCATTAACATTAACAGAAGGTCTAGAGAGCATGGTGTCAATTTTTGCAGATGATACCAAATTGTGTAAAGTTATAAATGCGGAGGGGGATGCTGAGTCGCTTCAGAATGACTTAGTTAAATTAGAAGCTTGGGCAGCAAAATGGAGAATGCGCTTCAATACAGACAAGTGTAAGGTAATGCACTCTGGTAACAAGAACAAAAATAACACCTACCTACTAAATCTGGTAAAATTAGGGGATTCTGTACTGGAAAAGGACTTAGGTGTCCTCATAGATAGCAAACTAAGTAGTAGTACCCAAGTAGGACTGCAGCAAAGAAGGCTAATAAGATATTAGCATGCATAAAACTGGGAATTGATGCTAGGGACGAGAGTATTCTACTCCCGTTATATAAATCACTTGTGAGGCCACACTTTGAATACTGTTTACAATTCTGGGCACCTTACTACAAAAAGGATATCCTGGAGCTAGAAAAGGTTCAAAGGCGGGCGACTAAACTAATTAAGGGTATGGAGACGCTGGAATACGAGGAAAGGCTTGCAAGACTAGGCATGTTTACACTGGAAAAGAGGAGATTAAGAGGGGACATGATCAACATTTACAAATATATAAGGGGACAATATACAGATCTTGCGCAGGACCTGTTTTTGGTTAGATCAACACAGAGAACTCGTGGACACTCGCTCAGGTTAGAGGAGAGGAGATTCCACACAATACGGCGTAAAGGCTTTTTTACGGTAAGGACGATACGTGTTTGGAATTCCCTGCCTGAGGGAGTTGTAATGGCCAACTCAGTCAACACCTTTAAGAATGGGTTAGATAAATTCCTAATGGATAAGGATATCCAGGGTTACGGGGCATAGTCACGCACTATGGCTATTATAAAAAAGAGGGGTTAATCGGAACGGCAGTCGGCAACTTCAGTCAAAATTTTATACAAAATAATCGTGCATAGGAGACCACAAATAGGTTGAACCCGATGGACAATTGTCTTTTTTCAACCTTAGATACTATGTTAATAGGAATTCCCTCCCAATATCTGTAACAGACTCTTCTCACTGCAGGACAGGTACCCTGCCATTCCCAGGACCCTACCACTGTCACCTGTAATGGATTCTCCTGGCCCCTACCACTGGCACCTGTAACTGCTTCTCACAGGCCCCTACCACTGGCACCTGTAACTTCTCCCTGGCCCCTACCACTGGCACCTGTAACTTCTTCTCACAGGCCCCTACCACTGGCAACTGTAACTTATTCTCACAGGCCCCTACCGCCGGCACCTGTAACTGCTTCTCTCTGGCCCCTACCACTGGCAACAGCTTCTCCCAGGCCCCAGCCACTGGCACCTGTAACCGTTTCTTCCAGGCCCCTACCACTAGCACCTGTAACCGCTTCTCCCAGGCCCCTACCACTGGCACCTGTAACCGCTTCTCCCAGGCCCCTACCACTGGCACCTGTAACTGCTTCTCACAAGTTCCTACCACTGGCACCTATAACTGCTTCTCACAGGTTCCTACCACCGGCACCTGTAACTGCTTCTCCCAGGCCCCTACCACCGGCACCTGTAACTGCTTTGCACAGGCTCCTACCACCGGAACCTGTAACTGCTTCTCACAGGCCCCTACCACCGGCACCTGTAACTGCTTTGCACAGGCTCCTTCCACCGGCACCTGTAACTGCTTCTCCCAGGCCCCTACAACCGGCACCTGTAATTGCTTCTCACAGGCCCCTACCACCGGCACCTGTAACTGATTCTACCAGGCACCTACCACCGGCACCTGTAACTGCTTCTCCCTGGTCCCTACCACTGACAATTGCTTCTCCCAGGCCCCAGCCACTGGCACCTGTAACCGTTTCTTCCAGGCCCCTACCACTGGCACCTGTAATCGTTTCTTCCAGGCCCCTACCACTGGCACCTGTAACTGCTTCTCCCTGGCTCCTACCACTGGCATCTATAACTGCTTCTCCCAAGATCCTACCATTGGCACCTGTAACTGCTTCTCACAGGCCCCTACCACAGGCACCTGTAACTGCTTCTCCCAGGCCCCTACCACTAGCACCTGTAACTACTTCTCCCAAGCTCCTACCATTGGCACCTTTAACTGCTTCTCCCAGGACCCTACCACCGGCACCTGTAGCTGCTTCTCTCAGGTCCCTACCACCGGCACCTGTAACTGCATCTCACAGGCTCCTTCCACCGGCACCTGTAACTGCATCTCACAGGCCCCTACCACCGGCACCTGTAACTGCTTCTCCCAGGCCCCTACCACTGGCACCTGTAACTGCTTCTCCCAGGCCCCTACCACCGGCACCTGTAACTGCATCTCACAGGCTCCTTCCACTGGCACCTGTAACTGCATCTCCCAGGCCCCTACCACTGGCATCTGTAACTGCTTCTCCCAGGCCCCTACAACCGGCACCTGTAATTGTTTCTCAGAGGCTCCAACCACCGGGGCACCTGTAACTGCTTCTCCCAGGCGCCTACCACCGACACCTGTAACTGCTTCTCACAGGCCCCTACCACCGGCACCTGTAACAGCTTCTCCCAGGCCCCTACCACTGGCACCTGAACTGCTTCTCACAGGCTCCTTCCACTGGCACCCGTAACGGCATCTCACAGGCCCCTACCACCTGCACCTGTAACTGCTTCTCACAGGCCCCTACCACCGGCACCTGTAACTGCTTCTCACAGGCTCCTTCCACCAGCACCTGTAACTGCTTCTCAAAGGCCCCTACCACTGGCACCTGTAACTGCTTCTCCAAGGCCCCTACCACTGGCATCTGTAACTTCTTATCCCTGGCCCCTACCACTGGCAACTGCTTCTCCCAGGCCCCAGCCACTGGCACCTGTAACCGTTTCTTCCAGGCCCCTACCACTGGCACCTGTAACCGCTTCTCCCAGGCCCCTACCACTGGCACCTGTAACTGCTTCTCCCAGGCACCTACCATTGGCACCTGTAACTGCTTCTCCCAGGTCCCTACCACCGGCACCTGTAACTGCTTCTCACAGGCCCCTACCACTAGCACCTGTAACTGCTTCTCCAAGGACCCTACCACTGGCATCTTTAACTTCTTATCCCTGGCCCCTACCACTGGCAACTGCTTCTCCCAGGCCCCAGCCACTGGCACCTGTAACCGTTTCTTCCAGGCCCCTACCACTGGCACCTGTAACCGCTTCTCCCAGGCCCCTACCACTGGCACCTGTAACTGCTTCTCCCAGGCTCCTACCACCGGCACCTGTAACTGCTTCTCACAGGCCCCTACCACCGGCACTTGTAACTGCTTCTCACAGGCCCCTACCACTAGCACCTGTAACTGCTTCTCACAGGCTCCTACCACCGGCACCTGTAACTGCTTCTCACAGGCCCCTACCACCGGCACCTGTAACTGCTTCTCACAGGCCCCTACCACCGGCACCTGAAACTGCTTCTCACAGGCCCCTACCACCGGCACCTGTAACTGCTTCTCACAGGCCCCTACCACCGGCACCTGTAACGGCTTCTCACAGGCTCCTACCACCGGCACCTGTAACTGCTTCTCACAGGCCCCTACCACCGGCACCTGAAACTGCTTCAAACAAAATGTCTTCAAAAGGACAAATCTTTAGCTGAATGGGATGTAGGAATATCACAGCATACAAGATACCTTCAGAAGTACAGATACACACACCACAATGTCCAAGATGGTATCTATATGAGAAGTCACTGAGCCTGCCTTTTGTCCAGTTCTGACACCGAATCCAGCAGGGGTTAATTCCTCCCTAATCCCTGTAATGCTGGCCAAACACGACCCGCCCGGAATCCCCATTCAGGTGGTGGTCCATGCCACCACCCAATGGGGAATAGACTAGAGAGGTGACTGAAGGTCACCACCGGGCCCGAAGCATGGCAAGCGCAGCGAGCCCCCGAGGGGACACGCTGCCTGGCTGTCGGGATTCCGCAATTGGACTGCTGACCACCAGGATCTCAACAGACGCCATATCATACTAATCCGTCATATGATTAAAACAGATAATATGAGCTGCACATGTGATCTGAGGATGCAACATTCAACCCATGGGGACACGCATTGCAACGCAATCTTACCCAAAACATGTACGATGTGCAAACGATGCATGGAACGACGCTGCAAAATCGTACATTGATACGCAATATTGTCCCAGTGCATGGCCGGCTTAAGACCAGTACACAAATCAGATAACTGTCTACTAAAAAGAAATGTAACTTCAGTTTCACGAGAATCTATCGAGTGTATCCTGTGACATTTACCACTTAATCACACGGAATATTTAGTCATCAGGAAGCAAACAAAATGATTATGACTTAAACAGAATCTGATCTAACACCTAAAGGTCTCCATCATTAAGACTCCGATATACAGAAATAAACCCCTGGAGTGTATTCAAGCTAAACAAAGGCGTTTGGTCAATTAACACTGAGAGCCTCTGCTAGGGCCGGGGTTATTACCGTATATGACTTCCCTTAACCTGGCCAGTAAATACACAGACTATTTCAAACATACTATCATCTAAAGTGCACAAAACATTTATATTTCTCTTACATCCATAGGGGACACTGGGATGGTACTTTGGTACGGTGGGGTATAGATGGGGTCCAGAGGAACCCATCTATACCCCACCGTACTACAGTACCAGCCCAGTATCCCCTATGGACTACGAGAAAAGGATTCACCGGTAGGTATTTAAAATCCTAATTTTCATTTACTCTGTGCACAGCAGTATTATAGGCCGTATTCCATTAAGCATATGTTGTTAAAGATGTACATATATAAACATACTTTAACCAACATTATCTATATATACTGAGTCCACATTAGGCATATACCCAAGATGGCGCTGCAGTATGATAGTTTACGCACTGGTGGCCATCTTGGCTGCGAGGCTCGGTTCTCCAGCCACACAGCTATATCCTTGTTTCTCCAATCATGTCATTTTCCTACACTTTTTGATGAACAATTTTCACGGTTGCCTCCATAGGTAACCAATAGGTGCATACTTCAGATGGGTTGTGGCCAGGATCCTGAAGGTAAGTACAGGGGTTAGGCTGCAGGAGGGGGAGGTTAGGGTTAGGCTGCAGGAGGGGGAGGTTAGGGGTAGGGTGAAAATACCACAATGCGTCGGGGTGCAGACTGCTGGGATTTCATACCCAGCACCTACAGATTATTATTTTTATATTATGTCTAATTCTCCAGGTCCAGATGGTTTGAGGCAGCTATAATAAGTCTACCTCCGTCCCAGTTTATTCTGGTACATAGTTCTGCCCAGAGCACGATGAGAATCCTACATATTATACACACTCCCCCAAGTGATTGCAATTCCTGCAATGTCCCTGGTTCTGCAGGAAAAGCCTTGCACTCCGTGGCTTGGAGATGCATGGATCTGGCCCTCAGGCAACTGGGATTCCACACGAGACAGTAAATGCAAATACAGGTATGGGTCTCTACTGTGAATGCTATATCTACCGTTTAAACATGAGGTTTCGCCTCTGTAGTTTATTCCAAGAGAAAATATCACAAGACAAAAGCCAGTAAGGAGAAAGTGACATTAGAGGTGTGGACGTTGCATGGAAAACACAGGACTTCCCCAGAATAGTATAACTAAACTGTGATAAAGAGAACACTGAACATAGAGGAAATGTATTGCAGAGGAACGGACCTTCCTGGAAGTATTAACAAGAGTCTGCTTCCTGTTCCAGGGGTGTTTGGAGCTAAAAATGCATGGACATTGTAGCTTTTCAGAACGGCACTATGTAAAGGTGGGGCACATAAATTGATGGTCTCATTTTCCATCTAGTTGCTCTAATTCAACCTCTCCTCTCCTTCACTGTCCACCCTTCCCCTACAACAGTGGTAACCAACTTGGGCAGTACTGAGGGTGTTTCTTTTTTTTTTTTTTTAAGGGGCATTACAACTTAAGGGAGTTGTTGGATGTGTTCTAGACATTTAAACGCGTGTGGTAAGCAACTCTCTGGCTTGTGTAACTGTAACCTGGGCTAACAAGATGGCAGAGAAAATATACGTTATGGTAAGAACTTACCGATCTTCTAAGTCCACAGGATAACACTGGTATATGATGAAGCGACAGCGGATTTGCACCAATCGGTCAAAGCTTTTCAGCCTTCCAGCATGCAACGGGCCCGTCCACATATCCCGGCCTCTGGCTCAGGCAAATCAGTTGTATTCCAAAGCTCAAGGCAGGAGCATCACAGATAGCCCTAATAAGGCTAGAAGAACACACATACTGTACACACCCTTCCGTACAAGAAGGAAGAGGTTAGTGAGTAAAAGGATCCTCAAATCAGTTGCGTCAGGGTGGGATCCCTGTGGACTTAGGAGAAATACCATTATCAACGGTAAGTTCTTACCATTACGTATATTTCTCCGGCAGGGTCCACAGGTTATCCACAGGATAACAATGGGATTTCCCAAAGCAATTTAATGGCGGGGATGCTCCTGATTGGACAGGAGAATCCTTTGCCCAAATTCAGCGTCATGAGAGGCAAAGGTATCCAAGGCATAATGTCTAATGAATGTGTTAATGGAAGACCATGTGGCTGCCTTACATATCTGTTCTGCTGATGCACCACGTTGTGCTGCCCAAGATGGACCTACCTTACGAGTAGAGTGAGCAGAGACATTAGCCGGAACAGGGAGATCAGCTTGAGAATATGCTTCTAAAATCATCATCCAAAGCCATCTTGCCAGTGTCTGCTTATCAGCAGGGCATCCTCTCTTGTGAAATCCATAGAGAATGAAGAGAGAATATGTCTTTCTGATGTCACTTGTACGATCCACACAGATCCTTAATGCACGAACCACGTCCAGCGATGCATCTCCCGCAGAAAGGCCCGGTACCTAGAAAGCCGGGACTACAATTTATTCATTAAGGTGGAATTTAGACACCACCTTCGGAAGATACCCAGATCTAGTTCTGAGAACTGCTTTATCTGGATAAAAAAAATCAGATATGGGGAATGTCATGATAATGCCCCTAAATCTGATATTCTTCTAGCTGACGCCATAGCCAGTAGAAAGAGAACTTTAGATGTCAGCCATTTAAGATCCACTTTTTTAAGTGGTTCAAATGGGGCAACTTGAAGGGCTTTCAGGACTAGACTTAAGTCCCAAGGCACTGTAGGAGGAACAAAAGGAGGTTGAATGCGCAGCATTCCCTGGAAAAAAAGTACGCACATCCTGTAAATTGGCAATTTTCTTTTGGAACCATACAGTCAATGCTGATACTTGCACTCTCAAGGAAGCCACCTTCAAACCTTTATCCATTCCTGCCTGAAGGAATGCCAAGACCCTGGAAACTGAAAGATTTAGGGTCCATTTTCCGTTCACTGCACCAATGAATATAGGTTTGCCATATTCGGTGATAAATTCGAGCTGAGGAAGGTTTCCTTGCTCTGAGCATAGTTTGAATTACCTGTTGTGAGAATCCTCTTGACTTCAGGATAGAGGTTTCAAGAGCCACGCCATCAAATACAGTCGATCCAGATGTCTGTAATAACAAGGACCCTGCATCAGTAGATCTGGACGTTGAGGGAGCAGAAGTGGAGTATCCAGCGACATCCTCTTGTAGATCTGTGTACCAATGTCTTCTAAGCCACGCCGAAGCTATTATTATCACGGCACCTTTTCCTTGCTTTATCTTTCTCACCACCCTGGGTAATAGGGTGATTGAAGGAAACACATAAGCCAGGTGACAATCCCATCTCACCGACAGGGCATCCACACAGATCACTCTGGGATCCTTTGTTCTTGACCCATATGTTTGTTGTTCAGACGGGACGCCCTGAGATCTATCTCAGGAAACCCCCACTTGTCTATACTAGAGTGTGGAAGACCTCCGGGTGTAGGGCCCATTCGCTTGCCTAAATGGCATGTAGACTGAGAAAGTCCGCTTCCCAGTTTAGGACTCCCGGAACGAACACTGCGGACAAGGCTGGATGATGAAGTTCTGCCCACTTTAGTATGCGACTTACCTCCTTCATCACTTTTCGGCTGCGAGTTCCTCCTTGATGGTTGAGGTACGCTACTGCCGTTGCATTGTCCGAGCGGATCAGGACTGGTTTTCCCCGAAGAATGTACTATGCCTGAATCAGTGCCCTGTATATGGCCCAAAGTTCCAATATGTTTATTGGCAGGCAACTTTCTTCCTTGGTCCATTGCCCCTGAAAACACAACCTTTCTGACACTGCTCCCCAGCCCTGGAGACTGGCGTCTGTCGTCAGAATTTCCCAATCTGATATCCAAAAGGGTCTCACCTAGTCCAGATGGGATGTCTGTAGCCACCAGGCTAATGACCTTCTATCGTAAGAAACATAGTCTGTGTTTTTATCGTCTGATGCAACCCATTCCATTTGGCAAGAATCAGACGCTGCAGAGGCCTCGAGTGAAATTGTGCATACTCCACCATGTCGAATGTTGACACCATCAAACCCATCACGCGCATTGCTGCATGAATGGATACCTTTTGACTGTGTAACAAGTCCTGAATCCTTGACTGGACCTTGGATATCTTGTTCAGAGGTAAAATTACTCTCTGAAGCCTTGAATCCAGTACAGCCCCCAAGTGAGTCATCCGTTGTGACGGAACCAGAGACTATTTTGCCCAATTTATGAGCCACCCATGGTTCTGCAGATACGATATTGGGGGTCATTCCAAGTTGATCGCTCGCTAGCTACTTTTAGCAGCCATGCAAACGCATTGTCGCCGCCCACAGGGGAGTGTATTTTCGCTTTGCAGAAGTGCAAACGCTTGTACAGCAGAGCGGCTGCAAAATCATTTTGTGCAAAACAAGACTAACCCTGTAGTTACTCTTCGTGTGTGTTGATTCTAATGATGGTGGGACGGCTTTTGACGTCACACAGCCGCCCAGCCACGCCTGCGTTTTTTCTAAGCACTCCCTAAAAACAGTTAGTTGCCACCCAGAAACGCCCACTTCATGTCAATCTTCCTGCGTTCTGCCGTGCGACTGAAAGCTTTGCTAGAACCTGTGCAAAACCACAAAGGACTTTGTACCCGTACGTCGCGAGTGCACATTGCAGTGCATGCGCAGAAATGCAGATTTTTAGCCTGATCGCTGCGCTGCGAACGGCAGCTAGCGATCAACTCGGAATGATCCCCATTGTCTGTTGCAGATGACATAAGAGCAATTCCTGCGTCTGTGCCAGGATTAAAAGATCGTAGAGGTATGGAAATATTCTTATCCCCTGCTGGTGGAGATAAGCTGCCATTACCACCATAATCTTGGTAAATGCTCTGGGAGCTGTGGCTAACCCAAAATGTAGGGCTTGAAACTGAAAATGCTGTTGGAGGATAGCAAACCTGAGATTGCTATAGTAACATGTACTGTAGGTAAGCATCCTGTATATCCAGGGATACCATATAATCCCCTGGCTCCATGGCCAAAATGATGGAACGTAACGTCTCCATGTGAAACCGAGGTACCCAAATGTATTTGTTCAGTACTTTGAGATTGAGAATGGGCCGAAATGACCCATTTGGCTTCTGAACTAAAAACAGGTTGGATTAAAAACCCTGTCCTCGTTGTGCAGGAGGAACTGGAATGACTACTCCTGACTGAAGCAATTTCTGAACTGCTTCTAATAAAGCCCTGGCCTTCGTCTCTACCCGAGACGGGCTGGTACAAAAAAACCTTCGAGGAGAGTGCTTCTTAATGGCAAAAGCATAACCTAGAGATATCGTTTCCTGCACCCAGGCATCTGTTGTAGACTTGCAGCCAGATCTGTGCAAACTGAAGAAGTCGGCCCCCCACCCTGGGGTCCCCCAGTGGAGACCCGCACCATCAGGCACATGGTAGACCAATGCTTTTTATTCTTACCAGACTTGTTGTATTGGGGCTGCTTGCCATCACTTTTTCCTTTAGCTTTTCCTTGAGACCGAAAGGGCCGAAAAGCCGGAACTTTATGTTTGAAATTGTACTTGGAAAACCTTCCACTCTCCTATCCGTGACATCATTTAACGATGTTGAAGGCAAAGGTAATGTAGATTTTCACACTAATTGAATTACATGCGTATCTACTTTAGAAGCCACCTCCCTTTTTAAACAATCCCCAGCTGGAAGAAGATAATTGGAATTCCATTTCTTAGGAAATCCAAACTTCTTATTGGGCGTAGCCCAAGCCTCTTCCATAATTCCTGTCAGCTGATCTGACCTTGGAAACTCAGTCTTAATTGTTTTGGGACGTTTAAACACAGGTGCCTTGGTTTTTAACACAGGCTCTGCTGAATCCTCTAAGCACAGAATGGCTTTCATTGCTTTAATTAACTCAGCTATATCCACTGAGCTGAGACCTTCCTCCTCCTCAGCTATACTGGATAAAGTCTGTGCAAACACAGCCCAAGGTGGATACATCTGTACCTGAATCTGCCTTGTATTTTTCATTAACCCCTGGTGAAAGCTAAAACAATTTGCACATAAACCATCCTTAACCAGATCCTGAGAGGATAACACAGCTTTGCAAGACAAACATGATATTAGTGTTGGTGTTGCTGTGGGTGTACCTTCCTCACCTTTGCCGCTCTCAGACATGATAAATAATTAACACTTCCACAGTGTACTACACCATTTGTGACTGTAATCACTTTAAACTTCTTAAAGTGACATACAATCCGACCCTACCCAAGCACCAGCATTGAGGATCGGAATAAACAAACTGACAGAAATATAGTAAAGTCAGCAATCTGTCGAAGTCGAAAATATTACAACCATACACATCACGTACAAACACCACACAGATGGCCTCCGTGCGCGTACTTGTTCTGCCGTACATACGCATACTCGCAAGTCGTGTATAACCGCTCACGCGGTGGTGCATATTAGTGCGTGGTATGAGGTAGCATTTGTATTCGCATGGAAAAGCCACAAAGACATATTTCATATTTACCACATAGTGCACGATTTACACATAGCCCACATGCACCACACCAGTGAGTTACATTTGCTTAAAGGGTACAACAACAAAGGAATTCACCTTTACAGGATAGGAGGGGACAGAATTAGGTTAGGAGGTGGTGCTTGGTATCCAGCTGTACAGTATATTAAGAGCAATATTCCGGTAGCAGTTTGCAGAAGATAACACGCTCCTGCGCATAGATATGCGCAGGAACAGAATATTAATATTACACTTTATTTACTGTACTTTGATATTCGGCGGGAACCCAGTGGAGACCATCTGCAAGTGCACCTGGACCAGGCATCGCCCACCTATTCAAACCGACCTATGACCCCTCCTGTACTGTAAATGACCAGCCCTTTGACCTATGGGTGAAGAGATTACAGTTTCTATTGTATCATGAACTGGACAAATGTATAAAAGGCCAAGCTGCCTGGCCGGTCACACATTCTCTGAAAATCATCTACCTTGATTGACCGAGGACCGGGTGGCGCTGGCGAAACAAACGTATGTATCATTGATTGTAGCCTGTATCTCTTATTGTGATTGTATTACTATTGTAACCCCCTGTTAGTAAATAACTGTTGGTGGGTCGGATCCCAACATATTTTAAATACAATTGGTGTCGTGTCCCTTTCCTGCTAAGATTTAAAGTGTATTCCAGCCACACGTGTAGCTGCATTGTGCTTACAGCATGTCGGTATGTGTGTACGCAAAGTGTGTACTTTGTACGTCCATTGCGGCGTGTACACGCAAAGCGCTCACACAGCACGAGCCTGTGTACGCTAACTGGGTAAAAAGTATGTAGGTTAAGGATTACATCCAGCGGCCGCAGCGGCTAGAATTTTAGTGTAAAAGGCTTTTCTGTCCTGTAAGCTAATCAGCTTTAACAAATCACACTAGCAGTCAGTCACATGTTATACATTAGTATAATAAGCAATATGAGCACATCATCAACTACATTTTAAGTATGTAGGAGAACACATTACTGTATCATGTTTAACCACTTAACTGGCGATTTTTCCCTTCAAAAGCGTTAACATTGTTTTTTAAAATTTCTTTTATTTAATAAAGTCGAAAAAGTATTTTTTAAAATATTTAAACATTATTTCTCTGACGTCCTAGTGGATGCTGGGTACTCCGTAAGGACCATGGGGAATAGACGGGCTCCGCAGGAGACTGGGCACTCTAAAAGAAAGATTAGGTACTATCTGGTGTGCACTGGCTCCTCCCTCTATGCCCCTCCTCCAGACCTCAGTTAGAATCTGTGCCCGGCTCGAGCTGGTTGCACACTAGGGGCTCTCCTGAGCTCTTAGTAAAGAAAGTATTTGTTAGGTTTTTTATTTTCAGTGAGATCTGCTGGCAACAGACTCACTGCTACGAGGGACTTAGGGGCTCACTGCTACGAGGGACTTAGGGGAGAGAAGCGAACCTACCTGCTTGCAGCTAGCTTGGGCTTCTAGGCTACTGGACACCATTAGCTCCAGAGGGATCGAACACAGGCCCAGCCTCGGTCGTCCGGTCCCGGAGCCGCGCCGCCGTCCCCCTTGCAGAGCCAGAAGACGGAAGATTCCGAGGAGAAATTCGGCGGCTGAAGACTCCGGTCTTCATTAAGGTAGCGCACAGCACTGCAGCTGTGCGCCATTGCTCCCCATGCACACCACATACTCCGGTCACTGATGGGTGCAGGGCGCTGGGGGGGGGGGGGGGGGGGGGGCGCCCTGGGCTGCAATTAGATTACCTTAAAAATGGCAAAAAACACATAATATAGTCTAATAAACTATATATGTGTAAAAATCCCCTGCCATAATATTAATAAAAGAGCGGGAGAAGTCCGCCGTGAAAGGGGCGGGGCTATCTCCCTCAGCACACTGGCGCCATTTTCTCTTCACAGTTCCGCTGGAAGACAGCTCCCCAGGCTCTCCCCTGCAGTTTCCAGGCTCAAAGGGTTAAAAAGAGAGGGGGGGCACTAAATTTAGGCGCAAACTATACATGTTAAGCAGCTATAGGGAAAAATCACTTTCTGTAATAGTGTAAATCCCTAATTATATAGCGCTGTGGTGTGTGCTGGCATACTCTCTCTCTGTCTCCCCAAAGGACTTTGTGGGGTCCTGTCCTCAGTCAGAGCATTCCCTGTGTGTGTGCGGTGTGTCGGTACGGCTGTGTCGACATGTTTGATGAGGAGGCTTATGTGGAGGCGGAGCAGGTGCCGATTAATGTGATGTCACCCCCTGCGGGGTCGACACCAGAGTGGATGGATATGTGGAAGGTATTAACCGACAGTGTCAACTCCTTACATAAAAGGCTGGATGACGTAACAGCCGTGGGACAGCCGGCTTCTCAGCCCGTGCCTGCCCAGGCGTCTCAAAGACCATCAGGGGCTCACAAACGCCCGCTACCTCAGATGGCAGATACAGATGTCGACACGGAGTCTGACTCTAGTGTCGACGAGGATGAGACATATACACAATCCACAAGGGGCATCCGTTGCATGATTACGGCAATGAAAAATGTGTTACACATTTCTGACATTAACCCAGGTACCACTAAAAAGGGTATTATGTTTGGGGAGAAAAAACAGCCAGTGTTTTTTCCCCCATCAGATGAGTTGAATGAAGTGTGTGAAGAAGCGTGGGCTTCCCCCGATAAGAAACTGGTAATTTCGAAAAAAATTACTGATGGCGTACCCTTTCCCGCCAGAGGATAGGTCACGTGGGGAGATATCTCCTAGGGTGGATAAGGCGCTCACACGCTTGTCAAAAAAGGTGGCACTGCCGTCTCAGGATACGGCCGCCTTGAAGAAGCCTGCTGATAGAAAGCAGGAGGCTATCCTGAAGTCTGTATATACACACTCAGGTACTATACTAAGACCTGCAACTGCTTCAGCATGGATGTGTAGTGCTGCTGCAGCGTGGTCTGACACCCTGTCAGATAATATTGATACCCTCGACAGGGATACTATTTTGCTAACCATAGAGCATATTAAAGACGTAGTCTTATATATGAGGGATGCACAGAGGAATATTTGCCGGCTGGCATCTAGAATTAATGCAATGTCCATTTCTGCCAGGAGGGTATTATGGACCCGGCAGTGGACAGGTGATGCTGATTCTAAAAGGCACTTGGAGGTTTTGCCTTATAAGGGTGAGGAATTGTTTGGGGATGGTCTCTCGGACCTTGTATCCACAGCAACAGCTGGGAAATCGATATTTTTACCTCAAGCTCCCTCACAACCTAAGAAAGCACCGTACTATCAGGTACAGTCCTTTCGGCCTCAGAAAGGCAAGCGGATCAAAGGTGCTTCCTTTCTGCCCAGAGGCAGGGGGAGAGGGAAAAGCTGCACCAGACAGCCAGTTCCCAAGAACAAAAATCCTCCCCTGCTTCTACTGAGTCCACCGCATGACGCTGGGGCTCCACAGACAGGTGCGGTGGGGGCGCGTCTCCAGAACTTCAGCGACCAGTGGGTTCGCTCACAGGTGAATCTCTGGGTTCTACAAGTGGTATCGCAGGAATACAAGCTGGAATTCGAGGCGTCTCCCCCTCGCCGTTACCTTAAATCAGCCTTGCCAACTACTCCCCAGGACAGGGAGGTGGTGCTGGCGGCAATTCACAAGCTGTACCTCCAGCAGGTGATAATAAAAATTCCCCTCCTTCAACAGGGACGGGGTTACTATTCCACAATGTTTGTGGTACCGAAACCAGACGGTTCGGTGAGACCCATTCTAAATTTGAAATCCTTGAACACTTATATAAGGAAGTTCGAGTTCAAAATGGAATCGCTCAGGGCGGTTATTGCAAGCCTGGAAGAGGGGGATTACATGGTATCACTGGACATCATGGATGCTTACCTACATGTCCCCATTTACCCACCTCACCAGGAGTACCTCAAGGTTGTGGTACAGAACTGCCATTACCAATTCCAGACGTTGCCGTTTGGTCTGTCCACGGCACCGAGGGTGTGTTCCAAGGTAATGGCCAAAATGATGATCTTCCCTCGAAAGAAGAGAGTTATTATCCCGTACTTGGACGATCTCCTTATAAAGGCGAGGTCCAAGGAGCAGTCGTTGATCGGAGTAGCACTGTCTCAGGAAGTGCTACAACAGCACGGCTGGATTCTGAATATCCCAAAGTCGCAGCTGGTTCCTACCACGCGTCTGCTGATATTGGGCATGTTTCTGGACACAGAACAGAAGAAGGTGTTTCTCCCGGAGGAGAAGGCCAAGGAGTTGTCATCTCGGGTCAGAGACCTCCTAAAATCCAAAACAGGTGTCGGTGCATCATTGCACGCGAGTCCTGGAAAAGGTGGTAGCATCTTACGAAGCAATTCCCTTCGGCAGGTTCCATGCAAGGAACTTTCAGTGGGACCTGTTAGACAAGTGAGGATCGCATCTTCAGATGCATCTGCTGATCACCCTGTCCCCGGGGCCAGGGTGTCTTTGCTGTGGTGGCTGCACGGCCGCAGATTCGGCATTCAGGACTGGGTCCTGGTGACCACGGATGCAAGCCTCCGAGGTTGGGGAGCAGTCACTCAGGGAAGAAATTTCCAAGGACAATGGTCGAGTCAGGAGACTTCCCTACATAAATATTCTGGACCTAAGGGCCAGTTGCAATGCCCTAAGGCAAGCAGAACCCCTGCTTCAAAACCAGCCGGTGCTGATTCAGTCAGACAACACCACGGCTGTCGCCCATGTAAACCGACAAGGTGGCACAAGAAGCAGGGTGGCGTTGGCAGAAGCCACAAGGATTCTCCGATGGGCGGAGTATCACGTGCTAACACTGTCAGCAGTGTTCATTCCGGGTGTGGAAAACTAGGAAGCAGACTTCCTCAGCAGGCACGACCTCCACACGGGAGAGTGGGGACTTCATCTAGAAGTTTTCACGCAAATTGTGAACCGTTGGGAACGGCCACAGGTGGACATGATGGCGTCCCGCCTCAACAAAAAGCTACAAAAGTATTGCGCTAGGTCAAGAGACCCTCAGGCGATAGCTGTGGACGCACTAGTGACACCGTGGGTGTACCAGTAGGTTTATGTGTTCCCTCCTCTTCCTCTCATACCCAAGGTACTGAGGATAGTAAGTAAGAGAGGAGTAAGAACTATACTCGTAGTTCCGGATTGGCCAGGTAGAACTTGGTACCCAGAACTACAAGAAATTATCTCGGGAGGACCCATCCTCTGTGTCTCAGACGGACCTGTTACTGCAGGGGCCCTGTCTGTTCCAAGACTTACCGCGGCTGCGTTTGAAGGCTTGGTGGTTGAACGCAGGATCCTAACGGAAAAGGGCGTTCCAGATGAAATGATTCCTACGCTGTTAAAGGCTAGGAAAGACGCTGCCTGAAGTTCAGACGTTGTTAAGGGAGTGCTGCATGTTCAGCCCCTTTTGTGCCTCCAGTGGCACCTTGGGATCTCAACGTAGTGTTGGTTTTCCTAAAATCACATGGTTTGAGCCACTTCAGAACGTGGAGTTGAAGTATCTCACGTAAAAAGTGGTCATATATATATATATATTTGGCCTTGGCTTCGGCTAGGCGTGTGTCAGAATTGGCGGCTTTGTCATGTGAAAGCCCTTATCTGATCTTCCATAGGGACAGGGCAGAATTGAGGATTCGTCCCCAATTTCTCCCTAAGGTGGTATCAGCGTGTCTTTTGAACCAACCTATTGTGGTGCCTGCGGCTACTCGGGACTTGGAGGCCTCCAAGTTGCTGGATGTAGTCCGGGCCCTGAAAATTTATGTTTCCAGGACGGCTAGAGTCAGAAATACTGACTCGCTGTTATCCTGCATGCACCCAACAAGCTGGGTGCTCCTGCTTCTAAGCAGACTATTGCTCGCTGGATCTGTAGCACGATTCAACTTGCACATTCTGCGGCTGGACTGCCGCATCCTAAATCAGTAAAAGCCCATTCCACGAGGAAGGGGGCTCTTCTTGGGCAGCTGCCCAAGGGGTCTCGGCATAACAACTTTGCCGAGCTGCTACCTGGTCGGGGTCAAACACGTTGGCAAAATTCTACAAGTTTGATACCCTGGCTGAGGAGGACCTTGAGTTTGCTCATGCGGTGCTGCAGAGTCATCCGCACTCTCCCGCCCGGTTGGGAGCTTTGGTATAATCTCCATGGTCCTTACGGAGTACCCAGCATCCACTAGGACGTCAGAGAAAATAAGAATTTACTCACCGGTAATTCTATTTCTCGTAGTCCGTAGTGGATGCTGGGAGCCCGTCCCAAGTGCGGACTCTCTGCAATACGTGTATATAGTTATTGCTTAACTGAAGGGTTATTGTTATGAGCTATCTGTTCATGAGGCTCATTTGTTGTTCATACTGTTAACTGGGTATGGTTATCACAAGTTGTACGGTGTGATTGGTGTGGCTGGTATGAGTCTTACCCGGGATTCCAAATCCTTTCCTTGTAATGTCAGCTCTTCCGGGCACAGTTTCCCTAACTGAGGTCTGGAGGAGGGGCATAGAGGGAGGAGCCAGTGCACACCAGATAGTACCTAATCTTTCTTTTAGAGTGCCCAGTCTCCTGCGGAGCCCGTCTATTCCCCATGGTCCTTACGGAGTACCCAGCATCCACTACGGACTACGAGAAATAGAATTACCGGTGAGTAAATTCTTATTATTATGCACATCTGCAGAATGGATCTCGTCGTCAAAAACGGGGGGAGAGGGTGGGACGACGCAGTTGCATGAAATCTAACCATGCCAGTTAATTGGTTTTAAACAGGTCAGTAAATGTATACAGACTCATATGCAATAGGCACTTATCTAACTATTCGCACTCAAAGGGTAGATAGAGACTTAAGGGGTCATTCCGAGTTGATCGCATGTAGCAACTTTTTGCTGCCCGTGTGATCAAATAGACGCCGCCTATGGGGGAGTATATTTCTGCATAGCAAGGCTGCGAATGCTTGTGCAGCCCCTGCTATGCAAAAAAAAGTTTCCTGTAAAAGAAGACCAGGGTAAGAGTTACTTACCCTGTGCGATCGATCCAGCGATGCAGGTCCCGGAAATTATGTCAGACATCCGCCCTCCAAACGCCTGGACACGCCTGCGTTGGACTCACCACTCCCCGAAAACGGTAAGTTGATGCCCGGATCCGCCTTCCTCCTGTCAATCTTCTTGCGGTCGACGCTGCGACCGCTTCCTTTGCTAGCGGAATCGAGGCCGTCGCCAGGCAACGACGTGCCTGCGCAATGCGGCCGCCGCGCATGCGCAATGCGGCCGCCGCGCATGCGCAGTTCTGACCTGATCGCATGGCTGCAAAGAAGCGGTGTGCGATCGGGTCGGAATGACCCCCATAGTGCTGTATAACTCGTACTCAGTAGAGTGGGATACAGGGAGACTCACTCCGCTTCCAGCCCCGATCAATAAGTTAGCGAACGATGAGTGGATCCTGACGCTACTAGTGTACACTGCCGCTCCATGAACCTGTAGTGAACACTGACGCACCAGTCACACTGCAGCCCATGCTGCGACTGGGTCCCCTTCATTTACAGCGTCTGAGACGGAAGCAAGAAACAGTTCATGGCGGAAGACTCGGAGGAAACTGGTCATGAACCGGGGGGAGGGGCGACCAGGAGAGCGTCTGACTCCCCACTGCTGACATCAACCCTAAGGATCGCGGCCTCAAACTATTCCTAGAGCCTCTGATCCCTAAAGGTCTAGCGCTGGTGCACCGGAGGTGGCAGCCGCGTCAGCGACTGTTTGGTGGTCTCCTTCCCAAAACAGTGCGGCTGTGTCGTATTCCCGTACTAAGTGGAACCGATGCCTTACCTTCTCCCCGTGCTACGGCCACAGCCTGGTAACGTCTGCTGGACCTGCTAGTATATCCGACACAGACAGCCTCCTACGCTGTGCTTACGGCCACAGACAGCCTCCTACGCTGTGCTTACGGCCACAGACAGCCTCCTACGCTGTGCTTACGGCCACAGACAGCCTCCTACGCTGTGCTTACGGCCACAGACAGCCTCCTACGCTGTGCTTACGGCCACAGACAGCCTCCTACGCTGTGCTTACGGCCACAGACAGCCTCCTACGCTGTGCTTACGGCCACAGACAGCCTCCTACGCTGTGCTTACGGCCACAGACAGCCTCCTACGCTGTGCTTACGGCCACAGACAGCCTCCTACGCTGTGCTTACGGCCACAGACAGCCTCCTACGCTGTGCTTACGGCCACAGACAGCCTCCTACGCTGTGCTTACGGCCACAGACAGCCTCCTACGCTGTGCTTACGGCCACAGACAGCCTCCTACGCTGTGCTTACGGCCACAGACAGCCTCCTACGCTGTGCTTACGGCCACAGACAGCCTCCTACGCTGTGCTTACGGCCACAGACAGCCTCCTACGCTGTGCTTACGGCCACAGACAGCCTCCTACGCTGTGCTTACGGCCACAGACAGCCTCCTACGCTGTGCTTACGGCCACAGACAGCCTCCTACGCTGTGCTTACGGCCACAGACAGCCTCCTACGCTGTGCTTACGGCCACAGACAGCCTCCTACGCTGTGCTTACGGCCACAGACAGCCTCCTACGCTGTGCTTACGGCCACAGACAGCCTCCTACGCTGTGCTTACGGCCACAGACAGCCTCCTACGCTGTGCTTACGGCCACAGACAGCCTCCTACGCTGTGCTTACGGCCACAGACAGCCTCCTACGCTGTGCTTACGGCCACAGACAGCCTCCTACGCTGTGCTTACGGCCACAGACAGCCTCCTACGCTGTGCTTACGGCCACAGACAGCCTCCTACGCTGTGCTTACGGCCACCGACAGCATCCTACGCTGTGCTTACGGCCACCGACAGCCTCCTACGCTGTGCTTACGGCCTCCTACCCTGTGCTTACAGACACCGACAGCCTCCTACCCTGTGCTTACAGACACATACACTGTGCTTGCAGCCACCAACAGCCTCCTACGCTGTGCTTACAGCCTCCTACACTGTATTTACAGCCTCCTAAGCTGTGCTTAAAGCCACCGACAGCCTCCTACACTGTGCTTAAAGCCACCGACAGCCTCCTACACTGTGCTTAAAGCCACCGACAGCCTCCTACGTTGTGCTTACGGCCACCGACAGCCTCCTACGTGGTAATAAAAACAGAAAGTGACCACACCTGGCGCCACCATACAGCAATTAAAAATTAAACGGCTTACTTTAATAACAACCAATTAGAGTAGGTAACCTCTTTTTCAGAGGATGTTGACAGAGATGTAATAGTCCACTCTTTTCAGAGAGGTAACATGTCTGTAAAATTAAAATAAACAGACATAGTGCAACCAATTTTTTAGGTTAAAATGAAAGAGAGGTTTTATTGGTTCAACTCACATAAATATGAGTCAATCATGCATATCATCCACCAGATGTCGTGGATCCTCAATTCCCACAGATATCCTGATATGCTGAAAACTCAGAAGGATAAAAATATAGTGCAATACTGCTTCACCATACAAACGGTTTATTCTGACAAAAACACACTTACATCAAACATATGTACATCGGTCGGTTTCCTATACAACCGAGTTTGTAATGATTGGTCTTTAACATAGATACATAAATCCAAATAAACCAATTCCTCATTACTAATATTCGTAGTGAGTTTGATGTTAAACTCGTTAACATTCAGGGAATCACAAAAGGACTCAAGTTCTTCTCTATTACCGCTCCAAATAAACAATAGGTCATCAATATACCTACGCCAGAGCACCAGGCCTGCTCCCAGCACACCTCCCTGCCAGACCGTCTGGTCCTCCCAGTAGGCCATAAACAGATTGGCGTAACTGGGAGCAAACCTGGTGCCCATGGCTGTGCCAACCCGTTGTAAAAAAATAATTACCGTTGAAAATAAAGTAATTATTATTAAGAATGAATCTTATGCTTTTTAGCAAAAATTCCTTTAGATCAGTAGAATAATCAGATTGATCCAAAAAGTATTGGACAGCTTCCAGCCCCTTTTCTTCTTGTATTATGGTGTATAGTGTCGAGACATCGGCACTCACCATAATATAATTCTCATGCCACTCGGTATTAGACAATATCATTAGCATATCACTAGTATCTTTAAGGTAAGATTTCGTTTTTCTTACTAGAGGCTGTAGATAAAAATCCACAACCGAGGATAAATTAGAGGTGATGCTGTTAGTCCCTGACACTATAGGCTACCGGGAGGGTGGAGGGGGTCCTTATGGACTTTGGGCAGAACATAGATAGTGGGTACAGAGGGATATTTAAGATTAATATAATCATATTCAGATTTTGTGATTACATTTTTTGATAGAGCGTCATCTGTCAAAATTTTCAGAGACTTAATTATTCTATCAGTGGGATTACTTTTTAATTTCATATAAGTATTCCCGTCACTTAACGGACGATCAATTTCTATGATATAGTCTGCTCGGTCCATAAGGACCACCCCTCCACCCTTATCTGCCAGTTTGATGACCAATTGGTCATCCTCCTTTAAACCCTTCAACGCGTGCCACTCCTTTTTGGTCAGGTTACAGTTTTTCCGTTTTTTCTTAATAACCTTCTCAACATCATCCAGAACTAGTTTGTTGAAACAGTCCAAAAAACTACCCCTACAATAGGTGGGATAAAAGGATGATTTTGGTCTAAACTTAGAATCTGAAGAGACTTTCGTATCTCCAGACTCAGTTTCATCTTTATTCAGAAAAAACTTCTTTACGGTGAGTTTACGCACATATTTTTACAAATCTATGTAAAACTCGAATGGTTCTAGTTGACTGGTAGGTGCAAATTTTAAACCTCTCATTAGAACTTTCTCCTCATCTTTTGATAAAACTCTTTTACTTAAATTGAATATTTTGGTTCCACTATCAGATAGATTGGTTCCTATTTTCTGGGATTTATCTACTTTGGGTTTCCTTTTAGAAGCACCACCCCTTTTTCCCCTTTTATTCCTCTTTTTATGAACATTCTTTT
This sequence comes from Pseudophryne corroboree, assembly GCF_028390025.1. Lineage (NCBI taxonomy): Eukaryota > Metazoa > Chordata > Amphibia > Anura > Myobatrachidae > Pseudophryne > Pseudophryne corroboree. Next base: position 24,490,939 of record NC_086444.1, on the reverse strand, counting down.
TTCTCTTTAATTTCTCCGTCTGTTTCGTGGGCCCCAGTTGTCTTGTCTGACTTCCTCATAGTTTTCCTCTTTCTCGAAGAATTCATCATTGAGGTAATCAGTTTTCCAATGAAAGTTGGAGCCCCTAAACTTACTACCCTGAGATTGTGTTTTATTAAAATTATAGGGTTTCTGTGATCTACCATTGTGATACCTTGTGGTATCATCGGTTGTTGTCCTCAATCTTATTCTCCTATATTGATTTTTTGGAATGTGAGTTTTTAACCTTTCCCTACCCTCTTCTGGATCTTCAATTAAGATGGTTTCTTTATTTGGAGCCTTAGAATCGTCTAGGTCTCGTACATATTTTTTCCTTTTCCTCTCTTTTATTTCTCTAGTTTCTTTGTTTAATTTCCTTACAATCTCAGCTTCCGCTGTGTTTTATATGGTATCCACGTCTACCCTGTATCCCCTATGGATGATATATGGATTGTTACTCTACAAGTGACTTTTAACTATCACTCCAATGATCTGCGCTGGAATCAGGAAGTGCCATCACCATTTGGAACGCAAACAGGAAGAAAGTTGACGCCGGTGGAACGCAAACGTCATTTCCGGTGAGGCACTTCCGCTCCGGGCGCCGATCAGCGCAGTAATTGATTACAGGAGGGGGATAGAATGGATATAAAAGTGGCTCCCTTTGATTAGTAGCCTTATGCTTCTGAGGAATGTCTGAGGACCGAAAGCGCGCTTAAGCACAAGGCTCTAACCAACTGGATCCCGCACAGGTGACCGAACGCAGCTGGCTCTGTAGTGAAGTGGTGTTCCAGTATCCCATATGGGTGATATGCTTTTAAATTATATGTTTGATGTAAGTGTGTTTTTGTCAGAATAAAATGTTTGTATGGTGAAGCAGTATTGCACTATATTTTATCCTTCTGAGTTTTCAGCATATCAGGATATCTGTGGGAATTGAGGATCCACGCCATCTGGTGGATGATATGCATGATTGACTCATATTTATGTGAGTTGAACCAATAAAAACTCTCTTTCATTTTAAGCTGTGCTTACGGACACCAACAACCTCCTACACTGTGCTTACGACCTCCAACAGCCTCCTACACTGTGCTTAAAGCCACCGTCAGCCTCCTACGTTGTGCTTACGGCCACCGACAGCCTCCTACGTGGTGCTTATGGCCACCGACAGCCTCCTACGCTGTTTACAGCCTCCAACAGCCTCCTACGCTGTGCTTACGGACACCAACAACCTCCTACGCTGTGCTTATGGCCACCAACAGCCTCCTACGCTGTGCTTACGGCCACCAACAGCCTCCTACGCTGTGCTTACGGCCACCAACAGCCTCCTACGCTGTGCTTACGGCCACCAACAGCCTCCTACGCTGTGCTTACGGCCACTGACAGCCTCCTACGCTGTGCTTACGGCCACCGACAGCCTCCTACGCTGTGCTTACGGCCACCGACAGCCTCCTACACTGTGCTTACGGACACCAACAACCTCCTACACTGTGCTTACGACCTCCAACAGCCTCCTACACTGTGCTTAAAGCCACCGTCAGCCTCCTACGTTGTGCTTACGGCCACCGACAGCCTCCTACGTGGTGCTTACGGCCACCGACAGCCTCCTACGCTGTTTACAGCCTCCAACAGCCTCCTACGCTGTGCTTACGGACACCAACAACCTCCTACGCTGTGCTTATGGCCACCAACAGCCTCCTACGCTGTGCTTACGGACACCAACAACCTCCTACGCTGTGCTTATGGCCACCAACAGCCTCCTACGCTGTGCTTACAGCCACCGACAGCCTCCTACGCTGTGCTTACGACCACCGACAGCCTCCTACGCTGTGCTTACGGCCACCGACAGCCTCCTACGCTGTGCTTACGGCCACCGACAGCCTCCTACGCTGTGCTTACGGACACCGACAGCCTCCTACACTGTGCTTACGACCTCCAACAGCCTCCTACACTGTGCTTAAAGCCACCGTCAGCCTCCTACGTTGTGCTTACGGCCACCGACAGCCTCCTACGTGGTGCTTACGGCCACCGACAGCCTCCTACGCTGTTTACAGCCTCCAACGCTGTGCTTACGGACACCAACAACCTCCTACGCTGTGCTTATGGCCACCAACAGCCTCCTACGCTGTGCTTACGGCCACCAACAGCCTCCTACGCTGTGCTTACGGCCACCAACAGCCTCCTACGCTGTGCTTACGGCCACCAACAGCCTCCTACGCTGTGCTTACGGCCACCAACAGCCTCCTACGCTGTGCTTACGGACACCAACAGCCTCCTACACTGTGCTTAAAGCCACCGACAGCCTCCTACGTTGTGCTTACGGCCACCGACAGCCTCCTACGTGGTGCTTACGGCCACCAACAGCCTCCTACGCGGTGCTTACAGCCTCCTACGCTGTGCTTACAGCCACCAACAGTTTCCTACGCTGTGCTTACGGCCACCAACAGCCTCCTACGCTGTGCTTACGGCCACCAACAGCCTCCTACGCTGTGCTTACAGCCACCAACAGCCTCCTACGCTGTGCTTACGGCCACCAACAGCCTACTATGCTGTGCATACAGCCACCAACAGCCTCCTACACTGTGCTTACAGCCTCCTACACTGTGCTTACAGCCTCCTACACTGTGCTTACAGCCTCCTACACTGTGCTTACAGCCTCCTACACTGTGCTTACAGCTTCCAACTGCCTCCTACGCTGTGCTTACAGCCACCAACAGCCTCCTACGCTGTGCTTACAGCCACCAACAGCCTCCTACGCTGTGCTTACAGCCACCAACAGCCTCTTACGCCTTGCTTTCAGCCACCAACAACCTTCTACGCTGTGCTTACGGCCACCAACAGCCTCCTACGCTGTGATTACGGACACCAACAGCCTCCTACACTGTGCTTATAGCCACCGACAGCCTCCTACGTTGTGCTTACGGCCACCGACAGCCTCCTACGTGGTGCTTACGGCCACCAACAGCCTCCTACGCGGTGCTTACAGCCTCCTACGCTGTGCTTACAGCCACCAACAGTTTCCTACGCTGTGCTTACGGCCACCAACAGCCTCCTACGCTGTGCTTACGGCCACCAACAGCCTCCTACGCTGTGCTTACGGCCACCAACAGCCTCCTACGCTGTGCTTACGGCCACCAACAGCCTCCTACGCTGTGCTTACAGCCACCAACAGCCTCCTACGCTGTGCTTACAGCCACCAACAGCCTCCTACGCTGTGCTTACAGCCACCAACAGCCTCCTACGCTGTGCTTACAGCCACCAACAGCCTCCTACGCTGTGCTTACAGCCACCAACAGCCTCCTACGCTGTGCTTACAGCCATGCTTACAGCCACCAACAGCCTCCTACTCTGTACTTACAGCCACCAACAGCCTCCTACTCTGTACTTACAGCCACCAACAGCCTCCTATGCTGTGCTTACAGCCACCAACAACCTCCTACACTGTGATTACGGCCACCAACAGCCTCCTACACTGTGATTACGGCCACCAACAGCCTCCTACGCTGTGCTTACAGCCACCAACAGCCTCCTACGCTGTGCTTACGGCCACCAACAGCCTACTATGCTGTGCATACAGCCACCAACAGCCTCCTACACTGTGCTTACAGCCTCCTACACTGTGCTTACAGCCTCCTACACTGTGCTTACAGCCTCCTACACTGTGATTACGGCCACCAACAGCCTCCTACGCTGTGCTTACAGCCACCAACAGCCTCCTACGCTGTGCTTACGGCCACCAACAGCCTACTATGCTGTGCATACAGCCACCAACAGCCTCCTACACTGTGCTTACAGCCTCCTACACTGTGCTTACAGCCTCCTACACTGTGCTTACAGCCTCCTACACTGTGCTTACAGCCTCCTACACTGTGCTTACAGCCTCCTACACTGTGCTTACAGCCTCCTACACTGTGCTTACAGCTTCCAACTGCCTCCTACGCTGTGCTTACAGCCACCAACAGCCTCCTAAGCTGTGCTTACAGCCACCAACAGCCTCCTACGCTGTGCTTACAGCCATCAACAGCCTCTTACGCCTTGCTTTCAGCCACCAACAACCTTCTACGCTGTGCTTTCGGACACCAACAACCTCCTACTCTGTGCTTACAGCCGACAGCCTCATACGCTGTGCTTACAGCCACCGACTGCCTCCTACGCTGTGCTTACAGCCACCAACAGCCTCCTACGCTGTGCTTACAGCCACCAACAGCCTCCTACGCTGTGCTTACAGCCACCGACAGCCCCTTATTTCTCTCAGAATTATATACTGGTAAAAGAAAGGTTCTCCTCTATACAGTGAGGTTACTCATTATCATACCTACATATAACTGTTGGATTTCTTGGCTCACCTCTCAGAATTCCAGCACTAAGGATGGAGAAAGCTGAAGTGCCACATCACTATGAGGACTATATAGTAGAAGACTGTCTGAGTGCTCTAATGAAAGGGTGAACGCTGACTATACACAAAGCACACATTATATACTGTACATACTGGTCATACGCACCTTTGTATTGACAGGAAAGGAAATAAATACATCCCATAGCTAGTATTAGGGACTCACAGTGACGGAGACGCCTTGCCGATCGGCCTGGGGGCTTAACCCCATATCTGCAGATATACGCAACTAAGATCTCCGTATTATCTGATTATTATGTAGTATTATTTTTCACTCAGTGTGCATTAGGGAACATAAATTGTTTTTTCTTACACAGAATTACCCCTCCCTTTTAGCACGTGAGTGACATCACAATCTGATTGAGCAGCTTGCCAATATATGCGCAAGGAAATCAATACAATTTAGCACGTTTCTTTTACAATTTATTGATTTCATTCTCTCAATATACATTTTCTGTTTTTAGAATCCTTTACATTTAGAAAAAAAAAAAAGGATGATAAAATTGAACCTAATGAACAAAGAGCCGTATTAACAATAAATGTTAATGACACAATTCTTCACTCCAAGTAATTTAAATGTTATGTACTTGACACACACATCATCACGCATACATTCGCACGCACACACATACATTATAATATCCCCCCAGATTTTCACAGAAAACCTGGACCATTCCACCAAATGTTACACGTATCTGTCCACAGCTAATTACAGGTTCTGGCCACGCTTGTGAGCTGCAGTCCCACTAAACGGGAGCGCGCACAGGTAAGTCGTCGCAGCCCGGTTCTCGTGGCTGGAATGTGCGTCGATACTCATGATGTCCCGTGTATAAGCTCAAGAGCCAGTGGCAAATACCAGGAAGCAAATGTCTATTGCAGGACATGATTATTGGGATATACAGTACTCCGGGTCTCCGGAATGGCAATCGCGGCTGTCCTCCCATGTCCCACAACCGGCTTTCTCCTCGGCAGGCGGATTTCTCAGTGATTAGTAGTGCAGGAAAAGCGAGACTGCACTTTGGGGGAGGAAGGAATCCTGGACGATGACAGTTTGTGGGAACACGTCCAATCTAAAGAGTAAAATTAACTTCTGAGAAGAGAAGTTGTAATTATGTGAAAGCTCCAATAGTTCTTTAAGATGCGGCTGGCCTTTGAGCACCTCTGAATAAAGCGCCTTTTCTCTCTCTTACAGATAAAACAAAAAACAAGGAAAGACTCGGGTTATATAAACCACTGTCTGCCAGAGGGCCTGACGATGTATTACACACACTGATGTACACCCTCTGGGAGGGAAGGGGTTAACGACGGGCACCCATCTCTCTCGCTCCCTCGGGCGGCTTCTCCTAGCTCCAGAGCCCGGCGTAGTTTCCGTGGAGACCCGTCGGCAGAGGACCGCCTGCCACGAACAGCTTTGTTCCGGATGAGTCGTAACAGTGGGTGTAAACAGCGTTTGGGCAGCAGTCGATGTCGGAGAAGTAGTTTCGCCACATGTCGTTGTGATTCTGAGGGGAGGGGGAAACCGCACAGTTACTGCACCGCCAGTCGCAACAGGAGAGAGACAGGCTTCTGGATAACAACCAACAATAAAATAAATAAATAAATAAATAAATAGTCCACATCCTTCATGCATGCCCTACCGACAGGGACGATCGTTGCCGATCCCCGCGGGGCCGCGCATCAGTCGTCGCTGGCGGCAGACACACTTAACGATAAAGTGAGCGACGTCGCTCAAGGAGGGGGAAAATGAGCGACGTCGCTCATTTTATTGTTAAGTGCGTATGGACCTTTACTGACACGTGATTTAAGTACAAACTAGGCATTCCTCTGAAAGGTATTTAAAAAAAACAGGATTTTGGTACTTACCGATAAATCCCTTTCTCCGAATCCACAGGGGCCACTGGAGCGTAGTTACAATGGGGAAATAGTAGGCAGTAATTGGGAGCTGGCACTTTAAAACTCTAATACTGTGGCTAGCTCCTCCCCTACTATCTCCCCTCCAAGCCAGTCTACGTAAAACTGTGCCCGAGGAGAGCTGTAATAAACAAACCTTAAAGGTAGAGGAGGTTAATGACGCCCTGTAAACCAGGATAACACAAACCAAACCTGGAACAGAACCTAACAAAAAACAGGCTAACCTGAACTCAACAAGCAGTCATATATTGATCTGCAAACCGTTAAGCAAAAAACAAGGAGGAAACAGCGCTGGGCGGGCGTCCAGTGGCCCCTGTGGAATCGGAGAAAGGGATTTATCGGTAAGTACCAAAATCCTGATTTCTCCTTCATCCACTAGGGGCCACTGGAGCGCAGTTACAATGGGGACGTCCCAGAGCTCCCAAAACGGGTGGGAGAGCGCTGAGAGTCCTGTAAAACCGCTCGGCCAAACTGAGATGCAGAGGTCGCAAAAGTGTCAAACTTGTAGAATTTGACAAACGTATGACGGCCCGACCAAGTAGCCGCCCGACATAAAGTAGTCATGGAGACCCCACGGGCAGCCGCCCACGAAGGTCCCACAGAGCGCGTGGAGTGCGCTGAAATGGAAGATGGAGGTTCCCGAGAAGCTGCCAAATAAGCTTGTTTGATGGTCAGTTGAATCCATCGAGACAAGGTCTGCTTAGAAGCCGGCCAACCACGGCGAGCAGCATCATAGAGAACAAATAAGGAATCTGACTTCCGAATAGCTGAAGTCCTATCCACATAGATCTTGAGCGCCCTGACAACGTCCAATGATCTCGAATCCGGAGAGTCCCCCGAGAGGGCCGGGACCACAAGCGGCTGATTGATGTGAAAATCAGACACCACCTTAGGTAGAAAAGACATACGAGTACAAAGCTCGGCCCTATCCGCATGAAACACCAGGTAAGGAGACCTACAAGAGAGAGCCCCAAGTTCCGACACCCGTCTAGCTGAAGCCAGCACCAGGAGAAGAACCACCTTCCAGGTGAGATATTTTATCTCTACTGATTCCAGGGGCTCAAACAATGAAGACTGCAGAAAAGAAAGAACCAGACTGAGGTCCCATGGCGCTGTCGGAGGGCGGAAGGGAGGCTGTATTCGAAGAACCCCTTGAAAGAAAGTCTGAACCTCAGGCGGCAAGGCTTTTTCTGGAAGAACACCGAAAGAGCAGTGACCTGCACCTTTAGTGAACCCAGTCTAAGGCCTGCTGAAAAACCCGACTGCAAAAAACGGAGAAGACGGGCTAAGCTAAACACGGAAGGAGAAAATTCTCGACGTTCACACCAGGCTACATAAGCCTGCCAAATGCGGTAGTAGTGAGAAGATGTGACTGACTTTCTAGCCCGAAGCATAGTAGGGATAACTGTACGAGGAATCCCCTTCCTTTTCAAGATGGCTTTCTCAACAGCCACGCCGTCAAACGTAGCCTGCGTAAGTCTGGATAAAGAAAAGGACCCTGTTGTAGAAGATCGTCTCGTAGTGGCAGGGGCCAAGGCTCTGCCACTGACAACAGGTGTAGGGTGGAGTACCAAACCCTGCGTGGCCAATCCGGAGCCACCAGGAGGACCAGAGCGTCTTCTCTCTTGATGCGTTGCATAACCCACGGCAACAGCGTGAAAGGAGGAAAGAGGTAAACGAACCGGAAATTCCAAGGAGCCGTGAGGGCATCCACGCCCGCCGCCGCCGGGTCCCTTGTCCCAGAGTAATAAAGAGGCAACTGATGGTTCCGGCGGGAAGCCATGAGGTCGATCTGTGGTTTTCCCCACCGGCGTACCAGTTGCCAAAACACCTGGGGATGTAGTGACCACTCTCCCGGGTGCATGTCCTGGCGGCTTAGATAATCGGCTTCCTAATTGTCCACTCCCGGAATGAATATCGCCGAGAAGGACAGAGCATACTTCTCCGCCCAGAGAAGGATGTTGGTGACCTCGCTCATCGCCACGCGGCTGCGAGTGCCACCCTGACGGTTGATGTACGCTACCGTCGTGGCGTTGTCGGACTGAACTCTGACCGCTCGACCGCGCAGTAGGTGATGTGCCTGAAGCAGGGCATTGTACACCGCCCTTAGTTCGAGAATGTTTATGGGGAGAGCGGATTCGTGGATTGACCAGCGTCCCTGAAACCGATGTTCCAGGGTCACTGCCCACCAGCCTTGCAGACTGGCATCCGTGGTGAGGAGAGTCCAATCCCATATACCGAACCGTCTTCCTTCCAACAGCTGAAACGGTCCAGAGTGGAAGCGACCGTACCGAAGAGCTTCGAACGCTGCTACCATCTTTCCCAGAAGGCGAATGCACAGATACACTGACACCCGACGGTGTTGAAGAACCAATCTTACCAGTGTCTGCAGAAACAGAATCTTGTCCTGCGGAAGGAAAACCCTCTGACGGACCGTGTCGAGAATCATCCCCAGAAACAATACCCGTTGTGAGGGGCATAAGTGAGACTTCGGGAAATTCAGGATCCACCCGTATCGAATCAGAAGGTCCTGTGCCATCCGGATATTCTGAAGTAAACGTTCTGCTGAGCCTGCTTTTATTAGCAGATTGTCCAGATAGGGAACAATTGTCATACCCTGCTTCCGAAGTAGGGCCATCATGACCGCCATGACCTTTGTGAACACTCTGGGAGCTGAAGAGAGACCGAAAGGAAGGGCCTGGAACCGTAAATGAGCGTCCTGTATTGCGAACCGGAGAAAAGCCTGATGAGGAGGCCAAATGGGAACATGTAAGTATGCATCCTTGATGTCTAAGGATGCCAGAAACTCGTTTTTTTCCAACCCCGCAATAACAGACTGGAGGGACTCCATCTTGAACTTGAATACCTTCAAATACGGATTGAGATCTTTCAAGTTCAGGATTGGCCTGACCGAGCCGTCCGGCTTCGGTACTAGAAACAGGCTTGAGTAATAGCCCTATTTCCGATGATGAGCGGGAACAGGGATCACTACCCTTGCTGAAAGAAGCTTCTGGACCGCTGCCTGTAAGGCAACTCCCCGGTTGTCGGAAACTGGCAAACCCGTGGTAAAAAAAACGCTGGGGCGGTTGTTCCTGAAAATCGAGCTTGTAACCGCAAATGATTAGATCCCGGACCCAAGCGTCTGGGCAGGACTGTATCCAGACCTCCTTGAAATACCACAGACGAGCTCCCACCCTGTGATCTCCCAGGTGGGAGGGAAGCCCGTCATGCGGTGGTAGTGGTAGAGGACTTAACGTCTGACTGGGCTGAGGCTGCGGAACCTCTACCCCTGCCGCCGCCTCTACCTCTATGGCCACGGAAGGTAGAAGCTCCACCTCTGGCCTGGCCTCAAAACCTGGAAGGGGCACGAAAGGATCGAAAAGAGGGACCCCTATATGGCCTGCGAGCGGCTGGAGCAGCAGAAGGAAGATAAGCCGACCTACCCCCGGTGGCCATAGAGATCCAGGCATCCAGATCCTTACCAAACAGAAATTCACCCGTAAAGGGCAACGCTTCTGCCGCCCTTTTGGATTCCGTATCCGCCTGCCACTGCCGGAGCCAGAGAGCTCTGCAGGCCGCAATTGCTAAAGCGGAAATTCTAGCTCCGAGAATACCTATGTCCTTGGACGCTTCACAAAGATAAAGGGCTGATTCACGGATGTGTTCCGCCAACTCTATCAATTGATCCGCCGGCAAATAGTCACGAATTCCACAGGACAAATGCTCCGCCCAAGCTTCGATCGCCTTGTTGACCCAACAACCTACCTGCGCCGGGCGATGTAATACCCCTGCCGCAGAGTAAATATTCTTTAAAGTAGATTCCAACTTCCTATCTGACGCCTCCTTAAGCGAAGTTGCACCAGGAACCGGTAGGACCGTCTTTTTGGACAGATGAGATACCGAAGGATACACAATCGGAGAGGTCTCATAACGTGTCCTGCTATCTGCGGGAAAAGGATGGGAATACAACAGTTTTCTTGATACCTGAAAGTTTGCATCTGGATGTTTCAAGGCTGCCGTTATGAGCGCATCCAGCTCCTCCGAAAACTGGAAAGGCCACCGGCAGGCATTGGTTGGTGCCAAACCTTGAAGGGCGTAAGGCGTCCTGCTTCGTCTCCTCCACCTGTAATACTGAGTGAATAGCAGTAATAAGAGCCTCTATACCCTGAGCTACTGGTTCAGAGTCCCCGTATACCTGATCGTCATCAGTATCCTGTATATCTACATCCTGTATATCCTGTAAATCTAACCCCGCCTCATATAATTGAGGCATATCATCGTCAAAGTCCTGCAACACAGAGGCTAGCAATCTCTTTTTAGAAGCCTGTTGAGGGGGGCTAAAGGACGGGGCTTGGGAAGGGATCACAGCCCTAGAAAGCCCTTCCACTGACTTTGCCAATGAGACAGCCCATGCAGGTTCTGGCTCCGGTACCTGGACAAGCTGTCGGAACCGGGCCGCCTCCCTATCTTCCAGAGAGGCTTTAAGTTCCCCAGTCAGCAGGGACATAACCTCTGTGAGTTGAGGAAAAATGCAGCCACAGCAGCCTAATCTATCCTGCACGATACTGTGCAGTGACAGGCTGTAAGTAAGATATAGGTGCCCCCCTTCCCCACTGTAACAGCCTCACTGTGCTCCGTGGCGCTCCTCCGTCCCGCACTGCTGAAAGGGAATGGCCGCGAGCGCGCGCTACTTCCGGCGGTGCAGAGCGGAACTAAGCTCCGCCCCCCTCCGCAAAGGCGCCAAATTCAAAGTTGCTTTGCGCCTTTTGCCGGATCCCCGTAGCGGCTTTGTGAGCCACGCTGTCGGGGATTTGAGCGGAGAGGGGGAAAGCGGGCGGGGGGGCGAGCGCGTGTGGTAACAAAAGTTTAACAGGCAGAGAAGGGTCTCACAAATAAATAAATAAAATTAACCCCTGTAACGTTATTCAAACCCCCCTGCCACCCTGTGATCCCAACACTGCAGAGAGCCTGGTGGGAAGAGGAGGGGGTGGGGGGGGTGGAGGAAGCACACACTCACCTTTTCTGTGGTGGAGTGACCCCGACACACGCCGCGGTGTCCGCCCACTGATACTCACCGCTGCCATGCTGCCGGAATCTTCTGCTGGTGGAGCGGCCCGACACGCGCCGCATGTCCGGCCAGCTCAGGAGAGCTCAGTGTCTCCCTCAGCCGGGGCCCATCCCGAGCCGCACGCAGCTGCGATGGGACCCCGCCGGCAGCTCCCGCGGTGCAGACTGGCAGTGGCAGAGCTGCCAGTCTGTGTGTGTAAGAAAGAAAATTAAAAATAATAAAGAAAAAAGAAAATATTCTTCAGCCAAAACCCGAGTGAACCAGCTCCCTCGGGCACTAACTAAGACTGGCTTGGAGGGGAGATAGTAGGGGAGGAGCTAGCCACAGTATTAGAATTTTAAAGTGCCAGCTCCCAATTACTGCCTACTATTTCCCCATTGTAACTGCGCTCCAGTGGCCCCTAGTGGATGAAGGAGAAACAATATAATATAAAAAAAAAATCAAGTATTTCATTAAATGTAGCATTAGCAAAGATTACTGCACTTGTAACATTTGTTCCCCTCCCCATAATCAGCCCTGGGCTCTGTGAGCCGGTCCTGGTATAAACAATGTTTCCAGGATAGGCTACAAAAGGAGAGAAATCTGCACTGTAGCCTGTGACGGGGAACCGCACTACGTTAACAGAGGTCAATCACAAGGTAGCGGTTTCACATCATAGGCTACAATGCAGATTTCACTGCATTGCAGCCTAAGCCGGAACCTTTGACTGACAGCGCAGCCGCACAGGGCTAATAACCGCAGAGCTACTCAGGAGCTCCGACGTAATTGGCTCAACTTGTGTCCTAGTGACAGGAGTCCCCTGAAGCCCAGTCATTCGCATAGTGGAAGTGTATGCGATGACACATGCACTTCTACAGGTCCGTTGGTTTAGGTTTTAGATTTTTAACCCCTGGGATGCCTACTTTGGAACAAAGAGGACAGGTCTACACTGGAATTTGCGAGTATGTGAGTTTTTTTTGTTTTACAGCTACCAGTGATTTCAACTGGAGAAGAGGACCAAAGGGAAACGGAGGATTGTAGGTAAGTATGTGTGAGTGTGCATGTATGCTATATTAAACTTGTACCTTCTTCTACTGTGTGCATGTCTTGCCTTTATTCTAATATCTATTTAACAGGTGGGACCTACAGGGATCCAAGAGGCCGGAGCTGGTTGTTAAAATACAGGGGGAACGGCAGAAATTTCCCCCCTGTATTTTTTTCAACCAGGACTGGTTATGCTTTGAGGAAAAGGGGGGGGGGGGGGGGGGGGAAGACAGCTAGTCTTTTTTTCCCCATTAACTTTTCCTGACGGAAGCATGCACGGATCTCGCTGATCTGTGCATGCTTCTCTCAAACTTGCCAGCCAGAAGCAGGCCTGTTTTGTTGGCAATGTTTACTCGCACCCTATTACACTGCCCGAGTTTTATGCGTGCAAGGATAAAACATATGGATGCGAATCTGGTCTGTGCGAGTTGCAGGAAACATGCGCGCTTGCGTGTTCTTGCATCCTATTACATTGTGCGTGTTCAAAAAAATGTGCGAGTTTAGCGCCAAACTTGCACATATTACAAACTCGGACCCTACTACATTTGGTCCCACAACTGGTGCAATAGCGAGGGTTTCATGCAATGGAATACGTTAATGCACATTTATATGGAGAACACACCAGGGGGGCACATTGAACGGACCATAAACACAGCAAATGTCCATACTCACCAGCCAGCCTTTCCCGGTGCTCAGTTTTACCATCTCGCCTTTGGACTTGGAAGTTTGGAAGTTACTGGTGGAATCATCCAAAAACTTCTGAGCCCGGATGTCATAAAACAAGAGGGAGCCCTGTCCTGTCCCCACAGTGATTATATGCTCATAGAAGCTGACGGAGCGAATGCCTGGAAACACACACAGCTATTAGTCACACACGAGGCTAACGGAGCACGTTCATCTAGTGTCTGTGAACAGCGCAGGCTGCCATATTGTTGCCTGGACCATTTACAATGAGAAACATCCCTGACCCCTAGAGAATAGAGGTGTGCTTACAGATAGGTTCCTGGCAAATGTATACATTGCAATTAAGATATACCTACAGAATGTTACATGCATTTGCAGACTATAGGGGCACGTTCAGCATCTCCCATGGGAAAAAACACATCACCCCTAATCAACAATTTGATAATGAGTAGTATTATTATTATCATCATCATCATCCTCCTTTATTTATATGGCGCCACAAGGGTTCCGCAGCGCCCAATTACAGAGTACATATGCACATAATCAAAACAGGAAAACAGTGACTTACAGTTGATGACAATTTAGGACAAGTACAGGGTAACTAAGCATAACTACACCAGTAAACGACAGAGATAAATTCCAGGTGGCCAAAAAACTGCGGGATTTGGGCGGTTGAGGATTATTAAAGTAAGACAAAGGATAAGCACATGAGGGAAGAGGGCCCTGCTCATGAGAGCTTACATTCTAAGTAACTGCAGAAGACTCATGCAAGCATTGCCGGCCAACACAATTGTATCCAATCACAGCTGTCGGAGCCCTTCACGTGAACCCACGGACACAATGATATGCTGAAATAAAGCTAGGAGCACAATACGTGAACAGCCAGACCACCCTCAGATATGGAGAACCTCCTTGACCTAGACCCATATACCATCGGTCTAGGTCCCAGCATGCCATGCCAGAGTTTTGCTTTGAAAGCATGCTAAAACTGAGAGAGGGCATGCTGGGATGTGCAGTTCCACAGCAGCTGGAGAGCCGCAGGATGCAGACCCATGTCCTATACGGACACCAGGTTTTGCACTGTTCCAGACCAGTGTAAGATACAGACATTATAACGTGGCTGCAGTCAGCAAGCGATAAGCGGGGCAGATTTAGTTATAAGTAAGGAGATGACAAAACAGCAAAGAGAATCTCTGCTCTCAGCAGAACGGAAACATGACCGCAATAGGGAAGCGGGGAGCAGAGACACCACAGCGTCACCATAGCATGCAGCCTGGTCCCATCTTCCCTGTAGTATGCACATGCAGTACAGTAAATCCTGTGCACATGCCAGTATGTGTACAATGCAGCTCGGTGTAGTTTGCCCCAGAAAAGCAATTCATCTACAGACTAAAAAAAGAAACCGTAACCTCAGGTACAAACCTCGGCTCTGAATAATGTCAGATTGGACTCACCGCTGCCTTGCTCCCGACAGTACACGGACCGGACATTCTGGGGTGGTTGCCTCGGGTCCAGGAAAGAAACGTGAGCCTGCGACCCCACGGCGTACACGGACCACTCCAGGCCGTAGGCCAGGCACACGTTCTCCCTGCAGTACGGTAACTTGGTGGAGAGCAGCTGTACACGGGGAGAAACAGGAAGATCAGTCGGGGAGTGGACTTACAGCCTAACGGGAGGCAGAACTTCCTGTCGTTATTCTCCGTATCCCGTTACTGACTTAGGGGGTAATTCAGATCTGATCGCAGCAGCAAATTTGTTAGCAGTTGGGTAAAACCATGTACACTGCAGGGGGGGCAGATGTAACATGTGCAGAGAGAGTTAGATTTGGGTAGATTATATTGTTTCTGTGCAGGGTAAATACTGGCTGCTTTATTTTTACACTGCAATTTAGATTTCAGATTGAACACACCCCACCCAAATCTAACGCTCTCTGCACATGTTATATCTGCCCCACCTGCAGTGCACATGGTTTTGCCCAACTGCTAACAAATTTGCTGCTGTGATCAGATCTGAATTAGGCCCTCACTACGCACTGCATTCTATTTGATCATTTGTCCCATAAATTAATACATATACATCTCCACAGAATAACATCAATCTGGCTGGAACATCTGTCTGGAATGACTACAGCGCTAAAAGCCCATAAGAGCCCTAGTTTCAGAGCAATTATCTGGACCAAACCAGGCATAATTGGGGAACGTTACGGCAATGCGAGAGAAACAAAGAAGAAAAAAAAAAAAAAAAAAGGTGTTGGCGGCTGCGCCTGGCACTCAGATTGTACAGGAGGAAAATACGCACTCGGCAGATACCTTGGCTAATGTGTGTTCCGCTTTCCACAGGTGGAAGTAGCCGTCCAGAGACACAGCGCCCAGCTCCTGCAACAGACACCGTCCAGTGAGACAGAGAAAGCAGACTTCCAAAGCATGCTGGCATGTATGGTTCCACAACACCTGGGTTATACATGTCTAGGATAGAGACTACTGTGAAAACCATTAACTATAGAACATTAAATATGGAACCATCAGAAAATAGGAATTTGATACCTACCGGTAATTCCTTTTCTCGTAGTCCGTAGTGGACACTGGGGTCTTGTACTTTAGTACCATGGGTTATAGATCGGGTCCACTGGAGCCTGGCACGTTAAACCCTTTAGTGTGTGTATGTGTGTGCTGGCTCCTCCCCTCTATGCCCCTCCTACCAGACTCTAGGAAACTGTGCCCGAGGAGACGGACATACCACGAGAGAAGAAAATAAGAATTTACTTACCGATAATTCTATTTCTCGGAGTCCGTAGTGGATGCTGGGGTTCCTGAAAGGACCATGGGGAATAGCGGCTCCGCAGGAGACAGGGCACAAAAGTAAAGCTTTTACAGGTCAGGTGGTGTGTACTGGCTCCTCCCCCTATGACCCTCCTCCAGACTCCAGTTAGGTACTGTGCCCGGACGAGCGTACACAATAAGGGAGGATTTTGAATCCCGGGTAAGACTCATACCAGCCACACCAATCACACCGTACAACTTGTGATCTAAACCCAGTTAACAGTATGATAACAGAGGAGCCTCTGAAAGATGGCTTCCTAAACAATAACCCGAATTAGTTAACAATAACTATGTACAAGTATTGCAGATAATCCGCACTTGGGATGGGCGCCCAGCATCCACTACGGACTCCGAGAAATAGAATTATCGGTAAGTAAATTCTTATTTTCTCTATCGTCCTAAGTGGATGCTGGGGTTCCTGAAAGGACCATGGGGATTATACCAAAGCTCCCAAACGGGCGGGAGAGTGCGGATGACTCTGCAGCACCGAATGAGAGAACTCCAGGTCCTCCTTTGCCAGGGTATCAAATTTGTAAAAATTTACAAACGTGTTCTCCCCTGACCACGTAGCTGCTCGGCAGAGTTGTAATGCCGAGACCCCTCGGGCAGCCGCCCAAGATGAGCCCACCTTCCTTGCGGAATGGGCCTTAACAGATTTAGGCTGTGGCAGGCCTGCCACAGAATGTACAAGTTGAATTTTGTTACAAATCCAACGAGCAATCGACTGCTTAGAAGCAGGTGCACCCAACTTGTTGGGTGCATACAGTATAAACAGCGAGTCAGATTTTCTGACTCCAGCCGTCCTTTAAATGTATATTTTTAAGGCTCTGACAACGTCCAACAACTTGGAGTCCTTCAAGTCGTCTGTAGCCGCAGGCACTACAATAGGCTGGTTCAGGTGAAACGCTGATACCACCTTAGGGAGAAAATGCGGACGCGTCCGCAGCTCTGCCCTATGTCGAATGGAAAATTAAATAAGGGCTTTTATAAAACAAAGCCGCCAGTTCAGATACTCTCCCGGCCGAAGCCAGGGCCAGTAACATAGTCACTTTCCATGTGAGATATTTCAAATCCACATTCTTTAGTGGTTCAAACCAATTGGATTTGAGGAAATCTAAAACTACATTTAGATCCCACGGTGCCACCTTAGGCACCACAGGAGGCTGTATATGCAGTACTCCTTTGATAAAAATCTGGACCTCAGGGACTGAGGCCAATTCTTTTTGGAAGAATATTGATAGGGCCGAAATTTGAACCTTAATAGATCCCAATTTGAGACCCATAGACAATCCTGATTGCAGGAAATGTAGGAAAACGACCCAGTTGAAATTCCTCCATCGGAGCACTCCGCTGCTCGCACCACGCAACATATTTTCGCCAAATACGGCGATAATGCTTCGCGGTGACTTCCTTCCTTGCCTTTATCAAGGTAGGAATGACTTCTTCTGGAATGCCTTTTCCTTTTAGGATCTGGCATTCAAACGCCATGCCGTCAAACGCAGCCGCGGTAAGTCTTGAAAAAGACAAGGACCCTGCTGAAGCAGGTCCCTTCTCAGAAGTAGAGGCCACGGATCGTCCGTGACCATCTCTTGAAGTTCCGGGTACCAAGTCCTTCTTGGCCAATCCGGAGCCACTAGTCTTACTCCTCTTTGCCGTATAATCCTCAATACCTTTGGTATGAGAGGCAGAGGAGGAAACACATATACGGACTGGTACACCCAAGGTGTTACCAACGCGTCCACAGCTATTGCCTGCGGATCTCTTGACCTGGCGCAATAACTGTCCAGTGTCTTGTTGAGGCGAGACGCCATCATGTCCACCATTGGTTTTACCCAACGGTTTAATAGCATGTGGAAAACTTCTGGATGAAGTACCCACTCTCCCGGGTGAAGGTCGTGTCTGCTGAGGAAGTCTGCTTCCCAGTTGTCCACGCCCGGGATGAATACTGCTGACAATGCTATCACGTGATTCTCCGCCCAGCGAAGGATCCTGGCAGCTTCTGCCATTCTGTTTCTTGTGCCGCCCTGTCTGTTTACATGGGCGACTGCCGTGATGTTGTCCGACTGGATCAACACCGGTCTTCCTTGAAGCAGAGGTTCCGCCTGGCTTAGAGCATTGTAGATTGCTCTTAGTTCCAGAATGCTTATGTGAAGAGACTTTTTCAGGCTCGACCACACTCCCTGGAAATTTCTTCCCTGTGTGACTGCTCCCCAGCCTCTCAGGCTGGCATCCGTGGTCACCAGGATCCAATCCTGCATGCCGAATCTGCGGCCCTCCAATAGATGAGCCTCCTGCAACCACCACAGAAGGGATACCCTTGTCCTCGGCGACAGGGTTATCCGCAGGTGCATCTGAAGATGCGACCCTGACCATTTGTCCAACAGATCCCTTTGCATGGAATCTGCCGAAAGGGATTGCTTCGTAAGAAGCTACCATTTTTTTTTCCCAGGACTCTTGTGCATTGATGTACAGACACCTTTCCTGGTTTTAGGAGGTTCCTGACCAGGTCAGATAACTCCTTGGCTTTTTCTTCGGGAAGAAAAACCTTTTTCTGAACTGTGTCCAGAATCATCCCCAGGAACAGCAGACGAGTTGTCGGCATTAATTGGGATTTTGGAATATTCAGAATCCATCCGTGCTGCTTTAGCACCTCTTGAGATAGTGCTAAACCCATCTCTAGCTGTTCTCTGGACCTTGTCCTTATTAGGAGATCGTCCAAGTATGGGATAATTAATACGCCTTTTCTTCGAAGAAGAAATATTATCTCGGCCATTACCTTTGTAAAGACCCGAGGTGCCGTGGACAAACCAAACGGCAGCGTCTGAAACTGATAGTGACAGTTTTGTACAACGAACCTGAGGTACCCCTGGTGTGAGGGGTAATTGGAACGTGGAGATACGCATCCTTGATGTCCAAGGATACCATAAAGTCCCCTTCTTCCAGGTTCGCTATCACTGCTCTGAGTGACTCCATCTTGAACTTGAACTTCTTTATGTACAGGTTCAAGGACTTCAGATTTAGAATAGGCCTTACCGAGCCATCCGGCTTCGGTACCACAAAAAGAGTGGAATAATACCCCTTCCCTTGTTGTAGAAGAGGTACCTTGACTATCACCTGCTGAGAATACAGCTTGTGAATGGCTTCCAAAACCGTCTCCCTTTCTGAGGGGGACGTTGGTAAAGCCGACTTCAGGAAACGGCGAGGTGGCTCTGTCTCTAATTTCAACCTGTACCCCTGAGATATTATCTGCAGGATCCAGGGATTTACCTGCGAGTGAGCCCACTGCGCGCTGTAATTTTTGAGACGACCGCCTACCGCCCCCAAGTCCGCTTGCGAAGCCCCAGCGTCATGCTGAGGCTTTTGTAGAAGCCGGGGAGGGCTTCTGTTCCTGGGAAGGAGCTGCCTGTTGCTGTCTCTTCCCTCGTCCTCTGCCTCGTGGCAGATATGAATAGCCCTTTGCTCTCTTATTTTTAAAGGAACGAAAAGGCTGCGGTTGAAAAGTCGGTGCCTTTTTCTGTTGGGGAGTGACTTGAGGTAGAAAGGTGGATTTCCCGGCCGTAGCCGTGGCCACCAAATCCGATAGACCGACCCCAAATAACTCCTCTACGCATCGCCTGTCCACTGTCGTGTCCATAAAGCTCTTCTGGCCGAAATGGACATAGCACTTACCCGTGATGCCAGTGTGCAGATATCTCTCTGTGCATCACGCATATAAAGAAATGCATCCTTTATTTGTTCTAACGACAGTAAAATATTGTCCCCGTCCAGGGTATCAATATTTTCGATCAGGGACTCTGACCAAACTACCCCAGCACTGCACATCCAGGCAGTCGCAATAGCTGGTCGTAGTATAACACCTGCATGTGTGTATATACCTTTTTGGATATTTTCCATCCTCCTATCTGATGGATCTTTAAGTGCGGCCGTCTCAGGAGAGGGTAACGCCACTTGTTTTGATAAGCGTGTTAGCGCTTTGTCCACCCTAGGAGGTGTTTCCCAGCGCTCCCTAACCTCTGGCGGGAAAGGGTATAAAGCCAATAACTTCTTTGAAATTAGCAGTTTTTTATCGGGGCACCCCACGCTTCATCACACACGTCATTTAATTCTTCTGATTCGGTAAAAACTACTGGTAGTTTTTTCACACCCCACATAATACCCTGTTTAGTGGTACCTGTAGTATCAGCTAAATGTAACATCTCCTTTATTGCCAAAATCATATAACGTGTGGCCCTACTGGAAAATACGGTTGATTCGTCACCTTCACCACCGGAATCAGTGCCTGTGTCTGGGTCTGTGTCGACCGACTGAGGCAAGGGGCGTTTTACAGCCCCTGACGGTGTTTGAGGCGCCTGGACAGGCACTAATTGAGTGTCCGGCCGCCTCATGTCGGCAAACGACTGCTTAAGCGAGTTGACGCTATCCCGTAATTCCACAAATAAAGGCATCCATTCTGGTGTCGACCCCCTAGGAGGTGACATCCTCATATTTGGCAATTGCTCCGCCTCCACACCAATAACGTCCTCATACATGTCGACACACACGTACCGACACACAGCAGACACACAGGGAATGCTCTATACGAAGACAGGACCCACTAGCCCTTTGGGGAGACAGAGGGAGAGTCTGCCAGCACACACCAAAAAGCGCTATATATGACAGGGATAGCCTTATGATTAAGTGCTCCCTTATAGCTGCTTTTATATTGATATATTGCCATTTATTTTGCCCCCCCTCTCTGTTATACCCTGTTTCTGTAGTGCAGTGCAGGGGAGAGACCTGGGAGCCTTCCTGACCAGCGGAGCTGTGACAGAAAATGGCGCCGTGTGCTGAGGAGATAGGCCCCGCCCCTTTTCCGGCGGGCTCGTCTCCCGCTATTTAGTACATTTAGGCAGGGGTAAATATCTCCATATAGCCTCTGGGGCTATATGTGAGGTATTTTTAGCCTTTTTAAAGGTTTTCATTTGCCTCCCAGGGCGCCCCCCTCCCAGCGCCCTGCACCCTCAGTGACTGCCGTGTGAAGTGTGCTGAGAGGAAAATGGCGCACAGCTGCAGTGCTGTGCGCTACCTTAAGAAGACTGCAGGAGTCTTCAGCCGCCGATTCTGGACCTCTTCTTGCTTCAGCATCTGTGAGGGGGCCGGCGGCGTGGCTCCGGTGACCATCCAGGCTGTACCTGTGATCGTCCCTCTGGAGCTTCATGTCCAGTAGCCAAGAAGCCAATCCATCCTGCACGCAGGTGAGTTCACTTCTTCTCCCCTCTGTCCCTCGTTGCAGTGATCCTGTTGCCAGCAGGAATCACTGTAAAATAAAAAACCTAAGCTAAACTCTCTAAGCAGCTCTTTATGAGAGCCACCTAGAATTGCACCCTTCTCGGCCGGGCACAAAAATCTAACTGGAGTCTGGAGGAGGGTCATAGGGGGAGGAGCCAGTACACACCACCTGACCTGTAAAAGCTTTACTTTTGTGCCCTGTCTCCTGCGGAGCCGCTATTCCCCATGGTCCTTTCAGGAACCCCAGCATCCACTTAGGACGATAGAGAAAAGAGGTACAACAGCGGTGAGGCACTAAGCCAACACACAACCATAACCGAAAAGGAGGGCGCTAACCTGAACAGAGGATAGCAACACCAACCGAACAAGGATAGCAAAGCTACCCGAACAACAAAAGGGGACCGCAGTGGTGAGCCAACCAAACACTTACACAGGTAAGCAGGAATCGAAACACTGAGGCGGGCGCCCAGTATACACTACGGACTACGAGAAAAGGAATTACCGTTAGGTATCAAATTCCTATTTTCTCTTACGTCCTAGTGGATACTGGGGAACTGTACTTTAGTACCATGGGGAAGCCCCAAAGCTCACAAACGGGTGGGAGAGTGCCGAAACACCTGTAAAACCGCCTGACCTAACTGAAGGTCATCCTTGGCCAAGGTGTCGAACTTAACGAAAGTGTTCGAACCAGACCAAGTAGCAGCTCGGCACAACTGCAAGGCCGAGACCTCCCCGGGCAGCCGCCCAAGAAGAGCCCACAGACATCGTTGAGTGGGCCTGAACAGACGTTGGCAAAGCTAAAACCGCCGAAGTATAGGCCTGTTGAATGGTCAACCTGAGCCAACGAGCAATTGATTGCTTAGAAGCTGGACGACCAATCCTGGTGGCATCATTAAGGACAAACAGCGAGTCAGATTTCTGATGACGAGCAATCCGTTTGACATAAATCTTCAGAGCCCTCACCACATCCAAGGACTCTGGATCAACGGAAGCGTCAGACAACACGGATACCACTTTTGGCAAAAACTGAGGTCGGGTCCAGAGTTCCGCCCTGTCTTCATGAAAAATCAAATAAAGGCTCTTACAGGATAAGGCCCCCAATTCAAAGACACGTCTGGCAGACGCCAATGCTAGTAACATCACTGTTTTCCCGGTAAGAAATTTCAACTCCACCCTATGTAAGGTTTCAAACCAGTCCGATTGTAGAAAAGAGAACCACATTGAGATCCCACGGAGCCGGGATATGCATATGAAGAACTCCTTTTAGGAAAGTTTGTACTTTCGGCAACATGGCAAGTTGTTTCTGAAAGAAAATAGAGAGTGCCGAAATCTGCAATTTGATGGAGCCCAAACATAGGCCCATATCCACTCCCGCTTGCAGGAAAAGTAGAAAACGGCCAATTATAAATTCCACGGGAGAAACCTTTCTACTTTCACACCAAGAAACATACTTTTTCCAGATATGACGATAATGTTTAGACGTAACCATCTGCCTGGCCTGGCCCATAGTGGAAATAACCCACGAGGGAAGACCTTTTCTTGCTACAATCTCCCTCTCAACTTCCAATAGCCGCTGTGAGTCTGGATAGACAAATGGACCTTGTTGAAGAAGATCCTTTTGAAGTGGCAGAGGCCAAGGATCCTCCAGAGCCATGGTTAGGAGGTCCGAGTACCACGCCTGTCGAGGCCAATCTGGGGCAATTAGAATTGCTTGAACGCTTTCCTTTCTTAGTCTTTTTAGGCATCCACTGCTACAGCGGATCCCTCATTCTGGAACAGTAATGGCATAGCTTCTTGTTGAGACGAGAAGCCATCAGATCCATCTGCGAATGCCCCACCGGTGAATTAACTGTTGAAACACCAGGGGATGTAGGCCCCATTCCCCCGGATGGAGGTCGTATCTGCTGAGGAAGTCTGCTTCCCAGTAGTCCACTCCTGGGATGAACATGGCTGAGATGACCTCTGCGTTGGCCTCTGCCCAGGAGAGTATTTTGACACTTCTCGCATCGTCGCTCTGATTCTTGTTCTCCCTTGTCGGTTTATGTACGCCACCGCCATGGCGTTGCCGATTGAACCTCGATCACCTGATCTTTCAGGAGATGGGAAGCTTGCAGAAGAGCATTGTAAATTGCCCTGAGTTCCAGGATGTTTATCGGCAGAGCAGATTCCTGAATTGACCATATACCCTGGAATTGGGCCCCTTGGGTCACAGACCCCCAAGCCGGAGGCTTGCATCCGTTGTCCGTAGAATCCACGAGTGGATACTGAAATCCCTGCCTTCTATCAGTTAAGGAACTTGTAGCCACCATAATAGAGAAATCCGGGCTTTCGGAGAGAAGATCACTTCCTGATGCATGTGAAGATGAGACCCCGACCATTTGTCCAGAAGATTCAGCTGAAATGGCCGGGCAGGAAATCTAACATATTGGATTGCCTCGTAAGCAGCAACCATCCTGCCCAGCAAGCGGATACAAAGATGTATGGATACCTTGCGAGGACGGAGCACTAAGCGGACCATAGCCTGGACAGCAAAGGCCTTGTCCATCGGAAGAAACACCTTTTGAGACACTGTATCCAGTATCATTCCCAGGAACTGAAGATGTTGGGTCGGTTCCAGGTGAGATTTCTGAAAATTTAGGATCCACCCATGATCCGTAAGTAGGCAAGTAGTCCGATCGATGCTGTGCAGTAGACGCTCCCTGGACATAGCCTTTATCAAGAGATCGTCCAAGTAGGGGACTATGTTGACTCCCATCATGCGCAGTTGCAGCATCATCTCCACCATGACTTTGGTGAAGACCCTCGGAGCTGTGGATAGGCCAAAGGGTAAGGCCTGAAACTGGAAATGGTCGTCCAAGATGGCGAACCTGAGGTAAGCCTGATGATGGGGGCCACATGGGAATGTGTAGGTAAGCATCCTTGACATCTAGAGAGATACCAGGAATTCCCCCTCCTCCAGACCGGACACTACTTCCTACAGGGATTCCATCTTGAATTTGAACACCCGCAGATACGGGTTTACAGACTTCAAGTTCAAGATGGGTCACATCGAACAGTCTGGTTTTGGAACGACAAAAAGACTGGAGTAAAAAGACCTGTTGTGTAACGGAGGAGGTACTGGAACAATCACCCTTGTCCGCAAAAGTTTTTGAATAGCCTCTTGCAAAATAACGCTTGCTGCAGGCAAAACTGGTAAGCCCGATTTGAAAAATCTGGGAGGAGGAAGTGCTTGAAATTCCAGCCGGTATCCCTGGGAAATGAGATCCCTCACCCAAGGATACCGGCAGGATTCTGCCCACACGTGGTCGAAGTGTTGAATGCGAGCACCTACCTGAAAGTCGCCCTGCTGCTGGGGCCAACCGTCACGCTGAAAGCTTAGTGGCAGGGGATCCGGTGGTCTGGTCCAGGGATGCAGCAGTTGCAGCTTTACGGGACTTACCACGAGATCCTCTGGGAGTGGTGGAGACCCCTCAGCCCTTCCTTGCCACACGAAAAGGACTGCAAGGAGGGTCCTGTGTAAGAACGTCTAAACAGGTGGTGCAGCCGACGGCAGATAGGTAGACTTACCCGCCGTTGCCTGGGAGATCCATTTATTTAACTCGTCCCCAAACAAGGCATCACCTGTAAAGGGAAGATTTTCGACACCCTTTTTGGAATCTGCGTCCGCTGACCATTGACGTAACCACAGAGCTCTGCGTCCCAAAACTGCCACAGCAGTAGTGCGGCCACTAATATTACACAATTCCATTATAGCCTCACTCATAAAATTTGCAGCATCCTGTATGTGTTGCAGCAGAGAAACGACCTCTTCCCGGAGCAGATTGTCTAATCCATTATTATTATAATTATTATCAAACCACTTGACTACTGCCCTAGAAATCCAACCACAAACTATTGTGGGGCGCTGTGCTACGCCCGCTGCCGTATATATTGCCTTGAGAGTGGTCTCAATTTTACGGTCAGCTGACTCTTTCTGGGATATAGCACCTGGCACTGGCAGTACCAATTTCTTAGACAGTCTGGACACAGACGTATCGACTGACGGGGGGGGTGGGGGTGGGGGTGGGGGGGGGGGGGGGGGGGGAGTTCCCATTCCTTCTTGTCCTCAGCTGGGAGGGGAAAAAGTAGATAAAAACCTCTGAGGAGTTTTGAATTTCTTGTCAGGGTTCACCCATGCCTCCCTGGCCAGGGAGTTGCTGCAGGAAACGTGGCCGAGGTCTTGGGTCTAACATTACAGTACAACTCCTCATCTGGTTCTGATTCCTGATCGGTATGTGAAGAACCTCTCTTACAGCATAAAGGAGGGCCTCCACCCCAGGGGACAGAGAGCTATCCTCATCCATATCATCATCATCATCCACATCAGGCTGATCAGAATGGAGCACCTGTGGCAGTGAGCGTTTATGTGAAACCAACACAGGGGGCTGAGAAGCCTTTCAGGTATCTGCTGCTTTAGCTATACAATCAATAAACTGTTTTAACACCTGTCTCTCCTTCTTAGCTGCAGCTAGTTCAGAATTCACATTGTGAATCATGCTCTTAAAAAGTATCTAGCCAGTCAGGTGCCTGTGAACCGTGTCACTGTGGAGATAAGGAGCACTGTTCACACATGAGGGACCCCGCAGAAGAAGGGGTAGAGTTACAAGCAGCACACATAACTATGTCCACAGACATATTGTACACAACTGTAATGCAGGACAAACCCACTGAAAAACACCTCCACCCAGACCATAGAGAGCCCCTGGAGTGACACAAAGAAACAGAGACCAGCAAACAAAACACAGCAGCGCAGTGTGTGAAAATATGTGTATCACCTTATATATGTGCAGCGGCGCTACCGCGGATGTGCCCCCCCCTCTATGACCCCCTGGTACCAGTACAGAGTCTGTAACAGTGTGGGTCGGTGGAGGAGCAGCGTGCATGCAGCCTTGATGATCCGCAGCAGCAGGAAATGGCGCCTTCCAGCCTCTGGTCCCGCTCTCCGGGAAGACCCGCCCCTGTAATGGCGCACGGCCCCACTAAATTGTTTAGACTGGCTGAAGATATACAGTACACACAAAGCCTACTGACCGTGAGCACCTGTGGAGCATAAAGCCCACTGAGCCAGTGTAGTCCGTGGCGGGCACCGCAGCTAGTGGGCCGTGACCGCCGCGTGACATGCCGCCAAAACCGCACCGGGGACCCGCTAACCGGGACCCCGGTGTTAACACTCACCGCACCTGCGATCTTCGGCATCTGTCAGAGGATGGCGGCTAGTTGCTGGCGTGGGCACCCACAGTATTGGTGTGTGAAACAGCACCTCAGGAGCTCGGAGTCCTGTCAGCTGGGATTACGAACCATTAACCCTCAGGAGGTTGGTTCCAAGTCCCACGAAGCAGGTAGACTGGTTGCCAACCAGGACTACCTGAAAATAATAAACTAAAATAAAAATAAAGGAAACTCTCTGGAGCTCCAGAGAATGCACCCGGCTCCTTGGGCACATTTTTCTAAACTTAGTCTAGTAGGAGGGGCATAGAGGGGAGGAGCCAGCACACACATACGCACACTAAAGGTTTTAAAGTGCCAGGCTCCAGTGGACCCGATCTATACCCCATGGTACTAAAGTACAGTTCCCCAGTCTCCACTAGGACGTAAGAGAAATTAAAATAAGATTTTACTTACCGATAAATCTATTTCTCGGAGTCCGTAGTGGATGCTGGGGTTCCTGAAAGGACCATGGGGAATAGCGGCTCCGCAGGAGACAGGGCACAAAAAGTAAAGCTTTTCCGATCAGGTGGTGTGCACTGGCTCCTCCCCCTATGACCCTCCTCCAGACTCCAGTTAGGTACTGTGCCCGGACGAGCGTACACAATAAGGGAGGATTTTGAATCCCGGGTAAGACTCATACCAGCCACACCAATCACACCGTACAACTTGTGATCTAAACCCAGTTAACAGTATGATAACAGCGGAGCCTCTGAAAGATGGCTTCCTTCAACAATAACCCGAATTAGTTAACAATAACTATGTACAACTTATGCAGATAATCCGCACTTGGGATGGGCGCCCAGCATCCACTACGGACTCCGAGAAATAGATTTATCGGTAAGTAAAATCTTATTTTCTCTATCGTCCTAGTGGATGCTGGGGTTCCTGAAAGGACCATGGGGATTATACCAAAGCTCCCAAACGGGCGGGAGAGTGCGGATGACTCTGCAGCACCGAATGAGAGAACTCCAGGTCCTCCTTAGCCAGAGTATCAAATTTGTAAAATTTTACAAACGTGTTCTCCCCTGACCACGTAGCTGCTCGGCAAAGTTGTAATGCCGAGACCCCTCGGGCAGCCGCCCAAGATGAGCCCACCTTCCTTGTGGAGTGGGCCTTTACAGATTTAGGCTGTGGCAAGCCTGCCACAGAATGTGCAAGTTGGATTGTGCTACAGATCCAACGAGTAATCGTCTGCTTAGACGCAGGAGCACCCATCTTGTTGGGTGCATACAATATAAACAACGAGTCAGATTTTCTGACTCCAGCTGTCCTTGCAATATATATTTTTAATGCTCTGACAACGTCCAGTAACTTGGAGTCCTCCAAGTCACTTGTAGCCGCAGGCACTACAATAGGCTGGTTCAGATGAAATGCTGACACCACCTTAGGGAGAAAATGCGGACGAGTCCGCAGTTCTGCCCTGTCCGAATGGAAAATCAGATATGGGCTTTTGTAAGATAAAGCTGCCAATTCTGACACTCTCCTGGCAGAAGCCAGGGCTAGAAGCATGGTCACTTTCCATGTGAGATATTTCAAATCCACCTTTTTTAGTGGTTCAAACCAATGAGATTTTAGGAAGTCCAAAACCACATTTAGATCCCACGGTGCCACTGGAGGCACCACAGGAGGCTGTATATGCAGCACTCCCTTAACAAAGGTCTGGACTTCAGGGACTGAAGCCAATTCTTTTTGAAAGAAAATCGACAGGGCCGAAATTTGAACCTTAATAGATCCCAATTTGAGACCCATTGACAATCCTGATTGCAGGAAATGTAGGAATCGACCCAGTTGAAATTCCTCCGTCGGAGCACTCCGATCTTCGCACCACGCAACATATTTTCGCCAAATTCGGTGATAATGTTGCACGGTTACTTCCTTCCTTGCTTTAATCAAAGTAGGAATGACTTCTTCCGGCATGCCTCTTTCCTTTAGGATCCGGCGTTCAACCGCCATGCCGTCAAACGCAGCCGCGGTAAGTCTTGAAACAGACAGGGACCCTGCTGAAGCAAGTCCCTCCTTAGAGGTAGAGGCCACGGATCTTCCGTGATCATCTCTTGAAGTTCCGGGTACCAAGTCCTCCTTGGCCAATCCGGAACCACTAGTATCGTTCTTACGCCTCTTTGCCGTATAATTCTCAATACTTTTGGTATGAGAGGCAGAGGAGGAAACACATACACCGACTGGTACACCCAAGGCGTTACCAGCGCGTCCACAGCTATTGCCTGCGGATCTCTTGACCTGGCGCAATACCTGTCCAGTTTTTTGTTGAGGCGAGACGCCATCATGTCCACCATTGGTCTTTCCCAACGGGTTACCAGCATGTGGAAGACTTCTGGATGAAGTCCCCACTCTCCCGGGTGAAGATCGTGTCTGCTGAGGAAGTCTGCTTCCCAGTTGTCCACTCCCGGGATGAACACTGCTGACAGTGCTATCACATGATTCTCTGCCCAGCGAAGAATCCTTGCAGCTTCTGCCATTGCCCTCCTGCTTCTTGTGCCGCCCTGTCTGTTCACATGGGCGACTGCCGTGATGTTGTCCGACTGGATCAATACCGGTTTTCCCTGAAGCAGAGGTTCTGCCTGGTTTAGAGCATTGTATATTGCTCTTAGTTCCAGAATGTTTATGTGAAGAGACGTTTCCAGGCTCGTCCATACTCCCTGGAAGTTTCTTCCTTGTGTGACTGCTCCCCAGCCTCTCAGGCTGGCGTCCGTGGTCACCAGGATCCAATCCTGTATGCCGAATCTGCGGCCCTCCAATAGATGAGCACTCTGCAACCACCACAGAAGAGACACCCTTGTCCTTGGAGACAGGGTTATCCGTAGGTGCATCTGAAGATGCGACCCTGACCATTTGTCCAACAGATCCCTTTGGAAAATTCTTGCGTGGAATCTGCCGAATGGAATCGCTTCGTAAGAAGCCACCATTTTTCCCAGGACTCTTGTGCATTGATGTACAGACACCTTTCCTGGTTTTAGGAGGTTCCTGACAAGCTCGGATAACTCCTTGGCTTTTTCCTCCGGGAGAAAAACCTTTTTCTGAACCGTGTCCAGAATCATCCCTAGGAACAGCAGACGAGTTGTCGGCATTAACTGGGATTTTGGAATATTCAGAATCCACCCGTGCTGTTTTAGCACTTCTTGAGACAGTGCTAATCCCATCTCTAGCTGTTCTCTGGACCTCGCCCTTATTAGGAGATCGTCCAAGTATGGGATAATTAATACGCCTTTTCTTCGAAGAAGAATCATCATCTCGGCCATTACCTTTGTAAAGATCCGAGGTGCCGTGGACAATCCGAACGGCAGCGTCTGAAACTGATAGTGACAGTTTTGTACAACGAACCTGAGGTACCCCTGGTGTGAGGGGTAAATTGGAACGTGGAGATACGCATCCTTGATGTCCAAGGATACCATAAAGTCCCCCTCTTCCAGGTTCGCTATCACTGCTCTGAGTGACTCCATTTTGAACTTGAACTTCTTTATGTACAGGTTCAAGGACTTCAGATTTAGAATAGGCCTTACCGAGCCATCCGGCTTCGGTACCACAAAAAGAGTGGAATAATACCCCTTCCCTTGTTGCAGAAGAGGTACCTTGACTATCACCTGCTGAGAGTACAGCTTGTGAATGGCTTCCAACACCGTCTCCCTTTCGGAGGGGGACGTTGGTAAAGCAGACCTCAGGAAACGGCGAGGTGGATCTGTCTCTAATTCCAACCTGTATCCCTGAGATATTATCTGCAGGATCCAGGGATCTACTTGCGAGTGAGCCCACTGCGCGCTGTAATTTTTGAGACGACCGCCCACCGTCCCCGAGTCCGCTTGAGAAGCCCCAGCGTCATGCTGAGGCTTTTGTAGAAGCCGGGGAGGGCTTCTGATCCTGGGAAGGAGCTGCGTGTTGCTGTCTCTTCCCTCGACCTTTGCCTCGTGGCAAATATGAATAGCCCTTTGCTCTCTTATTTTTAAAGGAACGAAAGGGCTGCGGTTGAAAAGTCGGTGCCTTTTTCTGTTGGGGAGTGACTTGAGGTAGAAAGGTGGATTTCCCGGCTGTAGCCGTGGCCACCAAATCTGATAGACCGACTCCAAATAACTCCTCCCCCTTATACGGCAAAACTTCCATATGCCGTTTTGAATCCGCATCGCCTGTCCACTGTCGCGTCCATAAAGCTCTTCTGGCCGAAATGGACATAGCACTTACCCGTGATGCCAGTGTGCATATATCCCTCTGTGCATCACGCATATAAAGAAATGCATCCTTTATTTGTTCTAACGACAGTAAAATATTGTCCCTGTCCAGGGTATCAATATTTTCAATCAGGGATTCTGACCAAACTACCCCCGCACTGCCCATCCAGGCAGTTGCTACAGCTGGTCGTAGTATAACACCTGCATGTGTGTATATACTTTTTTGGATATTTTCCATCCTCCTATCTGATGGATCTTTAAGTGCGGCCGTCTCAGGAGAGGGTAACGCCACTTGTTTAGATAAGCGTGTTAGCGCCTTGTCCACCCTAGGAGGTGTTTCCCAGCGCTCCCTAACCTCTGGCGGGAAAGGGTATAATGCCAATAATTTCTTTGAAATTATCAGCTTTTTATCAGGGGCAACCCACGCTTCATTACACACGTCATTTAGTTCTTCTGATTCAGGAAAAACTATAGGTAGTTTTTTCATACCCCACATAATACCCTGTTTAGTGGTACCTGTAGTATCAGCTAAATGTAACGCCTCCTTCATTGCCAAAATCATATAACGTGTGGCCCTACTGGAAAATACGGTTGATTCGTCACCGTCACCACTGAAGTCATCGCCTGTGTCTGGGTCTGTGTCGACCGACTGAGGCAAAGGGCGTTTCACAGCCCCTGACGGTGTTTGAGTCGCCTGGACAGGCACTAATTGATTGTCCGGCCGTCTCATGTCGTCAAACGACTGCTTTAGCGTGTTGACACTATCCCGTAGTTCCATAAATAAAGGCATCCATTCTGGTGTCGACCCCCTAGGAGGTGACATCCCCATATTTGGCAATTGCTCCGCCTCCACACCAATATCGTCCTCATACATGTCGACACACACGTACCGACACACAGCAGACACACAGGGAATGCTCCTAATGAAGACAGGACCCACTAGCCCTTTGGGGAGACAGAGGGAGAGTTTGCCAGCACACACCAAAAGCGCTATATATATATCAGGGATAGCCTTATAATAAGTGCTCCCCTATAGCTGCTTTGTTATATAAAAATATCGCCATAAATTTGCCCCCCCTCTCTGTTTTACCCTGTTTCTGTAGTGCAGTGCAGGGGAGAGACCTGGGAGCCGTCCTGACCAGCGGAGCTGTGAGAGGAAATGGCGCCGTGTGCTGAGGAGATAGGCCCCGCCCCTTTTCCGGCGGGCTCGTCTCCCGCTATTTTGAGAAATCAGGCAGGGGTTAAATATCTCCATATAGCCTCTAGGGCTATATGTGAGGTATTTTTAGCCTTTATAGGTACTCATTTTGCCTCCCAGGGCGCCCCCCTCCCAGCGCCCTGCACCCTCAGTGACTGCCGTGTGAAGTGTGCTGAGAGGAAAATGGCGCACAGCTGCAGTGCTGTGCGCTACCTTTAGAAGACTGCAGGAGTCTTCAGCCGCCGATTCTGGACCTCTTCTGTCTTCAGCATCTGCAAGGGGGCCGGCGGCGCGGCTCCGGTGACCATCCAGGCTGTACCTGTGATCGTCCCTCTGGAGCTTGATGTCCAGTAGCCAAGAAGCCAATCCATCCTGCACGCAGGTGAGTTGACTCCTTCTCCCCTCAGTCCCTCGCTGCAGTGATCCTGTTGCCAGCAGGAATCACTGTAACATAAAAAACCTAGCTAAACTTTCTCTAAGCAGCTCTTTAGGAGAGCCACCTAGATTGCACCCTTCTCGGCCGGGCACAAAAATCTAACTGGAGTCTGGAGGAGGGTCATAGGGGGAGGAGCCAGTGCACACCACCTGATCGGAAAAGCTTTACTTTTTGTGCCCTGTCTCCTGCGGAGCCGCTATTCCCCATGGTCCTTTCAGGAACCCCAGCATCCACTAGGACGATAGAGAAATATAGATACAGAACTGCAAAATGCTGAACATGTTCCCAGTAATTTCCTGCAATCTGCTGCAGCCAGAAGGTAAGAACGCAGCAATAGGAGCACACAGACAGACAGGCGGGTGCGTGACTAAACAGACGTGACCATTTCCAACAGGACATCTAGTAGCGCTGACTAAATATTAACATGAGGACGGATAACTAGAGGTAATATCTACATTTATTGGGCTGAAAACTATTTAAAAAAAAAAAACAATTAGAAAAAATAAGAATTTACTCACCGGTAATTCTATTTCTCGTAGTCCGTAGTGGATGCTGGGGACTCCGTAAGGACCATGGGGAATAGACGGGCTCTGCAGGAGACTGGGCACTCTAAGAAAGAGATTTAGTACTACTGGTGTGCACTGGCTCCTCCCTCTATGCCCCTCCTCCAGACCTCAGTTAAGGACACTGTGCCCGGAAGAGCTGACATTACAAGGAAAGGATTTTGGAATACAGGGTAAGACTCATACCAGCCACACCAATCACACCGTACAACTTGTGATAACTATACCCAGTTAACAGTATGAACAACAACTGAGCATCACTCAACCGATGCTACATAACCATAACCCTTTGTTAAGCAATAACTATATACACGTATTGCAGAAAGTCCACACTTGGGACGGGCGCCCAGCATCCACTACGGACTACGACAAATAGATTTACCGGTGAGTAAATTCTTATTTTCTCTAACGTCCTAGTGGATGCTGGGGACTCCGTAAGGACCATGGGGATTATACCAAAGCTCCCAAACGGGCGGGAGAGTG
Organism: Pseudophryne corroboree; assembly: GCF_028390025.1. NCBI lineage: Eukaryota > Metazoa > Chordata > Amphibia > Anura > Myobatrachidae > Pseudophryne > Pseudophryne corroboree. The sequence goes on along the minus strand of NC_086444.1, from coordinate 24,457,653 downwards.
CGGATGACTCTGCAGCACCGAATGAGCAAACACAAGGTCCTCCTCAGCCAGGGTATCAAACTTGTAGAACTTTGCAAATGTGTTTGAACCCGACCAAGTAGCAGCTCGGCAAAGCTGTAATGCCGAGACCCCTCGGGCAGCCGCCCAAGAAGAGCCCACCTTCCTTGTGGAATGGGCTTTCACTGATTTTGGATGCGGCAATCCAGCCGCAGAATGAGCCTGCTGAATCGTGTTACAGATCCAGCGAGCAATGGTTTGCTTTGAAGCAGGAGCACCCAGCTTGTTGGATGCATACAGGATAAACAGCGAGTCAGTTTTCCTGACTCCAGCCGTCCTGGCAACATAGATCTTCAAAGCCCTGACTACATCAAGCAACTTGGAATCCTCCAAGTCACGAGTAGCCGCAGGCACCACAATGGGTTGGTTCAAATGAAAAGATGACACCACCTTTGGCAGAAACTGCGGACGAGTTCGCAATTCTGCCCTATCCATATGGAAAACCAGATAGGGGCTTTTACATGACAAAGCCACCAATTCTGACACACGCCTAGCTGAGGCTAGGGCCAACAGCATGACCACTTTCCACGTGAGATACTTTAGCTCCACTGTCTTAAGTGGCTCAAACCAGTGGGATTTCAGGAAAGCCAAGACCACGTTAAGATCCCAAGGTGCCACTGGTGGCACAAAAGGAGGCTGAATATGCAGCACTCCCTTAACAAACGTCTGAACCTCAGGCAGTGAAGCCAGTTCTTTTTGAAAGAAAATGGATAGGGCCGAAATCTGGACCTTTATGGACCCTAATTTTAGGCCCATAGTCACACCTGACTGTAGGAAGTGCAGGAATCGACCCAGCTGGAATTCCTCCGTAGGGGCCTTCCTGGCCTCACACCAAGCAACATATTTTCGCCATATACGGTGATAATGTTTTGCTGTCACGTCCTTCCTAGCCTTTATCAGCGTAGGAATAACTGCATCCGGAATGCCCTTTTCTGCTAGGATCCGGCGTTCAACCGCCATGCCGTCAAACGCAGCCGCGGTAAGTCTTGGAACAGACAGGGCCCCTGTTGCAACAGGTCCTGTCTGAGAGGCAGAGGCCATGGGTCCTCTGTGAGCATTTCTTGCAGTTCCGGGTACCAAGTCCTTCTTGGCCAATCCGGAACAATGAGTATTGTTCTCACTCCTCTTTTTCTTACGATTCTCAGTACCCTGGGTATGAGAGGAAGAGGAGGAAACGCATAGACCGACTGGAATACCCACGGTGTCACCAGTGCGTCCACAGCTATCGCCTGAGGGTCCCTTGACCTGGCGCAATACCTCTTTAATTTTTTGTTGAGGCGGGACGCCATCATGTCCACCTGTGGCAGTTCCCATCGATTTACAATCTGCGTGAAGACTTCTTGATGAAGTCCCCACTCTCCCGGGTGGAGGTCGTGTCTGCTGAGGAAGTCTGCTTCCCAGTTGTCCACTCCCGGAATGAACACTGCTGACAGTGCTTGCACGTGATTCTCCGCCCAACGAAGAATCCTGGTGGCTTCCGCCATTGCCACCCTGCTTCTTGTGCCGCCCTGGCGGTTTTGTAGCCACCACAGAAGAGACACCCTGGCCCTGGGGGACAGGGTGATCATCCGATGCATCTGAAGATGCGATCCGGACCACTTGTCCAGCAGATCCCACTGAAAGATCCTCACATGGAACCTGCCGAAGGGAATGGCTTCGTATGACGCCACCATCTTTCCCAGGACTCGTGTGCAGTGATGCACCGACACCTGTTTTGGCTTTAGGAGGTCTCTGACCAGAGTCACGAGCTCCTGAGCCTTCTCCTCCGGGAGAAACACCTTCTTCTGGTCTGTGTCCAGAATCATGCCCAGGAAGGGCAGACGCGTCGCAGGAATCAGCTGCGACTTTGGAATGTTCAGAATCCAGCCGTGCTGACGCAACACTTCCTGAGAGCGTGCTACGCTGATCAGCAACTGCTCCCTGGACCTCGCCTTTATGAGGAGATCGTCCAAGTATGGGATAATTGTAACCCCTTGCTTCCGAAGGAGCACCATCATTTCCGCCATCACCTTGGTAAAAACTCTCAGTGCCGTGGACAGGCCAAACGGCAACGTCTGGAATTGGTAATGACAGTCCCATACCACAAACCTGAGGTACTCCTGATGAGGCGGATAAATGGGGACATGCAAGTAAGCATCCTTGATGTCCAGAGACACCATGAAATCCCCCTCTTCCAGGCTTGCAATGACCGCTCTGAGCGATTCCATTTTGAACTTGAATTTCTTCAGATAAATGTTCAGGGATTTTAAATTTAAAATGGGTCTGACCGAACCGTCCGGTTTCGGTACCACAAACATAGTGGAATAGTAGCCCCTTCCCCGTTGAAGGGGGGGAACCTCTACCACCACCTGCTGGAGAAAAAGTTTGTGAATTGCCGCCAACACTATCTCCCTTTCCATGGGGGAAGTTGGTAAGGCCGATTTTAGGTAAAGGTGAGGGGGCGTCACCTCGAATTCCAGCTTGTATCCCTGAGACACAACTTGTATAGCCCAAGGATCCACCTATGATCGAACCCACTGGTGGCTGAAATGTCGGAGACGCGCCCCCACAGCTCCTGGCTCCGCCTGTGGAGCCCCAGCGTCATGCGGTGGATTTAGTGGAAGCCGGGGAAGACTTTTGTTCATGGGAACTAGCTGTATGGTGCAGCTTTTTTCCTCTACCCCTGCCTCTGGCAAGAAAGGACGCACCTCTGACCTTCTTGCTCTTCTGAGAACGAAAGGACTGCATTTGGTAATACGGTGCTTTCTTAGGCTGTGGAGGAACATAAGGCAAGAAATTTGACTTCCCAGCCGTAGCTGTGGAAACTAGGTCCGAGAGACCGTCCCCAAACAATTCCTCACCCTTATAAGGCAAAACCTCCATGTGTTTTTTAGAGTCGGTATCCCCTGTCCATTGCCGAGTCCATAAGACCCTTCTGGCAGAAATGGACATTGCGTTTACTCTAGAGCCCAGCAGGCAAATGTCCCTCTGGGCATCCCGCATATATAGGACCGCGTCCTTGATATGTGCCAGCGTCAGTAGAACAGTGTCCCTGTCCAGGGTATCTATCTCCTCAGACAGAGTATCCGTCCATGCAGCTACCGCACTACACATCCAGGCCGAAGCAATTGCTGGCCTCAGCAGTGTGCCAGAATGTGTATAAACAGACTTCAGGATAGCTTCCTGCTTCCTATCCGCAGGATCCTTTAGGGCGGCCGTATCCTGAGACGGCAGGGCCACCTTCTTAGACAAGCGTGTCAACGCCTTGTCTACCCTAGGGGAGGATTCCCAGCGTAACCTGTCCGTTTGGCGGGAAAGGATACGCCATAAGTAATCTCTTGGAAATTATCACCTTCCTGTCAGGGGAATCCCACGCTTTTTCACATAATTCATTTAATTCATGTGAAGGGGGAAAAGTCACTTCATGCTTTTTCTCCCCATACATATAAATCCTCTTGTCAGGGACAGGATTTTCCTCAGAAATGTGTAATACATCCTTCATTGCTACAATCATGTAGCGGATGGCTTTAGTCATTTTAGGCTGCAACTTTGCCTCATCGTCATCGACACTGGAGTCCGATTCCGTGTCGACATCTGTGTCAACTATCTGTGATAGTGTGCGCTTTTGAGACCCTGACGGCCTCTGCGCTGTAGGATCAGGCATGGGTTGAGACCCTGACTGTCCCAAGGTTACAGTTTTATCCAATCTGTTATGCAAGGAGTTTACATTATCATTTAACACCTTCCACATATCCATCCAATCAGGCGTCGGCACCGTCGGCGGCGACACCACACTCAGCTGCACTTGTTCTGCCTCCACGTATCCGTCCTCATCAAACACGTCGACACAGGCGTACCGACACACAGCACACACACAGGGAATGCTCTGACTGAGGACAGGACCCCACAAAGGCTTTTGGGGAGACAAAGAGAGAGTATGCCAGCACACACCCCAGCGCTATATAACCCAGGGATTACACTGTACCTTAGTGTTTATCCCGTAGCTGCTGTTAAATATATTTCTGCGCCTAAATTTATGTGCCCCCCCTCTCTTTTTTACCCTCTATTGCACCTCTATACTGCAGGGGAGAGCCTGGGGAGCGTCCTTCCAGCGGAGCTGTGAAGAGAAAATGGCGCTGGTGTGCTGAGGAAGAAGGCCCCGCCCCCTCAGCGGCGGGCTTCTGTCCTGCTTTAATGTGTAAAAAATGGCGGGGGCTCGGGCATATGTCTGTATATGTCTATTTTTGGCAAAAAGGTAATTAATTGCTGCCCAGGGCGCCCCCCCTGCGCACTGCACCCTACAGTGACCGGAGTGTGCGGTGGGAGCAATGGCGCACAGCTGCAGTGCTGTGCGCTACCTTAAGTGAAGACAGGAGTCTTCAGCCGCCGATTTCGATGTCTTCATGCTTCTGTTCTTCTGGCTCTGCGAGGGGGACGGCGGCGCGGCTCCGGGAACGGACGATCAAGGTTAGGTACCTGTGTTCGATCCCTCTGGAGCTAATGGTGTCCAGTAGCCTAAGAAGCGCTACCTAGCTGTCGTGAGTAGGTTTGCTTCTCTCCCCTCAGTCCCTCGTAGCAGAGAGTCTGTTGCCAGCAGAAGCTCTCTGAAAATAAAAAACCTGACAAAATACTTTCTTTTCTAGCAAGCTCAGGAGAGCCCACTAGGAGCACCCAGCTCTGGCCGGGCACAGATTCTAACTGAGGTCTGGAGGAGGGGCATAGAGGGAGGAGCCAGTGCACACCAGATAGTACTAAATCTTTCTTTAGAGTGCCCAGTCTCCTGCGGAGCCCGCTATTCCCCATGGTCCTTACGGAGTCCCCAGCATCCACTAGGACGTTCGAGAAAAAAACAATACTAAGTAAGGCAACTTGGGACACAACAAGTGTGGCAGAACTACAGAGTCCAGAAACTCTTGAGGCCTGCACACAGGGAACTGCATAAAAAGGTGAAGAGGCCACTCATTCAGGAAGCCCAAGTTGAAGGGTGATTTATGTACGATTGACAACAGATTCATGGAAATGGGTCAGCAATTAATGAACATGTCGCACAGAAAGACATCTGACACCTACAGGTGGCTCTCACCACGGAGCTTCAGCGACAGACAGAAAGCGACTACAGCAGTAACAATTACTTAGGGGGTCATTCCGACCTGATCGCACACTGCAGTTGTTCGCAGCGCAACGATCGGGCCGGAACTGCGCATGCACCGGTGCCGCAGTGCGCCGGCGCATGCCAGACGGACGAAGGCCGTCGTTTTATAGCAATCGCCTCTGCCAGATTGACAGGCAGAGGCGTTCGCTGGGCGGGAAGGGGCGGCACGGAGGCATTTAGCCGCCGTTTTTTGGGGCGCGGTCCGGCCAACGCAGGCGTGGCCGGACCGTACGGGGGGCTGGGTGCAGCGGCTGCGTGACGTCACACGCAGCCGCTGCAACCCGGGGCAGCGACGAGTAGCTCCTGGCCAGGCGCTGGAGCTGCGCTGGGCGGGAGTTACTCTAAAAAGTACAAAAACATCGCCGCTGTGCGATGCTTTTGTACTTGTGCGGGGGGGGGGGGAGGAGGTCCGGCCTGACTAGCCCTGTGCTGGGCGTCCCCCCCGCATGTCTGGGAAGATGATTGTAGCTGTGCTAGATTTAGCACAGCTACGATCAACTCGGAATGACCCCCTTAGTACGAAAGAGGCTCAAGTAGGCCGTGCAAGAGGTTTCTGGGACAGGAGATGTACTTCAATCCCTTTAAATCCCTGGCTCTAGCGGTGGTGGGGACACTAATGATGGGTTATACTCCATCCACTAAGAGTTAGGCACTGGGGGAAAAGAAACCCAACTCCCTGTTTCCTTATAACCCACCAAACTCCTCCTTAGCCTGCCACGATCCCAATAAGAATGCTAAGAACAATAAAAGGAGCATGCAATACAGAAAGGGGTTAGCTAGGTGGCCAGTGTCCTCCGACAGCCCGCGAGACTGATTTAATGGTAACTATAAACACTCCCTTCTCCGTTACAGGACCTCTTATCACCAGGAGGGGAGGAACGCTTACGTAGGACAGCAGACTGGAAGATCTGCAGGCAGAGGGAACCTCCACAGAGGCAGCAAAGTTCACATTGCAGAGCTCGGAGAGAAAAAAGTCGCTCTGCAGACCTGGGTCCTGATATACTGTTCGGTACTTTGCGCAGCACCAGACTGTCAGTCAGTGACAGTTTTATGTAGTTTGGGGACGGCGATGGCCGCAGTCTCTCAAAATGGAAGCGTGACGCCCCCGTTTGGGGGAGGGATGAGGCCAGGATGTCCATCCGAGGTCAGAGATTTCCAGATCAGCGGCGGAAGCAGCAGCGACTGCTCCTCGGCCCACCTATGGATCAGGTCCGTGATGTGCCACGTAGGGGTAGCAGCTTGCCAAGTTGGGCAGGTTCTAGCCCAGACAGAGATGGTACCCGTGTAGTGTAGGACCATTGTCCAAATCACACGACTGATCAACCGTAAAGAGGAACCGCATCTCTTCTTATGCCCATAATACATCGTATTCTACCAACAAATACAAATTACTGCTTACATTTATTAGGCCAAGTCAGCACACTAGAACAATGGGTTGCAAAGCAAATTTACATAGATCACTGAGGTCTGGTGTGAGTAGGGTAAGTACCCGCGTAATGTTATAAATACCAAGTCACAGACCAACTAGACAGACACTTGGGGTCCTCTGGACACATGAGACAGCAGTTAGACAGTTACGAGAGAGCAGGCGAGAGCGTGGCACGTTACCTTGTTCTTGCTGTTGAATGCCAGGGCACGGACCTTGCAGTTGGAGGAGTTGCTGCTTTCTTTGGGGATATCCTTCAGAGCCTTGTGGTAGATGTGGGCGTACACCGGCACCCGGGAGTGGCTGTGCTGGAAGTTACACTTACTCAGCACATCCTCATTTATCTCCCATAGACCCATGGAGCCGTCACGTGAGCCTAGAACAGTGACAGAGCACAGCACCAGCTATATGAGGGCACTCGTATATAACCAATAACGCATAGTGACCTAGATGTCTCCATCACTATAAAATACAGGCTAGTGTGACAGGTAGGGAATCACTGTGGATGGAAAAGATGAACTGGACGCACAACTTAAAGCTCACCTAGAGGACGACTGAACACACACAAGTTGCTTTATATGAAAATGACAACTAACGGTTACAAAACGTGAGTGTGAGGCCCCATACACTTATACCACACGACATATAAGATTTCCTCCAACCTCCCGGCAGCCTCCCCGTTGGCAGGATAGTATTAGATATATCGTATGTAGTTTTTTTTTTTGCATACGATGTATTTTTTACTTTTCCATCCATTTACTGCGGGTTCCGACATATCACGAGTGCAGCACTCGTGATATGTTGGATCTAGGGGGATCCGATCCGATGCACACGGGAACACGCATTGGATCGAATCAGGGGAAAAGCCCCCCGAAAATGCCCAATTTCACCCAATATATCGGGCCAAATGCCTGAAATCGGGCATTATGGGTCTAGTGTATGGGGCCCTTAAGAGTTCAGGTGCATAGTAATGATGGGAGATATGTCCCTAGACATGAGACTTCCGGTCATTAATAGTAAGGCAATGCTGTCAGCCTCTCCTGTGTCTGATATAGCTGGTAACAGAATAACAGTCAGATACCAACTGCGCAGCCTACAGCTCATCTCTGACTGGGTATACACACAGACCCGGGACCCGGATCTGGGAACCATTGGTGTACATTAACATTACTCCAGTGTGCCAGCTGCAACTGGCGCTGCCGGGAGAGGGTATCCCAGTAAGTGCTGAGAATTCTGGTCTCCAAGCTTGTAAAATCAGTGATAATACAGAATGTATGGTACTTAACTGTTAAATGTATTTTTCTTATGCCATCTGGGGGAGGGGGGGGGGGGGGCTGCCAACCTTGGTGTGTAGGGGGCACATTAAGGAGTGGGCATATTAAACTTAACTTGTTTGAGGTTAAGCCAAACCCCTCTCTACATCTCACCAGCCCCTCTCAGAACTTAATGCCCATAGGAGAGAATAAAGAAAATAAGAATTTACTTACCGATAATTCTATTTCTCATAGTCCGTAGTGGATGCTGGGGACTCCGAAAGGACCATGGGGAATAGCGGCTCCGCAGGAGACTGGGCACAAAGTAAAAGCTTTAGGACTAGCTGGTGTGCACTGGCTCCTCCCCCCATGACCCTCCTCCAAGCCTCAGTTAGGATACTGTGCCCGGACGAGCGTACACAATAAGGAAGGATTTTGAATCCCGGGTAAGACTCATACCAGCCACACCAATCACACCGTACAACTTGTGATCTGAACCCAGTTAACAGCATGATAACAGAAGGAGCCTCTGAAAAGATGGCTCACAACAACAATAACCCGATTTTTGTAACAATAACTATGTACAAGTAATGCAGACAATCCGCACTTGGGATGGGCGCCCAGCATCCACTACGGACTATGAGAAATAGAATTATCGGTAAGTAAATTCTTATTTTCTCTAACGTCCTAGTGGATGCTGGGGACTCCGAAAGGACCATGGGGATTATACCAAAGCTCCCAAACGGGCGGGAGAGTGCGGATGACTCTGCAGCACCGAATGAGAGAACTCCAGGTCCTCCTCAGCCAGGGTATCAAATTTGTAGAATTTAGCAAACGTGTTTGCCCCTGACCAAGTAGCTGCTCGGCAAAGTTGTAAAGCCGAGACCCCTCGGGCAGCTGCCCAAGATGAGCCCACTTTCCGTGTGGAATGGGCTTTTACAGATTTTGGCTGTGGCAGGCCTGCCACAGAATGTGCAAGCTGAATTGTACTACAAATCCAACGAGCAATCGTCTGCTTAGAAGCAGGAGCACCCAGCTTGTTGGGTGCATACAGGATAAACAGCGAGTCAGATTTTCTGACTCCAGCCGTCCTGGAAACATATTTTCAGGGCCCTGACTACGTCCAGCAACTTGGAATCCTCCAAGTCCCTAGTAGCCGCAGGCACCACAATAGGTTGGTTTAAGTGAAATGCTGAAACCACCTTAGGGAGAAATTGAGGATGAGTCCTCAATTCTGCCCTGTCCGTATGAAAAATTAGGTAAGGGCTTTTATAGGATAAAGCCGCCAATTCTGATACACGCCTGGCTGAAGCCAGGGCTAACAGCATTACCACTTTCCATGTAAGATATTTCAAGTCCACAGTGGTGAGTGGTTCAAACCAATGTGATTTTAGGAATCCCAACACTACATTGAGATCCCAAGGTGCCACTGGAGGCACAAAAGGAGGCTGTATATGCAGTACTCCCTTGACAAACGTCTGAACTTCAGGAACAGAAGCTAGTTCTTTTTGGAAGAATATCGACAGGGACGAAATTTGAACCTTAATGGACCCTAATTTGAGGCCCATAGACAGTCCTGTTTGCAGGAAATGCAGGAATCGACCCAGTTGAAATTCCTCCGTAGGGGCCTTCCTGGCCTCGCACCACGCAACATATTTACGCCAAATACGGTGATAATGTTGTACGGTTACATCCTTCCTGGCTTTGATCAGGGTAGGGATGACTTCATCCGGAATGCCTTTTTCCTTCAGGATCCGGCGTTCAACCGCCATGCCGTCAAACGCAGCCGCGGTAAGTCTTGGAACAGACATGGTCCCTGCTGGAGCAGGTCCTGTCTTAGAGGTAGAGGCCACGGGTCTTCCGTGAGCATCTCTTGAATTTCCGGGTACCAAGTCCTTCTTGGCCAATCCGGAGCCACGAGTATAGTCTTTACTCCTCTCCTTCTTATGATTCTCAGTACTTTTGGTATGAGAGGAAGAGGAGGGAACACATACACTGACCGGTACACCCACGGTGTTACCAGAGCGTCCACAGCTATTGCCTGAGGGTCCCTTGACCTGGAGCAATATCTGTCCAGTTTTTTGTTGAGGCGAGACGCCATCATGTCCACCTTTGGTTTTTCCCAACGGTTTACAATCATGTGGAAGACTTCTGGGTGAAGTCCCCACTCCCCCGGGTGAAGATCGTGTCTGCTGAGGAAGTCTGCTTCCCAGTTGTCCACTCCCAGAATGAACACTGCTGACAGTGCTATCACATGATTTTCCGCCCAGCGAAGAATCCTTGCCACTTCCGTCATTGCCCTCCTGCTTCTTGTGCCGCCCTGTCTGTTTACGTGGGCGACTGCCGTGATGTTGTCCGACTGGATCAATACTGGCTGACCCTGAAGCAGAGGCCTTGCCTGACTTAGGGCATTGTAAATGGCCCTTAGTTCCAGGATATTTATGTGAAGTGACGTTTCCATGCTTGACCACAAGCCCTGGAAATTTTTTCCCTGTGTGACTGCTCCCCAGCCTCTCAGGCTGGCATCCGTGGTCACCAGGACCCAATCCTGAATGCCGAATCTGCGGCCCTCTAGGAGATGAGCACTCTGTAACCACCACAGGAGAGACACCCTTGTCCTTGGAGACAGGGTTATCCGCTGATGCATTTGAAGATGCGATCCGGACCATTTGTCTAGCAGATCCAACTGAAAAGTTCTTGCGTGGAATCTGCCGAATGGAATCGCTTCGTAAGAAGCCACCATCTTTCCCAGGACCCTTGTGCACTGATGCACTGACACCTGGCCTGGTCTTAGGAGTTTCCTGACTAGGTCGGATAACTCCCTGGCTTTCTCTTCCGGGAGAAACACCTTTTTCTGTACTGTGTCCAGAATCATCCCTAGGAACAGCAGACGTGTCGTCGGAATCAGCTGCGATTTTGGAATATTTAGAATCCATCCGTGCTGTCGTAGTACTATTTGAGATAGTGCTACTCCGACCTCTAACTGTTCTCTGGACCGTGCCCTTATCAGGAGATCGTCCAAGTAAGGGATAATTAAGACGCCTTTTCTTCGAAGAAGAATCATCATTTCGGCCATTACCTTGGTAAAGACCCGGGGTGCCGTGGACAATCCAAATGGCAGCGTCTGAAACTGATAGTGACAGTTCTGTACCACAAACCTGAGGTACCCTTGGTGAGAAGGGCAAATTGGGACATGGAGGTAAGCATCCTTGATGTCCAGAGACACCATGTAGTCCTCTTCTTCCAGGTTCGCTATCACTGCTCTGAGTGACTCCATCTTGAACTTGAACCTTTTTATGTAAGTGTTCAAGGCTTTCAGATTTAAAATGGGTCTCACCGAGCCGTCCGGCTTCGGTACCACAAACAGCGTGGAGTAATACCCCCCCTTTCCCTGTTGTAGGAGGGGTACCTTGATTATCACTTGCTGGGAATACAGCTTGTGAATGGCTTCCAATACCGCCTCCCTGTCGGGGGTAGACGTTGGTAAAGCAGACTTCAGGAACCGGCGAGGGGGAGACGTCTCGAATTCCAATTTGTACCCCTGAGATACTACCTGCAGGATCCAGGGGTCCACTTGCGAGTGAGCCCACTGCGCGCTGAAAATTTTGAGACGGGCCCCCATCGTGCCTGAGTTCGCTTGTAAGGCCCCAGCGTCATGCTGAGGACTTGGCAGAAGCGGGGGAGGGCTTCTGTTCCTGGGAAGAAGCTGTCTGTTGCAGTCTTTTTCCCCTTCCTCTGCCCCGGGGCAGATATGAGTGGCCTTTTGCCCGCTTGCCCTTATGGGGACGAAAGGACTGAGCCTGAAAAGACGGTATCTTTTTCTGCTGCGAGGTGACTTGGGGTAAAAAGGTGGATTTCCCAGCCGTTGCCGTGGCCACCAGGTCCGATAGACCGCCCCCAAATAACTCCTCCCCTTTATACGGCAATACTTCCATATGCCGTTTGGAATCCGCATCCCCTGACCACTGTCGCGTCCATAATCCTCTTCTGGCAGAAATGGACATCGTACTTACTCTTGATGCCAGAGTGCAAATGTCTCTCTGTGCATCTCGCATATATAGGAATGCATCCTTTAAATGCTCTATAGTCAATAATATATTGTCCCTGTCCAGGGTATCAATATTTTCAGTCAGGGAATCCGACCAAGCCACCCCAGCACTGCACATCCAGGCTGAGGCGATTGCTGGTCGCAGTATAACACCAGTATGGGGTCAATTCTATTCGGCAACTAAAGAATAGCGCCGGGAATTAGCTCCCGACGCTATTCAATTCTGCTACTAGTTGCCCGCAATTGTCGGGAATTCTTCTCTCATCCCCGGGGGATGAGAGAAGAAACCCGACAAAAGTGCTGCCTCGCGGCCGGCGCGAGGCTGATTCTGTCGGGAATCAGCCTCGCGCCGGGTAGTTAAGTCGGAGAATGTCCGTTCTCCCGACAAAACTACCTGTTAAGTCGGCGAGAACGGGACATCGCCGACTTAACTTTAGCTGAATTGAATAGCGTCGGGAGCTAATTCCCGGCGCTATTCTTTAGTTGCCGAATAGAATTGACCAATATGTGTGTATATACTTTTAAGGATATTTTCCAGCCTCCTATCTGCTGGCTCCTTAAGGGCGGCCGTTTCTGGAGACGGTAACGCCACTTGTTTTGATAAGCGTGTGAGCGCCTTATCTACCCTAGGGGGTGTTTCCCAACGAGCCCTAACCTCTGGTGGGAAGGGATATAGTGCCAATAATTTTTTAGAAATTAGCAGTTTTTTGTCGGGGGTAACCCACGCTTCATCACACACTTCATTCAATTCATCTGATTCAGGAAAAACTACGGGTAGTTTTTTCACACCCCACATAATACCCCTTTTCGTGGTACTTGCAGTGTCAGAGATGTGCAAAACCTCCTTCATTGCCGTGATCATGTAACGTGTGGCCCTACTGGAAAATACGTTTGTTTCTTCACCGTCGACACTGGAGTCAGTGTCTGTGTCTGGGTCCGTGTCGACCCACTGAGGTAACGGGCGTTTTATAGCCCCTGACGGTGTTTGAGACGCCTGGACAGGCACTAACTGAGCTGCCGGCTGTCTCATGTCGTCAACAGTTTTCTGTAACGTGCCGACACTGTCACGTAATTCCTTAATTACGGCCATCCATTCAGGTGTCGACTCCCTAGGGGGTGACATCACCATTATAGGCAATTGCTCCGCCTCCACATCATTTTCCTCCTCATACATGTCGACACACACGTACCGACACCCAGCACACACACAGGGAATGCTCTGATAGAGGACAGGACCCCACTTAGCCCCTTGGGGAGACAGAGGGAGAGTTTGCCAGCACACACCAGAGCGCTATATATGTATAGGGACAACCTTACAATAAATGTCTATCCCTTATAGCTGCTTATATCTGTTATTTCGCCAAATAAGTGCCCCCCTCTCTTTTTTACCCTGTTTCTGTAGTGCAGGATGCAGGGGAGATTCTGGGAGCCTTCCTACCAGCGGAGCTGTGTGGGAAAAATGGCGCTGTGTGCTGAGGAGATAGGCCCCGCCCCCTTCACGGCGGGCTCTTCTCCCGCTTTTTTCTGGAAAACTGGCAGGGGTTAAATACATCCATATAGCCCAGGAGCTATATGTGATGTATTTTTTGCCAAATAAGGTAAATTAATTGCTTCCCAGGGCGCCCCCCCCCCCAGCGCCCTGCACCCTCAGTGACCGAAGTGTGCTGAGAGCAATGGCGCACAGCTGCAGTGCTGTGCGCTACCTTATGAAGACAGGAAAGTCTTCTGCCGCCGATTTATGGACCTCTTCTTGCTTCAGCATCTGTAAGGGGGCCGGCGGCGCGGCTCCGGGACCCATCCATGGCTGGGCCTGTGATCGTCCCTCTGGAGCTAATGTCCAGTAGCCAAGAAGCCCAATCCACTCTGCACGCAGGTGAGTTCGCTTCTTCTCCCCTTAGTCCCACGCTGCAGTCAGCCTGTTGCCAGCAGGACTCACTGAAAATAAAAAAACCTAAGTATACTTTTACTTCTAAGCAGCTCAGGAGAGCCACCTAGATTGCACCCTTCTCGGCCGGGCACAAAGATCTAACTGAGGCTTGGAGGAGGGTCATAGGGGGAGGAGCCAGTGCACACCAGCTAGTCCTAAAGCTTTTACTTTGTGCCCAGTCTCCTGCGGAGCCGCTATTCCCCATGGTCCTTTCGGAGTCCCCAGCATCCACTAGGACGTTAGAGAAATAAACAAGAGCCTCACTCAGATGTGAGAATGAACAAACCCCAGAGGGCGTAACAGACTTAAGGGTCAGTACCATAAAATACAGTTTTTCTGTCCTGCAATCAGGGGGACACCGGCAACCTAGGGGGCGTTACAAAGTTGGTCCTGGTGTGTGTGGGTGGGGGTACGCTTGGCCAGAGCCGTGCACAAAACGTACAGCCTTCAGCCACAAACAGGCTGAATTTGCAGAATTTGGTACAAGTAACAAGATAAACAGAACTCACAAAGCTGCTCCTGCAAAAAAGTTTTGTTTAATCCATCAGCTCCTCACAGCGCCCTCTACTCCCCAAGGCTGGCAGTGTCCCCCAGATCAGAGAAATACAAACTAGGAGAATTATGATGAAGCAAAGGAGAAAAGGCCATGATATTCCTGCATAAGGCTCAATCCTTCCATAGACCTCAATATATAATCATGGTAATAAACATAATGATTGTAACTCACCTGAAACCGCTAGGGTGTCGCTAATCCATGCAATAGAGAAGATCCAGTCATTGTGACCCTCCTTCAGTGAGCAAGAGACAAAGAAAGCCATGAAAGCCGATTTCAGATGGATAGCAAGCCTACAGGACGATTATACTGTATACTCTACATTATGCTTCAGAAGCTCACGGCCTGGAACGGATCAGCAAGACAGCTGGGCAATTACAGCTGAACCCATCACAAAGACACAAGAACGTTATCCTGCAACACACGTATGTTACAGCCCCCTAAGCAGCACCTTATGGCATCATGCGTGCTCAGCAGTACCCTCTTTGAGGAGTGCAGAAATAAAGCAGCCCATACAAACTACATGGGATTTAGTCTAAACAGCCAGACTCCGAGACATGTAGATAACGAATGTTACGCTGCATATTTCCTAAACGCTACCATTCCATTACACACACATACTTCATCTTTGGCTTTTGACACCAGATCATCAGAGAGAAGTATAGAAAGTGGCTCACATCTCCAACGCAGACAGGATCCAGGGTGGGAAGCCGGTAGACCGCCAGGCTGTTGGGGTTATCTCCGCCGGTGGCCAGCAGCGTCCGGGAAGGATTAAGCTCAATGGCGTGGATGCCGCAGTTCTGAGGCGTTGTATTGATTGGTTCTCGATCTTTCAAGATGGGGATCTTTGTAATCTGCCCGGTCTGCACATCCACCACGAACAACTGTAGATGACAAGAAACAACAGTGCAACGGTCAGCAGGGAACCACTCCTGGGTCACCGGGGGCCATGCAATCTCAGCACAGTAAGCAACACACAAGGGCATGACGGGCAGGTTGGGAGATTCAGCACAGGGGTGTCACAGTTACGGACATAGATTTACATATATAGGGGCAGACATAGAATCAGCTACAGCATGTGGAAAGCAGAATACTGAAGACTCGGCGTCACACAACAACGGTAAGCACAAGGCCACAGGCAGAGACAAAGACAGTTTAGACGCACCGATAATAGTTTTCATTCTAGCACCCTGAACCTGTCACAACCCGTGCAGTTCCTCTTTCCTGCCTGGGCGAGTGACCTCTGCTCTGGTGCTTCTAGCACGCTCTCATCTGTAGCTAGGCACTGAAATACAGACCATTGTGTGCTAGAAGCACCAGAGCAGAGAGCGACCGCCCAGGCAGGAGAAAGAAACTGCACGGGTTGTGACAGGTGCAGGGTGCTAGAATGAACACTACGATAACACAGGACAGGAAGTAAAGCACTCCAGGACACCTCCCATATATGAACAGGATATGCCCTGTATGCAACAGCTGATTGGATATTAGCTGGTGAGCACCTGCTGCATACAGGACATGGCCGCCGAGTGAGGAACAAGAATTGACCATATGAGGACATCCCTTCATTGCACTTGAATACACGACCTGGACTACGGTTACCCTAACAGTGTCCTACTGCGTTCTTACACATACACCACCAGCTCCCAGGGCGGTCAGACGGACCTCGTGTGCACAGACAATTATCTGCATCAAAGCCTTTTTCATTTTGTACTAAGATTCTGTCAACCATAAACAGCATTTCCACGGATACAATATCTCTGTTTGCACGGCAACTTTATACCGGAACCTGATCTGATGTAACACAACCTTGATATCAAATGATACAGAGAGATGCAGTTACATTGCCGGCAGTCAGGATCCCGGTGATCCGAATACAGACCCCAGAATCCCGACTGACGACAATTCCGCCAGCTGGAATCCCCGCTTACAGAAGCTATTCCCACTCGTAGGTGTCCACGTCACCCATACAGTGGGAACCGAACCTGCGCCGAGCGCAGGAAGCCCGCAAGTAGACTCTCTGCGCTCGCCCCGTTGACGGCATACTGACGGCCGGCATGCAGTCGTCTGTATAGTGACAACCGGCATCCTGACCGTCGGTAAATCATACTGATCCCGATACAGACTATTATCCAATATCTGCAGAACAGTACAAGGGAGACAGGTAGCAGACTATTTACTGGGACACGTTATATATGTTCAATAAAATATAACTTTTTAAAAAGAATATCCTGAGAACCAGTGACAAACAAACATGTAATATATATATTTTTTTAAATGTTACCACTGTCTGTAATGGTCAGTGTTTAGGCATTATATATCATGGATATGGTACTACCCTATGATATACCCTGACAATGTGTAGAAGGGGCATGTAGGGTGGTCTGATGGTATGTAAGGAGATCTCAGGGACAGTAAAGGGGCTTGTTGTTTGGGTCTTGTCACATAGGTCAGAAACAGTGACCTAGATTACAATATTTTTAAATGCTTGATGCCTTAGATCCATATAATTGGGAATGGTCACTGATATATCAGCCAAAGTAGAAGATGAGAGACTAGCTGGAGCACAGTGACACATGAAACATCTTCTGGTGACATCACAATACTTGGACGTAGAAGTAGCGACTAGTGTGTAAAACAGCGGCCTCCATCCTCAGAGGCAAGTACACACAGGCTCCCCACCAATACACACACGCCTGTCTCCTGCCCCGCCAATTCCTCTACTTCACATATACCTGCATTTCTTTTTTAACTATTTGTTATGATTTTCCATTTAACTTGTACTCATTAATTTGCACTTTTACCAACTGTATTTCTACTGCAACGTTCTGCTATTTTTTTATGTTTTCATTTTGTTTCCATATAATTTGTATAACGACTGGTCAGCGCTGCGGAATCTGTTACGCATGATAGACTAGTTACCAGCCCGTCAAAATGACGGAACATCATAACAGTAATGTCAGTTCCGGCGGATGTGCGAGGCCGAACAGAGAAACGCTTGACTCGCTCAGCAGTGTGCCATCTAGTGGCCGCCAGTGCGCAAAACACCTGAATTCCCCCCATAGAGGTGAGGAGCAGCGTTAGCCTTTTATTATATAGGACTGTGACAACTCATTTTTACAGGAAGACCCGCAGGCATCACAAGCAGACCAGAACTGTGACGCATACATAGAAACAGAAACTCACGGTGTTGCATTTGGTTCCACAAACGACCTGGCGATGGTTTAGCCATTGTGACGCAAAGACTTTATTGAGTGTCCCAAGGCGGAACTCTCTCTCTTTCAGGATGCCTGGCAGGGCCTGAGCAGCGCAGCCACGTAGCAGGCGGTTATAGTTGGGCTCATCCTGTGCTTTCAGCTCTCGTGCTTTCAGATAAAAGACCACAGACTTCTTCTCTGGGGGAAGTCTCCTCCGCTTCTGAGTGGCATGGTCCCAGTCTGCCTGCAAGAGAACACAACACCGCGTCAAAGCAACACAGGGGCCACCATAACATACAGAATAGGTACTTTCCAACACGTTCCAGCAAACCTGAAATGCGTCAGTGATCATTATCCTGAGTGTGAAAAATAAATAACTGACAAATACACAAAGCTGTTTCAGGAACTTATAATACATCACACATTGATATTGGGGATCATTTGTTCCTATTTACAGTAGGCCAGAAGTATACCAATCCAATGATAAACACTGCTTAGGGTAGCGCAGCTCCAAATGGTAACGTCACGCCGGCGACATTTCCACACGCCACGACAATTAGGCCAATACAGAGATCGCACAGCTGCAGACATTATCCAATAAACGTCCATTGCGTGTTATTCCTGAGACATTCACCGGCCAACCCTGCTGAAAGAGACTTAGCGCAAAGGACACAACACTGGTTTTGCAGCCATTCTTTTAGCTCTGAATGTGACACCTCAAAAAAGAACACTACAGAAATATTCACAGCAGACCTGGACACATTTGTCCAACCCAAGTGCCACAGACAAAAACACGAAGCCTGCAAATGAAGGCAGTGCAAACGTTATAAAGGAATCAACACCGCACACTGTCAGTATAAACATCATGTCTGTCCAACGTGGGACTTACCGCTGGAAACATCACATAGAAAATATACACAGCTTGTGCCAAACGCATACATCCCTCTCTCACTATCCTAAAACAAGCCACCCCCAACACCACCCTCCCAATTTCTAATCCCAGAACAGCCCCGTTGCAAGTGCCCCCACTCCCACCACCTCCCAAAACCTGCTCCGTCCCGCACACCGATCTCCCCATCCCAGACCCCCTCTAAATCTCATCTTTCCCTCCCAACACCACCAACCTCCGCGTCCCAAACCTACTACTCCCCCCTCGCCAGCCAGTCTCCCCCATCCCAGGCCGCCCTCGCCAGTCTCCCCCCATCCCAGGCCGCCCTCGCCAGTCTCCCCCCATCCCAGGCCGCCCTCGCCGGTCTCCCCCCATCCCAGGCCGCCCTCGCCGGTCTCCCCCCATCCCAGGCCGCCCTCGCCGGTCTCCCCCCATCCCAGGCCGCCCTCGCCGGTCTCCCCCCATCCCAGGCCGCCCTCGCCAGTCTTTCCCCCATCCCAGGCCGCCCTCGCCAGTCTCCCCCCATCCCAGGCCGCTCTCGCCAGTCCCCCCCCCCCCCATCCCAGGCCGCCCTCGCCAATCTCCCCCATCCCAGGCCGCCCTCACCAGTCTCCCCCATCCCAGGCCGCCCTTGCCAGTCTCGTCTCCCCCCATCACAGGCCGCCCTCGCCAGTCTCCCCCCATCACAGGCCGCCCTCGCCAGTCTTCCCCCATCACAGGCCGCCCTCGCCAGTCTTCCCCCATCACAGGCCGCCCTCGCCAGTCTTCCCCCATCACAGGCCGCCCTCGCCAGTCTCCCCCCATCACAGGCCGCCCTCGCCAGTCTCCCCCCATCACAGGCCGCCCTCGCCGGTCTCCCCCCATCACAGGCCGCCCTCGCCGGTCTCCCCCCATCACAGGCCGCTCTCGCCAGTCTTTCCCCGATCCCAGGCCGCCCTCGCCAGTCTCCCCCCATCCCAGGCCGCCCTCGCCAGTCTCCCCCCATCCCAGGCCGCTCTTGCCAATCTCCCCCATTCCAGGCCGCCCTCACCAGTCTCCCCCCATCACAGGCTGCCCTCGCCAGTCTCCCCCATCCCAGGCCGTCCTCGCCAGTCTTTCCCCCATCCCAGGCCGCCCTCACCAGTCTTTCCCCCATCCCAGGCCGCCCTCACCAGTCTCCCCCATCACAGGCTGCCCTCGCCAGTCTCCCCCATCCCAGGCCGCCCTCGCCAGTCTCCCCCATCCCAGGCCGCCCTCGCCAGTCTCCCCCATCCCAGACCGCCCTCGCCAGTCTCCCCCCATCCCTGGCACCCACCGCTCTCACAACTCCACAAGTCTCTCCATCACAGGCCATACCCTCCTCTCACCAGTCTCCCCGTCCCAGACCCCTGCACCCCCAAACTAGTCTCCCCATCCCTAGCCTCCCCCCTCCCTCACCAGTCTTCCATCCCTGGCCTCCCCCATCCCAGATCCCCACACCGTGATCTGCTAGTCACCTGTACCCCAGACACGGGCCGCACAGCTACCTGCTCTCCGGGGCCTGTCCCTGGCGCCGCTCTCCTCTTCCTGCTAACTGCTCTCCGGGTCATGCTCTCGCCCACACCGCCCCCGCATGGAGAGAGCACGGGCAGCCGGATATCTCATATAACGTGTGATAGGGGAGCGAGCACCGACGGCGCACAGCGGACAACCGACAGCACGACGACCTCTCACCCCGCGCGTCGCTGCGTCCTGACGTCACCGGCGTATCGCGCACGCCGCGCCCCTGCGTCTCCTAGCAACCGGGCGGCAGCGACAGACGGGCGGGGTCTGTCAGTAGCCTGGCAATAGCTAGACGTCAGGGGGCGTGTCCTCCCACTGGTGCCTGAGGGGGGGGGGGGAAGGGGAGGAGTCAGCATGACGTAATCATACTAGGTGTGGGATGTGGGGGAGATGTAGCAAGGCTCGGAGACAGAGTACCAGCCAATCAGGTACTAGCTGCCATGTGACAGGCTGTGTTTGAAAAATGTCGGGAGGTGATTGGTTGGAACTTTATCTCTCTCCAAAGTTTGATACATCTGCCCCATGGGAGTACCAACGTGTGCGACCTTGTATAAAAATCACATGCAGCGTTGGCATGGAGACCTGGCGCCTATGACTGCGGCCCCAAAACTTTGGTCAGAGGTTCGATGGATGTGCGCGACTTTGTATGTAATCAGCGGATGTGAGACCCCGGCAGTGGGTGCCTTTATGCACAAGACAGCGTCTGAGTCATTAAACTGTTATGTCGCACAGTAGTAGTGCCCCTTGTACGCATCACGCCACACCACACCACAGTAGTGCCCTATGTACGCGTCACGCCACACCACAGTAGTGCCCCATGTACGCGTCACGCCACACCACACCACAGTAGTGCCCCATGTATAACTTACGACACGCAAGGCCCCATGTGCACATTATGCCACACACAGAGGTGCAGCTAGGTGCCATGGTGCCTGGAATAGGGAGGCCAATCCCGGGCCGTTTTTTCAATCCCAGGATTCAGGATTGAAAAACGGTCAATCCCGGGATTGCAGTAGGGATCAGAGAAAGTTGTAGGGAGCAGCGCTGGAGGGAGGGTGTAGGTAGCGGTGCGGGAGGTAGGGAGTGTGTAGGTAGCGGTGCGGGAGGTAGGGAGAGTGTAGGTAGCGGTGCGGGAGGTAGGGAGGGTGTAGGTAGCGGTGCGGGAGGTAGGGAGGGTGTAGGTAGCGGTGCGGGATTCAGGAGGGAGGGTGTAGGTTGCAGCAGGGAGGGTTGGTAGCGGCGCTGGAGGGAGGAAGGCTGTATAGGGAGCACTGACTGCACGGAGGGAGAGAGGGTGGGTGTAAGTAATAGTACTTACTATTAGGCGGGCGGCAACCATGAACACACTGAACGCGGCGGCATTTCAAATGAAGCGCCGGCCGCCAGCCAACCAGAGCTGGCGGACCGGCAGCCAATCAGGGAAGCGGCCGCAGCAGTCGCTCCTGATTGGCTGCCGCTGCAGCTTCCCTGATTGGCTGCCGGTCCGCCAGCTCTGATTGGCTGGCGGCCGGCGCTACATTTGAAGTGCCGCCGCGTTCAACTTGTTCATGGCTGCC
This sequence comes from Pseudophryne corroboree, assembly GCF_028390025.1. Lineage (NCBI taxonomy): Eukaryota > Metazoa > Chordata > Amphibia > Anura > Myobatrachidae > Pseudophryne > Pseudophryne corroboree. The sequence continues at coordinate 24,436,098 of NC_086444.1, read as the reverse complement.
GCCCGCCTAATATTAGTAAATAGTATTACTTACGCCCACCGTTCCGCGCAAGCGCAGTATAATCCCGTGAATCCCGGGATTGGATGCTCCAATCCCGGGATTCAAATCCCGGCACTTTTGGGCCCAAATACCGGGATCCCGCCGATCCCGATCCTGGGATTGGCCTCCCTAGCCTGGAGTAAGGGTATGTTTCGGCGCCCCCTCTCCTGTACTGAATTAGGTGAATGTTACATTTGAAAAGAAAAAAAATATTTCAAAATCCTTAATCGGTGACAGGACCGGTTCTAGACCTTATGGATCTCAGGGCGAAAGTTTCCTTTGGGCGCTTCCCATGTTTAAAATAGGGACAGTCAAAAGGCGTGCAACAAAAATATAGGGGTTAGGCTTCATGGGGAAGGGCGTGGCCACAGTATAGTACCAATTCAGATTACTACGCACAGTGTTGTCTGTTCACATTATACCACAGTAGTATCCGTTATTCACATTACAACACACAGTTGTGCCCCATATACACGTTACGCCACACAGTAGAGCCCCTTATACCGTAGTTACCTACCCTCCCTCATTCTGCAGGAGACTCCCTGAAATATCAGCAATCTCCCTGACTCTCTGAAAAGTCCCTCAATCTCCCTGATTGCACCTGACCCCCATTATGCAGCTATTACATTCTTGGGGGAAAAAGAAATCAGAGATACATACATTCAAATGGGATCATCAGCGCCATTTCCCTGCATTGTTATAAGGTTCAATGATCCCTATGGCCACTTACAGTATATGGAACCTCTTGTAAAACACAATACACAAACAAATCCTGCAAAATATCAGTATCTTTTCTTCAACAAATAGATCTTACTATCTTTGGGGCTCATTTACATTTGTATGTAAGTCATGTTTATGACACAGATCTCAGATGTCTCCATGAAATGCTTTTTCAAAAGTAGGCAAGTATGCCTTATACACGTTACACAACACAGTGGAGCTGCTTATGCTGTACGTTATGCCACAGTAGAGCCACTTAAACACTTTGGTGGTCATTCCGAGTTGTTCGCTCGCAAGCTGCTTTTAGCAGCTTTGCACACGCTAAGCCGCCGCCTACTGGGAGTGAATCTTAGCTTATCAAAATTGCGAACGAAAGATTAGCAAAATTGCGAATAGACACTTCTTAGCAGTTTCTGAGTAGCTTCAAACTTACTCGGCATCTGCGATCAGTTCAGTGCTTGTCGTTCCTGGTTTGACGTCATAAACACACCCAGCGTTCGCCCAGACACTCCTCCGTTTCTCCAGCCACTCCCGCGTTTTTCCCAGAAACGGTAGCGTTTTTTCACACACTCCCATAAAACGGCCTGTTTCCGCCCAGAAACACCCACTTCCTGTCAATCACACTCCGATCACCAGAACGAAGAAAAAACCTCGTAATGCCGTGAGTAAAATACCTAACTGCATAGCAAATTTACTTGGCGCAGTCGCAGTGCGAACATTGCGCATGCGCAGTTAGCGGAAAATCGCTGCGATGCGAAAAAAAATACAGAGCGAACAACTCGGAATGACCCCCTTTGCACTACAGTAGAGTCATTTATAACACGTTATGCCACAGTAGAGGTGCGTATATGTTACTCTGCAGTAGTACCTGGCACAGAGGGGGAGATGTCCATGACTTGAAAAGTGATATATTTCACGGTGACAGAGTACCAGCCAATCAGCTCCTAACTGCCATGTCACAGGCTGGGTTTGAATAATGAAAGGCAGGAGCTGGTTGGCTGGTACTTTATCACCGTGAAATTGATCACTTTTCAAGGCTTTGAGCATCTGGCCCAGAGAGTGGTGATGTATCATCGGAGGTAGAGATGGGTGCTGCAACAGCCAGGCCAGAGAGGGCTGTTGCAGCAGCTGGGGCAGAAAGAGGTGCTGCAGCAGCGGGCACAGAGAGTGATGTAGCAGGACAGGAGTAACCCTGCTGCACAGCTATAAGCAGACAGTGAGACATATAAAGAGGGCGGCAGAGCTCCGGCATGTGCTGGCTGTCAGTATCGGCGGTGCGCCCTCTAACTATTCCGGAGCTCGCGCTCCACCGGAGCCACCCTCGCTTCAACCCTGGCAACACAGTAGCAGTGCCACATATGCACCTTACGCCTCACGGTAGCAGTGCCACATCTGCACCTTGCGCCACACGGTAGCAGTGCCCCATGTGCACGTTACGACATACCATAGTAGTGCTCCATGTGCACATTTCACCACAGGGTAGTAGTGCCCCATGTACAGGTTTCGCCACACAGTAATAGTGCCCCATGTACAGGTTTCACCACAGGGTAGCATACCTCCCAACTTCTGTGGCTTAGAAGGAGGGACACCTGCGCACGCTTAGCTCCCGCCCGAAAAGGGGGCGTGACCTAAGGAAAAGGGGGCGTGACTTCACGGAGGACCCGTGATCGCGATCCACGCCCCCGTTTTCGTCACTGAGGAGGCATGCCCAGCGCTCTGTGAGCTGCTGGCATGCCCCCTCTCCTTCTGTCTCCACTGTCTATTTTCTGTCTATTTAGCGCTGCTCTGCTAATCAGATCAGCAGTGACACGAGCCTCCCAACTGCCCCCCCCCCCCCCGCTGCGGGACAATGGCCCACGGGTGGGACAGCGGGACAGTCCCAAAAAAACAAGACTGTCCCGCGAAAATCGCAACAGTTGGGAGGTATGGGGTAGTAGTGCTCCATGTACATGTTTCACCGCGCCTTAGTAGTGTCCCGTGATCACGTTACGTCACATGGTACTAGTGCCCATAATACACATGCCAACCCGTATTAGTGCTTATTATATACATGCCATACAGTGGTAGTAACCCATGTACATGATACGCCTCAGAGTAGTAGTGCCCATTATACTCATTATGCCGCAGAGTAGTAGTGCCCATTATACACATTATGCCACACCGTAGTAATACCCATTACACAAGATGCACTAAGTGGCGGGTGTGATACAAAATACCGGTTAATGGGATGCCAGTGATCATAAGGACCAACACCAGCTTCCCGATGCACAGAATCCTGACAGGGGCGGGTAAGTATGTGTAACATCGGTGGTCAACGATGCAGTGCCTGTTGCCATGCAGGTGTAGTCACACTGCTTACCTGTGGCCGCACCTGTCACTTGCAGTACGCGGAAGCGTCAACGAATCCGACCTCCCGAATCAATCCAGGACGCGGGTACCTTCTCCCAAATAAACGGTTGACGGAGTGTCTAGGAAGGAATACGAGTCGATTAAGACGTGTCAACCCTCTCTTCTATCGGAGAAGGGAATACGTCAGGGATAGCGGCGACCTTCACCGAGGCCTCAGCCACCTAATTCTCACACACTCGCACTCACGCGCGTAGTGTCATAAAGGAGGGTCTCATGTCCGTGAGCAAACCTCTAGACTGGTGTACGGGGGAAGGGGAACGAACAGACACAGATCAATACTCACTCCTGACTCACTGGTCACCTTGATTGACGCGGGTCAATGTTTCTGTAAAGGCAAGAAGAGCAGCCTCCCTAACTGCAGGCTTCTCTAACGGCTAACAACTACAGCCTAACTACGCCTGCCGAACAAATTAACAGTAACAATTGGGACTGCTGGTTCTAATCCATACTAACAGAGATCAGACTGGTCTTGGGGCTCAGGTCGGATGGGCCTGACTAATGGTGGCACAGGCCAGAAGGGCCTGACTAATGGTGGCACAGGCCGGAAGGGCCTGGAAGTCCCTGCAGGCCTAGTGTCACGATCCGGGTATCTGGACGCCATTTCTTACCTATCAGATGCCTCCTAAGGCTGGCTCAGCGCTCCAGGACCGGATCCCATCTGTTATCCTGATGTGCACATTCCCGCATCCTCTCCTGTCTCTCTGGACGCAGTCACAGTAACGCCTTATACATCTGGCATGGCGTCTCCCGCGGCCTCCGCCGCCGTCCCTGAGCTTCTGCATTCAGAGTGGCGATTACGTCAGCCGCGGCCTCCGCTGTGTCCGCGTGGTCGGATGTGCATCTGTCAGCCTGGCGTCTCCTGTCTCCGGTGGCCGGCGCCGCCATTACTGTTTTCCAGACCACATGGATTACAATCCAAACTTCCCTCCAAGTGTCTGCATGGGCGCAGCCATCTTGGATTCTGTCAGCTGATCATTCCTACCAATCCGTTGTCAGTATTATTAATTTGCATAATTGCCTAGCCAACGCCTTCCTTGCTGCAGGTATAAATAGGTTGTGCCTGAGCAAGGAAGGCGTCAGTGCTTTGGTTGTCAAACCTAGTTCCAGTTTGTCTCTCTTCTGTGAATGTCTTCCAGGTTCCAGCTCCTGTCTCCAGACTTCTGCTATAGAGACCCGCACCAGCATTCCATCTGCGGTGTAGCCTGACTCTCCGATCCATTCTGGACTCACCTGTTTCCAGCTACAACATCACCTGCTTCCAGCTCAGCTTCCAGCAGTGTACAGCTTCTCTTAAAGGGCCGGTGTCCTTTCTGCAGTTTACCACTCTCCACCGGTATTATTATTTCTCCGCTCTCAAATTCTACATTTCATCTATATTGCATCGCTCTCAAGCTTTATTTATTATTTAACTGGTTCCAGCCAGTATCCACTCCGTGCCAACACCTGTCTGGTTCTAACCAGTACCCACAGCAGCATTTTATCTACAGCAGTCCAGCTTTCCCTGGAACACCAGCTGGTACGACCCTGGGCTTTCCTCATTGCTACAGTTGAGCCTGGTAAGGACTTTCCAACTTGCAGATAATAAGAACTGTCTCATACCACCAGAGCTCTGTGGCCCCTGCCACCCTGTAGTACCCAGGAACTGTATTATTATTTCTCTGCTGATTTTTATGTTATTTTTTACTGCTACTGTGATGCATGGAGTTTGTCATAAATAAATATCATTGACTTTTACTCAAGTTGTCGTGGTCACGCCTTCGGGCGGTTTCTCTTCATGTTACTTACATGTCCAGGGGTCTGATACAACCTCCCAGGTTCCGGTACATCTCAGCCCCTACAACTGAGGCTGCCTTCCGTCAGCTCAGGCCCTCAGTTGTGACAGTAAGCACTGACCAAATGAATCCAGCCGGAGACCAGGATCAAGCGGCCAGGCCGATGCAAGAACTGGCAGCCCGACTTGAACATCAGGAGGCTGCACAGGGCCACATCATCCGCTGTCTCCAGGATCTCTCTACTCGGCTGGATGGGATTCAGACAACTCTCCGTGGATCAGGCGCATCTGGGGCGTCAACCACAGTGACTCCAACTATAACCCCACCCACCTTACCCGTTTCTGCTCCACGTCTTCATCTTCCAACGCCAGCAAAATTTGACGGATCTCCAAGATTCTGCAGGGGATTTCTCAACCAGTGTGAGATTCAGTTTGAGCTACAACCTGGCAATTTTCCCAGTGACCGTACAAAATTGCCTACATCATCTCTCTTCTCAGTGGCTCAGCCCTTGACTGGGCATCACCGTTATGGGAGAGGTCCGACACCCTGCTATCTTCTTACACTGCATTCGTGTCAACATTCAGGCGCATCTTCGACGAGCCAGGCCGGGTAACTTCAGCTTCGTCTGAGATTCTCCGTTTACGCCAAGGATCACATACTGTAGGACAATATCTTATACAGTTCCAGATCCTGGCATCTGAACTGGCATGGAACGACGAGGCCCTGTATGCTGCATTCTGGCATGGTTTATCCGAGCGTATTAAAGATGAGTTAGCTACCAGAGACTTACCCTCCAAGTTAGATGAGCTAATCTCACTTTGTACAAAAGTTGACTTACGTTTCAGAGAGAGAGCAATTGAGCGTGGAAGATCATCTGCTCCAAAATCTTCTGCTCCTCCTCCTCGCCAACTGTCACCAACTAAAGATGAACCCATGCAAATTGGCCGTTCCCGTTTAACTCCTGCTGAGCGCCGAAGACGTCTCTCTGAGTCTCTCTGTCTGTATTGTGCAGCTCCGTCTCACACTATTAATGCCTGTCCCAAACGTCCGGGAAAACTCCAAATCCTAGCTCGCCAAGGAGAGGGCCGGCTAGGAGTAATGATCTCCTCTCCATCTCCTCAAGATTGTAATCTCCCAGTCTCGCTTCAAGTTGCTCAACGTTATCAGAACGTCATTGCCCTCCTGGATTCCGGAGCAGCTGGGAACTTTACTACCGAAGCCTATGTTAAACGGTGGTCCCTACCCACCGAGAGACTTCCTTCCTCCTTTTCCTTAACTGCCGTGGATGGCAGTAAAATTTTTGATACAGTTATTGCTCTAAGGACTCTACCAGTTCGTCTGAGAGTGGGAGTTCTTCATTCCGAACTTATTTCACTTTTAGTGATTCCAAGAGCCACACATCCTGTGGTCCTGGGCCTTCCATGGCTCCGTCTTCACAATCCTACAATTGATTGGACGACTACGCAAATCCTGGCATGGGGTTCCTCCTGTGCTGAGACATGTTTGTTTAAAGTGTTGCCTGTCTGTTCTTCCTCCCCCAGGTCGTCTGATGTTCCACCTCCTCCATATCAAGATTTCACGGATGTGTTCAGTAAAGCTTCTGCTGATATCCTTCCTCCTCATAGAGAATGGGACTGCCCGATTGATCTCGTTCCAGGGAAGGTTCCACCTCGAGGCCGAACTTATCCGTTGTCTCTGCCCGAGACGCATTCTATGGAGGAATACATTAAAGAGAACCTAGCAAAGGGGTTCATTCGACCTTCTTCTTCTCCAGCCGGCGCAGGCTTCTTTTTTGTAAAAAAAAAGGATGGTGGTCTGCGGCCGTGCATCGACTACAGAGGTTTGAACGACATTACCATCAAGAACCGCTATCCTTTACCCCTGATTACTGAGCTCTTTGACAGAGTTAGCGGTGCTACCATCTTTTCAAAGCTGGACTTGAGAGGTGCATACAATCTCATCCGGATCCGTGAGGGTGACGAGTGGAAGACCGCATTTAACACCCGTGACGGACATTATGAGTACCTCGTCATGCCCTTCGGATTGAGTAATGCTCCAGCTGTCTTCCAGCATTTCGTCAATGAGATCTTCAGAGACATTCTATACCGTCATGTCGTGGTCTATCTAGATGATATCCTCATTTTTGCCAACAATTTAGAGGAACATCGTTTTTGGGTAAAGGAGGTTCTGTCCCGTCTCCGTGTCAATCATCTCTATTGCAAATTAGAGAAATGCGTCTTTGAAGTCAAGTCCATTCCGTTTCTAGGGTACATTGTGTCCGGTTCCGGACTAGAGATGGATCCTGAGAAACTACAAGCAATCCAGAATTGGCCGGTACCCTTAACCCTCAAAGGGGTCCAGAGGTTCTTAGGGTTCGCCAATTATTACCGAAAGTTTATACAAGACTTTTCCACCATTGTGGCGCCTATTACTGCTTTCACCAAGAAGGGTGCTAACCCGTCCAAGTGGTCTGAAGAAGCCATGCAAGCTTTTCATCTTTTAAAACAGAGGTTCATCTCTGCGCCTGTCCTGAAACAGCCTGACATCGACTCTCCTTTCATCTTAGAGGTGGATGCCTCCTCCGTTGGAGTAGGAGCGGTGTTATCTCAGAGGGCTAAAGATGGCCATTTACATCCTTGCAGTTTCTTCTCACGGAAGTTCTCCCCAGCGGAGCGCAACTATGCCATTGGCGACCAGGAGTTGCTAGCCATCAAGCTCGCTCTAGAGGAGTGGAGATATCTGTTGGAGGGAGCTTCTCATTCAATCACCATCCTTACAGACCACAAGAACCTTCTATATCTGAAAGGCGCACAATGTCTCAACCCTCGTCAGGCCAGATGGGCACTTTTCTTTTCCAGGTTCGACTTTAAACTCCAGTTCTGTCCGGGCTCTCAGAATCGCAAGGCCGATGCCCTTTCCCGCTCATGGGAGCAAGAAAATGAGTCAGAGTCTTCAGACAAGCATCCTATTATAAATCCGTTGGCATTCTCCACGGTAGGGATGGACTCTACGCCCCCATCAGGGAAAAGTTTTGTGAAGCCGACACTAAGGAAGAAGCTCATGCATTGGGCCCATGCTTCCCGCTTTGCCGGACATACAGGTATCCAAAAAACCCTGGAGTTTATCTCTAGGTCCTATTGGTGGCCAACTCTGAAAAAGGACGTTTTGGAGTTTATTGCATCTTGCCCAAAGTGTGCTCAACATAAAGTATCCTGCCAGTCGCCTGCGGGGCAACTGGTTCCACTATCTGTTCCCCGTCGACCATGGACCCATTTGTCGATGGATTTTATTACAGATTTGCCCATGTGCAACAAGTTTAATACCATCTGGGTGGTAGTTGACCGGTTCACCAAGATGGCACACTTCATTCCTCTCACCGGTCTTCCGTCAGCTTCCAAGTTGGCTCAAGTATTCATACAAGAGATCTTTCGACTCCACGGTCTTCCAGAAGAAATTATCTCAGATCGAGGAGTTCAATTCACAGCCAAATTCTGGCGAAGTTTATGTCAAGTCCTCCAAGTCAAGCTGAAGTTTTCCACGGCTTACCATCCTCAGACCAATGGTCAAACTGAGAGGGTGAATCAGGACTTGGAGTTCTTCCTCCGCATCTATGTGTCCTCCTCTCAAGATGACTGGGTTCAATTACTTCCCTGGGCCGAGTTCTGTCATAACAACCAGTATCATTCTTCATCTTCTTCAACACCATTCTTCACCAACTTTGGATTCCACCCTAAAGTCCCTGAGTTCCAACCGCTTCCAGCAACTTCTGTTCCCGCAGTGGATATCACCTTGCATCAGTTTGCCAATATCTGGAAGAGCGTACGATCAGCTCTGCTCAAGGCATCGTTCAGGTACAAGAAGTTTGCGGATAAGAAGCGTCGAGCAGTTCCTGCTCTCAAGGTGGGTGATCGGGTATGGTTATCCACGAAGAATTTGAGGTTAAGAGTTCCCAGTATGAAGTTTGCACCTCGCTACATCGGTCCTTTTAAAATTGATCAAGTCATCAATCCTGTTGCTTACAGACTCCAGTTGCCTCCCTTCTTAAAGATACCCAGGACATTCCATGTTTCCCTGTTGAAACCGTTAATCTTGAATCGGTTTCATTCCTCACTTCCTCCAACTCCGAAAGTCCAAACTCAACGAGGCGTTGAGTATGAAGTAGCCAAGATCCTGGACTCACGTCACCGTTACGGTCAACTTCAGTATCTTATTGACTGGAAGGGTTATGGCCCTGAGGAACGTTCATGGACCAATGCTTCTGATGTCCATGCTCCTGCCTTGGTCCGGAGATTCCATTCCAAGTTTCCTCAAAAGCCAAAGAAGTGTCCTGGGGCCACTCCTAAAGGGGGGGGGGGGGGGGGGGGTGCTGTCACGATCCGGGTATCTGGACGCCATTTCTTACCTATCAGATGCCTCCTAAGGCTGGCTCAGCGCTCCAGGACTGGATCCCATCTGTTATCCTGATGTGCACATTCCCGCATCCTCTCCTGTCTCTCTGGACGCAGTCACAGTAACGCCTTATACATCTGGCATGGCGTCTCCCGCGGCCTCCGCCGCCGTCCCTGAGCTTCTGCATTCAGAGTGGCGATTACGTCAGCCGCGGCCTCCGCTGTGTCCGCGTGGTCGGATGTGCATCTGTCAGCCTGGCGTCTCCTGTCTCCGGTGGCCGGCGCCGCCATTACTGTTTTCCAGACCACATGGATTACAATCCAAACTTCCCTCCAAGTGTCTGCATGGGCGCAGCCATCTTGGATTCTGTCAGCTGATCATTCCTACCAATCCGTTGTCAGTATTATTAATTTGCATAATTGCCTAGCCAACGCCTTCCTTGCTGCAGGTATAAATAGGTTGTGCCTGAGCAAGGAAGGCGTCAGTGCTTTGGTTGTCAAACCTAGTTCCAGTTTGTCTCTCTTCTGTGAATGTCTTCCAGGTTCCAGCTCCTGTCTCCAGACTTCTGCTATAGAGACCCGCACCAGCATTCCATCTGCGGTGTAGCCTGACTCTCCGATCCATTCTGGACTCACCTGTTTCCAGCTACAACATCACCTGCTTCCAGCTCAGCTTCCAGCAGTGTACAGCTTCTCTTAAAGGGCCGGTGTCCTTTCTGCAGTTTACCACTCTCCACCGGTATTATTATTTCTCCGCTCTCAAATTCTACATTTCATCTATATTGCATCGCTCTCAAGCTTTATTTATTATTTAACTGGTTCCAACCAGTATCCACTCCGTGCCAACACCTGTCTGGTTCTAACCAGTACCCACAGCAGCATTTTATCTACAGCAGTCCAGCTTTCCCTGGAACACCAGCTGGTACGACCCTGGGCTTTCCTCATTGCTACAGTTGAGCCTGGTAAGGACTTTCCAACTTGCAGATAATAAGAACTGTCTCATACCACCAGAGCTCTGTGGCCCCTGCCACCCTGTAGTACCCAGGAACTGTATTATTATTTCTCTGCTGATTTTTATGTTATTTTTTACTGCTACTGTGATGCATGGAGTTTGTCATAAATAAATATCATTGACTTTTACTCAAGTTGTCGTGGTCACGCCTTCGGGCGGTTTCTCTTCATGTTACTTACATGTCCAGGGGTCTGATACAACCTCCCAGGTTCCGGTACATCTCAGCCCCTACAACTGAGGCTGCCTTCCGTCAGCTCAGGCCCTCAGTTGTGACACCTAGTGCCTGTCCCTGGTGCTCTAGGGAGGTTTTATAGGTAGGTGAAAGTGGCTCAAGGCCTCCTACCAATCATGGTGGGAGAGGCTGCAGCGGGGAGCTTCGTCAGCTCAGTTGCTTCCCACACGCTGCAGCACTCTCCGCCGGACTTCCGCTGCTGGGTGCCTTCTCTCGCCGCTTCTCCTTCTGTGTTCTTCCTCCTCTTCTTTTTCTTCCTTTCTGCCGTCGACGCTTCTTCTTCTTCTTTCTTGTCCTGGAGGTCTTCTTTCTTCCACGTCCGGCGCCCGACCGCGCTCTCCCGCTCCGCAGCGTCTCTCAAAATACCGCAATGTCATTGGAGGGACTTGAATCCTAATGGATGCAAGTCCCTCCTGACCCGAAGCCCACCGCCACGCTGAAGCCCGCCGCCGCACCGAAGCGGGATGGGGACCAGCAGCCTCTGCCAGGTGCCCACTCTCCACATTTCCCCCCCTTTGTCCTTTGTAGTCCCTACAAAGCAGGAGTCTGACCACACAAAGTCAGGGTCCGCATAGCTGGGGCCAGGAACACCATGGTTAGAACGCTGAGAGCGCCTCGGTAAAGGTGGGGTGACATCCGTCAGGGGTTGAGTCCCCGGCGACCCACTCGGCTGATACTCCTCAGCAGGCAGCCACCACTCTACGTCCGGCACAGGAATAGGAACTGTCGAGGATGTAGTCCCAACCCCCCCAGCTTACTCTGGGGACCCCGTACCTTCAGCGGGATCCGGGAAAGGACAAAGCCGCAGCTTATCCCGATGTAATGTACGTAGGCATCCGGTCCCATCGGTTGACTCTACTTGGTATACTGGGCCATCTGGAGACAGGCGACAGCGAACAACATATGGGACAACCTCCCACCGTTCCGACAGTTTCCCCCCAGGACAGACCTCATGCACCAAGACCCGCTGGCCAGCCGCCAATGGCCCAGTTTCGTGAGACCTCGCAGGTGCATGCTGCTGATCCGCGATAAGTTTTACCGCCAGCTCGTGGGCGCCTTCAGGCGTAGTCTGTTCCTCCACCCATCCAACGGGGGATAGGGGAACTCCCTCTTCGGTCCCGGACAATTGTAAATCATGCACCTCCCGCCCCGGCCGACCAAACAGCAAAAAGAAAGGAGAAAACCTGGTGGTGTGATGAACCTGGTTGTTATAGGTCCAGACTAGCTCCTGCACATGTTCGGGCCACCGATGCTTCTTTGCTCTATCCAGCACGCGGAGCATTTGCAGCATGGTCTGGTTAAATCTCTCATAGGCTCCATTCCCCTGTGGGTGGTAAGGCGTCATACAGGATTTCTGGACACCATAAAGATGGCAAAGGCGTTCCATCAACTGTCCTTGGAAACAGGCCCCTTGGTCAGAATGAATCCGTTCGGGACAACCATACCGCTGAATGAAGTGCTCAACGATCGTCCGTGCTGCTGATTCGGCAGTTTGGTTCCGAGTGGGCACCACTACCGTGAACTTAGTGAAATGGTCAGTCATCACTAGGGCATACTAGTGACCACTAACCGACTCCCCAATCAAAATATAGTCAATCATCAGCAATTCAAATGGCCAACTGGTCTGGATAGTCTGGATGGGCGCATGCTGCTGCTGTGGCTTGACTACCGCACATATCCTACATTGTCGACACACCTGATTCACGACCGTTTGCAGTTGAGGGGCAAAGTACTGGCGTCTTAACCAATGGTATGTCTTATGGGTTCCCAAATAAGCACCACTATCTGTTCAACAGTACAAAATTCTTGCTCCAAATAGCACTGTCTCCGCAAGGTACCAGCACAAACCCGCAATTGGTCCCAATGACGCATCACCTTCCTGCAGAATGCAGTCAGCCCGTCCTGCTCTCGTCGGGATGGCAGATGACCTTCCTGTTTCCACTGCCGAATGAGATTCAGACCCTCGTCTTCCTGCTGCTCCTGTGCCCAGTCAGTTTCCGTATGTCGAAGCAGAGCAGCTTGTGTTTTCACCTGACGCATCTCTCCAGGGATGGCCTGCCGCACGCGGGTTAGATCTGGCACCTCTATTCCATCTTCCTCCCCTTCAGGCTTGGGCGGTTCCACCGGGAAACGGGACAGAGCATCCGCATTGGCATTGCTCTTCCCTGGGCGATAGTGGATCTTATAGGAAAATTTGGCCAACCTAGCAACCCACCGTTGTTCTAGGGCACCCAGTTTGGTGGTCTCCAAATATGCCAAGGGGTTATTTTCCATAAAGATGTCCACGTGGGCCGCGGTCAAGTACTCTGCAAATTTCTCAGTTACAGCCCAAACTACTGCCAACAACTCTAGCTTGAAGGAACTATAGTTGTCCGGATTCCTCTCTGTCTCTCGCAAGCTACGACTGCCATAGGCGATCACCCGCTCTTGTCCATCCTGAACTTGAGCCAAAACCGCACCCAATCACTGTAGACTCCCATCTGTGTGCAGGATGAAGGGTTTCTCAAAATCTGCGTACCCTAGCACCGGAGCCTCCGTGAGACTTTTCTTCAACCGCTTGAAGGCGATGTCCTGTGCTTCCCCTCACGTTTCCAGGGTTGCTCTCCTTGTGGTAGCGATCCCTTGAAGCAACACATGCAGGGGTTCTGTGATCCTGGCAAAATCCTTGATGAAGTGGCGGTAATACCCAACCAAACCCAGAAAAGCCCGCAGCTCCGTGATGGTGGGCGGCACTTTCCACTCTTGAACCACTGCAATCTTGCTGGGGGTTGGGTACACTCCATCACGGGACACCACATGCCCGAAATACTCCAAACTGGACTTCAACAGGTGGCACTTCCGGGGTTTAAGTTTAAGCCATACTTTTCCAACTGCTGGAGAACCATGTCAAAAGTCCTCCAACATCGCCGCAAACACAATGATATCGTCCAGATAAATCAGCAAGGCCTCAAAATTTAAATTCCCCAAGCATCTTTCCATCATCAGTTGGAAGGTGGCGGGCACATTGTTCAAACAAAACGGCATGCGACAAAACTCAAACAACTACATGGGCGTAACAAACGTGGTTTTCTCCCGATCCTGTGGGGCCACGGGCATTTGCCAGTATCCGCTCGCCAAGTCCAAGGTAGAAAAGAATTTTGCATTGCCCAACGCGGCTAAGGACTCCTCGATCCTGGGGAGAGGATAAGCCTCACGGACAGTGCGACTGTTCAACTTCCGATAGTCCACACAGAAACGGATAAACCCATCCTTCTTTCGGACAAGGACTATGGGTGCAGACCATGGACTCTTACTCTCTTGTATCACGTGGTTGTCCAACATCTGACGCAGCATTGTCTTGACCTCTTGGTGTAACTATGGAGGTATCGGCTGATACCGTTCCCGGACAGGTAGGGCATCCCCTGTGCGAATCTCATGTTGCAGGTCATCAGTGTACCCGAAGTCCTCCTCATGACATGAAAAAACTTTCTGTCGATCCCAGAGCATCTGATCCAACTTGGTTACATCCCCGGCATCACACTCTTCCAGCAACATGTCTATCTGTTTCCGGATAACCGTGCGATTCCACTCGGGGCTGGTTTCCTCTACCTCCTCCACTCGAACGACCATTGCCCATGTTTCTGAAGCCTCTGGTCGTAGGGAAAGTTTCTGCATCCCCTGAACGCTGCTTTCATCGATTGCCACCACCTGAGCGATAACTGTCCCCACCGGAATTCTCCATAGTTGATCTGTGAGATTGCAGAAACGGATGGATACCTTCCCTCCGGTCACCACTGACATGGTTCGGGCCATCATCACCCCAGATCCTATTCCCAGCACATCCGTAGGCTCCACCATTACTTCCATGCCATTCAGGCACTGGTGGGTCCGTACCTCAAGGGAACAACGGTCTCTTGACGAGGGGGTAATTCCAGGCGCTGGTGGTGACCGATCTTTATAAGTCCCAGATGTTCATCGATCGTTCCCTGGTCCCTTGTTGCCGGCCAACCTGTTGGAAAGCTTGCTGGACAGGAGGCTTAACTCCCAAATTCTTCCAGTATCGTGCCTCATTTTCCTGGATCAGTAGTTGGTCTAGATGTTGTAGTACATTCATACCGATAATCACAGGGCCATGACTCAATTGGGGGATACTGACTACCAGCAGCCCCTTCCTACCCAGGTTCTGGCCGCAAACTTTCATCTCCAGCCACACCACCCCCACCACTGGGATGGGCAGGTTATTAGCTGCGGTGAGGGTGATAAAGCTCTCGCACATCTCGTCCTTTAGATGGGCATAGTGCTCCAAGAAACATGTCTCATGTCAGACTTGGTTTTGTCTGTGTCCCCGGAGGGGGCGCTAGTGGGTCAGTGGAGGTAGGAGGGAGAAAGTGAGGAGGCTGGATTAAGTTTCTGCGCATGGGCGCAATGATGTTTATTAAACACAAAGTTCACAAAAGGCAGCAGAAATAAACAATAAGGAATGCAATGTCAATGGTACAGCGTGGAAGCTGAAAGTCTATGGCAACAGAGATATGACAATGGATGAATGATAACTGATGAATGACAACTGATGAATGATAACTTGATAGATGATAATCTGGTATGGGAACCAGAGCAGTTTAAAACATGGAGCCAGCAGAGATGGTAACATACAGCAAACCTGGTAGCAGAGGCAGGAGACTGGCAACGTTCACAGTGCAGGTGATGAGGCACAAGCAGCAAGCAAGCTGCATCACAGGTGAGGAGATGGAATGCACCTGGAGCGAGTCTCTACTGCTAGGCTGAAGCACACTGGGTTGGTGATTAGTGTGAAGCCTGTAAACAGAAGCAGGTGTTGCTGAGGCTTGTAGTTCCACGGAGCTGTAGGAGGATAACCAGGAGCACAAAGTCACAGGTAGGTAACCAGGAACACGGAGGTGTAGGTAGGTAACCAGGAACACGGAGGAACAGGTACCAGATCCAGACACATGGGTCGCAGGAGTGACACAAAGTTCAGGATAACCACAGGCTCACCCTGCAGCTCCTGATATACCCCCTGGTGTGCAGGCATTGGTTGGAGTGGGAAAAGGAGGTGCGGCCAAGCACCGGATTGGCCGCCGTACTCTGACCGATGGAAACTGTCATGGCGGCGCCCATGCCGCGGCCCGGCGGGAACGTGGCGTGCTCACACACCCGCTGTCACAGGAGCGTTCCTAGGCCCAGGATGACGTCTGGCGGCAGAGGTGCGGATGACAGCAGAACGTAGGAACCCCGGACGGAGTCCGCACCGACGGACAGATGTCACTGTGGTGAGTCGATTCCTGACAGTACCCCCTCCTTTATGGGTGGGCACTGAACACCCACGTGGCTTGGAAGGATGAGTGCTGTGGAAGACACGGACCAACCTTGGAGCATGGACATCTGACGAATTCACCCAACTTCTCTCCTCCGGACCATAACCGGACCAGTCGATAAGATATTGTAGACGACCGTACCGGCAACGGGAATCCAGAATCTTCTCTATCTCGAACTCCACGCCCCGCTGAGTTCGAACTTTGGGGCCGACTGGAAGAGCTCTTTGGAAGCGATTCAGGACTAATGGTCTGAGGAGAGAGACATGGAAGGCATTAGGTATTCGTAGAGAAGGTGGTAACTTAAGCTTGTAGGCCACAGGACTGATGACTCTGTCAATAGAAAAGGGACCGATGAAACGTGGTGCGAATTTCATCGACGGGACTCTAAGACGGAGGTTCCGCGTAGAAAGCCAAACCTTGTCACCAGGTTTCAGGCTAGGAACTGCACGTCTTTTGCGGTCAGCAAAGAATTTATACCGGCTGGAGGCCTTTTTGAGGGAAGCATGAATCTTCCTCCAGGTTGAAGAAAACTGACTCAGGACAGCAGTGGCAGCAGGAACATCAATGTGAGGGAGTTCTTGGAAATCTGGAACACGAGGATGTTGTCCATATACAGCAAAGAACGGAGTTGTCTCAGTAGCGGTGTGGTAGCGGAAGTTGTGGGCAAATTCGGCCCACGGGAGCAGATCCAACCAGTCATCTTGAGAAGATGAAACATAAAGTCTTAAAAAGTTTTCCAGTTCCTGGTTTACCCTCTCTGTCTGCCCATTCGTCTGAGGGTGGTAAGCTGACGAGAACTTCAGTTTAACTTGCATGGCAGAACAGAGGGCTCTCCAAAACTTCGCTACAAACTGAACACCTCGGTCGGATATTATTTCCGAGGGTAGTCCATGTAGACGGAAAATCTCCCGTAGGAAGATTTGGGCGAGTTTTGGGGCAGAAGGGAGACCCTGGAGAGGAACGAAATGGGCCATTTTGGTAAATCTATCCACCACAACCCAGATGGTATTATATCCTTGAGAAGGGGGCAGGTCGGAGATAAAATCCATGGACAGATGTGACCAGGGGCGACTGGGAACAGATAATGGTTGTAACTGACCTGCTGGAGACTGACGAGGAGTCTTGTGCTGCGCACACTTAGGACAGGATGCCACGAAATCTTTGATGTCAGCTTTCATCTTCGGCCACCAGTACGTCTCAGAGAGGAACTTGAAGGTTTTCAGGATACCAGGATGTCCAGTGAACTTGGACTGATGAGCCCAAGACAACAACTTGGGACGGAGTTCTGGGGAAACAAAAGTCTTACCAGGAGGAGGAGCAGGAGAAACTTGAGATGCGGCAAATACCACTGGACTCAGGATGGAATGCGGAACTGAGTCAGACGTTTCCTCTTCGGACTCCATAGATCGGGATAAGGCGTCAGCTTTAATATTCTGAGAACCTGGGCGGAAATGAAGCTTAAAGTTAAAACGAGAGAAAAACATAGCCCACCGGGACTGGCGAGGATTAAGGCACTGGGCTGCCTTTAAATAAAGCAGATTCTTATGATCCGTATAGATGTTGAACGGATATTTGGCCCCTTCCAGGAGATACCTCCATTCCTCAAGGGCCAGCTTGATCGCTAGTAGTTCTTGATCTCCAATGGAATAGTTAGCTTCTGCAGGGAGGAATTTACGAGAATAGAATCCACAAGGGTGAATCTTCCCATCAGTTCCCTTCTGGGAGAGAACAGCTCCAACTCCTACCGTAGAGAACACCTCCAACTCGAACGGCTTGTTTACATCTGGTTGAGACAGAACTAGAGCAGACATAAAGGCCAGCTTGATCTTTTGGAATGCCGCTAAAGCTTCTTCTGACCAGTTGGAATGATCTGCCCCTTTCCGAGTTAAGTTGGTAATAGGAGCGATGAGAGTTGAGAATCCTCGAATAAACTTCCTATAGTAATTGGCGAATCCCAGGAATCGCTGAATAGACTTGAGAGAATTTGGAATGGACCAATTGGCAATGGCTTCCAACTTTGTCGGGTCCATCTGAAGATCCGATCCGGAAATTATATACCCCAGGAAGGGTATAGAGGAAACTTCAAAGGTGCACTTGGACAGTTTACCATAGAGCCGGTTCTCACGAAGACGTCGGAGGACTTCACGGACTTGTAGACGATGAGAGGAGAGGTCTTGGGAGAAGATGAGGATATCATCCAGATAAACCACAAGATACTTGTACAGAACGTCACGGAAGATTTCGTTCACAAAGTGCTGGAACACTGCTAGGGCATTACTTAACCCGAATGGCATTACCAGGTACTCGTAATGACCATCTCGAGTGTTAAAAGCTGTCTTCCATTCGTCACCACTCCGGATTCTGATGAGGTTGTAGGCACCGCGGAGATCTAACTTAGTGAAGATGCGGGCTCCCTTAACTCTGTCAAACAATTCGGTGATGAGTGGTAATGGATAGTTATTTTTGATGGTAATGTCATTGAGACCCCGGTAGTCGATGCATGGACGTAATCCTCCATCCTTTTTCTTAACAAAGAAGAAGCCCGCACCAGCGGGTGAAGATGAGGGACGGATAAATCCTTTCTGTAAGTTCTCCTTGATGTAGTTGCTCATCGCTTCAGTTTCAGGAACGGACAACGGATAGGTACGCCCCCTAGGTGGTTTCTTGCCGGGAATGAGGTCAATGGGGCAATCCCACTCTCTATGGGGCGGCAGAACGTCAGCGGCTTTTTCACTGAAGACGTCAGAGAAATCCTGGTAAGCCGCAGGAAGACTTGACTGGGTTTTAACTTCAGTAGACTTGATAGGACAAACTTGGGCTAAACAGGCCTGGCGGCAATGTGAACCCCAGGAAGTAAGTTGTAAAGTAGACCAATCAATCTGTGGATTATGTAGTTGGAGCCAGGGCATACCCAAAACGACCTCTTGGGTTGCCTGAGGAATAACTAAGAACTTTATTAATTCTGAGTGCAGGAACCCAACTCCCAGAACTACTGGTACAGTTTGGTGAGAGATATTCCCCTTGGAGATTCGGCTACCATCTACAGCGGTAATGTAGACTGGGTATGAGAGTTCACAGACAGGCAAACAAAACTTATCTACCGCAGCTTGAGTGATGAAGTTTCCTGCGGCTCCACAGTCCACTAACGCAGATGCAGATTGAAGACCAACCGAAGTTTCTAAAGTCACGGGAAGGATAAGGTCTTGATTTGAAGGAGCTTGTCTAGAAGATCCCAACTTGACTCCTCCTTTACAAGTCAGGATCTGGCGTTTCCCGAACGCACTGTACAAGAATTAATCTGGTGACCTGCAGCCGCACAATAAAGACACAGTCTCTCACGAAGTCTTCTTGACCGCTCCTCAGGAGTTAAGCGGGACCTATTTATTTGCATAGGCTCATCAGAAGGTGGAGGCTGAAATTGTATAGAAGGTACCATTCTTGACCTGCGCGGCTCACTACGAGCACGTTCACTGTTGCGTTCGCGAATGCGAGAGTCCAACTTGATGCACAAGGAAATTAAATCAGACAATTGCTCAGGGAGATCGCGGGTTGCCAGTTCATCCTTGATCCGATCTGAAAGACCATGCCAGAAGGCTGCTACCAGGGCTTGATTGTTCCACTGAATCTCTGCGGCTAACGTCTGGAACTGGATGACATACTGTCCCATACTACGGGTACCTTGACAAAGTTGAATAAGATCTGCAGAGGCTGACGTTGCACGACTCGGCTCGTCAAAGATTCGTTTGAAGGTTGACACGAATTCAGCGTAGTTGTTCATCAGAGGATCAGCACGTTCCCACAGAGGAGACACCCAACTCAAGGCAGAACCAGAGAGCAGTGAGATGATGTAGGCAACCTTGGATCTTGGCGTAGGGAAATTGTGTGATAATAATTCGAACTGGATTTCACATTGGTTAAGAAACCCGCGACATAACTTTGGGCTGCCATCATACTTGCTAGGCACGGGCAGGTGCAAGCGTGACACTGGAGCTGATGCAGCCGGCATAGAAGAACTCACAACACTTGCAGGCGCTGGAGTAACTGGAACTGAAGTAGCAGGTACACTAGGCAGGGTTTGCTGTAGTGTATCAATCCGGGAGGACATCCCTTGCAGGAACTGAAACATCTGCTGCTGCACAGCCTCTTGACCATCCAAGCGGGAGACCAGATTTTGTAAGGCCTCTGACCCCACACTCCGACCACCGTCCGAGTCCATCGATCCTGAACTTACTGTCAGACTTGGTTTTGTCTGTGTCCCCGGAGGGGGCGCTAGTGGGTCAGTGGAGGTAGGAGGGAGAAAGTGAGGAGGCTGGATTAATTTTCTGCGCATGGGCGCAATGATGTTTATTAAACACAAAGTTCACAAAAGGCAGCAGAAATAAACAATAAGGAATGCAATGTCAATGGTACAGTGTGGAAGCTGAAAGTCTATGGCAACAGAGATATGACAATGGATGAATGATAACTGATGAATGACAACTGATGAATGATAACTTGATAGATGATAATCTGGTATGGGAACCAGAGCAGTTTAAAACATGGAGCCAGCAGAGATGGTAACATACAGCAAACCTGGTAGCAGAGGCAGGAGACTGGCAACGTTCACAGTGCAGGTGATGAGGCACAAGCAGCAAGCAAGCTGCATCACAGGTGAGGAGATGGAATGCACCTGGAGCGAATCTCTACTGCTAGGCTGAAGCACACTGGGTTGGTGATTAGTGTGAAGCATGTAAACAGAAGCAGGTGTTGCTGAGGCTTGTAGTTCCACGGAGCTGTAGGAGGATAACCAGGAGCACAAAGTCACAGGTAGGTAACCAGGAACACGGAGGTGTAGGTAGGTAACCAGGAACACGGAGGAACAGGTACCAGATCCAGACACATGGGTCGCAGGAGTGACACAAAGTTCAGGATAACCACAGGCTCACCCTGCAGCTCCTGATATACCCCCTGGTGTGCAGGCATTGGTTGGAGTGGGAAAAGGAGGTGCGGCCAAGCACCGGATTGGCCGCCGTACTCTGACCGATGGAAACTGTCATGGCGGCGCCCATGCCTCGGCCCGGCGGGAACGTGGCGTGCTCACACACCCGCTGTCACAGGAGCGTTCCTAGGCCCAGGATGACGTCTGGCGGCAGAGGTGCGGATGACAGCAGAACGTAGGAACCCCGGACGGAGTCCGCACCGACGGACAGATGTCACTGTGGTGAGTCGATTCCTGACATCTCAGACATAGTGGATACCTGAGAGCCGGTATCCAACAGGCAGGACTGATCCTTTCCCCCCACTTCGGCTGACTACAATGGGACATTCTCCTACCAATTCAGCCTGTTTGGTGATGGCTGAATTCCCCTCATCACTTTACCCATCGGGTGGTCCCGTTACCGCGAGGGAGGTCAGTTTAACTGAGCCTCTGGGATCAACCCGGTACAGGTCCGTGCGATATGCCCATACTGATGACATTGGTAACAACGAGGTCCTCTGCTGTCTCCGGAATGGCTATTTCCAGTGTTCCGTCCCCGGGTCCGTCCAGCATCTCTCTCCCGGAATCTGTACTCTGTACCCTGGCGATCCGGCCGGTGCACTTCATCCCGTAGTTGCGCAACTTCATCCCTCATTTCCTTGGTCACCCGAAGGAAGGCCTCCTTTAAGTCTTGAACACAGGTTTCAAAGGGATTGACTTCCCTGCTAGCCACTGGCACGGACACCGGCTGCACCCATTGGGGGAATAAGGCGTGGGGCCCGTAATTGGCATTTCGGTCTCTGGCTACTGCGTCAATTTCTACTTGATGGAAGGTCAAGGTGTCATCCTGAAATATTTTATCCAGAATGACCTGCCTCAAGGGCACATTTTGAGTCCCATGGCAAACTGGTCCCGCTTTATCTGGCTGGTATTGGTGAGCGCTCCAAACCCATCGGGATCTTTCGACGTACCTCCCCCATCATTTCCTGAAGCGCATTAGCATACTGTGGTATGGATTCGTCCTCCCTCTGAAACCGGCCAAACAGGCGCTGTCGGAGGGTTCCCGCGGAGGAGGTGTCTCCATAGATATCCCCTAATATGTCGTAAATCTCCTCCAGTTCCTCACGTTCATCCTCGGGTCGTAGGAGGATTGTCCGACGAGCCTCGCCTTCCAGGGAGTTTAGGGCGAGGGGCACCCGGTAGATAAGAAAATTCCCCTCCAGTCGGGCCTTCCAATCCTCCAAGGTCATATTACGTCTGTCATAACGAGGTAGGTGGGCAAGGGCTGGACCGACGTTGAGTCAACGGGATGATCTACGCTGTTCATCATCCAACCCCCGCCGGGCCACTTGAGTGGAGTTTGCATCCGAGTTCTTCTGGGCGGGTTGGTTTTGCTCGTCTCCCGACATCTTCCTGGTGGATTGGTGTTGCTCGTCTCCCAACATCCTGCCGACTACGCCAAATGTAACAGGGGTGGTCAACAATGCAGTGCCTGCTGCCGTACAGGTGTAGTCACACTGCTTACCTGTGGCCGCTCCTGTCACTTACGGTACGCGGAAGCGTCAACAAATCCGACCTCCCGGATCAATCCAGGACGCGGGTACCTTCTACCAAATAAACGGTCGACGGAGTGTCTAGGAAGGAATATGAGTTGATTAAGACGTGTCAACCCTCTCTTCTATCGGAGAAGGGAATACGTCAGGGATAGCGGCGACCTTCACCGGATGGGTGAAAGGTCATCACTGGCCAAGTCCACAGCTACCCAATTCTCACAAACTCGCACTCTCGCGCGTAGTGTGATAAAGTAGGTTCTCACGTCCGTGAGCAAACCTCTAGACCGATGTACGGGGGAAGGGGAACGAACAGACACAGAGCAATACTCATTCCTGACTCACTGGTCACTTTGATTGACGTGGGTCTCTGTTTCTGTAAAGGCAAGAAGAGCAGCCTCCCTAACTGCAGGCTTCTCTAACGGCTAACAACTACAGCCTTACTACGCCTGCCGAACAAATTAACAGTAACAGCTGGGACTGCTGGTTCTAATCCAAACTAACAGAGATCAGACAATCAAGATACAACTACAATACAACAAATCAGTTGGAATAACACCCCGGCACAATAAGTTAACCCCAAATGACCAACTCCATTTACCGGTTACTGGGCTTTGGATGCTCCCCCCCCCCCCCCTTACTGTGGACGCGAATAGGGTTCTGTTATGGACAGCCGTCCACTTCAGGTTAACGGGAAGTTGAGGCGCGTGGGACGAGTCTGTTACTCCACACCACTCTCCAATCCCTTACACTGTGCACCGCGTGGAACCAGCCGGTCCCTCGCACCCGACCAGACGTGGGATCTCCGGGGGCTGCCGTACGGACCCACTCCCAGCAGAACCCGTCCGGGACGGTTCTGTACACTTCAATCCCTGGTCCTATGGAATACCACTTGAGGCGCAGAGCCTGGGTTTGGGGCACATGCCGGAGGCCTGGTCTTGAGGCACATGCCTGAGGCCTGGGTTTGGGGTACAGGCTGGAGGCCTGGTCTTGGGGCACAGGCCGGATGGGCCTGACTAATGGTGGCACAGGCCGGAAGGTCCTGGAAGTTCCCGCAGGCCTAGTGCCTGTCCCTGGTGCTCTAGGGAGGTTTTATAGGTAGGTGAAAGTGGCCCAAGGCCTCCTACCCATCACGGTGGGAGAGCTGCAGCACTCTCTGCCGGACTTCCGCTGCTGGGCGCCTTTTCTCGCCACTTCTCCTTCTGTCTTCTTCCTCCTCTTCTTCTTCCTCTCTGCCATTGCCACTTCCGTCGTCGCTGCCTCTGCCGTCGCCGCTTCTTCTTTTTCTTTCTTCTCCTGGAGGTCTTCTTTCTTCCACGTCCGGTGCCCGACTGCGCTCTCCCACTCCGCAGTGTCTCTTATATGATGCTGGGAGGGGGTGGAGCGATGACACGGCGAGCCTGGATTGGCTCGCCGCGGCCTTGTCTCATTGGCTGCCAAGGCGCGAGCCCCGATTGGCTCATGCTTGGCGCGCCTTTCAAAATACCGCAATGTCATTAGAGGGACTTGAATCCTAACGGATGCAAGTCCCTCCTGACCTGAAGCCCGCCACCGCGCCGAAGCCCACTGCCGCGCCGAAGCGGGATGGGGACCAGCAGCCTCTGCCAGGTGCCCACTCTCCACAAATGCTTACCCTCACCCCTTACCTCCCTATCCCTAATTCTCCCTTACTGCAGTTTAACCCTAACCTTCCCCCCTCCCCCACAGCCTAACCCTAACCCTCCCCGGGGATGCCTAAACCTAACCCCCCCCCCCCCCCCCCGCAGCCTAAACCTATCAACCCTTCCCTCAACCTAAACCTAACCGTCCCTTTCCTGCTGCCTAACACTAACCCTCCCCGGGGAGCCTAACTTTAACCTACCCTCCCTGCAGCCTAACCCTAACCTACCCTCCCTGCAGCCTAACCCTAACCTACCCTCCCTGCAGACTAACCCTCCCTTTCCTTCAGCCTAACCCTCACCTAGCAGCCTAAACCTAACCCCCCCATTGCTAAAATCTAGGATCTTGGATACCCTGGCATACTTACGTTTTGGACGTTGGTTGTCGGGATTCTGGTGTCGGTATTCCAGGTGATATTGGAATTCCATCACTGGGATTTTGGCTGCATGTCGGGACTCCGGCGCTGGTATTTCAAGCGCCAGTATGCCAACCGCTGGCATCCTGGCCACATCTCCTAAGTGGCTATTACATACAGCGCTTCCGGAAAGTATTCACAGTGCTTCACTTTTTCCACATTTTGTTATGTTACAGCCTTATTCCAAAATGGAATAAATACATTTTTCCCCTCAAAATTCTACACACAATACCCCATAATGACAACATGAAAAAAGTGTTTTTGAGATTTTTGCTAATTTATTAAAAATAAAAAACTAAGAAATCACATGTACATAAGTATTCACAGCCTTTGCGCAATACTTTGTTGATGCACCTTTGGCAGCAATTACAGCCTCAAGTCTTTTTCAGTATAATGCCACAAGTTTGGCACACCTATCTCTGTGCAGTTTCGCCTATTCCTTTTTGCATCACCTCTCAAGCTCCATCAGTTTGGTTGGGAAGCGTCGGTGCACAGCCATTTTCAGATCTCTCCAGAGATGTTCAATCGGATCCAAGTCTGGGCTCTGGCTGGGCCACTCAAGGACATTCACAGAGTTGTCCTGAAGCCACTCCTTTGAAATCTTGGCTGTTTGCTTAGGGTCGTTGTCCTGCTGAAAGATGAACCGTCGCCCAAGTCTGAGGTCAAGAGCGCTCTGTAGCAGGTTTTCATCCAGGATGTCTCTGTACATTGCTGCATTCATCTTTCCCTCTATCCTGACTAGTCTCCCAGTTCCTGCCGCTGAAAATATCCCCACAGCATGATGCTGCCACCACCATGCTTCACTGTAGGGATGGTATTGGCCAGGTGATGAGCGGTGCCTGGTTTCCTCCAAACATGACGCCTGACATTCACACCAAAATCTTTGTCTCATCAGACCAGAGAATTTTGTTTCTCATGGTCTGAGAGTCCTTCAGGTGCATTTTGGCAAATTCCAGGTGGACTTCCATGTGCGTTTTACTAAGGAGTGTCTTCCGTCTGGCCACTCTACCATACAGGCCTGATTGGTGGATTGCTGCTGAGATAGTTGTCCTTCTGGAAAGTTCTCCTCTCTCCACAGAGGAATGCTGTAGCTCTGACAGAGTGACCATCGGGTTCTAGGTCACATCCCTGACTAAGGCCCTTCTCCTCTGATCGCTCAGTTTAGATGGCCGGACAGCTCTAGGAAGAGTCCTGGTGGTTCTGAACTTCTTCCATTTACGGATGATGGAGACCACTATGCTCATTGGAACCTTCAAAGCAGCAGATATTTTTCTGTACCTGTGGCCAGAGATCCCGTCAGCCACATGGATAATGGCAGCTGTGGCACGTAAGGGGTTACCCTTTCATGCCAGACGCCATTTTTAAATAGACGAATAGGCGCTTGGTGCCATGTTCTATAAATGCATGTTTAATAATGTGTTATATGTTATATCAGAACCACCAGGACTGTGCAGTGCGCAGTTGAAGAATTATGGACTGCACGGTTATAGAACTGCATGGACAAAGCACTTATGAGAAAAGTATGAGTTATTTTGTTTCTTAAAGGCTTTGACAATTGTTCTTCAGCAACTTGTACATAGCAAGTCATATGTTAATTGTCCTAGCTCCAGCAGGGGATAGGTGTTATGAGCCACGGCTGTGGTTCATTCCTGTTTTGCATGTCAGTTAGGTATTTTATGTTATTCTTCTGTTCATGTTCCCCGTGGGTGTCATGGGGTGCTCGGAGCTCACCCTTAAGGAGGGGATACTGTTATGAACCACAGGTAGTGGTTCATTCCTATTTTATGTTTATAAGTTGTCTTGCAGGCCAGGATTTCCCGTTGCTCTGTTTAAGAATACTCTTGGTTGCTGCCGCTGGTTAGTCTGTGTAATTGCAGCTTGTTCCCATGTGTTCAGCCTCACCTGGCTGCTAATTGCATCTTATCAGTTTGGAGTCATGCAACAGGGCAGCTGCATGCTATTATTAATTAGGCCTCTCTGTTATATGCTGGCTCAGTGCAATTCACAGACGCTGGTGATATTTCTAGGTTTCCAGTCTGCTTGAGTTCTGAGCTTGTTCCTGCCAGTTCCTGAGCTCCTGTGTAGCAGTGTCTGTCGAGCTGCTTCCTGTGTCGATTCCTGTGTCAAGTCCCTGTGTCGATTCCTGTGTCTGATCCCGTGTCCTGCCGTGAAGCGTTCCTGTCCAGAAGTCCTGTGGCTTTGCCTATGCCTGGTCGAGTTTCTGGCTTCTTGGTGTCCACCGGTCTGTCGTTTGGGATTCTGCCTGTCCTCCAGTTCTGAGAGTCTGTGTCTGCAGCATTGGGGGTTCCTGTCCGTTTGCCAGTATTTGTACCGGTCCCGTGAGTAGCGGCTCTGCCGCGTCCATCGGCCTAGGCCGCTGTATTCCGTTATTATTTCTGTCACTGGTGTTTTGCAGAGGGTTCTGCTTATGCTGTCACCGCCGGTACACAAAAGTATTGTGTCGGCGTGTGGTCAGCATTTCATTTGTTGTTCTTTTCCTTTGGCGGCAAGCCACACATACTGTGGTTTTAGGTTTGTTAGTAGCCCCTGGCCTTGTTGTTTAGTTAGAGGGCCCCTTGTTATCATCCTGTCTCGGTTCACTCTTTGTCTCTCATTAAGACCTGAGGGGGCATCGAAGTTGGGCAGACGTAATCCGCCCTTCAAACGCGGCTGCCATGGGCTCAAGCAACCATAGTCTCGCAAGAGTGTACTGACAGCACGGGCGAGACAACGGAGATAGGGCGCCAGGGGCTATTCCCTTTCCATTCCCCTTTCCCAGCATTACGTCCTGGTGCTCTGGACTCACTTCATAACATCTCCCTTGTTCTGAGCACCAGGAACCTAACATTATCACCAGCCATACCACAAAAAAGAAATAAAACTTTTTTCTTTTTTGGCCCAGTCCAGTGTCTAGTCTAGAATCCAGTCCTGTCTAGAATTCAGTGTGCAGAATCCAGTCTGGTGTTTAGAATCCAGTCCGGTGTTTAGAATCCAGTACGGTGTTTAAAAACAAAACAAAAAAAACAGTCTTGCCTTGTCTAGTCTTGCCTTGTCTAGTCTTGCCTTGTCTAGTCTTGCCTAGTTTTAAATCCTCCTTTCTCTAACGTCCTAAGTGGATGCTGGGGACTCCATAAGGACCATGGGGAATAGCGGCTCCGCAGGAGACTGGGCACATCTAAAGAAAGCTTTAGGACTATCTGGTGTGCACTGGCTCCTCCCCCTATGACCCTCCTCCAAGCCTCAGTTAGATCTCTGTGCCCGAACGAGAAGGGTGCACACTAGGGGCTCTCCTGAGCTTCTTAGTGAAAGTTTTAGTTTAGGTTTTTTATTTTCAGTGAGACCTGCTGGCAACAGGCTCACTGCATCGAGGGACTAAGGGGAGAAGAAGCGAACTCACCTGCGTGCAGAGTGGATTGGACTTCTTAGGCTACTGGACATTAGCTCCAGAGGGACGATCACAGGCCCAGCTTGGATGGGTCCCAGAGCCGCGCCGCCGGCCCCCTTACAGAGCCAGAAGGCAGAAGAGGTCCGGAAAATCGGCGGCAGAAGACGTCCTGTCTTCAACAAGGTAGCGCACAGCACTGCAGCTGTGCGCCATTGCTCTCAGCACACTTCACACTTCGGTCACTGAGGGTGCAGGGCGCTGGGGGGGGGCGCCCTGAGACGCAATAAAAACACCTTGGATGGCAAAAAATGCATCACATATAGCTCCTGGGCTATATGGATGCATTTAACCCCTGCCAGAATACATAATAGATAAGGGGGCGGAGCCTATCTCCTCAGCACACTGGCGCCATTTTCCCTCACAGCTCCGTTGGAGGGAAGCTCCCTGTCTCTCCCCTGCAGTCACTACACTACAGAAAGGGTTGAAAAAGAGAGGGGGGCACAAATTAGGCGCAGTATTAACTATACAGCAGCTATAAGGGGAAAAACACTTATATAAGGTTATCCCTGTATATATATAGCGCTCTGGTGTGTGCTGGCAAACTCTCCCTCTGTCTCCCCAAAGGGCTAGTGGGGTCCTGTCCTCTATCAGAGCATTCCCTGTGTGTGTGCTGTATGTCGGTACTTTTGTGTCGACATGTATGAGGAGAAAAATGATGTGGAGACGGAGCAGATTGCCTGTAATAGTGATGTCACCCCCTAGGGGGTCGACACCTGAGTGGATGAACTGTTGGAAGGAATTACGTGACAGTGTCAGCTCTGTATAAAAGACAGTGGTTGACATGAGACAGCCGGCTACTCAGCTTGTGCCTGTCCAGACGTCTCATAGGCCGTCAGGGGCTCTAAAGCGCCCGTTACCTCAGATGGCAGATATAGACGCCGACACGGATACTGACTCCAGTGTCGACGGTGAAGAGACGAATGTGACTTCCAGTAGGGCCACACGTTACATGATTGAGGCAATGAAAAATGTTTTACACATTTCTGATAATACGAGTACCACCAAAAAAGGGGTATTATGTTCGGTGAGGAAAAACTACCTGTAGTTTTCCTGAATCTGAGAAATTAAATGAGGTGTGTGATGATGCGTGGGTTTCCCCCGATAACAACTGATAATTTCTAAAATGTTATTGGCATTATATCCTTTCCCGCCAGAGGTTAGGGTGCGTTGGGAAACACCCCCTAGGGTGGATAAAGCGCTCACACGCTTGTAAGGGCTCTACCTTCGCCTGAGATGGCCGCCCTTAAGGATCCTGCTGATAGAAAGCAGGAGGGTATCCTAAAAGGTATTTACACACATACTGGTGTTATACTGCGACCAGCAATCGCCTCAGCCTGGATGTGCAGTGCTGGGTTGGCGTGGTCGGATTCCCTGACTGAAAATATTGATACCCTAGATAGGATCAGTATATTTTTGCCTATAGAGCATTTAAAAGATGCATTTCTATATATGCGTGATGCACAGCGGAATATTTGCCGACTGGCATCAAGTCTAAGCGCGTTGTCCATTTCTACCAGTAGAGGGTTATGGACACGTCAGTGGTCAGGTGATGCGTATTCCAAACGGCATTTGGAAGTATTGCTTTATTAAGGGGAGGAGTTATTTGGGGTCGGTCTTTCAGACCTGGTGGCCACGGCAACAGCTGGGAATTCCACGTTTGTACCCCAGGTCGCCTCTCAACATGAGAAGACGCCGTATTATCAGGCGCAGTCTTTTCGTGGACAAGCGGGCAAAAGGTTCCTCATTTCTGCCCCGTGACAGAGGGAGAGGAAAAAGGCTGCAGAAATCAGCCAGTTCCCAGGAACAGAAACCCTCTCCCGCCTCTGCCAAGCCCTCAGTATACGCTGGGGCTTTACAAGCAGAATCAGGCACGGTGGGGGGCCCGTCTCAATGAATTTCAGCGCGCAGTGGGCTCACTCGCAAGTAGACCCCTGGATCCTTCAGGTGATATCTCAGGGGTACAAATTAGAATTCGAGACGTCTCCCCCTCGCCGTTTCCTAAAGTCGGCTTTACCGATGTCTCCTTCTGACAGGGAGACAGTTTTGGAAGCCATTCACAAGCTGTATTCCCAGCAGGTGATAATCAAGATACCCCTCCTGCAACAGGGAACGGGGTATTATTCCACACTGTTGTGGTACCGAAGCCGGACGGCTCGGTGAGACCGATTCTAAATCTAAAATCTTTGAACACTTACATACAGAGGTTCAAATTCAAGATTGAGTCTCTCAGAGCAGTGATTGCGAACCTGGAAGAAGGGGACTACATGATGTCTCGGGACATCAAGGATGCTTACCTTCATGTCAAAATTTACCCTTCTCACCAAGGGTACCTCAGGTTTATGGTACAGAACTGTCACTATCAGTTCAGACGCTGCCGTATGGATGGTCCACGGCACCCCGGGTCTTTACCAAGGTAATGGCCGAAATTATGATATTCCTTCGAAGGAAGTGAATTTTAGTTATCCCTTACTTGGACAATTCCCTGATAAGGGTAAGATCCAGGGAACAGTTGGAGGTCGGTGTAGCACTATCTCAGGTAGTGTTGCGGCAGCACGATTGGATTCTCAATATTCCAAAATCGCACCTGGTTCCGACGACGTGTCTTCTGTTCCTAGGGATGATCCTGGACACAGTCCAGAAAAAGGTGTTTCTCCCGGAGGAGAAAGCCAGGGAGTTATCCGAGCTAGTCAGGAACCTCCTAAAACCGAGCCAAGTCTCAGTGCATCAATGCACAAGGGTTCTGGGTAAAATGGTGGCTTCCTACGAAGCAATCCCATTCGGCAGATTCCACGCAAGAACTTTCCAGTGGGACCTGCTGGACAAATGGTCCGGGTCGCATCTTCAGATGCATCAGCGGATAACCCTGTCACCAAGGACAAGGGTGTCCCTCCTGTGGTGGTTGCAGAGTGCTCATCTTCTAGAGGGCCGCAGATTAGGCATTCAGGACTGGGTCCTGGTGACCACGGATGCCAGCCTGCGAGGCTGGGGAGCAGTCACACAGGGAAGGAATATCCAGGGCTTATGGTCAAGCCTAGAGACATCACTTCACATAAATATCCTGAAGCTAAGGGACATTTACAATGCTCTAAGCTTAGCAAGACCTCTGCTTCAAGGTCAGCCGGTGTTGATCCAGTCGGACAACATCACGGCAGTCACCCACGTAAACAGACAGGGTGGCACAAGAAGCAGGAGGGCAATGGCAGAAGCTGCAAGGATTCTTCGCTGGGCGGAAAATCATGTGATAGCACTGTCAGCAGTATTCATTCCGGGAGTGGACAACTGGGAAGCAGACTTCCTCAGCACGACCTCCACCCGGGAGAGTGGGGACTTCACCCAGAAGTCTTCCACATGATTAAAAACTCGACAGGTATTGCGCCAGGTCCAGGGACCCTCAGGCAATAAGCTGTAGACGCTCTGGTAACACCGTGGGTGTACCAGTCAGGGTATGTGTTCCCTCCTCTGCCTCTCATACCCAAGGTACTGAGATTGATAAGATGGAGAGGAGTAAGCACTATATTCGTGGTTCCGGATTGGCCAAGAAGGACTTGGTAACCGGAACTTCAAGAGATGCTCACGGAGGATCCGTGGCCTCTACCTTTAAGAAGGGACCTGCTCCAGCAAGGACCCTATCTGTTCCAAGACTTACCGCGGCTGCGTTTGACGGCATGGCGGTTGAACGCCGGATCCTGAAGGAAAAAAGGCATTCCGGATGAAGTCATCCCTATCCTGATCAAAGCCAGGAAGGATGTAACCGCAAAAACATTATCACCGCAATTGGCGAAAATATGTTGCGTGGTGCGAGGCCAGTAAGGCCCGACGGAGGAAATTCAACTGGGTCGATTCCTACATTTCCTGCAAACAGGAGTGTCTATGGGCCTGAAATTGGGGTCCATTAAGGTTCAAATTTCGGCCCTGTCAATTGTCTTCCAAAAAGAACTAGCTTCAGTCCCTGAAGTTCAGACGTTTGTAAAAGGGGTACTGCATATACAGCCTCCTTTTGTGCCTCCAGTGGCACTTTGGGATCTCAATGTAGTTTTGGGTTCCAAAAGTCACATTGGTTTGAACCACTTAAATCTGTGGAGTTAAAATATCTCACATGAAAAGTGGTCATGCTGTTGGCCCTGGCCTGGGCCAGGCGCGTGTCAGAATTGGCGGCTTTATCCTGAAAAAGCCCTTATCTGATTTTCCATTCGGACAGGGCGGAATTGAGGACTCGTCCTCAGTTTCTCCCCAAGGTGGTTTCAGCGTTTCACCTGAACCAACCTATTGGTGGTGCCTGCGGTTACTAGGGACTTGGAGGCCTCCAAGTTGCTAGACGTTGTCAGTGCCCTGAAAATATATGTTTCCAGGACGGCTGGAGTCAGGAAATCTGACTCGCTGTTTATCCTGTATGCACCCAACAAGCTGGGTGCTCCTGCTTCTAAGCAGACTATTGCTCGTTGGATTTGTAGTACAATTCAGCTTGCACATTCTGTGGCAGGCCTGCCACAGCCAAAAATCTGTAAATGCCCACTCCACAAGGAAGGTGGGCTCATCTTGGGCGGCTGCCCGAGGGGTCTCGGCTTTACAACTTTGCCGAGCAGCTACTTGGTCAGGAGCAAATACGTTTGTAAAATTCTACAAAATTGATATCCTGGCTGAGGAGGACCTGGAGTTCTCTCATTTGGTGCTGCAGAGTCATCCGCACTCTCCCGCCCGTTTGGGAGCTTTGGTATAATCCCCATGGTCCTTACGGAGTCCCCAGCATCCACTTAGGACGTTAGAGAAAATAAGAATTTACTTACCGATAATTCTATTTCTCATAGTCCGTAGTGGATGCTGGGCGCCCATCCCAAGTGCGGATTGTCTGCAATACTTGTACATAGTTATTGTTACAAAAATCGGGTTATAATTGTTGTGAGCCATCTTTCAGAGGCTCCTCTGTTATCATGCTGTTAACTGGGTTCAGATCACAGGTTATACGGTGTGATTGGTGTGGCTGGTATGAGTCTTACCCGGGATTCAAAATCCTTCCTTATTGTGTACGCTCGTCCGGGCACAGTATCCTAACTGAGGCTTGGAGGAGGGTCATAGGGGAAGGAGCCAGTGCACACCAGATAGTCCTAAAGCTTTCTTTAGATGTGCCCAGTCTCCTGCGGAGCCGCTATTCCCCATGGTCCTTACGGAGTCCCCAGCATCCACTACGGACTATGAGAAATAGAATTATCGGTAAGTAAATTCTTATTATGTCTACTATGCAAGCCCTGCAGGCATCTCTCTCAGCCCTGAACTCTGCTTTCAGTGCTTTGAGACCAGAGCGACTAGAAGTTTTGCAGCAATCCTTAAAGCAACTGCAAAACCTTCTGACTAAAATCTTGCTCATCTTGCCAGAAGTCATTGAGAGTACATCTATCTCTAAAGAGACTCTTGTTCACAGTATGGTGACAAGAGAATCCTCTGGTTTAATTGAAGAGAAAAGGTTTAAAAGTTTTCTGCGGCCCAGGCTCTCAGAAGAGGAGCGTCTGCGTCGCAGAAACTTAAACTTATGCTTATATTGTGGGGGTTTAGGCCACTATCTGCAGACCTGTGAGTTGCGCAAGCCAAAGCGTGGCGACGAGTCTTGCCCTCTGGCCAAGTTTAGTCAGGATACAAGACCTACTCCTGTCTCTACTGTGGCAGAGGTACTTGTCACACAACCCACACTAAAAAGCTCTCTGTCCTATAATTGGGGTCCTTGGGCAAGGGAGCCCCATTATAGATTCAGGAATCAAAAGAGAATGTTTCTCTCCTCTCTTGAGGTTCCTGTTGAAGCAGAGTTGCAAGTCCCTGGAGTGGTGCCCGATGCCCAGGTTCCTGGAGTGGTGCCCGTTGCCCAGGTTCCTGGAGTGGTGCCCGTTGCCCAGGTTCCTGGAGCGGTACCCGATGCCCAGAGTGCTGGAGCGGTACCCGATGCCCAGAGTGCTGGAGCGGTACCCGATGCCCAGAGTGCTGGAGCGGTACCCGATGCCCAGAGTGCTGGAGCGGTACCCGATGCTCTAGCTTATAGAGGGACATCAAATATTATAGCTCAGGTTTCCATACCAGAAGGGGTCTCAGAAGCTGTTACCCCAGGTAGGGACTTAAAGAGCGCAACCCCAGAAAGGGTATCTGAAACCATAGTTCTAGAAGGGAACTCGAGAAGCAAAACCCCAGAAGGGATCTTTGAAGTAATATCCCCAAGTGGGGTCTCGAGAGACGCAGCCTCTAAGAAGGGTCTAGAGGTCGCTTCCCCAGGAAAGAACTTAAGAGGCGTAGCATTAGTGGAGGTGCTGAAGGTTATAGCTTCAGCAAAAGTCCCGGAAGTCATAGTCCCGGGAGAAGTTTCGATAATTATCGACTCAGAGAGGGAGGCCAATGGCTCAGTCCCGGTGAAGGAAGTCGATGGTTCGGTCCCAGTTAGGGAGGTCGATGGCTCGGTCCCAGTGAGGGAGGCCGACGGCTCGGTCCCAGTAAAAGAATCGGAGGCCTCTGCCCCAGCGGGTTTCCCGGAGGTCACTGCCCCAGCGGGGTTCCCGGAGGCCACTGCCCCAGCGGGGTTCCCGAAGGCCACTGCCCCGGGTGGGGTTCAGAAAGTCACTGCCCCGGGTGGGGTTCAGAAAGTCACTGCCCCGGGTGGGGTTCAGAAAGTCGCTGCCCCGGGTGGGGTTCAGAAAGTCACTGCCCCGGGTGGGGTTCAGAAAGTCACTGCCCCGTGTGGGGTTCAGAAAGTCACTGCCCCGTGTGGGGTTCAGAAAGTCACTGCCCCGTGTGAGGTTCAGAAAGTCACTGCCCCTTGTGGGGTTCAGAAAGTCACTGCCCCGTGTGGGGTTCAGAGAGTCTCAGCCTCGAGTAAGGTCAATAGTGACCAGGTCCTAGCAAAGCACTCCAGTCAGTCAGATGGGAAGGAAACAGATCCTGACTCTGTTGATATCTCAACATCCATAATCTTTGATGGGGACTTTGCCCAATTTCTGGCGCTTTTCAAACACTATTACATTATTATGTTGTCTAGACCATTTCTGGGCATCACTTTAGAGAACCTTGTGCTCTATCTGATTTATTCTTTTAGAGGAGAGCCTTTTGAGTGGGCGACCAGCCTAATGAAAGCTGAAGATCCCATTCTTCAGGATCCCACAGCATTCAGTGATGCAATTATTAAAAGATATGGTTCCAAAGAAATTGGTTCAGGTTCCTCTAAGTCACCCGTCTTGTCTGCTGAGAGTCCACCAAATACTGTAAACTCAGCACAGGAGTCTCAGCCCGTTGTTTTGACTGCAGGATGTGCTTTTCTGACTTCTTCTTCTAATAGGAGTACTTTGCCAGAAAGTTCAGCTCCCAAGGGTAAGAAACCTATCTCTGATTTGAACGCAGCCTTGCTGGGTGGTACCGTTAGTTCAGACAATGTTTGGGGAATTACCTTGGTCAGACCTAAAGAGCTTTGTAAAAAGAAGAAGAAGAAAAAGAAATAATTTTTGACTCTTGCCTTGATATAAAAAAAAAAAAAAAAAGATTTTTTTCCTTGTCTTGTGTCCAGTGGCCACCGTCAAGGGGAGGGCACTGTTACAAGCTGTTGTTACAGCTTGTTTCTGTTTTCTTGTCTGTTAGACCAGTGTGTCAGGTTTTTTTTTTTTTGTATCCCTTGTTTTGGATAGTCTGTATTTTGGGGTCCTTTGACCCCTCCTCAAGGGGGGGGGGGGTACTGTTATGAGCCACGGCTGTGGCTCATTCCTGTTTTGCATGTCAGTTAGGTATTTTATGTTATTCTTCTGTTCATGTTCCCCGTGGGTGTCATGGGGTGCTCGGAGCTCACCCTTAAGTAGGGGATACTGTTATGAACCACAGGTAGTGGTCCATTCCTATTTTATGTTTATAAGTTGTCTTGCAGGCCAGGATTTCCCATTTCTCTGTTTAAGAATACTCTTGGTTGCTGCCGCTGGTTAGTCTGTGTAATTGCAGCTTGTTCCCATGTGTTCAGCCTCACCTGGCTGCTAATTGCATCTTGTCAGTTTGGAGTCATGCAACAGGGCAGCTGCATGATATTATTAATTAGGCCTCTCTGTTATATGCTGGCTCAGTGCAATTCACAGACGCTGGTGATATTTCTAGGTTTCCAGTCTGCTTGAGTTCTGAGCTTGTTCCTGCCAGTTCCTGAGCTCCTGTGTAGCAGTGTCTGTCGAGCTGCTTCCTGTGTCGATTCCTGTGTCAAGTCCCTGTGTCGATTCCTGTGTCTGATCCCGTGTCCTGCAGTGAAGCGTTCCTGTCCAGAAGTCCTGTGGCTTTGCCTATGCCTGGTCGAGTTTCTGGCTTCTTGGTGTCCACCGGTCTGTCGTTTGGGATTCTGCCTGTCCTCCAGTTCTGAGAGTCTGTGTCTGCAGCATTGGGGGTTCCTGTCCGTTTGCCAGTATTCGTACCGGTTCCGTGAGTAGCGGCTCTGCCGCGTCCGTCGGCCTAGGCCGCTGTATTCCGTTATTATTTCTGTCACTGGTGTTTTGCAGAGGGTTCTGCTTATGCTGTCACCGCCGGTACACAAAAGTATTGTGTCTGCGTGTGGTCAGCATTTCCTTTGTTGTTCTTTTCCTTTGGCGGCAAGCCGCACATACTTTGGTTTTAGGTTTGTTAGTAGCCCCTGGCCTTGTTGTTTAGTTAGAGGGCCCCTTGTTATCACCCTGTCTCGGTTCACTCTTTGTCTCTCATTAAGACCTGAGGGGGCATCGAAGTTGGGCAGATGTAATCCGCCCTTCAAACGCGGCTGCCATGGGCTCAAGCAACCATAGTCTCGCAAGAGTGTACTGACAGCACGGGCGAGACAACGGAGATAGGGCGCCAGGGGCTATTCCCTTTCCATTCCCCTTTCCCAGCATTACGTCCTGGTGCTCTGGACTCACTTCATAACATCTCCCTTGTTCTGAGCACCAGGAACCTAACAATAGGTGTCGATTAGCAGGCCTTTTGGTGGCCAAACATTTTCTTTGAAATACAAACTAAGGTCTGGAGAGCAGACTGTGGGTGCTTTCAGCATCTCCTGTTGTGTGATAAGCCAAAACTGGGATTGCATGGAGATGTGAAAGAGATGAGGAACATTTGTTTGAGAAATCAAATACAAACCTTATTTTAAAGCTTTGTGATAAATGTATCAAAAGCGAATTGTAAGCTACCAGGTGGTAAGGGATGCAGTTTAAATGACACCAAATGTTGTGTGTGACAGGAAGGAGGAAATTGTTTTTTTGCAGTTATATCCTTTTAAAATGTAATTTATTTATTTATATTTTGTAAGATATCCTGATTGGATGGAAAAGATTCAGTGTGGGCTTACCCCCTGTGGTATGTGTATTGGCGTAAGATAAAAGAACAGCTGCTTCCCTAAGAAAAGTGTATTATACCATTTTCATTCTGCTGTGAACATCTTGCTGTATTCTGTTTCCCCTAGCAATAGGGAAGAGTTCTCTTTAGCCCTATTGCAAATAAACATCTTCTGCCTCAAAACGACCGCTTCAGCTTGTGACCTGCAGGGCTATGCCAAACATAGCTCCGTTCTTCGGGCTGTTTTGGGTACACCCAGCATCTCCAAGGCTTCTACCATGCCGTGCTTGGGAAAGCAACTAGTGGGGATTCATCAACACCACACAGGTGTGGTAAGACAGTGTGTCGACGCAAACAGATCAGAACCCTGGTTTCAGATGCTACGGCAAAGAGGAGTCTGGTGGTGGCAGCATAGTACCCACCCACTGCGCAGTGGGTGGAGTCAGTAACAGGCGGTTACTGGCGGTAAGCGGGAATCCCCTAATTGACCAGGTTCTGTGTGACCTAAACGCCATTCTGTGACTGGGCGAGACGCAAGGCGGTGAGGGCTTTCGTACGGAACCATTTGGTCACAGTACCCTTCCCCAGATTTGTGCCACGAAACAATCCTGTTCCGGTGGTCTACAGACAATTCCTTTGACTTCATGCTTGGTTTGTGCCCAGACATGCACTGTCATTTGTGGGACCTTATATAAACAGGTGTGTGCCTTTCCAAATCATGTCCAATCAACTGAACTTACCACAGGTGGACTCCAGTTAAGCTGTATGAACATGTCAAGGATGATCAGTGGAAACAGGATGCACCTGAGCTCAGTTTTGAGCTTCATGGCAAAGGCTGTGAATACTTATGTACATATGATTTCTTAGTTTTTTATTTTTAATAAATTTGCAAAAATCTTTTTAAAAAAAAGTGTTTCACGTCATCTTTATGGGGTATTGTGTGAAGAACTTGGAGGGAAAAATTATTTTATTCCATTTTGGAATTAGGCTGTAACATAACAAATTGTGGAAAAAGTGAAGCGCTGTGAATACTTTCAGGATGCACTGTATCAGTGGTATTTATGTATTGTGTCTGGTCCCTCTATTGCAGACACACTGCCATACAAGTCTGCCTGTTCCACTGCATACTGCTGACAACACCATGGATACTAGCTCAATACCTGAGCCGCCACTAGCCATGCCACTCAGTCAGAGGAGGGGGGAGAAAGGATGAGCAGACACAACCAATATCTTTAAGAGGCTGACCCCATGCCCCCCCCCCCCCCCCCACACACACACTTATTTCATGTTCCTGATCCCATTACTACAACTACTAGCACTTCTACTGCTGCTGCTACTACTAGTAGTGCTGTGCCCCTGCAGCCAGCAGCAGCTCTCATCCACAGTCCGGGGCACCACCTGCAGGCCATGCAGGGCCGGATCTTCCATTAGGCAGCTTTTGGCAGCTGCCTAGGGGCTCTGGCCATTGGAGGGCACCGCACCACTGAATTCATTTAGCAAAAAGCTGAAGGATGTCTCTTTATGTGGGTTAGTACTGAACTTACAGATGGGGGGGATGGAACAATATAATAAGCATACAGATATATGTATGTGTGTACGTATATATGTATGTATAAAACATACAATTACAAGGATGTAGTCCGGCAGACGGGATATTGGCATCCGGAATACAAACGCCCAAATCCCAACACCTATCAGAATACCGATGCTGGATTCCCGACAGCTGGCATCCTGAATGTTAGTATGCTGGGGGAGGGTTAAGGCGGTGAGGAGGGAGGGTTAGGGTAAGGGGTAAGGTTCGTTAATTTTATTAAAAATGTTGGTATTATGGTGGTCGGGATGCCGCTGTCAGTATTTTGACGGCAGCATCCTGTACCCAACCCCAATTAAATATCTCCACTAGACCCCATATACAGTATTTTACAGTATATAAAGAATTGACAGCACTCAAGGCTATGTACAGCACTTTTAAAGTAAAAGTACATTGTGAACAAAGTCACTAAATATTTTGACTTGTTTACAATATACTTTCTCTTACGTCCTAGAGGATGCTGGGGTCCATTTTAGTACCATGGGGTATAGACGGTTCCGCAGGAGCCTTCACCACTTTAAGACTTTTCAACAGTGTGAACTGGCTCCTCCCTCTATGCCCCTCCTCCAGACCTCAGTTTAGAAAATGTGCCGGGAGACTGGCTGCACATCAGTGAAGCTCTACTGAGTTTTGCCGAAAAATACTTTTCATTCCGAGTTGTGCGCTCGCTAGCTGCTTCTAGCAGCATTGCACACGCTAAGCCGCCGCCTGCTGGGAGTAAATATTAGCTTTGCAGAATTGCGAACGAAAGATTCGCATAATTGCGAATAGAAATTTCTTTGCAGTTTCTGAGTAGCTCGGGACTTACTCTGCCACTGCGATCAGTTCAGTCAGTTTCGTTCCTGGTTTGACGTCACAAACACACCCAGCGTTCGCCCAGACACTCCCCCGTTTCTTCAGACACTCCCGCGTTTTTCCCAGAAACGCAAGCGTTTTTTTCGCACACACCCATAAAACGGCCAGTTTCCGCCCAGAAACACCCACTTCCTGTCAATCACACTACGATCACCAGAACGAAGAAAAATCCTCGTAATGCCGTGAGTAAAATACCAAACTTTTGTGTAAAATAACTAAGCGCATGCGCTCTGCGAACCTTGCGCATGCGCAGTAAGCGACTAATCGCAATATAGCGAAACTCGGCAACAAGCGAACAACTCGGAATGAGGGCCTTTGTTAGGTTTTTTATTTTACAGGGAAGCTGCTGGCAACAGCTTCCCTGCTTCGTGGGACTTAGGGGGGGAAGTAGGAACTAACTTCTTAATTAGTTAAATGGCTCTGCTTCCGCTGACAGGACACCATTAGCTCCTCAAGGGTACTGAACACAGCCCAAGCCTTGCCAGCGTTCACTCCCACAACAGTGCTGCCACCCCCTAACAGAGCCAGAAGTCAGAAGGCTGATGAGTATATTACCGGAGTCCTGCAGAGAGGGGATCCTCCGGTCATTGTTGGCGGCATACAGGTACCAGCGCAGCGCGGGATGCTGCGCACAAACATTTCTCTCAGCACAGGGTGCATGGCGCGCGCAGGGGGGGGGGGGCGCTTTGAGGGGCATGATAAATTCTTACTCTCACTGGCAAAATGTACATACATGTGAGCCGCTGATGTACACTACCCCCGCCAGTATAAATATTACTGTGGCTGAACTGCGCCATTACCGGGGGCGGGGCTTCACCTCAGAATTGCTTGTAACACTCATTTGGCGCCATTTTCTCCTCACAGAGATGCCGGAGCGCTGATCCTACAGGCTGCTTCTCCTCACGCATCGCTGATACAAGTACCAGGGTGTTATAGAAGGGAAGGAGAGCACATAATTTATTGAAGTCTGAGGGCTTCACATTGGATAAAAAGCGCTGTTTTGGTATATATGTATATTCATTGTATGTAATACATATAGGGCGCGTGGTGTGGACTGGCAATCCCCTCTGGGTCTCTCTGACAGACTTTAGGTAGATCTGTCCCCAATAGCTCCCCTGTGTGTGTGATTGGTGTGACTGTACACGTGTGTAACATGTCTAGAGAAAGTTCTTCCCCAGAGGAAACCATTTTGGAGGCACAAGAGTGTTCTGAGCCTGTGTGGGTGAGAAAGCTGCAGAGTAATATGTAAATTCTCTAAGTCTGAACAACAGACAAAGCAAGACAGTCTGTGGAGGATGCTCTGTTTGATGATTCCTCCACGTCACCCATTAGGGACCCCTCCTGTTCCCAGAAAAGGTCTCTCACCCATATTATGCAAAGGGACACTGACACAGGTTCCGACACTGAAGTCAACACTGGAGATTTGAGGGGAGTAGATCCCAAACTGGCTAAGAGCATTCAATGTATGATAGTCACTATAACAGAGGTGTTGGAATTTCCTGACACAACACCTCCACCTGAGGAAAAAGATTATTTTAAATTAAATAAAAAAACAGGTAGTGACTTTTCCTCCGTCTAAGGATAGCGTACCCTTTCCCTGAAGAGGACAGGCATAAGTGGGAGTCACCCCCAATGATAGACACCTCAGTCTCTAGGTTGTCAAAGAAAATGGTTTACCTGCCCCAGGATCAGCTTCATTAAAAGAACCTGCTGTCCGCATATTAGAGACGACTTTAAAGTCCATCTATATTGCTACGTGTACGTTACTCAGGCCCGCGATTGCTTCTGCGTGGGTAGGTAACGCAGTGGAAAAGTGGGCAGGCAATTTAATTGTTAATATTGACACGGTCGATAAAGATGATATGCTGCAAATTCTAGGTCAGATCAAAGATTCTGCAGGTTAAGTGGTTGAGGCTATGAAGGACATAGGCTTACTGGGCTCAAGGGCCTCTACTATGGCGATTTCAGCCGCAGGGCGCTCTGGATCCGCCAATGGAATGCTGACGCTGAATCCAAAAGAAATATTGGGTGCTTCCCTACAATGGTGAGGCCCTCTTTGGAAACTAGATGCCATGATATCAACTACTACATCTGGCAAGTCAGCATTTCTGCCGTCGGCAGCTACACCGGCTAAAAAAAAAAAAAGTATATCATTCTCATACTATGCAGTCCTTTCGGCCCATCAAGTACAAAAAGGCTAAGAGTACCCCTTTTGTTACAGGAAAAGGGAGAGGAAAAGGTAGAAAATCTACAACACCGTCAAGCTCCCAGGAGCAGAAGTCAGCAACTACTTCTGCAAAAGCCACAGCATGACGCTCGGGTTCCTCTGCCAGAGTGTGATCGGGTGGGGGCACGTCTATTATATTTCAGCCAGGTCTGGCTTCGCTCAGACCTGGATCCTTGGATAGTACAAATAGTATCCCAAGGTTACAGGTTGGAATTTCAAGACCTTTCCCCATGCCGAAATTTCAAATCAGCCTTGCTAGTTTCTGCTCAGGACGGCACAAATGTCCTGAACGCAATACACAAATTATGTCAAGACAAAATATTTGCCTTGGTTCCTGCCGAACAAAGAAACCAAGGTTTTTATTCAAGCCTGTTTGTGGTGCCGTAGCCGGATGGCTCGGTCAGACCGATTTTAAACCTAAAATCTCTGAATCTTTATTTGAAAAGGTTCAAATTCAAGATGGAATCCTTCAGACCGGTGATTTCCAGCTTGGAAGAAAAGGACTTTCTAGTGTCGGTGGACATCAAGGATGCTTACTTGCATGTCCCCATTTACCCGCCACATCAAGCATACCTGAGGTTTGCAGTTCAGGATTGCCACTACCAATTCCAGACATTACCGTTCGGGCTGTCCACGGCTCCGAGAATATTCACCAAGGTGATGGCGGAGATGATGATTCTCCTTTGCAAACAAGGAGTCAACATAATTCCATACTTGGACCATCTCCTCAAAAAGGGAGATCCAGGGACAAGCTACTCCAGAACATAGCATTGTCCCCGAAGGTGCTTCAACAGCATGGTTGGATCATCAACTTTCCAAAATCGCCGTTGGAACCGACAATGAGATCATCATTTTTGGGAATGATACTGGACACCGAGATACAGAGAGTATTTCTACCGGTGGAAAAGGCTCAGGAAATCCAGAGCATGGTCAAACAACGTTTAAGACCAAGAACAGTATCAATTCATCAGTGCATTCGCCTGTTGGGGAAAATGATAGCAGCTTACAAGGCGCTACAATATGGCCGATTCCATGCCAGGGTCTTCCAGTGGGACCTACTGGACAAGTGATCTGGGTCGCATCTCCACATGCATCAAAGGATAACCTTTTCAGTGAAAGCCAGAATTTCGCTCCTGTGGTGGCTACAAATTTCTCACCTCCTGGAGGGACGCAGGTTCGGGATTCAGGCCTGGATCCTGCTGACCACGGATGCAAGTCTCCGAGGATGGGGAGCAGTCACACAAGGCGAAAGCTTCCAAGGAAGATGGTCAAGTTAAGAAACTCGCCTTCACATAAACATTCTGGAGTTGAGAGCTGTGTACAACAGTCTTCATTAAGCGGCACACCTTCTTCAAGGTCGACCCATACAGATCCAGTCAGACAATGTAACGGCAGTAGCTTACATAAACAGCTGAGGCGGAACAAAAAGCAGAGCAACAATGGCAGAGGTGACAAAGATACTCCTCTGGGCAGAAAGACATGC
Source organism: Pseudophryne corroboree (assembly GCF_028390025.1). Classification (NCBI taxonomy): domain Eukaryota; kingdom Metazoa; phylum Chordata; class Amphibia; order Anura; family Myobatrachidae; genus Pseudophryne; species Pseudophryne corroboree. The sequence continues at coordinate 24,392,735 of NC_086444.1, read as the reverse complement.
AAAAGCTCTGTCTGCAATTTTCATTCCGAGAGTGGACAACTGGGAAGGAGACTTCCTCAGCAGACACGGTCTCCATCAAGAAGAATGGGGCCTCCACCCAGAAGTCTTTGCGGAGGTGGCAAGTTGTTGGGGTGTTCCTCAAGCGGATATGATGGCATCATGCCTCAACAAGAAGCTTCGGAAATATTGTTCGATGTCAAGAGACCCACAAGCAATAGCGATAGATGCACTGGTGACCCAGTGGGTGTTTCGGTCAGTGTATCTGTTCCCTTTACTTCCACTTATTCCAAAAGTTCTCAAGATCATCAGAAGAACAGGAGTTCGAGCAATACTCATTGCTCCAGACTGACCAAGGAGGGCTTGATACCCAGATCTTCAAGAGTTATTAATGGAATATCCTCTGCCTCTTCCTCTTCGCGAGGACCTGTTTCAGCAGGGGCCGTTAGTTTATCAGGACTTACCGCGGTTGCGTTTGACGGCATGGCTGTTGAGCGCCAGATCCTAGCCCGTAAGGGTATTCCCAATGAAGTCATTCCCACACTTATTCTGGTCAGGAAAGGGGTAACGTCCAAACATTACCATCGTATTTGGAGAAAATATGTATCTTGGTGTGTATCCAAGAAGTCTCCTGCGGTGGAGTTTCAATTAGGATGGCTTCTCCTATTTCTACAGGCAGGTGTGGATGCTGGATTGAGATTAGGATCTATCAATGTTCAGATTTCGGCCTTGTTAGTTTTCTTTCAGAAACAATTGGCTTCTCTTCCTGAAGTCCAGACATTCGTGAAAGGGGTTCTGCGCATCCAACCTCCCTTTGTGCCTCCTGCGGCGCCATGGGATCTTAATGTGGTGGGGCAGTTCCTTAAATCGAACTGTTTTGAGCCTCTGTAAGAGGTGGAGTTAAAGTTCTCACTTGAAAAGTGGTCATGCTGTTGACCTTGGCTTCAGGCAGACGAGTGTCTGAGTTAGGAGCTCTGTCACAGAGTCCTTATTTGATATTTCATGAAGATAGGGCTGAACTGAGAACACGTCAGCACTTTCTTCCGAAAGTTGTGTCTTCTTTTCATATCAACCAACCAGTGGTGGTGCCAGTAGCTACTGACACCTCAGCCGTCTCAAGGTCCTTGGATGTCGTCAGAGCGCTGAGGACTTATGTTGCAAGAATGGCTCGGATAAGGAAAACAGAATCTCTGTTTGTCCTCTATGACCCCAACAAGATTGGGGGTCCTGCTTCTAAGCAGACTATTGCGTGCTGGATCAGGGGTACCATTCAGCACGCTCATTCCACGGCAGGATTGCCGTTACCGACTTCGGTAAAAGCCCACTCTACAAGGAAAGTGGGTTCGTCCTGGGCGGCTGCCCGGGGGGTCTTGGCTTTGCAAATCTGCCGAGCTGCTACTTGGTTGGGTGCAAACATATTTGATAAGTTTTATAAGTTTGACACCTTGGCTGCTGACGACCTTCAATTTGGTCAGTCAGTTTTGCAGGAACATTAGCACTTTCCCGCCCATACTGGAAGCTTAGGTATATCCCCATGGTACTAAAATGGACCCCAGCATCCTCTAGGACGTAAAAGAAAATAGGATTTTAATTACCTGCCGGTAAATCCTTTCCTCGTAGTCCGCAGAGGATGCTGGGCGCCCGCCCAGTGCTCATTTTTCCTGCTGATTACGTTTATCTTTTGCACAGTTTTCATGTGTTCAGATGTTGACAGCTGTTGCTTTTGCGTTAGGCATGCTGGTTGGCATGACTTATGTTTAAGGCCATGTTAGCCGACATGTCGTTTATGGATGGTGTGAGCTGGTGTGAATCTCGCCATAAGTTTAATAGTAATTCCTCTCTCGAGAATGTCCGTCTCCTCGGGCACAGTTCCTATACTGAGGTCTGGAGGAGGGGTATAGAGGGAGGAGCCAGTTCACACTGTTAGAAAAGATTTTAAGTGCCGAAGGCTTCTGAGGAACCGTCTATACCCCTATGGTACTAAAATGGACCCCAGCGTCCTCTACAGACTACGAGAAAAGGATTTACCGGCAGGTAATTAAAATCCTATTTTATCACTTTAAAAGTCCTATAGTGTTGTCCCTATTCTCTGTATATGTATAATGATTAGAGCTGTGCACTTGAAATTTTTCGGGTTTTGTGTTTTGGTTTTGGGTTCGGTTCCGCGGCCGTGTTTTGGGTTCGACCGCGTTTTGGCAAAACCTCACCGAATTTTTTTTGTCGGATTCGGGTGTGTTTTGGATTCGGGTGTTTTTTTCAAAAAACACTAAAAAACAGCTTAAATCATAGAATTTGGGGGTCATTTTGATCCCAAAGTATTATTAACCTCAAAAACCATAATTTCCACTCATTTTCAGTCTATTCTGAACACCTCACACCTCACAATATTATTTTTAGTCCTAAAATTTGCACCGAGGTCGCTGGATGACTAAGCTAAGCGACCCTAGTGGCCGACACAAACACCTGGCCCATCTAGGAGTGGCACTGCAGTGTCACGCAGGATGGCCCTTCCAAAAAACACTCCCCAAACAGCACATGATGCAAAGAAAAAAAGAGGCGCAATGAGGTAGCTGTGTGAGTAAGCTAAGCGACCCTAGTGGCCGACACAAACACCTGGCCCATCTAGGAGTGGCACTGCAGTGTCACGCAGGATGGCCCTTCCAAAAAACACTCCCCAAACAGCACATGACGCAAAGAAAAAAAGAGGCGCAATGAGGTAGCTGTGTGAGTAAGATAAGCGACCCTAGTGGCCGACACAAACACCTGGCCCATCTAGGAGTGGCACTGCAGTGTCACGCAGGATGGCCCTTCCAAAAAACACTCCCCAAACAGCACATGACGCAAAGAAAAAAAGAGGCGCAATGAGGTAGCTGTGTGAGTAAGATAAGCGACCCTAGTGGCCGACACAAACACCTGGCCCATCTAGGAGTGGCACTGCAGTGTCACGCAGGATGGCCCTTCCAAAAAACACTCCCCAAACAGCACATGACGCAAAGAAAAAAAGAGGCGCAATGAGGTAGCTGTGTGAGTAAGATAAGCGACCCTAGTGGCCGACACAAACACCTGGCCCATCTAGGAGTGGCACTGCAGTGTCACGCAGGATGGCCCTTCCAAAAAACACTCCCCAAACAGCACATGACGCAAAGAAAAAAAGAGGCGCAATGAGGTAGCTGTGTGAGTAAGCTAAGCGACCCTAGTGGCCGACACAAACACCTGGCCCATCTAGGAGTGGCACTGCAGTGTCACGCAGGATGGCCCTTCCAAAAAACACTCCCCAAACAGCACATGACGCAAAGAGGAAAAAAAGAGGCGCAATGAGGTAGCTGTGTGAGTAAGCTAAGCGACCCTAGTGGCCGACACAAACACCTGGCCCATCTAGGAGTGGCACTGCAGTGTCACGCAGGATGGCCCTTCCAAAAAACACTCCCCAAACAGCACATGACGCAAAGAAAAAAAGAGGCGCAATGAGGTAGCTGTGTGAGTAAGATAAGCGACCCTAGTGGCCGACACAAACACCTGGCCCATCTAGGAGTGGCACTGCAGTGTCACGCAGGATGGCCCTTCCAAAAAACACTCCCCAAACAGCACATGACGCAAAGAAAAAAAGAGGCGCAATGAGGTAGCTGTGTGAGTAAGATAAGCGACCCTAGTGGCCGACACAAACACCTGGCCCATCTAGGAGTGGCACTGCAGTGTCACGCAGGATGGCCCTTCCAAAAAACACTCCCCAAACAGCACATGACGCAAAGAAAAAAAGAGGCGCAATGAGGTAGCTGTGTGAGTAAGATAAGCGACCCTAGTGGCCGACACAAACACCTGGCCCATCTAGGAGTGGCACTGCAGTGTCACGCAGGATGGCCCTTCCAAAAAACACTCCCCAAACAGCACATGACGCAAAGAAGAAAAAAAGAGGCGCAATGAGGTAGCTGTGTGAGTAAGCTAAGCGACCCTAGTGGCCGACACAAACACCTGGCCCATCTAGGAGTGGCACTGCAGTGTCACGCAGGATGGCCCTTCCAAAAAACACTCCCCAAACAGCACATGACGCAAATAAAAATGAAAGAAAAAAGAGGTGCAAGATGGAATTGTTCCTCCCACCCACCCTTATGTTGTATAAACAGGACATGCACACTTTAACCAACCCATCATTTCAGTGACAGGGTCTGCCACACGACTGTGACTGAAATGACGGGTTGGTTTGGACCCCCACCGAAAAAGAAGCAATTAATCTCTCCTTGCACAAACTGGCTCTACAGAGGCAAGATGTCCACCTCATCATCATCCTCCGATATATCACCGTGTACATCCCGCTCCTCACAGATTATCAATTCGTCCCCACTGGAATCCACCATCTCAGCTCCCTGTGTACTACTTTGTGGAGGCAATTGCTGCTGGTCAATGTCTCCACGGAGGAATTGATTATAATTCATTTTAATGAACATCATCTTCTCCACATTTTCTGGAAGTAACCTCGTACGCCGATTGCTGACAAGGTGAGCGGCGGCACTAAACACTCTTTCGGAGTACACACTTGTGGGAGGGCAACTTAGGTAGAATAAAGCCAGTTTGTGCAAGGGCCTCCAAATTGCCTCTTTTTCCTGCCAGTATAAGTACGGACTGTCTGACGTGCCTACTTGGATGCGGTCACTCATATAATCCTCCACCATTCTTTCAATGGGGAGAGAATCATATGCAGTGACAGTAGACGACATGTCCGTAATCGTTGTCAGGTCCTTCAGTCCGGACCAGATGTCAGCATCAGCAGTCGCTCCAGACTGCCCTGCATCACCGCCAGCGGGTGGGCTCGGAATTCTGAGCCTTTTCCTCGCACCCCCAGTTGCGGGAGAATGTGAAGGAGGAGATGTTGACAGGTCGCGTTCCGCTTGACTTGACAATTTTGTCACCAGCAGGTCTTTGAACCCCAGCAGACTTGTGTCTGCCGGAAAGAGAGATCCAAGGTAGGTTTTAAATCTAGGATCGAGCACGGTGGCCAAAATGTAGTGCTCTGATTTCAACAGATTGACCACCCGTGAATCCTTGTTAAGCGAATTAAGGGCTCCATCCACAAGTCCCACATGCCTAGCGGAATCGCTCCCTTTTAGCTCCTCCTTCAATGCCTCCAGCTTCTTCTGCAAAAGCCTGATGAGGGGAATGACCTGACTCAGGCTGGCAGTGTCTGAACTGACTTCACGTGTGGCAAGTTCAAAAGGTTGCAGAACCTTGCACAACGTTGAAATCATTCTCCACTGCGCTTGATACAGGTACATTCCACCTCCTATATCGTGCTCAATTGTATAGGCTTGAATGGCCTTTTGCTGCTCCTCCAACCTCTGAAGCATATAGAGGGTTGAATTCCACCTCGTTACCACTTCTTGCTTCAGATGATGGCAGGGCAGGTTCAGGCGTTTTTGGTGGTGCTCCAGTCTTCTGTACGTGGGGCCTGTCCTCCGAAAGTGTCCCGCAATTCTTCTGGCCACCGACAGCATCTCTTGCACGCCCCTGTCGTTTTTTAAAAAATTCTGCACCACCAAATTCAAGGTATGTGCAAAACATGGGACGTGCTGGAATTTGCCCATATTTAATGCACACACAATATTGCTGGCGTTGTCCGATGCCACAAATCCACAGGAGAGTCCAATTGGGGTAAGCCATTCCGCGATGATCTTCCTCAGTTGCCGTAAGAGGTTTTCAGCTGTGTGCGTATTCTGGAAACCGGTGATACAAAGCGTAGCCTGCCTAGGAAAGAGTTGGCTTTGCGAGATGCTGCTACTGGTGCCGCCGCTGCTGTTCTTGCGGTGGGAGTCCATACATCTACCCAGTGGGCTGTCACAGTCATATAGTCCTGACCCTGCCCTGCTCCACTTGTCCACATGTCCGTGGTTAAGTGGACATTGGGTACAACTGCATTTTTTAGGACACTGGTGAGTCTTTTTCTGACGTCCGTGTACATTCTCGGTATTGCCTGCCTAGAGAAGTGGAACCTAGATGGTATTTGGTAACGGGGGCACACTACCTCAAGAAATTGTCTAGTTCCCTGTGAACTAACGGCGGATACCGGACGCACGTCTAACACCAACATAGTTGTCAAGGCCTCAGTTATCCGCTTTGCAACAGGATGACTGCTGTGATATTTCATCTTCCTCGCAAAGGACTGTTGGACAGTCAATTGCTTGGTGGAAGTAGTAAAAGTGGGCTTACGACTTCCCCTCTGGGATGACCATCGACTCCCAGCAGCAACAACAGCAGCGCCAGCAGCAGTAGGCGTTACACGCAAGGATGCATCGGAGGAATCCCAGGCAGGAGAGGACTCGTCAGAATTGCCAGTGACATGGCCTGCAGGACTATTGGCATTCCTGGGGAAGGAGGAAATTGACACTGAGGGAGTTGGTGGGGTGATTTGCGTGAGCTTGGTTACAAGAGGAAGGAATTTACTGGTCAGTGGACTGCTTCCGCTGTCGCCCAAAGTTTTTGAACTTGTCACTGACTTATTATGAATGCGCTGCAGGTGACATATAAGGGAGGATGTTCCGAGGTGGTTAACGTCCTTACCCCTACTTATTACAGCTTGACAAAGGCAACACACGGCTTGACAAATGTTGTCCGCATTTCTGTTGAAATACTTCCACACCGAAGAGCTGATTTTTTTGGTATTTTCACCAGGCATGTCAACGGCCCTATTCCTCCTACGGACAACAGGTGTCTCCCCGGGTGCCTGACTTAAACAAACCACCTCACCATCAGAATCCTCCTGGTCAATTTCCTCCTCAGCGCCAGCAACACCCATATCCTCCTCATCCTGGTGTACTTCAACACTGACATCTTCAATCTGACTATCAGGAACTGGACTGCGGGTGCTCCTTCCAGCACTTGCAGGGGGCGTGCAAATGGTGGAAGGCGCATGCTCTTCACGTCCAGTGTTGGGAAGGTCAGGCATCGCAAACGACACAATTGGACTCTCCTTGTGGATTTGGGATTTCGAAGAATGCACAGTTCTTTGCGGTGCTTTTGCCAGCTTGAGTCTTTTCATTTTTCTAGCGAGAGGCTGAGTGCTTCCATCCTCATGTGAAGCTGAACCACTAGCCATGAACATAGGCCAGGGCCTCAGCCGTTCCTTGCCACTCCGTGTGGTAAATGGCATATTGGCAAGTTTACGCTTCTCCTCCGACAATTTTATTTTAGATTTTGGAGTCCTTTTTTTACTGATATTTGGTGTTTTGGATTTGACATGCTCTGTACTATGACATTGGGCATCGGCCTTGGCAGACGACGTTGCTGGCATTTCATCGTCTCGGCCATGACTAGTGGCAGCAGCTTCAGCACGAGGTGGAAGTGGATCTTGATCTTTCCCTAATTTTGGAACCTCAACATTTTTGTTCTCCATATTTTAATAGGCACAACTAAAAGGCACCTCAGGTAAACAATGGAGACGGATGGATACTAGTATACTTATGGATGGACCAGCGACTGCCGACACAGAGGTAGCTACAGCCGTGGACTACCGTACTGTGTCTGCTGCTAATATAGACTGGATGATAATGAGATGAAATTAATATATATATGTATATATATAATATCACTAGTACTGCAGCCGGACAGGTATATATATTTATTATGTAATGACTGATGACGGACCTGCTGGACACTGTCAGCTCAGCAGCACCGCAGACTGCTACAGTAAGCTACTATAGTAGTATGTAT